>NC_090925.1:788508899-789755149 GCF_040938575.1 Ambystoma mexicanum
CCATCAATCAAATATGCATTGCCACAGGCGATTCACTACATGACAACATTGCCATGTCACCCATTCCCTTCACAGTCCCGCCACTGAGGACACCATGTCATGGTATGTGAGAGCAAACAAACTGGCCATCACAACATGACACCGGTGTCACAAATAGCAGTGCCCCAAATGGAACATAGCCGCACTTGAACAGCTAACCGCGCTGGAGCCACTACTACACACCTGTGTAAGAGTAATTTCAATCAAATTACACACCAACCCACCCTGAAGCCCACCCAAACAAGACACAATGCATGTAATCAATGGTAGTCTCATTACCTGATTCTGCTGGTATGTCCTCACCGTCCAGATGTACAGTGATGGCGCCACGCAAAAGTGTCAGTGCACATCTACCGACATGTAGTCTGACTCCAGAGAGTATGCCCGTGTGAAGAACTGTGTGAAATACCTGCAAAACATGAGCAACATATGTAAGTAGAGGCACATATCAAACCATCATGCATAGTTAGGTGCAACAACAATGTACACTATGAATGTCTACACAGTATTGACTATGGACTGGCCAACAGCTCATGGGAGTCCAATGTCACCGTGTAATTTGCTGTCACTTGGGCACACCCTTTGCAAGCCCATGGAAACGGAAGCAGGAGGGGTGTGGATGTCTGCTACCCAAGCATCGAAACCAAACTCAGGACAAGCCTGCATGTGCCCAGCCACAATACAGTGTATGCCCAGGTACCCACACAAGGCAACACTCTTGGAAAAGAAAAAAGAAAATTGAGAAAAAATGGCCATGAAAGGGCCGGCGGGGGGGGGGGGCACCTATGAGGTCCGAGGACAGGATGCACGCCACAATCCACCTGTGTGGATCATGGGAAACTAAAACACCCCATAGGCTCGTGGCCCACACGGCTACTCTGTTGTGGGAGATGAGTCGCTATCGCTCTGGCCAGACCCTGCAGCTGACTCAGGAGGTGGGGGAGCTGCCTCAGAAGATGGTGTGACAATGGGAGGCAGCCCACGCAAAGCACGAGTTTGCTCCTCCATGGCTGCAAGCAGGCGGGTCTGGTAGTTCTGGTTCTGGGTTATAATCATGCGGAGGTCCCCATGCAGTAACTTCCGGGATGACCTGACCTCCGCACGAGTTGCCTGCATCTCGGCCGAGAGCGTCCGTGTCAGACGCTCCAGCTGCTCCTCTGTCCTTCTATGGGATGAAGCCTCAAGCTCTAACAGGGTCGACCTGAGGTGATGGAATTCTTCCCTCAGGCCTTCCCTGTGGCGCTGGGACTCCATGGAAAGTGATTCCCGCAGAGTCGCCAGTGCCGCCCGCCTGTCCTTGTTGGACGCCAACATATCCTCCCTGTGTGCCTGGCAGATGGACTCTGTAGCCTGCTCCAGTCGCTCCATCAGCCTTTCTGGGGGGACAATGGAAGTGGCCACCCTATCCATGGCCTGTGCAATCATCTCGGATGATGCTGCCTGTTGGTTGGCCATACCGTAGATGGATTGCTCCCAAGCGGTATTGCCAGGTGGCATACGGCCACCACGTTGACGGGCACCACACCTGCCTGGGGCAAGGCGGACTGCGCCTTGCTGTGCCGGCAAGGCCTCAGGCTGCAGGACTGCATTCCCTCTCTGATCTGCAGCCCCAGGAACAGGATCAGAGATTGTGTGGTGTGGCCCTGCATCCGTAACCACCGGAGGCTGAGCTGCCGACACTGACATCCCCATTGAGGGCAATAGCCCGGCTGCAGGTGGGTCGGACAGAGGAGATTCTCTCCCAAGAACACTCACCTGCGACTGCACATAGGTGTCATCCTCCGAGTCTACACCTGAATACTGCTCGGGGGAGGAACCCCCAGAGACACCCCTCGACAGCACGACCTGCAGCACTTGTGGGTTTTCACCCACAAACACACCACGTCCCTCACTTGTGGAAGGTCGGCCCGGGTTGCCCTCCTGGGACGGCTCAACCACCACATCCCCAGCATCAACAAGTGCTTCGTCCCCTGCAAAGACATGAAAGAGAAAAATGGAAACAGGCATTAGCACCATGGCATGCAACAAGGGCTGATGAACAACAGAGGCAGTAGTTCTACGACACATGTCCCACATGACTGGGAGACCTCCTATGCATTCACCATCACTGGGTCTGTAGGGGAGGCTCAGGGCATACAATGTACAGATTGGAGAGCAACGCCTGCTCACCATGCTGCCTAGCACTGCCATCACACATTGGCCGGTGATTGCCATGTCAAAGGCACATGCCATCACACACATGGCATGTGACATAGCCACCAAGTGAAGAGGGAGAGGAGGGCAACTTTTTTGGATTTCAACCACTCTGGTCCTGACATTGCATCATCACATCAATAAGTTAACATGTTGTACATGGATCTGCTAGTCCAAATTGGCCACGATGCACAGTGCCTTGTCTACATCAACAAAATGCAGTAAACAATGAGATTCCACCTCCCCATCACCTGTAAAGGAATCATATAGCATTCGTGAAGCACCGGTCCAGAAATGTATGAAGGTACAGCGGAGCACTGAGGGGTGGTGGGGCAGTAGGGGATGCCAGTCAACAATCCTACTGGTGCTGGTGTCATTCATGTCACGCAAGTGCAGGGGTGGGTGGCACAATGAAGTGCAAGGGGAAGTGGCGGCTGGAAGTGCTGTACAAGGTAAGTAGGACTTAACGTCAAGGGCAGATGGTGTTAGGCGCAGACAAGTGCTGGGGGGGGTGGCCTATAGGGGTACAGAGACAATCATGCAGTGCTGTGGGCTCGGAGGGGACAGGGGAGGTACACACTGCATCTGGCTCGGCAAGGTCCTTGCAGATTTCTATGTGTCCTGCAGAGTTGTCACATGCCGCAGATATGTGCCCTTGGATTGGGGATCTCATCTTGGTGAAAAGGGTGAGGCGCTATTGCCTTTGGAGCATGTGGCAGGCCAGTTTGCCAGAGGATGAGCATGATGCAGGACATTCCCTCTCTGCCACCCGGCACCTGTGGTCTGGGTTCACAAGATCCGAGTCATGCCAGGACTCTGCATTGGCATGGGGCTTCAGACAGGTGGTCATGACCGTGGCAAAGACATCCAGTGTACCTGACATAGAGTGGAGCATGGAGTGGGCCCTGTCAGGATGGGAGTGAGCCTAAGGGGGAGCTGGATGGGGGGGAGATTTTGGCAGCATGAGCCTCGACTGACACACACTTCATGGGTTGGAATACCAAGAAGGTGTGTGACAGTGGTGAGGGTGGCTTTGCCTGTGGGGTGGTGAGGGTGAGCTGGGAGGAGAGGAGAATGTGATCACTCCAGGAGAGAGGAGTGCAGAGATGGACGGAGAGGGGAAAGTCAGATGAGATCAGAGCATCAAGAGTGTGCCCTGCAGAATGAGTAGGGACAGACGGGAGTCTAGAGGGTGAGAGGGAGTTGCTGAGGTCACAGAAAGGTCACGTGGGGGGGTCAACAAGCATGCAGGTGGATGCGTACAGCACCAAGGAAGAGGATTTCTGTGTCTGGGGACATGAGTGAGGAGGAGAGGTGAGGACACTCAGAAAGGAAGTAGTACATTTGACCAGTTTTCCCAGACACAGTACGCACAGTTTGTGAATGTCAAGGTGTGGTAGAGAGAGACGTCACACAAGCCATTCCAGAGTGGAGTAGGTCTAAGTAGGAGTGACAGTGGCAGGAATACCCTCAGGGAAGCCAAGGGCACACCCCCCCTGCACAGTAGTGGCGGGCCAAGGAGAGGGTCTCCTGAACATCAGGTAGGAGTGTGTGAAGGATGCAGACAGAGCTGGCCGTCAGACATGTTTCCATGAGACCAAGGATGTCAAGGTGCATAACCTCATGTAAGTGACAGATATCGGAGGAATGCCTGATGCAGCCGCAGTGAAAGGAGTGTAATTGTGGAGGAGGTTGACAGCCTTGGAGGACTTACAGGGAGTGCTAGAGATCAGAGGTGCAGCATGTGTAGGAGTTGGAGTGGGAGGCGGAGAAGGATCATGGGAGGGTGCAGGGAGGCAGTGCAGGATTGATGAGGAGAGAGGAGGGGGGACAGCAGGAGAGGAAAGGAAGTTGATGAGATGTGGGTAGCATTTCTCAAGGAGAATGAGGTTGGCCTAAGGGCCTTGGACTGAGATGCTCCCATTACCATGCACATCAATTGTGGCCTCTGAGGATTGGAAGGAGGCCAGGAGTACACCCCAACGGGTCCCACCATTGATGGTGGAAGAGGAGCAAGGAGAGAGGACAGGGACCATGTGAAGGGTCTATGGGACAGGCAAAGGCATGTATGAGCAGATGTCAGTGAGAGTTGGCTTTGAGTAGGCTCAGATGCACTTGTCAGCAATAGGGTGGGTCGCATTGGAGGGCAGGGTGCCCTCATTTGACTGTTAGCAAGCAGGTGTCGTGAGTAGGGCACGATGGTCTGAACTGTAGAAGTCAGGGAAGATAGACCATGAAGAGCAGCATGGAGTGTGAGGGAATGGGGCTCGAAACCAGACGGTACCAAAGCACACAGGTAGGAGGTGGATGTCAAGGCAACATCCACAGTATGACAGCATGTTGGTTGGCATTTATATACAGAGGACGCATTAGCATGTGGTATCATTGCATGTCAGGCATGTGAAGATGAAACTTGATTGGCTGGGGGAAAGTATAGGAATGGTATGTAAGACATCAGATGAATAGACAGGGGAGTATGAGCAACAATGTAGTGACAAAATGACAATTCAAGGGCAACTTCCATGGTGTAGGGCCATATGTGCACTGTTGCCAGTTGGGATAGTGCTGTGGGCAGATGGTGTTGCACTGAACATACTGGATGAGGCACATGGGTGCCACTATCAACTCTGCCACACACCCCCTTGACAGGCACCCAACATGAATGCTTCACACACACACCATGCACATGGATAATACACACATGCATGTGCACTCACCGGATGATGCCTCGTAATCAGGGAGATCTCCCACACCTTGGAGTTGTCCCTCGGTGACGTAGGATCCAGCTACGGACTCGTGTGGTGTGAGTTCTATTTCCTGTGCTGGGGACCCACCTCCAGTCACCAAGGTTGCGGCATGACTTGAGGCCAGCTTATCCTTTGCCCTGCGCTTAAGGTCATTCCAGCGCTTCTGACAATCACTAGCTGTGCGCCTCACTACTCCAAGGGCACTTATTCTGTCAGCAATGGTCTGCCAGTGTGCCTGGCGTCTGGCATGTGTGGTCTTGGACCCTGCAACGATGACCATTTCCCTATCATGATCTGACACATACTGAACAAGTGCATTCAGTTCGGCGTCTGTGAAGCTTGGCTTCCTTGATGGGCCGGACTGTGCAGCCGTGCCTGGGGCATCAGCCTGTGCCGGACGTGCACTCTTCCTCTTGCGCTTGGAAGGGGGTGGGGATCCAGAGTGTCCTACGCCGCTGTGGACACTAGGGGCAGGAGCCGTGGTGGACTCAGTACTGGGTGTGTGGGATTGCACACTCAGCATGGGAGTAGGTGCAGGCATTGGGGGTAGTGGGATGGGGTCAGGCCTGATCTGAGGTGCATGAACTAGGACCGACACAGTCTTGGCAGGGTGTATGAGAGGTGGGGTGGATGGAGCCACACCCTGGCTACGGGGGCCAGCAGATGACCTATCTGGCATAGATGCGCGTGCCCTGATGACACCAATGTGCACCGGTGCACGTGCAGTGGACCTGCTGACCTGGATGTCAGCGATGGGATCACCCTCGGACAGGTCTGCTGCCACAATGGGCTGGTCCGACAAGGGCTGATCAGGGTTGGTATCAGCCACATGACCCTCAACTGGGGGGGGGGGGGCGCATGGGTGTCCCTGACTGGTCCTCCAGACTGGGGGGGACAGGGGCACCCTGCAAGTCACAACCACGTCCCCTAGTGGATCCTCCACGGCCACCACGTGTGGCTCGGCCACCTTTGCCACCCTTACGGCTTGCACGCCTCCCAACCATGGCACTGATGTTATTGTGCGTATGGGAGTCGGTGTGCACAATTGTCCTGGGCAATTGGGTGTCAAAGGGGTTGGGTACCAGATGGTATTCGTACCCTATTGCAGTGGCAGGGCTATATGACACCCCTGGGGAAAGATGACGGGTCACGCAACGCACAGGCACCCCAGAAAAGTTAAGGAACGTGCACAATACCCCTCCTAGACCACGTGTGCTGATGGAAAACCCTGCACTACGCTGTGGCATCCAGTAACACAATGAACGTATGCGTGTCACACGCAGCCTAGAATGACCTCTGAAGGGGTAGGCTACACACGGGGCAAGCACAGAAGTTAGATACGTGCGTGACTCACCGTCTGCCAGGTAAAAGAGCGTGAAAAATGAGCGCGTTTGGTTGGCAACACCCCCGCCAAAAGAAGATGTGTACGCTGTCTGAGGAGACAGGACAACAGTAGAAGGGGACACTGTTTGAGGGAACATGCCCAGGTAAACCAGTACAAGAGGAAAAAGAGAAAAAGCTGTCAGAGGTAACAGGGAGTACGAACTGGAAACGCCGTGAAGTAAATCGCATGTGAAACGACAAGAAGTACAGAATTCACCCACTCGCTCTCCACGAAAAGCACGTACAAGGAAATGGTGTTCTACACTACCTTATATACAGGCCCACACGTACAGCGTCACTTACGGCGTGTACGTGCTTGGCCCATGTTCACCAATCACACGCTTTGTCACTTCTGCGTGTGGATCCTTTTTCACCAATCACACGCTTTGACACTCCTGCGTGTAGCTCACTTTTCACCAATCACACGCTTTGTCACTCCTGCGTGTAGATCCATTTTCACCAATCACACGCTTTGTCACTCCTGCGTGTAGATCCATTTTCACCAATCACACGCTTTGACACTGCACGTGCAGGTAACTATAGACGCACATATGTTGGTGATGGGTTTTCGCGCGATTCGCTGAGTGTGGGGTTTTCACGTGCAAAATCACTCCCTATCAGGCTGTCCACGCGTTCAAACACGAAAGACCACGCTCCTGGCCAGGAGGCCAAATTACAGTCCCCCAGAGCCCTGAGCACGCTCCCACCTGCCATCTGCTGCTGCCTGACTGCCTGCTGGCCACGTGCCCCACAGTGCTGGTGGGTGGGGGTGGTGGGAGACATGGGTGGGGGCCTGGTGGAGGGTGCCCCTGGTGGATGGGGGGTGGGGGTGGTGGGAGACATGGGTGGGGGCCTGCTGGCAGGTGCCCCTGCACTGCTGGGGGGTGGGGGTGGTGGGAGACATGGGTGGGGGCCTGGTGGAGGGTGCCCCTGGTGGATGGGGGTGCAGGGGGACATGATCAGGTGTGCAGGGTAGTCCCCTGTTTTGTGGGCTGCCTGCAGGGGCCGTGGAGGGTGTACAGGGTACACCTGTGAGGGCCCACCCAGCCTATTCGCGTGTGATAATTCCCACGCACCCCTGTAATACACGTACCCTGGCCAATCGCGTGTTGAACTTCCCGCTACCCCTGTAATACACGCACCCTGGCTGTTCGCGTGTGATAATTCCCGTGTACCCCTGTGATACACGTTCCCTGGCCTATCGCGTGTTCTACTTCACGTGTACCCCTGTAATACACGTTCCCTGGCCTATCGCGTGTTCTACTTCACGCGTACCCCTGTAATACGCGTTCCCTGGCTGTTCGCGTGTGATAATTCCCGCGTACCCCTGTAATTCACGTTCCCTGCCTAGTCGCGTGTAGAACTTCCCGCGTACTCCTGATTTGAAGATTGCCCGCTTTGCTTTCCTTGTTTGCCTGCCCTGTGAAGTGGTCCAGGGTTAGCGCAGCCCTTAGCGATGATTTGGCGATTTTGATGGCTTTTCCTTGCGCGAGGGCGTTCTTGGGGGCGTTACTGGCGCTGCTGCAGGCTCGCTGCGATTCTCTGCGCCACGGCTGGTTTGGGAGCATGAAATCCATGAATACGCTGTGCGCGGAAATCAGTTTTAGCGCACGTGCCTGGCGCAGACTATCGCAGGCGCACGCTGTGCGCCAGCCGCGTGCGCTACTTGTGCGCTGGATTCTATGAATTACCCTGTGAATGTCTACTTAGACAGGAAGAAACAAGATATATTTTAGATTTTGAAAGTAAAAATCCTGTCGGTCACAATGTGGATGAAGAACTGTATACATTCTTGGGGGTATGATGATGAAGATAAATGGTCCCCTGACAATGTGATATTCTAGTTCCGCATTGTTGGTAAATTACAAGATGTACACAATTAAATAATTAAAAGTATGCAATTATCTCTTTTTAGGCTGTACTGAACAACCTCTAGCATATGACGCCCTGTTTTATATTCCTATCCTGTATTTGTGGTATTATTCATCAGATTCTCATTTGGAATGTGTATATTCCAGTTCTTTCCCCCTACTCTTCATTTCTCATTTCTCATTATTCCTTTTAATTTCTGAATATGCCCTATGCAATCATCTGGTCAAATACTTGGCCCGGTTTGGGTTTCCCTGGTAGATTATTCTTGCCTTAACCGTTGGATTTCCCAATCCCCAATTCTTTTTGTGGGGAAGGGTTGGTTGATTACACCCATTGGCGGTTGTATATTTTAATCATAGCACTGAAATATTCTGCAGCTTGCATGTTCTTCTTATTACTAGGATCACAAACAGTCAGGGAATTCTTGGTAATGAAGACATACATTATGGTATGTGATTTCCCAGTCAACATAGGATTTCGTCTCTACCTGTGGTCATAAGAATGTATTGCCTGTTCTTTTACGTTATGTAAGCTCTAAGTATATGCAATTCCTTCAGCATTCGCCAGCACTGTAATTCCCATCCTGCAGCATTGCCCCTATCCCCAGTTGGAATACACTAGCACTTTATTGTATACAGACCAGATGTCTCTTTCCTGAGCTAAATCATAGTAATGTTTACATGCTTATACTGTGATGCACAATGCACTTTACTTATTTCTGTAGAAGGCATTATTAATGCACTACGCACTTTAATGGATCGACCATTGTACTGTTGAAATGTTTACATAGTTATGTATGCTAGCACCATGCACTTTGCATATTGCATGGATAGATGGCAGAATGAGAAATGGCCAGGTGCACTTGCACTCTCAAATATTTCAAGTGAAAAGCTATTTCCATCACACCATCCGCCTATTTCAGACTAAAAATGAAATTGTCATAATGTTTACATGTTTTTATATCAATGCACTATGCACTTTATTGATGGAGCAGATCAGTAGTCAAACCCTCCCTCCCCCTTTCCTATTATTTCCCAGAAGGAGAGTAGTACAGTGTCATCTTAAATATAAAGCAATCATGACTGCACTAAGCACTTTAGTCGATCCATTACAGAACTGCTAACTACGTATCTGATCATGTAATGTGCAAAGCATGAATACCTGGAGTGTGGGCCATTACCCATTTATCATGCATTATTGTTAACCAACAATCTTTGGATGCTACAATGGTTACATACAGACGTATTGAGACATTGGACACTCTCATATGCGAGGCAAGTCTGCATCGTATTGTAGAAATGTGTATATGCCCCTTACATATGAAGAAGCTTATATAAGACATTATGGGGGGTTATCTACCGCTATGGCGAAATAGGACTAGCAAAAGTATTATGTGAACGTAACACCACACATTTACCTATCACGGCAATATTGCAGGGCATAATTATTTGATTGCAATGCAACACATTTTATAATGGAGTTGACATTCCTATCCATTATGGCTGCTTTCATGTATAGCTGCAGCATAAGCCACCCTTTCAGTGCTCCCTATTGTGGTGTTAATTGTTGTTTGGGAGGTGGAGTCACTGTGAACAAGCCACTAGCTTGTGGCGAAACGCGTCGGTCTGCCTGCTGGCAGTATTTACACTGGAAGAATGTTATTTTAAACTGCTATCTGCATTGTGAAAATAAAGGTTGTGAGATTCATCAACCTTGGTATTTTCTTGCTTCTTTGCTCCTGGTGTTTCTGGTCTTTGGATCTGGGCATTCAGCAATACAGGAGTGCCACTCACCAGAACAGAGTTTCTCCCGCCGTTCAACCTTTGGATATATATATCGAAGAAAAGGAAAAAAAAAGCTGATTAGAGCTTATATATATGTTACAATATTACACGATCTGCGGTAGCGTCCATGTAGTTATGGTTAAGTTGCTAACCCCATACGAAGAGCGCTTTTTGGGCGGCTTATAACTTCGCTCCCCCTGGACGAATCCTCACCAAACTTTGCATAAAACGTATATGGCCCACTCTGAATTTTCATGGTAAGTTTGGTGAGGCTTCGTCGAGGGGGGGGGTCAAAGTTATAGTGGTGCCCCAACATTTTTTTTTTCCATAGACATAATTGAAAAAAATGTTGCTCACGCCTACAGCCCAATCCTCTGGACGGATTTTCACAAAATTTGCACCTGGAGCGGCGGCTTGGTCCCAAAAGCGTGCTTTTGTAAATTTGTTGTAAATCCGTCAAGTAGTTATTTTTAAAACAAGCAAAAAGTAGGTCCATCAAAATTAGTGATATCTGGCTCCGCTTCGCTGAACCATTTCCCTTTTCGGTTCACGGATAGGCATCTGATTGGCCTAGCGGGTGCCGTGATGTCCTCAGACATTGGATACACCCACTGATTAAATGGTGAAAAGTGTGAAGTGCGCCAGATTTTTGGAAAAGCCCGCCATGTTGGATCTGCTGTCATTCCGGTGGTGTCTGCGGACCCCGCAGTAGAAACAAATATAAAAAATGCAAGATTACACTTGTCAATCTTATCAAACAATCTCTGGGGAGGTGAGGGGTGATGAGAATGGGATGAGATATGGCCGTAAGAAGACAAAGAACTGGTGTTTGTCACCTGAAAGTCCGCAAACAGTCCAGATGTTCGGGGACTCCCTGTGATGTTCGCGAATACTTCAGATGTTCGGGGGCATCTATGCCTATTTCTGCATTACAGGGTTATTGAAAAGCAGTTCTTGGATGCCTTATAACTTTGGCGCCACTCAATGATACTGCATGAAATTTTGGAATATTATTCTAGATTTGATTCTGAATGGTTTTGGAAAGTGTGGAGCTGTTTTATCAAGAGGGAACAAATTTAGGGGGGGTCTCAAAATATTGTAAAGTCTTATAAATGTGGTGCCATTTGACAAATCTGCACAAAAGTTTGGAAAACAATTTTAAAACTAGATATACATGTTTTTGTAATGTTTGGTGGGATTTTCTCAAGAGGGGGCTAAATTAGATGGGGGATCAACATTTTTTGTTGGTTTATAACTTTGTTGCCATTTGACAAATGTGGACAAACGTTTTCAGAAAGATTATAGAGCCAACCTTCAATGTTTGTGTAAAGACTGAATGGATTTTATCAAGTGGGGGCTAAGTTATATGACTATTCTATGTACATACATTTTGACATTTTTGAAAAAATAAAACATGGGCAGATTTCAAGCAAACTCGTGTAAGGAGCATTGGCAAGGACCTTAAAGCATGGTTTTGCAAATGTGTCTGTGTATTATTTTTTGACAAGTGTCATAATGTAGGTACAAAAAATAGTGATATACCTTTGGTGACTGAGGTATAGCCTGTGGCCATGGGCAGTGGCCAGGTTGTCCGAGTGATGGTATAAGGTCATGACCTGAACAATTTGCCTACTGGCCATGACCACGAGGGATGTAAAATGGTGTTAAAGTGGCCTTGTCCACCTGAGAATGGCTATGTCGTAAAGTTATTCGAAAGTAGGATAGGTTTGAAAGGGAAACAGAATGTGCTTGTGGTATATGTTCATAGGTTTCTGACTTCGCCTTCTGCAGGCTTCCATGGAAAGGGAAGAGGAGCTCTGTTTGGCCATCTTGGAAAAGGATTTTTCTTCCTACAGCGGGACGCCGCAGGAATCCCGCTGTAGGAAGGAAAATCTATTTTTTATCACCCGGGATCCCGCTTTGGGAACCAGGGGTGCTAATGGCCTTTATTCCCCATTGCAGGGTCTGCAATGGAGGATAATGGTCCGGAGCCCTCGTTATTTGTTTAATCATAACGCACCGAAGCCCAGAAGCATCAGGGTGCACACAGACACACTTCGCTTGGGCTGATAACTTGGGCTGCTGGGCCGTTATCCCTCGTTCCGGTCCCTGGAACGGGGGATTAACGTCACATTATTCCCATTAGCATAACGCAAAATGCTAGTGAAAAAACGTATTAAGTCTATGTACTTTACTGAGAAGTAGATAGAGTCTATAATAGTTTTTTAGTTCTATTTTGTAACTGTGAAAGGTGGTTCCTAAAGGAACCTTTATTTTATTTTTTTAAAAACATTTTTTTGCAGGATATGTTAGAACGTAATGTGAGGGGGGAAATGAGGGAAGATGCACCAAGCACTAATATGGAGGGGCAGGTGGACAAGGGAAGATGTTGCGCGTGTGTTACTTCTAAGGTAGTGGGCAGGTTTTCTCATGCTCCTTGATTACAGCTTCAAATGCACATCGAAATTGCTTCCCCCTGCAGAGTGGTGTGTTGCAGTATATACAGAGGGCTGATGTCTTCCAAAGATACGGGTCAACAGCCTCTTTTATTGCTTGCAAGGTAGCTGGCAGGATTTTGTGTCCCATAGAAGTAGGCTGTGGTTACAGTGTTGGTTGAGGAAGATGATGTGGAGTAAGACAGCCTACTATTTGCTAAAAAAAGAAGGAACAATCTTTCTGAGAGCATTGCAGTAGTTGAATTTGGTGTGGAGGCGCATGGAGGTGGTTCCGTAGGAGTAATGTCCAGGTAGTCCGTGACTGAGTACAAAGTTGCACTCAGTGCATTTAACTTTTGTAGCTTTAGCCTTTGTTACATTCCCAACAGTGGTAAACAACTGCCACACTCATGATTATCTCTGGGTGCTAGAGGTAGGCACTTCCTCTACCTCATCTTCTTGGTCCTCTTCATGGTCTTTGGAAATACTGCGCTTTTTTTGTTGTGTGGGTCCAGCTGGTGGTGGCTCTTGGGGAGGAGTGATGGCAATAACTGATGCCATTTTTAAGATAAATAGCAGCTTTGCTATTATTCTTCCAGGTATGTGCTTTGTACTAGATTGTTAACGGATAATGAGTAAGAATAGGTGTCCTTAAATAGCCATCATCATCATTATTATTATGATGATTATACACACACAGCAACATTTCTGTCTCTTTAATCATGTATACGTGTGCACACAACTAGGTTTCCCAAAGCTAGCAGCTAAAAAGAATGAAGGCCCACAGCTTGGTCAACTGGAGTAGCTGAGATTTGATTTGTTTACTTATTGTGCAGTTGTCAATTTAGGCAGCAGACTACATCCCCTCCTGACCCACCTTTAATTTTACATCAAGGCTTTGCCCATAGGTAACCTAGTGCTGCTTAATTAAGATGACGTGCATATCACAAAATCACCTGGTAAGTCAACCTGAAAATGTACTAGAAATCTCTATAGAAACATGTTAGGCAAAATAAGTATGATTCCTCCTGCTGAAAAGGAAAAGGGTTAAAACAGTCAATTCATTGTCTGCAACATTACTATAAGGCAATCCAGCCAAGTAATCATGTGAGAAACCCATCAATGTCTTTCTCCACGATACAGTTACTAACGCACGGAAAGGGAAAATAAAGTGCATGTTAACGCCAGGGCACTGATATGAGAAGCTATTTGCATTTTGGTGACAAACATTTTCAAATGTTTAGATTGATGACAGAATATCTGCTGATTTCTTCTGTTAAAGCTTGTTCTTATATGAGCTAAATTGTATAATGTGGCCACACAGCACAGCTTGATCTGCATCCCAGTTGTTTTGGAATGAAGCATCAGTGTAGAAGTTGATTCTAAATAAATATTCTGTGAAAGTATTCATGTTTTGGACAAAATGACAGTATGTTAATTGGGAGGAATTGAATCCCCATCTACTAGAGGAGGGCTGCGATAAACTCCATTCAAATGCTGATGCAACAGGAGCATGATATGATGTGATATAATTAATGTACCAATATGGGAATTTCGTGAATTAGAAATAAGTTTGGCATTAACGAAAATATAGTCCAATCTTGAAAAGGATGCATGTAGAGGAGAAAAGAAAGTGTATTCTTTAACTTCTGGATTGAACAATAGCTAAGTATCAGCAGGATAAAATTCTTGCTCCAAATGAAAAAGCCTTTCCCTGTTTTAGAGTTAACCAATCTAGCTTTTGATTTACAGTTTAATGCAACATCATAAACTTGGTTACTATGCCCACATATAATAATTCTATCATAACTACATAAAAGTAATCTTTGTTTTAAGTTTTCCCAAAAAGAAAGATCAGGTGACAAAGGACCATAAATGTTCACTATATTCATTAGTAATTTATCCATAACACCATAAAGAATAATCCAGCTAACAAATGAGTCAGTCTCCACATTTAAAAATAGAAAATGTACTTTTTTGGCAAGAAGTACAATAACTCAACCTCTTATGTGATGCAGCTGAAAAGAAAACATGATTAACCCATTGGGCCTGATTCATAGAACTTTTTTGGGTGCTGAAAAGTAACTTTTTTGCTTTTCAGCGTGCAAACACACTTACATCGATTCATGGAGCAGATGTTGTGGGCTTTTCCAGGACCTTCCAGGGACTTTGTGCAGGTCTATCACATCTTTGCGTGCAGTCTGGCGCTCTGCGCGACACTCCTCACAAAATGTGGAACCGCCCTACGCAAGGAAATAAATAGGAAGCAGAACATGCATATTCCCCATTCCCTACTAACAATGAGGAAGAACAAGGACTTAGTTGGGCATGCCGAGGGACGGGCTACGCAAAGAAATCGCATGCCAAGCACTGTGAAAACACAAGCGTATTCATGGATCTGATCGTGCAACCTCACGTCGGGTGAAGAAGCTTGCAAAGCTTGCGATCTTACCACTACATGAAAGAACTCGCAACGTGCAACAGTAAGATGGGATCAGCAATTTAGGGGCACATGCATGCAGTTGGAGTGCCGATTGCAGTTAGGGGCGTTCGTATGCAGGTTAGCGGGGTGCAGCCTTGATTTACTGGGGTTTGCATTTGGATTTACCAGGGGCTGGCTTCACTTACGAGAAATGGTATGCATATTGCCGGTGTGCAGTTAGGAGTTAGGGGGACCGTACGCAGTGTCGCCGGTGTGCTTTCCTGGTTGTGGTGGGGATGGACCCCACTATTGTCAGGGGGCATGATGCTGCAGATAAAGACTGCGCAAAGGTAGGAATATGTGGCTGTATTTCCTTTGTGTGGGGCATGTTGAGGGCATTCCACAGGCAAATTGAATTTATTTCTACATCGTGTTATTTTGCCCCTCGAATTCCATGAATACGTAGAGTGTGCAAAGAAACTTTGCACGCATAGACGCGCAAAGTCAATTTTGGCACGAGGGTTTTGCAGTGAATCGGGTCCATTGTCTTTTAAGCATGTTATTTTCATCAACAGAATCCAGATGTGACTCTGGAAGGCAGTCTATGTCTAGTTGGAATCTAGCAAAGTGCATCAAAATCTTCTGTCAATTAACTGGGTGATTAATCCCTTTAACATTCCATGAAACTACTTTAAGATGCATGGAAAATATTTGATGCTGTACTGACAAGTTAACTGAAGAAGTCTGCGCACAACAGTAAGGGTACAAGCCACCAACCCGAGAAAATATCATCGTTATGAATGAAAATCTGATGTATAGAAAGGAGAACGGAAGACATAAGTAAAGTGCACATTAGGAAAGTGAAGGGGAACAACAGTGATAAAGTTGTTGAACAAGATTGGTTGAAAGACATTGGGCCTCATTACGATCTCGGCGGTAGCCATGCCGCTATTGGCGGCATGGCTGCCGCCGAAATCGCGTCCGGGTTCCCAGAATGAGGAATTACCGGGCCATTCCGAGTTCGGAGGGCCCGGTAATTCCTCCTTCTAGGAACCCGGGCCCGGACCTTGCCCATTCCCATTTCAGCCCGACAGGGCTGAATGGGAATGGGCGAGGGAGCAAACAACGGGCCGATTACGAGCGGCCCGTTGTTTGCTCCCTCCTCCCCTCGCGGGACCCGCTCTGCACGTCTGGTGAAACCAGACGTGCAGACCGGGTCCCGCGAGGGGACCTCGTAATCAGTCGGGACGGGGTTGACGGCGCCGGCACCTTTACCGGCGCCGTTAACCCCGTCCCGCCTGGGTTATAATTAGGCCCATTGATTGATATAAATAACAGATGCAGGTAAGTTTGTAAAGGTCATAACAATAGTAGGAGAGAGCCAGAGAGCACAACGGCTACTCAGTGTGACAAGAGGATACCAAAACGATGAAGGCTGAATAACCATGGAAAAGAGAAGGAGGACACTGGAATATTATAATAAGTACATTATTGTAAAACCATGGTATGTTAGCAAGAAGAATGCTTATTAGCTGAGGCATACATTCAATATATTAACTACTCAGGGTATTAATTTTGAAAAAGATAGATTGTAAAGTCCACGTCAGATGATTTAATCAGAGATCTGGATGTATCTCTAGATTTATCCTGTGAGTCCATCGAGGAACTTGCAAATACTAGATCAGGTTTGCCTCTTGGAGGCATTAATTTCCAAATTCAAATGAAGGAGATAAGGTACTCGCTAATGAAGAAGTCAAACACTCAGAGTTTTCCATAGCCGAAGGATCCAGTGACTGAACAAAGGTAAATAGATCTTCAGGTTCACCAAACTCTTTGGCGGGGCCATTGGGGATAGTAATACTCATTCTAGCAGGATCCAGAAGACCATATCTGAAACCACATTTTTTCAGCATTGGACTAAGATCGAGAAATGTCTTCCTCATAGTTTGTGTTTATTTGGAGAAATCAGCAGCCACATATATTTTTGGGACAGCAAACATGATGGGATGCTGTTTTTTATCTTCGGCCAGAGCTTGTTGATGGTGTATAAAGCAGACAATAAAATGCTGAGGTGAAGCGTTAGCAGAGGTGATGTGGGGTCTTAGCCTATGTGCTCTTTGTAATTCTAGAGGTGGAGAGAAGATCAATCCTAAGGTCTTAGGGATACAGGCTTCCATGAATTTAATAGTATTGTCATTCTCCATTTTTTCAGGTATACGATAAAAGCACACATTATCCCTTATGTTTCGACCCTCTATTTCTGAGTTAAAGATTTCCAGTTGTCTCAGTCGAACCTGCATATTTTCCATACCTTCAATTCTATCTTCCACAGAGGAAATACAGTCTTCAGCTTCATCCAGTCTACTAGCAAAGATCTTGAAGTCTTTTTTGAAAGAAATAAGCTCTTCTTGAATGGCCAAAGTACAATGATCCAATGAATTAATTGATGAGCTAATGCTAGATAATTATTGCAGCATTTTTGACGGTAGGGTTGCAGTTCAACAGGAGCTGAGGTGCAGGTCGACAGCAGGGGTGGACTGGGAACCAAAAGAGGCCCTGGAAATCATTTTCAAAGCGGCCCCATATTACACGTTTTCAGCAAGCCCAACCCTTTTCCTATGGGAAAATTTGGAAATGCAGCACAAAAGAGGCCCAGAGTGCAGACGCCTACCGGGAAATCTCAAGAGTTCCTTATAGGCCAGTCCAGCCCTGGTCATTACGATATGCCACTTGCATATCAGGACATGGGAAGGCCGGAGGAGCTAGAGCTAAGTGGGGTGTAAAAGGAACACAAACACGCGAGCCTCGCTTTTCCTCTAAAGCGATCTGTGGTGCGTCCTGGTAGTCGACAAATAGCAAGTTACCTCAAGTAAGCACTGTCTTTGTTATTGTCACGCCAACTCCATTATAGAAGATCCATTTGGTTAACTTAAACAACCGTTAGAGTCACTGAACCAATGTTGTTGAGATAAATATCTTTGTTATCTGCTGTACTTCGCTACGTTTTAAAGTTGCACAGTACAAAGTGTGAACGCTGACCTGGGAAGGCTTTGGACAGCTGACATGAGTGGGACTAGGACATCTGTGGCGGTTGGCAATGTAATTGAGTACCGGTACTCTCCTCAAGTTTGGAGAAGTCCCTGTCCTCAATACGGGCAAACAAAAGAAGTGAAGGTACTGAGGGCCCATTAGAGATGGCCCATTTAAAAGCAGTGGCCTGAACCATCTGCAGGGAGGAGGCACAAGTCCAAAAGGTCTTCAAGCTTGGCTAAGTGGTTCCATGAGATGCCTGACACCTTGATCAAGCTCAGGTTTTTCACCTTCTTGGAATCTGTGACTTGCAGTTTTACTTTTCCAATCAGTTTGAGCCTGCAAATCCTCAAATGCAAAGTGCCAGTGGTTACAAATCAAAGACCGGCCACTTGCCAGACACCTTCTACCACAACCTACGAGGGGTGGGTGAAATTACAGAGAATCAGTGAAATTGACCCTTAATTTCTCTTCGCCTGTGAAGTAAAGTTGCAGGTGGGACCTCCATTTAGTTGTACTACTGGATGTCAACAGTGGGTGTGCATATGTTTCATCCACTTTGTAGGCTGTAGATGTGCACCTAATTGGCTGAAAAGCCAACCATTCCAGCCAATCAGAAAGCATGGAAAATGCCTGCTTCCTAATTGGCCAACATGTTCCCTAATACTTTGCTGATGAAATGTCCAGCCTGGCAGAAGATTCAAAATTCCACCCAACCAGGAAGCCTGTAAGAGTCAAAGAGCAACTTCCATACAGTGGGTGGATGACAGGGTGGGGGCAGAGGCATGGGAATCCAGGAGGTGATTTTTCTCCCAACCTGCCATTGTGAACCAGTGTATCACAAAGCCGTGCTCCTTACTTTCTCTATGAGGTTATAGAGGAGATATATTCCCTCACACTGTATCAAGTGTCACAGCCTTGTTTGTTTATATTGTATCTGTGCGTATTCTATTATAACTGCTGAGTTATAGCTTTTTACTTTTCTTTTACTTTAATATATTTGTAATGGGCACCAAGTAACCCAGAAGCTTAAGGGTGCAGGCATACAGACAATACACAACAGACAATACACATTAAAGACAAGACGGGTCGAGGCAAAAATGACAAAACAATGATCGGAAGACAACAGAGGCCATTATCTAAATAATAGTGTCTTCAGCTTTTTTCTATACAAGGCTGTTGATCTCAGTTCTCTCATGTATGGCAGAATTGCATTCCAGGCCTCAGGTGCTGCCGCAGAAAATGCACATTTGGTAGCCTGGTTGAGAGTGCATTTAGGGATCTTAAACTGATTGGTGTTATTAGATCTGAGAGTCCTCATACTTGATTTATTGACCATAGCTTCCCTCAAATATGACATGCGTGAGCCCACCACACATTTGTGGGTGATCAGCAGTAGGCGGAATTCAATCCTAGCCTCAATAGGGAGCCAATGTAGGTTGCGTCTAGCATCCGAAACATGGTCTCTCCTACCGAGGCCAGTAATTACTCGAACCGCGCTATTCTCTATGATTTGCAGCCTATCACATTCTGATTTATTTATACCTACCATAGGCTACTGCAGTAGTCAACTTTGGAACATACAATTGCTCTAGCCACAGTATCGCAGTTTACTCGGGAGATGTATGGGAGAAGTTGCGCTAGCAACATAATATACTGTGGTGTGGAGACCAGGCTGCTGACTTGGGCATGCATATTCAAATTTTGATCTAAATAGATCCCAAGTGTTTTGAATTTTTTTTGTCTCAGTTTCACTGCCTGCCACCAGGAAGTGCCTATAATCAGCTCCCAGCTTTAGCGCTTTCTTTTCTGTGCCTACCACCATCAATTCAGTTTTTTCTTTCTTAAACACTAGGCCATTTTCTACCATCCATGATTGAATCAAATCATATGCCTTATCAATCTTTTGAACATCTTCTTCATCATTTCCAGAAAGAGGGAGGACACACTGTGTGTCGTCCGCATAGTTAGTGAATCCAATGCATGCAGGTTGAAGATGGTAACTGTGAAAATACTATGTAGAGAAGGCAAAAGACAGGCCCCCTGGGGTAACCCATAGTGCAGTGGTGCCAGCAAGGCCTCATCCATCTCACTACAGACCCTGCAACGTATGTTACTAAGAAACAAAAGAATCCATAATGCAGCATTGTTTGATAAAGCACCCACTTCTTTAAGTCTGGAGTTTAATAATATATGATCCACCAGATCAAAAGCTGCAGACAGACCTAGCAGCATAAGCAATGCAGTTTATCCTTTATGCATAACTTGCAATAATCTGGATTTCACGTCAGCAGCACGTTTTTTCCGTGCCATGCCCTTGCCTAAAGCCTTACTGACATTTGTTCAAAATCTTGTGATTATTCAGGTATTCCGAGATATGTATGTATGTATGCTACGCGATCTACAATTTTTTTAAGAAAAAGACTGTTCGAAATAGGTCAAAAAAGTGCCTGGAGTTAATGGACATAGGCCAGGTTTTTCTAGCAAAGGGTCATCCATGCATTCTTAAGTACTTCTGGAATGTGACTTTCCCCAAAGGAGCCATTCACAAATGTGAGCAGGGGTGGACTGGGAACCAAAAGAAGCCCTGGAAATAATTTTCAAAAGTGGCCCCATATTACACATTTTCAGCAAACCCAGCCCTTTTCCTATGGAGAAATTTTGAAATACCACATAAAAGAAGCCCAGGGTGCAGAGGCCTGCCAGGAAATCTCCAGAGTTCCCTATAGGCCAGTCCACCCTCGACAAAGAGTTCCAATCAGAGCCAGAGCCAGAGCGCATGCATTTATTTTCAACGCGTGGCACACATCCCCTTTGCACCTTGTGGATTTCAGATTGGTGATAATCATCGTCAATTCGGCTTCCAACAAGGATTTTAAACAAATTGGTGCTCTTTAGTATTCTGTTTAAAATCATTCTGGGTGACTGCTGCCAAACCTAATGTTTGTTTACTAGTCTCAGTGGTCTTTTTGATCTGCTCCACCTTCCCCAGCATAGCTTCTTGAATGGATGTACACCAAGAAGAGTCTGTAATAGGTGCGTTCAGATTGCTGGGGAGTGGATCTTCCAGTTCTTTTGCTATTGTAAAAAGTTCTTTTGACTCATTTTGAGCTTTCTAGATCCTGGTGAAACAGAGGTCAAAAACCAAATAGTCCTCTAACTGGTATTTGCCAATAAAGAGACAATACGCAGTGTATTGTGGTATGCCAAATGCAATGTATTCCGGCTTTAATTGTAATGTAAAACTGGGGGGAAAACAAGATTAACAGCCAACCTCTCACTCAAGATTTTCTCCACATCTGAACATGAAACAGCAGTTTTTATAGACATTTTGATGTCACAGTTATGAAAACCTATCGCTCCTGGTCATTGGTTCCCTTTACTAAGCTACATGTATAATTCTATATGTCCACCAAAAATGATTGGACAATTCTTTATCTAAGATCCCACCTATAAACCATCCCATAAAAATGTGCTGCATCGTCATGCTTGAATATTGTTGGTAGGCTCTAAATTACTTCTGCAGTGAAAAAGACATGTGCTTATTGGTTAACATGCGGGCACACTCTCCATGAACTGGCAGCATGATGACATGCTTTATGTAGCTGGGAAGAGAGGACAAGCATATCATCTTTGTTCTTAATTAAATAAAACAGCTCATGTTATCTCTGCCATGATGTTACTGAGTCTGAAGGACCACTTCTAATAATTCCTGTCCTCCTTATCTTCGCAAAAGCACCAGCGCCATTCTGTTCTTCACACATTTATGAATACTGTTATTATTAATCATTCTGCTTACTACTTATGGCATTTCCTGGGATATTCAGTCCTTCCCATAGACTTCAAATAGTCTGCCTTTTTGTTGCAACTTGATTTACCTTGAGAGTTGGATGCACACAATGGTATTGTGTTCTGCCATGAGATGTAGGTAAAAAGATTCTCAGGGTTGTTTGTGTTAACTAGACAAACAAGCGGGGCCCTAAATAAAGTGTTAATGGCTTTGGGCATTGGGGTTACCTTTCCTGAAATGACATTAGAACGACTGTCGAAAATGTGAGGTGCTGATGGACTATTTTACATTCTTTTAAAGGGAAAATGGCTTTGCATGATATGATATGATAAGGCATTTATAATTTGCCTATACACAAGTGTTTCAAGGCGCGAAGAGGCAAGGGAGGGGGAACAGAGGGAAGACAGAGACAACAATCCTATTAGGCCAGGTGATGTTGAGATTGCGCAAGTGCCGGGGGGGAGGGACAAGTGCAGGGGGAAGCGGAGGGGGCAGTGCGGTACACAGGATAGCAGTAAAATAAATAAGACAATAAATAGAAGTGCAGCAGCTGGTGGTAAGTGCAAGTGTAGGTGCAGACATCAAGTGGCAAGTGCTAGTAGGGGCTGTAGGGATACAGAAATAGTCCACAAGTGCAGGGTTGCCAGGGGGGCAGTGCAGGTGTGCGACTAGTGGTGGGGACCTGGGCCCGAGATCAGAGGGTAGCCAGGTAATCAGTTCAGTTTCAGATTCAGCCGGGAGATCAGCAGGGGAGAGGAGGAGAGAAAGCAGAAGCAAAGCGGAAGGTCTTGAGGTGCTTCTGGAACCGGAGATGGTTCTCCTCAAGTTTCAGATAGGCAGGGAGGCTGTTGCAGAGGTAGGCACCAACTGAAGACAGAGATCTACCACCAACTCGCTGCTTGGAGAAGTGACTAACCCTGAGGGAGTTGGAGGCGGATGAGTGACGAGCTCAAGAGGGAAGGTATTTAGGAAAAGAGAGTTGAAGGTATTGAGGTCACAGGCCCCAGAAGGCCTTGTGGACAATGCTTAATCCTCGCCGCCACTGGGAGCCAGTGCAGAGATTTCAGTCCTGGAGAGATATGATCCCTGGCTTGAGGCCAAGGACAAGTCTTGCAGTCCTGTTTTGGATGAGTTGTAGAGGGCGGAGAGTAGAGGCAGGTAGATTTAGAAAGAGGCTGTTACAGTAGTCCAGCCTAAACAGAGCTCTGGAGACAGTGAGCTTCTGGGGGAAGGAGAGGAAAGGAAGAATACCTCTGAGGAGGTGCAGCTGATAGTGTGACTTCTCAGAGATGTGAGGAGAGAAGGAAAGTGTGGAGTCGAAGATAACACAGAGGTTTTTAGCCTCGCAGGTGGGAACGGGAAGAGGGCCAAGAGAGGCCGGCAAGAGAGTGACAGGAAAGGAGGGAGCAGGGGTGCCGATGAGGAGAAGCTCAGTCCTACTGACATTAAGGCAGAGATCATTGGCAGCACACCACTCCAGGATGGCAGACGGACAGTCAGAGATGAGAGAGGGAGAAGAGGTGGCTGAAGGGAGCCTGAAAATGATCTGAGTGTCAGCCTCATAGCACTGGAAGTTGGGGTAGAGAGCGGAAATGCGGTGGGCAAGAAGTGGCAGGTATTGGTTGAACAGCCAAGGAAAGAGGTTAGACCCCTGGGGAACACCACAGGTGGAGACAGAGATAGAGGAGAGGAAGGATGTACAGTTCATGCCGAATCCCCTTAAAAATAACTAAGTTCAAAGAATGTCATCGGTGAAATAGAAAAGGGTGCTCACACGCGAGTCCCTTTTTTATTTCTCCAGCAGCGAGGCATGGTGTGCCAAAGAGGATGGTGGTGCGAAGGTATCAGAGAGCAGATGACAAAGGGTAAGCAGAGATGGAAGGGCAAAATGGGCTCTTGCCCTGGGCCCGCAACTAGGGCCCCCCATGGCTGCCAGCGTCAAAGAAGTCAGTCCATTAATAACAAAACATATTAAGGTGTTGTATGGTACCCTGCTAAAGCTCTAAAAATGCTGCCTGAATATCATGCACAATAACATTCTGTTTCAATTAACCCTATAAAGCTTTCTTTGTTCACAGTAGAACACACAATGAGCTGGAATCTCAAAACATTTGTTGGTACAAGTGATGAAATGCACTAACGCATCTTAACACTTGTGCCAAAAAAAGGTGCACCCAAATACACAAACGGGCTCTGGGTACATGCATCTTATTAATCAAAGTACAGATAGCTATCTGTCTCTCGATCGCCTCGCAGTGTGTACCAGGAGACCTCATGGTTGAAGAGAGTGCTGGACATCACGAAGCATGCATTATTTATACACAGTCCCGGCCACTTCATCCAGCCCTTCTCCAAGTTAATATCTTACAAGGGTTCATGCCCAGTTCACATGACAAATCCAACAATATTGTCTTTTAAATACTTCAAAAATGTTTTCCAGTCTACAAAATACAATGGTTACAACTTTGTTCTGTTTGGTCATGTTGGTTCTCCAGCAAGTAAGTCCAGTTTCAAGAAACAAATTCAATGGGTTTCTGCAAAGGCACATAGTTTTAGTTGTCCAACATTCAGTTTCATTGTTTGTATAAGGATTAAGCTATTGGTGCAGACAACACTTGAATTGAGGTTCAAATTGGCTCCAAGGTTTCTTAGCAGAAGACAAACCATTCTGCTCTCAGCAGCCTCAATGTTGACATAGTTCCAAGTTCATTTTGCTCTGTTTCAGCCAAAAACACAGTTTAACATTTTAGGACAGAAAGCAGGAGTTAGAATCAAAATGGCAGATGATTCTATGATGGCGGCAAAGTCAACTCTATTCAGGTCTGTTTAAGCGCGGTTTTCAGTACAAATGCAAATGCGCTTAAACCAATGTTCGTAATCAGAGAGTATTATGCAAATATAGTTTAACAACATTAAGATGTCCTTTTTCACTCCCATGCGCAAATAAGAGGGCATTTTTGTGCATTTTAATGCACATCCTGAAACCACAAATGGAGTGTGAAATTTCGATAGGCTGTTATCGAGTTGAGCTAACTGCCAAATTCTCTCTCTCTAGGGTAACATACTTGTAAATATTATAATTGTAAAATTGCTTGGAGGGTACAAGCACGGATACTTGCTATAGACCTCAGCTCAAGCTCTACCAAAAAGAACTAGTAAACTAATTAGCAGCGATCCATGCAAACCTTAAATCCCACTTATCATATCATGTATAGGTTTAGTGCCTGTTGGTCCCAACCACAGATCTCTGCATACATTCAAATCACAAAATAAGATTACATGTAAATAATATTTTAATGTCCAATTAATACACATAGCTAGCCGACACGTGTTTCAGCCTCTAAAAGGTTCTCTTCAGGGCTGGGAATTTCTCACAAAACAAATAGTATTTTCAAATGGCGTTATTTGTTCAAGAACATTGAATACAGATACCCAATTGCAAGTTCAACATAAATTTGGTCCAAGTAATTAATGTGGATGACCATGTTGACATTTACTAAACGGAAATAATATAAATCCATTGCATTGGCATATACACACAAATTAAAGGCCTCTTGAAATATTTCGATTGAGAAAAAAAATGTGAAACTGAGGCCCATTTGTGTCACAAACGTGGTTATGTACCGAGATTGAGGGATGAGCACCAACTGATGGTAACCTTTGTTGAGGTCTAACTTCGGGAATACGGTAGCCCCATTTAGCAGATCAATCACATCCGTTATTCTGGGTCCCTGGTGGTGTTCACGTTGGGTGGCTTCATTTGGCCTCCTCATGTTTACACACAAACGTAAGGGTCCTCCACTGATTTTTCGGGACAGGGAGTAAAGGGATACCCATGGTGTGGGCCCTGTTGCAGGTTCTATAATGTTTTAGCCTAGCAACCTGCTTGTCTCATCTTCGACCTGTTGCTGAATATTGATGGGCATGCCCCGGTAATGCTGGACCACAGGCTTCATGGATGTGTCTATATGCAGTTGCACCTTGCAATTCTTCTGTTTTCCCAGGCCCTTTAACAGTGTTGGGAATGTTTTCTCCACACTTCCATTATGGTCTATATATTTATGTGCCATCATGTGATATAAAATGTGCACTAATCCCATATCCAATGACGTTTTAAAACTTAAGATGCACCCGCTGCTCATTTCAGTTGTGAGCACATGCAGCTAAATGCGAGCTGAGTGGGACTTGTGTGCACATGCTACCAAAAACATTCCTTTGCTGAGCAGAGGCTGGTTTGATCCATAGGGATATATATCCACTGTGGAGGGTTGTAGTTTGAGTGGATGTGATAAGGATCGGCCAGCCTCTTCACTAAGCACATTGACTGTTGCCCCAGTGTCAATTAAGAATTTCATTGGTGTGTCATTTACCTTCCTTAATAGCATGGGCCCATGTTGTTTGGCTACTTCATTACCTAATGCCCAGACATATCCTTTTTTTCTCAAATCTTCTCTTCATAAGGATGACTCAGACTCTGATTTGGATCTTGTTTCTATGTATTTTACATATCTTCTTGGTTGGTATGGGCCTTTTTTTCCCCAGTGAATGATATTCTCTTCTGGAGTGGTATTTCCTACTAGCACCTCCAGACTGTCTTTGTGGTCTGTGCTTCCTACTTGATCTATGTTCACTTGTCCTGAGTCCGGTGTATCTCTGTCCCACCTGTGTGATGTGTTTGGGGATCCTGTTGTGGGTGCATTTCTGCACATGGCTCTGGAGTGATCAATGAACCTACATGTGGCACATTTCTGACTTAATGATGGGAAACTACCCTCATGAAGAAACTCATATCCACATCTAAAATGGGTTTTCTCTGCTCCTCTCATTGTTTCATTTTTTCTACCACAAATATCTTTATGGCACCTTATTCCTTTCCTGAAGGTTGTATGGTGACTTTGTTCTTTTGGATACCTGATGCGCTATCGCAGTGTCCAAGCGTGCCATTGCCAGTATTACGTCCAGAAATCACTGCTTCTGAAGCAGCCTCTTTCTAAACACCTCATTACAAAATTGTCCAGAGTCTGACCTTGTTAAGTATTTCAATCAGGCGATATACCCTGGTCTCAGCCAAGTATGCAGCGCCCAAATGAAATACTTATTTTATTATGTCTATAGGTTCAATATTCTGAGTGATATACCACTCATATCACACCCCTTCTCAAAATACCCCCGAGGTCACAATGGACCAGGAATCATGCTGGTTGGTAAAGGTAATATTTATTTATTTATTTAAAACTCACATTAAACATTTTTGAATAGGGAGCATCAATCACCAATGTGGTGACAATAACAGAAGGTATGTATGGCATTTAAATTCACTTTCAGCACCACAGAATATAAAACATCAGAGAAAAGAACACTTTGGGCTTGTTTGAAAAGATAGCACTTAGGTTAGGATTTCCCCCTGCAATATTCCTCAACCCACCAATAAGCAATTTTAAACAGATATGAGTAAGCAGCAGGTATTCAGGAATAAAGAACAGTAACAGAATGTAAATACCACCTTCCCTCCCCAAACAAGAGAGAAAAACGGGTTTGCAATCTTACACTTTTAAAATGACCTTTGAAAATGGCAGTGTAAAACAATGAATGTGTGGAAAAGTTCTTAAATCAATACAAATTTCTATGGGAGCAACACTGGAAAGATGCTAACAATCATGAGCTATAGTTTGAGCAAAATTAAACACTTTGAATCTTAATGGAAGTTTGCAAATAACTGAAAAAAAAATCATACATGTTAAACTTTGGTCATTTTTAGGCGGGAATCCGCATTTCTGCAAACGATTTTTAAGTACAACTGGTGAAATGAAATATACTGGGATGTAGCTATGGGTCTTAGGTATATTCCAGAGTTGAAATGAAGTCTCTAGCTATTAAATTGAGTGAGTTATGCAATGTTGAATGAGAGGCGTTTTTTAGAAAATAAAGGCGTGAAAAAGAAAACAGAAATCAATCTTTACCAGGATAGTTTTATTCTACACTAGGGCATTCGGGCTAGGTTACCAGATTGAAACACATTAAGCTCTAGAGTTGATCTGCGGTACCAACCCCAACACCTCCGTGTCCGCCCTGGCTGACTCAGTCTGATTACCCGAGGGAGGATTTAAGGGTTTGGGACTTCACAAGGCAAAATTATTTAAATTAGTTTATCACTAGCGCAAAGAATCAAGGCAAGGTTTCAAGAATGGTTGTGACAATATTACAAGTTCTTAAGGTATGGATAGGATGACTTAGAGATTGGGATGGAACAAAACAAGGCAAGGTATGCTATGATTTTCTATGCTTCCTATTAATACTTACAGTTCACTTTAATTTAGGATTTTGGACCGTCAAGGGTTCTGGTCATCACACGGATCAGGTCTAACCAAGGACAGCAGGGCACGTCTGGCAGGATAGCGTCAGCTGGGCGGTTCTGGTCCTGGGCTGGACTGCCTGGTCTGGAGGCTGCACTGGACTGCACTGGTTACTGGAGACAGGAGATCAGTGGATTGCGAATTTCAGCAGGCAAGCATTTAGTAGTAGCAAGCCCGACTGGATCAAGATGCTTCCCTGGGGTTTTGGGATTTGTTTCAGAATTCTGAGGCCTAGCTGAAAAGGGGTTCAGCAATGCTGAGGCCTTGGGTTTGTAATGAAATTAGGAATCAGGAACAAGGATGGAGAATTCAGGAACATGGTACCACGCAGAAAATCAGGATGAAGTCAGGAATCAGTGTCTGTGTGTGCTATGAGGTTCCCTTATTTATCATGCCAAATGACATCACTAAATTATATGGCAGGGGCAAACCTACTGTCCACACCCCTACTGCTAGGATTGGGCAAAACATAATCTCTGCCTTGCTTTTCACTGATTGGATGACAGAAAGTGATGTCATGTTTTATGAGATGATCTTTACAATATTTGTAAACCTCCCATAGCTATTGGGACCAAAATCTAACTTTCCTACAAATACATATTTATGTAGTTATGACCTCTAAGAAAATCAGATGCACATATTACATATCTCGTGGGTCACATTTCAATCCAAGTCCCAAATCTGTGAGAACTGGTTTTGCCTTTCTGCTGCATTCTGGCAATTTTAATCATGAAAGATTTGGCCTAACATTTCCCAATTTTGTACATAGATGCACATTTACCCCTGGGATATGTGTACACAATGTTATGTTTGCAACATTAATACTTTTTGCTCAATCGATCATTCTTTATAACTTCTGTTCCTTACGCAGTACTGGGTTCAATCACGTCTTCAAAGAAAGAGCATACAATTAAATTTAGAATTATGCACTTTTCACATTTTTTATCATTCTTGAGGCAAACTTTAATGTCTTGAAGTTCAATTGCTAAATAGACATTTTAAAACCAAAAGGATGTCCATTGCAGGTTTTTTTTCTTTCTTTCAACTGTAAGCAAGTGCCAAATCCTTTGAAGCAGGGTGGGGGTCCTCTTCCTTGAGAGTGAAGCTTCCTGCCCCTCCCACTGGAAGGGTGAGTGTCTTAGTCTGCTATTGTCTTGGCCTGGCGCAAAGACCAATGTCTAATGTGACTTGAAAGGCCCCATTGTCCTGGGGATTCCAAGCCTCCAGCCATCAATTAGCCTTTCCCTGTTCCAGCAGTTGAGGTGTCATCCTTTCTCAGGGTCAGCACTGACAGGGCAAGTTTTTTTTCTTTTAAATATAGTTTGCCATTCAGACTGGGTTGAGCTTTGATTTATACTTTTAAATCTTATTTTTAAACATATAGAATTAAAATAGTTTATAACTGTGTCTTTACCATTACAAATCCTTTCACATTTCTTAAGTAATTAAGCCTTGACACAACAATGTACTTTTAAAGTAGGCGATTTTCCCCCTTCAGTCAGGAAAAAGCCCATTTTACCATTCCTTTAAATTCAGTTTTCATCTCAGCAAATATAGACTTTGTGCAGTTTATAGTTCTTGTCTTGAGTGCTAGGATTGTTTTGCAGTATAGATACATGTATCCGACATTTGTTTAGAGTCTCTATCTGCACAGCTGATTCTTGATACTTGCTGCAAAGTTTTAGCCACATTTCCTTCATGGAAAATGAAAAACACAGTCCCTGGTTTGCTTTTCAAAGGATACTGTTGCCAGGAGCTGTCATTCAATGAGGCCCGGTTCCTCTGAGCCATGATAATCCTTGGCATTGCAGGACCCTTTTTGATCATAATGGTTTATGAGAAATGAATGGATTTAGCACCAAGCAGCACTTTTTAAGATTGGGAAAGTGTCAATTTAAAAAGGCATTTTTGGGTTTTTCAGCACAATGATGCTGCTTCATACACTTTGCTCCATGTAAACAGATGCCCACTTGCATACTCCTGCAGTGACGGCTCTGTTTCAACCCCACCTGAAATGTGTGAGGCAGTGGTGTGCAGCCATTTTCTGGTTGTGACACAAACACAGTTTTAAAGATCTTGGCACGCACAGGAGTCAGCATGGTCCTTTTTGGGCTGTTTCTTTCACCATTGCGGTAAAGTGATGTAGTGAGGCACATCTGAGTGAGTCAGAATATCCCACAACCTCTTTCTTGCTTGGTGGTGTGGAACACATCTCTCATAATCCACATTTGTGTGGACCGCAAAATACACGTGTAATGGGCCTCATTATGACCCAGGCGCTAATGGGTTAACGGCACCGTAAAAGGCTGCGGCGCCGTTAACCTATTAGCGCCTAATTACGAGGTCCCTTTGCGGGACCCGACCTTAACGGCTGGTGTAGACCAGCCATTAAAGTAGGGACCCGCAAAGGGACCTTGGTGCTAATTACGGTGCCGCAATTTGCGGCACCGTACATAGCGCCTTCCCCATTCCCATTGAGCCCTACGGGGCAAAAATGGGATTGGGGAAGGGCCATGGAGGAAGGGGGAATTACCGCCCCACCAACCTCGGAATGGAGTGGTAATTCCCTCTTTCTCCATGGCGGAGTCGGTAATTTACTGGTATGGACCATGGTGCTAATAGCACCATGGTCTTCCGCCAGGGTCGTAATGAGGCCCAATGAGTCTTTGAGTTCGTCAAATGTCACTGTCTCCTCATCCACCAGTTCATACAAGATGTCACAGACAGCCAAACCTACTAGCAGTGTTAGTTTGTTCTTTTTTCTGTCATCGTCTAGGAACCCCATTGCATCAATTGTTTTGAAAACTTTCATCCAGCGAGCCCATCACAGGCCCAGGTTGCGGGTGTCAGTAAGACTGAGCAACTGCCCTTGAAAATATTCATCCTGTGTGGTCAGGAATATTCCTGAAGACTGCTCTGACGCTTTTGCTGGTATTTCATCCTCCGACATGCTGACTCTGCCTTCACCTGTGTTTTTCACTCATGGGGAACAGCCCAGTTTTATGAAAAATCGTAACCCACTGTATGATGGCGGTTGTTCTTCATTCAGGATCCACTGCACTATCCCTGTGCGCTTTTCTGTAGGTCCTACTCCAGTCAACAGTATGCTGCTCCCTTCCTCTTTGGGCTCTGACACCTGCAGCGCTCTTCGCAGGCTTTCTGCAGCAGCCCGTGCCCACCAAGCCGCATGCGTCGTGCATGACCATTATCACGGGGCCTCAACACCTGTCAGCTTTTCCCAGCACATTGAAGGCTTGTGGTCCCTCATATTTGCTGCCTGCGTGCTGTGCGATCCCCTGCCCAGCGTCCTTGTGCAGGCACCACTCTGCCCAGCTCTCCCCTGCTGCAGGCGCCTGTGTGTGCGCTTGAGAGCTGCACAGCCCTACCAGTCCCATTTCGTCGTCTGCACTGTCTGCGCTCTCCTGAGTCAGATGATCCTACTGCTTCCCTGAACCACAGGGTTCTTCCTCATAGTCGACAATGTGGGGCCGGATAAATATCTGTGCTGGGCCTCTAGGCATGGCCACCCCGTTATAAAGGAGACACAGGACGTCTTATTAATGCAACTTCTTTATTCATACTTCCCCCCTCCTGTGTCGTCACGTCACTTCCTTTGTCACGATTATTCCTAACCCATGCCTCTAAAAATAACAAGGCTAATGGGACTTAACAATAAAGACTTTTTTTTAAATTTCTGCAACTCATCATTCCAATATGGATGCATGCTTAGTGAATAACACTCTAATACCTTTATATACTCTCTGCACCTTGAACTCTTTAAATCTGAACTGTGCAGCATTTGTACTCTATATTTTGGTACCAGCCAGCGTAACTTAAGCAATTTACAAGTGCTTCAAAACAATGCCCTTAGATCGGCCTTGAACTTACCCCGCTCCAACTATATCTCACAAATAAGACAAAATGTCAACTGGCTCCCTATACAAGATAGGATTACCTTCAGAACACTCATGATTACCCACAAATGTCTTTCTGATTCGGCCCCTAAATATCAAGTTGATTAATTCTCCAGAAAGCTCTACTCTAGACCCACCAGAGCCAACTACCTACACTGCCTGAACACCCTTAAATTTAAGTTACACAAAGCCAGGGGGTCCAGCTTCCCTGTGCTAGCAGCCAAGACTTGGAATTCCCTACTCCCAGCTCTTAGAGCTGAACCATCATTCCTACTATTCAGAAACAAAGTAAAATCCTGGCTCTTCACCCTGCATACCTAATGAAGCCTCGCTCCTCATTCTCTACATAGAGAATCTGATTACATTGTGTAAATGGTTCCCTCGCCTAGATAGTCAACACTAGACGGTGAACCCATTATACCACGGCCCATTACACTGTACAGAGCTGTCTATATTATTCTTTTGTCAAGGTTAACTCATGCGACTTGATCTGTAAAACAAGTCACCTTTTTACGCTCCGCATTGCACTTTGTCCACCATAAGTTGTGTTCACCTGTCCTGGTATTGTCTCTACCAGTCTGTAACATTTGTTGTGTCATTCAAGTTAAAGCGCCCAGATACCTACGGGTTTGGTGCGCTATATAAGCAAATAAACTAAACTAAACTAAACTAATTTGCTTGGTGTAATTTGTGCATACCTCAACACATCTAGCAGACGAAAGCTTTGAACTTGGGGTTACATTCCCAGATGTGACCCAAGGATATTTCAACAAGATTATTTGACTAACCACAAGTGTCTGTGAACACCTGGGTAGGGTGCTGTGGCTGCTCGGCTTAGTTGTAGCACATTAATACTAGCCTCTCTCACACATTTCTTCCCAGATCAGTTTCTCGCAATGGAGTTGACTCTGGAGCAGACACCGATAAGTGTTAAATCAATTTCATGGTTAGGAAACCAAGACGGAAGTCCTGCTGAACCCTTAAAATGTGTGTCTGTTGACTATGTGTAACGGTTTCACACCATCAATGTGCTCGTTCATGTTGTTAGGTTGACTACAAAATGGCAGTCTGTCATCACACGGCCGGATATGGAGGTGTCGACCGGGTGGATCCTCGAGGAAGTGCCCAGATAACAGGGTAGCATCCTCCTTCCTCCCCCCTGGCTAAGAGGAGGAGTTTGGGGCAAAAGCCCAGGAAGCAGGAACGAGAGCCCGGGAAAGGACAAGAGGGGCGGGAAGCCTGCCAAAAGGGCTGTAATGCCTGCTAAAAATTAGAAAGGGAGGTGGGCGTGCCTGGGGGCATATATACAGCGAGTGGACTGGCAGCATTATCGTTGCAGCCAGAGGATGCCAGACGAAAGGAAGGAGCAAGCAGTTTTTCCTCCCACCCATCCTAAAGAATAACGTGAAAAGCACAAGGCTTTGCCGTTGCAGTTACAGAATGCCGAGGCAGTGTTTTTTGCAACCAGTGGCACTATAGAGACTACTAATGAGCTGTGGGAAAGCAGGAAGAGTTTTCCCTGTTCTCTTGATAAGCGCCCCTTTGAGGCCTAAGCGGCAAGGGCGCTGAAGGTATCGATGAGGAATCGGTTTCCCCTGGCAAAACAACCCTCCTCCAGCCCAGGAACCCCTGCAAGGGCAGGTGGGGCTAAAACAAGAATGGTTGGGGGTGCTGTGGCCTAGAGTGGAATTGGTTGGGAAAGGCGGAAGCAAGGTTTGGCCACGGAACAGTCGGCTGGTCGCTGCACCTTCCGAACTATTTTCACAAAGTTTGGTTTTCAGTGATTTGAAGCATGTAATTGTGCCGCAGAAGAGGGGCAGTGAATATTTATTTAGGTTGACTTGAAAGGGGCTCTTTCGCGTGCCTTTGGGGTCCCTCCAGAGTAAATGGCCTGCTCTTGAGATTTGTTAGCAGTGTTCAGCTGAGGTAGGGATCATGGACCAGTTGTTTTGTTTGGGAAAAAAAGGTTTCTTTTGGGCTTACTGCAAAAAAATATCCAGACTTGCTTTGAAGTGGTAAAGATTGCTTTAATGTGATAGGCCTCAGCTCAAAAAGAAACGCTACCCTGGCGCCCTGGCCTTACAGACTAAATAACCATTTTTAACAACTGTGAAACAATTAAATAAATAAACAATTTCCATCCCCCACAATTAAATAATTAAAGCATTTCAAATTCCTCCCTTCCTATCCCTTACTCCCTTCCGTCTCCTTAAACTCCTCTCAACCTTAATTCCCGCTTTCTCCCTGAGGCCACGCCCTTCCTTCTTCAATACCTGTTCCCCCTCTTTGTAACCCCGGGGTAGCCCGTTCATGCAAACAGCACCACACCTTTCTTTACCACGCTAGTACCCCATTGTGCTCCCCCCCTCGAAAGGGCCATGTACCCGGCATCCCGCAACTCCTTACCCACATAAACTCCCCTCTACACCAATCTCCTCCATCCTTGACCTGCAGCCAGGCTGACCTGCCACAACAACAACAATGAACCTTACAATACATCAGCCTGTCTAATGCCCCAGCCTGTCACACAAAAAACGACCAGACCCGCTGTACTTTTCTAACCTTTCCTGAGCCTCTGTTCCTGAAAAATAGGGGTAAAACCGAAATTCAATTAAGATCCAACCCCTCCCTTACTTAATACCCCAACAAAAATTTTAATAATTAAAGGGGTGGGAGGGCAGGGACAAACGCTCGTCCCAACCGCAACCTGCTCCCGAACCTTCCCTGCCCCCTATATAATCCATGGGGCGCTCTGCACGCAGGCCAGCTCGCTGGCTTGTGCAGCGCCCAAAATTACCCTGCGGGGAAACGCTTTGCATTCCTCCTGGGGGCCTCCTTTGAGCTTATTGTACAAAAATACCCAGACTCACTTTGAAGTGGAAAAGGTCGCTTTAATGTGACAGGCCACAGCTCACAAAGAAACGCTACCCTGGCTCTCTGGCCTTACAGAGTAAATAACCGTTTTTAACAATTGCTTAACAATTAAAACTCCTCTCATTATTCATTCCCGCTTTCTCCCTAAGGCCACGCCCCTCCTTCTTCAATACCTGTTCTCCCTCTTTGCACCCCCCGGAGTAGCCCGTTCGTCCAAACAGCACCACTCCCTTCCTTTACCATGCTAGTACCCCATTGTGCTCCCCCCAACTCCCTCCAAAGGGCCTTGTGCCCGGCACCAGAAAAACCCTCCCATGAGGTGTTCTTTCTGCCCCACATAACCTAACCTTTCCTCTATTTCCAATTTTTATTATGTCCTGCCCTTCCAACGTCACATCTACAAATTCACACTTATTCGATCTACCGATAGATGCACTGCATCCTCTCAAAACCATAAATCCTCCAAAGTGATTACCCTGTGCACCAGCACTAGCAACCCCGCCGCCATAAAAACTTCCCCAACTACCTGTTAAACTTCCTCCTAGTCCTTCCCAATGCCCCTTCATTCCTGCCCCCTCCCCTCTAAAACCCTCCTCGGTGACAACCTTGTCCAAACCCCTTACATTGCCATATCTCCCAAAACCTGCTAGGTCCCCTACTATCCTCCTCAATAATGCTACTCCTGTTACATTTACTAAGCCATTCTCCCCTGTGTGTACTATTAGTCCCTCCGGAAACCCCCTGATGCTCCCCTCCTTCCGCTAACATGGGCAGCAATTAGTTCCACCTAAGCCCACTATCTCACCCAAGAACTGTCATAACTTTATCCCAGTTGTGTCCCCCACAATCCGATTTCTCCCCTCATTCCCCGCCCATAAACTATTTTATGGCCACACTTCCATATACGCTGCAACTCACCACTCCTTCATGCCCCCATCTGAAACAGAAGAATTGTTATGAGTCTCTCTTTGACATTGCCAACCCCCCCCCCTCCGCACCCCCTGCTCTTGCACTCAGTCCTAATCGGCCCCAAATCCCAGAACTCTCTGTTTTTTCCCCCGGAACATTCCTTAACCCAGCGCCCCCCCTTTTTCCCCTTCTCGTCTAGGCCCCTCCTGCTACCTTCCGATGCTGCCCGCCAACCTCCTAAAAGCGTTAGTTCCCAAAACTCTGCTCTCTCTCCCAAGGCCACCAAAGCCCTCCTCCTAACCCCCCCAACACTTGTGCTGCCGACTCTGCCGACCCGCCCTTGTGCTACCAGACCACCTGCTTTTCCCCCATATGTCTCCCCCCAAGACAAACTCATCACCGGGCACAACTCCTTACTCCCCTTACAGAAGCACCCAACAGCCTTATCTTTCCTGAACCGCCTTCCCTTCATGCATCTTCGCCCCCAAATTCTAATTAAATGCACCTTGCCCAACTTAGACCTCCTTCCTCTGTTATCCTGTTCGCCCTCCTATTCTCGCTTGACCAACCCTATAGCACCTTACGTCCAATTCATCATGTTTCCCAGACTGCACCAGGAGCCCCTGTGCCCCTGTCTGTGCAGGCCCATCTCCTCACTCCCCTCCTACCCCCACTGCACCAGGAGCCAACATGCGCCCCCGTCCATGCAGTCCAATCCACATAACCTGATCCCCCCTCAGCACCTTATGTCCATTTCACCATGCTCCCCAAACTGCACCAGGGGCCCTCGTGCACCCTGTCCATGCAGTAACATCTCATTGCTTCCCCCCCACTGCACCAGGGGTCAAAGGAGCACACCGTCCATGCAGTCCAAACCATCTAATCTGCCCCTTCATGTAGCCTCTCGGCACACTTATCCCCTTCATTGCCTCTCATTTTCCATTCCTACCTCAAGCACCAAATATGATATAACCCTTTTCTTTGCCCCCAGCAAATACTTGAAATAACCCAAGCCAAACTTGCAATCCCTTTGACCGCGCCTGCCCACCTCATCTTGTGATGTGTGAACCGAGTTCCTGCCATAGTGAACGCCCTATCTTCTCCCCACATGCGAACCGGGGCCACTACCGTACCCACAAAATTGCAATACCCACTTAACCTCTGTCATTCTATCAGTATTATTTCACGCCGCTATCACCCTCTCAAGCCACCACAGCAAGCCTGCTCATCTTGTCGTGCGGCAAGCGTGAGGGCCCCGCCACGGCTGTCAACTCCCTCCCTATATCGGCCTACACCCTAACGGCTCTTCCATTATATCCCCCACCACGGCACTCCCTGGGATCGTCCCGCTAATGCCCCCCTCCTACATAGTCCCAACTGCCAGTAAACCTTGTTGCACCCACCAACGCCAAAATGCCCCGCCCTTCGGTAACTCCTTGTCCACATAACTTTGACCTATGAACTGCACGTCCTCACCCCTGGACCTTGATGACTTGCTTAAAAAACCCATGTGAAACCTTTCCCTAAACCTTTGCCCCCCACCTTCTCTGGTAAACTTATGCACCCTCCAGGACTTCAACTTTAACTGGTATACGGTCCTTCCACCCCAAAACCTCACCATGCTCCTCGCCCTTTCTCTCTGTCCACTGCTTGAAAGCATTTCGTAATCGGATGCCGACCCGACCATTTGCTGCACTCGTGCCTAAATTTGCAGCCTTGTTCGTCCTTGTGCAGCCTTCTTTATTGAATGACCAACATGCTGCTGAGGGCTGATCTCTGCCTACTCTCCCCGCCCCCTCTGGGGCGACCAAGAAAGGGCCGGTAAGACACTGGTAAGCTGCTCGCCGTGTGTAAAGTTGGAGCTGGCCTGGTCAGCACCATCCATTGCAACCAGAGATCCATGTCGATTCCCCCCCAGACCGCCTGGCTGTCCTCTGGCATCCTCGCCCTGAACTCCTCGTCATAACTCATCCACGCGAAACCCCCAAAACTCGTGAATGCCTTCCTTATCACATCCATATACTTCAACAGTGCAACACACCTCTCTGGAAATTTCTTGCAGTAGATGCTCGCGTAAATAATAAAAGCTGACATCCAATTCTAAATCGTCACCGGCACCTTTGGACTCAAGGTCAACTCCCTCTCCTCCTCCGTAGACCCCTCCTTCGCTCATTTCCCTATGTAGTACCTTCAACATGTCCACAAATTCCCACCTCTCCCTTTACTCACTACTCGAAGGGGACTGCTCTCTCCTCCTTCCACCTGCACTCTTTTGCAGGTATTTTCCTCCTTTACCCCTCTGCACTGCCGCCCCTCTCTGCTCCCCGGCACCCCTAACCCTCCCCCAGTGCCTTAAGTGACACTACAAATCGAGCTGGGGTTCATCAAGGGGGCGTGGCCTAACAGCGGGGGCCTTGATGGCCCGTTAGGCCACGCCCCCTTGACAAGCCCCGGCTCAATGGCTACTGGCACCCCTGCCAGGCAGCCTTTTGTAGAGATTAGCACCCTCTCCCCTTTATATTCTATAGGCTTGCCTGGCAGGGGACAGCGCCTCCCTATTCAGCCTTAATGGTGGTGCTGCCCCTCGCCAGCTGGGCAGGGGCAGCGTCACCATCAAGGCTGAAAGGGTGAGGCCACTGGAAGCAGAGGCCTTTTTCCTAAAGACTGAAACTCCTGCGAATCCGCGGGAGCTTCAGTATTTAGAAAGCAAGGCCTCTGCTTCCAGCGGCCTCACGTTTTCTCCATAATGGTGGCGCCGGCCCACGTGCATCACTTGATTAAAGGGATGCCTCGTAGGTGCGGCACCACCATTATGGCTGAAAGGCATTTTTTTCTGAAGCCTGAAACTCTCGCCCACAAGCGAGAGCTTCAGGCTGTAGAAAAAAATGGCTTTTCGTGTAGTGGGCGGGGCTGCCAGGGGAGATTAGTGGGCCCCGGCAGGGCCCCGCCTCAAAACAAAATTTCGGAGCCTGCCGGGGCCCAGCCCTGGCAGGCCCCGGCCCACTTAAAGCCCTGCCCTCCCCAGCCCCCGTTTGCCTTGCACCCTTTTGCAATCTCTTTCCACAGGCATCCTCCATCAGCTCTTTGTCCCCCAAACCGCTCCCTGACCCCTCTCCTACATCTTCTTCCCCCCTGAGTGCACTCCTGGGAATCTCCTTCCTGCTCCTCCTGCCCCCTTTCTCCCAAACCCCTCTATCTTCCGCCGAGCTACATAACACCACTGCAGCAAGCGCCCCAACTACTGCAACTCTCTGCTGTGGCCTACCCCCACCAGCCCTCTTTTCCCCCCTTTCTCCCTCCCACCACCCCCTCGAGCTGGGCTTTGGTTGCCATGCTGATAAACTGCAGGGCCTCCCTCAGCGCCTGAGCATCCACCACGCCCTTCTTCTTGGACCCATGCCCCACCATCTCGCTAATAGCACTGTCGGCTGCAAGTAACCGCCCCTAGCTGTTCTTCACAATATATATGATGGCCCCCTAGCCAAGTGCCTCACACATCCACCTCTCTACTGCGGGGTAAGAACCAAGCTTAGTAACTAAAACCTGCTTAAATCCCCTCCCTGCCCGAAATTACCCCACCTGGGAAATTCAATTACCCATATAACTGCTTGTTCCCTATCTACCTTATTTTGTTTATTATGATTTTTCTTTTTACATTTTTTATTTTATTTATGTGACCCTCCTTGCGGTGGCGTTAAAAAACTGATTGCCGTTTGTAATTACTTAGCCCCTTCCCGAGGCACGCAGCTGTAGTGGCTACCCCGGCGCTCACTGCTCCTGGTGTGAGCAGTGCAGCAAGGGCACTACACTGCCCTCTAGCGACGCTCAGGAGTCACCGCAGCGCTGCTCCTACCTCCACCTAGCCGCCACGTACCCCACGCGTCCACTGGCAGAACCGCAAAACCTGCCCCGAGGCCGCCGCAACCCCACACGGCACCGAAAGCCAGAGGGGCTTTGACTGACACCCTACCAGACACTCTGCCCTTTTAAGGCCGACAACACGTTCACACAGCACCGGGAAGACCACACTCTGGCCCCTGCGGCACCCAGCAACCACCAACCACGCGCCCCCACTGCGCACAAGACGGGATCTGCAAATAAGCCCCAGCCCAGGTAAGAACTGGCGCTAGACCCCTCACAGCAGCCCACCGCCACCCCGCTGTCCCGTAGGAAATCTAGCCTGTTACCCCACCAAGCCCAGAGACCAAGCTCTGTGAATGCCTAAGCCCCCCCAAATACGAAGCCTATGCCGCCCAACATAGCGCCCCAGAAGGATGGTACTTTATGTACAGTACCTCAATTATTTAAATATTAATATAACTCTCAAACTGCTTGCTAGCTATCGAGACAATACGACCCTATGGCTCACTGTCCTGCACCAAAACCAAACCAAAGAGAAACACAAGCCTCATTTCAAAGAAACAAGGAACATTTTCCCTGCATGTCATGCAGCAATTGCAACAATATCATTAAAGGCAATACTGTGATGCATCCCAGAACGGGAGAAAAGATCATCATCAAGAGCCATTCAACGTGCATGACAGAAAAAGTTATATATTGCATAAAATGCCCTTGTGGCTTGCTGTGCATTGGACAAACAAGCAGGAAAGCACGAGTTAGATGGAATGAGCACAAATCAAATATAAGAACTAAAAATCAGCACTCTCCAGTTGCTAGACATTTCAATCAAGCAAACCACCAAGTTTCACAAATGCGTTTTCAAATCTTGGAAGCTATTGATGTATCAAACAGTGGTATCAGTGTGACTAAGAAACTACAACAGCGTGAAGCATATTGGATAGAGAGATTAGACACGGTCTCTCCTCGTGGATTAAATGAAGAGCTGGATCTGTATTGCTTTATTTAAACAAGTGTGTAGAATGTTAGTGTGGTGCTATACAGGAAAAAGAAGCAGACAAAGGGCAATACGCCTGATTGTGGACTTTAAAAGTACTGATCAGAATAACACTATAGTATATGTGTTTGCATTTTTGACATTTATTGTTGTGTTTTTGAATTGATAATAGTAATTTTTTTAACACATGTGAATATAACTCACTTTCCTTGTTTTCTTTAGCACTGTAGGGGTGTAGCCGTTAGTGAATCTTGTGATTGCTTCTCAATAGCAGCAGGTGAATGTACACGGTTAGTTTTAGCAAGGGTGGAGTTAATCGTGGCAGGACTCCCTTTCTCCTGCGCACCTCCTCTTTTTCTTATTTCTGAATCTGACCAGCAGCCTGGATCCTGGTTTGTCGAGGAACCAACTCCGGGGTGCCCATTTATTTGTAAGAATTGTGGGGATGACAAACTCTGGATCAATTGTGCGCTGGTAGGGTGTGGTGGTCCAATGGTCGCTGTTGAGCGATTTGATCAATTATATGGTCCAGTCAGGTCATAGTCATTAATTTGTTTATTTTTTGGTTAGTTAGCACCAAAGAAAACATAATTGTAGAAATGAATGACAAGTTTTTGACATGGTAACTCGCTACACAGCCGACGCGCGTTTCAACCTAAGTCTTTTTCAAGGCTGTGATTTGGTGATGTTGTGATGTGCACCGTGAAATGACATAGTGACACCCATTGTTATTTATAACATATATATTGCCATTCAATAGCATGAATTTAATAAATAGTTTCAGTAATGAAGAATGGAAGCACATTGTGGCAACAGATTGGTAATTAGCAAAACCCGTGATCGTGAGTGGTGGTGACGGGGTGAATAACAGGGCAGAACATATAACAGTTGATAGTTACATTTAGGCATGACGAGATGTACAGTTACAGTTAAAGTAAAATTGAGACAGAGTAAGAGAAAATGTACCAAGGGAGACAAAGGAAAAGGAGAGTGAATTAGTTGAGTCAAGGGCCAAAAGAATTTGGTATGACAGCCTAGTTGAAGAAATATAGAAGAAGCAGAGTCTTACCCAATTGAGTTAAGGGGTGGACTTGAAAAGTAGATAGATAGGGTTCTCAGCAGGGATGCGACCCATGGACGAGTGGCCGATATTGGATAGATATCAAGCGGGAGAGGTAAGGGTGCTATGTTGTAGCAAGGGGGCAGGAGGCCGGAGAGGGACGTCTATGAGGGGGCGTCTTAAGGGAGGCTTACCGTTGGCCGGGTCCGGCGAGTTTGTTGCGTGCGAGCGTTCTCGGCAATCCATGTGCTGTGGATCAGCCCTACTTTCGGGAATTTATAAGAGCATGGCGCGGATTGGTTGGTTCATCGAGCAGTGTGATTGGTCTAAAAAGACCGTCCCGTGGGTTGGGAACCTGTCATGGTTTACGTCACAGGGGTGAAATTAGAATATAGGGGAATTGCCCAGAACAGGCCTGATCAAGATTGGTACATGGAAGGAAGTTACAACAATTGCGTCCATAATGCATGTGTAGGCATAAAACCTCACAGGTTTATGTACGACTGATTACAGGAAAACATGGAAATCATGGTCACGATTTAATCCAAAAGTAACGGCGCGATATTTGCATATCAGCTTTGCTTCTTTCTGGCGTAGTTGTAGTTCTCTATCTCTGCCCCTTAAGTCGGTTGATATTTTCTCCAGTCCCACGAAGGTGATGTCTTCCTTGTTGTCCCACTTGTGTTCTTCCTGCCAGTGTAATGCCAGTGGATATCTGGTGTCCTGGGAATGTAGGGAATTGAGATGTTCCCTGATCCTTGTTCTGAGTTCTCTTTTAGTACTCCCAATATATTTGCAATTACATACACAGTCAATAGCATAAACCACAAATTTGGATCTACAGTTGAAGTATTCTCTGATTGTATGTGTGTCACTGGTACTAAAAGTCAAAGTCTTGGTCGTTGTAGCGGATTTGCACATGGAGCAGTTTCCACACTTGTAGAAGCCCAGTGGTTTGTTGCTGGTGAGCCAGTTGCCATCAGTTTTTGGAAAAAGCGCCATGAATTATGGGCTAAGGATGTTTTTGAGTGTTCTGGCCTTGGTATAGGTTAGGATTGGCTTATCTGGGATCCATGCCTTGATATCTTCATCTATTGATAAGATATGCCAATGTCTCTTCAGAATATTCTGTACTTGATGGCTATCACTGCAGAACTGGGTAATGTATCTTATTGGGCTGTTATTTGTTACCTGTTTACTGGTGGGTACCTTGGGAGTCAAAAGCGAGCTGCGTTCTCTACTGTTAGCCATAGCTATGGCTGCTTGTATTGATTGGTCCAGGTATCCTCTCTCATTCCTTTTGGCTCGGAGGAATTCACATTTGGGGATATTATTGATTACAGATCTTTTGTGGCAGCTGGATGCATGCAAGACTGAGTTGACTTCTGTCGGTTTCCTATAAGTTGAGGTCATTAGTTCTGTGCCAGCTGGCGTGATAGTGATATCCAGGAAGTCAATGCTCACCTTACTTGAGGTGCCCGTTAGTTCAATCCCAAAATTTTTCTCATTCAAATAGCGTTTGAATGACTCAAGTTCTTCATCTGTACCACACCAGATCATCAGGATGTCGTCAATGTATCGCATCCAAGTGTGGATCAGTTTGTTGAAGTCGTGGTTGGTAAAGGCGGGTACTTCTTCATAATGGTGCATGAATAGGTTGGCCATTGAATGTGCATATGTCGCACCCATGGCTATGCCTTATTTTTGCCTGTAGTATTGTTGGTCAAATAGGAAGATAGTATTGATCAGTGAGAATTCCAGAAATTCTTTAGTAAGTTCCAAATGTGACCAGAATGAGGCTGATGCTTTTGTGAAGGCAGAATCAATGGCCTTTAAGGATAGTCCGTGGTCTATGGATGTGTAAAGGGCTTTAACATCCAGAGTTACCAGAGTGTAGTCTTGGTTCCACACGACATCCTGCAAAATTAGTAGGGTGTGCATTGTGTCACGTAGGAAAGTTCGTATCTTTGGGACCTCAGGTGCCAGGACGTTGTTGATGTATTTGTTCAAAGGTTCCGTTACCCATCCTATTCCACTCAGTATTGGACGTCCTTCTGGTATGGGGTCAAATATCTTGTGGATTTTAGGCAAAAAGTAAATCGTCGGCATCCTAGGGTGTGATAGGTGTAGGTATTTCATTTTGTCATCTGACAAAAGTCCACGCTTGTGCCATTTGGTCAGCAGGCTGCTGGCTTCCGTTAGGATTTCATTTGTTGGGTTCTTACTTATGGTGTCATAGCAACCAATGGATGAGGGCCATTTTTACGTAGTCAGATCTGTCCATTATGACCACGTTGCCACCCTTGTCAGCTTCCTTGATTATGATTTGGTGGTTGTCTTGTAATCTCTTGAGTGCGAGTCGTTTTTGACTGGTAATGTTATCTTCTCCTCTTGAATGGTTCATTCTCATGCGGTCCTGTTACGCTTGGAGGTCTCTTGTGACCGCGAGGCTGAAAGTGTCTATTGCATTGTCCCCTTGTAGGTTGGGAGTGAATTTGGATTTTGGTTTCATTTCTGGTATTTTCAAGTTGTTTTCTTCAATATTCAGTTCTTGCATGGTCTGGTGCATGGTCTGTGTTTCCTTGTTGGATGAATGGTCCAGGGTTGTCAGGAGGTGGTAACATTCAAGATGTTCCATATCTAAGGTGCTCAGTGGTACTGATACAGGTTTGGGTTGTTTCCATTTGACTTGTTTTGAGAAAAATTTCTTGAGTTTGAGTTTCCTGATGTATTTGAATAGGTCGATCTGGGCATTCACATAGTTGGTTTGCTTTGCTGTAGCGAAAGAGAGACCTTTGTTCAGGATTTCTGAGTCAAGCTCTCAGAGGATGTGTTTGGAGAGATTCGTCACTAAGTATGTTATCTTAGCGTTCGTTGCTGTAGCTGTGTGATCAGGGAACATCTCAATTCCCTACATTCCCATGACACCAGATATCCACTGGCATTACACTGGCAGGAAGAACACCAGTGGGACAACAAGGAAGACATCACCTTCGTGGGACTGGAGAAAATATCAACCGACATAAGGGGTGGAGATAGGGAACTACAACTACGCCAGAAAGAAGCAAGGCTGATATGCAAATATCACGGCGTTACTTTTGGATTAAATAGTGACCATGATTTCCATGTTTTCCTGTAATCAGTCGTACATAAACCCGTGAGATTTTCTGCTTACACATGCATTATGGACACAATTGTTGTAACTTCCTTCCATGTACCAATCCTGATCAGGCCTGTTCTGGGCAATTAATTTCACCCCTGTGACGTAAACCATGACAGGTTCCCAACCCACGGGACGGTCTTTTTAGACCAATCACACCGCTCGATAAACCAACCAATCCGCGCCATGCTCTTATAAATTCCCGAAAGTAGGGCTGATCCACAGCACACGGATTTCTGAGAACACTCGCACGCAACGAACTCGCCGGACCCGGCCAACGGTAAGCCTCCCTTCAGACACCCCCTCATAGACGTCCCTCCCCGGCCTCCTGCCCCCTTGCTACAACCTAGCACCCTTACCTCTCCCGCTTGATATCTATCTAATATCGGCCACTCGTCCATGGGTCCCATCCCTGCTGAGAACCCTATCTATCTACTTTTCAGATCAGCTATCCAGCTCCCCTGGCGCCCTTATCTGGGAGGACCAGCTTAACACATTTTGAAGTCCAACCCTTAACTCATTTGGGTAAGACTCTGCTTCTTCTACATTTCTTCAACTAGGCTGTCATACCAAATTCTTTTGGCCCTTGACTCAACTAATTGACTCTCCTTTTCCTTTGTCTCCCTTGGTACATTGTCTCTTACTCTGTCTCAATTTTACTTTAACTGTAACTATACATCTCGTCATGCCTAAATGTAACAATCAACTGTTATATGTTCTGCCTTGTTATTCACCCCGTCACCACCACTCACGATCACGGGTTTTGCTAATTACCAATCTGTTGCCACAATGTGCTTCCATTCCTCATTACTGAAACTATTTATTAAATACATGCATATTGAATGGAAATATATATGTTATAAATAACAATGGGTATCACTATGTCACTTCACGGTGCACATCACAACATCACTAAATCACAGCATTGAAAAAGACTTAGGTTGAAACACGCGTCAGCTGTGTAGCAAGTTACCATGTCAAAAACTTGTCATTCATTTCTACAATGATGTTTTCTTTGGTGCTAACTAACCAAAAATAAACAAATTAATGACTATGACCTGACTGGACCATATAATTGATCAAATCGCTCAACAGCGACCATTGGACCACCACACCCTACCAGCGCCCAACTGATCCAGAGTTTGTCATCGCCACAATTCTAAAAAGAATGTACACGGTTAGTTGCATGCACTTTGAGGTAAGCATAAGTAGACACCATTTATTAGAGAAAGCTTGGTTTACTTTAGGTAATTATTTACAAATGGAGGTTTTCATGAACGTGTTTTCAATACATTTGGCATGTACTTGGAACCATATATTAATAGTACTGATCAACGTGTTTGATCAAGTGCATCTGCGCCCAACGCATGCCCTTCTATAAACTCACCACAGCAAACGTTATTCTTCACCATCCATACACGAACGTACAATTGCTATTACACAGCGCTGCTCTACAGCACTGTTGGTATCCCCGAATGACCGGCCCCATCGCAATCAACATAAACTAGGTTGCCCAGACAACCGGTAATGCTGGTCTTGACCACGTCACAACGTATACGCACGCTACGTTGCTTACATAAACGTTGCCTTGGTAACGCGCAGCTTTTTGGAACTGCCGATGCCTCAGCAATGGAACGCGCTGAGACGCGCTGTTCGCTGTAGCAGCAAGACTCGGGTGAGTGAATGCAGCGCAGCTAGCATTTAACTAGTTTCCCACGGGTATTTTTCAATCCGATCACTAACACATAGTTTTGTATAACGCAGGTCCCCCGCATATCAGAGCAGGAATGTCAGAAATACGCTCTGCACTGCAATCAAACACGGTCATTACCCCCACTACATAAACTTACGTTATAAGTTTGACCAGCTTTGTGATAAGGTATGAGTTTGTGCCATCAACATGTATATGTTTAAAACATTCAATCTGACTGTAGTTTAATGATACACCGTGTATACTGTGTTATTAGAAAAAAGGTGTTTTCTAATTATTTTTGCAGAACATGCTATTGCAAGGATAATTATATATGAAGTGGATTTGATCAATAGGACCATACCTTGAAATCCCTTAAGAAGGACAATATTATCTTAAGTAGCCGCATCACGTAATGTGGCAAAGGTTCATCTGAATGCAGGTACTGACGCTATTACTAATTACAAAGATTGTTGGGCTAAACGTAAGGGTCTGGTTGAGCTGTTTGATATGCACTAAGACTTAATGGCTGGAAATTAACACTTTTAACAACCTAAGAGACGTGTGTGACTTTTACATCTAAACACTAACAGGCCGATTCATGGAATAATTAGCGCGGCGCAAGTGGCCAAAAACGTGCGAATCGCAGTGGAATAGCGAAAATCGCAGTGCAAGTGCGACAATCGCAGGAAAAGCAGCGCACATTGATTCATGGAAGGCCGTGCGTGAGAAAACCATCGGATGTGCGATAAAAAAGTGTGTGGCGCACGTTGGCACATAGGCCATCTAACTGCGTGCTCCAGGTCACAGCGAAAATCGCACAGGCCACAGCGAAAATCGCACATAGCGTGGCGCACGCAACAAAAGTAGGCGGAACACGGGGCGTAACACTCGGAATGGGGAACAACTTGCCAAAATGTGGGCTTCATGGGGGAAGTACAGGGTACAAGTGCGCGGAACGCCCACAAGCTCGCCTACAACACGTATTCATGGAATAGAATAGGGCAAAAAAGCGCACGCTCAAACCAGCGCACAGGCACAAACACGACCGCCACAAGAAAGCAGGCGGTAGCGTCTCTGCGCCTGTAAGAAATGTGCGCCCAAAGGTGCGCCAACAAATAGCACCTATATACAGCCATGATGAATGTCCTATACTGTGGCCCTCCAGGACAAATGACGTGCAAAGGGGTACCCACAAACACGGACACCCGCTGACAAATAATACGTGTGCGTGTATACTGGGGTGCGCGGGAAGTCTCACATGCGATTTGTCAGGGTACGTGGATTGCAGGGGTGCGCGGGAAGTTCCACACGCGATTTGTCAGGGTACGTGGATTGCAGGGGTGCGCGGGAAGTCTCACACGCGATTTGTCAGGGTACGTGGATTTCAGGGGTGCGTGGGAAGTTCCACACGCGATTTGTCAGGGTACGTGGAATTCAGGGGTGCGCGGGAAGTTCCACACGCGATTTGTCAGGGTACGTGGATTGCAGGGGTGTGCGGGAAGTTCCACACGCGATTTGTCAGGGTTCGTGGATTTCAGGGGTGCGCGGGAAGTTCCACACGCGATTTGGCCGGGTACGTGGATTTCAGGGGTGCGCGGGAAGTACCACACGCGTTTTGTCAGGGAACGTGGATTGCAGGGGTGCGCGGGAAGTTCCACACGCGATTTGTCAGGGTACGTGGATTGCAGGGGTGCGCGGGAAGTTCCACACGCGATTTGGCCGTGTACGTGGATTTCAGGGGTGCGCGGGAAGTTCCACACGCGATTTGGCCGGGTATGTGGATTTCAGGGGTGCGCGGGAAGTTCCACACGCGATTTGTCAGGGTACGTGGATTTCAGGGGTGCACGGGAAGTTCCACACGCGATTTGGCCGTGTACGTGGATTTCAGGGGTGCGCGGGAAGTTCCACACGCGATTTGGCCGGGTACGTGGATTTCAGGGGTGCGTGGGAAGTTCCACACGCAATTTGTCAGGGTACATGGATTGCAGGGGTGCGCGGGAAGTTCCACACGCGATTTGGCTGTGTACGTGGATTTCAGGGGTGCGCGGGAAGTTCCACACGCGATTTGGCCGGGTACGTGGATTTCAGGGGTGCGCGGGAAGTTCCACACGCGATTTGTCAGGGTACGTGGATTTCAGGGGTGCGCGGGAAGTTCCACACGCGATTTGGCCGGGTACGTGGATTTCAGGGGTGCGCGGGAAGTTCCACACGCGATTTGGCTGGGTACGTGGATTTCAGGGGTGCGCGGGAAGTTCCACACGCTATTTGGCTGGGCACGTGTATGACAGGGGTACGCGGGAAATTCTACACGCGATTTGGCTGTGTGCTCCCAGGTATTCCCTGTACACCCTCCACGGCCCCTGCAGGCAGCACACACCACAGGGGACTACCCTGCACACCTGCTCATGTCACCCAGCACCCCCACCCCCAGCATCCAGGGGCACCCTCCACCAGACCCCCACTCATGTCTCCCACCACCCCCACCCCCCAGCATCCAGGGGCACCCTCCACCAGGCCCCCACCCATGTCTCCCACCACCCCACCCCCCAGCATCCAGGGGCACCCTCCACCAGGCCCCCACCCATGTCTCCCACCACCCCCACCCCCCAGCCACCAGGAGCAGCCTCCACCAGGCCCCCACTCATGTCTCCCACCACCCCCACCCCCCAGCAGTGCAGGGGCACCCTCCACCAGGCCCCCACCCATGTCCCCTATCCCCCCACCCCCAGCAGTGCAGGGGCACCCTCCACCAGGCCCCCACTCATGTCTCCCACCACCCCCACCCCCCAGCATCCAGGGGCACCCTCCACCAGGCCCCCACTCATGTCTCCCACCACCCCCACCTCCCAGCCACCAGGGGCAGCCTCCACCAGGCCCCCACCCATGTCTCCCACCACCCCCACCCCCCAGCAGTGCAGGGGCACCCTCCACCAGGCCCCCACCCATGTCTCCCACCACCCCCACCCCCCAGCCACCAGGGGCAGCCTCCACCAGGCCCCCACCCATGTCTCCCACCACCCCCACCCCCCAGCAGTGCAGGGGCAGCCTCCACCAGGCCCCCACTCATGTCCCCTATCACCCCCATGCCCTAGCAGTGCAGGGGCACCCTCCACCAGGCCCCCACCCATGTCTCCCACCACCCCCACCCCCCAGCCACCAGGGGCAGCCTACACCAGGCCCCCACTCATGTCACCCAGCACCCCCACCCCCCAGCATCCAGGGGCACCCTCCACTAGGCCCCCATTCATGTCTCCCACCACCCCCACCCCCCAGCATCCAGGGGAACCCTCCACCAGGCCCCCACCCATGTCTCCCACCACCCCCACCCCCCAGCATCCAGGGGCACCCTCCACCAGGCCCCCACCCATGTCTCCCACCACCCCCACCCCCCAGCCACCAGGGGCAGCTTCCACCAGGCTCCCACTCATGTCTCCCACCACCCCCACCCCCCAGCAGTGCAGGGGCACCCTCCACCAGGCCCCCACCCATGTCCCCTATCACCCCCACCCCCCAGCAGTGCAGGGGCACCCTCCACCAGGCCCCCACTCATGTCTCCCACCACCCCCACCCCCCAGCATCCAGGGGCACCCTCCACCAGGCCCCCACTCATGTCTCCCACCACCCCCACCCCCCAGCCACCACGGGCAGCCTCCACCAGGCCCCCACCCATGTCTCCCACCACCCCCACCCCCCAGCAGTGCAGGGGCACCCTCCACCAGGCCCCCACCCATGTCTCCCACCACCCCCACCCCCCAGCCACCAGGGGCAGCCTCCACCAGGCCCCCACCCATGTCTCCCGCCACCCCACCCCCCAACAGTGCAGGGGCAGCCTCCACCAGGCCCCCACACATGTCCCCTATCACCCCCACCCCCCAGCAGTGCAGGGGCACCCTCCACCAGGCCCCCACCCATGTCCCCTATCACCCCCACCCCCCAGCCACCAGGGGGCAGCCTCCACCAGGCCCCCACCCATGTCTCCCACCACCCCCACCCCCCAGCAGTGCAGGGGCACCCTCCACCAGGCCCCCACCCATGTCTCCCACCACCCCCACTCCCCAGCCACTAGGGGCAGCCTCCACCAGGCCCCCACCCATGTCTCCCACCACCCCCACCCCCCAGCAGTGCAGGGGCACCCTCCACCAGGCCCCCACCCATGTCCCCTATCACCCCCACCACCAGCAGTGCAGGGACACCCTCCACCAGGCCCCCACCCATGTCCCCTATCACCCCCACCCCCCAGCCACCAGGGGCAGCCTCCACCAGGCCCCCACCCATGTCTCCCACCACCCCGACCCCCCAGCATCCAGGGGCACCCTCCACCAGGCCCCCACTCATGTCTCCCACCACCCCCACCCCCCAGCAGTGCAGGGGCAGCCTCCACCAGGCCCCCACTCATGTCTCCCACCACCCCCACCCCCCAGCCACCAGGGACACCCTCCACCAGGCCCCCACTCATGTCTCCCACCACCTCCACCCCCCAGCCACCAGGGGCAGCCTCCACCAGGCCCCCACCCATGTCTCCCACCACCCCACCCCCCAGCAGTGCAGGGGCACCCTCCACCAGGCCCCCACCCATGTCCCCTATCACCCCCACCCCCCAGCAGTGCAGGGGCGCCCTCCACCAGGCCCCCACCCATGTCCCCTATCACCCCCACCCCCAGCCACCAGGGGCAACCTCCACCAGGCCCCCACCCATGTCTCCCACCACCCCCACCCCCCAGCAGTGCAGGGGCACCCTCCACCAGGCCCCCACCCATGTCTCCCACCACCCCCACCCCCCAGCCACCAGGGGCAGCCTCCACCAGGCCCCCACTCATGTCTCCCTGCACCCAGGTCCTCACAATCACCAACCATGTGCGTAATGGTCAGCCTCCACAGCCAAAAGGCCCTACCAAGTAACCCATTCACCCACATGGAAATGGAAATTACATGTTACACCCCCAACGTACATAAAGCAAATGAACCCATGTCTGTCACACACAATGGTTGCAAATGAATTGGAAAACACCCAACATGACATGCATGAAACCAATGAGATGATACCACACAGTGAAGTATGAAAACAAAATTGTATTAAAAAAATATGAATGCAAATGAAATGAAACAAACTACAATGCCAATGAAAAAAAGAAAAGGTGCATGTCCGTCCAAAAAAATTAAAAACACCAAATCCCAAAAAAATGTACTTCAAAGTCACATTAAAAATGAAATCAATCCGACAGAAAAAAAATAAATCCAAACACCATTGCTCCATGGAGAAGAAATAAAAAATTAAAAAATAAAACAATCCAATGAAGAACTATGTACAAAATATCCAAGGGTCCATGAGCCCAACTGAACAAAGGAAACCTACAAAAAACCCTAACAAAAATGCAACTATATACAAAAAGTGGAGCTGTGTCCGTCGACTCCAAATCATAAGAATGAACAAATGAAACCTAAAACTAAAGAACTATATACAAAGGCGGCGGGCAAGTCCAGCGGCTCACTCCGTAGTGTTCCGGGCCAGGGCATCATCAAACTCCTTGTCTATGTCCCGGAGGCGGTCCTGTTCCATGGCCCCGAGGGTCCGCAGGGACGACGCCATCTGCTCCTCCAACCCCCTGCGGATTGCCTCGAGGCACTCGGCCCGCCTCAGGGCCCTCCGCATGGAGTTCTCCGCCCTGACCATCGTGAACCGCTCCTCTTCCGCCCGCCGCTGCTCCGCACCTATCTGCTGGCCCAACCGCAGCCACACGGAAGACACTTCCTGTCCTGGGTCCTCCTGCCCTCCGGCCGATGCCTGCCCCTCCGATGTTGATGGCCCCGAGCCATGATGCCTCCCACGTTGACTCTGCTGCTGCCTCCGACGCAACTGCCTCTGCCAGCACGACTGCATCCAGGCTGATGGAATCCACCGACGCCGTCGTGCACGTGCCCTGCCTGATGATGCCGGCACATCCTCCATCTGCTGGGGTACAGTTGCTGTGGTGTCCACCCCTGCTTGACCTCCGACTCCCGACTGTGGCAGGGATGGGATCCCCACCGAGCTGGCTGCATAGGTCAGGGCAGGTCCACAGGGGGCCCTGGTGGCCTCTGGGCCGGAAGACGGCAAAGAGAACGACCGGTGTATAGCCTCCACAGAGGAGGAGAGGGCCGCCAGATTGGCCGACACATGCAGGAAACCCCCGAACATGGAAGATCCCAATTGGGCCACGTCGGCACGGTGCTCTTCGTGATGATGTGCGTGCTCCTCCCGGGAAGCACGCACGTCATCACGAATTGCACCCGCGCGCATCGCAACCCCAATCAGGACCTTCTCCATACGGACACGGGTCCCTTTGTCCGCAGGTGGAGGGGAGTCAGGTGACATGGACATCCCCTCTACCTGCGGACGGGCCTGGGACGGGGCATCCCTGCTGGTGCATGGTGGTGCACTCACAGGGTCAGGGACAGCGACATGCACAGGCCCCTCCACGGTGACCTGTGCTGCCTCCTGCCCCTGGCCCTGGACTGCACCACTTGCACCAGCAGGGATGCCCCCACCAGGCCCCATGTGTGCCCCTGTGGCGGCCTCCTCCTCCTCTGTGGAAACCACCAACCTGGATGGCTCCTCACCGTCTTCCACCGTAGCAGGCCCCTGTGGGGGCTCACCCACCCCTTCCGCTGCAGCCGTGGGGGCATCCCCGCCGTCTTGCTCCACAGCGCCGTCTCCGCCCTCTTCTTCACTAGCCGCTGCGTAGAGGGAGACAAAGAACACAAGCATCAGGGTACTGTACAATGGTCCCCTAGACAGGAAGCAATAGCAGATGAGTACCACTGTCAAAGTACACTTCCATCATGTCCCTCCACAACACATGGGTCAGTCCAGGCAAAACACACACAGTAACAGGCATGGTGCATGCCATGGACATTTCCATACATGTCCAATGGACTCTTGAAACATACAATGATATGGAACTCACATGCATCATGGGTCATGCCTATCACATGCACACACTTCACCTCAGTCACATCCATCTGGCCCCATACACCCCAAACACAGCGGATACAAGGGTAACTAGGCTGCATCAGTGAATCTGTGCATTGTCACACACATGTGTCATGCATCCATGGCATGCACAAGTCACAGACACGCAGGTCAGGCACACAGACATGGCTACCATATATGTACCTGGCATCAGCACCCATCCCCCACCCCCACCCATGTCCAGGAACAGAGACTGGCATGCTCTCATGTTTTAAATCTGCATAGGGCTCCCCATGTGGCATTTAAACACATGCAACAACCATGTGGTTCACACATCACTGGTCGCACATGCATTACCATGATGTCCCTGCACACATACATGCATACATGGCCTATGTCACACATACAGGCAAGTATCAGAGAACCAGCACACCGCAACATGCCCTGTCTCACACAGCAATGCTTGGACACTTACCGCTCAACTCCAGACGGGTCTCCCTCTCAAGGATCTGGGCGTGGAGCGCTGGGCGTACGCGTTCCAGGTCCCTCATCTGGATGGAACTCATGCGGCCCCGGCCCCCCTCCACGAGGCGCCGGGCCTTCACGAGGTTCCTGGACCTCAAGTCCTCCCAGCGCTTCTTGATCTTCTGGACGTCGCGGGTTGCCACCCCCTCCGCGTTGATGGCAACCACACAGTCGGCCCAGATCCTCTCCCGTCCTTCCTTGCTGGCGCGGGACGATCCATGATAGAGGGCATCATACTGCCCCAGGACATGCTCCACCAGGACACCAACTTCGGTGGCAGTGAAGCTGGTGCCCCTCTGCCCCTCTGGCCTGGGGTTGCCACTGGTGCCAGATGTGGAAGTGCCGACATGGCAACCCCAGAGGCAGGTGTGGGTGGGCAACTGGGTCCTGGTGCTGGGCTGTGGAGCGATGTAATCCCAGTCGGGAGTCTTCAGTTCCAGCATGGGTGGACACAGCAACTGGACCCCTGCAGATGGCTGATGTGCAGGCACCAAATGGCAGGGCACGGTGGCAGCAGGCAGGCAGGCAGCAGCAGATGGCACGTGGGAGGCTGCTCGGGGCACTGGGGGGCAGTAATTCGGCCTTCTGGGCAGGAGCGTGGTCTTCCGTGTGTTTTCGCGTGGCCAGCTTGATACGGAGTGATTTGGCACGTGAAAATCCTGCATGTCAGCGTGAAATTCGAGGAAAGGCCCTTAGCGCGTAAGCGCGTCAGCACGCATACGCGATTCTATTGGACCAAAGGCCCTCAGCGCGTAAGCGCGTCTGTGACGTGACCCGCACGGGTGTTTCCCACACAGCACGTGATGACGGAGCACACGTGGAAAGACTGCACGTCAGAGTGTCATCGCGTGTAATTGGACAGCACGTCAGAGTGTCATCGCGTGTAATTGGACAGCACGTCAGAGTGTCATCGCGTGTAATTGGACAAAAGTGCGCGTACACGCGGTTGGCCTATGTACGTGTATTTCAGGGGTGCGCGGGCACTTACACACGCAAGTACGTCAGCGCACCTGTATCCCGGGGTGCGCGGGAATTTCCACACGCTATTGGACTGGGTACTGGATTTCAGCGGTGCGCGGGTCACACGCTCGCCTACAACACACGCAACGCATGAATTTGCGCGCTAACAAAATAACAAGCTCAGACCCAGGATGAACATACCGTTCCTAGCAGCAGTAGCCGTGGGCTACCAAAGGAGGAGGAGGAGGATAGTCAGGGCCAGAATATTCACACCCAGAACCAGCCTTTTCGGGATGCCTGATGACCAGGTGTATGGGAGGTACAGGTTTCCACCACACATAATACTGGACCTGGTGAGTGAGTGGGAGGATGACCTCACATCACCCACCCTGTGCTCCCAAGCACTCAGCCCCCTGGAGAAGGTCCTCAATGTACTGCACTTCTTAGCCACTGGATCATTTCAGCGGACAAGTGCCATAGTGGGTGGGGTATCACAGGCCACCCAATCACGCTGCCTACACCAGGTCTTGAACATCATCACTGCACGCCCATCAGTCCGCAGGCACATATACCTGCCCAGAACACCTGCAGAAAGGCATGCTGCCGCCCTGGATTTTTACGGTGTGGCACGATTCCCCAAAGTGCTAGGTGCCATCGACTGCACCCATGTGGCTCTACGTCCCCCCAGGGCATCAGAGCACATCTATAGGAACCGCAAGCACTGGCATTCCATCAACGTGCAGGTAGTATGTAATGCCAAGGGAATCATCACCTCAGTATATGCCAACTATCCCGGGTCCACCCACGACAGCTTCATTTACTGAATGGCCACCCTAAGCCGGGACCTAGAAGCTGGGCGGCATGGCGATACATGGCTGCTTGGTGAGTATGAATGCCACTGCACATGCATGCATGTCAGATACTGAGCAAGGTCACAACCCCACCAATGATACCAAACACCACCTCCACAGGGGACAGTGCCTACCCTCTCAGCCCCCACATGATGACGCCAATTCGGAACCCCACCATGCCACCCGAGGTAAGATATAACACAGCCCACATTACAACCCGGGGCATAGTGGAGCGCACATTCGGAGTGCTAAAGTCACGCTTTCGCTCCCTTGACCGTTCTGGCGGGCAGCTGTTATACGCTCCCCCAGTAGTGTGCAGGATCATAGTGGCAGCATGTGTCCTGCACAATGTTGCAACACGCCGGGGCCTGGCCGTGGACATGGTGGTGGCCCCACATCCCCAACCACATGCACAGCCGCTGCGCATGGGAGGGGAAAGGGCACGGGGGGAGGCAGCCCGTACACAGCTAGTGGCTAATTACTTCACATAGAAATCACACCCCTGTGGAGTGCACACTGCCCTGGCACATTCCATCTGACAATCAACGATGACTCAACCTGACACTGATCCTGAATTTCTGGAGAATCAACTGTGAAAACCATATCAGCCTGAGATTGTTCACCTGGAAGTGTTACAATGTGTGCATCCCTACCCACACAGACACCACCAAGGCAGTTTTGTGAAGAAACACATTCAAGCAGCTAAAATGAATACCCACTTGCAAAATGCAACAAGAGGACAGTGTCATGTCAGCCAACCCATCCCCAGCACCGCCACACGACACACCGTGCCATGTCATGCTATTTGCAGGTAAACAAAGTAATCCCCACAACATGACACAAGTGTCACAATGTACAGTGTCCCTAATTGAAACTTGCAACACCTGAAATGCTCACAGTAATGCAGGACCAACAACAAACTTGAGCAGGTACTACCATTAACATGACATCACAAATGTAATAAATTAGTAGTCTCACCACCTGGAAATGCCTGCACTCCCACCACTTCCAACTGTACAGTGTTGACGCCATATAGAGTTATAGGTGCACTGCTGCCAACATGGACCCCATCTCCAAACTAGAGGGCCTTGTGTAGACATGAGGAAGGGACCTGCAAATTGGGAGGTAGACACAGATGATGAGTTACACATCAATGCAACATGCAGTGTACAACACAACAGCAATATGCACTAGGAATGTATACACAGTATTGACTAGACTACCCACACATGTAGTGGGAGTCCAATGTCACCATGTACGTCAATGTCACTTGGGCACACCCTTTGCAAGCCCATGGAAACGGGAAGCAGGAGGGGTGTGTGTGACTCAAACCCAAGCATCTGAACCAAATACATGACAAGCCTGCATGTGCCCAGCCACAATGCAGCGTATGCCCACAGGAACCACGGAAGGCAACAAATTGTCCCAAAAAAATTGGGAAAAATAAAAATAAAAATAAAAATAAAACAAAATCAAAAATGGCCATTGATGGGCCCAGGGGGGGGTTGGGGAGGCCACCCAGGAGGTCTGAGGACAGGGTGCACACCAAAACCCACCTGTGTGGATCCTGGGAAAAAAAAACACCTCCATGGGCTCATGGCCCACACGGCTACCCTATTGTGGGAGTATCACTGCTGTCGCTATTATCACCCTGTGCAGCTGCATCCGGAGGTGGTTGCACTATGGGAGGCAGCCCACGCAAGGCCCTAGTCTGCTCCTCCATGGCTGCAAGCATGCGGGTGTGGTAGTTCTCGTTCTGGAGGATGAGTGTGCGGGGGTCCCCATGCAACAACTCACGGGATGCCCGGACCTCCGCCCTCGTTGCCTGCAACTCAGCTGAGAGCGTACGGGTGAGACGCTCCAGCTGCTGTTCTGTCCTTTGGTGTGTTGAAGCCTCAAGCTCAACAAGAGTCGTCCTGAGGTGAAGGAGCTCCTGCTCAGGGCTTCCCTGTGGCCCTGGGACTCTATGGAGATGGCCTCCTGCAGAGTCGCCAGTGCCGCCCGCCTGTCCCTGTTGGACGCCAACATGTCCTCCCTGTTTGACTGGCAGATGGAGTCGGTTGCCTGCTGTAGTCGCTCCATCAGCCTTTCAGGGGGGACAATGGAAGTGGCCACCCTATCCATGGTCTGAGCCATCATCTCGGATGATGCTGCCTGTTGGGTTGCCATAACGTAAATGGATTGCTCCCATGCGGTATTGCCAGGTGGCGTACGGCCACCACGTCGGCGGGCACCACACCTGTCTGGGGCAAGGCGAACTGCGCCTTGCTGTGCCGGCACTGCCTGAGGCTGCAGGACTGCATTCCCCCTCTGATCTGCTGGCCCAGGAACAGGATCAGATGTCGCGGAGTGTGACCCTGCATCCGTAACCACCAAAGGCGTAGCTGCCAACACTGACATCCCCATTGAGGGTTCTGACCCTGGTGCAGATGGGTGGGACAGAACAGAATCCCTCCCTGGAACACTCACCTGCGACGGCACGTAGGTCTCATCCGAATCAACACCTGAGTACAGCTTGGGGGAGGTGCAGCCAGAGACACCCCTTGAGAGCACAACCTGCAGCACTTGTGGGTTTTCACCCACCACCACACCACGTCCCTCACTGGTGGTTGGTCGGCCCTCAGACCCCTCCTGGGTCTGCACCATCTCCACAACCCCAGCAGTATCAGGTGCGTCTTCCCCTGCAAAGACATCAAAACAAAGAAATGGAAACAGGCATTAGCACCATGGCACACAATGAGGACTGAGAAGCAAGAGAACCAGTACTTGATTGACACATGTCCCACATGACTAAAACCCTCCCATGCATGCACCCTCACTGCATATGAAGGGCAGGCAAATGGCACACACTGATGACACCAAGATGGAAGATGAACACATTTTCTGCATGCTGCCTGGCAGTGGCATCACACATTGGCCTGTGATTGCAAGGTGAAACACACATGCCATCACACAGATGGCATGTACCATTGCTATTGAGTGAAGATGGAGAGGAGGGCAGCACCTATTCATTCAGTCCAGTTCCCGCATGTAATAGCTTTTCTAATTCAAACAGGTCAGATTTTTCACCTTTAGCTGCCAGTCCAAAATGGTCCAATTGCACAGGGACATGTGTGAACAAATGATATCCAGGTAACAAAGTCACTCCACTTTACCATAGCCATGTCAGACATGTGACTAGAGGACTGAGAAATGCCTAGTAAAAGTGGTGGAATGCAAACAATCTGCCTGAATGAACAGAGAAAAATAAGCAACAATGTTGTGGGAAGGTGACACTTCAAGGGCAACTGGCGTGCTGTTGGGCTAGATGTCTACTGTTGGCAGAAGGGATACTGCTATGGCCAAATGCAGCTGCGCAGGATGTATTGCATGAAGCACATGGCTGACCTATACGACTCAGGCGCACACACTCTCACCTGGCACACAAACAGAAGCCCTCACACACACACCATGCACATGGATGACACACACATGCATGTGCACTCACCAGACAATGCCTCGTAATCAGGCAGATCTCCCACGCCTTGGATCTGTTCCTCCGTGACGTAGGTACCAGCGACTGACTCATGTGGAGTGAGTTCCATGTCCACTACTGGAGACCCACCTCCAGTCACTAGAGTTGCGGCATGACTTGAGGCCAGCTTATTCTTTGCCCTGCGCTTTAGGTAATTCCAGCGCTTATAGCAATCATTGGCTGTGCGCCTCACGATTCCAAGGGCACTTACGATGTCCGCAATGGTCTGCCAGTGTGCCTGGCGTTGTGCAGGTGTGGTCTTGGATCCTGCAACAATGACCATCTCATTATCATGTCCGGACACATACTCGACAAGTGCATTCAGTTCGTCATCCGTGAAGGTGGGCTTCCTCGACGGGCCAGACTGTGTAGCCGTGTCTGGGGCATCAGCCTGTGCCGGACGAGCACTCTTCCTCTTCCGCTTGGAAGGTGGTGGTGATCCTGAGTGTCCTGCGCCGCTCTGGTCACTAGGGGCAGGAGCCCTGGTGGACTCTGTATCAGGAGTGTGGGATTGCACACTCAGCATGGGAGTTGGTGCAGGCATTGGCTCAAGTGTAATGGTGTCAGGGGGAATGTCAGCAGGATGGACTAGGACCGACACTGTCCTGGCTGGGTGTGTGAGAGCTGGGGTGGATGGAGCCGCAGCTGCCCCTGCAGCCTCTCCGCCCTGCCTACTTGGGGCAGCAGATGACCTTGCTGCCCCAGATCCACGTGGCATGATGACATCAACGTGCACCAGCGTACGTGTCATAGGCCTGCTGACCTGGAAGTCAGCCATGGAGTCAGCCAGGTCTGGTGCCACAATGGGCTGGTCCAACAAGGGCTGAGCATGGATGTGTCAGCCACATCAGCCTCAACGGGAGGGGGGGGGATTATGGGTGCCCTTGACTGGTCCTCCACACATGGGGGGACAGGCTCACCCTGCAGGTAACGACCACGTCCCCTACCGGATCCACCACGGCCACCACTTGTGGCTCTTCCACCTTTGCCACCCTTACGGAATCCTCGCCTCCCAGCCATGGCACTGATGTTAATGTGCGTATGGGAGTGGCTGTAAACTATTGTCCTGGGCAATTGGGGGTCAAAGGGGTTGGGTACCAGATGGTAATTGTACCCTAGTGCTCTAGCAAGGCTGAATGTAACCCCTGGGGAAAGATGACGGGTCACGCTACGCACAGGAGGCCCAAAAAAGGGAGATGACGTGCACGCAACCCCTCCTAGACCACGTGTGCAGAAAGAAAAACCTGCACTACGCTGTGGCACCCAGTAACACAAGAATGAACGTATGCGTGTCACACGCAGCCTAGAATGACCTCTGAAGGGGTAGGCTACACACGGGGCAAGCACAGATGTTAGATACGTGCGTGACTCACCGTCTGCCAGGTAAAAGAGCGTGAAAAAGGAGCGCGTTTGGTTGGCAACACCCCCGCCAAAAGAAGATTTGTACGCTGTCTGAGGAGACAGGACAACAGTAGAAGGGAACACTGTTTGAGGGAACAAACCCAGGTAAACCAGTAAAAGATAAAAAAAGAGAAAAAGCTGTCAGAGGTAACAGGGAGTACGAACTTGAAACGCCGTGAAGTAAATCGCGTGTGAAACGACAAGAAGTACAGAATTCACCCACTCGCTCTCCACGAAAAACACGTACGTACCTTTTATGCAGGCCCACACGTCCAGCGTCACTTACGCGGCGTGTACGCGCTAGGGCCATTTCCACCAATTACACGCTTTGTCACTTCTGCGTGTAGGGCCATTTCCACCAATTACACGCTTTGTCACTTCTGCGTGTAGGTAATTTTCACCAATTACACGCTTTGTCACTGCCGCGTGTACGCGCTAGGCCCATTCCCACCAATTACACGCTTTGACACTCGGACGTGTCTTTCATTTTTTTCACACGCAACATTTTCCAACGTGTGCCCAATTCAACGTGCACGTGACTTCATAGACGCGCATACGCTGGCGACGCGTTTACGCGCTAAGGGCCTTTCCTCGAATTACACGCAGACATGTTGGATTTTCACATGCCAAATCACTCCGTATCAAGCTGGCCACGCGTTCACACACAGAAGACCACGCTCCTGCCCAGAAGGCCAAATTACTGCCCCCCAGAGCCCTGAGCACGCTCCCACCTGCCATCTGCTGCTGCCTGACTGCCTGCTGTCCACGTGCCCTGCCATTTGCTGCCTGCACATCAGCCAGGGGTGCTGTTGCTGTGACCACCCCTGCTGGAACCGAAGACTCCCGACTGATTTTCCATCGCCCCACAGCCCAGCCCCAGGACCCAGTTGCCCACCCACTCCTGCCTCTGGGGTTGCCATGTTGGGCACTGCAACATCTGGCACCAGTGGCAACCCCCGGCCAAGGAGGCAGAGGGGCACCAGCTTCACTGCCACCGAAGTTGGTGTCCTGGTGGAGCATGTCCTGGGGCAGTATGATGCCCTCTTCGGAAGGTTGCGCGCCGACAAGGAAGGACGGACTCGGATCTGGATGGACATCGTGACTGCCATCAACGCGGAGGAGGTGGCAGTCCGCGACTACGAACGTGTCAGGAAGCGCTGGGAGGACTTCAGGACCAGGACCCTCAACAAGGCCCGGCGCCTCCTGAAGGCAGCGGATGCTAAGGGGCGCCGGGGCCACTTGTTGGAAGATCAGATGAGGGTCCTGGAACGCATATCCCCAGCACTCCACATCCAGGTCCTTGAGAAGCAGACCCGTCTGGAGTCGAGCGATAAGTGTACATGCATACTGATTGTAAGCTGTGCGTGTGGTGGTGTGCCAGGAGTGTGCAGGTTGAACATGTATTTTTATGTGGCCAAGTAGGGGGGGTGTACAAGGCCGTGAGGGTGACACATGCGAGGGGTCTCATGTGTGACACATGGATGGTGCTTGTGTGTGTGGGCTTGCATGGCACAGGATGTGGAGGAATGATTGTCAGGTGTGACATGCATGTCGATCAAAACACTGCAACAGTTGGCGGAGGTGTACACATGCATGCAAGTTTGGTGTTGTGTGTGCATGTGTAGTGTACTCCCTATGTTGCATGTGATGTGTGGATGACCTTTGCCTGCTCATGCTGTTGTATGTGAATGGATGGTGCTGGCTGTTGCATTATGGCTGTGGTATGGCTCATGTGTGCAAGTTGAAATGACATGTGTGTTGGGGATTGTGATGCCATGTCTGAGGTTTACCAAGGCCACTCATGTATAACTGTCATGTGTGTATGAGTCCATTTTACAGTGCCCTGATGCCTGTGTTTTCTTTCTCCCTGTCTGCAGCGTCAACTGATGAAGAGGGCGGAGAAGGTGCTGTGGAGCACAGCGGCAGGGGTCGCACCACCAGCCAGAGACGCAAGGCCCGGATCCCCTCCCAGGTTGTGATCTCGTCGCGGAGTGAGGAGTCCGGTGCCGCGTCCCAGGCCGCAGCTGCCGAGGGGAGGTCCAAGAGGCGGAGGTTGGAGTTGGACTCCTCGGCAGCAGAAGGGGCAGCTGGGACCCCACAGGGCTCAACGGGGGAAGATGGCACGGAGTCATCCAGGTTGGTGGGGGGTTTGGTGGAGGAGGAGGCCGTGCAAGCGACAGTGGCGGGGTCTGGAGGTGGGGATTCCACTGGTGCTAGTGGTGCAGTGCAGGATCAGGGACAGGAGGCAGCACAGGCCGCCGCGGAGGTGCCTGTGTGCAATCCTGTCCCTGCTCCTGTCACTGCATCATCTTGCACCAGCGGGGATGCCTACCTCCAGACCCGTTCTCAGGGAGAGTATTGGCTTACGACACCTGGCCTTCCACTCCCTGTGGATGTGGCTATCCTGCACCAGGTTGCGCCTGTCCAGGGTGGGATGGCGTTGCGTCAACGGGCCATGCGAGCTGACCTGCAGTCTTTTCATGATGAGTCTGCACGTCTTCTCGCATGGCTCGTTGACTGCGTTGACCCACTGGGACAGCTCACCAGGGCTGGATTCCTCCGTTTCCTGGACCTTGTTCCGACCCCCTTCTCCACAGAACCCCCTATGCCCCAGTCATCCTCCATGCCATCTTCCCACCCATGTGTCACCTGGGTGCCCTGTGGAGCTGCCTCCGACCGTGCGGCCAGGCTGGTGGACAACAGATCCCTGCCACAGTCCAGACCTGCGTTCTCGCATTCCCTTCAGCAACTTCTTTGGCCTATTTTGAGCGTGTTTCCTCCACACGCTTATTCCGGAGCTGCGTGTATCCTGTTCGCGTGCCAAGTCTCCACGCGGACGCTGTCTGCAAGCGCGGCTGTCCTGAGCTGCGTGAATCCTGTTCGCGTGCCACTTCTTCACGCGGACGCTGTCTGCAAGCGCGGCTGTCCTGAGCTGCGTGAATCCTGTTCGCGTGCCAAATCTCCACGCGGACGCTGTCTGCAAGCGCAGCTGTCCTGAGCTGCGTGAATCCTGTTCGCGTGCCAAATCTCCACGCGGACGCTGTCTGCAAGCGCAGCTGTCCTGAGCTGCGTGAATCCTGTTTGCGTGTCAAATCTCCACGTGGACGCTGTCTGCAAGCGCGGCTGTCCTGGGCTGCGTGAATCCTGTTCACGTGCCAAATCTCCACGCGGACGCTGTCTGCAAGCGCGGCTGTCCTGAGCTGCGTGTATCCTGTTCGCGTGCTAAATATCTACACGCGGACGCTGTTTTCAAGCGCGACTGGCCTGGCTGCGTGTATTCTATCCTGTGCAATCCTGCACGTGGTTTTCTGAACTATTTTGAACCTTTGGTACCTGTGACAGTTAACAGGTGAAATTCTAATTTTTGTTCATCGTGGGAAAGGAGGTATTTCATGAACTATTGGAAGGTGATTGTGCACAGTACTTTGGACGCTATCCTGTGGTGCACCAACCCGGTATCTAGCGAGAGCCTCGTGCCGTTCGAGATAAGTCTCCCTTACTAATCTTCCCTTCCTTTGTCGTTTGTTCAACTCCTGGTTTTCTTCAAGAAACTTTCGTGGATTACTTCAGTTTTTGCCATAAGGTCAGTGTCTGAATTACTGCTAATACTGTGTTATCTTAGTAATTCGATTGGGACAGTTTCTTATGATACTTTATCTATCCTAGGCATACTTCCTACACAATTCCCACACCCTTTCCAGTGATCCATCTCTCTGCCTGTTTCATCCAGTCAGAGAGTTGTATCATTTGGAAGGTCTAATTTGACCTGCCTACAATCAAGTTGTGTGAAAATAGGATCCGGAAGAGCCCTACCAAATTGTATCCTTTTTTGGTTACCGTATCCTTTTCAGTTGATACATTGGTGATTTATGACAGCAGCAGCTTGTGCAGGATGAAGCCCAGACCTGAGATGATGATCCGGTTAGCAAACAATAAAACAAAAAAAAGTGTGTGTGGTTGTTTGTGCGTGTATGAATGACTGCATGCTTGCGTGCATGCAAGGGGTTGTGTGTGCCAGTGAATGTGTGTGCTATGAATTTATGTGCATGTGGATGTCCGTGTGAGTGTATGAGTAGAGTGTATGTTGGCAGGTTGTGGTGGATGACAAATGCAGATGAATGTGCGAGTGAATGAGTTATGATGCCACTGAGGGGAAATAACCGCACATATTGGTGCTGCCAGCATGAACAGGTTTTCTTTCAGTGACTTGACTGGTATATGGGCAAAGCAAAAATTAGGGTGTTGATTACATGGGGGTAATGGGACATATTTGTGCATTCCGGGTGGACATATTTTCTTACAACTGCATTACTGGTACATGAGTAAAAAAACATTATGGTTTTGCTTTCATGGGGCTTTTGGCACATATAAGCACATCCAGTATGGACATGTTTTCTTAATGGCTACATGGGCAAAATAGACTTGAGTGCTTAATTATCACCTTAGGATACTCATATCTATTTCCACAGCCAGCATGGACTTCTTTTCTTATAACAGAATTACCCACTATGTGGGAAAAGCGAACATGAGTGTGTTATTATGCAGGGATTACTGGCACAGATTGGCGCAGCCAGCATGGACACATTTCCTCACAATGGCATTATGGGACACATCATCACTAAAATGGCTTCTTACACTGGCAGAATACAAAAAAGGCACCATGAAAATGCCCCTGTATACTGTTGGTGACCTGGCATCATGTGTTACGCTACAGAACTGTATGTACCCCACACACATGTAAATTGTATAGCTTTCTTACCCACGTTTAAATAAAATATATGTGTTGTAAAAAGCACAATTTTAACTTAATATTTTATAATATTTCTCAGAGGGAGACCACACTTAGATAGTGTGGGCTCCCTCGCTATAGTCAGTAGCTCGAACAATTTGGAGAATATATCCGTGCACCTCCAAAAAAAAGAAAAAGTATCTCCACCAACCACTGAGACTGGTAATACTTTCTCAAAGGACTGGGGTACTCTTAAGAGTATCTGCAGATGATCTAGATGAGTAGGGGTGCTCTCAAGCGGGAGAGTCCGTGGGGTAATCAAAAGTGACTGGAGGCGCTCAGTTCTGATGGCAGGAGTTGGTGCTACAGGAGCAAAATGGTATTCATGGAACATTAGGCAATACTATTTCATCACTGTGCGGGAGGAAGTGGGTGGGATCTTAAAGAAGCTCCAAGTCGTCTACCGCCCCCCGCACCACTCTTTCTTTCGTCCTGGTGGTGGTCTACATTGACAGGGTCTTGAGAGGGTGAGTGCGGTCTCACATGATGTTTTCATGGACTTGTGCTCCACATGCCATGGTGCCCTCTAAGTTACTGTTCACAAGAGATCGGAGACTGTTTCCTCATTCAAACTGCCCAAATTCCTGTGGAGTTTTGGCCAAAATTGATGTTTTGCTTTAATTTCTGACCAATAGTTTTTTGGTGGGTTAAGGGGCGAACTTTGAATGGCCTCTGAGTAAGTTTGGACTGATTTATACACTGCAGCGATCTGTAATGGAGAAGTTAGTTCAATTCCATAGTCATTCCAAGGTCAATAAAATCAGTACCATCGAGTGGCGTATCGATACATATGTTATCTGAGCCATAGCGCCATGATAGCAGCATGGGCATACATGCCAATGTAGTGGGGGGATCGTACCATGCACCCTATAGGGAAACAGGTGTAGGTGGACACACACCACATACATATAATATACCTTTACTGAATACTTGCCCCTCCTCTTACCTGTCTCCAACCCTGCTTACCTGGGACCAAGATGGCCCTGCTGAGTCCGGTGGGACACAGGAAAGGGAGGAAAAGGCAAAGATTGGGGCAGGATTTCCCCTAAATACCCCGAAGGAACAAAGACACTAGGTTAAAATAACTGGCACACAAAAGGAAAGGCAGACAAAGGAATGCTGGTGTATGGTTCTTTTAGTTGTTACATGCTTATTTATACGTTTTATCTTCCGGTACACCAGCAGGGTTTTTTGAACGTTTTTGTAAAATAAAAGAGAAACTGACAAGACACTATACAAAGATTTTAACATAAGCAGCTGCGTAGCTAAACCCTACAAACAAACATTTAGGTAGAGTCATTTTAAATCTTAAAAATGTAAAATAAAGTCTTAAAAAATATATACAAGTGCATACAGTGCACTGTGCGAAAAACTATGTATAAAAACGACTTACTTCAGAGACAGCCTAGCCAGGGCTGTCTCAATGTCCTTGCCCAGCAGCAGTAACAGTGTGTGGAGGGCCACAAAGTATTGTATATGGCCGGGCTGCTTATGTATGGTGCAGCCCAGCAATCAGGTGCAGTGTGGGGGGCCCCCGCAACTTCTTATCTTAACACCGGGGCCACATCTGCCAGGTGTGGCCCAGGGAGACCTGTGGCTCACCTGTCAGGGGGGCGGCCCCTTACATTGTTTGCAGCCCAAGAGGGCGGAAAAGGCTGGGCACTCCCCACTGTGGGGAGCGCGAGTAATTATGAATGCCAGGGGCCAGCTGCAGTGATGTTGGGCCACTTGGGGGGTGGCCGTGTTTACGGGCGCTCCCCTGCTTGCCAGGGGAGCACCTCAAACGCAGGCCCAGGCAGCAGCAGTGTTAGGGCTCAGAGCAGAGCGCCTCTTAACCCTTAGAGTGTTTAAACTCTAGTCCCCAGCGCTCCATTCACGCGTGCAATGTTTTTTCATTAGAGTAAAGGATGCCTTGCGTGATCACGCGCAAGGATCCTTTACTCTAATTGTGTTCCCCTTTCGTTTTAAGGATCCTCGGCACGGTTTCTCGTGCTGGGGTTCCTTTACCTTTTACATTTTTTTGTTGCTCCGATCAAGGTTGTTACACCATCATTGTCCATTCTATTCGGGAGACACTAGTCCAGTCCTGGCTTTAATTTTGCATTCTGGGATTTTTACTCATACGTCTATAAATGGGAAACATGGGACTACAACTCCCAGAATGCAAAGTTTAATCTCCCGAATGGAATGGGAATGGATCATGTTGGCATGTATGATAAGTTATGTAAGGAGTGGAAGAACAAACGGACAACGTTTTTGTAATTTTGTTGCTTGAGGGGTGTGTGTTTCTTGGTGTTGAGTAGCAGGGGCAGACCCGGGAGATTTCCCAGCTGGCTATGGTGCTTCAGCACTTTTGACACAAGTGTCTGACAGTGAAAAACACAGGGATCAGCAATCCTGCAACTGGACATCTCTCCTTTCCCCAGCCCTGCAGGGCGCAGTCCCCTCTTATCTCAGGCAAATGCCCGACCCTCACACGGGAGGGGCAGTGCACGTGCTCCGAACTGTCCTTCAGTGGTCGTCACCATCTGACCACCATGACCAAGCACCTGAGCCACAGAGGGTGGGAGAGAGGTCACCGACGCGGGGTGTCCTTCATTCTGCAGAGGCGAGGTCAATGAAATGGGGGCGGGGGGGGGGCGTCAGTAGGACTGCAGGGCAGCAATGGATGGAAAACTCATCGGAGAGAAGTGTTAAGGGACGGAAGAAGTCGTGGGCCAGGAGTGTCCCGAAGGGCCAGCAGCCTTGCTGCTCACGAGCCCCATGTCAGGAGAGTGGCTCTGTGTGTGGTTTCACTCTCCCCACTAGGAATAAGTACTAAGCAAAGCAGCATTGGCCAGAAAGAACCACACAAGTGAAAAAAGTACTGAGGAAGCATTTTACTAACTTGCATTAGGTAAAAAAGACTCGTGCATCTGCCCGTATTTGCAAAAGTGACCGGTGCATTTCTTGCTGGCTGTGCACCAAGGCAAACGATGCACTGGTCGGCCCCTTTACAAATAGTAGTGTTGGGCACGTGCTGTGTCTTAGTTTCCCGGCCTGGGAGCACCTTTCACCATGACGAGCCCTTAAAGTGCAGGCCATTGTGAATTGTAAAGAAAAAGCACTTCTCTCCATGTTTGGAGTACAGAAATTAAACAAGGACAGCAGCAAATTCAATATCAATGCACCGAAGGGCCAACAGTCACCCTGTTATGGATTGTCCATCGCCTGAAGCATGTGCAGCTGCGAGTTTTTTGTTTTTACACATTTCAAACTGCACCCTTCAATCCCACGGTTTGCACAATTGCACACAGGGAGGCGGAATGTGCTTCTACATTTGCACACTTATGATGCGCACAGCCTGATGCCCTGTGTTTTAGCAAAACCTTTTTGATGCAGGAGAAAACAATGTGCTACCACATGCGTTTATTTGTGTAAAAAAAAATGGCATTAATCCAGCCTGAGTTTATTGTTGAAAGTAGGGGTGCAGGGCGCTGGCACCCACAGAAACAATGTTATTCAGAGTTGTGGGTGGCAATGTGTCAATGACCGTACTCTCTACCCAAATGAATAATATAAATGAATACATGCATAATTTGACTCTTCTTTTAACATTATATCTGAAAACCTTCTTTGTTTGTGCAATACGTGAGGGTGTAGAAGAAGACTAACAGGGAGCGGCCATTTTATGGCTATCAAAGTTTATTGTGTGAATCAAGAAAACCTATCGCTCCCTACTTCTAAGGGGCTTGTCCTGCCTCAACCAAGGAAAACGTTAGTGAGCTGTCAGAATGTCCGTCAAAAATAAATGTTCTCCGTCCCCCGTTAGAAACCAACTAATCTAACCCCAACACTATAGGCAAACGTTTTGAACTAGAGTAAAGTGTGTGTTTCCTTCCCCAGGGTAATGACTCCCTTCTCCTGGCTGCTTCAGCCTGCTAGTAGACGTAACTCCTTCAATGTCCTATCACAACGGACCAGGGGAATGACTCCCTTCTCCTGATCCTTCAGTAAACGTTACCCACAGTGGTCTTTAAACACTCTTGCAGAAAACTTAGATGAGTCTCTTTAACGCCTTCCAAAAAGTAGAAGAACTCATAGCCTTATTTGTCTTCCACTTAACACTCCGATGATGGACATCTTTTCCAGGGTTCTCTATATCTTTATTGTACGTCTCTCTACTGGTTTCTATTTCATGTTGAGGGGACTGTTTCCCAAAGCTCTTGAGCTTTCCGAAGACATTTGTTGGGCCACAGCGATGAGGGGGTCAATTCCCACTGCCCTCTGTTTTAACAGATGTATTAGGTGAATTACTGTGATGAGGGAGATGGCTCCTGTTCCGCTCTGCTGGAGCAGCGGTATTGGGTGGAACACTACAAGGAGTGAGATGACTCCCAACAAAGTCGGCTTCATCAGTGGTATTGGATGAAGCAGTGTAACAAGGGGAAAGACTCTGGATACACTCTGCTTGGGCAGTGGCATTGGCTGACCACTGTGATGAGGGAGATGACTTCTGATGCACTCTGCTTGAGGAGTGGTATTTGGATGACCACTGCAATGAAGGAGATTACTCTTGGTGCACTCTGCTTGGGCAGTGGTATTAGGCTGACAACTGTGACAAGGGAGATGACTCCTGATGCATTATGCTGAAACAGTGGTATTTGACTGACCACTGCGATGAGGGAGATGACTCCTGATTGAACTCTGCTTGAGCAGTGGTATTGGGCTGACCACTGCAACGAGGGAGATGACTCCTGATGCACTCTGCTTGGGCAGTGGTTTAAGGCTGACAACTGTGACAAGGGAGATAAGTCCAGATGCACTTTTCTTGGGCAGTGGTATTGGGCGACCACTGCAACGAGAGAGATGACTCCTGATGCATTATGCTGAAGCAATGGTATTGGACTGACCACTGCGATGAAGGAGATGACTCCTGATGCACTCTGCTTGAGCAATGGTATTGGACTGACCACTGTGACGAGGGAGAAGACTCCTGATGCACTCTGTTTGAGCAGTGGTATTGGACTGACCACTGTGACGAGGGAGTTGACTCCTGGTGCACTCTGCTTGGGTAAGGCCTCTTAACGGACTCTACCCGGTCTTCCCTCTGTTTCTGTTACCTGCTGTATGTTGGGGACACAGTTCTGGTTCTTCACAGGGATGTGGGGGCCTCTACTCCTCCTTCTTTTTTAAAACATTTTTTAAAACTTTCTTTATTAAAGCACTTGACGTTACACAACATAATACAGTATGATAACTTATACAAAGTTGGTGCAGGTGGGAGGGCAAGAGAGTACGGGAGCAAGTATTACACAGTACAGTAGGATTAACATAAACATACAGAGGGGAGATGGTTTGACATGATTCCAATTCAGGAGGTATATCCTCGGGGGATGAGGGGGGTGGAATTCAAGTCAATTGCGGATTCAGGGATCAGTTTGTTATTATCGCAGTGTGGGAGAGATACATTCTGAGAGGATTCCAAATGTTCCTGCTCTTCCATGTCATTAGTCCACGTAATATCCTCCAGCCAATGGTCTCTGTTGGGAGCATGAGCACTTGTCCAGCGCAAAAGAATACCGCGTTTGGACAGAAGGAGGTACAGCCGTACAAATTTACTCAGAGTGCCAGGTGATGAAATCGAAATATGAAACAGACAGAGCAATGGAAGGGGGGGACGTCTGTATCAGTAATTTCGGACAGCGTTGCACACACATCTCCTCAGAAGATCGTGAGTCGCGGGCAGTCCCACAACATATGACAGTCAGAATATTGTTAATAACATTTTCTGGTGATGCTGTTTCTTTCTTCCTTACTTTAGTTTCCCTGCATGTGCTTCTGATTTGTATGCATCGTGGGTCTTCATATGTATTGTTTGTACTAGCACAAGTGTGCAGTAAGTCTTGAATTGTTAGCTACTTATTCCATGTTTAACATTACTCAAAACTCTGATAAGGTAGCATTCAATATTTCACAATCCAAAATTACAATATTAAAAATATTGTACTTCTTTGGTGCATGCTGCAGCCATTGCCTGTGTTTATATATGATTAGGTTCCTGTATTAACAACAATACACAAAAACTAGTACTGCTACTTGGAAGGCTTCATCTCGATTATGTGTTATTGAATAAAGCATGACTTGATTTAAGAAATCAAGGAACCTTCACTGTTTTTTCTACTAATGGAATGGATCATAAATGAAATATTTGGCCCAGAAAAAGAATAAATCCAGAAGAAAAAACACCATATACTCACTAGGGGTTTGTGTAAATATATAGGTTGTATTAAACACACGTATTTACAGTTTTGTGTGAAACATAAAACATTAATTGTGAAGAAAACTAAACCATAATGTTTTCAAATAAAGAAGAAATATACACCTTGAACATAGTGTGCTAAAGAGAAAAAAAATAAATTGTAAGACATAGAACAGAAAAATTGTTGTTGCTTAATCAACAATTTGAACTCTTCATGAGTTTTCACATTGTAACAAATTCATAGGTTGATCCAGTGGTCTAAACGTTGTCCATCTGGGTGGATTGCGTCTAACTCGCAATGGTTGACAGTTAATATTGGGACAAGATTGTCCCGGCTGGTTGAGTCCCAGACAATTCCAACTGGATATATGCCAACGTTGCAGGGGGTAGTGTAAGTGGGAATCCCACTTTCAGTAGTGTTGCAATCTGAGTACAGTATTGTATCACTTGACCAAATGGAGTTGGTTTTAAGGTCCCCCTTGCTTGCAAAATGGCATGCACCGAGAGAGCAGTGAGCCTGGGAGAAAGAAAGAAGCGGGTTATTACGTCGCTCTTGCAATTGAGGTGAACAGGTGGGAATCGACATATTAGTTCCCATATAAGCACACGACACAAACAAAAAAGGGGTCACCCAACCGTCCTGAAGAAGGCAGCTTCCACGTCCCTCTAATTTTTGATACAAGATGGACGCCAAGGCCGCCGAAACGTCGTTTTGCAAGCAAGGGGGACCTTTACACCAACTCCATTTGGTCAAGTGATACAATTCTGTACTCAGATTGCAACACTACTGAAAGTGGGATTCCCACTTACACTACCCTCTGCAACGTTGGCATATATCCAGTTGGAATTGTCTGGGACTCAACCAGCCGGGACAATCTTGTCCCAATATTAACTTTCAACCATTGCGAGTTAGACGCAATCCACCCAGATGGACAACGTTTAGACCACTGGATCAACCTATGAATTTGTTACAATGTGAAAACTCATGAAGAGTTCAAATAGTTGATTAAGCAACAACAATTTTTCTGTTCTATGTCTTACAATTTATTTTTTTCTCTTTAGCACACTATGTTCAAGGTGTATATTTCTTCTTTGTTTGAAAACATTATGGTTTAGTTTTCTTCACAATTAATGTTTTATGTTTCACACAAAACTGTAAATACGTGTGTTTAATACAACCTATATATTTACACAAACCCCTAGTGAGTATATGGTGTTTTTTCTTCTGGACCTATTCTTTTTCTGGGCCAAATACTTCATTTATGATCCATTCCATTAGTAAAAAAACCAGTGAAGGCTCCTTGATTTCTTAAATCAAGTCATGCTTTATTCAATGACATATAATCGAGATGAAGCCTTCCAAGTAGCAGTACTAGTTTTTGTGTATTACTGTACTCCGTACCCGAGTCTGCTACTCCTCACCACGGGTACACCGAACATTTTGGTATATATATTCCTGTATTAACAACAACACTGCAATACAATATTGTGTTTGGATAAGTACATTTTTTAATAGATTAAGTTGTTCATGACAGGTCTCCCGATCACCCATGGCATCTTGTTACAAACATTATAAACACAAACCCTTGTAGGGACCTTTCATCAAAATTAATTTAACATGTGATGTCATCAGTGATGTCATCAACTATGTGTTAGTCTTAGCAGTGCACAGTGGTGGCGTGAGTTATGGTTGCTGGGAAATTTCTGAGGTTTTTTAGGTTTTTCTTGTAACCATAACGTGCCTTTAACAAAGCTTTTCATTGAATTTCATAGGTTTTATTAGTGCAATTTAACTATAACATCCCTTTAACAATGTTTTTTCAGTGAATTTCAAAGATCTTTATTAGTGCAACTTAACCATAACGTCCCTTTAACACATTTCTTTCAGTGAATTTAATGGGTTTTTACCAGTTCGTGCTAATTTCCTACAGCTTGCTAATATACCCCAATATAGCAACATTTTTGACCAATTCACAAAGTTTCACCTCGAAACTCAGTCATTTCCCACCTTCTTGCATCATTTTTAACGCTTCTATACACTTTTTGAAACTTTTTCCTCAGTTTTTGCATCCATCAACGTTCACGAACGTCTGACGTCATCGCAGTCTTTCCGGACAGTGGCACACGCTCACACGCGGCATGATGACGTGTTTGCAAATGCGTCCGCACTTCGCAATCGTGTCTGTGCTTCGTGGACAGTTTGGGAATGCATTTTCTACTGATCTAAGAACTTTCAAGCTCAAATGTAACTTGCACAGCTCCTACGCCCATTTTTACTCATTATCCATTAACAATCTAGTACAGAGCACATACTTAGCAAAACTACTATTTATTTTAAAAATGGCATCAGCTATTGCCATCCCAGCTCCCAACAAGCCACCACCACCATCACCATCAGCTAGGAGACCTACACAACAAAAAAAGCATAGTACTTCCAAAGACAATGAAGAGGACCAAGAAGATGAGGTAGAGGAAGTGCCTACCTCGAGCACCCAGAAAGAATCATGGGTGTGGCAGTTCTTTACCACTGTTTGGAATGTGCCAAAGGCTAAAGCTACCAAGTGAAATGCACTGAGTGCGTTGTAATCAGTCACATACTATCTGGACAGTACTCCTACGGGCCCACCTTCATGCGCCGCCACACCAAATCCAACCACTGTAATGCTCACAGAAAGGTTGTGGCTCTCTTAGCAAGTAGTAGGCTGTCTTCCTCCACCTCATCTTCCTCAACTAATACTGTAACCACACAGCCTACTTCTGTCGGACACAAAATCCCACGAGCTACCTTGCAAGCTATAAAAGAGGCTATTGATCCATCTCTTTAGAAGACAACAGTCCTCTGTATATACTGCAACACACCACTCTGGGGGGGAGCAATTTCGAAGTGCTTTTGAAACTCTAATCAAGGAGCATGAGAAACAGTGCCCCCTACCTTAGATGTAACACACACACACAACATTTTCCCCTGTCCACCTGCCCCTCCATATTATTGCTTGGTGCCTCTTACCTCATTTCCAGACCTACCTTACCTTCAAACTTCTCCTGCAAAAAAAGAAAAATCAAAAAACAACAAAAAAGGTTCCTTTAGTAACTACATTTCACAGTTAAAAAAAATAGAACTAAAAGAAAATCTTATAGACTCCCCCTGCTTTACATTTCTCAGTAAAGTACATAGACTCAAAAAGATTTTCCAACATTTCCATTAGCATTTTGTGTTATGCTACTGGGAATAATGTGGCGTTCATCCACTGTTCCAGGGACTGGAATGGGGCATAACGGCCCGGAATCCCAAGTTATCGGTCCAAGCGAAGCAAGGGTGGATAACGAGGGCTACAGACCATTATCCTCTGTTGTAGCCCCTGCAATGGGGGATGAACGCCATTAGCATCGCGGGTTGCCAAAGCGGTAAACGGGGGTGCTAAAAAAAAGTGATTTTTCTTCCTACACCAGGAAGTGCGTGGTATCCTGCTGTAGGAAGGAAAATCCTTTTCCAAGATGGCCACCATGGAAAGGGAAGGCAGGACTTTATACAGCGCCCCTCTTCCTTTTCCATGGCAGCCTTTCATACCTATGCCAATTTCGTATAACCTTACCACATAGCCGGGCCCTGGTGGACATGGCCACTTTAACCCCATTGGTCATCCATCGTGGTCATGGCCAGTAGCCAGATTGTCCAGGTCATGACCTTATGTCATGACCCGGACAATCTGGCCACTACCCATGGCCACAGGCTATACCTCAGTCACCAAAGATATATCACTATTTTGTGTACCTACATCATGACACTTGTCAAAAAATAAAACACAAACACATTTGCAAAACCATGCTTTCAGGTCCTTGCCAATGCTCCTTACACGAGTTTTCTGGAAATTCGCCCATGTTTTTTTTTTCAAAAGTGTCAAAATGTACATACATACATACATACAATACTCATATAACTTAGCCCCCACTTGACAACATCCATTCAGATGTTGCACAAACATTCAAGGTTGGGTCTATAATCTTTCTGAAAACATTTGTCCACATTTGTAAAAAAGCAACAAAGCTATAAGCCATCTAGAAATGTTGAGACCCCCCATCTAATTTAGCCCCCTCTTGACATAATCCCACCAAACATTGCAAAAACATTAATATCTAGATCTAAAATCTTTCTGCAAACCTTCGTGCAGATTCGTCAAATGGTACCACATTTATAAGTCTTCACAATATTTTGGGATCGCACTCTAATTTAGTTCCCTGTAGACAAAACAGCACCACACTTTCCAAAACCATTCAGAATCAGGTCTAGAATGAAATTCCAAACGTTCATGCGGTTTCATTGAGTGGCGCCAAAGTTATAAGCCATCCAAAAACTCCTTTTCACCAACCCTGTAATGCAGAAACAGGCATAGATGTTCGCGAACATCACAGGACTGCCCTTGACATCTGGACAGTTTGCAGATGTTGGAGTTGAAAAGACACCTGTTTTTTGGCTTTTTAAGGCCATATCCCTTCCCATCCTTATCACCCCTCACCTCCCCAGAGATTGCTTGATAAGTTTGACAAGTGCAATGTTGTGTTTTTTAATATGTTTTTACTACGATGTTCATGGCCTCGAATGCAACATGGCAGGCGGTTCCCAAAATCTGACGCACTTCACGCTTTTCACCATCCAATCAACAAGCGTGTCTGATGTTTGCGGACCTCACGTCAGCCCCTGGACCAATCGGAGGACCAGCCGCAGACCTAACAGGGAAGTGAGTCCATGGACCGAACCCAGATATAACCCATTTATTTTCACCTACTATTTGGTCGTTTTGAAAAAACTACTAGACAGATTTACACCAAATTTACAAAAGCACGCTTTTGGGACCAAGCTGCCACTCCTGCCACAAATTTGGTGAAAATCCATCCGGTGGTTTGGGCTGTAGGCGTGAGCAAAGTTTTTTTTCCATTGCATCTATTGTAAAAACAACACATTTTGGGACTCCCCCTATAACTTAACCCCCCACCTCCCCACGCACGAGACCTCACCAAACTTCGCAGGATCAATCTGACTAGGCCATATATTTTTTTTGCAAAGTTGGGGGGAGGGGCAAAGTTATAAGCTGCCCAGAAAGTGCTCCTCCTACGGGTTGAGCAAGTTAACCATAACTGCAGGGCCGCTACTGCAGGCCCTGTAGTGAGAATATGCATGTTGGTGATTTAAGAGTTCTTTTGGGGAATTTCTGCAGTGGGTCTGTGGACAGGAATGGGTGTATGCTTTATGAAAACAAAATATTCAGCATCTTAGAAATGTCATGTAACATTTGTTTATTTCCACTACCAACAGTGCCTGATCAACACTGCTGGCAAGGGTTATACTTTGTTTTTATTATGTCAATCTGCTGTGCTCCACCCCACATGTGTATTATAATACTTGGATTTAAAATGTAATTTAAATACTTTTAGCTGCCATTTGATTAATGGATAGACGTTATGAATGAATGGGTTATCCTGATATTATACATTATTATTATTGTGCTACTGCTTAGGGCAGTAGGTTATGGTTGATGAATGACTAGGTTGTGGCCTAACCTAATATACATTATTATTCTAGTCCTACTCCTGTGCGCAGTAGGTTATGATTTGTGTTGTGAGCCATCGGTATAGGTTGGTCTTATGAATAGTTATGTTTTAAATGCCATCGGGTGGCATTTAAGCGCCTGTTGCCAGGATGAATGATTACCTTGAAGCGCTAATTCTGTGTACATATAACATAGTATACTAGCTGTTTACATGCAAAATGTTCCATATTCTCTATACAGTTGCACATGAGTAATTAACCTGTGCTGCCTGTCTTTAATAATGTTCTGTTTCTCTAGCAATATCATCCGTTTCAATGTGCTCTTTGTATTGTTTGTTGCTTTTCTGTCTTTCCATATCTTTTCTGTGTGCTCTTTGGGAGTAGTGCGGTAGTTGTTAGAATGGATTTCTGAACTCTGCTATGGAAAACAAATATGCAGGAGGCCACCATTGTTAGTGAAGAGTAGATACTTATGCCAAGTTATCCAGGACAATTCAAGGTAGCTTGGAGAGCAGTCATTGGGTGTTATCTGAGGTCTTGGATGAGCACACACAGTAGGACGACAGGAATTACTTGTGTACATGTGCGTTGTTAATGCCACGTCATATCACATCATATCATTACCCTTAGACAGTAGTATATCAAAAATACACCATTTATTATGCCCAGAACAAACATAAGTGAATAATGGAAAACACAGTAATATCACTACTTAAACACACACTATGTAAAATATATGTACAGTCACTTTTCGGTCAATGCGGTTAAGTGTGGATTCCCGTCAAAACCTGTGAGGAGGTAAAGCAGACAAACATTAACACAATGGCCAACTCCAGAAATGGAGATCCCTAACTTTATAAGTCCAGCCCTACAAAGATATGAGCTTTGGGCTCAGTGTCGAGTTTGTGCGTGAAAGCTCTTGGTGAAGCGTAAAGCGGAAAGTACAGTATTCAAGGGGGAGAAAAGTTGGTAGAGGGTACAGGAGTGTAGAAAATTCAGTTCCAAGTGTCAGAGGAGGGTCTGCTGTCCCCAACTTTCAGATGGATCTAGGAAGCAGAGGCAACCCAAGCCAAGGAAAGGACCACAAGGGATCCTTAGTGAGTAGAAATGGGTTGAATGAACTAGGGGTCACCGGTAAGTGGTATGATTACTCACCGCCCGTAGCTCACTCCAGGGTCAAACCTGGCAGGTTTGAAGAAGGTCACCTGGAGTACACACTTTAACACAATGGCCAACTCCAGAAATAGATATCCCTAAATAAGTCCAGACCTACAAAGATTGAAGCCGTGTTCTCAGTGTCAAATGTGTATGTAAAAGCGCTCGGTGATGCATAAAGCTACAAAGTACAATATTCAAGGGGGAGAAAAAGTTAGTGGAGGATATTGGAGTGTGTAAAATTCAGTTTTGAGAATCAAAGGAAGATCCTTTGCAAGCCTTCAGAGATCGAGCACAAAGCAGGGCTTCACCGGACAACAGCAAGCTCAGGGTGCCAAACCTTCTCTGCACGGTTCTGGACAGTACTTGGATCTGCTTCGCTTTTGTGACAAATCAACTTCCAGGGCACCAGTGATCCAGGGATGAATATCGGTTTCTAAACCATCAATCAGCCCCACACCTGTAGTACACCAGAAGGTATCCGAACGGATTGGAAACACAAGCAAATTATAAACCACCTTGTCCAATGTTGGTAAAGGGGGCGGAACGGCAGGCTTATCTCTGCAAGGTTGTGGATTGTTGGTTAGTTGCAACACTGCGAAAATCCAATTATTACACAATGATAAAAGGGACTGTCAAGTCAAGGTTGTATAAAAATATCTACTTTATTATTATTCAACAGAAAGTTCTAACACACTACAAAATACAACCCACCCTGAAAAGGAATGCAGAGGACAGACAGTTTCAAGAAGAAAAAGGGATGCACTCTGGATACTGACAGGAGGGTAGTTGGTAAAGAAATGAATAGCAATAGTTCAAGGGTACTTGGTTTCAACACAAGGCAAGCAATGGATTGGAAAATGTCACTAGGGGCCTTCGGAGAAGACCAGGGGGACAGAACCACAATGTACCTTGTGCGTGTAGAAGCTTTTGGTGCTCGACAGTGTAGAGTCGGTTTCAGGCCACTTTGCAGCTTCTGCGACAGAGGGCAATACGGGAGACAGCTGCGGGTATCAGGCAGCAGGCAGTTCGATGAGTGAGGCTGGACAGATCGCTGCAGGCTGGTTTACACGGCGGCTCTGGGTCAAGAATTGTTGTGTCAGTGCTGGTTGGCGGGTCAGAAGTACTGGCCAAGGCATCTCAGATGACCTTTAGGGACTGCGACATGACAGCAGTTAGATGTGGAGTCAGTTGCAGCTCGAGGGGCTCGACTGGCTCAAAAATGTCTTTTAAGGCAGACGCTAGTTGATGCTTGTCAATGCACTCCTCCTAGCTTCTTCACTGGGCTTGTGTCCATTAAGGCGGACAGCCTAAACCTGAAGAGAGTGTTTCAGGCACCAGCCTTGTCCTGGGTTTGGTTCAGAGACTCTCTGGCACTTCCCTCCTAGGAAGCTTTGTTGCAGGGCCTAGTAGGGCACGCTGTGTACTGGCTGGGTACTGGTTCCGGAGCTGTTGGGGTATCCTCTGGATTCAGTATTTCCCCAGTTCCTGGGAGATGTTTAGGGAAGGGATCTTGCTTTCCTCTTTGGAAATCCTGGCATTCCTGCACTGGTGGAAGCTGTAAGGCCGACTGCACCTTTTGCCAGGGTCCAAATGAGTTCTTCTTGTTACTCCTTGCAAAGTCTTCAGATGATCTACCCAAAAGAGGGGCTTGACTCTCTTTTAAAGCCAAATGGGCCCCAGTGATTGGTGTAGGCTAACGCTACCTTAATGAACCAATCCTGAGTCCCCACCAACAATCTTCTGTATGCATGAGGTCATAACCAGAGTGCTTTGCAACAGAAAAGGTAAAGGAGTGAAAACATGTAATACTAAGTCCCACCCATCTTCCTGTCTGTTGTGGCTCAAAGGGTCTCTCTAGTTAATTGAGCTCTCTGTGGTTCCTGATTAAAGTGGCAGGTCCCCCTTGAATCTGCAGCGGGACCAGACTTTTGGTCGGAGCCAAACCATATACTCGTACGTTCTGAATGGAGTCTCCCTGTGGGGATAACTACTGTAAAAACATAGTCCTTGACATGACAGGTCACCGCCCTTAATACTGAGAGGCGGGAGCTAGTTTCAGGTTGACAGAGTGCCTATCAAAGGTTGTTGGTGTTTTCCTGTCCTTTGTTAGTCCTGCGACCAGGCCTCCTGTGGGCCTGTTTGAATTGACTCTGATTAGTATGCAAGGCTGCCACCAGCAGGCAACAAAGGAAAGGGAGGATCCATGGAGCCTTTGTTAGTTAATTAGGCTGCCCATGGCATGAGGAAGGTTTTGCCTCCCCCCTTCTGGGATGCCTTGATGTACTCTTGGCTGTCATATTCCAACTAAATATGGCAGAGGTGATGGTGCCTGTAGGCTGTGTCCACCCAGAGTACACAGATCTATGTGTATGTCATAGGGTGAGCATAGGAAAATGTGTGCAGGTTAGCCCCATACATTTTCCGGAGGTTGATCTACCATTATTCGATTTCATTTAAAATTTCAAAAAAGCCCAGGTGAGCCCACACCCACCGTGCAGATGATCGAATTCCTCACAGCTTCTCTGGAAACTTGGCTCTGTGTAAAGGTCGATTCAGACCTACGGGTGATTGATCTGCGGGTCTGCACTCAGGACCCCCCTCATCTCCTAAAGTCCAGGGGCGTGCTTGCACACAGTGTGCCAATGAAGAGATCTGCCTCACTAAAAAATGCCAGCATTGGTCCAATCAGGGACCACTGCAGCTCTCGTGCACACCAGACATCCTGGCACAAATAGTGTGGATTGGGACCAAACAGTCCCAGACCACTGCCTGGGTACCCACACACGTGACATGCATTAGCCTACAAAACGCACCAGCTTTTGCAAGGGGAATGTATGCCCAAATAAGGTCTCCCCGGGTCAAAAAGATCAGGAGGAAGGTGTGAGACATGCATGTATCAAGAGAGACAAAGACACATAGATGTTAGTTTCCAAACCTTTATTTACTAAGGTTCCTGGGTTGGTTTAATGCCTAACTAGCCCTAACACTAAAGGGATGGTTCCCTTGACTGATGTTTCTAAGGGCCATCGAAGTCTGAAAGTCCAAACTAAAAATCTGTCTGTGTCTAAACATATGCTTGTGGAATACGCTATGATGGTTGTGAATGTGGTGTGGTTGCAGTGAGGTTTGTGAATGTTGTTTTGTTGCAGTAAGGTTGTTGTGTGCTGCTTTGCATGCAATCCTGTCTGGTATGGCTGTGTGTGTGTTGACCTCTTCCTCTAGTCTTATAAGGAATGAGGGATGTGTAGTGTGGGGCTTGCATTGCAATATGCAATGCAAGCCATGAAATGTTGGCTGGTGGTGGAACCCTGGGTTCGCTCAAGGTTCCACGAATGACAGTTATTCAGGATGGGAGACACAACTGAGAGGAGGATGTTCCCCATGCTCTCCCTCTTATAACCTATACCCTGAAACATACATAATGTACTTCTACATCTTGCTGGCTCCTGTCTCATAGCTGCATCCTGTGTCTTCCTCCTGGAGCTGCACACTACAAATATATGCAGAGGACTTACAACACAGAACAGTAAACCACTCTATCAGAAAAATCCACTTTTCCAATCCCCACAACCTGAACTAATTTCACAACCATGCTCCAAGTCTACATTTACCCCCCCAAAAAAAAACATCCTTAAATCAAAGAAACAGCCCTTTTTTACCTCTATTTCCCCCATTCATTTACACCTCAAACGTGTATTCATGTGAACCTAAGATGTTCCGATGTGGTGCTTTGTCAAATAGTTCTCAACATAAGCCACGGCACCACGTCTCCGGGTAGCATATGGACCTTTAACCAATATGATGTCTACAGACCACTTTTTCACCGTGCACAGAAGACTGGTCCCAGTCACAAGCCATAGCTGAGAGGTGTGGACAAAAGACCCCCCCAACATCTCGGAATGCCTGGGCTTCTACCTTGGGTCACCAAAAATGTGGGGATGGGCCTTTAATCACCTTAACCCAAAACAGGCCCACCACTTCAGCGATTACACAGTTGTACATAAAGCAAGTTTATTGTACAAAAGCTCTGGGGAGTGGTTAGATGGTGATGCGGGGCCAAACAAACTGAAGACTCAACAATACATCATTGGTTTGCAGCTTATATACCATTTGCAACAATTTTAAACAATCCCAAATGCTTTTATTACTATCCACCCCCAATTATGATTGGACAAAATCTCTTCAAAGAAATCCCATCTTTTCCCAATTCTTCCATTTTCATTAGCCAGGCTTATCTTCAGTATTATCTTGAGATCATATTCAAAACACACCTCTTCTTGGGATTCGTTGTAGTACGTCTTCATTGCTAGCAATAACTGGCCTAAGGCCTTTCACTTTAAGTATGATTGGATATGGTCCTGCTGACGTATTTTATCAAATAGAGGAAGGTCTGCATAATCAAGATTCTCGTGGATGACATATTGCGCTCTCCATTCCACAGAGTCTTGGTGCCTTAAAAAGACCTTCTAATTTATACAACCACATACAACCTCTGATGACCTAGAAAAACATTTAACCGTCAGCCCCTGGCCTTGGGCCTCATGTTTATTACCACCAAACAAATGACTAACCGCCTTTAAAGATTTTAATACAAAGGACAAGATAACATCTGTTCCCTTGCAAGGACTGTAAAACTTGCCCTGTTCGTACAACCTTCTTACTAGCTAACTAATTCTCTTTTCCGTCAAGAATGTGCCTGCTATTTAGAATGCATGTGTAACAGCTAACCATTGAGAAAAGCACCCCATTGCGTGGATTTGTGTTCATGTTGCATTTGCAGTTTTAATATTGGATCTTTCAATGTGTGTGAAGATCTAATATGTAGAAAATCTAAATAATTGTAACACTAGAAGTAACATATAATTAACTCAATTCGATTCATATGGATTTGCAACACAATCCCAGTTTGCTGCCAACCCATGTCATCAATATGGTTTGCAAGACATGAATCCCTCGTAATAAAGGGGCCCTCCTTGACCACCCTGACACGGCTAGCTTTTCTCATTGCTCTCGCTTCTCTAAGAGAGACGGTGGTGTTGGCTTCAGGATTAACAAAGCCAGACTATTTGCCCTGCCAATCCCCTGAGTCTTTGTCTCCTCTTAGTCTCAGGTCACTGCCCTTGCTTGTGTGGCCTCCTTCCAGTTTGTTAGCTCCATTTCAATTTCCCGAAACACTTGGACCTCCTCTTCTATCCCCCCCCCTCTATGGGTGCCTCGTTTTTGTCTGTGCTTTGTCCCCTTCTCTTCACACTCTATGCCTCCTCTCTTGGCAAACTCATCTCCTTCTTCAGTTTCTCACATCAACTTTTTCCCTATATCACTCTTAACCTTTCCTCATACCTGTCCTTCTCCTGTGAGCGGTCATCTCCCATCACTCACTGCCTTTGATCCATCCGTCACTGGGCGGTGCTTTATTGGCTCATGCGCGACACCTATGACAATAAAGTGATCTGACCTGGAAAGGGCCAACTGCCTGGCTTATTCAAGGACCTCTCTAACCATTTTAGTAGATGGAACGAACTACCTGACATGGGGTGTCATTACAAGGTGTGCGGTAAGGGATACCGGGCACCGGTAAGGAGACCGGTGCCGGTAATCCCTTACCGCCCTATTCCAAGGTCCATTGGCGGGGACCGTAAGGAATGTGTGGTCTGACCACACGTCCCTTACAGGTCCCGCTAAGGGACCAGGGCGCTAATAACGGGCTTGCAAAACAGGAGCCCGTTATTAGCGCCCTCCCCATTCCCATTGAGCCCTATGGGGGCTCAAATGGGAATGGGGAATGGCATGTTCAATGGGGACTTACCGGTCCCGCCAGGGCTGGACTACACCGGTAAGTTCCCATTGAACTACACCAGTGCCGGACCCATTATTGGTGGCAGTCATGGCGCAAATAGTGCCATGACTACTACCAATCCCGGAATGAGGCCCATGGTTTGGAAGATTGGCTGTAATTAAGATGAAGAGCTTTCCAGGCTGCTTTACCTATTGCAAAAGGTTCCGCTTGCTAGGACTAGAGAGATGTTGAAAGGTCTGCAACAATCCATACTTGCGTTCATCTGGGGTGGGTCTCGACGGACAATAAACAAAAAGAGAATGCTAGCTGGAAAGAACAGAGGAGGACCAGCCTACCCAGACTTTTTAAGTTACTACTTGGCTTTGCAAGCAAGAGTGGTGACCGAATGGCTTCATTTAGAGTCGGATAAACACTGGCTATTTATCGAACAAGCAATGGCGGGCCAGCATCTGTGGAAGCAACCCTGGCTGGACAGGTCACAAAGGGCGAGGGGGCTATATCTCATTATAATGACTGGTGGTACAATCGAGACGTGGGGCATGATCTTTAAACGAGTGGAGCTGATAACTTTCATGTCACTATTCATACCCTTACACAGAAATAGGGACTTCACTCTCGCACTTCGAGATAAAGGTTTCGAAGGGTGGAACAAAGGAGACGCTAGGAAACTGAGGGATATTATAACAGCCGGAGAGGAAAAGATGTTTGACAAGTGAAAGCGAGACTTTGGGGTCATTCCGAGTATGGCAGTAGGGGGTTAACGGCATCGGTAAGGATTCCGGTGCCGTTAACCCCCTACTGCCACATTCCGAGGTCCCATAGCGGGTCCCACCAGGACCGGCTGGTTTTACCAGCCGTCCTTAGCGGGACCCGTTAAGGGACCATGGAGCTAATAACGGGCCCGCTATTTGCGGGCCCGTTATTAGCTCCTTCCTCATTCCCATTGAGCCCTATGGGGGCTGAAATGGGAATGGGGAATGGTATTCGAAATGGGGACTTTCCGGGTCCGCATAGGTCGGAATGTCCCGGTAAGTCCCCATTCCGACTACCCAGACCTGAGTTTGAAGGCAGCCATGGTGCTATTAGCACCATGGCTGCCATCAAACTCGGAATGACCCCAAGAGGTAGATAGATCCCGGTACCGACAAATGAGGCATTGAGTATGTCACCCCACCATCAAGAAAAGGGCCACAAGGTCACTTACTTCACCCGAGAAGACTTTGCAAGCAGCCGTAAGCTTGAAAGGGCTTTTAGGGAAGCTATATAATTGCATAATCGATGCCCAAGGGGTGGTAGACTGGCCCTTCAAAAGGAAGTGGGAGGAGGAAGTAGGATTGGAAATTTCAGAACAGGAATGGGAGGACATCTACCGCAACTCACACAAAGGGCCCCAGAAGGATAGCTCAGTGGCAGCGTGCTCGCCTTGGAAACATGACTACGCGAAGCAACACAGGTTCGATCCCCGGGTCTGCGCTTAGAAACCTCTGGGTATTACGCGCGTTATAAATACGCATCTAAGACATATTCCTGTAATAGCGCCTCCATGCCCCCGGCTTTCAAAATGCAAATAATTACATAAATATGCACACAACATGAAGAGCTCTGGGTTAAAGCAGCACACAGATGGTACTGTACTCCAGATACATTACACAGATTCAGTCCACAAACAGCAAACACATGATATGATATGATATGATATGATATGATATGATATGATATGATATGATAAGGCATTTGTAACGCGCCTATACACAAGTGTTTCAAGGTGCGACGAGGGGGAACAGGGGGAGGACAGACAACGATCCTACTAGGCCAGGTGTCATTCAGACCGCGCAAGTGCAGGGGTAGGGGGAAGGGAAAAGTGCAGTACAAGGTAAGTAGAATAGAAATAAATAGATAAATAAATAAATAGGGCCAGCTGGTGGCAAGTGCAAGGTAAGTGCAGACAAGTGCTGGGAAGGGGGGGCTGTAGGGATACAGAGACAGTCCAGCAGTGCAGGGGTTGCCAGGGAGGCAGTGCAAGTGGAGAGTGGCTGGGCCCAGGACCGAGGTCGGTGAGAGTGGCCAAGTTTCAGATTCAGTACATAATTTAGTGAAGAATTTAGCAGGGGAGAGGGAGAGAGAAAGCAGAAGCAAAGAGGAAGGTTTTGAGGTGCTTCCGGAACCGGAGATGGTTCTCCTCAAGTTTCAGGGAGGCAGGAAGGCTGTTCCAGAGGGAGGCTCCTGCCGCGGAGAGAGATCTACCCCCAGCTCGTTGCTTCGAGAAGCGGCTGACCCTGAGGGAGTTGGAGACGGATGAGCGAAGGGCTCGGGAAGGAAGATATTTAGGAAGAGAGAGTTGCAGGTATTTAGGCCCCAGGCCCCAGAAGGCCTTGTGGACAATGCAGAGGGTTTTGAACTTAATCCTCGCAGCCACTGGGAGCCAGTGTAGAGATTTCAGTCCTGGAGAGATACGGTCCCTGGGCTTGAGGCCAAGGACAAGTCTCGCAGTTCTGTTCTGGATGAGTTGCAGAGGGCGGAGAGTGGAGGCAGGCAGATTAAGATAGAGACTATTACAGTAGTCCAGCTTCGAGAGAACCAGGGCTCGGGAGACAGTGAGCTTCTGGGGGAAGGAGAGGAAGGGAAGAATACCTCTAAGGAGGTGCAGCTGGTAGTGTGACTTCTTAGAGACGTCAGATATATGAGGAGAGAAGGAGAGTGTGGAGTCAAAGATGACCCCAAGGTTTTTTGCCTTGCAGGTAGGAGCAGGAAGAGGCCCAAGAGAGGCTGGCCAGAGAGCTGCAGGGAAGCAGGGAGTGGGTGTGCCGATGAGTAGAATCTCAGTCTTACTAGCATTAAGGCGGAGGTCGTTGGCAGCACACCATTCCTGGATAGCAGACAGACAGTCAGAGATGAGGGCAGGAGAGGAGGAGGCCGAGGGTAGCCTGAAAATGAGCTGGGTATCGTTCGCATAGCACTGAAAGTTGGGGCAGAGGGCGGCGATGCGGTGGGCAAGAAGTGCCAGATACTGGTTGAAAAGCCAGGGAGAGAGATTAGAACCCTGGGGAACACCACAGGTGGAGAAAAAGATGTCAGAGAGGAAGGACCCAAGTTGGACCTGGGAGGGTCGATTGGAAAGGAAAGAGGACAGCCACGCCAGAGCCTGACCAGTGATACCCAGGTTATCGCAGAGACGGTTGAGCAGGATGGCATGGTTGACAGTGTCAAAGGCAGAAGAGAAATCGAGCAGAATGAGAACACACGGAGTGTTGGAGTCGAGGTTCAAGAGCAGGTCATCATGTTATAGAGGGTGTGGCCAAGAGTGGACAGTAACACACACAATGGGGAGTTGTCCAAATCCAGGGCCATTGTGGAAAGACATAAAAAATGTGATTTTTTAAAGCAAAGGGGTTGCGCTATGAGATGAGCCATCTCTTGCCTTGCCTGGACTGACCTCCGAAAGAGAATGGTAGGGACTGGGCAGTCAGGCAAAGGTGATAAAGAATATGACTTTGGTGACAAACTTGCTATTACCTCCATGTGGGGTAAAAAGCATGCACCTTCGATGGGACAATGGGGCCACAAGTTATGGGAAATGGTTGCAATGGAGAAGCTGGCAGCGTGAGTTCCAGGCCACACAGGGAAATTCAAATCAAGATGGAACCCCTTGATTCACCATCTGAGCTCCAGGAGACTAAGCTGTTTTAGACCGGGAACTTGCCCATGATTTGTCAGCCGAATGACAAGGCTTGAAAAAAGAAATGATCTGGTGCTCGTGGCTAACTGACCAATCAGAAAAGAGAGCGACCCCCCTCAAGCCCTCCCCCGGGGTGTGGAGTTGATAAGAGGGAGAGGGAAGTGTGTGAAGGTGTCTGGGAGGGTTTACAGCAATGCTATTGTATGTAGATCTAGCGTGTCATATTATTTATATGTCTTAAAACCCTAACAAAAAGATATTTGTTTAAAAATAAAGTGATCTTTTTATCAGCCATGAATCCCGCACCCAGATCTTGTTTCCGACCGCCATAACCCATGGCCTGCAATGTGGGGGTTCTCTTTGACAGGCGCCTGCAGCTTCAGCACTTTATCAGCTCCACTGCCATGGGTCCCAGGCTTAACCTCCTGCACATCCATAAGATGTGTCCACAGCTCACATTTGCTTATCAAAAGGGCGCTTACCTTTTTGGTCAAAAGTAAAATGGTCGCATTTGTTCACCCTATATTTGTACAGCATTTATTTTACCACAAAAAGTAGATGGTTCATTTGGGGTTAGGTAAATAGTACCGGCCATTGGGCGTAGGTAAGCGAGGGTCACCCCACACATTTTGTGGTAAACAATTGGGTGAAACAAATTTGACCTTCTGACTTTCAAGCAGAACAATATGTTGTTCTAACATAGACCCACCGAAACACCTATCCATCCCCAATCCTCAGCACACTGTATTATGCAGACTGTGCCAACACAGATAAGTACCTACATCTAAGCAAACTCATGTTGGCTGGGCCCATAATGCCAGCCAAATTGCCAGGCTATTGTATAGAAATATTTTCAAGCATGCTATGCCAACATAGGTGAAAACACCCTTAAGAACAGTCTTGCTGCCGTTTCCCATAATGCCAATAATTTTGCCATGTCACATTAAAAAACAGATCAATGCTTGCCCACGTTTACCAATCAGCATCCTCTCGCAAAGTGGCCATGCCCCAGCTCCTTCCATCACAGCCCGCAATCCCCTATCTCTTCATCACATCACAAACACAACATCCCCATGCAGACTAAATCTCACCCGAGAATTCATAACCACACAAGCTCACACACAAATACTCTAACAAAAAACACACACATATGCTCACATCCCGGCCCGGACTGGCCTATGGGGCAATAGGTCCATGGCCGAACCAAAAATACAAAATGCTGGTGTGGGCCAGTTGTTGGTCAAAATGGGGCACTTTTTTGGCCAATTTGGGCCAGTGGAAGAGTGTATTCACTCTGCAGCTAGTAGTTGTGACCAGTGTTGCTGAATAAATATTCTTTAAAATGCACAATTTGCATCACACGTTATCAAAAACCTCCTCCTTGGTTAATATTCAAACCGTGTCACAAAAGGAATGAATAGCAATTTACAACTGTGGGAGACTTTTTCATTGGTGCCCGAGACAATTTTATGGCCCAGTTCGTCCCTGCTTACATCGCCCATTCACACTCCATTATAGCACTTGCACATGAACAGTATCGCTTTCTCTCTCACAGAGACAGGCACAGACACATTTGCCCTTGTACTTACCTTCAGGCCGCAGTAGCAATTGCTTCATCAAAGGGCTTCCTGTATGCATGCACGGTACACACAGGTGCGGGGTCAGGTGCCTCCTTTCAGTCCTCCATCACATTATTCTGAATCAGACTGGGGGGGAGGGGTCAGAAGGGAAAGGGAGAGGGGCGGGTGAGGACATTTGTTTTCAGCCATGGACAGGATCTCCAGTGGCCAGTCTGGTAAATATTTGTTGTGCGAGCGGAAGTACTTTTGGCCTGCAGACAGTCTGCAGAACTTGTACTTTTGCACGATGACGGCTGCAGCCTGCAAACGTATTTTTACCCAGTGCATGATGCAACTGCAGACAGTGCAGGCACACAGTCCTCAGTGCACTGTCTCTGCACTGTCTGCAGTTGCATCTGCTCTGTGCACTGCACTGTGGACAACAACACTTACATATTCTGGGGGGGGATAAAACCCATTATACCCCCCACTGAAAATTGTGGGGGGGATTTGTCTCCCTTGTCACCCCCATGTCCTACGCCCATGTGTTTGGTAAGGGACCGCTGCCCAAGCTCCCAAGCCAAAAGCTAGGGCCTCTAAGGAGGGCCGGAGGTCCCCTAGCACATGATACAGCCAGATAGATGGTAAGGGTTCTCTCGCTATTAGGGCTCTTGCAGGTGGGAACCCTAAAGCCTGAAATGGTGCTTCGTGTGGCTGAGCTTGTCCATGTGTCCTCCTTGCCAGGTGCCCAGTGTCTACGCATCACAAAGGCAAGTTCAGATTGCAGCCTTCATAGCTGGTTAGCGCCTTGCTCCAAGTTCGCTGATTGGCTAGAGAGCTGGAAACAGCGAGAAGGAAAAGCAAAGCATGGACTGCAGGCTTCTATTAAGACGATATAACCCAGAGGGGCGGGCGGACCCCGCCGGTAATGGCCCACCACCCAAGTTAAGGACCTGAGTGAAGTGAGTGTACCTTAACGATGGCGGCGGGCCATCACTGGCAGTGCTCAGCCTGTCCCCAGGGGTTGTATCGCAATTAGCATGCGTGTATTTAACACGCGGGTGCTAAAGGTTTGTTTACATTTAAAAAATGAAAAAAGAACTCCTATCTTGTGTCTCCAGCGCTGCGTGGTACTTCTCGTGATCGTTTTCCATGTTGATGACCTTGACGTCCTCAACACGGTAAGCAAACTCGGGAACTAAAGCATAGTGTGCAGCCGCATGGTAAGATTTATTTTTTTTAACCCAACCTTCGCACCAGTGTGTACTGGGAGTCGGCGGCCGGGGGTCGGGGGGGGGCTTCTTGACCACCCTTATAAAAATGCTTGCGCGTCCACCGGCCCGCCTACGCCTCATAGATGTCAATGAATATGCCACACCAAGTGACCTCATCAGGCACCCCTATGAAAAATGTCTGGTGGCGCCACTGCTAAGCGCGCGCATGCGCGCTACGCGGGTGCCAATGGGTGAGAAAGGAGCAGGGTGTTGCCTGGAAGGGCAGGGGGACTAGGCCAGCAGCACTCAGGCTACTTGCAATGCAGGCTTATACCTCAGAATACAGCCCGTGTTCCTAGCTTCCTGACGGGCCAGCACCCCTTCCAGGGTGCTAATGATTGTTGGAGCCTGAATTCTACACTTCCTGATTGTCTAAAGTGAAGGAAACAGGCTCCAATGAAGCGTAATATCCCCGAAATGAATGTGGAAGGCCCAAGGGCAACCGTAAGAGGGAGACACTATTTTGCTCCTATCGAAGATCCATCACTAGCCATGTTTTTCCTCCAAGTTCGGTAAATACTCCTCTCTAAGAGCATGGCTCTCTCTGCGTCCACTCTATACACATTTACTACTCCTTCTATGTTTGAGTTAACACCACAAAAATACACATACTTTAGTGGTCCGTTGCCTTTCTTAAAGAAGCCAAAGCAGTGGAGTCAAGAGCAGAGGCGGAAGTGGAGAATACATCATTGGTACCACATACCACTACATCATTTGCTTTTTTTTTTTAAATGTGTACCTTTAGTTTAAAAGCTCAGGAAAAGCGCCTAGACATGTTTTTTTTTCTCCTGAGCCAAGAGCAGAATCGGCTCGCCTCAGACGATCAAGCACTGCCCATTTACCAAGTCAGGGCCACAAACACATATCGCATGCACGCATCTACACTCCCTCGCTCACACTCTCTCTCTCTTTCTCTCCCCCTGTCCCCACCAATGGGATGTCTGGGAGTGGCCTGGGGCGGCACGTGCTACCCATGGAATCTGATTGGCCACCCCAGGTGCCACCCCATTATCCTAAACTATGAGCATTATGTGTGTGTGCGCTCATACTTAATGCCACCCCTGCATAAGTCAGTGCCCCACTTGGCCCACCCCAGTCAAAAGAGTATGGTATGGGCAGGCCACTGCCCCCCACACCCCCACCGTGGCCGTGCAGCCCACACCTAAATGACCCTGCCGATACGAGGCGCAGTGCCCTCCTTCTGCATGATGTGACATTTACACCTGAAAGACCCCACAAAGCACCAGTGACCTGGCAAATCTGTGACAGTTAAAGTAACACAATAAAGCTCCCTTTTAAAGATTAGTTAAATTCTGTGACTACTAGCTTGACATGCAAAAAAGTATTATTGCAGGTTCTTGCAATCCCAAGATATATAAAACTTGGAAGGCACGGGGGCAAGTGCCTAACTTGCAGAGTGGGTTTGAATCTCTGCTTCTCTGTTGTGCCAAAGTGTGTGTTCCTGGGCAAATCATGTAAACTCACTCTGACTTAGTTGCTAAAATTTGGATCATTATACATGTACACACTCTGAAAAAAAAGACTGTCACAATGGGCAGATTTCATGCTTTGGAGACAATCGTTTTTCAATGGGATAGCGCCATTATAAAACGCTTCTGTGAATCAAGCTCCTTCCTAGGGGTGCCCCCCCATGGGCCTTTGTTAATGGCGCCCAAGGCCATCACCTAGAGTTGTATTATTGTTGCCCTGGCACTCTCTCAGTCCCATATAACTTGATTTAGAAGCAGGCGATGCACCAGAGATTCTAGTAGAGCAGACTACCTGCGGCAGAGCCAAGATTCACTTCTTATTCTGCTGTTGCCAGTCACGATTCATGGATTATTTGAACCGAAAAAAACGGGATTTGTGCGCCATTCTGCCCGTAAATCCCCATTTGTTAAACAGGGATTTGCAGGCCGAATGGCGCACAAATCCCGTTTTTTTTCAGCACAAATAATCCATGGATCAGGGTCTGAAGCTGCTTGGGCCATCTAGAGTACTGCTGCATAGGAGAATGGGCGAAACTCTTTTTTTTTTTAAATTTGCATTTTTAAAGCGCTCATACAGCCTGTGGGCATCGAGGCGCTGTTACAGGAATTGTTTGTTTTTTAGATGCGTAATTGCTTTTTATTTTTTGTCTTAGTTGCGTATTTATAATGGCTTAAATACCCAGAGGTTTCTACGCGCGGAACGAACCTGTGTTGCTTGTATTGTCTTGCTTCCAAGGCGAACACGTTGCCACTAAGCTATCCTCCCGGGCTACCCGCCTGAGCTATCCTATGCCCTGTTGTGCTATGCTGTTGAATTTTTATGGCAGGCCTTCTGCCATGTTGTTCTTAGGAGCTATTGGGTCTGCAAGTTGTGTTATATGGGACTCATGCAGCAGAAGGGTGGGCAAGGCCAGGTTCTGTGTTACAGTGTTGATGTGTGCAGATCAAAAAGATGGGGTTCTCTGTGGGGTGTACACTTGAAATATTTTGTGGGCTGTCTGAAGCATGGGTTAATGTGCGCTCCCGGTTGCTCTGCCGTGAGTCTCTCAGAAGAACAGTGCTAACGGGGAATGGGGAGCTGTGTCGGTGCATCCGTGCTGCGTCCGTTTGGCGTTTAGGGAAATGTAGTGCAGACGTGTGTTGTTGCTAGGTTTGATCAGTTAGGGTGGAACGGAGAATGATTCTGAAGTGATTCTTTTTTACCATATCTTTCTCCAGTCAGTGCCGAATGTGATTGCATGTCAGCACCATGCAAGTGTGGGAATTTGGGCCGCTTAAATTATTGCACACAAAAAAAGGAAGTGTTTTCCTTCCGTTTCTTTTTTACCTGCAACTCACCAGGGTGCCAAGGAGCAGGGACGCGAAAGATCAGACAAGCAACTCACAAGGTTTCTTAGACATTTAAGGACACCAGGCATAGACTCACTCCGGCCGGTCCTGGTTACAACATACACAACATATCAAATATAAAGGCCGGGTGCTGGATTTCAGTCTTACAGGAGACCAGGCCACACAAGGGAAACAACTCACCAGGACCAGAGGAGAGTGACTCACCAGAGCAGACAAGGGCCGATGGGCACCAGACCACAGACCGTTTCTTTTGCTTTCATTGGACTTCAGTCCATTTTTAGCTTTAGTTATTAGGTGGTTGGTGCTCAAGTGCTGGCTATGATCTGAAACGATAGCGCTGGACTATAGCTAAGAAAGAGATGGCATGTGAGGAGGGGCAGACAGCTAAAGAGGGTTTGGTTGTTTACCCACCCATTTTCTACCCGTGGTCAATCCCTATAGTCATTTCCACCCACTGGCTCTCCCCACTCAAAATACATCTCTTTAAGCTGGCTCTATCAAGCAGTAGCATCAAACGTGGCCCTGACAGTGTTATTTCCAAGTAGTCTAATGCGAGTTTAAGGCTGATTTGCAGCTGTAAAAGCGTGAATGGTGTAGTGCAAAGGTGTTAGCCAAGTGTGGCTTCAGTCACTTCATTTACATCTGTTCCTTGCACCAAGGTCCCGTTAAACCAAGTATTGTCAAAGTCAACAGTGTTGGCTTGTGTATATGTATTAGATAGGCATGTGCCAGGCACTCCTACCATATGCCTTGGTTATGCCACCGTTTTCCAGCTGTTTCCATTGTATGACCAGTGGCTGGCAATACGACAGTGTCTGGCAAACGCCTATTCCTACACTAAATACCAAATGGTGTCCTTGGCAATGTCTGTATTGAACTAAAGCGACTGCCCCCAGATAATTACTGGCAACTACAAAGTGTATTGACATGTGTATGCGCTTGCCCAAAGTGCTGAATTTCTGTGTTGCTCAATTATTTTAAAGTAAAATAATTTATTAAGATAATATTATACAGTAATAATATAAAATGAACACTAAAGCATCACCTGTCATAGCTGGATTCACTTCCTAATTATGCATACATATGCACTGTTTTGAGCCCTATGCAGTTCTAATATAATGACCTTCACAAAATATTTCAGTTATGTTTGCAACTGTGTGTTTTTGTGTAAATGATGACTCACAGGTTCTGAGGAGATTTGTGTCCAATAGTATCTTGTTTAATTTTCATGCAGGTTTGGATCAAATATTTCTATTTATCAGTATATTGTTTTCAAATGTCTGTCAAGGGCAATCTAGTGTCTTTAAAACAAAAATCAGTCAATCTCTAGTTTAGCCACTATACAGCAAGAGGCCAAGATTGCAAACCAATCTTCATGGCCTCAAAACCTCTGGTCTTCTTACCTGTTGCCAACGTCTTATTTATGCCTGTAACCTTCAAGTTTTCCAGCTCCCAGTTACCTCAGGGTTCGGTGCGCGATACAAATAATAAACAAATACAAATAATAAACAAAGGTCAAGCCCCATCCTGCCACGCACGGCCCCACCACGCCACCCACGCCTTTTTCGATGCAGCCAAAGTACCACTAGCTCCTTTTCTCTGATGACCTCACCATGGCCGGACTGGGACAAGAAATAGGCCCGGTCACATAAAAAAAAGTGGCCCAACCCTCGCCTCAAAAAAGTGGCCCACCCCTTGCCTCACCACCCTTGACCTCTGATGACATCACTGGAAGTGATGTAATTTGACCACACCCCAAAGTGACATCCCGGGAAGCGATGAAACATGACCTTTCACCCCTTGACAAAACAGGAAGTGGCATCAAATAGCATTGTTCCTAAGTACACTAAATTACTGTGAATCCAAGCAGACGTCCAAGGCCAAATGATAATATGTTACTGTATAGCACTTACACTTAAGCTCTTTTTTATAGAACAAATATGCATACAATATCACCCAACCTGTGTTGATACTCATTTATTGACCTAAGAAGGATGAAAGGCTTTAGAAAATATATTTTTGTTTTCAATTTTTTTTTCTTCCAAACCGGCTCAGGCATTGCCAGAAACCGGCCCCCACTCCCCAGAGACGATTTCGACCCGGCCACAGGCCGAAAGGCCAAGGGGCCAATCCAACCCTGGACCTCACTGGCCAAGTAGAGGAACGAAAGTCATTTCTTGCCAATGCAGCCATGTACTCTGTTGACCTTTGACCTACAGTCCCCTAAGCTTGTTGTGTAGAAGTGGAGGGTGTGCAAGAAAGGTCAGGCATTGCCCCAATTCCATCTGGGATTACAATGCCCATGTGTGCGTAGCCTCCGCTCCATGAGGGTGCTCATAGGTTTGAATAACGTTTGAACTTTAGCCTGTGCAGAAAATGTATTAATATGTTTTGGATAGTAACTTGAACATGTTAAAGTATATACTAACAGAAATACCTGCAATTGAGCAGATCGGGCTTTAGCCCCTCCCCCCTGAAATGTTGGGCTTTGTTGACTTGACCTGGCTGATCTGCAGAGCCCTAGCAGGACAGAACAGGTCCAATACAATAAACAGTGTCTGCGGCTACACAGCTAACAGAGGCCCAGCAATTACTACTGTGAAGCATTTCATTGTTATAACCTGCATTCGTCTGCATGCGCTTTTGGGCAATTGAAATTGTGATGGGGGTTAGTACTTGCATGTCATCGGAGTGGGTTGAAGGGTAGGGGGAAATGAGATCACTCATTCTCACAGTCTTAAGTGGGTGATTTCAGACCTAAAGGAGAGCGTTAACTGCTTGTAACATTGAAGCTTTACTAGAATAGTAACATTAGAATGTGTAAAGAAGTTAGATGCGCCCACACAAGTATGTTCGTTCCTCCCCAGCAGTCTCTGAAGATAGTGCTGCACCCAACATTTTAAGGGTTAGCACCCCCGCAACCCAAAAAGTTTAGTCTAGGTGCACACCTGACCTGGGCCGACGGTGATAAAGCAAAGCACGAGGGTCATTTTGATACAAAGTCATTGCACCTCTTTATTGATGTTACAATATATTAACAGTTATCCCTGTAATGTCAGCATTCACAGACCACTCCCCACAGCCCGCATTTCAGAAACCATCAACCACATAGAGCATGATTCACATAGAGAAATCGACAAGATGGCTGCCCCAGACTAGTATGATGAGACCAGCACCACAGTCCAGAGTCTGACGCCTCTACGCAGACAGTAAGGCCTTTAGTGGTAGTGCTTGGAGAGAGCAGCACAGGCCACTGCCAGGAACTTCTCCCAGGCGGCGTGGACTTCCGGGGTGAAGGCGGCTCCCAGCTTGCGGGCCAGGACGATCACCAGGCAGTTTCCAAGGAGCTGAGGGGGGAAATAAGAGGCCCTGTTAGTAAGGAGCTCGTGGCAGATAAAGTGCATATACAAACCCTGGTGTGGTAATTAACTCTTCAGAGACTGCGTTACATAGAGTGCAATTTATGACAAGATCAAGTCACGTGGCTAACCTAGGGCAACAAAATATTACAGTTAAACCAGAGGACCAAATCTCTCCCTATCTCTGGGTCACTTCTGAAACCCTGTCCCTTTACTCACATCAATTCCTTGCCCATCTCACCTCTTTCTCATTCCACTCTTTCCATCATCCCGCTCTCTTGCTCTCTAAATGCACTTATGTCCCTTTTACTTTTTCTTCTTTCCTTCACTATGCCTCTCCCTTCTTTCTACCTCTCCATCCGCCCCCCACCCTGTCCCGCATTCTCTTTACCACCAATTCGCTCTCTCCTTTCCTCTCTCTCTCTCTCTCTCCCTCTAGATCTTTGCCCCTTCCCCTCATAGATTCCTCTCAGCCATCTAGCCCACACTCGCTCATCCCTCCCTCTTGCTCTCTCTGTATATATATATATATTTATAATGCACCAAGAAAATGATGATGGGTTTAAAAAGATTTGAAAAATCCTTCCACCTGAAATGTGAAAGCAAGATAGTCCTGTATGAGCCAAGTCACAGATTCTACAACACCACCTAGTAGCCATCGCTAGAAGTTCACCTCCAGTTCCAAGGCACATCAGCAAGGTATTGAGGGTGTGCAAAATAGCCCAAGTGCAAATTGTCTTTGTTTTAGAGGGCAGTGCTACTAAATGCATAGCTTAACCAAGCCAAAGGAGAAATTTTGCAAAGCTATCAAGACAGCGACATACCTGGTTTCATTTGTGATGTCATCTTTCATGTACTGGATATTAATCTTAGCAGTGCAAGGTGGTGACGCGAGTTATGGTTGCTTAGCGTACCATAACTGGTGAATTTCTGGTGGGGTTTTGGTTTTACTTGTTTACTTGTAACGATAACGTCACTTTAACAACGTTTTTTTATTGAATTTCATGGGTTTTTATTAATGCATTTTAACCATAACGTCCATTTAACACTGGTTTTTCATTGGTTAATGGGCTATTATGGTTTCAGCCCAAGAAAAAAAACACCAAATAATTGGCAGTTATGGTTCCCAAAGAAACCATAACTCGGCCACTGCCCTCTACTGGGATGACGTCACCCATATCATTACTTCAGAAGTGATGTCATCCATGACATCACTGATGACGTCACATAGTGTGTCATCCATGACATTGCATTATTGTATCAACAATGGGTACTCACTGCAACACATCAGTTAAAGGCAGTTTAGTGTGTTGTATGCAGTGAGCCAATGACCCAATATTACTTTGACAATTGTTAAATGTGCAGGAACTGATGGCATTTCAAATGTATATGTACATATAACAAAAAGGAGACATTTGCTTGGTGGGATGAAAAATGCAAACTATGTTAACTAGAGATGTTGCTTGCCAGGTCAGTCCGCATTTAGGACAGATGTTAAGCACAGATGCCAGTCTCCAAATGCCATTCAGTCTTCCTTGCTGCTTCAATAAAGCCCTTATCGAGCGCCAAGAAGGCATATTTTATTTGTAGAGCGCACATGCCCTAACCTATACATAGAGTAGGTATAATAAAAGTGTGACAAAGGGCAACATGAAATGACCTGGCCTAGGTAATATCCAGGAGCAACAGGGTTAATCCTGAAAATGTGCTACACACACACACACACACATATATATATATATATATATAGAGAGAGAGAGTTCCCGTTTCTAAAGCGAATAGTCGCAGCACATGTCAATATATGTATTATTTGCTTAGAGATCATTATTGTTGCAGAGTCTGCACCCATCAGTGATGTCATCGGTGATGTCATCAGCGATGCGACGGATGACTACATTTATAAAGAGCAGTGCAGAGAGGTGGCCGAGTTCTGGTTTCCTTAAGAAGAATCATAACTGTTGAATTTTGGGGGACTTCTTGCACGGCAGCCAGAATATCCCTTTAACAACGTTTTTTTCACTGATAATTCTATGCTTTTGAATAAGCCATAATAACATAGATATGTACACTACCAACCGGGCATGGCCTAAGGGCATGCAAGGTGGGCATGTTGCCCGGGCCTGGGCTTTGCCCGCAGAGTAACATTAATGGGCAGGTTTCTCCTGACCTGGAAGTTCTGGGGGTCCACGTGCAGTGTGTCCGCGTGAAGCTCGCCAAGTTGGCTCAACCTGTTCTTGATGTCCTCTAGGGGGTGGGCGGCGTCTGCCAGGGCGGCCAGGACCTTCTTGCCGTGATCGCGGACTTTGCTGTTTCCAGAAATGGCTGCCACACTGGAGAGGTCCCCGAAGCTGCTGAAGTACCTCTTGGTCCAGGGGTACACGACCAGCACCCTAATAGAGGAGAAACAAGAGGGGGCACAGCAGAAGGTTTATCTGTGAATAATGCTGACGTTACCTCAGAGTAGGGAACATGGAGTTCGTAAAACAGGGGTGAAACCCAGAGCGACCCACGAAAACGTACAGAAAAGACATGGACGATAAACTCCCAGAGTTCAAAACTGTGACTAGGATTCGGAACCGGGGGATTCAAGTGTTAACGTCAGAGAGGGAGATGAGCGTGCCTGTGGTCGCATTTGCATTGCGTCACTACGCGGTGTGGAGCAGGCGGTGTACAAGAGTTTCTGTCACAACAGCATTCAAGGAAGATTTCATGCGAGAAAAAGAGAGGGTGAGAGTGAGAGGGAAGGGAAAGATGGGGTAAGAGAATGTCTAGGAGACAGAAAGAAAGGCGAGGTGGCAGAGGTCATAGGTGAACAAAAATAAACGGATTAATCTGTGGGAAAGATGAAAAAGATTAGGGATTTGGGAGGAGTGAAAATGCAAGAGAATTTGGAAATAAGAGGATAGTGGTCTCAGAATACAATTGGCTCTAGTTACCTGGCCAGGGTTTCCTGCCCGTCAGTCTCCACGTCCACCTGACTCCACACAGAGGCGACGGCGGCCTTCTCTTCTGCTGTCCAGTGAACCATCTTTGCTTTGGGGTCGGGTGGCGCTGTGGTCTGCTGAGTCAGATTCTGCTGCTGGAAGCTGCTTCTGCTGGAGAGTTGCCAGAGCCCCGGAGATTTATAGGGACCTCTGCCAGGTCCCACCCAGTGCTGCTCCTGCTGAGTCAGGCTGGACACTCTTATCTCTCGTGCCAACCCCCTCCGCCCCTCGACCTGATGGTTCCTGACTTCCTCTATCAAACGGATGCACATTCTTATTCAGATTCCCCTTCCGTGCTTACGTATTAATCTTTGCAACACATATTACTAGCAGCAGGCCACTCGCATATACAACTTCTTGCCACGCCTGCATCTGATCCATTCAGACAGAAGGCACGTGATCGGGTGCGGAACCTTGTCGGCCCCCCAGTGCTGGCTCTGCCTTTTTAAATGGACATCGACAGTGGCATTACACAAAATGAACAGACCCCGTCCCTGCATAGTTTGGTGAGCGGGCCCTGACATTGTCTCCTCTCAGGGCCGTCCTTTGGGCAGGGTAGGCTGGGCGACCGCCCGGGGAGCCATTAGCACCCCGGGTGCCATTAGCCCCCCACTACGCCAGCTCGGGGAGTCTTTCAACGGCTCTTTGGAGCTGGCGTAGTGGGAGAAGGCGCAGCAGGTGCCCTATTGTGATTAAATTCGTCCGCAGCGGTGGGGCGCATTTAATAACAATATGGTGCTGATGCAGAAGCATCAGCACCTTATTGAGATGATTACCTCCCTGCTTCGATGCGGGAGTGAGGCGATTTTCTTAGAATAGGGCGCTCATGCATTGGCATGAGCGCCCTATTCCAGTGATTAACTCCCTGCTCAGGCACGGGAGCGGGGAGTAAAAAAAAAAAGGCCTTTAAACCGACCAGGGCGCTGCTGCGCTAAGGGCGGCACGGTCTCCACTCATAGGCATCCACAGTACATAATCCAACCTGGACCCCCGTTAATAGTGCCCCCATCCTGCCGGAGTCAATGCTGCTCCCAAAAACAGTACCAGAACCGATAGCAACCTTGCAACTGGGGGTCCTTTCTCGCTGGGAGACCAATGAGGGTCTCATAGTCTCCCACTCCTGATGATTTTAGAATAAATAAACATTTTGCAATGGAGTGACGTGGGCGGGGGGGGCTGGGAACCAACAGAGGCCCTGAAAATATCTTTCAAAGTGGCCAAATATTACACATTTTCAGCAAACCCAACCCTTTTCCTGTTAGAAAATGTGGAACTACCACACATAAGAGGCCCAGGGTGCAGAGGCCTACCAGGAAATCTCCAGAGTTCCTCCCTAGGGGCCAGTCCACCCCTTTCCAGGCAAGTTGAGAGTCACTCTCTGGAAAAGGCAATCCATCAGGCACACACTTGTTTGCTGGGTGGCAGGAAGTGTTGTTGACTATATTGCACACTTCCCAGGGAGAGCCCACTCTCCCCCTGTAGCAGCTTTAAGAGGGGCTCTGATCCACTGGTGGCTTCACATCACAGTGCTGCTTCCTAGTCAAGCAGGGGTCTGCTCCCTCTGGCTCTCCGGATGTTATGGCATTCAACTCCCATCAGCCCCCAGGGCTGTCAGAAGATTTGGTGAGGCCCCCTTACAATTTTTTGCACTCGGCCAGCGGCGGCACCTCCACAAACAGGAGACTCTCGAAATCTACCCTTGAGTTTGTGTGCAGGATCCCAAATATGGTTTATTTCTACAACCCCAAATCAACTACAGCAAAGTTAGATTTCTCTACTGAAGAAAGGTTCATGCCAGACTAACTTTTTTTTATCATATGCATAAATATATATAAAATGGCATGAGCTCTCCACTGCGCCACCTCCAATTCTCTGAGGGTCAGTCACTTTTCCAAGCAAAGAGTTGAGGGCAGATCTCTTTCTTCGGCTGGGGCCTCCCCCTGGAAACAGCCTCCCGTCCTCGTTGACACTTGAGGAGAACCATCTCTGGTTCTGGAAGCACCTCAAGACCTGTCTCTTTGCTTCTGCCTTCTCTCTTCCTCTCCCTTGCTGATAACCTGCCTGATCCATGCACTGGTCACCTGGTCAAGCTCTGAATTTGGGCCCAGGTCCCTCCCTGTCCTGTTGCAACCCTGCACTGCCTCTTGGCTCCCCTGCGCTTGTGGTCTGTATCTGTAACCCTACAGTCCCCGCTCTTGCTCTTATTCTCCACCCGTTGGCTGCACTTATGAGTACCCACACTTGCCACCCATTGGCTGCACTCTTGTTTCTCCTTTGTTTCTGCACTTCTGCATCCTACCCCACCCTCGGCAGTTTTCCCCTCCCCCCTTCCCTGCTCTTGCGCGATCTGAATGACACAAGGCCTAGTAAGATCTGTGTTTTAGGCAGGATCAACAGAGCACAGTGAGGGAGCCCAAACCAAACAAGGGTTGCTTGAGGGGGGTTCTCACTCACAAGAAAATTTTGAAACATTGGGTTAAAAGTATGCATTTTAGAGCACTTTCTTTGCAAAATTGGGTAGAAATCCATACAGTTTGCAATTGGTTTTGTATGAAAGCACATGGAAATTCCCAATAGTTGCAAATCACAAATTGTGCATAGGAACATTTTCCAATACATTTCATGCCGCCTTTCCACGCGAGATAAGCTAGTATAAAAATATATACATGTTGGTTGTTCTAATTATGTCGATGCAGGCTGCATCAATATATGCCATTATTACCTTGTAAGGACTCCCAGCCAGTAAAAATGCCATGCCACAGAAAGTATATCCAGGCTGACTGTGTACCATGCGTGTTATTACTGGCTAGATTGGCCTAGATTCAATGTGGGCCAATTTAGCCAAGTAGTATGTTTGCTTTAACCTTGATGCTTAGTCCTGTGTTTAAAGGGTAAAGCAAAAAGAGCACTGGCAATGCTAACAGTTGGGGCATTCGTGTAGGCATGGGAAAGGCACTTCTGTATTGGTATTAGCTGGCCATTGATAGTGTCAGTGCAAAATGGTTTGAGTACCTGAGCATCTAATAGCAGTGCCTGGAAAATGCCTAATACTTATACACAAGCCAAAACTGTTGGATTTGCCAATGCTTATTTTTAAAAGAACTTCAGCGAAAGACACGCAGGGTGTTTTTAAATTGAGTGGCCAAAGGCAGACCTGATTAAGACATTTTTATTACACCAGTTCCCTGTTTACAACTCCAATGAAGTCATGAACTCTCAGAAGACTCCTTTGAGGAACCACTTGCAGGCACATTGAGGGCAAAGTGTGATGGCAAGGCATGTGTAAAGCTAGCTCAAAGAGTTCCAGTGAGGAGGTGTTTTGAGTGGGGAGGGCAGGAACTGGGTGAGAATTGCCATAGGGATTAGCACGGCCATGAGAAGTAATTTCACTGTTAGCACCTTCATTCATATCCATACATGTTTAGGTAATTGAAATTGTGATGTGGGGTTAGCACTTGCCTGTTAGGGGAGTGATTAGAAGGGAAGTGGTGACATGAGCAGCAGTCACAGCAGTCCTTAAGTGTGACGTTTCAGAAATGAAGGCAAGAGGTAGCTGCTTGTAACATAGAAGTTTCAAAAGAATAGTCTCATTCAAAATGTGGAAAGATGTTAGGTGCCCCCACACAAGGAAGTTTGCCCCTTCCTCACAGCCTCTGACGTTAGCGCCTCTCCCAACATTTGAAGTGTTAGTCCCCTTTCCCCCCTGACATTTTAGCCTAGGTGCACCTCTGTGCCATGAACCCAACCCTTAATCAAGTGGCCCCCAGGGCGGCTACATTTAGGTGTGGTGCTGAACACACACTCACAAAAAACACTTTCACCCATGCATTCATCCACCAGTTACACAACTCCATACATGCATGGATACATAAAACCAAACACAGCATTGACACAAACACCAACATGCACGCATGCATTCATACATACACATATACATACTAATTTAATTTAAATACACATACACACTTTTAATTTAAAATAAAAACACTTACCTCCATGCACCCTTAAAAAGCATCCACGCAGCCGACACATAGACATGCTGCTTGACAAGAGAAAACTCCTCTCCCATCAGTCAGCGTGATCACGCTGACAACATGAACAAACTGGCTGACAGGAGAGGAGTCCTCTTCCATCAATCAGCGTGATCACCCTGACAACATGAACACACTGACTGACAAGCGAGAACTCCTCTCCCATCAGTCAGCGTGGTCACGCTGAGCAACGTGAACACACTGAGTGACAGGGGAGGAACCCTCTCCTGTCAGTCAGCGTGGTCATGCTGAGCAGCGTGAACACACTGACTGACAAGAGAGAATTCCTCTCCCATCAGTCAGCATGGTCACGCTGAGCAATGTGAACACACTGACTGACAAGAGAGAACTCCTCTCCCATCAGTCAGCGTGATCACGCTGACAACATGAACACACTGACTGACAAGATAGAACTCCTCTCCCATCAGTCAGCGTGGTCACGCTGAGCAACGGGAACACACTGAGTGACAGGGGAGGAACCCTCTCCTGTCAGTCAGCGTGGTCATGCTGAGCAACGTGAACACACTGACTGACAAGAGAGAACTCCTCTCCTGCCAGTCAGTGTGGTCATGCTGAGCAACGTGAACACAGTGACTGACAAGAAACAACTCCTCTCCCATCAGTCAGGGTGGTTACGCTGAGCAACGTGAACACACTGACAAGAGAGAACTCCTCTCCCATAAGTTAGCGTGATCACACTGATAACATGAACACACTGACTGACAGGAGAGGATTCCTCTCCCATCAGTCAGCGTGGTCACGCTGAGCAACGTGAACACACTGACTGACAAGAAACAACTCCTCTCCCATCAGTCAGGGTGGTTACGCTGAGCAACGTGAACACACTGACAAGAGAGAACTCCTCTCCCATAAGTTAGCGTGATCACACTGATAACATGAACACACTGACTGACAGGAGAGGAGTCCTCTCCCATCAGTCAGCGTGGTCACGCTGAGCAACGTGAACACACTGACTGACAAGAGAGAACTCCTCTCCCATCAGTCAGCCTGATCACACTGACAACATGAACACACTGATTGACAAGAGAGAACTCCTCTCCTGTCAGTCAGCGTGATCCCACTGACAACATGAACACATTGACTGACAGGAGAGGAGCCCTCTCCCATCAGTCAGCGTGATCACGCTGACAACATGAACACACTGACTGACAAGAGAGAACTCCTCTCCTGTCAGTCAGAGTGGTCATGCTGAGCAATGTGAACACACTGACTGACAGGAGAGAACTCCTCTTCCATCAGTCAGCATGGTCATGCTGAGCAATGTGAACACACTGACTGACTAGAGAGAACTCCTCTCCCATAAGTTAGCGTGATCACACTGACAGCATGAATACACTGACTGACAGGAGAGAACTCCTCTTCCATCAGTCAGCGTGGTCACGCTGAGCAACGTGAGCACACTGACTGACAAGAGAGAACTCCTCTACCATCAGTCAGTGTGATCACGCTGACAACATGAACACACTGATAAACAAGAGAGAACTCCTCTCCTGTCAGTCAACGTGATCACGCTGACAACATGAACACACTGACTGACAGGAGAGGAGCCCTCTCCTGTTGGTGAGCGTGATCATGCTGAGCAACGTGAACACACTGATAAACAAGAGAGAACTCCTCTCCCATCAGTCAGCATGATCACACTGACAACATGAACACACTGACTGACAGGAGAGGAGTCCTCACCTATCAGTCAGCGTGCTCATGCTGAGCAACGTGAACACACTGACTGACAAGAGGGAACCCCTCTCTCATCAGTCAGCTTGGTTACGCTGAGCAACGTGAACACACTGACTGACAAGAGAGAACTCCTCTCCCATCAGTCAGCGTGGTCACGCTGACAACATGAACACACTGATAGACAAGAGAGAACTTCTCTCCTGTCAGTCAGCGTGGTCACGGTGACAACATGAACACACTGACTGACAGGAGAGGAGCCCTCTCTTGTCATTCAGCATGTCCACGTTGTCAGCTGAATAATGGGAGTCAGCAGAGCTCACTTCTGAGCCCTGCTGTCTCCCATTATTTTGCTGTTTCTTGCTGAGCCAAACGGCTTCGCAACAAAAAGCAAAATCATTGCACGGGCAGCACAGTCCCCCGTGTGAATAAAGAACACGGGAGACTGTGCTGCCTTCCACTTAGGAGAGGGGGCCGCGAGGCCCGGGGCAGTTTGCCCCCCCCTGCACTCCCCTCGTGACGGCACTGTCAGCCCCAGGCAGCATACTTAAGCAATATTACACGAGCGAGGGGGGTGGGGGGCATTACCGGGCCAGGAAATGGCTGGGGCCAGTTAGAAGGCTGAGCAAAGCAAGGGCTTTAATGATAGCTCAGGGCATTACCTGTCCCGGTAATGCCCCCCTGCAAGGGTAATATTGCAGTTAGTACCCCGACACGTTTTACCTGGTAGTAATAGTGATTTGTTTTAAAGTTGAGAAACGACTTGCTCGCCATTTCTCAACTTTAGAAAAACTACAAAATAACATGGCCGCCATGGATCGGGGAGATGGGAACTATTCGTAGTTCCCTGTGGCGGCAAGGGACATAGCAGGACCAGGTAAATGGGGTGAGGGCAGGAGGGGAGAGAAGATGTGGGAAAGGGGGTTGCTTGTGAACGAAGTGCGGGGGAGTGCGCACTTACCTTTACCTGACGGAGCAAGATGACAGCCTTAACCTCTGAAGAGGATGGGAGCTGGGGCTTTGCTATGTGGTGGGAGGTTGAAGCCACGCCCCGCTGGGTACTAATGAATAGCTATGGAATGAATTATAGTATTCGCTACTCTCATTCCATACCCCCCCCCAAGTCTCTGGGAGGATAGCTCAGGGGCAACGTGCTCGCCTTGGAAGCAAGACGACACGGACCACCACAGGTTCAATCCTCGGGTCTGCACTTATAAACCTCTGGAGCACGTTATAAATATCCTAGCATATCATATCTATGTTTACTGCTAACCTTTCCACTCTTAAACTTTAACACCGGCTTAGCTCCGACCTGTAGTACGTGATGTTATTTACGCTCAATTGTACGTCGTCTCCTTTTAGTACTTGATGCTGTACCACATTTTGTCTGTGCAGCGCGTTGGCGAAAGGGCATTATAAATATAATAAAATACAAACACAACGGCTGAGGGTCACATAGCTAGAGAGACCCAGGTGGCAACGCCAGGAGAAGGTGCTAATTCTATCCCAGGGGGCCTTCTCTTCCCGGAAGCACTTCCTAACTGAATATCATTACTCCATGGCGGGGGTCTGCAACCTTTGGCTCTCTATCTGTTTTGGACTACAACTGCCCTCATAGCTAGCCACAATAGGGAGGGGGCATGGATATCATAGTCCAGAACATCTGGAGAGCCACCGGCTGCAGATGTCTGGCGTATGGCATGGCCTCCCCCTTCCTGTGACTGTAGAATAAGCAGAGGTCTTCCTCGCAGGCTGTCCCTTGTTTTTCATTGGACATCAGGGCCATCACGTCAGTGACGCGCACCACGATTCATGGTGCACAGGCAAATGTGTGAGGATCTGAAAGGCACCTGCCAGAAGGAGACAGGGTATTAAGGCCGTGAGAAGCAACGTATCTATTCGGAGTGATTTTGATGCTATCTTAATTTTATAGTTGTGTTTGTGGACACCGGAAGAGGTCCACAATCAATGGGATCTTTGCTCATCTTTTCTTGATATGAAACAAAAGAACAATTTTAATAAATGTTCTGCATTTGACGTTATATATTTTGATAAATGTTCTGCATTTGACGTTATATATTTACAATATTTGAATTAGCATGATGGATTTGATTGGGTCTGTAGTAAAAGGATGGCCTGGAGTGCACTGCACACACCTGGCTGGAGCCTTGGCGGCGCGCCATCCATAGTATTGCCAAGGGTTGGACGGGCACGCAGACTGGACTTCACTACCACCCTCGCCCTCTTCAGATGAGCTCTGCGGGACAGTCCAGGGCCTCGGTGACAGTAGGCGCTGCCATGCAATATTTGCAGCCCATTATTTCCCGGGCCAGGCTTCAAACACTGCCAGCCTCGTCCTGAGCAGTGGGTTAAGAGGACCAGCCAGTGCTGCTGGGTAGCTCGACCATTACGAAGCCATCGCATATGAAATGAGTGCTTGCGCGGCCAGAGAATGTGATAGGACAGCACCATTCTAGAAAGCAGACGTACAGCAAGTGGGAGGCAGAGGCAGCGCACTCTGTAGTCCTGAGCCAAATGCCTAGCCTAATACCACAAGCTAGTGAACCATGGCAGGTGCGATGGAACAGCAGAGGCTGGTCCAAAGGGGCGTGTGGAGCAGACCCCAACAATTCCCCAGCCAGCCACACCACATATCCTCATGTTACCTTATGTTGCCTTATGTCATGTTATGTTATGCTATGGATGCATATAGTGCAAACGGCAGAGGAGTAGAGTAAGGGCCTCATTTAGATTCAGGTGGATTTGTGGGTGGTAATTACCGTTACTGTGTGCAGTATTTTTAAAAATCTGCATAACATTCAGAATGCTGCTAGGTCAGCGGTAATGGACACGGATGTCCTGAATTACCGCATGTGGCATTTCTAGAAAATATCATGAATTTTAATATTTGTTTTGTATCTACTGCTACTGCATAAAAAAGTGACAGCACAAATGGGGCATGTCTGACCCTTTTGGGCATTGCATGGCAAAGTGCGTGAGAAGTGGGGCATAAGAGAGGCCCCCTTTTCGACCAATTTGGATGTTTCCAAGGAGTAACCCACACAGATTTCTCACTTTTAGAATGTTTGCCTCCACCTCTTGGAAACTCATGGTTCGGTGCTATATCTCATGTGGTATTCCTACAAATACCGCATATGGTAAGTGCCACACACTTCCTAATTATGCAGAGCAATAAAAAAAGGCAGTATTTGGAAATAGCGTCTGTTTTACCATTAAAACCGAAATATAAATGATGCCCGAAGTGGGTAGGATAGTGCTAGGTAAGTCATATGGTGGGTAGAGGGGTACTGCAATGCAAACGCTAAGCACTCATGGAGTAGGTGGAAGCATGAATTACAGAAGTTTAGTTGATATATTCTTCCTTTTTTAACATAACAAAATGCTTTGATTTGCATATTTAATTTAATCATGATTATTCAACAGACTTGGCTATTTAGTTTGGGCTATTAGGTGTTAAGCCAAAGCTATTGCATTAGAGTGCAGATCCGGGAAAATAGCATATGAAGAGGGACACACAGCTTCTAGGTGCTGTTGGGTTATTTGCCCACCCGTCGGCTGCCCATGACAATGCCAATCCCTATGGCTCTTACCACCAATTTCCTGCCCCTTCCCGCCCAAACCACCTCCTCATGGGGACTCTGAGCTCGCTTTACTCAAGCCTTACCATCAAACCTTGCTCTCAAAGTGTCTGCCAGTGTTTTCTCAAAGCAGTCTTCTGAGGATAATGACTTAATTGGAGTTGTAAATGCGCTACTGGTGTAATAAAAATGTCTTACCAGGTCTGCATTCAGCCACTCTTTATAAGCACTCTACCTGTCCTTCACTGAAGTCCTGTTAAAAACAGGCAGTGGCAGAGAGAAATGTTGTGACTTGTGTCTAAGTATTAGCCATTTGCCAGGCACTGCTATTAGATGCCCAGGTACTCATACCATTTTGCCTCTCCTACCATCAATCGCCAATTAATACCACTACAAAATTCCTCGCAAGTGCCTTTCCCATGCCTACACAAAAGCCCCAACTGTTGCCATTGCCAGTTCTTGTTTGTCATATTGAGCTCCTGGAGACATAACATAACATAACATGTGGTGTTCGCCCATGGAAAATATGAATTCACAGGTTAGTGTGTGGTAGAAGCTGAGTAAAAAGGACCAATTGTGTCTGATTCTGTTAGGTTTATTAAGTCCTGCTCGATTTAGTGTCAGAGTGTATTTGTTTAGCACAGGTTGGGGATCCTCTGGCTGTACTATTCTGTTATAAAAACAGAATACTTCAAACGCGAAACTGAAACATTCACTCATGAGTACCTGGTGCCGAATGCGTCTGGTGTGAATAGGTCACCTCTAGGTTGACCAAATAAAAAAAAAGAAAACGGGCAGGTCATAGACATAGAAGTAGGACTACACTAATTACAAATAAAACTGTAGTCCTACTTCTATGTTGCTGGCCTTTTGCGGTGGGGGATCCGGGGGCAGGGAGGGAGTGTGCTCACATGCACACTCCTCTCATTGGAGGAGAGCGCCGGGGATGGGAAGGGGGAGGAATCGCGCAGGAAGTGTTGCGCCAGGACCCAATTTCGGGATTTCGAAATTGGGTCCCGGCAAAAATAGGGACTGTAGCCACCTACCTTGCAAACCCTGGATGAGGTTTTTCCACCGGGACAGAGGGCGATTTCCCCAGACCGTCCTGGGAAAACCGGGACATCTGGTCACCCTAGTCATCTCCCACTCGTCGTCTTTCACCTGCAAGCACGTTAGGCGGTAACATGCATACCACGCTGTACTGCACACACAACCTTTCAACCCAGAGATTAGATGACCTTGTAACAATCAACTCTGGGAGATCCTAACACCAGTGATGACACCAGTACTCTCCCAGTACACTTTTGCTGCTGCTCAGCAATGAGTGATGCGGTTGGTTAGTGGTTATTTACATCTGCATTGCAGACTAGGGCAAGTTTGCCTTGTGACCTTCCTTTGGCGTACTTCTGATTCCTGTCTTCCAGTCTACTGGACCTGCTTTACTGACTCACCTGCCTCCTGCCAGCTATCTCTGCATTCATGAACCCCCATCCTCCGCTTTCTTATTACTTTACCGTCACCTGAGTCAGTGGTCATCCATGCGCCTTCGGGCTAGATTCTTTGCGCTCTCTTTTTTTATTGCTGTAACCTTCTTGCCTCTATTCGGTCGACCTCTACCCTATGGATTTTCCTTTAGGGGCCGGTATTGCTGCAACCTTTTACGCTCTTGCTTCCTCCGCCTTCTTTAAGGTATTCGCTGTTTTTGTTTCGTTGTCATTGTCGTTGAATTGAATCATCCGAAAATTAGGAATGTATCGAATAGCATATTTAGGATTCGGCTGAATAGTTTGTCAAGTATTCAGGTGAAGCCGAATATGAAGATGAATAGCTGCTTTATTTTAATAAATCATGGTCAAAACTTGAAAAAGACACCAATTTTTTTTAAAGGAACTTTAAAAAATATTTTTCAGTGTTTCTTTTATTTCACTTCATTTTAAGCAGCATATCATATCTTATTTAAAGCAAAGCAGCAAGAAAAGGATAGAATAACCAAAAAGCAGGGACCATATTCCTGAAGGATATCGCTTATGCAAAGCCAGTTCAGCTCAAAGTGAAGGCTTCCCAAATGCAAAGTCCTAGGTTGCATTGTTAATGTTAATGTTAATGTTAAAGGATATTTGTACCGCATACTATCACCACCGGATTGGTCCCCTGGCGCACTGGCATTTCTGGAACAAAAGGGGGGTAGGTTAGGGCGTGTTAGTAGCAGACAGTTTGGAGAAGAGCAAGGGAGCTGTGGAGTACTGTTGGCAGCTTCAGTTCGGTTAACACCATTCGCTGAGCTTTTTAGTGTGGTATCCAGTTCTGAGTCCGGCGTATGCTATTGTGTGAGGGTCTGTGTGGTGTGTTTGTTGTTGTAGTGTGGTGAAATGCATGCGGATTGCTTCAGTTTTAAGAGGTGTGGCTGTATTTTGTTAGAGTGTGAGGGGTGTATAAGGAGTGGTGAGGGTTTTTAGTAGTTTTTGTGGGGTTGGTTAGTAGCCTTGTTATTAGGAGAAATGCACACTCCTATTGTGTGTCTTTCGGGATTTAGAGAAAGTTGTCTTCCATTCAGTGATTAAGTTTCAGCATGATAAACGGTCTCATCTGTCTGTCATTATGTTAAGTTAGCTAGTCTTTGTGTTCTATCTTTGTATTTGGCCACCCCCTACATCCCAGTTTGTGGTTGGTGCAACCTAGTCCTTTCGGATCGATTTACTTGCGACCTACGATCGTACCCTACGCCCTTTCTGAATGGGTAAGGGTGGTGGTAGTGCCTTTGTGTTAGGCATGTTTGCTATTGTTCTGTCCTGATGGGGTTGTCGCTCGTGTTCTGTTCCACCTAGCACCGTCTCTCTTGTTCTTGTAGGAGTTTCCCTTAGTCAGTCCTAGGTGTTGTCTGTGCGTCATATGTTCTGTCAGTCTGTTCTTTGTATTTCCTGTTTGATTGTTTCAGTTGTTTCCGTCTGGTTCCAAGGTGTTGAAGAGCCAGGTTTGTACAAGTGTTCTAATGAACAATGAAGAAAATGGATACTGCAATTGTCGACTGCCATTGCAAATAACACGCACTGCAATCCTTTACATGTTGCAATGTAGTGTAGCTGGAAAATTAGTTTTGTTTCCGTCCTTGCAGCTCACATAGAAATATATAAATGCTTTCTGCCATCCAGTCGAGGGTAGATGTGAGTAGAGGAATCCATCTCCAACTATTCCTACCTCCCCAGCTTCAGAGGCAAATGAGGCAGTGGACTCTCTCAGAAGGGTCAATAAGGCTGCGGCACGGGAAATCTCAAGCAGGAAAGCATGGCATGTGACTGAATCTGCACAAACCCTCCAAGATCTTAGAATGGTGCTTGCCCACTGGGCATTCCCTCAATTCCACCAAATCTCAATTTTTTTTTTTAAATGTTTTATTTTTTATATGGTTTGTTACAAACCTTTAAAAAAGAGGTATATATATAGAACAATTATTTCACAATTATTTCAACTAAAACAACAACCACAAGTGACCTCAAACAAAAACAAAACGATCTGCAGCTCTATTCAGTTTACATAGCATTGAGGTTTCTTAGATAACGATTGATTTTTCATTACATTTCTTAACAAGAAATTCCAAGAAAGAAGTTAGTGCGATCGTTAGTTTTCTTTTTGAGTCTTCAAAACATAGAGCCCACAAATCGTCGGCACTCAGCGTATGATGATCACCAGGAACCCCACCCAAGTGAATAGTTCACGCTTCTCGCAATGCAGAACAATATAGAGTCAAGTGCTTTAGGGACTCTGGTTCGATATTACATAGACAACATTTGTTATCTTTTGGCGAACTCTTGTCCCAAAGTGCCAGTACTTCCTTAGTTTTAAATGCATTCAAACGATATTTCAGAAATAAATCTCTCCGGCGTTTATCTGGAAATTTTACTTGATATTTCTGGATTTCGTTACGTTTATTTGCTTCTGGTGGAGACAAAAGCATCCGTTTTTGTTTGTGTCTGAGTTCGCCAGTTTCATGCCAGTCCTGTTGAAAACGTTTTTCCTTAACTTTATTTGGGGTTGTGGGAAGTGTTTCCATCTCTAAGTCGGAGTGTTCCATTACTTGCTCACATTGTGTCATCCACTGTGCAAGCAGATTGGACTTGTCTAGGCCATCTGCCAACTGCAGTATCTCAAATTGAGGTAGGGTCGGTTTGATGGTTATTTTGCGCTAGTGAGCCAACATGTTCCAAGAGACTCTTGAACTTAGGGATGGCAAGTTTAATTTGTGTCTTATCACACCGTTGGAGCCCCTTTAGGCAACCACAGAACCTTCGACCAAAACATGTTTCCAGTGTGTTCCAAATTGTGTCAGGGCATGCCAAGGCACAGTCTGCACCGTGTAGCATCGCAGGCACTGCTTTTTGTTTGTAAAATCGTATAGCTGGCAGCAGAGAGAACTTCCCATATTTATTCTGTAGGGCTGCTGCCTGTACAGCTAGTTGGCGACATTTGGTTTAATGGAGTTGACCCAGATCATATCATTACGGCTGGCACTGATTTGCATACCTAAGTATCTGGTATTTGAGACCGACCTCACCTGTTCCTTTCCCAAATACCATTTGCATTTTTTTTCCCTTGCAGTTAATTTGTGTGTTACCAGATTTTGCAGTGTCAGGATTTCAGATTTATTGGTGTTAATTGTTAAGCTATTTTTAACTACGTATTTTTCAATTAAATTTTGTTTTCGATGTAAACATATTAGCTTAGAGTCCAGTGAAACCAAATCATCCGCATAGAGGATCCAGTTTATTTCTTTAATGCCAATTTTTGGATGGAATGCAGCAATGGTATCAAACTCGTCCCCTATGTCGGATATAAAAAGGTTGAATACGATAGCGGCCAAAGGGCATCCTTGTTTAACCCCACAGTAGGTTTTAATTGGATTAGATAAGGTGCCTCTCCGATCCAGCCTGATTTCTATGTTGGTATTGGTGTGTAGATCTTTAATTGCCGCCAGCACGTCCACTTAATTAATCTTTTGTAACGCACTTAATGCCATAGACCAATCTCTTAGTGCAGGACTGGGATTCGAGCCTGTGTTGCTTTGCTTTGTTTTGCTTCCAGGACAAACACGCTGCCCCTGTAACTAACACTCATCCCTAGCCCTATTGACCTAGAGGAGGCCACCCATCAGTTATAAAGTCTTCCAATTTCCAAGCATCCCCCTCTCCTACCAATGTAACTAACAGAGAATAGCTCTCTATGTCCCATGCAAATGGAGTCCTCACTCCTGTCTCTCTATTCTTCCTCTGGCAGACTGGCCCACAGGGGAACCATAGAGATTTCCTCACATGAATTTGCTCTGAGGGTCCTGTCCACCAGCATTTCCCATAGGAACAAAGCCTACTCACCTCTCCCCCTCTCCAATACACAAACACATGCACTGTGGTCTGATAGTTTATCAGGAATGCTGTCCGGCAATGTTCAGTTATTTTCACTTTTGTAATGTGGACTCCCTATGCATCGCTCTGAGGTATTATATTGTATTCAAATGAGAAGACAAAGTATTGGTCAGGAGCCAAATATCAAGAAACCTTTCGGCCAGAGCCGAATAGTTATTTTTAGCTGGATCTAAACCGCACTCGTACACAAACCAGACGTTGGGTACACCCCTGCCTAAAATATTTACTCCCCATTATCTTCTTTCTCTTGCAACCGGGGTGTGACTGCGGTGTCAGTGTCCCACCCCCCTTCTGGTCCATTCCCAACCCGAGGGTGCAGCATTGTGTGCCTTGTGGGGAGAGACAGAAATGTGTGTGGGACAGCCCTCATGAACCCTTATACCCTTGCACACATACTGTGATGTTGAATAGTTTCTACCAAGTGAAACCTGTGGGCAAAGTGTTAAATAATCTCTGTAAATGGTAGATACAACAACAGGGCGCAATCACACCCAGAGCTATATTAAAATAGGCCTTTGACCCAAAGCACATGTCTATTGCATGCTTCGTTGCAGACAGCGGTGACCAGCATATGTGAAGACCGAGGGGTGTGTCAGTTGTGCAAAGGCCCGCCAGCACAGATATGAATCTGATGTGGAGGAAGCAAAGTCTGAAACCGAGCAAGTAAGACCGGAGCCAGAGGCATAGACAGGGTAAGGCTTGAGCGGGCAAGGCCCATCCAAACTCTGAAAATGCCCACTCAGCATCACTGTGTGGGCATTTACAGATGTTAATGTCACTGTGGTGGGCCCAACTACATTAGCTTCAGGCACCACTAGTTAGACAATCCTGGCTACGCCACTGAACCAGTGCTTCGGAAGAATAAGTGGTTATGTCACCAATTTGATGCAGATGCCCTGCTCATCTGGCGTTCCTGCGTGCGTAAGGCTGTACCCGGGCATCTGGCATCAAACCTGAACATGTGAGGCGGAACTCTGGGAATCTGAGGCAGCCCCTCTGGGTATATGAGGTGTAACACTGGGAATCTGAGGTAGCCCCTCTGGGTATATGAGACGGAACTCTGGGAATCTGAGGTAGCCCCCCTGGGTATATGAGGCTGAACTCTGGGAATCTGAGTTAGCCCCCTGGGTATATGAGGCTGAACTCTGGGAATCTGAGGTAGCCCAGTCTGGGTATATGAGGTTGAACTCTGGGAATCTGAGGTAGCCCAGTCTGGGTATATGAGGCTGAACTCTGGGAATCTGAGGTAGCCCCCCGGGGTATATGAGGCTGAACTCTGGGAATCTGAGGTAGCCCAGTCTGGGTATATGAGGCTGCACTCTGGGAATCTGAGGTAGCCCCCCAGGGTATATGAGGCTGAACTCTGGGAATCTGAGGTAGCTCGTCTGGGTATATGAGGCTGAACTCTGGGAATCTGAGGTAGCCCAGTCTGGGTATATGAGGCTGAACTCTGGGAATCTGAGGTAGCCCCCTGGGGTATATGAGGCTGAACTCTGGGAATCTGAGGTAGCCCAGTCTGGGTATATGAGGCTGAACTCTGGGAATCTGAGGTAGCCCCCCGGGGTATATGAGGCTGAACTCTGGGAATCTGAGGTAGCTCGTCTGGGTATATGAGGCTGAACTCTGGGAATCTGAGGTAGCCCAGTCTGGGTATATGAGGCTGAACTCTGGGAATCTGAGGTAGCCCGCCGGGGTATATGAGGCTGAACTCTGGGAATCTGAGGTAGCTCGTCTGGGTATATGAGGCTGAACTCTGGGAATCTGAGGTAGCCCCCCTGGGTATATGAGGCTGAACTCTGGGAATCTGAGGTAGCCCCCCGGGGTATATGAGGCTGAACTCTGGGAATCTGAGGTAGCTCGTCTGGGTATATGAGGCTGAACTCTGGGAATCTGAGGTAGCCCCCCTGGGTATATGAGGCTGAACTCTGGGAATCTGAGGTAGCCCCCCTGGGTATATGAGGCTGAACTCTGGGAATCTGAAGAAGTCAATACCCATATTAGACTGCACCTGGCTACCAGGGCCAGCCCCTATGTGCAACAGGAGGCGCCTGGGCATATGCCGCTGACTATAATGCCACGTGTCAGACACTAGCAATAGGTGGCTCAACCTGAGCGTATGAGGCTAAACACTGGCATATCTTGGTACACGTGGGCACCGAGGCAGCTGCCAAGCAATCTAAGCCTTAGACTGGGCGTTAGCTTGACATCATAGACTAAAGCCTTCTGTCTACAGCAAAATATTTACAAAGGGACCGCCTCTGGGCACTGTTAGGCAAACTGTGTGGACGCCAGACTAAACCTAGGAATGTAAAGCTCAGCCTGGCAATCAGGGTCTACTCATCTAGACATGTCAGTCTACACTTGGCCCTGGGCATATTCTCTGGGCGACATGAGAGTGTGTCCAGGCATTGAACGCAGGGACTAGAGTCTGAACAGTGGATGTTGAGGCGCAACCAAGGGATGTAAGTTTGACACTGGCCGTAGTAAGTAGTCCTGGTTCTAAATGGCCTGGAATTTGCGGTTATGAAAGTTGAGGCTAAATTTGCAGTGCAACGCATAAAAAGCAGCCCTTTTTACCCATTGAGCAACCAGTTGTTATGGAAGGAGCAAGTGAACGGCCTACATTAAGAAGATGCTCGTGGACTTGTGCTTCTAAAAGCTGCTTGGTCCATTGATTATGTTCACGTTAGTGCTGCTTCACAAAGTGGGTACATAATATCATGACCAAGTTACCCATCCATAACATTCAACTAAAGTAATGCTTTTTGAAGTGTCCTATCTTAGAATGGTAGCAGATAGCTTGTAATGTTATTTCTGGCAGCGGAGTCATACAGTGTTTTTCATGGAATGGCAGAAAATGCCTTACGTTTTCACCAAAGAAAGTGAACAGAAATACATCACAGAAATGTAATATGTGTGTTTTAGGCAGATTATAATTCTCCTCAATCCCCTCCAAATAAAGACATAGAGTACCACTTCCTGTCCCTCGTGGAGGTACCTACCACCCTAGTGCAAGGTACGCGATCCGATGAGTGATTCGCGATTGCACAAGGTGATAACCTAACAGCTTATTATTGGGTCAGAGATGGGATCGTAGACCGGGATGCAGGAGGGGGTGCCCATAGAGAAGTTGCACGTTTAGAATAGGTAGTAGTAATGACTTACCTGCAGTCTGCAGATGGAAGGAGCTGCTTCCAGAAGTAGCTGTCTGCAAGATGGTATATCTAAACCCTGCGTTCTGTTATGAGTTTGTATGTATTGTATCCAAGTGGACAACTGCAAGAACAGTAAGCAAACTTTGTTCCTTGAAAGGTCACCCTACAGGAAACTCATGAGAGTACAACTCTTCCTGCAGTCCCAGTAGGGAGAGGTACCTTTTAGCAAGTTGACAATCAGTAAGTTAACCTACTCTCTTGAATTATGGTAGTGTTTAACACTGGTTCGGTTCAAGTTAAGATTGTTTGTCAGACCCACTACGAGCGCAGATTTGGTGTGCTTATGTACCCCTCACCAAAGCGATCAAAACCGATCAGCCTTTTATTACCTGGATATCCTTGTGAACGGTGTCCGGACATTTCGTCGAAAGACATTTCGTCGAAAGTCATTTGGTTGACAGAATTTGGTCGAAAACCAAATGGTTGAATTTTTTTTGTAATTTATATATATATTTTTTAGGTTTTAGTTTAGGGAAAAAAAGGTTTTTTTTAGAAAAAAAAGGGGGTTGGGTGGCCCCCCCCCCCAAAAAAAAAAAGTGAAAATAAAAAAAAAAAAATTCGACCATTTGGTTTTCGACCAAATGGTTTCGACCAAATGTCCTCTCGACCATTTGTTTTCGACGAAATGTCTGGTAACCCTTGTGAACATGTCGGATATCACCTTTTCCTTTTAACAACCAGCACCCAGCCCTTTGGCGGGCACATTTAGTAACATACACAGTGCTCATCTTTCTCTGTTAAGTTTGACCTAACACCTAGTGCCACCTGTGCACTCATGGAACATACTGTCTCGGGAGGATAGCTCAGAGGCATTGTGCTTGCCTTGGAAGCAAGACGACACGGACCAACACAGGTTCGATCCCCCTCTGTGCTTAAAAACCTATTATAAATAATATATCATATCATAACCCACTGCCGGTCAATAAAAATAAATAGAACCAAAATGCCCCTTTGGAATGTTCTGAGCACGAGAAAAGTCAGACCCTTTAAGTACTCACCTGTGGGCTGTAGTGCCTTTGATATAAATGATTACCCGCATGGTGTGGCATAGGGATAGTTTCTTCTCTCCTTTCCTTTTAGGTAGGGGGCACATCACCATCCATCTAGGGACAGTGCCTTGCCACTAGGGACAGGGTGTTCTTCTGTCTAGGCTCAGCATTAGTGCTCTTCTGGAATCACCCAGACACAAGTCATTGCTTAAACGTACTCTGTACGCTCATGCCATTTTTGTGTGATATACATGATTCCTGTTATTAATGGTGGGGACTCATAATTGAAGTTTTGCAATGGCCTTCCCATTCCCTGTCTTTTTCTCCTTATGCATCCCTCTACAGGTAACAGGGGAGCCTCTGATTAGGATGGAATGACTTAACCATCTATGAGAGTATGTAAGGGGCACTAAAATGAGTTGGAATGCACCTGACGCGTTTGCAGTCACATCTTATGACAGTATCCAGTGAATATGGAAGCAGTGATTTAAGATATATACCACTTTGAAATGTATGGAGTCCTTAATGAATAACAAAGGAGGGTATATATATATACATATATATATATATATATATATATATATATATATATATATATATATATATATATATATATATATATATATAAAACAATGTGAAAACTGGTCCTGATGAAGGCTTCACATTTGTTGTAATTTCGCTGAAACCAGTCGAACATTCTTTGAGATAGCAAGGTAGTGGAGTTGCTACCAAATTTGTGACAAACTGTTTGGCAAAGCCGATCAGTGGATTTGCGACCCAACTTGCTAGGTTTGTGTTTGCTAAGTCCCTTAAACCACTTCTTAATTTAAATGTTATATTTTGGGTTCTTTTGACCCTCCGTGGATGTTGTCGGTTGAGGCAAATAAAGTTTACTTCCTCACCGATGATCCCCTGTTTTAAGCATTTGATTTTTCGTGGGGCCTGTGTGTTCTTTCAATACGGGGTGTGTGTATGTAAGGACCTTAAAGTTTGTTGGGTCGCTAATTGCTATAGCATTGAACGCAGATTATCCACGATTAGATATGAGTGACTCCTCTATTTTATGATTAGTTGGGAGATTTTTCCTATTCTATCCACTTTTAAATAGGCGGCTCCCCAGTAGGTACTAGGGTGAGAGGCACCTCCATGAGGGACAGTAAGTGGTACTCTCTGTCTCTATTTGGAGGGATTTGAGGTAAATTACAGTCTGCCTAACACACACACAAGATATCTCTGTGATTTTTGTCCTGGTCACTTTCTTTGGTGGAAACGTGTATTTCTTTGGTGGGCATGACCCGCAGTTGCGTGGCTTTCTAGTGTGGAACTAGTAAATGCCTTATAACATTATCATCAGCAGCTGACACATTAAGTCAGTAAGATAGGTCAGCGAGTTGATCACTTGCTGATGCAATCTGTGTTTCATCTTTAGGTCAAAGGTTCGATTCCCGGCAAGGCCAACTCAGCCTTTCATCCTTCTGAGGTTGGTAAATAAGTACCAACCATACTGTATGTAGATATGTTCTCTTTGTCCCGGGAGGATAGCTCAGTGGCAATGCGCTCGCCCTGGAAGCAAGACGACATGGAGCAACACAGGTTCGATCCCCGGGTCTGCGCTTAGAAACCTCGCGCGTTATAAATATCATATCACATCTATAAAGCGGTTTGACGAAAGAGCTATATAAAATAACACATCATTAGATAAGCCTATAGTAGAACCCTCGGCTGCTAGCCTGGAAGGGGCTAGCAAAGCAGCAAGAGGTAAACCACAAAGGTCAGAGGCCTGCGTGGACCCTAGGGGCAGCATGCCTGAAGAGGTTCAGTGCACAGTCTGTATCCTACTGCCTGGCAAGGAGCAGCGCAGCCGGACCGTCAGTGCAATTGTTAATGAAAAGCTGGCCACCTCAGTGGGGTGTTGTAGGGTCTTCAGTACATAGAACAGGTTACTTCAGACATAAGCAAGAACAGTAACCCGAGCCTGCTTGCCCAATAAGCCCCCCCATCTTCTCTGGATGGAAGTGCTACGATTGTTCGACTGTTTCTCACCTCTCACTGCAATGCAAGACCATGGGCCTCACCACGAGTCTGGCGGTAACCCTTAAATGCGGCGGTAGCGCTATTAACGCTGCATTTAATGGTCCGCCAGATCATGGCTTTGGCGGATTTCCCCCCAGCTCAGAGCTGGGGGGAATCCGCAGCAAAATTGCCGATTTTTGGCAGGAAATCCGCCGGCAGTAATAGCGTGAATTTTACCCATTGGGCCCAATGGGGAATGAGGAATTCCCGAATGGGCCCAATGGGGAATGGGAAATAACCCTTCCGCCAAACCCGTGATCCGCTAATAGCGCCGGTGTTACCGCCCATCTCGTGATGAGGCCCCATGAGTGGGTAGCACAAAGCACCACCTGTTTGTAAGAAGCTCTACCTGTTGGATTTTCCCGAATATCAGTTTATGGAAAAGCCAGAAACCCTGTGACGCTGTACGGATGGAGGTGCTTTCAAAAGCATAGTCCGAGCGTGAATACTCTGAGCCAAATGATGCTGTTGATATTTGCAGCATGTTCATTTGGGCTCTGGGTTGGCGACTTTGTTTTCTGACTTACACTTTAGCCAATTTTATTTACTCAAATGTACCACTTTTTTCCGTGCAAAATCCAGCGGGCGACCACCTGCACAGCTCCTTTTTTATGCCCTTAGCCTTTTCTATAAACCTTAACCCAACTCACAATCTGCGGTAAAAAAGAGTGCAAAGAAATTCGACAAAAAGCAATTGGGTGCAAGCGTAGGAGGTAAAAGTAGGCAATACCCATATTTCATGTCAGAGTAAAGGCGCAGCTCTGGCTGTGCTCACTGCCCCTTTTCTATGTCCATGGACTGCCTTGCCTTTAGTGTGCGGTCCTTCTTTAGCTTTCTCTGGTTCAACTGGAGTGCTCTACACTCCATAGTAATGTCATCAATATGGAACTTTTTCACAACATGTCTACATTCACACGAATCGTGTGCTTTTCTTGTCAATTCTGGGTCCAGACACTGCTACTTTCATATCCTATTTCTGTCCCCGAGGCAGCCTCCACCAACCTACCTAGGGGTATCGTACTTCTCCCTGGGCCTGGTGGTTCAGGCAGCGTGAGAAAGAGCAGAGCTTCAGCAAAACGTGCCTTGCTGGTGCGCTTTCCTGTCCCCAGAACAAGGGTCCAGTGCAGGACACTGCTCTGAAGCCGACGAAGAGCAACCCGCGCTTCCGCGCAGTGCGGCCGAGTCTTTGGAAAGCAGTCATTGAAGTCCAGATTGCTCGTTCTTTCAGTGTTACCAGCCTCAGGAGCTCCCAGCAAAATCTGTTATGAAAAGGTTATTGCATATACGAGCAACCCACGTCGCAACAAGAAGATGGTTTTCAGAAAAAAGGTGTGATGGCCGAACTGAATATTTAATGCGCGCACACCGCAGTGCTGAAATAAGGCACCAACACGGAGATGCAACCATGAACGTCTTCCTTTATTTCGTTTTCTCCTAATCTCCTGTAACCCCGCCTCCCAACGTCACTTCCCTCCCGTTCTCCCGCCTCCCGCTATCCCAGAACTAGAACATCATCATGACACCCCTGCCCCCAATTTAAACAGTTATCCATCGTGTGCAGGAAATACACAGGAACCGTGTTCTCTAGGCCGTTTCCTATATGAGGCGATGAGGCCTATTCCTGGCTCTCTGAGGTCGAGAGCTAAAGTGTTCAGCAACTTCACTTGTTCCAGATCTTCCGTCAGTGTTCTCCATGTCTGACACCTCTAAATCCTTGTGGTCTCCTCGGTAGTGGTCATCGGACACATAGTTGAGGGGTATCTCCACTCTTCCACTGAGGCGCACTGACCCTGAAAGGGAGACCTTCTTGAATTGGAATTGTGACGAGTTGCACGTGGTCATGCCCCGATCTCCTTGGGCTGTGATCATGGAACCCTTCTTCTCGGTTATAGTAAGTGGCTCCTCTTGAAACGCACAGTGTGTTTATGGGTCTGGGGTTGTTTTATGGCCACCACATCCCCTACTTCAAGGTGGCAGTCTCGAGCCTCCTGGCGACCATCAGCATATTCCTTCATGCGCTCCTTCGCGGCCTGATCCCTTTCTCTCACTTCAGGGTTCACTGGCGGTCGGTCCTCTGGGTGGCAGGCTTGGGGCAGCTGAGTGCTTATGTCTCTCTCAAATATGACCTCTGCTGGGGTTTTCCTTGTGGTGCTGTGGGGTGTGCTGCGATAATCCTGCAACAGCTGGTGTAGCACCTGCTCGTAGGGCTGCCCAGTGAGTTTCACCACCTGTAGCGCCCTCTTCACATTGGCCTTGAACCTTTAAATCATGCCATAGGCCCGAGGCCACACTGGTGTGATCTTGTGGTGATGGAACCCCATGTACTCACTGAACTTGGCAAAGCTATGCCCGCTGACCGGGGGCCCATTGTCTGTGTTTACCTGGAGAGGGAAACTGTAGGCCGTGAAGATATGGTCCAGCACAGTAATCACATGGTGGGTGGCCATTGATGATATGATTTGAGCCTCAGGATATCTCAAGTATTCATCCATGACAGCCAGTACGTACCTCCCCTCTTCAATAGGCCCAAAGAAGTCCGCTGCCACTGTCTCCCATACCCCTCTAGGGAGCTCGGACATTCTTAGCGGCTCGAGATGACGATTCGGGGTAAGAAAACAGCAGGAGAGGCATTGCTTCAGGAGCTCCTCAACCATGGAGTCCAGCTGCGGAAACCAGACTTTTTGGCACAGCATCCCCTTTGTGGAGACCACTCCACAATGTCCCTCGTGGGCCAGTTCTATCACTTTTCTTTTTAAAGAGGTGGAGATCACTACCTTGTGACCTTTTAACAGGAGATTGTCCTCAGAGAGTGCTAGCTCCCCTTTTACCTGCAGAAGTCTGTCCACCTCCTGATGCACTTCCTCTAATGCGAGACGGCCTCGTTCCTTGGCTCTCCTCCATTGACTGGACCTGAGCCCCTCACACACAATTTGGCAGGCACCTTCTGCATCCACTTCCTGTGCCAGACGCAATGGCTCGATGCCCGCGGGCACTGCCTGTTGGATCAGGTATCGCAGTGAGCGGTCTGCCACCAAGGGTTCAGATGCGCACTCCTCTCTGGGATGATGGGATAGCAAATCTGCCGGGTTCTCCTCCTTCCCCGGCCTGTGGATAATTTCAAATGCATAGCCCTGTATTCATAACCCCCATCTTGCATTGCCGGGTGGCATCTTGGCTTGTGGATTACCGTAAAGGAATAGGGGTGCTTGATGATCTGTCACTACTCAAAACGGTTTGCCGTAGAGGAACAGGTGAAAATGGTCACACGCCCATACCACGGCAACACTTTCTTTCTCTGCTTGCGAATAGGCCTGTTCGGTAGCAGAGAGGCTCCTGCTGGCGTATGCGACTATGAGCTTTTGTGTTGGGTCTTTTTCATCGATCTGGGCCAGAATGGCAGCTAGCCCCACTGGACTTGCATCTATGGTGAGCTCAGTCTTTCGTTCTTAGTCGTAGTATGACATATTTTTGGCTCTGGCTACCCATTCTCGAATGACTTTGAAAGCCTGTTGGCACCCTTCTGACCAGTTGAACACTGCGTTTTGTTTGGTAGGTGCTCGGAGGCGCTCGCTGTCAGTGGCAAAATCCTTTATGTATCTGGTACAGTAGCTTGCAAGGCCTAAGAAAGACCTAAGTTCTGAGATGTTGGTTGGTGGTGGTGTCTCATTGAGCGCAGCTACTTTATCTGGATTGGGTGACATGCCGTTTTCAGAGAACACGTGGCCAAAGAAGCATAGTGTGTTTTTCCTGAACTCACACTTCTCTTGGTTGAACGTGAGGTTGGCAGCTTTGCGGGCCATACACACTTTGGCCAGGGTTTCATCGTGCTTACTCACGTCGGTTCCAAAGACAATATATCGTCACTATAGTTCAGACAGTTCGGGATGTGCTTGATTATGTTGTGGACTTCTGCCTGAAATATCTCAGCCGCCGAGGAGACCCCAAAGCTCAATCTTTTAAATCGGTACAATCCCAAATGAGTGACGAATGTCGTGATGTTTCGACTTTCTGGACTTCAAACTAGCTGTTGGTAATCCTTCTTCAGGTCGAGCTTTGAGAAGACTTTGGCCCCGTTTAGTAGATGTATCATATCAGTGATACGTGGAGCCATGTCTCTTCCCCTTTGGATTGCCTGGTTTGGCCGTCTCATGTCCACGCAAAACCTTATTGCGTCGGAACCCTTCTTCCGTACTGGAACAATGGGCGAGACCCAGGTTGTGGGACCCGTCGCTGGCTCTATGATGTGTTGTTCCAGAAGCTTGTGCAGCTCATCCTCGACCTTCTTCTGGATGTTCACTGGTATGCCCCAATGGTGTTGGGGTACTGGGCGCACTGATTCCTCAATGTGTAGCTTTATATGTCTGTTACAGAGCTTTCCAATGCCTTTAAACAATTTGGGGTATAGGTTCTTTATCATATGCACCGGGTCTATGTATTTCTGGACCATGATTTTGTAGAGCACGTGTATTAGACCCATTTCAATGGCTGTTTTAAAACAGTATGCAGCCACTTTCTTTATCAGTTTTAGCACGTGTATCAACACTTTCTTTTCTTGTCTCTTGTATCTGCATGAACCCTCAAATTGGCCTGTGGACTTGAGGAGCATGCTGGCTCTGTATGCATAGATTTCTACGGTGGCTGGGCTCAGTTTCGGGTGTTGCTGTAATTCTTCAAAGACCTTCTTACTGTTGCCCCAGTTTCAATGAGAAATTCAGTGGGTCTTTTATTCAAATGTATGATTAGTGTGGAACTGTGCTCCGTAGCCACAGCATTTCCTAAGCCTTCAGTGTTCACTCCCAGAGGAGTTCAGACTCTGACGGGTATTGCTCGACTAAGTACGGCACATGGCATCGGGAACGTCGCTCCGGCCGCACTCGGGTCATATATCTTTTACTCTTCCTTCTCTCTCTCCTGTTTCTCTCATCCCCAGATTCTCGGTCCTTGGGTTCAGGGTCCATCAATCTCAGAGGTGTGACGTTACCCCCGATGATTGGGGTGTCTAAGGTAGGGGCTTTGGTTTGTATCTGGGAGGAGCATCCTTCCCTTTCTCCCTTCCATTGTCCCTGTTGAGTCGGCAGATGGTTTTGAAGCATCCTTCACCACACGTGGCACATCGCTGCCCGCTGGCGGGGCAGGATCCTTTGTGTGGATATTCAAAACCACATTTGAAACAGTAGGGTTCATCTGGCCTTCTTTCCTGCTGCAGTCGATGCACCCTCTCTCCTGCGGTAGTGGAGTTAAAACTTTCAAACGGCTAGTCTACCACCCTCTCTGCCCCAGCAAGGGGTCTGTGTGGTGCTCCGTGAGGAGGCGCTGCCACCGGAGCGGTGTCGGTCGCACAACAAAGAAGGTCCCGGGCCCACCAGTGGTGAGGGAGAGTGGAGCTCTGTGGCGAGGACAATGGCCGCCAACATTTTTCCCTGCTCAGAGGGGCGAAGGAGGCGCTGTGTGGTCATGTGCGCCCATCACCCACCAAGGGGGTCATGCGCTTTTCCCTACTCAGCTACAAAATACCACGTTTTTTATTGATACCTCCATGCGCATAATGAGGCCTGAATTGTTGATTGAGGAAGCCAGTGATCCAGGATAAAATGCCAGCTTTGCACTTTACCACCGATTGTGTGACCGTATAAAAGCCTTTGCTGTATTATCATGTCTAATATAAAATAAGCAAGGAGCATGGGACTGGCTTGGTAAATGGACAGGGCGTGGGTGCGAATGATCATTTAATTTTGTAAAACGTGTGCAGCAACAAAAAAAAACATGTCCTCGACATTTACAAAGCCAGATCTGTTGCTATTGATTTCGTCGATGGATGTTTTTTGCAAGACATGATCCTCCCCTCTACCACCAACAACGACTTCCCTCCCTCCCTCCCCCACAGGCATTGCCCTCCTGAGGAAAGAGCCCCGCTGAATTACTGCGTCACAACTGCCACAGCACCCAGGGAGCAGGCAGTTTGTTAGGTGCCATCATATTCTTGCTGTCATTATTATTTTTATCAGAATGATGACGTTGGCTGCATTCCCACTGGGCGGGGTTTGGCTGGAGGCAGACCGTTTTAATTTTCTCCAGAAAACCTGCACTTCTTTTTGCAAAAAGGAAACATTGATCCCGGAAACCCCCTCCAGTCCTATATTCTTCTCCATATCTTTTATCCTTAGTCTGTCCGAAGAGGGCGGATATCAGCTGCTTACACCCGACAGGCGTCGCGGCTGTGGTTTCAATGCTGATACGCTAGGTGGGGAGTGGGTGCAGTTACAGATAAAGCCCAGGGAGAAAAACAATCTCCCCCAAGCATTGAGATGACCCCCACGCCACGCCCCCTACCCCCTCAACCGCCACTCTCTAGGGACCCCGGTCCCATCTGGCCATGGCACCTACAGGCAATGTGAGAATGATGGGGCAGCGACGGGAAACAGAAGGTACTGCTACATTAGTCTACCCTTTCTTTAAGATGGCGTGCAGTAGGTTTAAAGATGGTGGTGAGGGTTTGTATGGTCATGAGTCAGGGAAATACACAACGGCCTTAGACGCTCAGAGACCATCTAATCCGTTTGAAGCATATACGAGCATGCACTTCCTGTTTCCTATGTATTACACCTTTTGTATATGCATGATACTTGTCATACGAACGTGGGATAGAGAAAACACCTCCACATGAACAGCGTCAGCACGGTGGGTTTTCACGGGTTGGATTGGCGCGTCTATCTGTATTATTTGTTGCACCAAACATGGGACCTTACCGGTGTAAAAATGGAACCTAAAAACGGTGATTTAACAGCACTAGAGGGATGGGGTGTTGTGGCGCTACGAGGAAACCGTAGCGTACGTAGTCAGGGCGGGGAAAGAAAAGGAAAGGACATGAAGAGGGGAACAAGATGACGTAGGAAAGGCAAAGAGGAAAAGAAAGAACAATGGAAGTTGCATCTGACCCTCCGTCTGGTGTGTATTTATTTTCCACCTGCACGTCAACTTGGCGACGATACGGGAAATCAGGTGTGTGTGGAGTGTATGAGGAGGGACAGTGTGTGTAGGGAGATGGACGGTGTGGGTGTGATGGTGAGTGGGAACAGGGCTTTAAGTGGGCTAGGACTACCCGGGACTGAGCCCTGGCAGTCCCCCAAAAAGGTCTCCCAAGCCGGGGCTCACTCCTAACTAGTCCCAGCCAGGCGACACCTAAGGCAGTCCATGTAGCCAAAGTGCTGCATGGTTAAAGGGCTGCCTGTTGGTGTCAGCACTTCCTATTAGACAAAAGAAAATATATTGCTGTACTGACACCCGAAACAACCAAAAAAGTGATGGGTGAAAGGTTTTCAATAAATCTGAACCACTGACAATGCTCTGGGCAATCCTCCACACCACCGTTTTTTAGCCGTCTCTGCCATTGCAAAAGGGGTCCAGCCATATGCAAAACAGTCAGGTTCTGCCACCCCATGGTAGCAGCCCTGCTCAAACTTCTAGGCCAGGTCCCCCTCTGCACGTAAGCACAATCAAGCCAGACATATTGCGGCCTAGTTGGCCCTTCTCAGTGAGGTGCAGCTTGGTTACGTGGGGCGCAGCATGCAAGACACCCAAGCTGCTCCCCACTAATGAGGCCCAACAAGACAAAACATGTTTGGGGATGGTTGTGGTCCTATGTAGAAGGGATGTGGCCAAGCAGTTTGGGCTGCGCTGCCCCTTCTGGGGTGGGGCAAAGCCTGATTTGCATATGTCTTTCTACTTTTGTAATGGCTTGGCAGGTGAAGAACAATGGCACCAACCCCTTTGCCGCCCTCTGCGCAAGCCATGGCCATGCTCTGCATGGAGTCTCGCGCAAGGCCCTCGATGCCTCGCAGAGACATGCTGAGCCTACTCAAACTCCACGCAAGTCCAGGAAAAGTAAAGTGCATTCAATTCCATGAATCAACAAATGTGGATTTGCACGCATTCCGTGCAAAACATTCTATTAATCGAGCCCAAAGACTCTTCACCGTCCTCTGCCATGATAAAGGCATTGAGAATGCATTTAGCTACAAGAGCATCATTATATATAGACACACAATGAATGTGAAGACGCAGTTGTGTCTTTGTCGGTTACTGCAAGATTCAGTAGAAGCAGTCTTTTGCAACCTAGAGCTCTCCAGATGTTTTACACGAAAAAATTCCCATGATCCTTCCCTATTGACTTTGCTTACTCGGGCTGATGGTAATTGTAGTCAGTAGGAGCCTAGAACATTTTAATCCACTGATGAAATCCCAAATTAAATAAGGAATGAAGCATTGAATGAGGCAGGCTGAGCAGGTAATGAGGCAGGTTGAGCAGTGAAGGAGGCAGGTTGAGCATTGAAGGAGGCAGGCTGATCAGTGAATGAGGCAGGCTGAGCAGTGAAGGAGGCAGGTTGAGCAGTGAATGAGGCAGGTTGAGCAGTGAATGAAGCAGGCTGAGCAGTGAATGAGGCAGGTTGAGCAGTGAATGGGGCAGGATAAGCAGGGAATGAAGCAGGCTGAGCAGTGAATGAGGCAGGCTGAGCAGTGAAGGAGGCAGGCTGAGCAGTGAAGGAGGCAGGTTGAGCATTGAAGGAGGCAGGCTGAGCAGTGAATGAGGCAGGCTGAGCAGTGAAGGGAGCAGGTTGAGCAGTGAATGAGGCAGGTTGAGCAGTGAATGAGGCAGGCTGAGCAGTGAATGAGGCAGGTTGAGCAGTGAATGAGGCAGGTTGAGCAGGGAATGAAGCAGGCTGAGCAGTGAATGAGGCAGGCTGAGCAGTGAAGGAGGCAGGCTGAGCAGTGAGGGAGGCAGGCTGAGCAGTGAATGAGGCAGGTTGAGCAGTGAAGGAGGCAGGTTGAGCAGTGAATGAGGCAGGTTGAGCAGTGAATGAGGAAAGCTGAGCAGTGAAGGAGACAGGCTGAGCAGTGAATGCGGCAGGCTGGGCAGTGAAGGAGGCAGGTTGAGCATTGAAGGAGGCAGGATGAGCAGTGAATTAGGCAGGCTGAGCAGTGAATGAGGCAGGTTGAGCAGTGAATGAGGCAGGCTGAGCAGTGAATGAGGCAGGTTGAGCAGTGAATGAGGCAGGTTGAGCAGTGAATGGGGCAGGATAAGCAGGGAATGAAGCAGGCTGAGCAGTGAATGAGGCAGGCTGAGCAGTGAAGGAGGCAGGCTGAGCAGTGAAGGAGGCAGGTTGAGCATTGAAGGAGGCAGGCTGAGCAGTGAATGAGGCAGGCTGAGCAGTGAAGGGAGCAGGTTGAGCAGTGAATGAGGCAGGTTGAGCAGTGAATGAGGCAGGCTGAGCAGTGAATGAGGCAGGTTGAGCAGTGAATGAGGCAGGTTGAGCAGGGAATGAAGCAGGCTGAGCAGTGAATGAGGCAGGCTGAGCAGTGAAGGAGGCAGGCTGAGCAGTGAGGAAGGCAGGCTGAGCAGTGAATGAGGCAGGTTGAGCAGTGAAGGAGGCAGGTTGAGCAGTGAATGAGGCAGGTTGAGCAGTGAATGAGGAAAGCTGAGCAGTGAAGGAGACAGGCTGAGCAGTGAATGCGGCAGGCTGGGCAGTGAAGGAGGCAGGTTGAGCATTGAAGGAGGCAGACTGAGCAGTGAATTAGGCAGGCTGAGCAGTGAATGAGGCAGGTTGAGCAGTGAATGAGGCAGGCTGAGCAGTGAATGAGGCAGGTTGAGCAGTGAATGAAGCAGGTTGAGCAGTGAATGAGGCAGGCTGAGCAGTGAACGAGACAGGTTGAGCAGTGAATGAGGCAGGTTGAGCAGTGAAGGAGGCAGGCTGAGCAGTGAATGAGGCAGGCTGAGCAGTGAAGGAGGCAGGTTGAGCAGTGAATGAGGCAGGTTGAGCAGTGAATGAAGCAGGCTGAGCAGTGAATGAAGCAGGCTGAGCAGTGCATGAGGCAGGCTGAGCAGTGAAGGAGGCAGGCTGAGCAGTGAATGAGGCAGGCTGAGCAGTGAAGGAGGCAGGCTGAGCAGTGAATGAGGCAGGCTGAACAGTGAAGGAGGCAGGTTGAGCAGTGAATGAGGCAGGCTGAGCAGTGAAGGAGGCAGGTTGAGCAGTGAATGAGGCAGGCTGAGCAGTGAAGGAGGCAGGTTGAATGGTGAATGAGGCAGGTTGAGCAGTGAAGGAGGCAGGTTGAGCAGTGAATGAGGCAGGTTGAGCAGTGAATGAGGAAAGCTGAGCAGTGAAGGAGACAGGCTGAGCAGTGAATGCGGCAGGCTGGGCAGTGAAGGAGGCAGGTTGAGCATTGAAGGAGGCAGGCTGAGCAGTGAATTAGGCAGGCTGAGCAGTGAATGAGGCAGGTTGAGCAGTGAATGAGGCAGGCTGAGCAGTGAATGAGGCAGGTTGAGCAGTGAATGAAGCAGGTTGAGCAGTGAATGAGGCAGGCTGAGCAGTGAACGAGACAGGTTGAGCAGTGAATGAGGCAGGTTGAGCAGTGAAGGAGGCAGGCTGAGCAGTGAATGAGGCAGGCTGAGCAGTGAAGGAGGCAGGTTGAGCAGTGAATGAGGCAGGTTGAGCAGTGAATGAAGCAGGCTGAGCAGTGAATGAAGCAGGCTGAGCAGTGCATGAGGCAGGCTGAGCAGTGAAGGAGGCAGGCTGAGCAGTGAATGAGGCAGGCTGAGCAGTGAAGGAGGCAGGCTGAGCAGTGAATGAGGCAGGCTGAACAGTGAAGGAGGCAGGTTGAGCAGTGAATGAGGCAGGCTGAGCAGTGAAGGAGGCAGGTTGAGCAGTGAATGAGGCAGGCTGAGCAGTGAAGGAGGCAGGTTGAATGGTGAATGAGGCAGGTTGAGCAGTGAAGGAGGCAGGTTGAGCAGTGAATGAGGCAGGTTGAGCAGTGAATGAGGAAAGCTGAGCAGTGAAGGAGACAGGCTGAGCAGTGAATGCGGCAGGCTGGGCAGTGAATGAAGCAGGCTGAGCAGTGAATGAAGCAGGCTGAGCAGTGCATGAGGCAGGCTGAGCAGTGAAGGAGGCAGGCTGAGCAGTGAATGAGGCAGGCTGAGCAGTGAAGGAGGCAGGCTGAGGAGTGAAAGAAGCAGGCTGAAGAAGTATGACCAGTGATTTTACAAAAAAATGAAAAGATGGTAATACATATTCCTCGATATAGCCATCTTAAATGTTATTCATGCTGTGTGGCAGGCAGTAGCTGAGAAAACAAATTCTTCATTTGGAATGAATGAATTTCACCTTATTTATGTTGCTTCTCGTGTATTTGCGCATTTATTTATTGCTTTGTGATACAATGCCACACACCACTCGTAGCACGAATGTTTAATAGAAATATTGTGGTCCTTTCCGGTTAGGTTTGTGCGACTGACATATGTTGCGAGGCGATAATGCAGAACTGCACCCATTTCGGGGAGTATGAGGTTACAAATAAGATCATTGCTCAGCACCTGCTTGAGAAGCACATGTTAGAATTCAAAGCTGTGACTTGCACATTGCACACAGCGTGTCATTATGCACCTGATATTGAGTGTTTCCACCGTTGTGATCCCATAGTTATGTTATGTTGATTTATACCGCACACCGCTACCACCGGAGGGCCGTCGGGAGGATAGAGCCATTTGCAGGCTCAGCCATACTGCCCTCATACAGCCCTCATCTTCTCCAGACTTTTCCTCCCTTTTCTTCGGCTTCCCCTCCGCTCACCTCTCCCCACTTAAATCTGTCTACCACTCCGCCATCCGCGCCCTCTTCCTTCTCTCACCTTTTGACTCCATCTCCTCTTATCTCACCTCTCTAGGCTGGCTTTCTTTTCACTCCCAGCTTAAATTCAAGTTCCTCTGTCTTGTCTTCAAATCCTTCCATGGTCTTGCACCCCCCTACCTTTCCTCCCTTCTTACTCTCTACTCCCCTTCTTGTTCTCTTCGCCCTGCTGATCTTTTCCTATTCTCTCCTCCTCCACCTGCCTGCGCCCCCTCCCGCTTCCGCTCCTTCCAACTCCTTGCTCCGTTCCACTGGAACTGCCTCCCCCTCCCCACCCGCTCTTCTCCCTCCTACCCTTCCTTTCGCTCTTCTCTAAAATCTTTACCATTCCCCCAACACCTCTCACTTCCTCTCCTACTTCTCCCACCGCCCATGCCTCACCTCTTACTCCTTTACCTACATACCCTCTCCTTCCTCTCTACTCCCTTCTACCCTGCCTCCTGCTCTTATCTAGTCTTATTCTTCCCTCTCTTCTTCCTCACACCCTCTCGCCTCCCTTCTTACTTCTGCTTACACCTCCACTCGTACCTCTCATTCCCTCTCACTCCTCTGTCCCTCTCCACCCCCTCCTTACCTCAGCAATAATGTAAATTGTTCCTTGTACGGTTTTCCAGTTGTGATTCAATTGCCATTTTGAGCTTGTTGTATTTCTTCTTGTTCTCATGTAAAGCACTTTGGATTAAAGTGCTATATGAATTCAATAAAATACAAATACTGTGAGCATTGGGTAGACATGAGCATTGGGTAGACATGATACACATTTCACATCATGTTTAATTTGACGATAAGATGTAACATATCTTGTGGCCATTTTGCCCTCTCAAAGTTTATTTTAGTGCTTGTGTGTTCGTTTTATGGTGGCAAATGCCATGGATGCCTAAGAAAGCAAAAATAAAAATAAAGGCGTATGTGTTCCCCTAATATTATTAGGGGCTCTCTGCTATCTCCTCCCCACAATTCACACTGGGATAGTTGCATTTTGGTAAAGCGCACTCGGATACTTGCTTTTTGGTAAAGTGCACTCGGATAGTTGCTTTTTGGTAAAGTGCACTGTGATAGTTGCTTTTTTGGTGAAGTGCACTGTGATAGTTGCTTTTTTGGTAAAGTGCACTGGGATAGTTGCTTTTTTGGTAAAGTGCACTGGGATAGTTGCTTTTGGGTAAAGTACACTGGGATATTTGCTTTTTGGTAAAGTGCACTAGGATAGTTGCTTTTTGGTAAAGTGACTGGGATATTTGCTTTTTGGTAAAGTGCACTTGGATAGTTGCTTTTTTGGTAAAGTGCACTGGGATATTTGCTTTTTGGTAAAGTGCACTGTGATAGTTGCTTTTTGGTAAAGTGACTGGGATATTTGCTTTTTGGTAAAGTGCACTTGGATAGTTGCTTTTTGGTAAAGTGCACTGGGATATTTACTTTTTGGTAAAGTGCACTTGGATAGTTGCTTTTTGGTAAAGTGCACTGGGATATTTGCTTTTTGGTAAATGCACTGGGATAGTTGCTTTTTGGTAAAGTGCACTGGGATAGTTGCTTTTTGGTAAAGTGCACTGTGATAGTTGCTTTTTGGTAAAGTGCACCGGGACATTTGCTTTTTTGTAAAGTGCACTAGGATAGTTGCTTTTTTTGGTAAAGTGCACTGGGATATTTGCTTTTTGGTAAAGTGCACTGGGATAGTTGCTTTTTGGTAAAGTGCACTGGAATATTAGCTTTTTGGTAAAGTGCACTGGGATAGTTGCTTTTTGGTAAAGTGCACTGGGATAGATGCTCTCCCATGTGTACGCTGTACATGTCTCTTTAGACCAACTCGATGCTTAAGTGCATTTGCCGATTGAAAACACTTGCTGGCAGTACCTGCAGTATGCAGTGAGTTAGGAACATTTCCAATTCCGGGTCCTGCCTTTTGTTCTCCGCTCAGCTCTTTTTGCCTTGGCCCCATTGGTGGGGGTCTTGCTTGGGGAGACTCTCCGTTCTCGTTTTCGCTCCCCTTCAGGATCTGAAAGCTGAGTGAAAGTTTGGACTGGGGCATGTTTGCACTGGGAGGACGGTGTTGCATTTTCGAGCTCAGAGGGGTTCGAGTTCCTCCCTCTTGGGAGACATGGACTTCTCGTGCTGTCAAGAGAGCTAGCAGGAGGGACAGCTAAGCTGCTCGAGAGTGTCTGAAGAGTTCTAACCGTCATGAATGGAGATAATCTTGCGCGAAAGGCTGGGCTCTTGGGTGTGGTGGGAGGAGCTCAGACGTGACTGAGAGTGCTCTCGTGACCAGTGCTGGTCATTGGGCCGGCTCTCGGTGGATCCGAGATCCGGCCAGAGTCAGCCACCCAAGCCCATGAACCGCACTGCAATATTTAAAAAAGAAAAAAAGAAAAAAAAAGCGCCTGCGACGGCACCATTGCCTGTTACCACGGCTTTGGCACTAGTGTGTAATGCACAATGCTCGCTACATGTACAACGGATTCCTTTAAGTTGTACATGTAGCGAGCATTGTGCATTACACACGAGCATTGTGCATTACACACCAGTGCCAAAGCCGGCGGTAAACGGCAATGGTGCCGTCGCGGGCGTTTTTTTCCCTTTTTTTTTAAAGTATGCCAGCATTGCTGGATGTCCACTATGAGCCCCGCCCCCTCTAGACCACGCACCCTCGGGCACCGCCCCCCCAAACTCCTCCTCCACCCCGGCCGGCCCTTATGTTGTGGGATCCCCCACCACTTTTTTCCATAACCCCTGCAGCCGTCCATTTGCCTTTACTCCCATTTATCTTTGCGCATGCACACAATGTTTTTGTCCCCCATGAATTGGCATGACACAAGATTTCAATTGGCAAAATTGGCCGCAGTTTTATTTCCATGACAACAGAAGTATTTGTACACACTCTTGACCTCATTCTGTACGTGTGGCGCTTGCTTGCCGGATTTCCTTTGCTTCCCCCTGTACTTGGCATAGTAGGCCCCCAACTCCCCCGACCCATTGTACCTGTTCCTATCCTGCCCGTGCAGGGGTCCGTGGGTGGGGAGAGCGCCGTTTGTTTTGGGGGGAAGCTGAGCCTTATTTGTTCCTACCAGACACCCCCGCCGTTTAGGCCCCCAAGAGGCGCTGGTCCAGAAGAGCGAAGACCCATTCCGTTTCCTTCTGGCTCGTCCGGAGTCTATCATTTGTGCTTGGTTGCCCAAACACCGCCACGCCAACTGGTGGGTTCCCGCACACCGTTGGCTCCCTCCTTCCTCAATCCTTCTCACAACTCCAGCAATTTGGTGCAAATGTTCCAGAAAAAGAGCTCCATTCCCTTTGGGGACAAGTGCACCCCATCGGCTAAGAAATACTCGGGGGTCTTCCCGTCAATCAGGCCATGCCTGATCTGATGGAAACCTCTGCCCCTGCAGAATTTGGCAACTGCCCCGTTCAGCTTCCTCCTCGATTTCTCTACAGCCGAATGGTTCTCTGCCCCTCTCCATTGTGCCCGAGAAATCACCTCGGACCAGATGATCTCTGTCTCCTCCACCTGTGCCGCTATTTCCTGTAATGAGTTTGTGATGTCTCTCAGCAGGACCCCCCTCCCTAGGCTGGTCAGGTCATTCCCCCCCAAGTGTATCACCAACACATCCGGCTTCCGCCGCTTATTTAGCAGTTTATGCAATTGCCCTTTCAGCTGGGCCCATTTCATCCCTGGCACCCCGTGCCACTCGATCTTGAATTCTCCTGCTGTCAAGATCTCTTGCTGCTGGTTCCAGCTCGCCTTTGCCCTTGAGATGAATGAGTGCCCCACCACCCATACTGTGCGTAGTCTCCCTTGGTGCACTGCTGATAAATGACATGGAGGGAATGGCATGGTTATCTTTACACTTTCTCTGGCCTGACATAGCGTTTATAACATCCTGACGACCATCTCCCCAATCTCTTAATGTCATCCGCCCCCAGTCCCCCAACTGATGCTGAGGTGGCGGCCCCAATCCGGAAAGAATGTGTCCCAAACTGGCCCCCTGCCAGACCCATTTTATCCAGACCCAGCCCCATCACTTTCTTGAACTGAAAGCGGCTTAGTGCGGACCCATCCTTGTGCGTGAGCCATGGCGCCTCTGCCCCTGATTGCCGCCTCTGTCGCATAAAGTTTGCCGTTGCCGCCACCGGGCAAACCCTGCTCGCCTGAATGGCATGTACGGTCAGCGCCGCCCCTTTTCCCTTCTGATCCGTCTTTGACCTCCTCACATAAATGATGACCTGCGCGCTCCCCACTTGGATGTCCCTGACGCGCAAGAACCCATTCCCTTTGCCGTTCTTGTTTTCCGGCACTAGTTCGCCGATTCTGAGCGCCCCAAAAAATGCCACCGTAAAAGCGGCCGAGAAGAGCACACGCTCTGATTCCTCCTTACATACTTCCCCTAGACATTTAATTAATCCGTGCAATTTCCCAATATCGATTGGCCGCCTTTCATCTGGTTTTGTTATGCTTTGCCTCGCCCAGCCTTTCATGGTGAGCATGACGTAGTGTTCCTTAGTGGGGTCCTTCTCCCCGTGCACTTTTGCATGATGTGCTATGGCCGCCAGGTGATAGCTTACCCATGCCCGGGTCTTCCCTGTTTTCCAGCACCAGCCTATGAATGCTCTCACCGGGTTCTCCCCGGGGTCCCCTGCTAGTACCTCCTCCTGGAACTGTGAAAACCGACTCCAGCAAGCCCTGTACCTCTTGGTTGTACCGGGTGCCAGGGCAGTTTCTACCAATGCGGTCAGATCGCCCCAATCATCCCCCACCATTGTACCTCGAATGGGGTCATCTCCTCCCTTGCTTCGGGACAGCTCTCCCGGAACCGGTCCCACTGTAAACGAGACAAAGAATCAGCGGCCGTGTTTTTTACCCCTGGAATGTGCCGAGCTCTAACCTCGATGTTTAATTCTAACAAACTTCTGGTGAGTTCTCTGAGGAGCCGCAGCACCCTCGGGTTACTGGACGACCCTGTGTTAATGATCTGTACCACCGCCAAGTTGTCCGACCATAGCGCGACCTTAGAATTTTGCAGCTGCCCGCCCCACAACTTAAATGCCACCACTATGGGGAACAGCTCTAGTAGCGTGATATCTTTCGTGACCCCTTCCTTATGCCATTCCTCCGGCCACGCCATGCCGCACCACCTGTCACCCAGGATAGCCCCAAAACCCAGGGACCCCGATGAATCCGTGAACAATTTGAGCCTCTGACTGCTTGCCCAGTCAGCCCTCCAGATTGCCACCCCGTTGGAACTTGTCAGGAAGCTATCCCACATCCTGAGATCCTCCTTAACCTCTGCACCCAATCGGACGTGCTGTGCGGCATGTTGCAAGCCCACAGTTTTAAGCTCCACACTTCTGGCAAATGCCCTCCCCGCTGGTATCACTCTGCCTGCAAAATTGAAGTTTCCAGCCAGTGCTTGCAACTCCCGCAAGGTCGCTTTGTTTTTCCCCATCAGTTCCTGAATCAAGCCCCTCAGTTTTTGTACCTTGTCCTGCGGGAGCCTACATTCCCCTTTAACTGAATCGATCTCGATCCCCAGAAATGTCAATGTTGTTGCTGGACCCACGGTCTTTCCTGGTGCTAGGGGGACCCCGAGCCGCTCCATTTTAATTTGAAATACCTCCATCAGGGATCTGCACTCTTCCGTCCCCTCCCTCCCCACGAAGAGGAAATCGTCTAAGTAGTGCAACATTCCCCCACCTTTTTTCTCCCGTTTTACCGTAAACTCCAAAAAGGAGCTGAATGCCTCAAAATATGCGCAGGAAATGGCGCACCCCATGGGGAGGCATTTGTCATAGTAGTATTTGTCCCCTAACTTAAAACCCAGCAAGTGGTGACTATCCTCGTGGATTGGTAATAGACGGAAGGCTGATTCTATGTCTGCTTTCCCCAACAACGCCCCTTCTCCTGCAGCTTTTACCATTAGTATCGCATCCTCCAGGGAGGCGTACTGCACCCTGCACTGCTCCTCTGGGATGCCATCGTTCACTGATCGACCCTCGGGGGAGGATAGGTGGTGTATCAGGCGGAATTGGCCCTCTTCCTTCTTTGGCACCAATCCTAGTGGAGATACCACCAGATTGCTCATAGGAGGCTTAGTAAATGGGCCGGCCACTCTCCCCAGCCCCACCTCCTTGTCGACCTTCCTTTCTACTACCTCGGGTTTCTCCAGAGCGGATCGCAGGTTGGCTGTCTCCCTTCCCCTTTGAGTCCCCGCCCCCGGGATCCTAAAGCCCCACCTGAACCCTTGCCATAGCAATTTCGCGTCAGCCTTGTTGTGGTACTCATTTAGATAGGGAGTCATGGCACGAAGGCTAACTGGTGTGGGCAATGCCCCTTTAATCATACATTTGTCATTCATTGGTTCCCCAGCATTGCCTTGTTTTGTCGGCACATCACTCAACGTTTCCTTTATTTTTTTGGTTCCCACCATCCCTGGGTTTTGCCTCTCCCGGAGTGGCCTTGCGGGGGCACATCCCCCCGCCCCTCTGGTGCTTGTACCTGCATGTCTTCCCGTATGAGCAATACCCTTCTGCAAACCTCCAGCAGACTTCTTGCTCCCCCTGGTGGGCTGCTGCCCGGTACACCCAGGAGGAGGGCCCGCGAAAGGACCCTCTCCCCCGTTGCGGGAACCCGCCTCTGCCTCTCCCACCCCGAGACTTCTCTCCTAGCGGCTCGCCTTGGGGTTCCCTGCAGGGGACCACTTTGTCCATGTATCCCCCGACATCCATCTCGTCCCATGACATTGCTGGCCATATCTGCATCTTTAATCTAAAGCCCCGGTCATACTCCAGCCATCCCTCGCCGCCATATTTCTGATATAAATCATGCACGTATTGCTCATATGCTATCATCGCCAGTGTACCCTGCGGGTACCTCTCCAACATTACTGACATATACATCCTATAAGCTTTCAGCCAGTTGTTAATGGAACGCTCCACTTTGGTGGCCTCCCTGTCCCTTTTCTCCTTTTCCTTTTCTGATAGTTCCTTCAGGCCTCCCCCCGTGGGGACGATCCCCAACAAGTCAAAGATGTCAATGAATTCCTTCCTCCACAACCTCTCCTTGACCCCCCATGGAATGTGCCACACCAAAGAATTCACCGTAGCCCGCATAGGTGCGAACCCTGGCATTGGCCTCCCATACTGGGTTGTCTGGCCCCACAATCCCCCTGTTTCCCCGCCGATCGGGCCTGCTGTTGACGGCTGAGCCGAGCTCGGCCCCCCTGTCAACGCCACTCCCGGCCCTGTCTCATTCTGCACCCCCTGCGCCCCTGCAGGTAAACCCGAAGCCAACTGCTGCCCCCCCCCCATGCTTACTGCCGCTCCTGGCCCTTGGTTTGTCCATTCATGACCCCAAGGGAGCCCCGCCATCTGCACTTGATGCCCGCCTACCATAGGTGGACCCACACTAGGCAGCCCGACCGATAAGAAACCCCCGGGCGGTATCCCCCTCTTCTGAGGCAATTGACTCATTCCACCCGACTGAGCCCAGCCTTGCGTGCTACCGCTGCACCAAGGCCCTCCCAGCCCTTGTAACGCCCCCGGATGCATGGCTATACCTCCTTGAGACACCCCCCCTACCACAATACCAGTACTGGACACAACATTCGGCATTTGCCCCATTTTTCCCCATGTTTGCATGCATTCCATCACCATACCTTTTACCGCCTCCAGGGATGTTGTTCCTCCACCCGCGACCTCCACCGTTCTGGTCGCAGGAGTGTTGGGTGGGCTCACTCGATTCCCTGGAGCCTCAGCAGGTGTAGGAGCAGTTAAGGCCGCATCCTCCTGCGCCCTCCCCTTCAGCCGTGGTCTCTTGGTGCTGCTGGCCTGCTCCTTGCTTGCTTTAGCCCTGGCCGTCATTGTCCTTTTCCTTTTGCTCCCCCGGGTCTCCTCGTCTTCTTCTTCCTCCCCCAGGCTGTGGATCTCGGCCTCGACCATGATGGCCTCGCTGCCACTGTCCTGAAACATCAGAGGGGAGCTTTCAACCCTCTGGCTGCGCCCTTCCTGGCAAGGTTGGGCCACCATCCTGGACATCCACTCTGGGCCATGGGTTGCTGCTGCCACCCTGGCCATTTCCATAAATGACGCCAGATCCATTGTTTGGCGGCCTTCCAATGGGTCAGCCCCTGCTTCCTGCTCCCCCTAGGCCGCTCGTTGCTGTTGCCCGTGATCTGCTCCTCCCCCGCGGCGGCCTCTCCGTGTCCCGCCGTCCGATTTCTATCCTTCGGAGGTAGGGCGTGGGCGTCTGCGTGCCCTTGCGCTGGCCCCTCTGCCCGGGATGCTTCCGGTCGTTTAGAGAGGGGGGGGGTGTCTGGGTGGGGTGGGCTGGTGCCAGGCGGATGCGTCTCCGGCCGGTGTTCCCCTTGTCCTGTTCCGGCTAGGCTGCAGCCCCGTGCGTCCTGGCCGCCTTTCCTTGCCCCTTGGCCCCTTGCCTTCCTGCCGGTGCTGCCCGCCTGTCCTTCGGCTGTTGCTGGGCGGGCCCACCCGCAGCTCCGCTCCACCCCCTGTCCTTCGGCTGTTGCTGGGCGGGCCCACCCGCAGCTCCGCTCCACCCTCGACACTCGTTCCTGGTCCCGGGCTGAGCGCGCCTTCTCCCGCTGCGGCTCCCAACCGGCTGGGCCGTTCCTCCACGCCCCGCCGGCTGTCCTCCACCGGCTGTGCGATCCCGCCTGCTGGTTCCTTCCTTCTCCCGCGTTTCCCTGTTCTGCCGCTGATCCTCCTTCCTTCTGCTGGGCGGGCGATCCAGCAGCCAGTCCTTCGCCTTTTCCTCCCGTCGCCGCTTTGTGCTTCTTCTTCTCCAGACCCTCCGAGGTCCGATCAGCTGGGCTTCCGACGAAACGAAATTCCTTGCACTTCAGGTGGCGGCGACCGGGTCCCAGTGCAAGAGCGAGATGCCTGGTCCCTGGTCCCGGCTGCTTATATCTTGCAAGCCCCGCCCCCTTCCTTTTGTTTCTCCTTCGCGGGCTTTTGGGCCATTCGGCTTTTGGCGCCATCCCGCCCCTTTGTCCTTTGCCCTTCCGGGTGAGGGCCCCAGCTCCCGGCGGCATGACCCCGCAGGGGCTACCCTGCTGCCTCCTTCATTTTTTCGGACGTTTTCCGTCGTCAGCTCCATTTCCACCACTGCTCGTGACTGACCCAGTACGTGTGCCCTCAGGAGTCGATGGAACGCACTTACACGTCCCCTTGACAGTGATTGGGGGCCTCTCGGGAGATACTGTGGAACATTATAGTGACAGGATGTTTTTTGGAGTGACTGCAGGCTCTTGGGTGCTATTGGGTGATGGATTGTGCTCCAGAGAAGGGGTGCTTTTAGGTGGGACATGGGCTGCTCCTGAGAGTAAATAGGATTGTCCATTTAGCCACTAGTTTTCTCTTTGTGTTAAATGGAGGTATTCTGTGTGACTGCCCTTCTCCCTGGAGGGGCAGTGTTTTATTTGTAGGGAGTGGGGCGCTGTCTGGAATGACTCTGATGATCTGCAAGGTGATTATGGTTTCTGAAAGTGAATGGGAGTTGCTCTGTAGAGTGACTCGGGTTCTCTGCGACTGACTTGGGCATATTCTTAAAAAGTGTCGGTCTCTACAGTGATTAGGGAGGTAACCAGGTAAAGGAGACGTATTCTCGAGAGTGTCTAAGTATTGTCTTGCGGGCTGACAGGGCGCTCGCAAGAGGGAGTGGGAGAGGCTGAGAATGCGGATACGCTGCTATTGCTGTACTTGAGTGTGGCTGGGATTGCTGCATAGGAATAGGGGGTGCTCTCAGGAGTGACTGGGAGCTCTCAGGAATGATTTAGGTACTTCTGGGTTAAAGGGATATGATGGGAAAAGAAACTGAGGGCGCTCACACATTACTTCTCCTCTTTTCAACCTTAAAAGCACTGCTCTAGAGCAAGGCTGTCCAAATCTGATCCTCGAGAGTACTCCGACTACGCCAGATTTTCAGGAAAACCACTCACTACGTCAAGAACCTCCATTTACAGTCAATGGGGGTAATTCCGAGGTTGGAGGTAAGGAATTACCGTCACCGGTAAGGTTGCCGATGCCGGTAATTCCTTACCTCCGTATTCCGAGGCTTTTAGCAGGAGTAAAGTACGGGACCCACAAAGGTACTTCGGAGGTAATTACGGTACCGTAATTTACGGTGCCGTAATTACCTCCTTCCCCATTCCCATTGAGCCCTATGGGGCAGAAATGGGGAAGGGCAAAAGATGAATGGGGAATTACCGGTCCCTCCAACCCTGGAATGGACCGGTAATTACTCCATTCAGCATGCCGGATTTGGGACGGTTTCGGAGGCAACCATGGAGCTAATTACTCCATGGTTAGCTCCAAACCAGGAAAGAGGCCCACTGTATTCAAATGTAATGTGTATGGCTATCATGAAAACATGGAGCGGATAAGATTCTTGAGGTCTTGCAGAGCCAGTCCCGGCTGAAGATGTGTGGGGGGGCCCTTTTCAACATGAAGGTTCGCCCTGCCCTTGCTTAGAGCTAAAAGAGTCTGAGGCACTTGTTAGGCGCATACATTACAATGGCGACAACGATAAGGCTAATAGCCGCCGATGATCATGAGACGGCCAGCCAGCAGTAAGCTTAAACACTGAATGACCACTGAAAAGCTATAAATCCTTTATCAGCACGGGGCTGATGTACAGGAACGAGTGCTAAAAGGCAACAAGGTGACAACCGTTCCGTGTACCGTGAGGGAAGCGACGGCCCGAAGGACTCAGCAAACGTGCTTGTAAGGCGAGTGCTGCAAAGTGCACATTTAATGCCCTAGACTGAAAGCAATACAAAGGAATATATTTCTGTGTCATAAGACTACTGACTGCTATCATGGGGCAGTTGCTGGGGGTCCCCCTGAGGCTCACAGCCCTATTCATTTGAAAGGATGGCAAGGCCCTGATGCCTTCTATGTGGAGAGCCATGCTCTAGAGGGACAGGAGGCGTCCTAAAAGATTGCCTTGTGTTACTTTAAAGTGGCTGGGGAATTATTTGGAAAATTACTTTCATACTCTTGTGAGTGACTGGGATGCTGTCTGGAGTAATTGTGCCACAGTCAGATTCCGGTTTGCCTAAATCCTGATTGGGGTGCTCTTGAGTGATTATTTTGATAGATGTTGTGATTGTAAAGCCTAGCATTGTTTATCGTGTTTTTTGATTGGCCATCAGAAAAAGTTGACAAACACAGAGTACCCAAAGAATCTGCACCCACATTTGGAGGAGATAAAGATTTTGGCAAATGTCTGCCTCTTTTCTTAGAAATCATGGTGTGCAAATATGCTTCTAGGTGCACAAAAAATAAAGTTATTATTGACCAAAGACAATCAGACATCAAAATATGCAAGATGATTAAATGAATGAGTATGCAATGAAACCTTTAATTCCTGCTTCAGTAACAATTCCAATACTTGAAAATCCCTCAACTGGCCTCTCACGGTGTGATGCCAGGGGCTTGTTTTCACCCTCACGGTAACACAGGTAAGCGCCCCAAAGAAAAACTCACAGCAGGTTAGGTGGGGGGGTGATAGGGACCGACCCCTTTTGAACACATGCAAAGAAGTTCAGAATTACATAAAATATCTGCCCCAGTGAGAGAAAATAGAGGTATGTCATTAGTGCGCAAGTTATTTGCTCTTGAATTACCCCTTAGGTGTGAGTAGCAGAGTTTGAGGATGGCACAATCGCTTTGGTGTAGGTCTTTAGGGTTTGTTTGATGAGATTTTCCCAGCTGCTTATATTCTGGTAAGTGCTCTGGCAGTAGTTTGCCCCCAATCCACCTGCTGGAAGCGGACCTTTGCTTTGCCATGCCCATTGTACCCGTGATCTTTTGTTTTTGTTTTCTTCCTCCTTCCTCGTTCCAGGCTTCCTCCATCCACTCCCCCTCCTGCCCGGAAACACTTCCTCCTTCCTCGTTCCAGGATTCCTCCATCCACTCCCCCTCCTGCCCAGAAACACTTCCTCCTTCCTCGTTCCAGGCTTCCTCCATCCACTCCCCCTCCTGCCCGGAAACACTTCATTCTTCCTCGTACCAGGCTTCCACCATCCACTCCCCCTCCTGCTCAGAAACACTTCCTCCTTCATCGTTCCAGGCTGCCTCCATCCACTCGCTCTCCGGCCCGGAAACACTTCCTCCTTCCTCGTTCCAGGGTTCCTCCATCCACTCCCCCTCCTGCCTGGAAACACCTCCTCCTTCCTCGTTCCAGGCTTCCCCCATCAACTCCCCCTCCTACCCGGAAACACTTCTTCCTTCCTCGTTCCAGGCTTCCTCCATCCACTCCCCCTCCTGCCCGGAAACACTTCCTCCTTCCTCGTTCCAGGCTTCCTCCATCCACTCCCCCTCCTGCCGGCAAACACTTCCTCCTTCCTAGTTCCAGGCTTCCTCCATCCACTCCCCCTCCTGCCCGGAAACACTTCCTCCTTCCTTGTTCCAGGCTTCCTCCATCCACTCCCCTTCCTGGCCGGAAACACTGCTTCATCAGGTGCTCGCTCAGGGCAGCCCTGCCAGCAGCCGGCTCAGAGCATAGGCAAAGGGCACCTCCCATTGCCAGTTTGCACTGGTTCACCCTGGGTGCCCTACAAAGCCGCTTTACAGCAACAATAAAGTAAGGTGCTAGCCCTCTGCGGCTTACCACTGCTTTAAAACTTGCTGCCCTCTGAATTTAGCAATTGTGTTACCACTGCTCTGAAGTTAGCAATTGTGTTAAATCCAGGTGCTTCTGAAGTTTGATATGATATGATGTGGCATTTATAACATGCCTGTACACAAGTGTTTCTAGGCATGACAATTGAGCTTGCCACTGCTTTAAAATTGCTGCATTCTGAAGTTGCCCATTGCGTTGACTCTGGCTGCCCTCTGAAGTTTGCCACTGCTTTAGGTCCTGCTGTGCCCAGAGGTTTGCCACTGTGTTGAATCCAGGTGCCACAAGAAAATTGCCACTGCTTTAAATGTTCCTGCGCTGAAGTCTGCCATTGTGCTGAACCCTGCTGTCACAAGAACTCTGCCGCTGCATTTAATCCTGTTGCGGTCCTGGGCTGGTGTCTGTGTTGTACCCATCTGCCCTGTGAAGTTTGCCACTGCTATTCACTCTGAGCCTTCCCCCGCCCATCTCCCTGCCCCACTACCCACTACCCCTTGCCTGACTGGCTGGAAGGTTTGGAATTAAATTAATCTTAACCTCTGGCATTGCTCTGGGCAACGCTGCAGACCATCGTTCTTCACCTACCAATCCATTACAAAAGGGGAAAGACCATATTTAAATGAGGCTCAGTCCACCCGAAAAGGGGCAGTCCAGCCCGAAATGCTTGGTCACATCCCTTCTACATGAGACCACAAGCGTCCCCAGACATGTTTCGGCCTTATTGGGCCTCATCAGTGAGGAGTACCTTGGGTCTCTAGGCCCAGCTTCACGGGACCCACGTCTGGGCATATCCAATCCAATACGAAACCTTGCTAAACTACTCAATGAAGAAACAGAAACAACAAAGCTGAACTCACAAGCCAGTGGAAAAAAGCACCAACACCAAAGCAATCACAAAAATACACAGCCAAAGACGAAACAAACCACAGAAAACAAAAAGATACACTGCAACATAGTCAACGCGAGATCAAAGTCCAAACACACAACAGAAATGTACAAACTGCTAAGCGATGGAGGGACAGATATCCTAGTCCACACTAAAACCTGGCTAACTCGAACTACAAGGTAAAAGCGCACAACTGCCTACCCACCAACTTCAAACTTAAACAAGTCAACAGAGAAGGAAAAAGAAGAGGTCTCACCATAGCATGCAAGGACCAGCTAAAAATAACAACAGCACCATCATTAAACATCCCAAATTGTGAATCACTCCTCCTGCACCCAGCCGTAGGTCTTCAAACCAACCTAACTACAAGCCACCAACTTACAACCCTACCTTCATAGACACTTTCGTGGATGCCATCATCAACACCGCCATTAAACACGATCACCCGATCATACTTAAGGACTTCAACATAGAAGAGAACATCAACTCACCCAAAACTTTAACTAATCAACTAGCAACAATGCATCTGCAACAACTGGTGAAAGGAGCGAGACGCACAGCAGAGCACACACTAGATGCAATCTCCATAATCAAAAACCTGCTCACAACTGCACCTCGAATGCAAAGCCTCTGGATCGACCACCTCATTATACCCTTTGTGATCCAACAGCCAACACGGATACCTGATAACCTCGCAAAAAATCCTCGGATCTTGAAAAGAAACAGGAAATCTATTAACAGTGTGGACATAAACGCGAGATTGAAAGCCACAAAACCATCAATCACAGGTCTAGAATCAGCTGGCATAGAAGAAAGAACAGACACCATCCAAAAATGGATTGCGGAAACAGTGGATGACATTGCACCAGAGATAACATTCACCCCCTCGCTAAAGAAAACAATAGGCAGATGGTTCTCAACCCACCTCAGAGCACTGGAAAGAAAAAAACAGAATCTGGAGCAAGCACGGAGGAAAAACTATGACCAACGGAAAAAAAAGCACACACCAAAAACAGATTAGAATATACAAAGCCGAAATACGCAAAGCAAAAAAGATATTCTAGAACGAACGGATCACAAACTCATGCAACAACCAGAAATAGATGTCCAACATCATAAACACGTTAGGAAACCCAGCAATGTGCAACAACACACCAACTCATCACAAAATCTCTGTGATTACCTTGTAGACTATCACAATCATCCAGCAAATCATTGAGAGCAATTTGAAAGGCACCATCGACCAGCTCAACCAGCCAACACTGGAACCATCTACTAGACTAAACCACCTCCTGCCGATCTCAACAGATACATTCAACAGCCTGGTCAGAAAAAGCAGCGCCCGCCCACCAGAAGTGTACAAGACTATGCTCACCAGGATCTGGAAAGGACCTTTCCAGCGAGGGTGCAGGGATTGTTATTGCAGATGCCTTTTCGGGACCACCCAGTCCCCCCAGCAGGAGGCTGTGGCACAGCGTTTCAGGCGGTAGAGGCAGAGCCTCTTGGATTTGCTGGAAGTGAGAACTGACAACGCTCATTAGTCTTTTGCAATATGACACAACCAGAACATCATTCAGTTGTAAGTCACAGAGTTCTGGGAAGGTGGGGCAGTAACTGGCATTACCACGGGTATCTCGTGGGGGCAGAGGCCACTGTCAGAGTTTATGGAAATTGGAAGGTCAGGGCGGAAAGAGATGCTAGGGGGTCCTCAAACGATAAGAGAAACAGCGGCACATAAACAGGAGCCTGAGGGCCATCGCTCAGCAGGGATCAGAGGAGTCCTGTGAGAGATGGGATAAACACGGACTCAGGCAGCCAAGTGCACAGGGCTCCCACTGAGTCTTTTGAAAACTTAACAACTCTTTGCAATGATCAGTGATAAGAACGGGAGTGTGGGGGTGTTAGCTATTTTGCATCAGAAAGGCCAAAAGCTCCAAATAAATATCCAAGTCTGTGCCTTTTGTCAAGACAAGAACAATCAAACTGCCTCTCATTTCCATGATGTGCTATTAGACACACAAAAAGGTTTGCATTTATGTAGATGCAACTTTTTCTTCACACTTGATATTATTATTATTTGTTTATATGTATTGCGCCGACTGCTCACAAGCATCGGGGCGCATACATGAAGACAAGGACAAATAATAAAAAAGACAAGACAGTAGACGGGACAAGTCAGAACATAGAGAGATTAGGCCAGCAGTGGACGAGGGATCTTATCTGGGATTATTTAAAGAGCATGGTTTTAATTTTTTTACGGAAAGAGTAAAGGTTTGTTTCCAGTCTGAGACATGTCGGTAGTTTGTTCCAGAAGGTTGCCGCACGGGTGGGGAAGGCTCTTACTAGACCTAGTTATTTTTAAAATTTTAAGGTTCTTACCAAGCCCTTGGCTTCAGATGTTAATGTTCTGGTCGGGTTGTAGGGTGTGAGTTTAGTCTTTAGGTAGGCGGGTGCTTTTCCATAAAGACATTTATGGGTTAGGCACATGGACCTGAATTGTACGCGGTCTTCCATTTTCAACCAATGTAGGTCGCGTCTAGCTTCGCTAATGTGATCTCTCCTTGATTTTTGTTTGATAACTCTTATCGCCTGATTTTGAATCAGTTGGTATTGTGTAAGCTTTGCTTGCTGGCACCAGCAAGGAGTGCGTTACCATAGTCCAAACGTGATAAAATGGTGGCTCTGGCAATAGTGGCACAATTCTTTTCATTGAGAAGCAGTCTAATTGCTTTGAGGAGTCTAATGTAGCAGTTGTAATTTTTGCTGACATACATCGCTTGAGCATCTTCATTGAGAGAAACTTCCAGAGTCATGCCAAGTGTTTTAACCTTACCAACTACTTCAATGCAAGATTCCTTGATTTGAAATGCCTTGTAGTCGGGTGTCAATTTGGCACGCGCCTGGGTGGATCCAAATACCATTAACTCGGTCTTATTGCTGTTAAGGCACACCCAGTTGTTGTTCATCCACTCTTCAATATTCTTGTGGAGGGTGTTCAGTGTAATACTGTCCTTGACATGATCACCGCTCAATTCCATGACTAGCTGGGTGTCGTCAGCATAGTTTGTGAAAAACACTTGGAGTTGTTCTAGTAATTCACACAAGAGGTGTATGTAGATATTAAAGAGCAATGATGACAGGCTAGCTTCTTGAGGAACTCCACACAAGATGTTATGTTAGGTTGAAAATGTGTCTCCCCAATGGACACGTGACATTCTATTCTCAAGGAAGGAGATGAGCCAGCTTATTGCTTCATTGGAGCAATTTGCAGTTTTGGCTAGTGCTTGTTGTAGTAGCTGGTGGCCTAACAGGTCGAACGCGGCACTTAGGTCTAAAAGCACTAGTAAGCCGGTTTTGCCCTTGTCCATTATTTCCAGCATTTTCATTTGTAAATCTAGCATTGCTGCCTTTGTGCTATGTACGGCTCTAAAACCAGATTGTTGTGGATATAGTAATTCATTTTTATCTACGTATTCCTGTAGTTGAGCTATAGCGATTTTGTCCATGACTATAAGGGTGAAGCTGCAATTCGTAATAGGCCTCAGGTTGTTAGGGTCCCGTTGGTCTAAGTTGTTTTTTTTTACAAGTGGGGTAATGGTGACTTTTAAAATATTTTCCGGCACTGTTTTGTCTCGGAAAGATGAATTTACAATTTTAGTAAATAAAGGAGCGAATATGTCAGGGTGTTCAAGTATTATTTTAGGGGGAAGCTTGTTTTCCACGCAAGACAATGGTTTCATAGATGCCAATGTTTTCTTCATGGTATCGATAGATATTTGTTGAAATTCGAATTTCTCTTTCCCCTTGTCAGTCGTCAGTTCGACTGACGGGTTAGGTTGAGACTTGGTCTCAAGAGCAGATGCAATTCGTTCTCTGGCTTTGGTGATTTTATTAGCGAAAGCTATTTGAGTGTTTTCATATTCTAGTTGGGAAGGATTGAAATTGGGAGCCAGAGTCTGAGGTTTGTCAATAGATTTTAATATGTCGAAGAGTTTGTTGGCTGAACTCGAGGATGCTTCAATTAGACTATTGAAGTAATTCCTTTTGGCTTCGTTAATGCTGTTCTTATATGATTTTTCTAGTGATTTCCAACTGATCTAATTGTCGTCTGTTGGATTTTTTTGCCATTGTGCTTCTCTAAGTTTTTTTTCCTTTTTTTGGTTAGTCAGTTCTGGTGTGTACCATTTTTGATGGTTGGAGTTATGCCTGACTGTTTTTTCGCGATTAGGTGCTTTTAGGTTTATCAAACTTAGCATCTGATGGTCATATTTGCTTATGATGGTGTCACAAGAGTCTGTTTCCTTAATGTCAGCCAGAATACTGTTGACGCAGGATTGTAGATCTGTACTTTCGATATTTTTAAAATTTCTTGAGTGCACTTTCTTAGCATCGTTAGCAGGTTTTTTTGCTGAGGGATCAGTAGATTGAAAACTACTTTGTAATGGTCGGTCCATATACATGGGGTAGTAGTAACATTGTTTTTTTCAATGTTATTAGAGATAACCCAGTCCAATTGGTGACCATTGGCCATGGTAGGGTCGTGGTTCAGTACATTAAACTGGATTTTTTGAAGATTTTTTTCAAGATGGATTGCTTCTTTGTCTTTTGAATCACCACACCATTGATTCAAATCTCCAAGGATAATTGTGGATTTGTTCTGTCCTATTAGTGAGTTGGCGTGGTGTATGAGCTCATTATTGAACTCAGAGTCAAGTGAGGGTGGTCTGTAGATAAGTAGAAAGTTAATACAGTTGTTGTCTGTAGGACAATATTTAAGGTGTAAGGTTTCACAGCCTAAACATATTGAAGTTGTGGGGAACACAGGTATCGAGTCTCGTGATATTATGGCTACCCTGCCCCCTTTTCCACTATCTCTGTTGGTATAATGGATTTTATAACCTGTGGGGACTGCTATGGAACATGTAGGACCTATGGAGTCCTCTAGCCATGTCTCGGTAATGCACATGATGTCTATGTTGTCTGACAGTATAAGGTCATGGACACTTTGAGCATGGTTGTTAAGAGATCGTGTATTCAGTAGACATACTTTAATTCATTTAAATTAGGGGAAGTCAAAGTTTTCTCTGAGTTTGTTTTTCCTAGGGCACTTACCTAGGGCACCACTGCCGTGTCCGTTTGGGGGAGTTTGTTTTTCCTAGGGCACTTACCTAGGGCACCACTGCCGTGTCCGTTTGGGGGAGTTTGTTTTTCCTAGGGCACTTACCTAGGGCACCACTGCCGTGTCCGTTTGGGGGAGTTTGTTTTTCCTAGGGCACTTACCTAGGGCACCACTGCCGTGTCCGTTTGGGGGAGTTTGTTTTTCCTAGGGCACTTACCTAGGGCACCACTGCCGTGTCCGTTTGGGGGAGTTTGTTTTTCCTAGGGCACTTACCTAGGGCACCACTGCCGTGTCCGTTTGGGGAGTTTGTTTTTCCTAGGGCACTTATCCAGGGCACCACTGCCATGTCAGTATGGGCAAGTTTTTTTTTACCTAGGGCCACCACCGCGCCAGCACAAAGGAGCTCTTTGGAGCCTCCTCCATGCTGGCATGGCGTCTATGGCGCCCTTTTTATTTTATTGTTTTTGGTTACCACAGAACCTTTAAAATGTACATACATTCCATTGGTACAAAAATACAAAGATGCATTACATACATATCATATCAAAATGTTAAAATCCCTAGATTAATATAAAACATCAACTATACACGTAGACAATTCTACTAACATCAAGGTACAACCAGTGCTGGTCATTGGGCCGCCTCTCGGCAGATCCGAGATCTGCCACCAGATATGTAGCCGGATCTCAGGATCCGGCCAGAATCAGCCGCCCAAGACCATTAACCGCGCTGCAAAATTAAAAAATTTAAAAAAACGCCCGCGACGGCAGCATTGTCTTTTACCTCAGCTTTAGCAATGCTGTGTAATGCACAATGCTCGCTCCATGTACAACTGATTCATTTCAGTTGTACATGTAGCGAGCATTATGCATTACACACGAGCATTGTGCATTACACACCAGTGCCAAAGCCGGCGGTAAAAAGCAATGTTGCCGTCGCGGGCGTTTATTTTATTTTTTACGTCTTCCAGCATTGCTGGATGTCCAATACGAGCCACGCCCCCTCTAGACCACGCACCCTCGGTCACCGCCCCCCCCCCAAACTCCTCCTCCACCCCGGCCGGCCCTTGTGTTGTGGGATCCCCCACCACATTTTTTCCATTTCCACCACTGGGTACAACATTATGGAAGTCCATAAGATAACATCATCACTGAGATCATATCAAAAGATACAATATTGCCCAGCTCAGCAGAAAGTCAGTATCGCATATTAGCACACCGCTAGTATCTATCTTTCCTTACTGAACATCACAATACTTAAGATTAAAGTTTAAAGAATTAACCACTTTATCTCATGTAAAACTCATAATAAACATTTTCATCACGCCTAGAATAGATTCATTTCAGTAATGATCGGTGTTACCAAAGAAATACCATCAACATAAGGTTATGCATTTGTTATAAATGTGGAAAACATATGTTATATATCTTTATAAATCTTGCAGTTTTATGTCAATTATATGCAGTAAACGTATCAGAGCAAGAACCAAACTCTGACTCTTCCCCCCACATACACCTATAGGCTTTCTCTTGAGACTTATAAGGACTTAACAAAAATGTTCCTTCGAGCACGCTCAAAGTACCGACAATAGATCACCAAATGTTTTAAGCTTTCACTGTCAATGTGTTTAAGGCACACACGACATTTGCCATCTTCTCTGCTAATTCCAGGATAAAATGTGGAGGATATGAGCCAAAATCGTGGCATTTAAAGGGCAACCCATATTTTTACGGAACCCCACCTGATATCGTGAGAGAACATTAATCGCAGCAATGTATCTTTGCAAATGCTCCAAAATTAAAAGTTTAAAGACTTTTGAGGCAACATCCATCAAGGCGATTCGGCGATAATTACCCGGGTCATTTGGGTTACCCTTCTTATATGTTAATGTTAAATGTTAAAGGTATTTGTACCGCGCACCGTCACCAACGGAATTGGTCCCCAGGCGCTCAGGCGGATCTGTAAACGATAAAGGTGGGATGGGTTGGTAAGGTGAAGAAGGGAGTAGGATAGTGAGAGGAGTGGTGTTCTGTTGGCAGATTCAACTCAGTATACACCAGGTGCTGAGCTTTGCTGCGGGTATCGGATCGGTGTCAGTCCGCGTGTGCTGTTGTTCCGGCTTATGTGTTGTTGCAGTGTTGTGAAGTGCGTGCGGCTTGTTGTGCGAGAGATGGTTGTGTGAGTTTTTTGAGTGAGATAAGTATGCAGAGTTTGAGCTTATATTGGTTAGTGGGTTACCTGACCTTTACCATGCTAACATTCACAGTTCTGTCTGAGTGTGGCACTTGCCGGCCCTCACATTCCCATCCAGACGCGGCACAGGCCAACGCTCAGGACTCCATCCAGGTGTGGTCATGCCAACACTCATACTCCCACCCAGATGCGGCGCAGGCTAGTGTCTGGAGACCCGTCCAGGTGTGGGCATGCTAACATTCACAACTCCATCTGAGCGCCACGCAGGCTGGTGTTCAAAACTCTAGGTGTGGCCCATGTTAGCATTCACGTTTTTCTAGGTGCGGGCATGTTATCCTTCAATCGATCCTATCCAGATGCGACGCAGGCCAGCGTCTATCTAGATGCGTCTGCCGGTCTGGATATGTTCGTCCGGTACGTGCGAGTCGGAGAGTCAATTGGGCTTTCGTGTGGGTCTAGGTATGCGGTCAGTCTCTGCAGCCTTCCTTTGTGGCTATTTTCCATGATATCTTATGCTCTGTCGAGTGGTTGGTTCTTTGGTTTGAGTGTTTGTCCAATTTGAGAGTGGTCGAGGTTGGAGTTATTTTCGTCATTGTTTTAATGTCTGAACATTCTAGTGCGTCTCCGTTGTGTTTATGCTTTGAAGAGCCATGATTTGAAGAGTTTCCTGAATGGTAGGTGGTTTGTTGTAGTCCGTATATTCTTAGGTAGGTCATTCCAAGTTTTAGGTGCCTGGTGAGAGAAAGACGATCCTCCGAGTTTTTTCTGGTGTAGGGTTTTGGTTCCAGGCCTATGTCGGTGCTTGATCTTAGTGTTCTTGTCGGTTGGTGTAGGCGTAGTTTGTCGCTTAGGAATTCTACGCCTTGTTTGTGTATTGCTCTGTGCGTGATGCACATGGCCTTGAACTTTATTCGCTGTTTCAGTGGTAGCCAGTGTAGTATTTTTAGCGCGGGTGAGATGTGTTCTCTTCTGGGTAGCTTGAGGAGGAGTCTGACTGCTGCATTTTGTATCCGTTGCAGTTTTTTTAGAAGTCGTTCGGGCATGCCCAGGTATAGGCTATGGGCAAAGTCCACTCTGGACATGATCAGAGCGATGATCGTAAGTGTTTTGTTGGCAAATGACAGGAACTTAGGATCCTTTTTGCTGCTCGCAGGAGGAAGAAACATTTCTTGATTACTGAGTTTACTTGTGGCTCCAGAGTGAGGTTGTTATCCATCAGGACCCCTAGGTTTTTTACAGTTGGTGATGGTTCTGGTGTGGTGCTGAGCTCTCTTGGCCAGGGGATGTAGTTGATGTCTCCTCCCTTTTTTGAAACAATCATTATCTCTGTTTTGCCTGGGTTGATTTTGAGATGGTTGAGGTGCATCCAGTTGATATGTCACGAAGGCAATTCTCTAGTGTGGTGTTTTCTTCTCGGGTGTCTTGTATGTTGAAGATTATTTGAGTATCGTCGGCGTAGTTGTAGCATGTGAGGCCATGTTTTTTGATGAGTTTGATTAATAGGTACATGTAGATGTTGAATAGAAACGGGGAGAAGGATGATCCTTGTGGTACTCTGCACGTGGAGACTCTGGGTTTGGATTTACAAGGTTTCATCCATATTGTTTCTGTTCTGTTGGTTAGGAAGGATTTGATCCATAGTAGGGCAGTGTCTGTTATCCCTAGTCCTTCCAATCTCTTTATGAGGATGGCGTGGTTGACAGTGTCGAAGGCTGCAGACAGATCAAGGAGAATCAGGGCGGTGCTGTTGTCTGAGTCTGCGTTTGTTTTTAGGTCTTCCCATATTGAGAGGAGAGCCGATTCTGTTCCTCTCATAGGTCTGAAGCCAACTTGTGCCTGGCCTAGTAGGCAATGCTCTTGTATGAATTTTGGGTTATTTGGTAGACGTACGTTTCTAGCAGTTTGGCTATGTAGGGTATGTTGGAGATGGGTCTGTAGTTAGATAAGTCCCCTATGTTTCCTGTTGTGTCTTTGAGTAGTGGCTTGATGTAAGCCGATTTGAAGGCCTGCAGTACTTTACCTGTTGAGATTGAGAGGTTGAGGAGCTTCCTGTGGTATTCCATGGGGGTTCCTTGTTTGAGAATTGTTTTGTATATGTCTGGGGGGCAAGGGTCCTCAGAAGAGCCCGATTTGTGGCTTTGGTTTACCAGTTTGACGAAAGCCTTAACTGATATTTCTGGGAAGTTTCGTAGCTTGTTTGCGTGTTCCTCGTCTGTGTTGGTGGCATGATTATCTTAAATATTCTGTCTAGACGTGACGCAGGCTAATCTCCACAATTCTATCTAGATGTGACACATGATCATCTTCACAATTCTGTCTGGATGACTCATGCTAGTCTCTAACAGTTCTATTTAAATGTGACGTATGTTGAGACTTTTGAGGCAACATCCATCAAGGCGATCGGGCGATAATTACCTGGGTCATTTGGGTGAACCTTCTTATATACGGGAATGATAAGCGCCGAGCACCATGTGGATGGTAAAGATTTAGATTTATAGGTATTTTCAAATGTAAGTTTTAAGATGGACGCCCATAGCTCGGAATCATTTTTTAAAGGGCATGGGGGGATTCCTTCAGGGCCATATGGCGCCCTTTGTAAATGGCATTAGCTTGGCGCCCTGGCCAACCGGCCAGGTCGCCCATGTCTAAGGCCGCCCCTGGCTCCAGGCTTTAGAGGAAGTCGCCTTGGCTTCTAACAGCCTTGCCTTTCCTTCCTGAATTGTGGCTCTGACCCCTGCCAGGCAACCTTTTAACTAGAGATGCAGGCATCATCACCCTCGCACCCCAGGTGAGAGGGTGATGATCGACGCAAGAGGGTGCCTAGCAGGGGTGAGGTGACACTTACCTCACCGGAATGCTCCCTTGTTAGTGCCAGCTCGAGTTGCTTGAAATGTAATGTAAATAAATGTATTAAGTACATACCAAGGCCAGACAGGCAACTGGGTACTCGAATACCAAACAAGAGAACCAACATAATCCAAACCCTTCTCAGAACACAAAGGTCTTAAGAGCTCTGAATGCCACTTAAATCACTGGATGCCACACTGCGCCTGCGCAACTATTTGAATGCAGTTGTAATGCGCCGTAATAATAGGATGGCCAGACTGTCGGTTTTGCAGAAGGGAAGGCGGAGCAAGTAAATGTAAAAAGGAAACAATGCTCAAAGACAAGGCGTCATAGATCAACCCTGCCCTCTTGTGGCCATTAAGGAAAGTTGCACTTTAACAGATTTACTAGGTTATTTGAGAGGGTGGATGAGTGTGTGTGCTCTCCCTGCTGACATCAGCACTTTCACTTTCAGCGCCGTTAGCAACTCAGCAATTATGAAAAACTCCAAGGAAACATTTTCAGAAACACACCTACATCGTTTATATAAATTCCCTGCATAAGGCCAGCGTAGCAGCAGAGCGTGTACGCACCCAGCAAACGCGTACATTACACTGGACTTATTGTTGCCATTTGTGAATCTAAAATGAGGGCTTGCTTTAAGCAAATACATACCAACGCAACAGATATTTGACTATTGCTCACAGCAGGGGCCAAGCTGCTGTCAATGTTGAGGTACATTTGTAAGTAGCCTAATAATGAGGAACCTCTTCCAGTAGACACTAAATTTTGGACCTCAGCGCCCTCCATTTAAATGAGAGTTTTGTCTGTGTTGCATGAGGCTGGTAACAATGGAGTCATTGGGGGTCATTCCGAGTATGGTGGTAAGGGTTAACGGTCACCGTTAATGGGACCGGTGCCGTTAAACCCTTACCGCCCTATTCCGAGTTCCCTTTGCGGGTTGGTACTTAACGCCTGCTTTTTGCAGGCGTTAAAAAACCAACCCGCAAAGGGACCTAGGAGATAATTACGGCACCGTAATTTACGGTGCCGTAATTAGCGCCTTCCCCATTCCCATTGAGCCCTATGGGGCAAAAATGGGAATGGGGAAGGGCCCTTGGTGAATGGGGAATTACCGACCCCGCCAACCTTGGAATGGGGCGGTAATTTCGCCATTCACCATGGCGGAGTTGGAAAAATAACGGCGTCAACCAAGGCGCTAATAGCGCCTTGGTTAACGCCAGGGTCGGAATGAGGCCCATGATGGTTCCTCCACTCCGTTTTTAGAAAAATATTCTAGTTTGGGTTACACTTTGGTTTGCTCATGCGCCAAAAGAAACCAAACAAATGAGGCTTGACTCAATTTTGTAATAGTGGATAATGCTTTTTTACTGAAATTGCCCTTAAAGATGACACGTGTTTCGAGGGTCCACACCGTCTTTTTCAAATCAAGGCCAATTTTTTTGTCTTTGTAATTGAAAAAGGCCTTTCAGCATGCGAAAAAGTCATGGGTTAAATCCCAGCCTGAAAAGGTCTAGCTTCCGGACGTCCGTATTATTTTGTCCGCGGACATTATCTACTATAACATAATCGAGCCAAGTCTCATTTGTTTGGTTTCTTTTGGCGCATGAGCAAAACAAAGTGTTACCCAAACTAGAATACATTTGTAAGTAGTCACAGTGTGGTTTACATCTGGAGATATGTAGCTCGCTTGTAATTCTCCCAAGCAGGCAGCAAAGATTAGTCGTTAATGTCACCAGGTAACCGTTTCCATGTTACTGAAAGTTCCAAGATGCTGTACAGTGAGTCACACAAATGATTGCGCAATGAACTCTGATGTAATGGAACCTTGGACGGAACCTTGGTTGTTTTCTCACGTCCAAGGTTCCAGGTTCTTTTTCTGTTGTTGTTGGGGACCAGTGCTGCAGGACGCTGGGTTCGCCCTAAATAAACATCCTGTCATACCCCAACCGTGTACCTACCTTATTTCAGTGCTGACGACGATTCAGCCAGCCGACGGCGAACCCCAGCGTCGAAAAGACACATGTGCAACGGCTGCTGCTCCAACTCCGGCAACAATGTGAGGCCTGCAGCAATCTGGAGTACCACCCGGCGGTGGGCCTGGCCATCCCATTGCGCACGCAAGTGCCAAAGGAGGAGGGAGAGAGAGGTCTGCTGCAGGAGAGAGGTCCGTGTAGTGATGTCTCTTACTAGTCACACCGGACACACAGACCAGCTGTGGAGACTTAAGTTATTTCCAGGCAAGGCTTTATTTTACATATGTACAATCTGTACATTGCTCCAATTACTCTTGTTATAGTTACAGCACGCGTGGACATTGACAGGGACATGGGAACCACACTCAACAGTCCGCTGCCCCTCACGAGCTCAAGGTGAGTGCAGTGCAGCGACCCTCCCCCAGCACTGTGCGCAGAAGACCAAAGTGTGGGAACGCTGCGGGTAGGACAGGTGCCTCGTTCCCCACGCAGCAAAGGATAGGATGAAGCAGAGAAGCCCCAGGCGAGGGTTAGTGCGGCAAGTCCCTGTTCACGAAGGAGAAAGGGAAGCAGATACACTCTGCTCGCCAGGTTCCTCATGGAACATCAAGGCTAGAGAAAAGGCCCTACGAACGTCCCGAACCTATGTTGTTGTCAAGGAAACAACAACAGCTTTGAGTCAGCTGAAAGGTGCTTTACCAAGCAGCAACATGTGGCTCATGGTGAGATAGTGGTGGATGCAACCACCAAGTAGCAGGACAAAAATTAACATATACTGACCAGAGCCAGTGGTGGATGCAACCACCCAGTAGCAGGACAATAATGAACATATGCTGACCAGAACCAGTGGTGGATGCAACCACCAAGTAGCAGGACAAAAGTTAACATATGCTGACCAGAGCCAGTGGTGGATGCAACCACCCAGTGGCAGGACAATAATGAACATATGCTGACCAGAACCAGTGGTGGATGCAACCACCAAGTAGCAGGACAAAAATTTACATATGCTGACCAGAGCCAGTGGTGGATGCAACCACCCAGTAGCAGGACAATAATGAACACATGCTGACCAGAGCCAGTGGTGGATGCAACCACTTAGTAGCAGGACAATAATGAACATATGCTGACCAGAACCAGGGATATCATCTAATGCCTATGCAGCAGCAACAAAGTGCATGCTACCATCACGCCAAGTACAATTAGTGGGCAGTCTGTAACAGCGCAGCCAACCATTAGCCAAGCGGTATTGGAACAGACTGGCCAGAGCCAGCGGAGGTGTCTGGAGCCATTTGAGGTGATACCAGCGCTTAGGAAAGGGAACACTCGGGCAGCGTCATTCAGCAGAGCAATACCTGACCTCCACACTCTTTCTTGCCCAATCCAGGTTAACCTCATGGGACCTCTGGATAGACACATTTAAAGTGTAACTCAGAGTGGCGGGGGGTGGCAAGTATACCGATGACAAAAGAGCGGCAGTGTTACTGAACTACTTGGGGACAGAAGGTCTACGCATTTTCAGGCACCTTCCAGGAGAGAACATGCGTGTGCACGGCACCAGCGACGGAGAAAGTGTGGTGAGCGTGTATGAGTCTGCGCTCAATAAGCTTGAAGGACGTTTTGGAAAAAGGCCAAATGTGGTTCTAGAAAGGTACCATTTCTTTTCAAGGGTGCAAGGAATAGGTGAGGGAATAGACGCCTACATAACGGCCTTGCATACTCTTATCTCCACCTGCAAGTTCGTGGGTGTTGTGAAGGAGTACATTAGGGATCAAGTAATGATGAAGAATAGTAACGCTAAAGTCACGAGCAAGTTTGCAGGAGGTAACTGAAAGGAATGAAAGGGAAACCACAGGTGTGAACGCTGTGACAGCCAAGAAGGGCTCTGGAGAAGTGAAAGGAAGATTCGCCAGATAAGAAAATGTGTTCAATAGAGACAAGGGGACATTTTTAATGAGAGAAGCTTGTAGGAAATGTGGGTGGAGTGGACACACCACTGGGGCCAAGGAATGCCCAGCATGGAGTGCGGAGTGCCGCAGGTGCAAGGGAAAGGGACACTTTGCATGCATGTGCCAAACACTCACTGAGAATTGACAGACTGTAAGGATGCTGGATTCTGAAGAAGGGTCCGATGGCATGGTTGGATATGTCAGTTAGGGTGTGCATGAAAACGGGGTGTATGAGGGTGTGCCAGAAGGAGCATTGTTGAGTGTAGGGCAAGCACAGAGGAAAGGGCGGTGGGCCACCCTGACAGTCAATGGGGTCCAATTGCAAATGCTTGTAGACACAGGGTCGCCATACACCATGATGTCTCCAGAACTGTACATTAAAAGTTAGGGTAAGGGGTTGTCCTCCTTAATTCCCTCCGACATATGTCCATATACATACGGTCGTGTGCCCATAAAAGTGTTGGGGTATGAGTGGGCCAAAGTGGAATTCAAGGGATGCACAGTGAAAGTAAACTTTATGTTGCTCATAAGGGAGACACCGTCCTGGGTTCGGATGAGCAGATGGCTTTAGAAATAGAAATACATCCAGGCAAATCGGTTCCCGTATTATGCGTGGAGACCAGTGTAGGAGCACTGACCAACAGAGTCATAACCGCTGAGTATTTAAAGGTAGCTTTCCCTGCTGTGTTCTCTGAGTGTTTAGGAAGCCTTAAGGGTTTTGCACTCAAGATTGTGTTAAAGAAGGGTGCAGTGCCCGAGGCTCACAAGGTGAGGAAGGTACCTGTGATGGCCTGGATGGTTTAAAGGGTGAACTCGCAAAGCTTCAGGAGGCTGGCATAATAGAGGAGATTGAGTGTTCTGAATGGTTGTCACCGGTGGTATTGGCACGCAAGTCCGACGGAAGTCTAAGAATGTGTGTGGATCTGAGGGAGCTAAACGCAAATCTATGGCTTGACCGTCACCCCTTGCCTAACATTAACAAGCTGCTAGCATCTGTGGGGAGTGCCACGTGTTTCTCTACATTTGATCTATCTTCGGTTTACCATCAGATAGACCTGCATGAGAAGTCACGTGCCCTGACCTCATTTGTCACGCCCTTTGGGGCGTATCGTTTCTGTCGCATGCCCTTTGGATTGCCATCAGCATCTGCCATATCTCAGAGGGTCATGCAGAAGCTTTTTGATGGTGTGCCAGGTGTTGAGTACTTCCAGGATGACATACTGGTCGGGGTAAGGATCGCAAGGAACATGACGGCAGAGTGATGGAGGTGATGAAGGTTTTAGACAGAAGTGGGTTGACGCTAAAGTAGTCAAAGTGCCGGGGCGCGTTCCGAGTGTGACATATTTAGGTCACACCTCGATGAGAATGGAATAAGGCCCAAGGAGGAGCTGGTAAGGGTGATGAGAGAGGCACCTGCTCCTGTGAACAAGGAGCATCTTAGGTCATTCCCATGCATGACTGAGTATTACGTTCGGTTCATTCCTCTATATGCAGAAAAAACAGTGAATATGTGGTATGTGGGCGCTGTTAAAGAAAGGTGTCCGATTTGAGTGGACAGGAAGTTGTCAGAAGGAGTTTGTGGAGTTAAAAAGCGATGTGGATCATGCCTCGTCCTTAAGGTTCGTTTAATCCCCGCAACAAGACCATGTTGACTGTGGAGGCCAGCGATGTGTGTTTGGGGGCAGTGCTAGAACAATGGGAAAATGGAGTAAGCAGACCTATAGCATTTGCCTCAAGGGTGCTAAAGGATGTGGAAAAGCGTTATGTTGTTACAGAGAGAGAAAGGTTGGCTGCAGTGTGGGCATCAATGCATTTTAGGACTTTTCTTTGGAGAATTCCTTATGTGATCCGGACGGACCACAAACCGCTGATTTATGTGTTGACAACAAGAGGGATGTCTTCACTGTCTCCCAGGATTACCAGGTGGATGGCTGATGCACAGGAGTTTAACTTCAGGGTTGAGTTTATTCCAGGAGCCAAAAATGCTGGGGCGGATTGCTTATTGCGATTGCCTAGTTCGATTGGTGTTGGCAGCAAAGTGCTGGAGGATTTTCAGGTGAGTATGCAAGTGGCTAGTGTATTTCCTGCTGTAGATAAAAGTGAGTGGGACAAGGAATGTGCCGTTGATCCTGAGTTAATGAAGATCAGAGAAAGTTTAAGGGGAGGAGTATCTGAATTTGATGGCAGGATAATTGGCAGGGGTTATGAGCGTGTCTGGCGTGAGTTGTCGGAAGGTCCGTGGGGTATTGGGTGTACATGTATTGTAGGCCTTTGAAGTTCAACACAAAGTAGTTATCAACAGTAATACTTTTAAACCAACACAACACTACTAAAATACATATATACAATACCAAGTGGCCTAAAGGGTTAATGCACAGAATGGGTCCACAACCTAAAAGGAAAGGGAACTAACAATGCAAATTGTCTTTAGGCAGTTCTGCAGTAATCAATACCTAACTGAAAGGCAGTTCAGTCCCTAGGAAAAGTGGAGCTGTCATGATGCCTACCCCTGAGCATCCGGATCGAGTCCATCAGCCCCAGGAGCAGGCATCCAGATACTCATTAAAACCCCAACAGCCCCGGCTGGGGGCTGTTTGGATTCAGTCCTGGTGCTTTAGGCACCAGGCTCATCATAGAAATCAGTCCTGGTGCCATAGGCGCCAGGCTCATAGACTTTACTTACCTTATGCAGACCATGCTGCAAATGAGTCCAAGCCAACGTGAGACCTGGATGGGACTATTTTATTACAGGGACTATTTTTTACTCGGGTGTGGTTCTGGGGAACTTCTTACCTGGGACTACTTTGCAGGCTATTTAAACCACGCCCGAACAGCAGCTCATGCTTCGTGTTATTCTGCATCCAGCAGCGTAACGCTCACTGTGTCTGCAAGTCAGCATCCAGTCTTCTGCCACGCCCGCCTCGAATCCGGAGCTCCTAGACAAAAGGAAAAGAAAGGAGAAGAGGTTAGATCACGGACATTATTTGATTCCTTATCTGATTCCGGACCCAGCACATCTCCGAGCCTGGAAAGGACATTATTTCAGCACGCGTCGCTTCGCCAGCAGCAGCGCCGCGTTATACTCACCAGTCCACCGCATCTTTCAACTCAGCGCTGCCTCCATCATTTTCTTCGTCGAAACCCAGCAACTGGGGGGAAAACAAAAGGAATAACAAGGTGAGCCGAGAAAACCGACAATGACAATGTCTTTGCCACCATAGGCTTACCTGCTTTACAACCAGAGGTATTATCCTTTAATTCGCTGCATATTTCTATGCCGCACCTATAAAGGGAGAGAAAAAAGCAAGTTAAACTCATGCAACTTTTATCGGACAGTGTTTGGTAATACAGACTCTTACCTGAACGCCATCAGCTGCCTCCAGGCAATATTCTTTTAGACCCAGCTGCAACCTAACGAGGGAATGGAACAAGAGTGAACATCGGACATATTGAACTCTTTGAACTTTATAGACACTGGAGTCAATATTCCTCCGGAACTCCTCCAGTACCTTCAAACCAGTGAAGTAACTGGTATCTACGCACCCCTGCATGCCATGCAGGATGGAGAGCTCATCATTTAAAAACATACGGTGAGGTTACCAAGAGGGGATATCGGAGGTGATTAGTGGGGAGAACGAGAACAGTTGGGGGGGGCATCACTAAAGTCCACGGGTGGCTAAATCCCTTTCCCCACTTGCAGGAGAATACTTCTACGAGTCCAGCAGACAAGATTAGGCGGGCCAGTCCAGACTGTCATCTCTTCACTACGTATCATGTTGGTGGAGACCGCAGCTGTCCGGGTCCGATCGACGCCCCTGTGGGAACCAGGTGAGCGTAACAGAACACAAAGCCCATCTACAAATCCCCACCCGGGCGTAATGGAGACCTCAGAAACCGACCAATTAGCCCAATTGTTAGGAGAATTTAGGGCAGAAGTGCACTCCGCACGCCAAGAAACTAACGCCCTCAGGAGAGAACTGATTGTGCCAAAGGAGCGCACTGATGATCTGGCCAGACAACTGCTGCAAAACCAAGCCGGGAAAACACCACTACCTGGAGTTGGGGGGAATTTAACCCCCGTTTCATCGAGCAGCCCTGTGCAAGTGGTTCTACCAGGGAGCACTCCTTTAGCTCCACCCGAACGCTTTGCTGGGGACCCGAAAAGGTTCGCCGTGTTCATGAACCAATGCCGCTTGCACTTTTTATGCAGACCAGGAGCTTTTCCAAACGACCAAGCCAAAGTAGCCTTTGTACTGTCATACCTTAGTGGCAGCGCAGCGGATTGGTCAATTCCATTAGTCAACCAGGATGACCCTCTTCTTCGGGATTTTCAGGGTTTTCAATTGAGCATGGAAAGACTATTCACCAGAGATTCACAGGGACAGGCCCTGGATAACGAACTTCTATCCCTACGACAAGGAAACCAGGACCTGCTAATTTATATCGCAACCTTCAATAGGTTGGTGGTGGAAACCGGATGGCCAGTGGTAAAGCGAATTACATTATTTCATCGTGGTCTTCGGGTGAACTCAAAGATGTTTTGGCCCAAGTTGTGAACCCACCTCAGGATTGCGCAGAATATATAGACTTAGTGGTCCAGCTAGACCACCGACTTCAGAATAGAAAAGCTGATCGAGCTAAGTTCGAGAATCGGGTATTGGTTAAACCCAATGTTACTCCCAAAGGAACAGATGCATCAGAACCAATGCAGATCGGGGGTGTTAAGGGACCCTTAACTCAAAAAGAAAGAGAAAGGAGATGACAGATGCAGTTGTGTCTGTACTTTGGGGCCTCAGGACATTTTCTACAGGATTGCCCTATAAAACCATCCAAGAAAGTAGTCGGAGTTGCTGATAGAAATCAAACAGAGCCTGATTCAGGAAACGACCACGCCCGACAAGCGTAGAGGTCCGCTTGCCGAGCTTAAAGAAGGACACTCAGACCTCACACCTAATCATACCAATGGTCCTTATTGATCCAAGGCAGCCATCACGTATGCACGCAGTTAGGGCATACATTGATAGCGGGGCCGTAGGAAACAATGTGGATCACAAATAGGCTTCTAGGATGAATCTACCTCTCTGCAAAAAGACTACTTCAGATACTATCACCACAGTCGATGGAACTGAAATTGCCTCTGGGCCTGTAACCCCTTCCACCACAGAGATGACACTGTTGGGTCAAGATGGGCATCGAGAGACTATTGTGTTTGACTTAATCAAAGCCTCGCAGTTCCAAATAATACTGGGGATACCTTGGTTGGAAACACATAATCCTTGTATTGATTGGCGAGAGAAGAGAGTAACCTTCCCGGAGTGTGCACACACCTGTGACCCGGGAAAAAACCTTGAACAAAAGCCTGGCCACAGTCGCTAATCCAGTCATGCAGTTACCTCAGGAATATCAAGAATTCCAGGATGTTTTCCAAAAAGAACAACCTTACCACCTCATAGATCATACGATTGTCAAATCGACCTCATACCCGGTGCACAACCTCCATGCAGTAGGATCTACGCCCTTACGCCCTTACGGAACCCGAAAACCGTCACTTACGACAATACTTGGACCAATACCTTGCTAATGGCTTCATTCGTCCATCTAAGTCCCCCGCATCTTCAGCTTTATTCTTCGTGCCCAAAAAGGAAGAACCGATATCCATTGCCTCTGATCCCCAGACTACTAGACCAAGTAAAGGATGCTTGCATCTACACTAAATTAGATCTCCGAGGGGCATTTCATCTGGTACGTGTAAAGAAGGGCGGCTGGGGGCTGTTTCTATTCATTCCTGGCGCCTTAGGCGCCATGCTCATCATAGAAATCAGTCCTGGCACCATAGGCGCCAGGCTCATAGACTTTACTTACCTTATGCAGACCATGCTGCAAATGAGTCCAAGCCAACATGAGGCCTGGATGGGACTATTTTATTACAGGGACTTTTTTTTTACTCGTGTGTGGTTCTGAGGAACTTCTTACCTGGGACTACTTTGCAGGCTATTTAAACCACGCCCGAACAGCAGCTCATGCTTCGTGTTATTCTGCATCCAGCAGCGTAACTCTCACCGTGTCTGCAAGTCAGCATCCAGTCTTCTGCCACGCCCGCCTCGAATCCGGAGCTCCTAGACAAAAGGAAAAGAAAGGAGAAGAGGATAGATCACGGACATTATTTGATTCCTTACCTGATTCCGGACCCAGCACATCTCCGAGCCTGGAAAGGAGATTATTTCAGCACGCGTCGCTTCGCCAGCAGCAGCGCCGCGTTATACTCATCAGTCCACCGCATCTTTCAACTCGGCGCTGCCTCCATCATTTTCTTCATCGAAACCCAGCACCTGGACGGAAAACAAAAGGAATAACAAGGTGAGCCGAGAAAACCGACAAAGACAATCTCTTTGCCAATATAGGCTTACCTGCTTTACCACGTAGGTATTATCCTTTAATTCGCCGCATCTTTCTATGCCGCACCACTAAAGGGAGAGAAAACAGCAAGTTAAACTCATGCAACTTTTACCGGACAGTGTTTGGTAATACAGACTCTTACCTGAACGCCATCAGCTGCCTCCAGGCAATATTCTTTTGGACCCAGCTACATCCTAACGAGGGAATGGAACAAGAGTGAACATCGGACATATTGAACTCTTTGAACTTTATAGACACTGGAGTCAATATTCCTCCGGAACTCCTCCAATACCTTCAAACTAGTGAAGTAACTGGTATCTACGCGCCCCTGCATGCCATGCAGGATGGAGGGCTCATCATTTAAAAACATAAGGTGAGGTTACCAAGAGGGGATATCGGAGGTGATTAGTGGGGAGAACGAGAACAGTTGGGGGGGCCATCACTAAAGTCCACGGGTGGCTAAATCCCTTTCTCCACTTGCAGGAGAATACTTCTACGAGTCCAGCAGACAAGATTAGGCGGGCCAATCCAGACTGTCATCTCTTCACTACGCGTCACGTTGGTGGAGACCACAGCTGTCCGGGTCCGATCGACGCCCCTGTGGGAACCAGGTGAGCGTAACAGGAGCCTAATGCTCAAATGTACTTTCAAGCGCTGGTGCACACAAAATTGCAGAATGACGAAAACGGGGTCTCTTGTAGGGTCTGTAGCACCTCATGAAGGTGGGTGAGGCAATGCAGAACAGGTTCCCACTATTCGTGGAGGGTCTCCTGAAAAGGGCAGAACAGGTTCCAGGACTTTGGGAATGGGATGGTAGCTCAGGCTACCTGTGGAAAGGTGAGTGGCCCTCAGGGGACACTCGTGAGTAAAAATGGATGGAAGTGCTAGGGCCACCGGTAAGGGTTGCAATTACTCACCACCCCCCAGTGCACTCTGGACCAAACTTCGGCAGTCAAGTCCACTTCAGTTGCAGGTTCAAATACAGCAATTGCGTGGCTCTGCTGCTTTCAGCTGCAAAGTTACAGTGATGATTCCCTGCCAGGACAGTGGTGATTTCTCTGCTCCTGGTGGATGGATCAATCCAGTTTCACTGCAGCAGGCTGAAGGGCACAGAAGGGCACTGCAGCAAGGCACCTGCGAAGTTAATCACCATGGCTGGTTGACACGGTAACCGCATGTACTCTGGTTCGGACACTCTCTCTTTATTCCAGACCTGGGAATGCCAAGTGTACCGAGTTTGGTGTGAGAATGCCGTGAACAATGAGCTTACGATGTACCAAGTTTCAAGCGTATCCTTGAAACAGTGGCAGAGCAAAGGTCCTGGTTGGCCCAGGAACACTTCAAAGAGGCTTACTTTCAGGTTTAGATGAAGGTACCGAGAATAGTTGATCCCATTATTCAAATGGGTCGAAGTGCCTTTGCAGACCTTCTGGTTCAATCAGATGCAGAGGGGTCCAGCGGGACAACAGCAGACTCAGGGTGCCAAACCTTCCAGCAGGTCACCAGCGGTTCCTCGACTCGGCTTCTTGGTTTCAGGATACTTGGATCCTTTTCTATGTTCAGTGAGAACTCAAGCGATTAACCTGGTATGGGTGTTTGGAGCCTTCTCTTATACAGAATCTCCTTTGCGCCAAAATGAAGAGGACCCAATGGTTGATCTGCTCACATACAGGCACACCAGACGTGGACCAATCACAGACCACGGTAGTCCCAGTGATTCACAGCACACAGGACTCTCTGGCACCCAGGATGTGGATTGGAACTAGACAGTCCAGCCCATATCCTGGGGGCACACACACAAGGCCTGCAGAAGCCAGCGAAAGCTTGGCATTTCACGGGAGAATGCATGCCCAAATAAGGACTGACACGGGTCGGCTCAACCTGGGGAAGGTGAAGGAGCAAGATGGCCAAAGGACAGGATAAAGAACCTTGTGGCATCGCCATTTTGGAGCCAGGCCACCTTTCTGTGCCAACCACGATAAATGCGGTTTGCAGGGCAAGAAAGGGTTCAAATTATGCAAAAAGGTAAGCGTTCACCAGCCCTGTCCAGGTCACATCTGCACTCCTCCTAAAAATCCTTTGAGGGAGTCTAGGGCCTTTGGAAACGAAAGGAAGACCCAAGCACACTGTACTGTAAGGTACATTGTGCACTTGTAACACGTTGCAGAAAAGCTGCAACAGTCGAAAGGACTAAGGGAAACAAAGTCTCCCAGTACTGACTGCCTTTAAGGGCATGTCAGTTTCCCCATAATAAAGTGAGCGACAGCCCAGTGGAGAGCAGCTGAAGTCTGTGCTTCACTGGCAAAATCAGACTATGGTGTTTAAACAGCAGCAAAAGGTTGGTAGGTATACAACTGGAGGGAAAATTACACATAAAATGGGAAACTTTCCTAACAGTCAGTGAGGGAGAGCGCTTGGTGTATCTCGAAGTGAGAATGAGGTCTCCAAAAAAAAGGATAAAAGAAAGCACAGAGATGGTACAGAGTCTAAGTCTTCCATAAAGTAGGCCCATCCTCTGAAGGATAACAGAGTGCATGAGAGGGTTTTAGACTGATATTTCTCTCATCTTTCTTTTGTGTTCTACCTTCGTCTTTAGAGCAACATTGAACAAGAAGTCTAGGAGAGATTGTTATTGAAGTAGAAGTTTCGAATTTCAAAATATATGTGACCCTTAAGAAGCAACACAAGAACCCGATATGGGTACTAAGACCCTGAAGAATGCAAACCAAATACCAGGCTGCAGAAACCAGTCGACCATCTTAGTAGTACATCCTTTACGTTATAACCTTTGCTGCAGAATTTAATATTAATGAACTTATTTAGAATAATCATGCTTAGATGAGGGATGAATAAAGCAGCAATATCTAATTCTGACTGTATGGCAAAAAACTAAAGAAAGAATAACATCAATCAGTTTATATACCTTTTAAACTGATATCTTGTATTTTAACATGAAAACCCTTAAGCCATTATACTTATTAGGGACCGATGTAACTGTGAAACTACGTAAATTGGCTGTCGTGGTTAGATTGGTGGCACATCACCGATATCTAGAGAAGGATTATTAATTTAGAAGTTCACCTTTTCTGTGATAAGTGAGTGGAAAACATAGTTGCATATTTAAAGGAGCCTCTTTTTCATGTGATTTTAGTTAATGTTAAAGGATATTTATACTGTACACTATCACCACCAAAGTGGTCTCCTGGCGCTTTGGCAGATATGAAAGAAAAGAGAGTGGGATGGGTTTGTAGGATTGAGTGGGAAAAGTGCAAGAGAGCTGTCATGTGCTGTTGGCATTTTAGTTTGGTTAACACTGTTTGCTGAGCTTAGGTGTGCTTTTCGGTTCATAGCCGTCATGTGCTGTTGCGTGAGGCTACGTGTGGTTTGTTTTGTTGTTGCAGTGTAGTGAAGTGCGTGCAGTTTGTAGTGCTTCTGAGGTATGGTTGTGTTTGGTTAGTTTGAGAGGTGTATGCAGAGGGGTGAGATTTTTTGTAGAGTTGGTTAGTGGCATCACTGTCTAGATGTGATGCATGATTATCTTTACAATTCTATCTAAATGTGATGCACGCTAGTCTACACAATTCTATCCAGATATGATTCATGATTATCTTCACACTTCTGTCTAAATCTGATGCAGGCTAATCTCCACAATACTTTCTAAATGTGACGCAGGCTAATCCCCACAATTCTATATGTTTGAGACAAATGATTACCTTCACACTTCTATCTAGACGTGATGTATGATTATCTTCACAATTCTATGTATATGAGGCATATGATTATCTTCACACTTCTATCTAGATGTGATGTATGATTATCTTCACAATTCTATGTATATGAGGCATATGATTATCTTCACACTTCTATCTAGATGTGATGTATGATTATCTTCACACCTCAATCTAGATGTGATGTATGATTATCTTCAAAATTCTGTCTAGACGTGACGCACGCTAATCTCCACAATTCTATCTAGATGTGAGACATGATTTATCTTCACAATTCTGCCTGGATGTGACTCATGCTAATCTTTAACAGTTCTATTTAAATGTGACGTATGTTGATCCTTTACGCAGACCAGCTCAAGAAACGGGGTGGGAGCTGTACTATGGTGTCAGCTGCAGTCAGCTGACAGATGCATGATATGCATGGAACGCGTGGGGAGTGTGAGGTCATGAATGCAGATTTGAATGTTAGGGTTTAAGTAGGAAGGTTACGAGAGAGCAGTAGTTCCTGCTGCTGGTTGGAGGCTGACGGAGTGGTGTCAGTGGGGTTTTACTTTCTACTATACCTATCTGCAAGACTAACATTTGAACAATCTTTATCTGCCGGTGCTTGCTTACTTCAGGAGTCCACATAAAACACACGATAAACCTCACAGAATACCACAAACTAGGCAAACAACAATTGCAAAAAACACACATAACCCTCCACAAAAGCACCCGAAACAGGCCAAAAATTGATTAAAATCAATGTAAAACTACTCACTGAGCATCAACCAGCGCCTAAAACTGCTCTTCATTTCCTTGCAGGATGCTTCTAGATTACAGTCAGGTAGGCAAATGGAAATGGCTGCCAGGAACAGAGGCAGAGAGACACCTGACTGATCCAGCCAATTGCAAGGGGGAGGTTGGAGACAGTAAGAAAGCCAGAAAGAAACAAAGGACTGCACCCCAGAGACTGCACACTCTAGATGCAGACCAGCTCAGAAAACGGGGTGGGAGTCCACAGAAAAACACAAGATAAGCCCCATGGAATACCACAAACTAGGCAAAAAAACGATTGCAAAATGCACGCACATCCCTCCATAAAAGCACCTGCAACAGGCCAAAAACGAATTGGAATCAATGAAGACTACTCAGTGAGCATCAACCAGCCCCTAAGACTGCTCTTCAAGTGGTTTCCTTGCAGGATGCTTCTAGATTACAGTCAGTAAGGCAAGTGGAAATGTGGTAGAAATTATCAAGATTGGGTCTGGGGACCTTGTTACAGGGTTTTGCTCTATCCTCTCCAGCCTATTGGGAGATCACCTATGGCGTCAGACGAGGCAGCAGTCTGTGAACTAATGCTGAATGGCTTCAGGAAACTCAACAAAGCTATAAAGGAGGGAACAGAATATGTGGCAATTGTGGGGCAGATGAAGAAGCAAGTGGAGATGCTTTCAGATCTGGGAGCCTCCAAATTGAGAAGGAGGCACTTTCATATTCAGCATTACCATCCTGAGGGTTCTCAGTAAGCAATTGTCCTCAAACTCCAATTTGAAGGGATCAAGCTATTTGGAGCTACCTTAGAGAAGAAGGTACACTAAGTGTGTAAACTGGACAAGCATGGAGATAGAATCCGCAAAAAGACAGAATGTCCTATATTACAAAAACATCAAGGGCACGGAGGCAGCCTGATATCCAATTTCCATGCACCCAGGAGCAGGTTTGGGCAAAGACTAAAGGAGAGGGGTTGTTTACTCAAAGGGAAAAGAACATCTCCTCCAGAAATGTTGACAACCAAAGTTGGCAAGTTGGGGGTAGAGTTTCCAGTTTTTTCAGAAAGTTTCAGTAATGTTCTTTGTATTATTGAGCCAACAGACGTATCATGTTTACTTATCTGATCAAGTTTGAGAGCCCTCTGGCTCACCGACGAATGGTGACGACTTCAGCACCGTAGAGCGAGGCCAAGAGGAGAGCCAGGCCACTGGGAATTCTGGAACTGCAGGACAACAGAGCAATATCAAAGGTTACTCGTACAGCGAGGGGCTAGGGCTACTGCTCGATTATTTGCAGGGTTCTCAAGGTCAGGAAAAAAGTACAGACTAGTCTTAGACTTGAATGGGTTGAACAAATCCAAAGTTAAGACCAGATTCAAGGGGAACCTTTAGGACCTATGCTTTCCCAATAACCGACAATTTGTTGGTATGTTTGGAGCTTCAGGGGTTGGCAGATGGGCATTAATGGTCACAAGTAGTCTTTGGTTCAGATCAGTGATTACCATTCCACAGGTGGAAGCGAGAAGGCCTTTTTCTTTAAATGTCAAAGGCAAATCAACCAGAGGCATGGCAGCGCCATGGGCCAATGCACAGGGTGTCTCCATGGAGGAAACTTGTAAAGGGGCCACATGGGTGGACCCAAACACATTTGTCAGGTATTTTAGGTTGAATGTGGATGACAACATTTTGGGTTCTTTTGGTGCAAGCATTTGGCACTCCAGCATAAACTTAGCAAGGGGTGCAGAATGTTTTGATAATAAATGGTCATGGCTGTGCAGCACCATACAGTCTGCCTCATCACGAGTTTGGTGGCAACCCTTAAATGTGGCAGTAACGCTATTACCGCTACATTTAAGGGTCTGCCAAATCAGAGGCTTGGCGGATTTACCCCCAGCTCTGAGCTGGGGGCAAATCTGCCGTGATTTTGATGATTTTCGGCACTATTATCGCATGCGGTAATACAGCCAGCGGTAATAGCGCCAGACATTCCCCATTGGGCCCAATGGGGAATGGGAAATTCCTGAATGGGCCCAATGGGGAATGGGGATTTACCATTCCGCCAAACCCGTGATCCGGCGCTAATAGCATCAGGGGTTTGGCGGTAGGGCTAATAGCCCCGGCTGTAATACCGCCGGGGTTAGTGCCCAACTCGTGATGAGGCCGTGTGTTTGATCATAATCCCCTTCCCCTACTAATCATTGATTTGCCCCTTTGGTACCTTCTGGGAGCGGGATGTGGAGGTAATGAATGGATTATTTACCAGTAATCTTTCTTACTCCTAGTCCTACTCTTCCTCATCACAATACATACCTCCAGCCTCACTCTCCCAGTGTGTGGAATGTTCCATGATCCTATGTGATAAAGTAAGTGGTAAGGGGTGAGAGTAAATTAAGTTGGGAATAGGCTCTGTCCTACAGACTGTGGCCTCATAGGTAAGCACTGTGAAGAGAACGAGCTGGACTATGTGTCAGAATTCTTCCAATTGAGCACTCTGTGGGCTAACTGTGCTCTCAATACAGCATCAGAATTCAGACTTAAGTATAATCATGCATATTTCTGATTTCACCTGCATGCCAGTTGGAGATTATTAAAATGTAACTATTGGATTGCACAAATCACATGTCCCGAGATGCCCCTTTTGGTCCTTTGGGAAACCTGGCCATTACCATGTAACAGCTTGAGAACTACAATACCCGGACATCCAATGAATATGGTTTGATTTTACTTTCCATGTTTCATTGAGTTAGGAGGCAGTTTACGTTCTGAGATAAGTCAGAATCAGGAGACGGAAAAGGGGGCATGATTTGTACATGTTTTATTCTCTCAGAAAACACCTAATCTTAACCTAACTCTGCAGTGCTAAGCCCTTCTTTACACAAAGTTAAAAAGGGAGCTTGTCAGGGTGTCAAGATGATGGAACAGAAATAGTGTCCTCTGTTGAGAAACCCATTCTGACCTACTTTCCATCCCTGCTACTCCAAAAGTAAATATAAAACAACCAGGACATACTTTTTGGGCTTTGTTTAATGAAAGGGATGGCTGCTGGCTTCTGACCACCACCCTTGTGTCTCTTTGCCATAGGCCTCGGCCTATGTCCACAGTCCCCAACATATGACTCGTGCACTGCTGAAGTGCCTTCCCTGGACTCCAGCCAAGTCTCAATGGTTTCTCCTTTAAACGATATTTCTCACAGTCTTTCTCTCTTCATGCAAGACTTTCCTCTGTTTTGCTTCTCCAATCACGAATCCTTTCAGCTGCTTTCTCCCCACTCTAGGGCTCCTCGACAGCCTCCCCTCTCCGGGACTTGTCTCAATCTTTCTTTTCATTTCTCACAGTGTTTCCCCCAATCTGGGGCTTCTCTTTTTCTTCTTTCCCAACTCTGGGGCTTCCGGGTGGTATCCGCACTCCAGGGCTTGTTTCCATTTCTCTCCCCAGTTTGGGGTTTCTTGGATCTCTCCCTACTCTTGGGCTTGTCCTGATTTTTTCTGCTAGACTAGGGCTTTTTGTTGTCTGCCCGGGGCTTGTTCTAGGGTTTTACTGATCCTTCCCCAACCCTGGGCCTTCTCTCTCACTTTCTTTCACCTTGGGTGCACTCCCGGCTCTGGGACTTTGCTTTGTGTCTATCACCCACCCTGGGGTTTCACAGGGCCTTCCCCGCTCCAGGGCTTCTGTTTCACTGCTGTGTCATGCCGCACCCCTGCCCTTCTGCTGGAGCCACGGTGCATCTGTTGGTGATGGGCGGTGCTCCTTGGGAGGACTGCACCATCTCTCTGGCCTTCCTCTCTCTGCATAGGCACTGACATTAGTCATTCCCTAGGTTCCCCTCTGGCTGACAACTTCCCTTTTCCCCTAATCTCTCGGTTGGAGGACCGACCGGTGGGTGGCTTCTCCCTGGGCCCAGTTTTCGGTCCTTGAAGGTTCTCGGCACTCGCTCCTGGTGTGGAGCCAGAAAGTTCTGGTTCCCCAGCAACGAGGTCTGGCTGGACTCGACAGGTCCACACACCGCAGTGCAGAACTCCTTGTCTCATGTTCTCTCTTTCGTACGGACCACGCCCCTGTGTGCTCGGTAACATTCTTAATCCCTGGGGGCTTCCTGATTTCTCTTTTGTGATTGCCTTTTTATATACTACCTTGCTCCTATACATTTCCAGCATATGCTCGACTGAGTGCTGCTTCAGTATCTTAGCAAACCTGAATAGGTCCTGTACCATTTGGTTCCTTTTCAACCTTTGTATTTCAATATAATTGTTCCACGTGAGTTATTAGTTAAAAATGATTCCCCGATAGGTAAAATTCTTGCAGACCTGCAATCTAGAATCATTTAGAGAAATGAATATCCACTGAGACCATTAGTAACTCGCATGACAAGCATTTCCCGGCATTCACCATGACTTGAGGAGAACCATGTCCAGTTCCGGAAGCACCTCAAACCCTTTCTCTTTTTCTCCTCCTCTTCTCTACTGACCTCCTGGCTGTAACTGGAACTGCACTGGCTACCTGGACACCCTCTGATCTCGGGCCCAGGTCCTTCCCCTGCCAGCATCACACACCTGCACTGCCCACCTGGCAACCCCTGCACTTGGGGACTGTTTCTGTATCCCTACAGTCCCCCTACCAGCCCTTGACACCTGATGCCCGCACTTAGCCATGCACTTGCCACATGCTGGCCGTTTACTTATTTATTGTTATCATCTTTTCCCATGTACTGCACTGTCCCTGCCCCCTTCCCATGCACTTGCGTGATCTGAATGACACCTGGCCTAGTAGGATCGTTGTCCGTCCTCCCTTTGTTCCCCTCCCTTGCCTCGTCGCGCCTTGAAACACTTGTGTATAGGCGCTTTATAAATGCCATATCATATCATATCATATCCACAGTCCTGCATATAACTACTGTAGGTATCAACAAGTGTCTGCAAGGATTTTGGCTTTCTGGCATGCAGCACTGCATCTTCGGCATCAATGGCATAGCAGGCCCCTACAGGCCTTGAGGTGTGGGGCGTGGGGGGGGGGGGCACGCTGACATATGTCCTGGTGGGGGGCCCCTTCGGAATTCAAAAAGATAAAGATTATTTTTGAAGTTACTCTGAATTCATAAAGAAATGATTGCCGATACGGTCCTATATCGGAAATAATTTCCTTGTGACAGCAGAAGGACTTAAAGAATGAAACTATTCCTTTTTTAAGTCATAGGCACCCGCCCCTCCTCCCCAACCCCATGACCTGGAGGCTTCCAGATAGAAGGACTCCCTGTCACAGGCTGGGGGGAGCCCTATGACTTCAAAAAGAAATAGTTCAGTTTTGAAGTCCTTTATCCTTCATAAAGACATTGGGCCTCATTCTGACCCTGGCAGTAGCCGTGCTGGTAAATACCGGAGTCATGAATTTACTGGCACCCGGCATTGGCCAATTACCGGGGCATTCCAGCCCCTGAGGACACAGTAATTTCCCATTGCCAGCTGCCGGTAATTATTAGTCCCCATTCCCATTTGAGACCCATAGGGCTCAGTGGGAATAGGGAGGTCGGATGCACCGGCACTATTCGAGAATGGTGCCGGTGCATCCGACATGGTCTGCGAGCAGGTGCCGTTCCCCCCGCCAGGCCAGACCTGATGGGCTGGTAGTCACCTGCTCGCAGACTCGTAGTTTGCCGGTCCGGAAACAACGGTACCGGTAAGCTTACCTGTACCATTGTTTCCGGACCGGAAAACTCATAATGAGGCCCATTATTTCCGTTGTGGTAATTGGTTCCATAATGGAAATAATGGGCCTCACTACGATTTTGGAGGTAGCCATACCGTCACTACCAGCATGGCTACCTCCAAACTCGTGTCCGGGTCCAGGTCTTGAAAAAAGGGAATTACCGGGCCATTTCGACTTTTGCAGGCCCGGTAATTCCCATTTTCGGGACCCGGACCCTGTACATCCCATTTCCCATTTGAGCCCCCATAGGGCTCAATGGGAATGGGGAGGATGCTAACAACGGACCCGTTAATGACAGGTCCGTTGTTAACATCCTGGTCTGCACGCGGGTGCCGGAATGCACGTCTGGCCAGACCAGACGTGCATACCGCCACCCGCGAGAAAACTTGTAATGTGGCTGCCCGGTATGAACAGTGCCGCCAGGGTCATAATGAGGCCCAATGTCTTTATGAAGGCAGTGTGGCTTCAAAAAGAAACTATTGCGTTTGAAGTCATACGGGCCCCCCACCCCATGACATGGAGGCCTCCAGCTCCATGGCAGGAACAAGCGTTCCTGCTGCACTGCTGCGCTGAAAGGCCTTGTTCTCTGTCCTTGATCAACGGATTCAAAGGTTCGAAAATGTACTTTGTGTAAATGTGTGTGAGTGCGTACATGGAAGTGTGTATTTGTGAATGAGTGAGCGCATGATGTATGGGTGGCTGCCTGGGTGTGCGTGCAAGTTTATGGTGAACTGAAGCCCATGTAAATGTATGAGTGACTGGGTGTGTGTGTGTGAGTGTATGGTGAATGTTTGTTGTGATTACTTACCAGAAATCTTCATTACTCCTAGTCCTACTCTCCCTCGTCACAGTACTTGTGAATGAGGCACGTTGCCTCATACATAGTACCAGGACGAGTTAGTGGGACGTGGATGTAATGCATGACATAGTTAACTATAGTCTTCATTGCTCCTAATCCCACTTTTCCTCATCCCAGTACTTACCTATGAGGGAAAGTGTCTCATAGGTAAGCACTGGAACAAGGAAAAGGGACATGGAGGTAGTGGTGTGTGCTTGTGTTTAATGGCTGGGTTACTTATTGGTAATATTATTTACTCCTAGCCCTACTCTTCCATGTCCGAGTACTTGTGTATGAGGCACATTGCCTCATGCACAAGTACTGGGATGAGGCAGACTGGATGTGGGGGAGCAAGGAGAGATGGAGAGATGGAAAGAATGGTGCAGTGTGGATGGGTGACAGGGTTGGAGGAGGAGGAAACAAGGGCACTGTGACGAATATAGCAAGGTCATCACTACTTCACCATGGAGAAATGTCCCCTCATGTGGCCAGGGAAAGGCAATAGCTACCTGACTCTGACCCTGGGGGTGGCTGTCTGTGGGAGAACCACATGAGGGAAACAGCCCATGGGTAGGTGGAGTGGACTCGCTAGGTCAAGGCAGACATTTCCCTTTTTCTTTAGCCTCTGGTAACACCCACTTGCCCCCCTATTCCTGCATGGCATACTGTAGTGTGGGTGTAGAGACTCCAGTCATGAACAATCACCAACTGTATTTATATTCCCCTTAGCTTGATAGCACTGAGACCAGAAGGGGGACTGGAGTAATGAAGATCACTAGAACCGGAAAGCAAATGCTGCACTCTAATTGTTTGAAAAGGTTAACAGGTGCCAGGACATTTAAAAACACCACACCTGGAGAGAGAGACTCACTACTCCTGTTAGGGAGAATTCTCTTCTAAGGCTAATTTCCCTTACCTATAGAGTCCCCCAGCAGCTTTGCTGGATTTGAAGGGTTTATTTGTTTCTCCTGCTAAGAGTGAGACCCGTTTTTCCCACTCTTAGGCAGATTGCTAGTGTGTGTTTTAGGCTATCCTGTGTGCTTCTGGTCTATGGGATTTTCTCACCCTCATAGGAATCATCTTTTTAATATGTGTGGTACACAGCACCCTCCGTGCAGTACCACAGGGGTGTCATAGTGACCCCCAAACATAGACTCCATACCCTGGGACTGACTACTGTCTCCTAGGGCATGTAAAGTCCCCATTGACTTTACTGGTTGATAATTATTAACTAAACCAGTACAACCCATATTACTATGGAAGTACTGGAAAGGGTTAATAGTTTTTCCCTAACGTTCATTTCAAAGGGGGTACCGTACAGTTCCCTCTCAAAAGTTTCTGGCTGGTGGCAGTGGTTACTACCGTAAATATTCGACCGTGAATATTTCCCTATGGGATTTTCCCATTGTTCGAGGCTACCACTTTTACTGACAGCCTCTAACATACCGCCGGTTTATTTTAATATTAACTTTACTCTGGTAGGTTTTTATTGCCAGAACTTTGTTTATATTTCTTTCTCGTGTCTTTCTCTATAATCCTATCCCAGGTCGGGGATTCTTTGTTCGTCCTTTTGGTGGGCTTCTGCATAGAAGACCTCCTCTCGGCGCCACTGAGTCTGGGGTAGACAGGATGTGTGGGAGGGGGAATAGGCACCCTGGCCAGGGTTGCCTACGCAACCCAAGTCGCACTCTGCCCTGATAGACTGGGGGGTTCTCCCGCCAGGAGAGCCACCCCACTGTGTGATTGACAGCTAGGCTGTATGAATGGGGGTCTTTCTGTATAAAAGCAGGGTCCTGCTGCAGATCCTCACCACTTTTCCCCAACGACTTGAGAAGATCTTCCTTTGCAAGAGTATTCTTCCCTTGAGCTGGTGGGGCCAACCAGTTTGCCAATTGCCTTCCAGGACCTGCCTTGGTCGAATCGCCAGTGCCAAGCACTAGGAAACCGGATAGCCAGGCACCCGTCCACCATGACCGCGATTTAAAGGAGTGTCCTTTTTATTCGTTTTGGCAACACCGCGGCTGGTTTAATCTCTGGGCAGTGCAGTAACTCAAACCTTCCTCCACGACGAGAGTCTCTCTTCCTCTGCTGGATCCCCCGAACTGCAGGAACTGCCAGGAACTACCACCAGCGCAGGAGCCTCTTCCACTTTTAAGGTAAATTGTTCCGCCAGGCCTCCCATTTTGTTGGGTACTGCTAAAGGTGTTTTAAATCCTTTACTTACCTACTAGGTTGGCCACCCCTATCCTCTAACATTGTCTTTTACCTTCTGCAACCACCTTTTCGAATCGTTAAACAAGACTTGACTGCAGCTATTAGAACATTTTTGCTCCTGGGCACATTGCCCTGTACCATTGACTCTGGCACAGGCATATTGACTCTGGCTAAATCTGTTACAACTGCCTTCTCTAGATTGCTTCTCACCTAGAAATGTATTGGTGCACCTAACTCTTATAACCACCTTTTCCTTCCCTCTTTCTTTTTTTACTTGTGAAGTGCCATTTTGCTCGGTTTGCATCTCAGTATTGGATATGCTAAAGTACTACCTTGCCTAACTTGTTCACAATCTTCTTGGGAAATATTGCTGGTGTGTTAAAGAGTATACACCTGCATAACTTGTCCTTTCCCTCCCTTTTGAGAAATTGATAGAGTGCCATTTCTGCGTGGTTTTCACTGTGCCGTTTTGCTCAGTTTTCACTCTTGCTCAAACTTGTCTACAATTTAAATAGGGAGTTGTGTATACTTTTATTGACTGATTTAACTTGTTTTTATAATTGTGATTTGTGTGTGAACATCAGAGTGTGTAAAATAAATATATATTCTTTTCGATACACAGCTTTGGTCAGTGGTTCCTTGTTCCACAGTATTGTAGTTCTAATGTGTAAACCCTGAATACTGCTCATCTCCCTCTTGAGATAAGTCTGACTGCTTAGCCACAGCTACCAACTAAATCTTTGTGGTACAGACTGATACCAATGGGGATTTATTGGATATACGTGTAGTCTTAATCTTCTGTAGTGCTCGCTAAGGGAACTGCACAGGATTCTGCCTAACAACTCCCAACATCAGTCGGGACACAGAAGGAGAGCAGGCTGCAGTATGCAGTGGAGACGCTGCTGGAGGTGCCATCCAGGGAAGTCTAGAAGCAGAAGGTTTGCAGCGCTTGTGCCCTGGACAGCAAGAGCTGTCATGTGAAGAAGGAGTCAAAGCTGGAACCGGAGAGTTCAGATGGGACACCCTCCCAACCGGCAAGCAAACAGTAGCAAGAACAGTGAGATGCGAAGGACGCAGCCCACAAACCGGTGAGCCCAGAGAGCGATGTTGGAGTGCTGGGATGCTTTATGGCAAATGCTGCAGACCATTGATGAACCTTGTAAGCCCAAACAAGGGAGCTGGGAGACTGGGGCGATTGAGGAAAGAGAATAAGATGAATCAAGATGGGTCACTGACCCAATATATGAAAAGCATAAATAAAGAATCTTTGAACTATGTAAAAGTGAAGGTGATTACTGATGAGAAGTGTGAATCTGGGATCTGCACCCAAATACTGAACCAATTAAGAAAATCCTAGCAGGAGAGTATATAGGCATACAGCGAGTCTGGGACTCGCACAAAAGTGATGAAATAACAAAGTCCTGGCAGGAGAGTAAACCAGGCATACAGACAGTCTGGGACCTGCACCCAATTGACCAAGCAAGAAAGTCCAGACAGGAGAGCAAACCAGGCATACTGCAAGTCTGGGACCCACACCCAATCAAGATTGTTGAACTTGGAAAAGGGGAAACGCAGTTCCCTAAATGTGTGGAATATAGGGGGAGGGAGTCTCCCTCCCTTTTGTAGGTGAAGTCTGTGAACTGTGGAAAAACCAAGAAAGCTCAAGGGGAGAAATATACCTCTTGAGCCTGTGAATTGTGAAATCTGTAAATTGTGGAAAAGCTAAGAAAGTTCAGGCAAAGAAGAATAACCCTAGAAGCTGTGAATTGTGGATCTGTGAAATGTATGAACTGTGATAAAACTAAGAAAGCGCGGGGGCAGAGGCATACTCCTTGAGCATGTGAATTGTGGAACTGTGAAAATCACAAACAAAGGGTCATACCCCTTTAGATTGTGGAATGGTATAACCAAAAAGGCGATCAAGAGAGAAATCGTATATCTGCAGTTGATGAACTGTGTAAATTGGAGGAAACTTAGGGGGAGAATCATCCCCTTGAGATTGTGGAGTATGGTAAAGTCAAAGTGAAGAACATTAAATACATAGAGAAATCCAGGGGAAGGGAAAGACCCCCTTTAACTGGTAGAACTTTGTTGATTTCTTTAACACTTTAGAACTTTATGTTTGAACTTTGGAAAGGAGCTGCAGGTGATCAGCTAAAGACATCTTCCCCTTCACATTATATTGAGTTTAGTGTGTGAGGGCCAGGTTAGTATTTTGGACACAGGACAGAGAACTTGTTGTTTTGGAAATTGTGACACAGTAGTGCCTTACTTTGTTGAGGCAGGGAAACCCCTCCTAGAGTTAGGGATAGGTAGGATTTGCCCAAACCTTTCATTAATTTTGTCAATAAAAGTCTTTAACAATCACCATAATGCCACTGTGTCGCAGTCTTACTCTTGACCCCTTACAGTACCCACATGAAAGAGGCCCATGGTACAGAGGCCCACCAGAAAATCTCCAGAGTTCTTTGTAGGCCAGTCCACCACCAACAGCATAGCTTATGAATTTGAGCTGAAACCTGAAGCGAACCACAGGGAGACCAAAGAACGGTTAGGTCTCTATTTCAAAAGGGCTTGTATCCACATATCCCACACAACATCCAGCTGCCCACCCTCCATCCTCCAACTGCCGATTCCCATACACTCTGGTTCTAATTCCACCTCTTAAACCACTTTTCCCATTCCGAACCACATTTAATTACCCTTGCAAAATTCGCTATGTTTTTCCCGTTGTTTTGGCTTCGTCCAAAATTGCATTCTTTTTTATCTAGTCAATAACATCACTGTATACCGAACACCACGCTTGATTCTCACCCACGACCCAACCATCACACCAACAGGTGACTTGGTCCTCTTACCTAACCTGCCGTCATCGTGCCTTTTATACTTTTCCTGAGCCCTTATAGCCCTACTCCTAAGGTCCTCTTCCACTTTCTCATTACCTAAATTGGCACCAGCTACACCATTCACCCACGTGGGATTGAGCCCCGAGTTTGCCTCCCTACCCCTCATGATTCTGAAAGGTGATACCCCAGTGGCTCCATTGGGTGACACCTTCACGTTCCAAAGTAATTTCTTGACAGCGTTCACAACATTGACACCATTTCTTGCTGCTTCCCCTACCACACCTACTAGTGTCCTGTTAAAACGCTCAACAAGTCAATTTGACTGAGGCCTATATAAAGATTGTCATTGGTATCATGTCAGTCAGCTAAGTTAGAGGGCAGTTCCCTGAGGTGATCTGGATGTCCATAGGTTGTACATTCCTCCAATCCTTCCTGGTTGGCTGAGGCCATACAGGAGGGAGGGGAAATTCAGAGGGAAGCAGATCGAGCTGATGATGCTTTTAGAAGGGAAGGACTGTGCGATTTTTCCTCTTCACAATGGCCTATGAAAAAGCTAAAGAGGCGTGAACTTCCGAGGGGTGGAACAAGAGACGGCTTCCTCCTCTCTGAGAGCAATGCCTAATTTGCTCTTTCCCCCGTCCTCTCAGGAGGACGGCTGTCTCCCTGCAGTCGTCACATCACAGGAGACCCATTGTAGAGGTTTTGGACAAGTCGTGCTTGCAACCTGTAGGCCAAAATATAGATGGCTGTGAGCTGGAAATGTGGCCACGTGGTTGTGAATCCATAGAGGCGCCTTCCAGAGAAATGGAGGCGAGAAAGAAAACAGGAGCACCCTGGATACTCGTGGTGCTGTGAGTGGAAGCGAACGTCCTCTGCCAGAGCCCGTGCCATCTATATTTTGGCCTACAGGTTGCAAGCTCCCTGCTTCTGCTTGTTACCTGTGAGATAGTCCGGAGGATTCCTGCCCCCACTAGCGGCTCTCCTCCTCAACCAGGCACCTTCTACCCATTTACCTGGAGTCCTTTCCTGGACCTTATTGTTCTCCCCACCACGCAGCTACTCCACGCTTGCGAGCACTTCACGGTGCTCCCAGCTTTAGAGTGACCTGACTTACATGGCCCTAGAAGAAGGCTCCCATCTCCATAGCCGAAACGTCTGCAGCATCAATGCCCACACTTCCCTGGGCTGACAACTATGTCTGCACCTACATTTCTATCATTATATTTTGACGTAGACCAAACATGAGATCACATTCTAGCCGGGCTCAGGAGACCCTTGACCTAAGTCTCCAATTCACTAAATCAGTGACTACTCTGTCTTCATTTAATCTGTTCTCACAACATAACAGAATTACACAAGCTAATTCAAGCACTAAAGAACTGTTCGCCATACTCAGAGAACTGGAAAACCCAATAACACCTCAAGATAACTGCCTTAAAGATAAAAAATGGTGCTCTGAAATCCAGCACACTCTCTCTAACAAAGTCCGAAACCTTCAAAAGAAAATAGAACTAAAACGTGAGACATTAGCATCCAATATATTACCGCCTACTAAGACACTCCCTAACTCCAAACCCACTACGCAATTCCACTTCTCCAAAGTCTCCATACTTGAAGTAGAGAAAGTAATACTCGGTCTAAAACCCTCCAACTGCAAAGGAGACCTATGTCCAGCACAACTCATCAAAGATGTCGCACGAGATCTAGCACCATTTATCACTAAGTAAATTAATGCCTCCTTTACCACAGGCATTATCCCCAGTAACTTAAAAGAGTCTTGGGTGCTCCCACTCTTAAAAAAGGCTACTTTAGACCCCTCTATACCTACCAATTATAGACCTATTACTACGGTACCGTTCCTTTTGAAGATCCTGGACAAGGTGGCATATATCCAAATCCAGAATTTCCTGGAACAAAACCAACTATTAGGCTCCCGACAATCTGGCTTCCGCCCTCTTCACGGCACAGAAACTGCTTTGATTGACCTTAAAGCTCAAATAGACAAAGTACGAGACTCTGGAAAACCAGCACTCCTCCTGCTACTAGACCTATCGGCCGCTTTTGATTTAGTGGACCATAAAGTCCTATGTAACCACCTAGCTTCTGCAGCACACTTCTCCACTGAGGCCATAGCATGGATACAATCTTTCCTTAGTGACCGCACCATGAGGGTTTTCTCACCTACAGCAGCTGCAGACCCCATCCCTATTACCTGTGGTGTGCCACAGGGATCGTGCGTTTCACCAACGCTATATAACATATTCACTAAGCCCCTGTTTGATGATTTGGACCATCTGGGTATCACGGATACCAACTACGCTGACGATACCCAGATCCTCCTCCCACTCACGGGGGTTTACAAAAAAGACCTAGCACTGGTGAACAAAATATACAGCATCGTTCAGGCATGGATGGCAACCCATGGATTATGCCTGAACGATGATAAAACCGAGCTTCTTATCCTAGGCACAGCACCCCTCATCAATAAACTAAGTACAAATTACTCCTCCTTTATTATAGATGGGAACTGCATACAAGTTGCTAAAGAAGTCAAAACATTAGGGATCTACCTTGATTCTACCTTATCATTCTCCAAACAGGTAAATTCCCTAGCTTCCTCAACAGCCTACACATGTAAGCTCATTAGAGCAGGAAAACAATTCCTATCCCAGCACAGTTGTCTAACACTAGCCAGAGCCCTTATCATCTCTAAACTAGATTATTGTAACGCACTGTACATAGGAGCCACTAAATCCATCATCAACAAAATCCAGATACTGCAAAACAAGGCCCTCCGAGCAGCATTGAACATCCCCAGGAGAGAACACATTACAGAAACAAGAAGGAAACACAAATGGCTTTCCACCCATGAGAAAATCAGACTTAAAACTGCATCCCTCACATACAAATCTCTACACAACAAAGCCCCACAATACCTTAAGGACAGATTCACCAGATCACACTCAACAAGACAAACCAGACTTGCTTACACCAATCGCCTCCAAGTACCTTGTTTTAAACTGACCACCATAGGCGGAGCTAGCTTCCCGGTCAAAGCTGCTCAATTGTGGAACGAATTACCTACTACCGCGAGGCTAGAACATTCTTTTTCCAAATTCAGGCAAATTGTAATTAACTGGCTGACGACAGCTACTGCCAAATGAATATATGAAAATGCTTACGGCTGTCTGCTACACAGCATCTGTACCATATGATTGTAAACTTGTATTTGTAAACTTGCATCTGTAACATGTACTGTAACCCGTAATTTATGCTCCAAGCTGTACATCTTCTTACTTTCTGCACCCTTATACCCCAGGGTCCGGTGCGCATAATAAATGCTAAACAAACAAACAAACAAACAAACATTCTGATTATTGTATGAGTTGTCCCTTTTTGCATGTGCGTCCATTTAATTTGTTCTCCTATTGCTCTAACCACCTTATTACCTGGTTTCTACATGTTGAAGTGAATTTATGTTGTTCTGTAATAAGCATACTGCTGCTTCTTTGCACAACTTTGCACTGCATTGATTACTTTTATACAAAAAAAGTCAAAACAGTGAGCGTATCAGCTAAATAATAAAAAGCTGGATACCTACAATTTGAATATTCATGTTTGTTTTTCACCAGTAACCTACTTATGGGATTTTATGCTTAAATGTCCCATCTAGATGTGTTCTTACAAGGGTTCTAATAAAGTTTGCATGTAAATAATTTCACAAATATTTAACTCTATAGGGTACGACTACCCCCCTGTCACAGTGTCTTTATTGTGCATCACCATGCTGGTGCTGCGTAGCTGGCAGAGGGCCTGCCCTGCAGGACCCTCCCCCATGACAGTGCCCCTGCCGGGAAACTCTACCTTGGGAAGCCCGTGCCCCTGCTGGGCAACGCCGGCGTCATCTACTGGTGCAGTCCTGTGTGCCCCCAGGCCTAGGAGGAGCCTGTGTGCTCACGGGTTGACTGGGTGCCCCCAGTCCGGAGCTGGTTGCCGGGTGCCCGTGCCGTGATATCATGTCGGGTGATCCCAACATGAGCGGGGTGATCCCTGCCCATAATACTGCTGCATGATCTCAGGCTGTGTGTCTGCTGCTGGCTGCCTCCGGCACGTCGGCTGGGTGCCACCAGCCTTGGTCAGCCTGGCATGAGTGAGCACAGACCAGGAAATAACAGAGGGCTCGGACAAGAGCCCTCTTTACTTTTAGCCTGCAGCCTTACAGGCAGTGGCAGAGCGTAGCGCGTCTTTCACCCCAGGTTGCCCCCTCTTCAGTGGCTGACTCTGACGGATCTTGAGCTTAAATTGCTTAGCAACCAAGCAAGAATGCATCCTTTGCCTGCACTTTTTGGACTTCGTGAAGATCGGCGTGGGCAGTCGGCCCCTTCCCAGAAACAGAGTTCCACTTCGTGAAGGATACCTGAGTTTAGAGAGCAGGAGAGGTGTCCATGTAGCTGTTTATTCTCACCACTGTGATCTGTGCCTTGCCGCTCACATCAGAGCATGTGAGTCGGGAGACAGGCAACACCCGGTGAAGAGGCCTGCCAGAAATTCCCATCAGCTGAGCATGCATGCCACTGTAGATGGCTGGCCTTTCCAGCGGGTCAGTGTGCAGAAGGCAGGTGCGGGAGGAGGGAGGGGGGGCAGGAGCAGAAAACACACTCAAAGCAAGGCTTTGATGGGACTCACTCCATGGGTGCGTCCAGGCTGCCGGAGCTTGGTATTTGGAATATGAAAACTTCCAGATGCTTTGCAGCAACGAATCTGCAGTGCATTAAAGCAGAGACACAAAATAAGGGATGAAGTCTGAAAAAAGAAAAGTGGGCGGACTTATGAACATACCAATTGAATGTGGCATCATCAGAAATTAGCATATCAAGGTGCCCTCTGGAAAAAAGTGGTGGGACTCCATCCACCCGCGTGCACCCTTGACTTGAGCCCTGCGCAAAACGTATGCTTATTTGCAAGGGCCTAGAACCAGGATTGTATGATTCAGGTTGCAAGGAGAGCACCAATTAGATGTTTAGTTTAGTTTGTTTATTTATCGAGCACGTCCGAACCCTCAGGTAGCTGGGCGCATAATCATGTGGACAACATAGTTACATATCGTTGCACGAAACACAAAAAAAAAAGGGTACTTACATTCAAAGGTACACAGGAATGGTACAGAATGTGGCGTGATATAAGTACAAAAGATAGTGAGGACCGGGTTACATGGTGGTCCGTTTCAAAATTAGTTAAGACATACAGTGGTAATTGGTGGAGAGAGTAGACCTGGAATATGCGTAAGTAAGTGTCCAGGTGTTAGGCAGAGAGCCAGGATTTCACCATGGCTCTGAATGGACAGAAAGAAGCTTCCGATCTGATTGCAAGAGGGAGAGAATTCCAGCATTGAGCTGCAAGAACTGGGAAGCTGGAACCTCCGGCTGTTTTTAGGTTGAAACAGGGAAACTTTAGTTGGTGCAGGTAGGGAGTTCTTGTGGGTCTGTTGGAACTGTGTCTAGAGAATTTGTCCGATAGTTAGCGTGGGGCAGTAAGTGACAGGCACTTATGTGTGATGACAAGAGTTCTTAGCTTAATTCTGTCCCGGATAGGGAGCCAGTGGACTTCTTTGCTGGCCGTAGATATGTGAGCCTTACGCGGGAGGTTAAGGGCGCATCTTAAGGCACTGTTTTGAAGAATCTGGAGTCTGTTCAGATTTGTTGTAGTAGTGCCCAGATAGAGTGTGTTGCAATAGTCTAATTTAGACAATATCAGCGCTCTGGATAGGGTGAGGCAGCTGGAGGAGGATAGAAAAGGCCTACAGGCATTGGTCAGTTTATTGGTGTAGGTGGTGGATGAGATGGTGGTGTTTATTTGTTTTTTCAGCGATAGGGTGGAGTCGAGATACACACCTAGTGTTTTGACCCCTTTGGAGACTTTTATGATGTTGCCATCAATGGTGAAAGATTGGTACCTAGAGTCCAGTTTATTGAGGCGGGCCTGGGTGCCTACGATAAGCAGTTCCGTCTTATCGTCATTGAGGCAGAGACTGTGTGTGGCCATCCAGGCTTGAATTTCAAGGTAGATTTTGTTAAGCTTTGCAACATTCTCTTCATAGCAACCAGTGAGAGTGATGAGGATCTGGATGTCATCCGCGCAATTATTGTAGCTGACACCCAGATCGTCAAGACGGTCGAAGAGAAGCTTAGTGAAGATGTTGTAAAGTGTGGGAGAAATACAGGAACCTTGAGGAACTCCACATTGGATTGGGATAGGGTCAGCAGCTGCTGAAGGGGAGAAGACCCTAGTCGACCTGTCAGACAGAAATGACTGAATCCAATTGGTGGCATTCTGTGAGAATGCAGCAGTCGAGGAGAGTTGTTGTGTGAGGATCTGGTAGTCAACCAGATTGAAGGCAGCGGAGAGGTCCAACAGGAGCAAAATGGCCAGATTGCCCTTGTCTTTGGCATCATCCATTTGGATTTTTAGATCCAGGAGGGCGGTTTCGGTCCCATGCCTGGGTCTAAAGCCGTATTGTCGCAGGCCTAGGAGGTTGTTCTCTTCCAAATGTTGTTGTATTTGGAGGTAGGCTACTCTGTCTAATATTTTGAGGAGAAAAGGGACCGTGGTGATGGGTCTATAATTCGTGGCGATGTTAGGGTCTAAATAGGGTTTTTTGAAAAGGGGAGGACCCACGTTTCTTTGAGGTTGTTGGGGACCACTGAATTTTTTTTTTTTTTAATTCTCTTTATTGAATTTTTCAACAACATTAGCAATCCCCATAACTCCCCCCCCTCCCTTCCCCACTCCCCCAGGTGCCGTTCCAAAGTCTCTGTAGCTCCCTGTCACCACAAAGTGTCTAGTCGGGGTTATTCCAGGTCCAGAAGTCTTAGACGTTGCGGGCGCCATCCAATCCTGAAATCGTCTCTGAGAAAGGAAAGGACCTCACCCCACTCGCCCGCAAATTTTTGTATTGTGTTGTTCATTGCATAGGAGGCCCATTCCATCGCTACTATCTCCCACACTTTACGCAGCCAGTCTTGAAACGTTGGTCTGATCGAACTCTTCCATTTCTGAGATATGATTGTCATCACTGCCAGAGTGAGCATCACCCTCGCTCTTTCCCTGCCCCTCGAGCCCGTCGGCCCTTCTGCTGGCCTCAAGCCTAGTAATGACCATTGTGGGGGTATACCTCCCTCTGCCCCAAACACTTGTTTCATCGCCTGCTTGATGTCTCCCCAGAACGGGGCTATTTTTGGGCATCGCCACCAAATGTGTCCCGCAGTGCCCTCCTGGCCGCATACCCTCCAGCAAGTTCCCGATGAGTCCGGGTAGATCCTGCGTAGCCGAGCTGGGGTATAGTGCCACCCATATAATATCTTACACCAGGCCTCCCGGGTTTGTGAGGCTCTCGCTAGTTTGGGGATCTTCCTCCAAAGATTTTCCCACTCTATCTTCTCTATTTCCCAGCCCAGAATTTTTTCCCACCTTCCCATGTATGCCCATTGCGTCCTCGGGGTAGCCTCATCCAAGATCTTGTAAAGCTGCGAAATAAGGCCTTTCGAGCCTTCATTGGTCATCAGGAATTTTTCAAAAGGGGTCGGTGATCTAGTGGCCGCCTCTTTATTTATGGGGTGTAGAAGCCAGTGTCGAAGTTGTGAGTATCTCAGTCGTTCACCCTCCCCCAGTGCGAAATCCTTTTTACAATCTACAAAAGAACTGATCTCTCCTCCTATGAACATGTCCCGCATCCAACGGCAACCCCACTCCCGCCAGTTCCGGAATGTCCCTTTTTCCAACCCGGGGGTGAAGTTTTTATTATTGAAGATGGGAGTGAAGGGGGACAGGAAGGTTGTAATTTCCTTCCGTTGGAGCAGTCTGTCCCAGTTATCTGCCACTAGTTTAGTGATCGGGCTAAGGTACATATGGCCCGGGCGGTGCTGTCTGGGTAGCCACAGAACCTCTCCCAGTTCGTGTCGCGTAACCGCTCTATCCATCTGAACCCAGTGTTTTCCTTCCACCTCCTGCAGCCATTCCCTGATCACCCTTAGTTGGGTTGCTTCCTAGTATTGACGGAAGTTGTGAAGAGCTAGTCCCCCCCCCTTTTCTTGGGGCCATAAGTTGCATCCTACTTACCCTTACCCTTTTTCCCTCCCATATGAAGTCGTTTGTTATTACCTGGAGCTCCCTGAAGAAGCTAGCTGGGACTGCTTGAGGGATAGCTTGGAAGAGGTAAAGCAGCCTCGGCAGGGTAACCATTTTAAGTGCCTCTAGCCTCCCCAACCAGGAGATCCGCAAGTTCTGCCACTTACAGAGATCTTTCTTAATTCTTTGCAGGAGTGGGGGGTAGTTTGCTGCTTACCATCCGCTCACAGCCGGAGTGATTCTCACCCCCAGATACGTGATTCCCCCCGGTCAGCAGGCAAAGGGCGTCGTCCCCTTTAGCTCCTCCCTCTCTTCCCTTGCCAATGTTAGGTCCATCAATTCGGACTTGTGCATGTTAATGCTTAGTCCGGATGCTTCCCCAAAGTCTTCTAGCAATAACCTAGCTTGAGTGCTCGACTCTATGGGATTGGTCAGGGCGAGCAACATGTTGTCTGCAAAGGCCGCCACCTTGTGGTGCCTGCCTACAAACGGTATTCCCTGTATTCCTTCCGATTCCCGTATTGCCTGTAGGAGGGGCTCCAGGTAAATTGCGTGTAGCAGGGGTAATAGGGGGCATCCCTGTTTTGTTCCTCTTTGGAGTTGGAATGGTCTAGTTAGAAACCCGTTTACCACCACCCTCGCTTGTGGGCCCTCATAGTTCGCCTTGACCATCTGTAAATAAGCGCCTCCCAACCCCATCTTTTCCATGGTTTTAAAGAGGAAGGACCACTCCACCCGGTCGAACGCTTTATCAGCATCTAGGGATAGGAGCGCTGCAGGTGTGCGAGTCTTTTCTGCCTTTTCCAACAGGTGGGCCACCCTTCTGATATTATCCGGTGTCTGCCTCCCCTTTACGAATCTCGCCTGTTCCTGATGGATCAAATCCGGCAGGAGCCCCTCGAGCCTGTTCGCCAAGATCTTAGTGTTGATCTTTGCGTCTACGTTAATGAGCGCTATTGGCCTATAGGAGGATCTTTCAAGGGGGTCCTTGCCCTCCTTCAGAATCAGGGAGATCTTGGCTTCTTTCATGGACGGGGTGATTTGCCCACTATCCAAAAAGGAGTTGAAAAGGTAGGTCAGGTGTGGAACCAGCATGCCCGCAAAGGTCTTATAAAAGGACGCAGTGTACCCATCGGGGCCGGGGGCCTTACCCGCGGGCAGCTTCCGAATTACCCCCCTCACCTCCTCCTCCGTTATCTTTTGTTGTAGACCAATCTGGGCATCCCCCTCGATTTTACATAAGTTAACCCTTTCCAGGAATTTCTCTTGAGCTTGGCCGCAGGGGTGCTGTGAAGCATATAAGGTCTCGTAAAAAACGGACAAGGCCTCTTGGATGTCTTCTATTTGGGTAACCCTTTCCCCCTTTTCTGAGTTTGGCGCCGTGATTGTGTTTCTGGAGGCCGCTCCCCAAAGGAGGCGAGCTAGCTGGGCATCCGCTTTATTCCCTCTTGCATAGAATTTTTGCCTCACAAAAAGCATGGCCCCCTCCGCTTTTTTGGTCCTAAGGATCCCCAGTTGTTCTATTGCCCTCCTATAGTCCTTCTGGTTAATCCTGCTGGGGTTCGCCGCTACCCTGCCTCTCGCTTCCTCAACTTCCGCTTCCAGCCGGGACTCCAAGGCCTGTAGCTGTTTTTGTCTCTGTGCCCTAGCTGCTATAATTTCCCCCCTCAGTGTGGCCTTAAATGCGTCCCATCTTGTATCTTCCCTCGTGTCCCCTCTCTTGTTATTGTCGAAGAACTCTCTCATCTTGCCCTCTATCGCCTCTCTTACCACAGGGTCCCTCAGTAGATGTTCCCGGTATTTCCAGCCCCACAGCTCCCTTCTCCTCTTTCCCAGTTCCAGCTGCATTGACACTATTTTATGGTCTGCTATTCCCATGGGCCCAACCTCTATCTCTTTTACTTTACCCACCAGGTTGGCCGAGATCCAGATGTAATCAATTCTGGACTGGGTCCCATGAACTTCAGAAAGGAATGTGTAGCCCTCCTCATCCCCCCTCAATTCCCTCCAGACATCCCTCAGCCCTATGCTCTCCACTTTGTCCTGGAGTTCTGCTGAGGCAACTGCCCCTCCCCCACGGCTTTTGGTCCCTCCTGACCTGTCTTTAATCTTGTTCCAAGCTATATGCAGGTCCCCCATTATGATTATCTGGCCTCTTGCCCAGCCACCTATTTTCCCCATGAGATCGCAGAGGAAGGGGTCTTGTCCTGTGTTGGGTGCATAAATCACCCCTATTGTGTACGATTCTTCCGAAATTGTGCCTTTTACCACAATAAACCTACCCTCTTTGTCCCTTAGGGTGTCTTCTAAGCGGAAGTTCACCATGCCCCTTATGGCCAGCGCCACCCCCCCCCCCGATTTCATGGGACCAGACGCCTGAAACACCTGATCAAACCCTCTTTGCCTTAAGCGACCCTGGTCCTTGCGAAGCAGGTGTGTCTCTTGTAGTCCCAGAAAGTCTAGTTTTCCCCGCTTCGTAAATTGTTCCAGCTTTTTCCTTTTCAGCGGGGTATTTAGGCCCCTAACATTGTGCGTTACCCACTTGAATCGTAGTTAGACACTTGTCCCCGCCGTTCAAGACCCTCCGACAGTTCTCCACTCCCCCTCATTTGCCCCATGCCTGTTCTGTTGCCCGGGTGCGTGGGCCACTTCTAGTTCGTCCCTCGTGCAGCACCTGAGGATCCCTCCCCCCTCTCTCCCTTTCCCCCGGCCCCCCCCAGCCCCTAATGACCTTAAAATTTGGTCCTCCCGCATCCCTCTCCCCCCTTAGGCTTCCTCGTCTTTGATGATCCCATGATGTTTGCTCTTAGCACCCTCTCCCGTCCTTGTATACAAAAGTGCCTTTGTATCCACCACCCCCTGAAATTATTTAAGTACCCGATTAGTTCTCCTCTGGTCGGGCTCACTCCACCGCCGCTGGCTCCGCATCAGTTCCCTTCCCAGGGGACTTCCGCCGCACGGGCCTTCTCCTTTTCCCCTCCCTGACCAGCGACCATTCCCATGGCCTGGCTCGGGCTCCACTCTTTGCCTCCGAGGGGCCACTCGGGCCCGCCATCCTCGATTCCTCGACCAGTTCTTGGTTCAGTTCAAGTTGAAGTAGGTCCGCACCTTCCTGCATCGTGGTTATCCGCTTCTGAGAACCAGCCCAATCGAATACAAGTCCAAACGGGAAGGTCCACTTGTATCTGATCCCCTTTTCTTTGAGCTTCAGGGTAAGGGGACTCCATTGTCGCCTCTTGAGCAAGGTGCAGCTGGCGAGATCCTGGTACAGCTCGATACGTTGGTCGTTAAAGGATATCGGCTCTTTTTGTCTAGCGGCCTTGAGTACTGCCTCTTTTTGAGCGTATCTTGTAAACGCCACTAACACGTCTCCTGGCCTAGACTTCGGGTTCCTATTGAGGAAACCCACTCTGTGAACCCTGTCCAGTTCGATTCGATCCGGTGAGGACTCGCCCAATAGTTCCGCGAAGATTCCTTGAATCATTTCCTTCAGGTCCCTATCTTGCACCGTCTCCGGCAGGAGCTTCAACCTGATGTTGATCCGTCGAGACCTGTTTTCCTTGTCTTCCATTCGTATTTCCAGGTTCTGCGTCGCCATGTCGAGCCTCTCGATAGCTTTGCTGTTCTCCGTGGTCTCTCTGCCTGCAGGCCTTTTTCGACTATGTCTGTTCTCTCCCCCAGTTGACCCACTTCCTGCTTGATTTCGGCCAGCGCTTGGTTAATGCCGGATCTTATTAGTTGAAATTGTTCTTGAAAGGTTTTTCCCAAAGATGCTTGGAATGAGAGCAGCTCCCCGTGTAGGTCCTGGCGTGAGATCTGGGCAGACGCTTCCAGGGCCTCGCCGTGCTCCTGCTCCGTATTTCCCCCCCTGTGTGGCCCTGCGTTCCTCGGTTGCATCCTTGCTTGCCCAGAGGGCCATGATGGGGCCTGAGGCGTCCGGCTGCGACTAGCCTCCCTTGTTGACCTTGCCCTTGTTTTTAGCCGCCATATTTGTAGCTCGGAGGTCGGAGGATCCCCCCCAGTCCTGCCTTCCCAGGGAGTGTCCCCGCCTGGTTTTGAGTTCCTTGCCTCGCTGTTCCCGACCAGGCCTGAGTCCCCGGCCTTGCCGTGCTTGACGCTGCCTGTCGGGGTTACGTGTACTGGGGCAGTACCTCTGTGAGGCCGTGCGGGACACCGCCGCCAGCCCAGCAGCCCGGTGCAAATGTCACCCGGGCCCCGCTCCCTTCGCCGCTCACCGCTCTGCTTCGGTAGTGTCCTCTCGCCGCCCGGGGCCGTGCTCCACCTTGCGGGCGGGGCCACTGCCCGGAGCTCACCACTGCTCTGGAAGGCTTGCGCGGGCCCCCCAATCCGAAGCTCCGCCGCCGGGCCGATATCGGGTCCACCGGTGCATCCCAGAGGTGCCTCCTTTCCCAGGTTCTCCTCCTCCTCCCCGGCTTAGGCAGTCACGTCGCCCCCCGGCGTGAGGACGAGACGGGGCTGCGATCTCGCCTCACCTGGAGCACCCCCTCTCCCGCTCCGCCCAATAGGCCTGAAGCGTCTCCCTTCGCCCGCGGCCCTCTGGCGCGCGCTGTAGTATTTTCCCCTGCTCCTGCTGGGCGAAATGGTCGCTACGAGTGGTCGGGGGTGCGGGAGGGCACCGGCGGCTGTTATCCTGAGTTCCTTGGCTCACAAGGGGTGGTGGAACCGCTTAAATGAGTTGGAGGCTCTGGAGCGCCGTCGACACACGTCTACCTGGTGTCGGCGGCCATCTTGGAAACACCACTGAATTTTTTAAAGAAGAATTGATCAATGAGGTGGTGAGAGGAGCTAGAGCTTTAGCTCCATCTTTAGTCACGGAGGCGGGGCATAGGTCACCTTTGCAATTGGATGGTTTGAGGCTAGCGATTATCTTAACTACTTCCTTCTCCGTGACTGGAGAGAAGTGGAAAGGGGGGCAGTTGGGAATGGTAGGGTCTTTTTTGTTATTAAGGTTATCTTTGGCGGCAACGTTAGCTTTTTTGGGCTTCTATCTTTGCTTGTAGAAGGGCAGTTTTGTTGGAGAGGGCAAGCTGGATATTATTGCACCAGGCCATGTCCTTGGTGCAGTCCTCTGTAGGTGGCAGTGGTGATTCGAGTTCCCTTAGTATAGAGAATAATTCTTTAGTGCCAGATTTGGCGTTGTGTATTCTCATGTTATAAATCTCTTTTTTGGCGTTTAAGATTGCAGATTTGTAGATGGAGGTGGCTGAGGCGAATTTGTCTTTAGTGGAGAGAGATGGGGCTTTTCTCCAGCTAGTTTCCGCAGTTCTTTTGATGTTGCGGAGAGCCTTTAGTTCTGCTGAGAACCATTTGTTGGTGTGGGCAATGGGTTTGGCTTTTCGTTGCTTAAGTGGATCTATCTGGTTGGGAGCTAGTTCCAGTGTGTTGTATAGGTCTACAAGGGAGGACTGGTTGTCATTCTGAGTGGGAAGGTTGGCTTTAATGATGGGCATGAGAAGTGGTCTAAGGTTCTCTATAGTGATGTTGCGATTGTTTCTGGAAATTATTTGTGGTGTCCTGGAAGGTGGTGTCGTTATGGGGACAGTTCTGGGTAGAGAGAAGGTGATAAGGCGATGGTCGGTTCAAGCACAAGGTGTGATGTCTGTCAGTGAGAGGTTGCAGTTGGCATCTGCTAGCCAGTCTAAGGATCTTCCTTTTGTATGTGTTGGTTTATGAATGTGTTGAGTGAGGCCTAAATGAGTAATGGTGTCATTGAGAGAAGTGGCTTGATTGTCATTAGGCTCATTGAGTCCCAGATTGAAATCACCCATGATGATGATTTGTGATTTAGGTTTAGTGTTTGTGGTGAGTAGGAGAGAGATATCCTCTTCAAAGGTGTATAAGGCGCCTGGAGGACTGTATATAATGTGTAGGAGAATGGTTTGGGGGTTGGATAATGGAAGTTTAGAAGATAGGATTTCGGCTGAGGGTAAGGTTGTGTTAGTTGCTTCTCTAATGTTTAGGTTAGACTTAGCAATACATGCCACACCTCCTCCTATCCTGTGCGGTCCTCAAATCGGCCCTCAGGTCAAGCTACCCCTGCTGCTCCTATACTGTTTAATAGATGGGGCCCCTGCGAAGTGTACGGAAAGAAGTAGTGGAACTATGTTCCCTACTGGCCTGCACCGCACCCCACAGACCCCATTGCCACAGCCTCTCCCATTCACAACACAAACCCCAAAACACATGCAACTGCTGTTTAAGGGAACGTCCAGTGCAGTGCACTGAAAGTGCAAGTATCAACTTCTTCCTACACTTTTATTTTAAAACATAATCATTCCCGAACGGTTTCTTTTTAAAATAAAAGTATAGGAACAGTAAAACTTAATTTAAAAAAGTAGAGGAGCACTGCTCCTAACTGCTCTGGCCCACTTCGACCACTGGGTAACCGCCACTGCCCCTCTCTACAAGTAGCGAGCTGTCCTTTCAAACAGATGCACTATACCACAACACAATCGCAGGTGCTGCAGTCTTCTCACTCAAGGCAGGACAACTTCACAATAAACAACCACGATAAGGGACATGGCAATGCTACAACGCAATTCCAAAATCCACACATTACATTCTGATGTAAAGGTCATACACCTTTGGTTAATATGGAATTTATGAAGACCATGTTCAAAAATCATAATAAGCCTGTGGTGGGATGAAATGAGTGTACTTGTATTGGTTGGAGGGTAGGTGTAGAGGGGGGGTTGGAGGGGTGGGGTGGCAGGGGTGCGCTATAATTGTCCCACCTGGTTCTATGAATTGCCATCAACTCTACATGCTGGCCTTGCACCTCTAAAATAAAAATGCAACCCTGTCCACAAGCCCGGCAGGCCCAAAATCAAAAGGAAACCCTTAGCCCAGGGACGTCATTCAGGGGTTGCCAGGGGTCACAATTGCAACCCCTGAAGATTTCCTTGCTACTCCTGTGGTCTCCCTTGCTACCCCTAAAAACCTTTTACAAAAAATACAATGTATTTTTTTCTTCTTTTTTAAATTGAGGCTCCTGGGCTGTGGCCAGCAGCATGTGGCTCTTTGTTTCTGGAGTGGCTGATTTTCTGGTAGCTATAGCCGGTAAGGTAGTTGAGTGGGTAGAGTACTTGCAGCTGCAATGTGTATGTGATCTGCAGTTTGCAGGTTGGACTCCCTGCACGGTTAACTCAGCCTTTCTTCCTGTTGAGGTTGATAAATGAGTACCAACACAGGTTGGGTGATATTGCACGTATATTTGTTTTGTATGAAGTGCTTATGCGTAAGTGCTATATAATAACACATCATTATCGTTTGGCCTTGGGCGTCTGCTTGCATTCACAGTAAGTTTGTAATATGGGCCTAAACGTACTGATATTAACGATACATATGGCGATTCATTCCTGTTTGCAATGTATATCACTTTAAAGTGATACCATAACCATATTTGTCATAGTGTACTTAGAAACAGTGCTTTGTGATGCCACTTCCTGTTTTGTCAAGGGGTGAAAGATCGTGTTCCATCGCTTCCCGTAATGTCACTTCGCGGTGGGGTCAGATGACACCACTTTCTGTGATGTCATCAGAGGTCAAGGGTTGTGTGATGTCACTTCCGCTACACCAGGCATTTTAGTGAAATTACGTCCCTGCCTTAGCCTGGAAATTGTAAAGCAAAGGAAACTCTTACCACTCACCATGGCAGTAGCAATGCCCGAGATGACCAGTTGCCGCTGAACAATCAAAGGTAACATTGACCTCTGTCCTACAACAGGCAAAGTAAATAGTACCTACTAGCCTAGACCCTGCACAATCAAACAAACACTCCAGCCTTACACCCACTAAATCCCCTGCAGTTCCATTCAGAGTGTAAACCTACCCGCTGGCATGGAAGTGCTAAATCAAGGGAAGCCATTGGCCTGGAACTGGCTAAATGAAAGGCAGACTCCACCCTGGCACCTGCTAAACCAAAGGTTACATGCAAGACACCCCTAGCTTGGCACCTGCAAAACCCAAGGCAGCCCTAACAACTAGCCTGGCACCTACTAAACCAAACGTGACCTGCAACACACACTAAAAGCAAGACAAGCCCTAGCTTGTCACCTGCAAACCCCAAGGCAGCTCTGACCACTAGCCTGGCACCTGCTTAACCAAATGTGACCTGCAACACATACTAAAAGTAAGACAACCCCTAGTTTAGCACCTGAAAAACTCCAGGGCACCCCTGACCACTAGCCTGGCACCTGCTAAACAAAAAGTAACCTGCAACACACACTAAAAGCAAGACAACCCCTAGTTTAGCACCTGCAAAACTCCAAGGCACCCCTGACCACTAGCCTAGCACCTGCTAAACCAAAAGTAACCTACAACAAACACTAAAAGCAAGACAAACCCTAGCTTGCCACCTGCAAAACCCAAGGCAGCCCTGATCACTAGCCTGGTACCTGCTAAACCAAAGGTGACCTGCAACACACACTAAAAGCAAGACAGCCCCTAGTTTAGCACCTGCAAAACCCAAGGCAGCCCTGACCACTAGCCTGGCGCCTGCCAAACTAAAAGAGACCTGCAACACACACTAAAAGCAAGAAAAGCCCTAGCTTGGCACCTGCAAACCCCAAGGCAGCCCTGACCACTAGCCTGGCACCTGCTAAACCAAAAGTGAACTGCAATACACTCTAAAAGCAAGCTAAGCTCTAGCTTGGCACCTGCAAAACTCAAGGCAGCCCAGACCACTAGCCTGGCACCTGCTAAACCAAAAGTGACCTGCAACACCTGCTAAAAGCAAGACATTCCCTAGCTTGGCAACTGCAAACCCCAAGGCAGCCCTGACCGCTAGCCTGGCACCTGCTAAACCAAAAGTGACCTACTGTCACTCACCGGATGCCTACTCCCGGAGGAACTCAAGACGGCCCGGACCTGATTTGATTGTAGAACCCCGGTTAGACCTAAACCGGGGTCTCCTCTCTGTTGAGGGAATAAACTCTTTTCAATGATATGCCCCCCACCGTTAGGTAACAGTCAAGGAGGCCGATCACTTAAAAGAGCGGATAGCACAACCGCTAAGATCACCAACTGCAAAAGAAAAGTAACACTGTTTAGTTGTATAATAATAGTACAGAGGAATTAGATCTTTATGAAGGTATAGATATACCTGAGCTATGGTGATGATTATTTTCTGACAACCCCTACCCCGATACCTAAAAGGAAGAACAACCCTGTAACTAGCAGATCACTACAGGACGATGGGCATTCTTTGAGATAAAGAAAAAAGGAATGTAGAGAAGGGAAGTTCTTACCAGTGGAATTAATTAAGAAGTCGCTAATAAGTCCAACAACGAATAGGATAAAATAAAAAAATGGGAAGGTTAGTAGAGGGGCTATCCCGACGAAACGAGGGACGCACTGGAGTCGGAATGGTGCACGATGATGCAATGCGTCCCGGAGTGCACTTGTATTGGACGTCTTCCTCGAGAAATAGGAACAGAGTAGAAGGAGTGTCCACGGAATCCTTAAGCAGGGGATGTAACAGTCTTCTCACAAGGCAGGGTGCGGGGAGTAGGTAACGTGCAACTGGTAATTGTAACAAAAGCAAATAATGTGCAGTCTGGCAACTTTAAAGTAGAAAATGAAAGAGTAAGAAATACTTGCGGTAATCATTCAAGGCAGTCCGCTAGGCGTGCAGGGGTCCGTTACACAGAAGAATGAACCAAAACAAAGGGCAGTTCGATGCAGTCCGTTTAAACATGCAGGGGTCCGGTGCACAGAAGAATGAACCAAAACAAAGGGCAGTTCGATGCAGTCCGTTTAAACATGCAGGGGTCCGGTACACAGAAGAATGAACCAAAACAAAGGGCAGTTCGATGCAGTCCGTTTAAACATGCAGGGGTCCTGTACACAGATAGTAAGGTCAAGCCAAGGGAAATCCGAAAGGCAGTCCGTTAGGAGAAAAGAAGGTCGGAACCTGAAGTAGGCAAGACGAAACTTCAGTAACAAAGTGGGAACAACTTCAATAGAAAGCAGCGTTCGGCTCGTCTTGCCGTGCAATGAAGGATTCAGAAAGAGGCTTCGGTTTCCCATTGGCGGTATCCAGGAATGGAGCGGGAATGCTGGGACATGTAGTCCTTTTAGTATTGCAGCCAGTAACAGCTGCAGAAATAGCCCGTTTCCGCTGCCTATAGAATGGTGCTGAAAAGCGCCGGATTCTATTTCCTAGATGAAAACCAGGTCCAACAGATGGATTACGCCGTGTCTGGCGGGTTAACCCTTTTAATCCTCGGGTTCCCGCAGAGACCTGAACCGTAACAGCATCCACCCCCAAAGGCGGCGGCAACCCGGTGCGGGCGTGGAAGCGGCGCAGTAGCAAAGGAGAGTGAATGTTATACAACGGCTCCCAGGTGCGATCCTCAGGACCGTACCCCTTCCAATCGACCAGGTAAAAAGGCCGACCTCGACGCATTCGAAAGCCCATAATGTCCGCCACTTCGAATTCATCATCCCCTACAGAAGTAACTGGGGACGGGCCCACGGGCAGACGGACAGAAGCAGAACAAGGCTTCAACAGGGATATGTGAAAAACCGGGTGGATCTTCCAAGTAGTAGGAAGACGCAGTCGCACAGCAACTGGGTTAATAACGGCAGTGATAGGGAATGGACCAACAAAACGTGGAAGAAGAAAACGCTTGCCCAGAATCTTGAGATGACGGGCAGCGAGCCAGACCTTGGAACCAACTCGATAATCAGGGGTTGGAAGGCGATGGCGATCAGCGAACTTTTTTGCCCAGACCTGTGCTTGAAGCAGATGCAGGCGCACATCCCGATGAATTGTGTCCATGTCCCGAAGGCAGGCCCTCGCCGCTGGGTTGTCAATAGGAAGGGTAGGATCCAGAGGCAATGAACGCGGGTGTTGACCATATAAGGCAAAAAACAGGGAAACCCCTGAAGCAGAATGAATAGAGTTATTGTATGCGAACTCTGCAGGCGGCAGTAGTGACACCCAAGACTTCTGATAATGCAGAGAGAGGCACCGTAAATACTGTTCTAGTGTAGCGTTAACCCTCTCGGTTTGCCCATCAGTTTGTGGATGATAAGCCAAGTTATATCTGGCATCAATATGCAAAGCCTTCGTCATGGCCTTCCAGAAGCGTGCCGTGAATTGGGGACCACGATCGGATACAATGATCGCTGGTAATCCAAAAAGACGAAAAACATTCCTCAAAAAGAGGTCAGCCAATTTGGAAGCTGACGGAAGCCCTTCACAAGGTATAAAAATAGCCATCTTGGTAAAATAGTCAATCACTACCCAAATAGTGTCCATACCTCCTACCGGAGGGAGTTCCACTATAAAATCCATGGAGACCATGTACCAAGGCTTGTCAGGGATAGGCAAGGGTTGCAACAAGCCGACCGGCTTGGAACGGGAAGCTTTACATTGAGCACAAATTGAGCATGATATCAAATAATCCATCACGTCTCTGGACATAGAGGGCCACCACGCCCAGCGACGTAGAGAGTCCAGGGTTTTTTGTTGTCCTGGATGAGCAGCCAACAGAGAGTCATGGGACCAGGCGAGTGCACATTGCCTTGCTTCTCCCGGAGGAATAAATAGATGCCCCTGGATGTAAGGATGTAAGGAAGGCCATGTACCACATCCAGGTGAAGAGTTGCACATTCCTCCCAATCCGAAATAATGGAATGTAGGACGGGTTGTGGTGTACAACCACATACTACTCGACAAGGCAACAAGAGACTAGGGGGAGTAGTGGTGTCTTTAGTCCCCGTAAACAGGCGTGATAGAGCATCAGGCACACGTATTGAGAAGAGCCGGGCGATAAGTAATGTGAAAGTCAAACTGAGAAAAGAAAAGGTGCCCGCGCACTTGTCGGGCCGTAAGGCATTTCATAGACTTGAACGCTAGCAGACTTCGATGATCAGAAAACTCCGTCACAGGGTGACGAGCCCCTAACAGATGATGTTGCCACTCCGAGAAGGCTTCTTTGATAGCCAATAGTTCACGTTCTGTGATCGGGTAGTTCATTTCATAAGGGGTCAGTTTCCTGGAAAAATAAGCGACAGGGTGCACTTCACCAGACTCAGGGCAGCGTTGGGACAATACGGCCCCAATAGCAGAACCAGAGTTATCTGCCTCTACCAAGAAGGGCAGGAGCGGGTCCGGATGTTGTAAGACGGGTGCAGACGAAAAGGCAGCTTTCAAGGCGTCGAATGCCGTCTGAGCTTCCGAGGTCCACTGAAAGGGACTTTTAGTGCTAGTTAAGACGGTAAGAGGGGTCGAGATGGCGGAGAAAGAATGAATGAACCGCCTATAAAAGTTAGAAAAGCCTAGAAACGACTGGAGAGCTTTAACGAATCCGGGAACTGGCCACTACAGGATAGCTTTGACCTTGGACTGGCTCATCCGGATTCCTTGATCGGTAAGATCATAGCCCAGAAATTCGACAGCTGTAGAATGGAACACACATTTCTCTGATTTCACAAAGAGATGGTTATCCCGGAGTCTCTGTAACACTAAGCGGACGTGGTCCACGTGCGCCTCCTTAGTAGGCAAGTAAATAAGTATATCATCCAGGTAGACCACCATAAATTGGTCCAGATAGTCGTGAAAAATATCATTCATAAAGGCCTGAAAGGTGGCCGGGACATTACATAGCCCGAAGGGCATGACAAAATACTCAAAAAGGCCATACCGCGTCTTGAAAGCGGTCTTCCATTCATCCCCCTTCCTCATGCGCACAAGGTTATATGCACCACGCTGGTCCAGTTTGGAATAAATGGCAGAGGATCCCAATTGGTCTAAGAGGACGGAGATGAGTGGGAGCGGGTATTGGTTCTTCACTGTCACCGCGTTTAGGGCCCGGTAGTCAATACAGGGGCGAAGGTCACCCTCCTTTTTAGGAACGAAGAAGAGGGGGGAGGCAGCAGGGGACTTGGATTGTCTGATGAATCCCATGGCCAATGCTTTCTCTATGTATTCTTTGAGGACTTCATCCTCAGGGACCGTGAGGGAGTACACTCTGCCAGAAGGAATTTTAGCCCCAGGGACCAGATCAATCGGGCAATCATATGGGCGGTGAGGGGGCAAATGCTCAGACGCCCTTTTATCAAAGACATCCCTGAATGCAGAGTACTCTTCCGGGATCTGTAGATCTGTATGGTTAGAAATAGCTCAAATGAGGGCCAATGAAGCCACCATGGCACATGAGGACGATGCTGGTGTAACTACTGTGTCCCCGAAACAGGACTCATTACAGACCTGTGAGGGAAATTGCACGGTTCTATTAGACCAATCAAAAGCTGGATTGTGAAGCTGCAACCAAGGGATACCTAGGATCACTCTGAATTGGGGTGCCTTGATTAAATCAAAGGATAGGGTCTCTGTATGACCCTCCTTGGTTTGCATACGGATCAAGGAGGTACTTTGTCTGACTAAACCAGAAACCAGAGACGTACCATCGACTGCATGGACTGCATCCGGTCATTCCTTAGTCAGGACTGGAACACCGTTACTGATGGCATAGTCCATGTCCATGTAATTGCCGGTAGCCCCAGAATCAATAATAGCCAAAGAACTAAAAGATTTGTCAGGCAAAGGAGAAAAAACAACTGGGAGCCCAATTGGCGTAGCTGAAGAAATATTGCCAATGGAGGAGTCCGAAGAACAAACGCCCGGCAGATGGACTCCATCTACTGCCGGGGTCGAGCGTTTCCCGCCTTCTTGATAGGCTTTTTAGGACAGTCCTTGAGAACGTGTTCCGCTGAACCGCAATATATGCATAGATTGTGCGATCTGCGATATTCACGTTGGGCTGGAGTTAAAGGGCCTCTGATAGCTCCTACCTGCATTGGTTCTGGAGATGAAACCCTAGGGACAGAGTCCAGAGCTGGAAGGTTGGGCGGCACATGTCTTTTCTCACCTTTACGTTCTGCTCTACGAGCATCAATCTGAAGAACTAGATCTAACAGTTCCCCATAGGCGGTAGGAACCACAGGGACAGTTGCCAGAGTGTCTTTGAATTCATCAGATAGCCCCTTATAGAAAACGGCTGATTTTTTCTCCTCCGGCCAATCCGTTTCAGCAGCAAGCTGATTGAAGCGGGTTAAATAGGAGAACAGAGAGGAGGAACCCTGACGTAAACTCAGAAACTCCAAATCAGTCGCCTGAGACTTGTAACGGGTGTCGAATACCCTGCTCATTGCGGTAATGAGAGCATCACAATCATACAGCAAATAGCTGTTAGTTTCTAACAGTGGATTCGCCCAAGCGGCCGCTGTACCCCCTAAAAGGGACAGGACAAATGCGGCCTTAGTGGTAGAATTCGGGAACGCTGTCGGGCGGCACAAAAAGTGCAGTTTGCATTGATTTATGAACGTCCGATACTGCTTCAGATCTCCAGAAAAACGTTCCGGGGGTGCCAACGGGAATTGGGTGGCCATAAGCACCTGAGTTTGATCACGACCTGGAAAAGGAATGCCTGACCCAGAAGCCGAAGCCCCCGAGACGTCGGGTCCCGCAGAACAAGATCTTGCCAATTCGTGCAAAGCCTCCATCCGATGATGCATAGCGTCATTTGCAGCAATCATGTCGGCCCGAAGGTCAGCCACCAGCTGTGTCAGCGTAGCCAAGGGGTCTACCCCTTCCATGGCTTCCTATTCTGTCACTCACCGGATGCCTACTCCCGGAGGAGCTCAAGACGGCCCGGACCTGATTTGATTGTAGAACCCCGGTTAGACCTAAACCGGGGTCTCCTCTCTGTTGAGGGAATAAACTCTTTTCAATGATATGCCCCCCCACCGTTAGATAACAGTCAAGGAGGCCGATCACTTAAAAGAGCGGATAGCACAACCGCTAAGATCACCAACTGCAAAAGAAAAGTAACACTGTTTAGTTGTATAATAATAGTACAGAGGAATTAGATCTTTATGAAGGTATAGATATACCTGAGCTATGGTGATGATTATTTTCTGACAACCCCTACCCCGATACCTAAAAGGAAGAACAACCCTGTAACAAGCAGATCACTAGAGGACGATGGGCATTCTTTGAGATAAAGAAAAAAGGAATGTAAGAAGGGAAGTTCTTACCAGTGGAATTAATTAAGAAGTCACTAATAAGTCCAACAACGAATAGGATAAAATAAAAAAATGGGAAGGTTAGTAGAGGGACTATCCCGACGAAACGAGGGACGCACTGGAGTCGGGATGGTGCACGATGATGCAAAGCGTCCCAGAGTGCACTTGTATTGGACGTCTTCCTCGAGAAATAGGAACAGAGTAGAAGGAGTGTCCACGGAATCCTTAAGCAGGGGATGTAACAGTCTTCTCACAAGGCAGGGTGCGGGGAGTAGGTAACGTGCAACTGGTAATTGTAACAAAAGCAAATACTGTGCAGTCTGGCAACTTTAAAGTAGAAAATGAAAGAGTAAGAAATACTTGCGGTAATCATTCAAGGCAGTCCGCTAGGCGTGCAGGGGTCCGGTACACAGAAGAATGAATCAAAACAAAGGACAGTTCGATGCAGTCCGTTTAAACATGCAGGGGTCTGGTACACAGAAGAATGAACCAAAACAAAGGGCAGTTCGATGCAGTCCGTTTAAACATGCAGGGGTCCGGTACACAGATAGTAAGGTCAAGCCAAGGGAAATCCGAAAGGCAGTCCGTTAGGAGAAAAGAAGGTCGGAACCAGAAGTAGGCAAGACGAAACTTCAGTAACAAAGTGGGAACAACTTCAATAGGAAGCAGCGTTCGGCTCGTCTTGCGTGCAATGAAGGATTCAGAAAGAGGCTTCGGTTTCCCATTGGCGGTATCCAGGAATTGAGCGGGAATGCTGGGACATGTAGTCCTTTTAGTATTGCAGCCAGTAACAGCTGCAGAAATAGCCTGTTTCCGAGGCAGCCTCCACTGCCTATAGAATGGTGCTGAAAAGCGCCGGATTCTATTTCCTAGATGAAAACCAGGTCCAACAGATGGATTACGCTGTGTCCGGCGGGTTAACCCTTTTAATCCTCGGGATACCGCAGAGCCCTGAACCGTAACACCTACAACACACGCTAAAAGCAAGACACCCTTAGCCTGGCACCTGCAAAACCCAAGGCAGCCCTGACCACTAGCCTGGCACCTGCTAAACCAAAAGTGACCTGCAACACACACTAAAAGCAAGACGAGCCCTAGCTTGCCACCTGCAAAACCCAAGGCAGCCCTGACCACTAGCCTGGCACCTGCCAAACCAAAAGTGACCTGCAACACACGCTAATAGCAAGACAAGCCCTAGCTTGGCACCTGCAAACCCCAAGGCAGCCCTGACCACTAGCCTGGCACCTGCTATACCAAAAGTGACCTGCAACACACACTAAAAGCAAGACGAGCCCTAGCTTGCCACCTGCAAAACCCAAGGCAGCCCTGACCACTAGCCTGGCACCTGCCAAACCAAAAGTGACCTGCAACACACGCTAATAGCAAGACAAGCCCTAGCTTGGCACCTGCAAACCCCAAGGCAGCCCTGACCACAAGCCTGGCACCTGCTAAACCCAAGCAAGACAAGACCTCGCGTGGCACCTGCAAAACTCAAGGCAGCCCTGACCACAAGCCTGGCACGTGCTAAATCTAAAGTAGCCATTTGCTTGTCACCAGGAAATACAAGGTAACCCCTAGACCAACTCCCACTGAATCACAGATGATGTCTAGCCAAGTGCCAAATAAATCAAAACCGGACACCTGCTTTATCAAAGGTATTGCTTCGTTTTATTCAAGGATAATCTAAGGCACCCTCTATATCAAAAGGTAACCACTAGCAAGGGTGGCACACACTAAAACCAAGCTTTCCCCTAGCACGGCACTTTCAGATTTAAAGGTAATATAGCCACCAGCTTGGCAAAGTCAATGTTAATCAGTGTAGTACCTGGCAAGTTCAAGACACCCACTAGCTAACCTGATACAGCAAAAGAGGGCACCCAGTGAGCTGCTGGATAAATGAAAGGTAACCAGTGTCCTGGCACCTTCGAAATCGGGGGTAGCCATTATCTTGCTGTCCGAAGACTCACTGCTCAGCAGCTGCAGTTCACTGTAGAGTGTAGTGGGGTGTGCTGCCATTGCCAATAGCATCTAATACCAAGCATGGAATGACACCCATACATGAGGGGGTAACGTCTTTAAGGTGGGCCGCTAAACTGGAGCACTGCCGGGCCGTATATCCCAACACACAGGGTTCCAGGTAAAGGTCTCTGGAATGTGCACATCCTTTCACGGGTTGCTACATGGCCAGGTTCTGAGACATAGATAGGGCCTCATTACACGGTAGGCGGTAGCCATGGCGCTCTTTGCGCCATGGCTACCCCCTACCGCCGTGGGAGTCCAGGTTCCCGGAATAGGGACTTACCGATCTTTTCCTACCTTTGCGGGATCGGTAAGTCCCCATTCCGGGAACCATTCCCCATTCCCATTTGAGCCTCCGTAGGGCTCAATGGGAATTGGGAAGGAGCTAATAACGGTACCTCAATTTGCGGTACCGTTATTAGCTCTGAGGTCCCTCAGCGGGAACCGTCCATAACGCCTGGGCAGACCACACGTTAAGGACGGGACCCGCTGAGGGACCTCGTAGTAGGGCGGTAGGGGATTACCGGCACCGGTACCCTTACCAGTGCCGGTAATCCCCTACCGCCTACCGTGTAATGAGGCCCATAGTTGCCAACGCGATCCATTCCATTCTGTAGGTGCTTATCCAGTCCTATTCTTTTTTTCTTCTTAGCATTGTGGGACTTGTAGTTCCACTTTTCCCGTTATAAAACTCGGACTACAAGACCCCACAATACGGAGACATTGTGGGCGTGGTTTCAAATTGAACATGACGCAGGGTGCAAAAGCGAAAATGGGTACTCAAACAAACACTTTTATTGTAAAAGTGCTTTGCTCGAGGAATGTTGAATGTGTATTTTCGTGCGTGAGGGATACATCTTTGCAAGACACATTCCACGATGCCTATACTGACATGTTCACATTATTTTAAGGCAAAGATATCTTTTGTCAAAAAGTATTCTCCTTGCATTATATCACCCGTTTTAGTCCAGTCTGGTTCATGCTGATCTCTGATTGGTCAGGGAAAGAGTTAAGTGTCTCTTTTTCTTCACGTGTCAATGATGCCTTTTATTTCTGGGGCCTGTCTCCGTCGATTCCGCCAGCACCTTCCTCACTTGCTGTCCTCTGCCTCTCAGCCCTGCGCCAACGCCCTTCCATCTCTTTCCGATTTCTGGACGCATCCTCTTCCTGCCACCCTGCATCCTGCCTCCTCCTAGTGCCACACACCTCCATATCCCCCTCTCTGTTTGTTGTCCTTCCAGAAGGCCTTTCAGCCTCCTCCGCCCATTATTAAACTGGACGTTCACCAGGTTAACTTGCGGTTCTGGGGTGCTGGTCAATATAACCCCCCCACACCCCAATGGGGGGATTTAATCCCCAATAATGGCACCAGGAACTGCAATTACTTTGTGGCCGAGCTGTTACTGGGCAGTAAAGTCCTCTCCACGTCGCATGGTTTATTGCATAACTATTACTCCTGCGTTGCTCCCTTCCCAGTACTAGGTGAACAGCCCAAAGGTCAGCTTCACAAAATGGCCTCATGTAAAACACGTATGCACTGTTTCTGCCCAATACTCCCCAGTTACAGCACCCATGAAAGGACTGGTATCAGAGATATGTGCCAAGGTGCCACTGGTTCTAAAATGCCACTATTTCTGCTACAGAATTATCATTGCACAGAATGGAGATGCCCTGCATTGCCTTTGGAAAAGAAGATAGAGTATGGGCTGGTGGTTGCTAGGCACGCCATGGTGAGCTGCCAGTCAGCAATGTGTTGCAGGGCTAAGCGGACCTTACTAGTAAAATCAGTTTAAGACATGTGTACTGCACAATTGCACTTTGCATAGAATGCCCCACCAGTACTGCTACTCAACTGCTCCAAACATGGCAGTGCAAAATGCACTATGTGCAATATTTAGCTTTGGTGTCTATCTGTAAAAGTCAATAAAAGGGTAAACTGACACATTAAGAAGTTGGCGATTTACAGTTAGACCTCAAAGTGTAGAACTGTGTAAATCATCAAAAGTAGTTATCATTGAATGCACACAGTTAATGTTATATTTGTGGTGATTCATGCCATTCGTGCACCTGGCCACCCTCTGTCCTCTGGGACAAGGTACCTGCTTAACCTGCCACCCTCCCGCACTGCCTCCGGGCCACCCCTTGCATTGAGGTATGTACCCATACAGCCCCCTGCCCCCTTTTTCTTCCTGCACTGATCAGACCTACCCTTTCTGCGGCCTTAAACCCAGCACTTGCCAATTGCTGGCTGCACTACCACTGTTTCTTGCCTTTGTTATTTATTTGTTAATTATTATATATCTGTTTCTCCTCTGCTCCGCACTTTCCACTTCTCCCCCCTTGCATGCACTTTTCCCCTCCCCCTCTCTCATGCACTTGCGTGATCTCAATGTCACTGGGCCTAGTAAGATTGCTGTTTTGTTCTCCCCTGTTCCCCTCCCTTGCCTTGTCGCGCTCTAAAACATTTGTCTACAAGCGCGATCGAAACAAAGTATCATACCATATTATATCATTTAGGAGGGTTCCATCACGTATAAGCGACATGCTCAACACGCTGTTTGTGTCCAATACACATGTCTAAATTTATGTTGTTGCGCCTACAGAAGGTGTACACATACACGTGCATAGGTTTTACCAAAGGAGTCAGAGAACATTGAGTTTAAACCGAGCAGTACTTTTTGTCCACTGATACAAGTACCGGCAATAGACATTTTTCAAAAAATGGTACTGAGTGACCTCAAGAAGATGCAGTTCCGAGCACCAAAAAGAACCAACCTTAACAGAGGTGAACTATCACAGATACGTGCATTGTTTAGCGATGACACTATAGTTATCCGTCCGGCTGATAAGGGCGGAGCAATGGTGATCCAAGATGCATCACAGTATCACTCAGAATGCCTACGACAACTTTCAGATACCAACACCTATAAACTGCTACCACAAGATCCTACTCCAGAGATCAAGAAGAAATTAGCAGAGATTCTAGACAGAGCTGTAGAAGATGAATGGATCAGTACTAAAACAAGGGCATATTTATCAACCGTATTTCCAGTAATGCCTCATCTGTATACCTTGCCCAAGATTCACAAAAGCTTGATTAATCCACCTGGAAGGCCCATAGTAGCGGCCACCAAGAGCTTGTTACAACCGCTTGGAACATATATAGACTTCTTATTGCAGCCAATCATTCAAGCCACAAGTACATATGTGAAAGATCAACGCATTTTCTCCAAATATTAGACACCATTTCTTTGGCCTCTGAAGACATCCTATTTACGATTGAAGTGGTCAGCCTCTATACGGGCATTCTGCATGATTTGGGACAACAAGCAGTAGAATCCCTGTTGCTTAGTACAACAGAAATTGGAGCCAACAAAGAATTTCTTATTATTTTGCTTGACTTTATCTGCAAGAACTCTTGCTTTAGGTATGATGGAAAGTTCTACAATCAAATATCGGGGACAGCGATTGGAGCAACTATGGCACCATAAACGCCAATAGCTTTATGCATCAATTTGAAACCATGCATGTGTTGTCTAATCCAAGATGGCAACACCAGTTGAAGACATGGGTCAGATTCATAGATGATATTTTTGGCATATGGTCAGGCAGTAGACAAGATCTTCAAGATTTTTTCACATTCCTCAATGGGATCGACCAACGCATCCAATTTACTATTGAGATTGGTAATCCTAATGTACATTATCTTGACGTACAAACAGTCATCCAAGACGATATGATTACCACTACACTGTACACAAAGCCTACAGACTGGAACAACCTGCTTCATCGGCTCAGTTTTCATCCGCCCAAAACTCTCCAGAATCTACCTTATGGTCAAATGTTAAGGGTCAAAAGGATTGTAAGTAACCCAGAGGATTGTCACTTACAATTGCAGAAACTACAAGAGAAACTACAAGCAAGAGGATATCCAGAGACAGATTTAGCTACTGCTCGTGACAAGACTAATGCGCAAGAACGCCAGCAACTGTTAGTGAAGAAACCTGTGAAAGACAGTCCAGAATTGGTCTTCGTCACCAAATATTCAATACAAAGCAAGCAAATTAAGGCCATAATACACAACAGATGGAATGTTCTCACAAGCGACGAACAAACTGCTGACCTGTTTCCTACTCCACCGATATTTGCGTATCAAAAGAGTAGTAATCTGAGGAATTTACTAGTGCTAACGAAAGAGAAAACACCGGACAAGAGACCGGATAAATTCCCTGGGAAGCATCCCTGCATGAGCTGTGGGAACTGTAACAGCATCATCAAAGGTAGTACAGTCACACATCCAAGAACTGGCAAAAAATGTGCACTAAGACAACATGCCACATGTCTTTCAGAGAATGTTATTTACGCCATAAAGTGTCCCTGTGGTAAGTAGTACGTGGGAGAAACCTCACGTAAAATTAGGATCAGGATAAATGAGCATAAATCTAACATTAGGAATAAGAACAGGATGTCAGCTGTGGCGAGACATTTCAATGACAATGGGCACACAGTGAGCCAATTGAGATTTCTGGTACTAGAAGTTATGCCTCCCAAAGGACTATCTCAAGACATTAAACAGTGGCGAGCACAGAAAGAGGCTTTTTGGATCAACAAACTCGACTCGCTGTCACCGAATGGGATGAACGAGGAGCTGGACCTCAGTTGTTTCCTTTGATGTTTGAGTAACTGTATTATGATTGATTTTGGGGTTGATAATGTGCAGTGTGTCAGAATGCATTATGACATTGAGCCAATGTTAGGCTTACTTTGGGTATGCCGGCAGGGGTATGGTCAGGAATGTACTTACCTTTAGGATAAACAACATGGCCTATATGACCAATAAGGGACCCTACACACGCCCTGGATCCATCCAGGCTACCAACATTATACTTTCGGAGGATTTTGTCTAAAAGTTCTTTTCTTTCTTCTTTCTTACATTCTCAGTGATTTTTCACCTAATAGCAATCTTAGGTAACGCACCCAGGGCATTCACAGTCTTGATCTGTCCTTCAATCTCTTTTTACTCCCCTTAATTTCCAACTAAGGATATCTACAAATCAGCACAGGGGAACATACTGTTTAACCTACTCTCGCTTGTGCCAGTGCCCGCTGTGGCGAAAGGTTTCTAGATAATGTAAGCGCATTTCTATCGATTGTGTTGTTTTTTGTTTTTTCTTTTCTTTATCCTGCTTGGTTTGACATTATCTTGTTTGGTTTCATATTTTTTATAATTAATTTTTTATATTTTTTCATGATTTTCAATCATGTAAGACTAATTCTTTAAAGTATGCTCTATGCTCCTAAGAATGTTTACATTTTCCAACGTGAACAAAAGTATCCTAACAGTGAGCCCACATTGAGCGTATGCTTGACAAAACATGCCATGCTCGTGATATACACCAGCAACCTTTCCAACATGGCCGCCGGCGTTTCTTAGTACTCACCGCTCCATGCGTTGCCTTGACAACCTTAAACCAACACAACAAATAGCACCATGGCTACAACGAACGCGTCCTAATGGCGTCTTCAGTTGGTTCGCCTCCGCTCTACCGACAGGTAAGCTGCATCTTGCAAATAAGACAGAGCGCGGCAGTGCTCGGAGGCATTTGAGCCTTTCTAATAGAATGATTAATTAACACGCCGCGATCGCGCTGCATATCTTTTTTGAGCCTTTCTAATAGTATAATGTATTGACACGCCGCGTTCCGCGCTGCATGTCTCCTTCATGAGCTGCGGTGCGCGTAGGCATCTAAGCTTTTCTGATAGAATGACGATTTGACACGCTACTTAGCGCGCTGCATGTCTCTTTCAGACAAGAGTCTGCGGCGCGCATGTTGAAACGCCTGCACACGTATTGAAACGCCTGTCAAGAATCTTCACTTTGGAGTGTTGGTTTGAGATTCAAGTCCATACTGTATTTATGGCAAGGTTAGTGTAGTAATATTTACATGATTACTAGATGTCAATAAGGAGAAATGATATATGACATTCTGGTGGTCATTTTTTCTACCTTTTTCTTTCTTTCCTTCTTTGCGGTGATTCCACGCTCTATCATCACGCACATATAATGGGATTTCACGTATGTATTTTTTATTTTTACTTTTTTAACACTGATATTCGTTGGGATTTTTATGGCTCATAACATATATGTACTCTCTATTGTTTATAACATTTCTCCTGATATGTGTTTTTTGTGATTGAACCTGTGCATCCATACTGCCATTTTGGGCATGATGTATCCATACCTGGCATACTTGAAAAACTCCAAAAAATCACGATCATGACGATGTATACGTTGATGGCTTTGTTATGATTCATGTGGACTTGCTTCATGATTGTTGTATGTTTAATCAACCAATTTTGCTGATTTGTTGTGGGTTATCCTACAGATTCGTTTGCTCACTTTTAAAGCACTCGAATCTAATTACGTTTTGAAAGAGCTGGCCCTGACGAAGGAACACTGTTCCGAAATGCATTGGCTAATTGTTTGAGCTCGCCCTGCACATCTGCTTTTTCTAAAATGTACAACTACTGAAATTAATGAAAATTAAGAATTAAGAATTAAACTATTATTTTTTGCAATAAACTAACAAGTTTGTTACATTGTGCTTGAACTGCATTGAATTGAGACACCACGAGTGGTGTTTAGGAGTGCAGCCCGCACCGCTGGCTTAACAGCCTTGGTCCTCACCCCCTGTTTTCGTTGTGTGCCATTCCACGGAGGCACCTTTCCAGCGGGTTTGCACCCTTCTTGAATTTTAAATGAATATTGATTTAACTACAAGGATTATCTAACAAAGGAAGGTTGTGAGCGTTCACTATACGCATAACTTCCTGTGATACCACTTGGGGGCAGGGTCAAATGACATCACTTCGTGTGATGTCATCGGGGGAGGTCAAGGGGTGTGTTATGTCACTTCCACTATCCCTGGCATTTTGGTGAAATGACGCTCCTGGGTCGAAGGGATTAGGACTGTTTATTCTCGTCTCACTGATTGGTTGTTACCGGATAAAGGGGGACCCAATGGGTGAGCGCCCACATGAATTTGTTTATAATGTTCCCAGTGCCTGAGAGTTTGGTTGTCCTGCTGGAGGTTCATTGCCAAGGAGTGTAAAGGTTATCCAGAGGCTGAGAATTGTGAGGGAATATTCCACAACCCATTCTCAGTGGCTACCCTACATGAGCATCCTGTGCTCGTGCCTAGATTGCCTTCTCAGCCGCGGGGGAACTGCTTTTTAGCCACCTAACCAGGCAACCTGGCATCATTCAGGCTGGCGTCTTCTTCCCCAGACTGTTTCCTCTCTCTCGGGAATTTCCCCCACAGTTACCCTGCAAGCCTTTTATGCCGGCTCTTCTAACCATCCCCATGTTTGTGGGTTTCTACCTCTGCGGGGGCAGGCACACCAGTACCGGAAGTGCCGTAACAGGCCCAACACTGCGAAATCAGGAGCGCCCTCTCTCAGAGGCAAAGGATGTGCTCAACCCCAACATGCAGGCCGGGCAAGTTCATTCATTCTGTGCTCCTGTGTATTGGTGCCTGCAGCCACGTGACTCCTTTTAATAATCTTGTTTATTTCAGTGCCTTATCCTTTTCTAAAGCAGTTGTTTATCTTTGAGGGATGCGTTCCAGTGGGTCTTTGCTCCCAGGTGATGCCCTGTGTCCTGGCATTAGTGCCCAAGACTTTGCAAGGCACACTGACCCAGGCCCCGGGCCGCATGAAATGCAGGACGATAGAGGGTCTGGGAGTTTAGGCGCGGGGTGGCGGAAAACGGCGCGAAAGCGTAGGGAGGGGCGTCCGAACGGCGCCACGAGAAACAAAAGCCCAGGAAAGGCAGGAAACAGCACCTGGGAAGGTGCGAAATGTAACAGCAAGGGGTCAGGGGGGTAACCCGGCCGCCCCCAGGAAGGAACAAAAGGCCGGGGGGGTATAAGTAAGCCCGGAAAAGGAGAGGCGGCACAAACCAGGTAAGAGCTCACCTCTCTCGGGTAGGCTCTTGGTGCCTGGAGAAGGGGAAGGAAAAACGTTTGCCACCCAACCCACCCTACAATAATAACGGAAGAAGAAGGGTACAGGCAGGATCAGGTACGCCGAGTACTCTCTCGGTACACGGTCCAAGAAAGAAGGAGCAAGCAGAAGTAAGAACGCCAAGTACTCTTTTGGTACACGGTCCAAGAAAAGAAGGAGCAGCCAGAAGAAGGAACGCAGAGTACTCTTTCGGTACACGGTCCAAGACATGTCGTAGGTGGCATGTGCCCAGGAACGAAGGCCCTCGGATAACAAGGACTCAGGAGGAGCCTTGGGCAACTTCGGGACTGGACACAATGTGCCCAAAAGCATATGGCAATGTAATTATTTTGTTGTTTTGTATTTTCTGTAAGAAAATAAAATGCCTACGGCCTACAACTTTTCCATACATATAAGTTGTCTGTGATTTAGTACTTAGGTAGGGATCTGGTAAGAGAAGCAAAGTGAACCCAAACTACTCAGCCTATTACCCCTACATGGTGTCCATGTGCGTGGAGGGGACGTTTGTCACCGTGCACCTTTTTGGTCATTTACCATTCCTCTACTACACTCCAGTGACACGACGTGAGTGCAGCCCAGATCCCCAGCAGGTCATCTGAGTTGTTCTTGGCTTTCTTTCTGCAACCTTAGTGCTGAGTAGTGATCTGTAGTGGCATAAGGGCACTCTACAAAATGAAAAGATGCATAAACAAGGCAGTACAAGGTGGCTGAGAACCTCACCCCGAGCACTACCGCTGATTCAAGCGACATCCTAAAACCCACGCACCAGCCATGGAAGTTCCCTGTGCAAGTCACACCAAAGAATATTACGAGTTTGGCGGTGTGGGAAAAAGTGGAGGTAATTCCGCTACCTCCATTTTTCCCACACCACCAAATTACAACTTTTAGCGGAATTACCACCAATGGAATAATGAGTGGTAATTCTGCCGATTTCTGGAGGAAAAGTAAAGGATGCACCTCCAGTATGATGATGGAGGTGAATCCTCCACTTTTCCACCAAATAATCAGCGGAATTACCACTTATAATTCCACCTGTGGTAATTCCGCCAAAAATCCCCAATGGAGTCCTACGGACTCCAGAAATTGGTAAATTACACAATCTACCACCATTTGTAATCCTGTGGTAAATCCACAGGGCCATGTAGTGGTAACTGGAAATTCGTGTGGTGGTATTTCAGAGGATTTACCTCTGAAATACCGCCAAACTCGTAATGAGGCCCTTAATCTTGAGACACCCCAGCCCAGCCGGCAGTCATTTTTATTATGTCTCATCGGGCCAGATCCCCAAAGTAGGAGAGTAGTAGGACGAGAGGGTGGTCTACGGTAGGTCAAGCATGCAGAAATCCAGCTACATGTAGCATTGTTGGCTGGAAAGCCCCAGAGCGAGTCAGTTAGGGAACATTCCCAGGAGCCTGGAAAATGACCATGTTCTCACTTGGGCTTAAAGCAAAATGGACGCACTTGAGATCAACTCCTAGACTATGATCACACGTGTGACTATCACTCGCCATTTAATCTCTACAGGAATTGAGCAATGTGTTTCTGGTAGTGGTGAGTGATGCTGATACATTCCCAGTTAATGGAAGCACTGCGGCCTCTAGTGGAGGAGAAATCACACAGGACACAGAGGGTATTAGAAAGGCACTGGAACTCTTTATTGATGTTGTAAGATGTTAACACAATTCCAAATGAAACCTCTGCCTGTGCTGCTGGAATTCACAGGCCGCCATTTACAGACCACTGTCCCCAGACGGCCTTTCCCAGGAGGCTGTCCTCAGGCCACTGTCACCACAGAGCAGCGTCTGCAACCACCACTCACAGGCCTTTAGTGGTAGTGCTTGGACAGGCCGGCGCAGGCCACAGCCAGGAACTTCTCCCAGGCGGCGTGCACTTCCGGGGTGAAGGCGGCTCCCAGCTTGCGGGACAAGACGATCACCAGGCAGTTTCCCAGGAGCTGAGGGAGGAAAATATAGGGGCGTTTAATGAAGGTGCAGCCAGGGGGAAACCCCACTGTGTGTGGGAATACACTGTGACATCATTGTCAGCCTTCCTAGGGTCATTTCCTAGAGTCAACTTAATGCAAACCTGGCAATTCAAGATCTACCAGTGTGGGCCAAGCAAATGCATGGCATTTATCTAACAGACACAGCAACACGGTCTTACATTTCAGCTTTGACATACAGGCAAACACATAACAACTTAAATAAGCAGATAGACAATCTTGATAATGCAGTTTCCCCGTAACCTGGCGGCCGAAGAAACATTCTAGCAGCTGATGAGCTTTTTGGCTTACTGCACAAAAACCCAGACTCATTTAAAAGTGGAAAAGGTTGCTTTAATGTGACAGGCCAAAGCCTACAATTAAACGCTTACCTGGCTCCATGGCCTTACAGACTGAAGAAATATTTTAAACAACCAATTAAATAATTAAACATTTTCATTTTCCCCCAACAATTAAATAATTAAATAAAGCCACTTCCTCCCTAACTATCCCTTGGACCCTACCGTCTCCTTACCCCTTTTCCAGGCATCCTGCTTTCTCCCCGGTGCCATGCCCCTCCAGGCTCAATACCTGTTCCCCCGGGGTGGCCTGCTTGTGCAAACAGCACCACCCCATCCTTTCCCGTGTCATTCCCCCATTGTGCTTCCCTCCCCCCACATCTAAAGGGGCCATGCCCCCTGGCAGGTGACGGTTGGGCTTGCTGATTGATCAGTCCTGTCGCCTGCTCCCGAGCCTTCCCTGAAGTAGCTGGGCCTTGTGTGTGCGAGGTTAGAGCAGGTGAGGTAGGGTTGGTGTTAGTGAGTCGGGGTTTAGGCAGTTAGTTAGGTAATTTAAATTTATAATTTTGTGAAACTGCATATATTTAGGGGTGCCGTAGATAAGACACCCCACTCTGCTTACCAGAGGTTCAGGCAGGTCGCGTAGGGAGCAGCTGTCGTTTTCGGTCTGGGGCGGGCATCTCAGCTCGTTTGTTGTTGTTGTGAGGGAGAGTAAAGTGCTATTGATCAGCCATCGGTCATCCGGTGCCAGTGTAGTGGAGTTTTTGTCTCATTTGACGAGGAGTTGTGAGGCAGGGATCTTCGGGCCCCTCGTGTGTGGCTGTACTTAATTCAGCCTGTCATCTTTTTACGCAGCGTTTGATGCGTGGTAGCACTCGCTGGTGTTAGGGGGCACTGCAGTTCCCTTAAAGGGACAGCTCTATTTTCTGTGCTAGTGCGGTGCAGCCTGCAGGCCACTAGGGGGCAGTGTGCTTATCTCGTTTTTGGGCCCCAGTTGATCCTGGGTTTCTCGTTTTGGGCGTTTTCTTCTCTGGGGCAGGTTAGTCGCTGGGGGGTGGGGGTTTAGGGCAGTGGTATTATTTAAAATAAAAAAAATATATATATTTTTTTTAAAAACAAACAAATTCCTGTAGGTTCATAATTATTTATATAGGTTGTATCTTGGAATTATAGAAGTTAATTGACCTTCATTAACGGATATTAGCTTTTAGAGCACAGTTATCTGTTCTGGGTTTCACATCCCTAGGGGGGTTTGTCCAAGGGTAGGTGCTGGCTCGGGGGATTAGCTTAGCTAGTTGAGCTGCAAGGGGCATATTGGTAGTGCACATTAAGAGTATTAGTGCACAATGGTGGGACAGGGAGCCAGTAAGAAGGGTCTGGTGGATGCTAGGGCTCTGAGGGAGGCCTGGAAATCATTAGCAGGGCATCTAAGGCCCGATTGGAAGGGGCGGTAGGGGAAGTAATGGGAGAAGAGGAGGTAGGTGGAGGCAGGCCGCAGCATAGAGCTGCGGCTGACGGGGCTCTCGCGGCAGTGGTGGCTTGCACCCCCGCGGCGGGGAGAGGGGAGGTTTGGGAATCCAGGGGCAGGAAGATGAGGAGGGAGTTAGACAGGAGGGCGTCCGGGGGAGAAATGATGTCGGGTGGGGAGCCAGTGAGGGAGGGAGTGAATGGGAGCCCTAAGGAAGCTAGGAGTACTCAAAAAGAGGTGGGGCAAGGGAACCACGGTGGGGGGGCTGATGGGGCGCAGAAGGGGTTGATAGGGAAGAGGGGGTAAGGGTAAATACCTGCAGAAGAGTGCAGGTGGGAGAAGGAGGGAGAGGTCCCCATCAATTGAGGAGGGTAGAGTGGGGCGCGGAACGGCCCCCCTGGGTAGGAGTAGTGAGGGCGGAGGGCGCTGCGCAGCCCCCGCTGTTCAGGTGGAGGTAGAGGGTTTTAGAACGGCCCCTCCTCGGTTAGAGCAAGGAGAGCCTAGAGGGTGCAGCACGGCCCCTAACGATGAGGAATCCAGGGTGGAGGACGGCACGCCTCGCCCGAGAGAAGAGGACTAGGCAGGGGTTTCTGTGGCCCCGTCGAGAAGATGTCAAAGGAGTGGTGGGGAAGACGCCCCGGGCTCGCAAGAAGAAGATCAACTCAACTCGGGCATGAGCTCACATCTACAATGGTATTTAAGGGGTGATGAAGTTGGATTGGAGGATTATGTGGGGCAGTGGGAGGTAGAAGGTTATAGGGCTGTAAGGGAAAGGGGGAAGGAGAGAAGAAGTTTGAGGTGGGATCTGGAAAGGCAGGTGCAGGGTGGTCGGGGGCAAGAGGTCGGGGGAACTATTGGCTGGGTGAGTCTGCTGACATGTTTTGTCCCCGCAGTAGGAGCCCTCTAAGAAAAGAGATGAGGAGCATCGGTGGGGACGCCAGACCGCAGGCGGCCGGCATGGAAAGAGGTGAGCGGGAAAGGGAATGGTCATCTGCATTGCAGAGAGGGGACGCGAGAAGGAGGACGGGAAATGAAAGGTCTGGACGGCAAGGGGTAAGGAAAGGAGTTGGTGTACAGGCCATTCAAGCCTTGGGGGATGAGAAGAGCATTTGCTCAGTGGAGGTCCAAACAGACAAGGTGGTGGAGCCATTGGTGCTCGAGGTGCAAGTTGAAAAAGAAAAGGAGGTTGAAGTGAAAGGCAAGGAGAAAAAACTGCCATACATGGGTATAACAAAACCGTAGGGGGCGCACTTGATGGCAGCGACCAAGGAGAAAATTCAGGCGGGGGAATTTGTAGATGTTTTTAAGTTGCTCCATAGGGAAGTGAGAGCAAAGGAGGGGTCTAAAGAAGAAGAGAGGGAACTGGCTTCGCGCCCAAGGGTCCCGGTGACTATTGAGAATTGGACGTCGGCATTTATCATTTATGCCAGTGTTTATTGCGAAAAATTCCCAGAGCGTTGCGTGGCCCTGCTTAAATATATGAACGTAATTAGGAAGGCTTTCACGAGTTTTGGGGGTTTTGCCTGGGTACGCTATGATGAGGAATTCAGAGCAAGAATGGCGGAGGACAGTCAGACGGTCTGGGGGGAGATAGACATGGATCTTTGGCTGCAATGGATGGCTCCGACGAGGCCTGCCCCGACATTGCACACAGCAAGTGGGCTGCCTGTGCCTTACCGGCCCTTTCTTGGTCGCCCCGCCCATGAGGGGGCGGGAGGAGGAGGCAGGGGACAGCCCTCAACAGCATGTTGGGCATTTAATAAAGAAGGCTGCACGAGGTGGATGTGCAAATTTAAACACAAGTGCAGCAGGTGTGCGGGTAGGCATCCGGTTATAGATTGTTTTCAGGCGCGGAACAGTGGGTCAGGGCGAGGAGCGGGGCAAGGAGGTGGGGGGGAAGGACCGCATGCCAGGTAAGTTGGGGTGTGCTAGTAGGTCGTGCTCAGTTTATCGTAAAAGGAGGGGGGGCACAAGGTTTGATGAGAGGTTTTGGGGGCAATCCAAAGGGGGTAGGAGAGGGGTGAGGAGGAAGACGTCTAGGTAGGGCAGGGGAGGGCCGCAGGGGGGATGTAACTGTGGAAATTGTTAAGGGGTGGTGGCCGTCGTTTGGAGGGCATGGATGACGGTGGCGAAGCCCTCACGCTTGCTGCACGACAAAATGCCCCCCTTAAACACCCTGAGGAGGCGCTCTGCCCCCCACGACCACTCGCTGGCCGTGTGCAGCGCCAAAAACCTCCCCGGGGCCCCCCTTTTCGAGGGGAACATGACGTTTTCCTGGTGGCGACATGGCTTGGAGTGGGTTCATCCACATTCTCCTGCAGTGCTTCATGTGTACAACTATAAGTGCCAGGTGCCCTCCATTCTACACTGGGCAAATGGTTTAGTGTAGTGTGACGCTGGCAAGAGGACCGGAAGTGCTTGTTATTTGTGTTAGTTTGAGATCTTGTGACTTTTTCACACCATTGCTCCTGTATATATATCACATTGAGCGTGTGAACGTTTGGAACAAAATGGAAGGACAGGAGGCGATTCAGTGCCCGATTCCTTCAAATCATGTCTGTGCCACCAGGAAAGCACAGCAGGGCCGCCAGGAAAGTTCACGCTTCTTATGTTTTCCTCAGTGTGCAACTATGGGATGTTTCTGAGAACACCTTGTTTGGTGTGTCTGGTTACAAATGAGGGAAGGTGGCCTGCAATGCGAGCAAGCAAGCCTCTGGAAATGTAATACAATTGGGCCAATTCTGGATATTAAATATATTTTTCTATCTTTATTGACCTATCAGTCTGGGAGGGACTGCTCCCTTTGAATCCAGGATCAAGACTGATGTGGCTATTGTTGGCCACATCTGTAAGGCCGCAGATGATTTAAATAACTATGGCATGAAGGGTTTCCCAGGGCAAGGCCAGTTGTTATCACATGATGAGTCTTTTGAGGATCGGTTGCATATTTAAGCTTTCTTCAAATCAGTAACATTTTCCTCCCATCCGTTAATTATTTTACTGAAGAATATTCTTGTTGGAGGACCTGGCGAGCTGAGCGCATATCGTAACAACATGTCAAATGTGGTGAACATACTAGGACTCTCATGCCTGAATGATCTGCCATCTTTCACACAATCAAGATTTAAAGACGGCGGTGATCTAGGCCCATGATCTAGGCCCATCATCTAGTGTTGACCTAGACCCATGGTCATTGTATTTGAGCCTTGTTGGTGGGAATTACCATTGAAAATTTAGCAGTCATATGCCTCGCCTTGTAACCATGGAAACTTGCGAGCAGCGTCTGCTCTTTTGTGAGGGGAACAGATTAGAACACAAACACATCTTACTGCCCCTGTGCCTCTTCCATGATGTAAAAAGTGTAGGGCTGAGAAGGTCTTTTTTGTAAAACAAGTGCCAGATAATAATGTGTACATTACACACTCCTGGCTTTAGGGACATCAGTATGAGAGTAGAGGGGTTTCAAATACAAAGGCATTGAATATTGAACATGTATTCAGCGCAGTGCTTTTGTTCTGCGTATATTCAAGTGGGTCATGGTTATGTGATGAATGTTTCTGCCTCAGGTGTTGGAGATTTCATGCAAATCATATGTGTATGGTCTGTATAAACCAGAAATGCATTCACGTATTAATGACAATCTTTCAGCCTTTTATCTGTCTCAGGCTCATTACGAGTTCCCCGGGATCTGGCGGGATACCAGGGAACTACTGTACCGTCCCCGCAGCCCGATATCCCAGTGTTACCGCGATATTACAGGTGGCGAAGACGGTGGTAACTCCCCATTTCTTTGAGTCCCATAGGACTCCATGGGATGGGTTTGCCCAAATCACGGCTACCCTTAGTAACGGTGCCGTGATTCAGGCATTTATCTGGGGACTACCGGCAAACTTGTAGTTTTCCAATCTGGAAAAGTGCCAATATATTTTATTATTGGCACCTTATTTCAAGGCCGGCAAACATGTAATGAGCCATGTGTTTTTTGGAATGATGCCTAGTTTCTCGCCTACGCTTGTTTCTCTCTTCCTCCTCAGTGAGCACCAGAAAGTGTGTTTCTCTCACTTTAATTTATCTTGCATAATAAAGGAGGACATTGCAGAATGTACGATTCCTCCACAGTCACACTGAGCTGAGAGCAGGGCCTCTCTTGGGTACAGCTTCTGTTTGTGCTGCAACACTTCGACCTTCCATTTTACTCGGGGGGCAGAGGGGGGGTTCTCTCCTGGCCTGCATTAGTCACAGAAATGAGGTAGGGTGCATAAGTGGCCAGTGCGGGGCGCAGCTCTGGATTCTTTTCCCAGTGAGTGATGCACTCTCTTGCTATGGCTCGCCCCAGCCTCCTGGCTCTGCAGTGGCTTCGTCTTCCACTGGGGAGGTGATCTCTGTGCAGCCACTGCAGGCTGCCATGCAAGGCTTTAGAAGGGTGCGCTGTGGTTCCGCTCTCTGTCATTGAGTGATCCGTCAGTTTGTGTCATTCGTTTTGGCTCAGAGGTGGCGCCTCAGCACTAAGCGAGGTTGCATGGCTTTGGCTCAAAAGTGGTGGGTTAGTGACACCAGTAGGTTTACTCTAAGGTTACACTGCAGCACCTCTTAGTGAGGCTTAATAGTTTTGTCTGACAGGTAACACTTTACCCAGAATTAGTTTTAGTGCCAAAAAGAGGGAGCAAGGGATATTATCACAAATACATGGGAAGTGTATTCATTAGACAATGCACACAAATGCGCCAGGATCGGGCAGGTGGTTTGGCCAGGGAAGTGCAGGGAGGCTCCGTTGTTCTCTCATGGTGGTGCTCATTCGGCCATGCTGGCCTCCTCAGGTGTCCACAACCACAACAGTTGCATTAGCAAAACAAAACTTTTGGCTTTGGCAATGATTGCTTTTATACTGGGAGAGAGCCCACATGCAGTTGCCCATTTGAGGATGCTTACAAGCACAGAGGTACTTGCCAGCTTTCTTTCTCTATCACACTTCTCTCCTTTCCTCCACACCCTTTCACCTCTCTTCACTTCTTCCCTTCTGCTGTGTGCCCGCCTTCTCGTGCCCAGTCACTCCAGTAATCCTGTTCCCCACGCCGCTCCCACTCTCTCTATCCCACTATCCTCTCACTTGATGTATTCTTCTCTCGCCACCTCTCTTCCTCTCCGGTGTCGGCTCTTGGAGCCGTCTAAATCCTTCCAGGCCTGGGGGTGCTCTTTCCATTTCCACGGGGTGCATGCATAGAAGGATTTTCTCAGTCTAGGACCATTTCCACTCTACAGGGTTAGTCCTCTGAGAAGTTTCCACTCAGTCTATTCTGCTGGAGGTCATTCTTCTGAACACTGTCTCATTCCTCCCTTAGGTTAGACTCCTAGGTGATATATTCCATCCCTCAATCACACACTCACTCCCTCACTCTCTGCCTCTGTTGCCACCCCTCTCAGGGCTTTACACTTTCTCCTTGAGGTCACCCCTCTGAAGTGTGCTTCCCCTCCCAAGTGTGTGAATCCTGATCAGTTTCCTCCTTACCTTGAAGTTCTGGGGGTCCACGTGGAGGGTGTCGGCGTGCAGCTCGCTTAGTTTGCTCAGCGTGTGTTTGATGCTATCTAGGTGGTGAACGGCTCCTCCCAGGGCAGTCAGGACTTTCCTGCCGTGCTCGCGCACCTTGGCATTGCCAGAAATGGCTGCCGCACTGGACAGGGATCCAAAGCTGCTGAAGTACCTCTGGGTCCAGGGATAGACTATCAGCACCCTAAGCGGCAGGAGACAAGAGGGGGGCACGTTAGGGATGTGGGGGGAACAGATGATTTAGCTTGTTATACTTATTTGCTTCAGGCACCATCTGTGATGGTGAAATACATGTAAAAACCTCCAAATACTCAGGGAATTGGACAGAAGCACGTGTGATAATAGAGAGACATTGGTATTTTATACATCTACTAGTGAACAGGCCTGTGTGCAAGGGCCAAAGTGCAGGTTTTCATTGACACAGTAAGACCACTATATATCCTAAGCCAACAGTGCCCTGTAGTGGTAACAACAGGTGCAGCTATGCAAATTGCCATTTTCTCTATATATCCTAAGACAACAGCTCCCTCTAGCGGTGACAAAAGGTGAAGCTATGCGAATTGGTATTGTCTCTATATAGCCTTAGGCAACAGCTCCCTCTAGTGATGACAACAGGCAAAGCTACTGCATCGGACAAAGAGACATCTGGCCTTTTATTATATTGTTAGATAATGATCTGCTGTCTGGAGCTCAAGACTGCAGAAAGTTAGTTCAAAATTCTGGAATTTGGAAAGGTAAATCCAAACATATCATAATAAAAAGAAGTGGAATTTTAAATATGCCACGTAAGTGCTGGGGACTGTTATGCCACTTAGGAAAAGTGTGTGCCCCAACCTGCAGAGTCAAGGTCCTTACATGGTTGGATTATGTCAGGGTCTAGGAGCAAGTGTTTCAATCTTGTGTAAATCATTGGCACCAGCCCTTCCTTGGAAAAGCGCCTTGGTGTTTTGGGATGGATGAGAGGGATGTGGAAGGGTAGGAGAGGGAGGGATGAAGGTCATTTGAGGAAGCAGCCCATGTGAGGCTTCACGAGGGATAGGGGGTGATAGGAGGTCATGGTATGAAGGGTTTTGCACTACAGCATTTGAAACAAGGAGCACAAAGCAGAGAGAAAGGCAGGAGTGGAGAGTCAGGGATGAGGGGATGCAATAAAGGCCCAGGAGATAGAAAACACATATGATGGGCAGTTATATGCTGTGAAGAAACCCACATTGAATAGGAAGGGGATGAATATGGAATAGGCTAAAGAGATTAGAATGAGTGCAGGAAAAGTATCAAAGGGAAGGAAGTAAAGAAGTGGAGCGTGGGGTGCGCCAGCGATTGGCTCTGGTTACCTGGCCAGAGTTTCCTGCCCGTCAGCCTCCACGTCCACCTGACTCCACACAGAGGCGATGGCGGCCTTCTCTTCTGCTGTCCAGTGAACCATCTTTGCTTTGGGGTCGGGTGGCGCTGTGGTCTGCTGAGTCAGATTCTGCTGCTGGAAGCTGCTTCTGCTGGAGAGTTGCCAGAGCCCCGGAGATTTATAGGGACCTCTGCCAGGTCCCACCCAGTGCTGCTCCTGCTGAGTCATGCTGGCCCCTCTTATCTCTCCTGGCAGACTCTTCCACCCATTTCACGCGACCTTTTCTGACCTCTTCTTTCAAAGGAAGGCATTATTCAATGTTTTAAACGTAACAACGCCCGTAAACAGCACACAGGCCACATTAACATACACCTTCTTCAGGTGAACTGTCTGTTATGTCATGTCGAGTGGTGAGAGAGTGGGAAGGATGGGCGACCACACATATATGCCCCACAGTGGTGGTTCTACTTTCTTAATGTATACGAATGTGTAGGTCCCTTCCTACTGGGACGCTCTTACTCTCTGGAAAGTGTGGAGCTGGTCTCTCTCTCGCCCCCTTTCTCTCACTACCTCTCTCTCTCTCGCCCCTTTCTCTCACTAGCTTTCTCTCTCTCTCTCCTCACTCTCTCTCTCTCTCCTAGTGATATTGAAATAAAGAGAGCACTTCCCTCTCGCTCTCTCTCTATCTCGCTCTCTGTCTCTCTCTCCTCACTCTCTCTCTCTCTCTTTCTCTCTCACCTGGTGATATTAAAATTAGGAGAGCACTTCCCGCAGGAATCCCCTCTCGCTCTCCTCTCTCACTAGCTTTCTCTGTCTCTCTCTTTCTCTCTCTTTCTCTTAGTGATAGTAAAATAAAGAGAGCATGTCCCATAGAAATCCTTTTGCTCCTCCTTGTCTGTCTCTCTCTCTCTCTCCTTCTCTCTCGTATTCTCTCTCACTCATTCGTTCTCTCTCTCTCTCTCTTAGTGATAGTAAAATAAAGAGAGCACGTCCCATAGAAATCCTTTTGCTCCTCCTTGTCTGTCTCTCTCTCCTTCTCTCTCGTATTATGTCTCACTCTCTCTCTCTCCCTCTTTCTCTCTCTCTCTCTCTCTCCCTCTCTTAGTGATAGTAAAATAAAGAGAGCACGTCCCATAGAAATCCTTTTGCTCCTCCTTGTCTGTCTCTCTCTCTCTCTCTCTCTCCTTCTCTCTCTCGTATTCTCTCTCGCACTCGTTCTCTCTTTCTTTCTCTCTTAGTGATATTAAAATAAAGGGATCACTTTCCAAGGAATCCCCTCCCTCCTTCTGTCACAGGACCAAGAGTCAGAATGAATGACGCCATGGCAGTTCCTTCCTCTGTTGCCATGGGCACTGGGTGTCTTGCCTCTGATGCACTACCTCTAAAAGCGCGCTCTCCATGTGCAACGCATCTCGACTCTCCTGTTTATTTAGCCCCCCTGGAGTAATGTTCTCTTTCCTTGGCAGTGCAGCCCTGCAAACTAGCCTTTGCTATTCTTATGATATTGGAATACATGGACTAGTGCTCAGGGAAAGTCCGCTCTCTATGTCGCTGAGGCCGGATGTGTCTGTCCTTGTGGTTACGGGACATACTGTGCACTTCCTAAGACTGCAAGTTGAACCTTAACTTACAGTACCCCAGTTCTTCCCACCATTCACTTTAATTATAGCAGTGCCCTGCACTACCAGACATTGAAAGCAAGTCACGTGACGTGGTGATGCCGCGTGAGCTAAGGTTTCATGTACAGTGTCATGGACGTTGCATTAGTGAAGTGTCCTGCTTTGGTCAGTGCTTGGCCTCAGCGTTGCTAATCACAACATGTGCAGACTTTATTTTTCTTTGGATTGTTTTTAGTGATTAAATGTTGCCATTCACCACATGTGCAGACTTCTCCTTTTCTCAGGTAGAAACCGTAAATTAACTGATTTCCTCTTCTTTTATTTTTGGATCTATGTGATGTTAACGAATGAAATTACAGAGATTATTTTTATTATTTTATACCGAAACTTTTTTAATGAAAAAATGTTGCATTTTGTTTTTGTATTTGCCCCCCACCCCAAATCCCCAGTTTCACCGTGTTTTCATCCCCTCCGAACCCACTCCCCACTCCTTTTTCCACTTTACCCCGCACCCATATACATTTTAATAAACAATTCGGATTCAGTAAAAAAGTCATTCTCTGTTTTCTATTCGCTAAAAATACTGGATACCTTATTTTTGTGTGTGTTTGACTGTGTGTGTGTGTTCACCTGGAATAGAGTGTGGGGGTGTATGGATGTCTGTGTGTATGCATCTTCCAAGCTTTTTCTCCCGCTTACACACATTCTGAGCATACTGTGTGTGTATAACTATATTGTGTATATTGTGCTTAACTACAGTGCAAACGTTTTTTGCGTTCACACCTATTCTCTGCATATTGTCACAATGCTAGCGAACTCAATGAGAGACAGACACAGAAGGGTGGTTTTATTCGATACAGATGTATCAGGATTGGTTACAAGGGTTGGGCCAACATAGGAAGAATGCAGCAATGCATCAGGATGGCTTCTCCTTGGGAGTCCAGCAGCAAGATCTCTGGGTCTCTGGGCTGCCCAGTCCTCCATCATGGGTTCCCTGCCTGAAGCTAACCCGGTCCATTTTCAGCCACTCATAGTTTGGGGACTTAAGTGTCGTAGCACTTCTTTCTTGGCTGTTCATATTTTAATTTCAGTCTTCCATTTCTCGACCTGAATTTCTGGGGGATCCCGCCATCTGGGTCTCTGGCCTCTCGTGCACTTACACATTAGACCTGGGTGGCTGTAGAAGGGAGGATTGGGTAATGCCCAACTGGGCACGAGAGCTTCCACTAGGACAATGGGCAGTTGCTGCGGACATGCAGGCCTGAACCCATTCTACCCCCTCACCCCGCTCCTTGCTTAGAAGCATGGCACTGGTCCTCACTCCCCCCCCCATTCTTCTCTGACTCTTTGATAAGTCACAATAGTCTTGGCCCCAAAAGGACATCACTTACTCCTCCTCTACTCGCCACTATGCCCCTCCAGCACCTCTTCGACCCTCTGCTCCATGCTCCTGCTCCATCCTTCCTTAACGCTTTGCAGTCAGGCGTGTAGCATGCCAGTTTCTCCTTAACTACTTCTTCCTCTGCTCTGTGGACTTTCCTTGCCTCCTCCACCTTTAACTCCCAAAATGCACCGCTCTTCACCTTGATGCTCTCCTACGGCTAATGTCCATCCAACCCCCCACTCTCCCTAATGTTATTCCTCTTCTCCTCCCCACTCCTCACCTCCTCTTGACCACCTGCTTCGCCTTCTTCCTTTTCACCACCTCCTGCTCCTTCTCTCTTCACCAACTTTCTCACCTCTTTTTCTCCCACTAACTCTCCTCCTCTGCCTCTCGCCTCCGGGATGCACCAAACCTGCTCCTCTGACCCCAGATTCCCACATGCTGACTAACTGATGGAAGCTTTTTTAATTGATTTATTGATTTTGTATTGTGTTCATGGTTAAAAACAAACTGTACACAATTAATCATGATAAAAAGTGAAATTACATATGTATTATATACAACAATCATACAATATACAGAGATGAGATTAAAATGTGCAATGAAGATCAAAAAAGTAATTATTCCCACCTGCTAAACTATCATCAGTCTGTTATAGGCCACTCAAATGAATCCTGGGCAAACATTGGTTAAAAGGAGCTCAGCAGTGCTATAGCGTGACCACTAAGTATCCTCCCCCACAAGCTTTCCTTGAGCTTGCACCTTACATTGGCAAAAATGTGCCGAAGCACAAGAGTCTTAAATTCATCAGATTATTGCAAAGCAAGACTATGGGCCTCCTTACGAGTCGGGCGGTAACCCGCTGGTATGATCCACGGGTTGCTGCCGGACTCGTAACACCTTTCCAGTGCCCTATTTCCTGGTGCCACAGGGACATTACAAGTCCCTGCGGCCCGGGAAGTCAGGCGCCAGAAAATGTTTTTCCCCCGTCCTGTGGAGTCCCATAGGACTCCATGGGAGTGGGGAGATGGAAGCACTGGCACCGACCGCGGCTAACGGTGCTGGTGTTTCCGTGAAAAGTATGCGGGTCAGTACCGCTGCGCACGCAGGTCAGACCTGTCGGGCACAACAGCAGAGTTGCAGTATGGCGGTCCGGAAAGGGTGCAGGTACAGTGCGACGGGCACCCTTATTTCCAGACCGCAACACTTGTAAAGAGACCCAAATGTGTTTCCGAGTTTCATTTTGCCATGAACAATATCGGCAGAAGGAGTCTGAATCTCAGGACAGTATTCATAAACTTTTGAAAAGGAGAGCATGTCAAATATTCTGGTTGTTGCCCCAGTCCTCTATAAGGTGGCCGCCAGGCTGGAAAGCCGCTTGTGAGTCGCTAGCTTCTCACAAGCCGAACTCCAGTCATGCCACTCGAGTTTTTTTAATACTTGAAACGATAGCCATAAAGTAGACCAGATTTAACCCGCAAATCCGACAGCAAATCTTGCCATTGTACTATTTACAGATTTATTAACAGAGCATAGAGGAAAAACCCTCTGAGATAAAAAATAAATTCAATCCAGGAGTGGAGAGTGTCTTGGTGCCAAGTATTCCTACCCTCCCAATCACCCACCATATTCCCGTTAATTCTAAACAAATTCCCTTCTTTGACAGCCACCGATTACCTCTGGTGCAGGATTTTAGATAATAGTTGGTGACAAAGTTGGCTACTGTTTTGTGAATTATATCCTTACCTTTCGTAGACAATCTGAGTTAAAGTCCCCTTCAATAAAAAGGAAATCATTTGAGTAGACATCATGCCACTTATCTAAAATGGGTGTTAACTTGGTCAAGAAAGATTGTAAAGTACTCTGTGCCTGGTTACAGTGCAAATTAATCAAGATGACATCCAATGAGAATTCCTCTATGGTCAGACAGAGAGCCAAAAGGGCCTGGTTGGTGTCATCGAACTGAATTTCGAAGCAAGGCAGGAATTTACAGCAAGAAGCGAGCCACCTCGAGGTCTACCCTTTAGTCCCTGTATTGCAAGTTGCACAATCACGGAGCAGCCATTGAAGGCTACTTCACAGCATAGAAATGTTTCCTGTAACATAATGAAATGGTGGCTTCTTAATTTTGTACAGATGTTCAAATCTTTCAAAAGGTGGGAGAACCCTCTTGGGTTCCATGACATCCCTCTGGTAATTGGGTAGTCGCTAAACACCTGGATGCTTAGTGGAACTTTTAAGATTAGCAAAGCTCAATGTAGAAGCGACCCAGGACCGGTCCTGTAATGGAGGATCAGATAAACAAGAAGTGTCTGCTAAGTCTACCCTGCATTCATGGAAGATCCATGTATGTAAGGCATTTGCAGAAGAGGAAGAGTTTGAATTAAATATAGAGAAGCAGCTTGTTCCTCATGCAGCTTAGTCATTCTTAGATCAAAGCCCCTTTTAGGAAGATCATCCATTGCATCCAACAGAATATCACTCACAATTCTGGAGGGTATATCAATGGCAACAACATCAGTGTGAAAAGGGATGATAAAATCAACAATTAGCCGATGTAATCATTAGCAATGAAGGCACTTCAGGGAAAAGGGTCAAAATGGTCCCTCGGTTTAAAATGTCTTGCTTCCCATCGGGGAACAGGGTTGGAGCTCCTAACGTGGGTTAAACCTTAATCGACCTTGCAAGCAGTTTGCACTTGCTTGCAAGGTCCCAGGCGCTCAGGGGCGGTATAACAAGAGCTGCAGAGAACTGCGGAAATGCAAGTCAGAAGTTTTATTTATATACAGGATACATGAACAAAAGCTTTTTTTCTCGTTTTACTCTAAAAGAGAAATCTCATTTAGTGTCCGGCGACATTGAGCGCAGAGAACAACCAGGCCTGTTGCTCAATGAACCCCTCCAATCAGCAGATACATGTAACAGTGTTGGCCATCTCCAGCAGATGACATTAATGAATATAGCTTCCACTGGCAGCAGAGCACATTTTGCAAGAGCTTGAGTGCCATGTGCCAGGGTACTGGGCTTATCTGTTTGGGTTGCGTAGCTCGGGCTTGGCAAAGGCCAGTACTGTTGACTCATTGCCCCCGAGTGTGGACTGTCTGGGACACCAAACGAACTGGACTCAGACACAGGAGGTGAGGTAGGCTGGGTGCGAACTGAGCTGAAGGATGGTTTTTGACTTTGATACTTAAACATAACAAATGTCTGTCCGTATTCCTGTCCTCACTCTGGCATGTCTTCTGTTTTGTTTTTTTTTATTCCAAAGAGTGCTAGTGCAGCCAACTACCTAAGGCAACGTGTGTTAAATCATGCAGATGCAGACTTAGGGTCCGATTCATAGAAATGTGCGCAGAAATCGCACAAGGACCGCACGCCAAGAATTCAGGGACGTCATTTCACCAAAATGCCAGGGGTAGCGGACGTGACATCACACGACCCTTGACCCCCTGATGACATCACAGGAAGTGATGTCATTTGACCCCACCCCGAAGTGATGTCGCGTGAAGCGCTGGAACACGACCTTTCACCCGTTGACAAAATAGGAAGTGGCATCACATAGCATAGTACGGTGGTCGGTCAAAATACCGAAAATAAAATCTCGAATTACAAAAAGCACGAATTAAAAATCTCGAAAAAAAAATATCGAATTTTTTATTTATTTATTTATATGTGTTTTTGGGGTCAGGTAAGTAAAAAAAAGGGGTAAAATAAAAAAAAAATGAAAAAAGGGGGGTTGTGGGGGAACCCCCCCATTTTGAAAAAAAACGCATTGAAAAAAAAATTCGATATTTTTTTTTCGAGATTTTTAATTCGTGCTTTTTTTTCGAGATTTAAATTTTCGAGATTTTGACTATAAACCGCATAGTACACTACGACAAATATGGTTACGATATCACTATAATGTGATGCACATTTCATACAAGAATGGATCGCCAAATGTATCGTTAAGATCAGTGTGTATAGGCCCAAATTACCAAATTACTGTGAATGCAAGCAGACGTCCATGACCAAATGATAATGATGTGTTATTATATAGCACTTACGCATAAGCACTTCATAACAAACAAATATACGTGCAACATCACCCAACCTGTGTTGGTACCCATTTATCGACCTCAGAAGGATGAAAGGCTGAGTTGAGGTATTTAAGAACAAACTAAATCGGTGACTCACCCCCTGAAGTGTGCAAGAAATAATCATTTAATGAGTCTAGCAATTATTGTAAAGAATTCCAGAAAGACACATTTTTTGGCATTCCTATTCGTTCCTATTTAGGGTCAGTGCTGAAAGTGTTAGACTTGTTGCACTCCTGTTCTTATTTTTCTTCTTTTTTTAAGGGGCCTGAACAAGAAAGCTAGCCACTCCAGAATTAAAGAGCCACATGGTGCTGGCCACAGCACAGGAGCTTGTGTTTTTGTATTCTTTTTAGAGGTCGCAAGGGAGACCACAGTGGTCGCAAGGGAGACCTCAGAGGTCGCACTTGGGACCTCTGGCGACCCCCAAATGACGTCCTTGCAAGAATTCACAGCGCAAAGTAACCGTGTTTGCAAGTCGCGCCCAGAACGCCCCCGACACAAACACATGCACAGCCTGAACAGCCAAAACAGCTACTTTTACGCACTCCCCCGGGTGTGAATACAAGCACCCTTCAAACAGTGCATGGGGTCTCTCGTAAGCAGGTTTGCAACTCAGGGACCCTGCATGGGGTCCCCCGTAACTGTATTGGCACCCCGACAATATATGTATGAAAAATTGTGACTCAGCAATAACCCAGGAAATCTGCACGTGAACCCCCCGTAAAAACATTCCTGCACCCCCCTACACTGCTTGCGTGCACCCTAAAGCTACATTGGAACCCGGATTGAGTACATATAACCCGAAATACAACATGTATTTACGCCTGCATTTTTTTGTGGCAGACTGTATGAAGGACTTGCGTGGTCATTTCCCGGCCGAGACGTTGCATGATCGAATCCATGAATAAGTCTTGTGCCGTGCAATAGTGGGCATGCGAGGGACTGCCTGCATGCTGTCCCTCGGAACGTCCACTTTTTTGCAAGCTCTTCCCCATTTTTGGTGTTCTGCCACTTCCTATCCCTCTGTGCAAGCCACGCCCCCACACTGTGAATGGAGTCTCGTGCAAGGCTCTCGACGGCTCGCACAGACGTGCCGAGCCAGCACAAACTCCTAACAAGTCCAGGAAAAGTACCACGCATTCAATTGCATGAATTGACGAAGGGGGATTTGTGTGCAGTTGCGCGCACAAGTACCTTATTTTCCGCACAGATCATTCCATGATCGGGCCCTAAAGCTTCAGAATGGTGAATTTCACCATTGATAGCGTGAGAAGAGATCACAGCATTGTTAAAAAGGGGTTTTAATGAGATTTCATTTCAATGCATAGTCACAGAGTGGGAGAACATTTTTAAAATGTGAATGCCTGCAGGCTGCGACCCAGGATCCATCATGAACCTACTATTAATTACAATGAGGAGATCGTCACCACAGAGGCACTTATCATCTTGAGATTGTTATTGCAAAACATCATTTAAAAATGCATTCCTGCAAATACATGCCATACTTTTCAGGCTGTAGGGCAGGCCTATCAGGCAGGAGGGTGACTGGGTTAAGTGGTTTTCCCTCCCAGGTCATTTTAGTTAACAAATTAAAATGTGAATACTGGCGACAAGTACATGGAGCAAAATTGCCCCTTTAGCAGCGATGCCGGAACCTCCTATTGCCCCCATAGACATGTTCAACCATTTTCCGTTTCTGGGCGAGCATCGTAAGTGATATGGGCTGCAGTGTGTAGTGTCAATGCTGCTGGTGATAAAATAATATTGCCATTGGCTTTAAAGTATAGATGAATGAATTAAATGGGATGCAGTTATTTTGAGCAGCATCAGTGATCCACATAGAGCTCTTTCAATGTTGAAAGTGACAGGTTCAAGCTAGAAAGCTGCAAAGGCGGCGCAGTAGGTTGAGTAACTGTTGCTGAGATGTTATATGTTCAGTTCTGCCTGTAGATTCTTGGGTATTATTCTCCCCTCCCCAAATTCTTTCTGAAAAATGTACCTTAAAATGCATTTTTGATCTGGGTAGGGGTCAGACTCCCTTGATTTGTTTGCTCTCTTGCTTGTATTCAAGGCCAGGGGGATTTTTGCTCCCGTAAGCGAAAATCAAAAGTTGGCACCCATGGTTCTGGTTCTACATGTTGACTACACTGACGTCCTTGGAGATAGAGTGATTGATGATAGAGTGATTGATGATAGAGTGATTGCCAACAGGAAAGTTCCAATTCAGGGTGGTATTATCAATGCATGAAATGTAATTACATGCCTCATTGCCAAAGCCAACACTTAACCTCGCAAAGAGAGAGTACTTACTTTTGTGCAGTGGGGCTGCAGGGCCTGTTGATAAGAGTGCAAGGGGGTCATTCTGAGGTTGGAGGTAAGGTAAAAACGATGCCGGTAAAGGATTACAGGCATCGTTTACCGCTACGAGCTATTCTAACCAACCAGACCGCTATTTACGGCATTGTACTTTACAATGCTGTAAATAGTGGTCCAGGTGTGCGCACGCCACACAACATGCCGGCATTACCGGCATGCCGTTAACCGGAGTCGATCATAAGCCTTGTGGATATGCAAATAACGGCCTACTGAAGGCCGAAAATTACTTTACCGGCATGGAGTAAATACCGGCATCTCCAAGAAGGTGTTAAGAACCCTGAGCAGTGTTTCCAAGAGCCACAGGTGCACACAATCAGCACATATGGAGGCAATGGAGTCTGGCACAGCACAAAAGGAGCACACCCACACACCACACCCCCTCCCACACCAAGATGATACCAATAGTAGTAGCATTACTGGAGCTGGAGGCCCTGCTTGCAAGGCAGCAACAACAACAACAGCAAAAACAACAACCACAACCCCCACCACAGAGGATACACAGGAGGAGAAGGAGGGTGAGACAGGCCCAGCATGCCCCACCAGTGCAGCCACCGTTACCACCCCGGCAGCCCCCAAACCTTTGCATCAGAGCCACCCCCTTCAACCTAACACCAGAGCAGATCCACACCCTGTACCGGCTTGACCGTGACACCATCAAGACCATAGTGGACCTGATACATGACGACATAGTGAGCCTCATAGAAATACGCACCGCCATCCCCCCTCTACTGAAGGTAGTGTCTGTGCTCCACTTCCTTGCCACAGGCGCCTACCAGCACACAGTGGGGCACATGCATGGCATATCACAACCCTTATTTTCCCGGATACTGACCCAAGTGCTGGATGCCCTCCTCAGGTACACAAGGGACTACATATCCCTACCACGGACTCCCCAGAAGATATTCGATACAAAAGTTGCCTTTCATGCACTGGCAGGCATGCCAAATTGTATAGGTGTCCTCGACTGCACCCACGTGGAGTTGGTGGTCCCGCATGCCATGGAGGTGGCGTATCGCAACTGCAAGCAATACCACTCCATCAACATGCAGATGATATGTAATGCCAGCAAGATCATCACACATTGCTGTGCCCGATATCCAGGATCAACTCATGACTCTTTGGTCCTGCGTAACTCCACGCTATCACGCTATATGGAGCGACATGCTGGACAACGTGCCTGGCTGCTTGGTGAGTTGCCTGACTGGGCCATGGCAGTGCATCGGGGTTGTGAGGTGGCCGGCTGCATACTACACCTGGGTAGGAAGGTCGGGAGATGCATACTCCACCTCGGTGGGAAGCGGGGGAGATGCATACTCCACCTGGGTGGGAAGGGTGGAGATGCATACTCAACCTGGGTGGAAATGTTGACGCCAGTGCACGATGTGCACCTCACCGAACACTGTGCCCCAAAGCAAGTGATATGGCACATGACTACCAAATCACACAGTGATGAAATAAGGCTGAAAACTAACACTACATGACTAACAGGTAACCAGGCCACATCCCACAACACATGCACCACTCATCAGTGGCCCTCACACACCGCAAGGGCATCCTGCACTATGCACTGCATATGCAAAATGTCGCTACCTCCAGCATATCACCACACAGGACAGTCATCCCTGGGAGTGCATTGAAGTGAGCCTAACAGGGATACCACAGCGTGTCACTGGTTCCGCACACCCATAGGAGTGTGCAAGTCACCATGGTACTGATCAGTACAGAATGACGAATATGCTACTGACTACAGCCAACACTCCCTGCTACCAAATCTCACAGAACACAACACATCAATGATTTTAGGCCAACACTGCTTCATGCATATACGATGCAGGTGCAACAAGATGTGAGTGCACACCATAACCCATCTTGAAGATGCTACCCCCTCCATCATTCCATTGCACAGGACACATAGCGGGGCCAGAAATGGGGTCAATGCATCCAGGGACATGTGTGGATGGGCAGAAATCAAATGCTGTCATGTAAGACTAGTACAGTTGTCCGTCATGAATGTATGAACACTTATCTTCATTCCCCTCTCATGTAGGTGATAGTGGCTATCCATTGAAGCCGTGGCTCATGACCACTGTCCGAAACCCACAGAACAGGCACGAGGAGGACTACAATCGTTCCCATACCCGTACACATGTGGTGATTGAGCAGACCTTAGGCCTGTTGAAGGCACGATTTCGTTGCCTCAGCAAGTCGGGTGGGGCACTCATCTACAGCCATGAGAAGGTGTCCAAGATCACCATGGCATGTGTAATGCTGCACAATATGTGCATCCGTCGGAACATGCCCCTGACCCCTGACATGGCAATGCTACCACCTGATGATGATGAAGCGGAGGAGGCGGAAGAAATGGCAGGCAGCATCACGGTGCCGATGCACAGGTGGGACGTGCCGTGCGGCAATCATTGATTGGACAATATTTCTGACACACAAGTCAGCAGAGGGTGTGCGGATGTCAGGACATCGGGCACTGGGTGTGGGGATACATGTACACTATGCACTGTGCAATATTAAATGACACATGCGCAATGATGACTGTCCACTCTGTTTTTTTTAGATGAGCAACCGGTGTATTCAAAGTAAAAATTTAAACGTGAAAAACAAACCCTCCACCACTCTCCCTCATGCCCCTCCCACCAAAACTCCCAACCACACCCTCACCCCCTCTCCCTCCCACCAAAACTCCCAAACACACCCTCACCAACCTCCCCCTCCCACCACAACAACCCCACACTAGTCCCATAGGGTCCACATAGCCCACATATGGATGGCAGTATTGTCACTATGTGCTCCCAGAGTCAGGGGGAGGCATCATACAGAGGGACCGATGGATCAAGCTGGTCTGGGTTGAGTTGCTAGTTGAGGGGGTGTCCTCATGCTGGGGCTGTTGTGCAGGATGTGCAGCCTCCAGAGCATCTGCTATCCGGCCAAGGACCTCACAGAGCCAGTTGGTGCTGTCCTTAATGACCTGGCCCAGTGCCCTCACTTCATCCTGCCACTCCTCTCTGGCCTGCCGATTGTCCTGCATGAAGTCAGTGATCATGCCTGTGAGCTGCTCAGCCCGCTGTGCATCAATGGCTGATGTTGTGGCCCTGCTGGGGATCGGGCTCACATGTGTTTCCGACGCTTCCGCAAGGGAAATGGCCACAGGACAGGCATGTCCCTGTGTTGCTCCTTGCCCAGATGGCTCAGGTGTGTCAGACTCACCCGAGTCACTATAGGAGACCTGGGGGTTGGGTTGGGCATCAGGGGTGTGGACGACTTTGAATGTGTCCTCCTCAGTCGCTCCACAGATGGAAATGGGGCTGTCGGCAACATCGAGAGGGGCCATGGCTGCCACCTCCCCAGCCACACTCGACTCCTCAGACCGCGGCGTTGGGCATGTGTCTGCTGCCACTGCTGGGTGGGGTGGGTGTGGGGGTGGTGCACCCTCCACGGGCCTTGCTGGAGCCGGTGGTATGCCTCCAGGTGTTCTCTTCCTCGCAGGGAGACGGCGGCCCCTGCCTTGGCCCCTGGAGGTGCTCGGCCGGTTGCTCTCCTACTTCTCGCTGTCATGCTCACTGCCCGTGGGGGTGGAAGAGAGGGACGGAATGAGTGATGATTTGAGAGCCAGCATTTGGACATGGCTACAATAGCACATTCAGATTTTTGTGGGTTATCGGCATTTGGGTGGGGAACGGCACTTTATTCAATACTTGGGTGGTAAATGCATGCATATGTCTGTGTCAGTCATGTTGCCCGGGTACTGTGCTGGCTCACATGCACACTGTTTACATCAACTGCCCTGTGTGCCTCACGGAATGGTCCACTTTGTGTGGTATGTGTCATATAGGTTACGGCCTCGCACCTGGCACTAGCCTGGGTCTCACTTGCTTCGGCATGATATGAAAGGGGGGGTGTAGCCGAGTATGCCGTGACTCCTTGGCTAGACCTTAGCAGTGACTTTCATAACATTGGCATTGGCAGTATTGACTTTGGACATTCACCTCCATCAGCGGATGACGTTGCCCCGCACTCCATTTCTCCAACCCCTTCAATGGCTTCGAGGCCTATCATGGCCGCACATGTCTCCTCCCACGGCATTAGTTTCATGGGCGAACCTGGGCCTCCTCCTGTCTCCAAGGCCTGGCTTCTATTAGCAGAGAGGACGCTCCGCACCCTCAGCCGCAGGTCGTCCCACCTTTTTCTGCAATCCTTTGTGGTGCGGGAGGGTGTTGCCCACGGTGCTCACCTTCTGCGCCACAAGAGCCCAGATGTCTTTTTTTTTTATCACCGCCACCCTCTGCATGTCATTGCTGAAAACAGTGTCAGCATGCTTGTGGAGGGTATCCACCAGCATTTGGAGTTTGTCAGGGCTGAACCGCTCCTTTCGGAGGCGGGCAGCTCCCTTTTTTGGCGCTTTGGGTATTCCTCGTTGATGATGGTATCTTTACGGTATGTCGAAAGTGTGCCAGGGGTCCTGTCTGGTGAGGATGGCAATGGATTGTGTTTTTAAAGATGGCCGACATGCTCCTTCCAGTTCCTCTGCGATGACGCTGTTTCCGGTTCCGCATTTTAACGGTGACCGTAAATAACGGTGACCGCTATTTACAGTCACCGCTAATGCCGCATTACTCTAAGGCGGTAGTGTTCGCTACGGTGCGGTTCATGCCGATAGGGGTTTTTTCGGCTGTTTTTGCGGCATGCCGCTACGTTCATTACCGGCATGGCGCAAAGCTCGTTCCCGCAAACTCGTAATAGTGCGCTTTAGTGGTCTATTGCCAGCTCGGACACGCTATTTGCGCCATGCAGGTAATGGACGGAACTTACCTCCAATCTCGGAATGAGAACCCAAGTCTGTGAGAGTGGGGTGCTGAGCACAGTTTGCATATGTGTAAATAAAGGCAGCCTTTGCAAAAGATGTGGGATAGTGTTGATCTTATAACTTTATTTTTGTAGCTTTAAGACCAGTAGGGTGTCAGTCCGAGCCCTCTGGGAGGATGTAGTACGAAAAAAGCTGCTAGTATTTTACAGACAAACTTTTGAGAGCATATAAAATCTGTGTCTCCCAAAAAACACTTAAAGAAGGTTTGGTTCAGTCAAATCAGCTCCGTTAGGAATGACTGAACAAGACAGGTGTTGCAATCCCATTGAGTGCTCTCACTGCACAGCATTGTGAGAAAATATGCCATTTATTGCACATTAACCTTTGTTTAAAGCACTGCAGCAAATCACTGCACAAGCCCTGAACAGGGCACACACAACAAAAGTGTATCAGTAATGGGCACTAGTGCACGCGGCATAGTTCTGCACAGCCTTGTCCTTTGGTAATAGTTATATACACTTGTGCAAAGATTGCATTTTGTATGACAAAGTTAATCTGGACCACCAGACTACATTTGGCTCAGCTTAAACTGAAACTACTGTATGTAAAAAGACAACTTTTTTGATGTTTCTGTGTCTGTACTGTGAGCCTTGTTAACTTTTCCTAGCAAAATAGTATTTAAGACAATGGTTATGCATGTGTGTGCTATACTGCGATAACCACAGTATACCATAATTTAATTGGAAGGTTATCATAACTTCAAAAATCAATACCATGACACCACTACCTTAGAGCACTATTCTGCACCAGTCCATGTAGGCTCTGTAGTTGTAAGACCATCGGTTTGTTCTCAATAGTCTCTTTCTGCTGCTCCTGAAATGCCCCACAATGATACCCAACATCCACCCAATGCACCCAACCTTCAATTGTGCTTGAATCTTTGGTAGCAGACCTGATATAAAGGAATTTGCTATGTCCGCTTGGGCGGTCTCGTTCGTTTTAGTGATACCCGAGTGTTAAGTGAACACCACCTAAACCCTGCACAAGTAGTCAGAAGGTGCTTCTCCTTGTTCTTCTTGTCTTTGCACAGCCTGTCTTTTTAAGGCAAACTGCAATTGTCACAATCTGTCCATAGCATGGCTCAGGGAGTCTCCCTTACTGGGTATATTACACAGGGTGAACAAATATAGATAGCAATACCAACCCCTCTAAGTTGGATCTACTGAGGTTCTCCCCCAAAACAATTTGGGGCAAAAGGGTCCAAATGGTAAATTTAAAAGCACATTTGTTCCTATATAAAGATTATTAAGTATTTTTATTTTTATTTTTTTACATTTTTTAAATACCCAGACCCAAGGGTATTACAGCGTTTTGTGCAGTAGATAGGTAAAAGAAAGCAAAGTTAGTAGCAGGCAGTGGTTAAGTAGTTAAACATTACAAAAAACGGACACATGAGTTTTGTTAAGAATGAGGGCAAACAATGGAAGCTTTATAACACATTCATTACTGGATGTGGGGGAGCGAGGAGAGATGGAGAGATGAATGAAGGGTACAGTATGGATGGGTGAGAGGGTTGGAGGAACAGAAAACGAGGGCATTGTGACAAATCTAGCAAGGTCGTCAATACTTCACTGGGGGAAATCTCCACTCACATGGCCGGAGAAAGGAAGAAGCTACCTGATTCTGACCCTGGGGGTGGCTATCTGTTGGAGAACCACACAAATGAAACAACGCACGGGTATGTGGAGCAGACTCGCTAGGTCAAGGCAGGCATTCCCTGTTTCTTTAGCCTCTGGTAACACCCACTTACCCCCCTATTCCTGTATGGCACACTGTAGTTTGGGTGTAGAAACTCCAGTGATGATCAATCACCAACTGTATTTACATTCCCAGTTGCTTGATAGAAGTGAGACGAGGAGGAGGACTGGAGTAATGAAGATCAATAGAACCAGAAATCAAATGCTATGCTCTAATTGCTGGAAATGGTTAACAGGTGCCGGGACATTTAAAAACACCACACCTGGAGAGAGAGAGACTCACTACTCCCGACATCGGTCCGGACACCAAAGGAGAGCAGGCTGCAGTGTGCAGTGGAGAAGCTGCTGGAGGTGCCGCCCAGGGAAGTGTGTAAGTGGAAGGTTTGCAGCGCATGTGCCATGGACAGCAGGGGCTGGCAGGTGAAGAAGAAGGCAAAGCGGGAACCAGAGAGAGCAGATGGGACACCCTCCGATCTGGCAAGCAAGCAGCAACGAGAACAGTGAGATGCGAAGAACGCCAAAGAAGCTGACAAACCGCTGAGCCCAGAGAGCGAGTTTGGGATGCTGGGACCCTTCATGGCGAATGCTGCATACTGTTGATGAACCTTGTTGGGGCGATTGAGGAAAGAGAATAAGACGAATGAAGAGGGGTCGCTGACCCAATATATCAAAAGTATAATTAAAGAATCTTTTAGCTATGCAAAAGAGTGCAAAGGATGAGCCAAATGACTCTACCCGAAGTCCTGTCCCCATTTTGCCCATATGTTGGAAACCAGAAATTGCGACATGCACGACGCCAATAATGGTCTCTATACCGGGAAGAGTCCTCGAAACAAGGTATCCATTGAGAAAATACATCCTATATGATGTACCCGCGGAGAAATGGCAGTCTTTTAAAGAAGGTTCCAAAAGAAGTGTGAAGATGAATGAAAGAGAGGACTGGTGACATCACATGAAGCAGAAATGACGCACCTAGAAGAGATGCCAAGGAAGTCAGTATATAAACCTTATAGAATCTGATGGTGAAGTAAAGAATGGAGCAACATTTCATGAGCGGAATGAAGATTACAAGTGCGGAAAGCACTAAAGAAAATGCAAGCCGTTTTATAATCGTATAGATGCTGAAATACAAGTAGACTAAATAATCAAAAGGCTGGCTACACGTAGTGAATAGACTGCAGGCAGTGCCGCCAATATATATATATGTGTGTATAGAATCTGGTTGTTCCACGACACATTTTTAGCAAACTAGGACCCCATGAACAGAAGGGCTGAAAGTGTGGCGCAGTAGAAGAAAACAGCTGACGGTGAGGGAATTTTTGAGAAAGGTTGTCTGGCCCAGTGCCAAGTGGTTGGGGAAGCCAAGAAATTGAATATATATTCAAGAAGATACAATGAATGTGAGAAGCGAGACAAGCTCCTGTTGAGGTGTAATGGAAAAACAATAGAAGTGCAAGGTTTTATTCATTTAATAGTGTTAAACGCAAAGAAGAAGCTCAAAACACAGTCTCCTGTCACATGGTCAAGAGGAAAATTGACTTTGGGCAAGCTACATTAAGACCTGAAGATAAGACCATGCTCACACGCCCTTCTATTCTCAGGCGCAGTGATACTTGCAAGACCGAGTTCAAAGATTAATTCGAACGGCAGACAGTAGCAGTGGTGATGGATGTTTGGCTAATTGGGTGGGGAAGCATGGTCAAGTCCAACCATCCAGCACACGGGGTACCAGCTTGCGTGCTGCTAGCGAGTGGAATATTCTAGAAGAGTACAAGCGTGCCAATCAATCATAGAGGGCCACGTAGTAAAGAGCCCTATAGTTTGAAAGCCAATGAAGCATTGTGTATTTCATGACAGCGAAGATGACTTGCACTAGGGGTGGACATAGCTGTCCACCTGACCTTAGAGATCCAATCCCCCATAGAAAGTATATCTAGATGTTCCCCTTAAGCCTATCAAAATCTCACATAACTTTTTCACGTAGGCTTTTCTTATTTTGCCATGTAGTATGACGTCACGTATGACAAGTTTATGCTATAAAAGTAATGTTTTTTATGAAATGCATTGAGACTTATGCTATAGGACGTCCGTTGATGCCTGTTGTACCTGTTTTAGACAATTGCAATTAAAAACAGTTCTATTTGCCAACTTTCTGAGTCGGTCAGATTAGTGGTGTAAGAGTAAGGTCTGCATCCCCATCCATCCCATAGAGTGCTACCTTGCTTAAAAGGCCTACAGGTTCACGTGGAAGCAGAGGGTGGATGGTTCACACCCATCACTGAGTTGATCTCCATATTTTACGATAATCGGACAACCTTCGCCATCTAGCTGGAGGATCCCAAAGTTTCCTTTGGAGAGAGGTTGATATAGAACTCTTGCAAGAAATCCCTCCTGGTTTCCACAGGCGCTGAGTGGACTGAAGGCGACGGTGGTCGATTGTAGGAGGGGTCGATACCGAGGGCCTTGAGCTGAAGAATGAATGGTGAGTAGATTGTGGGGACTGGGAAAATAAGGGAATCGGATTGTGGTAATGTACAAAAGTAACAGGGGTTTGTTTAGTGTATAACGAGGAGCGTTCGAACGAGGAGCGTTTCATATAGCCCAGTTTCCTACCTCAATGCAGGACTAGAAGGAGTCATTTCAAAACGACAAGGGGTAAATAGGTGGCACCTAAACAGGTGTATGATAGGGAATGACTCAAACTCCAATCAGGATACTTTAGCGGCTATGAGAAAAAGAGTACCATGGTGAATATGTGTAAATTCGACTATTCTGTCTGTTTGTGTTTTTTTTTTCATTGAGAAGAGGTGTCGAAGAGCGACAAGAGTAAACTGTGAGGTTAAAGAAGAGATAAAAAGTTATCTATTTTAGTAATTGTCTGCACCGACTGAACAGATAGATTGAGATCATTGAGAAGTAGAGGCTTTGAGCGGCCATTGTTGGAGCACGCTCATATTTGTTGTTTTTCTGAAACGTATCTGTGTAACTAATGGTAAATATTGACAGTCAATTGAGACTTCTCACAATGGGGGATGTTACTTCACTGATACATTTGTGCAAGACGTTGCCAAGACATGCGCCTAAGCTCATACAGTATAGTGCAGAGTGGGTAAAAAGCACAGCAGACAAAATGTTCATGCCATGGCCACAAGGGGGATCGCTGTCAAAAGCGGTTTTGCAGCACATGACCACATACATGCACGCTGCGTACACAGGGAAGAAATTGGAAAAGAGGTCAGCTATTTTAGAGCTCTGGAAAATGTACTAGGAGGAGCGGGAGGATCCGCCTCCTGAGGATTGGATGCTTAATCAATGTAGGGACAAAGGTGTTGAGCCTTCTGCTCCCCTTACCTCCCCCGAAGTAAAGGGTGATAGTACAGAAGATGTAGGATTGCATCTATTAAAGGAACTAGAAGCAGCAACAGGATATAGTAATCAGATACATTAACCACTTGCCTTCAGCAGTGATGATAATGCAGAAGAGACTAAAAGAAAGGAGGAGATCTTTAAGGTCTTACAGGACACAGAGGAGAACATTGGACAAACAAATATATCAGCAGACATAGAATGAGAGATTAAGAGATGGAAAGGAGAAAATGATAAAGCTGACGAGGTAACGCTCATACAGCACAAATTAATGGGTGGGCAGATATTGCTCAAGCTCGATGGGAATAGTATCGAGGAAGTTAGGAAAAGGAAAGATCAAGACGAACAGGATAGAAAAGACAGGGAATGAGAGAAAAGGTTGAAAGAAGATGAGCACAAGAGAAAGAATATGCAGAAACGAGAATAGATCAGGAACAACAGCTAAGAAAGAAAGAAAGGGCAGAGGAGCAAAGGAAGCATGACAACAGGCAGAAAGCAATCGAAGAACAAGATAGTCAAGAAAAGAAGAGAGAAGAGGAGGAAGCACAGAAATTAAGGGATAAAATAATACAAAGACGAAGGGAAGAAGAAGAGTGTAGAGAGATTGAAAGAAGGGAAGAGAAAAGACAAGAAGAGGAGTGGGTTAGACAGGAAGAGAGAAAGCGAAGAAAATTAGCTGAAGAAATGGAGCAAAAAAGGAGACAAAGGGAACCCGATATTGATCACATTCAGAAAGAGTTAATGGAACCGAGTCCAGTTATATCATGGGGCAATATAGAGAAGTTCCTCCCATCGAGGGGATCAATGGCAATACCATCTAGGATAAACCAAGTGGAAGCTTTTGACAAAGGGAGTATCAGGGAACGAAATGATAAACCCTATCAAGACTTAAGGGAAAGTAGTAAATTGGGAAGTCGAGGGAAGGGAAACTATCCCTGGTCTTCCAATCACGAAGTGAGGAAAGAGACCCATTCAGTCTCAAGCATCGAGCCTTGTCTTGTCTAAGGGTAATGGGGACGAAAGCCATACTAGTTTGGGACTAGATATGTCAGACGAAGAGTCAGAAAACTTCTGTGGGGAGGAGAGAGGAAGTGCATGCAGTCCCGAGGGATGTCTGCAGACAGACAAGGAAGTAAGATGGTCTGATCTAGAGCAGCCTAAATATAGTATGCCAGATCCTATAGCATATCCAGAGCGACCTGAAGGACGATTGCATAGCGAGAAGGGAGAGCCGCCAGCATATGTGAGCAGGCTGAGGTCATTGCCAGGCAGAAGACGATCAGGAACCATTGTCCCCACTATGGATAGGCAGACAATGGGAGCCGATTGTGGATTTAGGGTTATGCAGTTCCCTTTATTGGAGAAAGGAGAGGCCTACCGTAGTATATTCCCTTGACACAGATGGATAATGATAACTTAACATGCAAACTTCCCCGCTTAATGGAGGGTGCAGGGAAATTGATTTATGAGCTAGAAAAGATGAAAGGAGGAAATACTCTGGCAATGGGGGACATTAAGGGTCTCCTAGCAGCCATTCCTGGGGAAAGGGCTGATGACATTTGGATGAGAGGAGGATACTCAAGTGTCACGGCAAAGAACACTGTGCACGATGGAGCACCATTTAATAATTGTAGAGCAGATATCTGGAGATTGCTCAGGGTACATTATCCTGATACATCAGATATGGGTGCAATTATGGCACGTAAGACGAAATATGACAAAGATCTGCTTGCCTACGTTCAAAGTATTCAGGAATGGTGGACTCTTGAAATAAGGGAGCCGTGGGGGAAATCAGTGGCAGTATTTTACCACATTCTATGTCAAGGAGTGCCAGAACAGGTGCAGAAACAGCTTAGAAACTAGTGGGAATGGAAGTGAAGCCATGGGCAGAAATACAGTTAACTATAGCTCATCACTGTCGGCTGTTGTAAGAGAAAAATAAGAAGAAGGAAGATGCTAGAAAACTTGAGGAAGCCAAGTTAGTTCAGAATAAATTATCGAAGTATGCCACAGAAGGGGCAGTACTGACATGAGAAGAATTGGGAACGCAGCAAGCAGTGGGTGCATCACAGGCAAATAATCAACGCCAAATGGATCAAGGAGGTAATGGGTTTATGCCGCGAGGCAGAGAAATGGGCTATAGAGGAAGGATTGGTTTTTTAAAATAACCAAGGCGGGTTTCAGAATATGCAGAATGATAATCAAAATGTGTAAGGAGGATTTAATCAAGGGGGGCTGGTCAGAAGAGCCCCTCCTGTATGTTGGACATATGGAATGACAGGGCACATGGCGCAAACATGTGGAAGCCATGGGTATAAACAGAATGGGCAATTCTCAAGAGGGAGGACAGCTTATCCTGCAGCACATAGCTCACAAACTAGGGATGGGTTTGCCCAAGATCAAACAGTGTATCAAGCACACACTCCGCAAATGCAACAGGCATTGCAACCACAGAAAGCACCATTGAATCCGCTGCAAGGGCAGTCACAGCACACATCCATGCAGATATAGCAGAATGCAAACACAGGACAGTTACTGACACCTAGAGTAGGGTGTGTCGCTGTGGTAGGATGAATAACTTTTACAGATAGGGGGATAAGCATGTACGCACAATAGGACAGCTCACAGAGAGACTTGATGTGTTCAGTACTATCAGTGACACCAGACCCCCAAGTGGAACCACGGGATGATGTGACCATAGGATGCAAATCTATTTCTTTTTTAGCAGACACTGGGGCTACTCGTTCATGTATACGAGAGGGAAAATATCCAATGTCAGGAAATGCCATGAATGCGCAAGGTTTCTCTGGAGCTACAAGCAGAGTTCCTTTTACTGATGAATTACCAGACTCCATAGGAGAGTGTGACATGTCTGTTTCATTATTGTATTCAAGGCAGAAGCCGGTTAACATTCTAGGATGATATTTAATGACAAAGCTTAATGTGGTGATTTCTTTTGTTTATGAAAGCATAGTGTGTTCTACTCCAGGGATACATTATATGAATGTTGGCAAATTCATTTTGCCATTTACAGGGCAAATGGCTCTGCGAGGAATGCCATTAGAACCAGAAGTTTTCCTTTATAGGGTACGTATTTTATTGACATGGCTACCTTGCCTTGTGGAAAGTTTATGAGGGTACCTGATGAGTTTTTGTTCAGGCCACAGACACCTATGGACGAAGAGGGGGGACAGACTATAGTTAAATCCAGCCATAGTACAAGGGGAATTGGCCATGCTCAAAGGAACAGATGATGAGTGCAGGCCATGGAGAACAGTGATTGCCATTGGGGAAGGGTATAGATTGACTGACATCACTGATGGGGATGTGTTTAGAGATGATACATCAGATGATGAAGTAATATTCGAGATGAGTATTACATATTGGATCAGAATAGAGAAAAGAGAAATCCTGTAGCGAATGGTGATAGTGCGGCACTGCCCAGCATTTTCTTGTGAAGATTTGGAAAAAGTGCCAAACTCTTTATGGACTACGGGCCCCTATGATATAGGCCTATTGAAAGGGATAGGGGAGGTTAAGGTTAAACTGAAGCCAGGAGCAATTTTACCTCAATCAAGTCAGTACCCAATGTCTCAAGAGGCAGGTGAGGGTATTTTTAAGACTATGGGCCTCATTCCGAGTTGGGAGGTAAGGGTTACAGGTCACCACAAGGAGAGCGGTGGCGTTAAACCCTTACCGCCCAATTCCGAGGTACTTAGCGGGAGCTGCAAAGAACATGGGGTCTGCCCACACCTCATTTGCGGGTCCCGCTAAGGGACCAGGGCAGTAATAATGGGCCCGCTATTTGCGGGCCCATAATCAGCGCCTTCTCCATTCCCATTGAGCCCTATGGGGGCTTAAATGGGAATGGGGAGTGGTTGGTTGAATGGGAACTTACCGGGTCCGCGCAGGTCGGAATGCCCAGTAAGTTCCCATTCAACCAGACCGGACCCAGACCTGGTTTTGGAGGCAGCCATGGCGCTAATAGCACCAAGCCATGGCGCTAATAGCGCCATGGCTGCCTCCAAAGTCGGAATGAGGCCCTATATCAGCTTTGATGGAACAAAGTATTTTTTAGTGATGTCAGAGTCACTGTGTAATACCGCAGTGTACCCTGTGAAAAAATTGAAGGGAGGTTTGTGGAGATTTATTCAGGACATAAGACCAATTAAACAGATTGTAGAGGCAGAGTTTCCTTTAGTTCTGAATCCAGCGAGGATACTATGTAGTATCCCAGCAGAGGCACAATATTTCACGTTGATTGATTTTAAAAATGCGTTTTTCTCAATCCCGCTGCAGAAGGACTCCCAAGACCTTATGTCATTTACGTTTCGTCAAACTAAGCCGAAGAGCACTCGTTTGCCCCAAAGGTACCGTGAGTCTCCATCGATCTTTAATAAGGTCCTGCAGATGGACCTAAGCAACATTGATTTGCAAAGTGTTGTGCTGCAGTGCTGCGGTACGTAGATGACATTTTTGTTTGTAGCACGACAGAAGATGAGTGCAGGCAGGATTCGATTCAGTTAATGACTATTCTAGCAGACAAGGGATATAAAGTGGACAAGGAGAAGTTGCAATATTGTCAAGAAGAGGTGTTTTACATGGGTCAGTTGATCTCACATGAAGGGAAGAGAGTCACACCAAAACCGCACAAGATAAAACAAAAGCAGCAGTTTTTGGGATTGTGCAACTATGTTAGAGCGTGGGTATTTGATTATAGTTCATACACAAGACCCCTTTTGCAGGCTCTGCAGACAGCACAAGTGAACACAAGGAAAAATAGAATAGACTAAGGAAATGGAGGGAGGGTTCGAACAATTGAAGAATTGAAGAAAACAATTTGTACAGCTCCAGGAATTCTTTTTGTTTTCACATATGAATGGGACATTTATGACAGTGGTGCTTACACAGAGAATTACATTGAGGTAAAAGCCCCTGGCATATTAGAGTGGGATTTTAGATCCAGTTATGAGAGGCCACTTACCTTGCAAACAATTGCTGGCAGCAGCCGCGTTCGCAATAGAGAAGTCTACTAGTATTGTGATGGGGTGTTCTAGGACATTGTTGTGCATGCTCCGTTTGCCGTTTTGAAGAAACCTAAGGGTACATTGACATCTCAGAGAGCTTCTGCCTATGAGGTAGCTATATCGAATCCAGCAATCAAAATAGTAAGGTGTAAAATGGTGAACCCTGCCACGTTTGTAGCTGAGCCTGTGGCAGAGGGTAAGCATGTGCATGATTGCGCTAACTACAAAGAGTTCTACGACGATATTGCACGCATAAAAGAAAATGCGTCAGCACGTGGGGAGATTCTCTTCAATGACGGGTCTTCAAAAACTGATCAGACTGATGGGGAAAGGCATTCAGATTCAGATGTGGTAAGGCATAGAGCTATTGGGGAATTTGAGATTGTAGCAAGTGCAAGACTACCTTCTCAATTTTCAATGCAAGCAGCAAAATTGGTGGCGCTTATTATCACACTGGAGAAATATGCAGGGCAGGAAGTGATGGTGTACAGTGACTCTGCCTATGTGATGTCAACCCTGCATGCAGGGCTAGAACGTTGGAAACGGAGGGACTACCTCAGAGTGGACATCACTCCAGTGCATCACGCAGCATTATTGGACAGGCTTATCAAGGTATTACAACTCACAGTAGCCATTGCAATAGTAAAATGTGCAGCACATACTAAGAGAACAGACGTTATCTCTCACGGGAACGAAGCCACAGACAAAGAGGCCAAAAGGGTTGCATAATCACAAGATATTTTAAGTTTTGATATGGCAGATGTAAAGGAAAAAGTAGTGACAATTATGATTGTAAATTAAGGTTTTAATCATTTATCAAGAATGCAGTTCATGGAGGTTCAAGGTAGTTCACCACAGCAAGAGCAAGAATTGTGGAAATGAAGGGGAAGTTCTTTATCCCCCTCTGAAGCATTGTGGTGACAGGACAGCACTGGCAAGCCGGTGATGCCTGTAGCCTTGTTAAGGGTAGCACTTGAACAGCTGCACTACCCTGCGCATGTAATTAGTGAAAGCCTTGCAGCAGCTATTGCGGAGGACTGGTTCGTACCTAACTTGTTAGAACACGTTGCATTTTATGTAGTAACTTGCATCGTATGTCAAAGGTTTACCGCTGGGCACACACTGCGAATGATCAGAGGAGTGATTCCTCAACTGAACAGTCCTTTTCAGCATTTACATATTGCCTATATTGATATGCTGCGAGTATGTAGTCGATACAGGTATATGATAGTGGTGGTGTGTACCTTTTTTAAGTGGATTGAAGCAGGTCCTTGTACACACCCTGATGCCACTTTCACAGCAAGGTTTTTAGTTCAAGAAGTCTTTCCTAGATGGGGAGTACGTATGTGAGGTGCTGAGATCCGACAATGGGCCCCATTTTGTTATTGAATTATTTGAAAAGATTAGCCTATTGCTTAGCATGGAACACACGTTTCTTCTGCTTCTCACCCGCAAGCGAATGGGATATGCAAGAGCCTCAATGACCTCTTTAAAGAGAGGATTGCAAAATTGAAATTAACATTAAAAAAGGGATGGCTGTATTGCCTGCCCTTTGTATTATATGCATTAAGGAATCAGCCTGGTTCGGCCCACCACCTCACACCTCACAAGCTAGTAACAGGGAGGTGAATGAAAATGCCTTTTTCTTCTCCATCGAGGAGCAGAAGTGATGCCCAGAAGGATGCAGAAATGTTAGGAAATGAGTTACGTACTTATTTGAAATATATTACCGCTAGTATCTCTGTCATTTCAGATCAATTCAAGCGCAAGGGGTGTCGGTCTCAGGACACAAATGAAGACCATTCAGCCACCAGACTACAAGAACTATTTCCTGCACCTACATTATTTATTGGAGATTCAGTCCTAGTGTGCAGCTTCTCAAGGAAGTGGCACGAGCCCCGTTTTAGTGGTCCCTATATTGTGGAGAACGTTACTCCCTCAGCAGTACAAGTCCAAGAAGGGTGCCCAATGGTACACTTGTGTGATGTAAAACCTTATGCTGGTGAGACTGACACCCCCACCTGTTGATTTGGAAGCAAGACAAGAAGAAGAAGTTCAACACATGCAGACACGATCGATGATGAGTAAGAAGGACGCTACGATTGCTGATTAAGTAAATGCAAATGTGCATTTGGACTGTGGCTCACCCTGTACACTCTTTATAGATATACCAGGAGTGAAAAGCAAAGTTCTCGAGCCACAGGAATCTTTGAATTGGACTTTAGAAAGTGTTGATGTGCTAAATATGCCAAATCTTTCGGGTTTGATGACTCGAAGCGTGAACACATTCCAGATTTCTTCCTCACTGAGTTTCTCTTTGGTTAATTAAGCCCATGGTCCTGACAGATGCAAATTCCCATAGACTACTTCTCCCTGTCTTTGTATACATACTCCAAGCCTATCCTGCTCTTGTTGGGCGTAGTACTAATATGCGTGTTTTTCTGCAAGATCCTAAGAATAGCCCTGCAATCAGGAGGCTACTTGCGGCGATAGTTGAACATATCCTGCAAGTTCCTGATCATTTAACAAGGTTGCCTGATTAAAAAGTTGTTTTCCTTCCTTAAAGCAGTAAACAGACACAACAAGGAATGTTGGGAATGGAGCAGTTTCAGAAAGTGAGTAAACTCAACGACGTGTGGAGAATCGAAAATGGTGGGGACTGATTTATTGGTGCATAATATATGCGTGCTCAACATTTATTATTATTTTTCTGATTTTGCTAATCCATACTGTCTACTTCATTGGCCCAAGTAAGGTGGAAGTCCCTTTTATTCTTCCCATTCCAGTGACTTATGCAGAATTATCTGTCGCAGAAAGACCAAGGCCATTTGTGATCATCCCTACACCAGTGACACATGTGAAATCTCCCATTTCTCTGACAAGCGTTCCTATGATTCCCCCTGTAGGAATGATCATTATTGATGTACTTCATGAGCATTATGCACGCACCCTCCTTGCAAGAGGGAGACCCAAGAGAAGCACAAGGTAAGATGATTATGAGTTAAATAATTATCTAGACAGTACGGCACATTAGGGGAATAACATGTGGTATCAGTACATGAAAGAGATGGGAAAAAGGACATCTAAGAAGAGTTGCTATGTTTGTGTTCTCATACCTTATGCTATGGGGAATTTCAAGATAGTCATAGTTATATAAGTAGAAACCCAGGAAGTTCACTACCTGATGCACCTTGCACTCTGCCATACGAGAGGTCAGTTCCAGGGTCGAACAGCATCCTTGGTATGGGTGACTGAATGGACAGCTCCAGAAGAAGATGATCATGTGCAAGATTTGAAAACAAGAGTGAGAGCACACACCAGAGACCATGTGATGAGATATGAACAGCCTGGAATGAAGGGAGCAGTAATCATATGGGAAATAAACAAGAAATTCAATTTTCAAGGAAACAGCTTTGAAGAAATACGAAGATGAAAGGAGAGAGGTCAGCTCCAGATGGATGGGGGGAAGGCCTAGTTGTGTGTAAAGCGCCAGCAATTACAGGATACTATGAGCCAGTTATAAAAACTGCAGAGAAAGAATGTAAACAGCATTGGCTGAAGATTGCAAAGTTGCTGACATGGGTTGATGATAAATGAGGCCCACTGCAGATAGTGCTTCTAGCCAGTGCAGAACTATGTTTCAGAAACAATGGGGCACAAGAAAGGTTGGAATGAACCAGCAGTGCAGTTGAATTTTCGATTTATCAGGAATGAAGGATGGAACGGTAGTGATAATGGACCACTACTAGACCTGTGGATCCAGAGCTTACATGAAGTTACCCAAGGACTGAGGAGGACTGTGCTCTATAGTGATTGTTCATGATCCAGTGTTGGTGATTCCAAAGACTGACCTGAATATTGGAGAGTTTCCAAAAGAAGATGCTCACCTGAGAAAGAGGAGATCAGTTGAATTTCTCAATCGAACAAAGAGGGAGAACTGCTTTTCAGCTAAATCAATAGCAGCCTTTGATTCCATTCCTTATGAACACAGGTTATTAAGTCAGTGTTCGGCAGTATTTCCGACAATCTTCATGCCAGGGATTCAGACGATGGCCAATGCCAAATGGTTACAGATTACCAGATGGAGCTCCTGCAGACGATCAACACTACCATAAAGGGATTTAACATGATCAAGGAAGAACTGAGGGCGATAAGACTGATGATCCTTCACAATAGATATGTCCTGGATATGATTACAGCTATGGATGGAGGTGTTTGGCTAAAATCGGAAAGTTATGATGCAAATTCATACCTTCTCACGATGGCGAGAGTGGGACCTTGACAGAGGCCATAATGATGCTGACAACCTTGCACATCAAAATGGAGGATGAAGTGCTAGATATTGCAGATGACAGCTGGTTTGCATCGATCTTCTCATGGGTTCCACAATGGATGGCGATTATCTTCAAGTTCCTCGGAGCATTGTTGGTGATGATCATGTTTGGATTCTGTGTGATCAGAAAAATAATCACACAGTGTGAGCAGACAGCAAAGAAAGCAGTAGGAATGAAGATCATGATCGATGTCGAGTCAGGATTTGAATCCAAAGAGCTGACATATGAAGAAATCGGAAAGTATATAAAAGCAAGGATTCTAGCACCTGAGGGAACAAAGCACATGTATCCAAGAAACCACAAGAGGTATGTGGGAAGATGGATCTACAGCAGCCCAAATGGACAATGTAGTCTTATGACCTGAAGTGTTGATGACCATGTGAAATCAGCAGGATCTCTGAAAGAAGTAATGAAGATATGGACTCCAAAGAAGCACTTTTTCAGACGAGGATGTCTAGATGTGAAGACTGACGGGAGAGTGGTAGATGAATCAACCAGAGGGGGAGTGCAGAGGAGTAGCCAAATGCCTCGACCAGAAGTCCCGCCCCCATTTTGCCTATATGTTGGAATCCGGAAATTGTGACATACACAACGCCAATAATATTCTCTATACCGTGAAGAGTCCTCAAAACAAGGTATCCATTGAGAAAGCCCTATATGATGTACCCACAGAGAAATGGCAGTCTTTTAAAGGAGGTTCCGGAAGAAGTGTGGAAATGAATGAAAGAGACGACTGGTGATGTCACATGAAGCAGAAAGGACGCACACAGAAGAGATGCTAATGTAGAGAGTATATAAACCTTATAGAATGCAATGGCAAAGTAAAGAATGGAGCAACATTTCATCAGCGAAATGAAGATTGCACATGTGGAAAGCACTGAAGAAAATGCAAGCCGTTTTATAATTGTACAGATGCTGAAACGCAAGTTGACTAAGTAATCATAAGGCTATCTATACATAGAGAATAGACTGCAGGCAGTGCCACCCAAAAAAAAAAAAGATATATATATATATATATATATATATATATATATATATATATATATATATATATATATATATATATATATATATGTGTGTGTGTGTGTGTGTGTATAGAATCTGGATGTTTCACAACACATTTTAGCAAACTAAGACCCCATGAACAGAAGGGCTCTAAGGGTGGCGTACTAGAAGAAAACAGCTGATGACGAGGGAATATTCGACAAAGGTTGTCTGGCCAAATATCAAGGGTTGAGGCAGCAAAGAAACTGGTTATCTATTCGAGAAGATACAATGAACATGAGAAGCAAGACAGGCTCCTGTTGAGGTGTAAAGGAAAAACACTAGAAGTGCCAGGTTTTATTCAATCAATAGTGTTAAATTCAAAGAAAGAGCTCAAAAACACGGTCTCTTGTCACATGGTCAAGATGAAAATAGACTTTGGGCAAGCTACACCGAGACCTGAAGATAAGACTATGCTCACACTCCCTTCTATTCTCCGGTGTAATGATACTTGCATGGCTGAGTTCAAAGACTAATTCAAACGGCAGACAGTAGGAATGATGATGGATGTTAGGCTTATTGGATGGGGAGGCATGGTCAAGTCCAAACTTCCAGCACCTGGGGTACCAGCTTGCATGCTGCTAGCGAGTGGAATATTCCAGAAGGGAACAAGCATGCCAACCAATCATAGAGGCCTATAGTTTGAAAGCCAATGAAACATCGTGTATTTCATGAGAGCGAAGATGACTTGCACTAGGGGTGGGCATAGCTGTCCACCTGACCTTAGAGTTCCAATAAGAATCCTATCCTCCATAGAAAGTATATCTAGATGGTTCCCTTAAGCCTATCATAATCTCACATGGGTTTTTCTTATTTTGACACATAGTATGATGTCACGTATCATGAGTATATGCTATAAAAGTTATGATTTTTATTAAATGCATTGAGACTTATGCCATGGGACATCCATTGACGCCCGTTGTACTCTGTGTTTTAGACAATTGCAATTAAAAACAGTTATGTTTTGCCAACTTCCTGAGTCGGTTTGATTATTGGTGTAAGAGTAAGATCTGCATCCCCATACATCCCATAGAGTGCTTCCTCGCTAAAAGGGCCTACGGGTTCAAGAGAAGGTGAATACTAATGAGTAGTGTGAATATGGGACCCACACCCAAATACTGAACCAATTAAGAAAGTCCTTCCAGGAGAATATACAGGCATACAGAGAGTCTGGGACCTGCACCCAATTGACCAAGCAAGAAAGTCCTGGCAGGAGAGCAAACCAGGCATACTGCAAGTCTGGGATCTGCAGCCAATAAAGATTGTTGAACTTGGAACAATGGGAATGCAGTTCCCCAAATGTGTGGAATCTAGGGGAAGGGAGTCTCCCTCCCTTTTGCAGGTGAAGTCTGTGAACTGTGGTAAAGTCAAGAAAGCTCAAGGGAAGAAGTATACCTCTTGAGCCTGTGAATTGTGAAATCTCTAAATTGTGGAAAAGCTAAGAAAGTTCAGGCAAAGAAGAATAACCATGGAAGCTGTGAATTGTGGAACTGTGAATTGTATCAAATGTGATAAAGCTAGGAAAGCTCGGGGCAGAGGCATACTCCCTGATCATGTGAATTGTAGAACTGTAAACATCCCAAAGGCAGGGTCATACCCCTTTGGATTGTGGAATGTTATAACACAAAAGGAGATCAAGAGAGAAATCGTATATCTGGAGTGGATGAACTGTGTAAATTGGAGGAAACTCGGGGGAGAATCATCCCCTTGAGATTGTGGAGTATGGTAATGTGAAAGTGAAGAACATTGAAAACAGAAAATTCCACGGGAAGGGAAAGACCCCCTTTAACTTATAGAACTTTGTTGATTTCTTTGACACTTTAGAACTTTATGTTTGAACTTTGGAAAGGAGCTGCAGGTGATCAGCTAAAGGCATTTTCCCCTTCATGTTATATTGAGTTTAGTGTGTGAGGGTCAGGTTAGTATTTTGGACACAGGACAGAGAACTTGTTGTTTTGGAAATTCTGACACGGACGTTCCTTAGTTTTGTTGAGGCAGGGACACCCCTCCTAGAGTTAGGGATAGGTAGGATTTGCCCAAACCTTTCATTAATTTTGTCAATAAAAGTCTTTAACAATCACCATAATGCCCCTGTGTCGCAGTCTTACTCTTGACCCCTTACAGTACCCACATTAAAGAGGCCCATGGTACAGAGGCCCACCAGGAAATCTCCAGAGTTCTTTGTAGGCCCGTCCACCACCAACAGCATAGCTTATGAATTTGAGCTGAAACCTGAAGTGAACCACAGGGAGACCAAAGAATGGTTAGGTCTCTATTTCAAAAGAGCTTGTATCCACATATCGCACACAACATCCAGCTGTCCACACTCCATCCTCCAACGGCTGATTCCCATACACTCTGGTTCTAATTCCAGGGTGAAATCCACAGGGAAGGCTTGTGGTAGCTATGGCAGCAAGAGCCAGCCACAACACCCCTTTCTCCACCCACACAACAGGAGCAGAAGAGGAACAATCCCTGGGGCTGGGCTATAAGAAAACAGGGAAAGGGAAGGAGGAACTGGGAAATTAGCATAAATATATAAATAATTGGATGAGGAGCACCCAGCGATAAGGTAATACGGGAATAACATGAGAACAATGCACAAGTGATGAAATAAGCAAAGTAAAGTTAAAACAAGAGCAAATGCATATCCAGAGACAGAGCCGGTACTCCGTCTGAAGGAGAACTACCTGACATAATCTCTCATCCACACCGGCTCAGACCTCTTCCTCTCCTTGGCACCACCACCTAGACTCCCAATAGCCACCACAAGACCTGTGCCACTAGCAGCACCATCCTTCACGACCCTAGAACTGATGCGTTGTGCCGGACATCCCCCACGTGGTGCCCAATTACTATCAAACTCACCACAAAGATCACTCAACTCAGGGTAAGTCAACTTCTCCACACATGCCCCCTCAACGGCAACCACCATGTCCAAGTACCAATTGGAGCCATCTTCCACTCTCACTGCATTGCCTAGCAATTCAATGACTTTCTTGGGCTCTGAGAACTACGATTTCCCTTTGCTCATGTGAACACCACGGTTAAATGTGATTTTATTGAATAAATAAACAAACAATTAATTTTTAAAGAACCCAAAACATCAAGAAAAAAAATAACACATTTTGTTTTTTGTTGTTTTTGGGGGTGTCGTCCCCCAAGCTCCTTTCTTTATATACTTTTCCCCACCTCTTAAACCACTTTTCCCATTCCGAACCACATTTAATTACCCTTGCATAATTCTCCATTTTTTCCCGTTGTTTTGGGTTCATCCAAAATTGCATTCTTTTTTATCTAGTCAATAACATCATTGCATACCGAACACCACGCTTGATTCTCACCCACGACCCAACCATCACACCAACAGGTGACTTGGTCCTCTTACCTAACCTGCGGTCATCGTGCCTTTTATACTTTTCCTGAGCCCTTATAGCCCTACTCCTAAGGTCCTCTTCCAGGTGACTTGGTCCTCTTACCTAACCTATCGTCATCGTGCCTTTTATACTTTTTCTGAGCCCTTATAGCCCTACTCCTAAGGTCCTCTTCCAGGTGACTTGGTCCTCTTACATAACCTGTCGTCATCGTGCCTTTTATACTTTTCCTGAGCCCTTGTAGCCCTACTCCTAAGGTCCTCTTCCAGGTGATTTGGTCCTCTTACCTAACCTGCCGTCATCGTGCCTTTTATACTTTTCCTGAGCCCTTATAGCCCTACTCTTAGGGTCCTCTTCCAGGTGACTTAGTCCTCTTACCTAACCTGTCGTCACAGTGCCTTTTATACTTTTTCTGAGCCCTTATAGCCCTACTCCTAAGGTCCTCTTCCAGGTGACTTGGTCCTCTTACCTAACCTGTCGTCAGAGTGCCTTTTATACTTTTTCTGAGCCCTTATAGCCCTACTCCTAAGGTCCTCTTCCACTTTCTCATTACCTAAATTGGCACCAGCTACACCCTTCACCCACGTGGGATTGAGCCCCGAGTTTGCCTCCCTGCCCCTCATGATTCTGAAAGGTGATACCCCAGTGACTCCATTGGGTGACACCTTCACGTTCCAAAGTAATTTCTTGACAGCGTTCACAACATTGACACCATTTCTTGCTGCTTGCTCTACCACACCTACTAGTGTCCTGTTAAAACGCTCAACAAGTCAAGTTGTCTGAGGCCTATATAAAGATGGTCAATGGTGTCATGTCAATCAGCTAAGTTAGAGGGCAGTTCGCTGAGGTGATCTGGATGCCCATAGGATGTACATTCCTCCAATCCTTCCTGGTTGGCTGAGGCCATACAGGAGGGAGGGGAAATTCTGAGGGAAGCAGATCGAGCTGATGTTGCTTTTAGAAGGAAGGACTGTGCTGTTTTTCGTCTTCACAAGGGCCTATGAAAAAGCTAAAGAGGCTTGAACTTCCGAGGGGTGGAACAAGAGACGGCTTCCTCCACTCTGAGAGCAGGGCCTAATTTGCTCTTTCCCCCTACCTCTCAGGAGGAAGGCTGTCATCCTGCAGTCGTCACATCACAGGAGACCCATTGTAGAGGTTTTGGACAAGACCGCTCTTTATCCAGTTAACAGCTAGGGCTAGTAAGATAGTTTGTTTTTGGGAGTGTCCCTTTATCCTAAGAGGAAGGGAGTCTGGGGGGGAGTGACAGCGAGCAGTTTGAAGCAGGGATGTCATTTCGGGGTCGCTAGGGATCGCAATTGCAACCCCTACCATCTCCCTTGCTGCCCCTTGCTCTGCGACCCCTGGTCAAGGATTGCAGAGGCATAAAGAAATTGAAAGTAAAGAGGGTGTAATGTGTCGCCCCTCCTGGGAGCTTGGTATCTCCCAGCGCTCGTGCTGTCAGGAACCACTTGACCTAAATAATAAAAGCAATGAGCGGCTTCCCGCTCTTCACTCTTCAGAGTAACTGAAGATGGTGTGCTGTGTCTTTATTGTGCAGCACCATGCTATTGCTGCGTAGCTGGCAGAGGGCCTGCCCTGCAGGACCCTCCCCCATGACAGTGCCCCTGCCGGGCAACTCTACCTTGGGAAGCCAGTGCCCGTGCTGGGCAACACCGACGTCATCTACTGGTGCAGTCCTGGGTGCCCCCAGGCCTAGGAGGAACTTGTGTGTTCACGGGCAGACTGGGTGCCCCCAGTCCGGAGCTGTCTGCTGGGTGCCCCCTGCCGTGATATCATGTCGGGTGATCCCAACATGAGCAGGGTGATCCCTGCCCATAATACTGCTGCATGATCTCAGGCTGTGTGTCTGCTGCTGGGTGCCTCCGGCACGTCGGCTGGGTGCCACCAGCCTTGGTCGGCACGTCGGCTGGGTGCCACCAACCTTGGTCAGCCTGGCCTGCGTGAGCGCAGACCAGGAAATAACAGAGGGCTCGGACAAGAGCCCTCTTTACTTTTAGCCTGCAGCCTTACAGGCAGTGGCAGAGCGTAGCACTTCTTTCACCCTTGACTGCCCCCTCTTCAGTGGGTGACTGGGACGGATCTTGAGCTTAAGTTGCTTAGCAACCAAGCAAGAAAGTATCCTTTGCCTGCCTGGGCGGCGTGCACCCATGTGCACGTTTCGGACTTCATGACGATCGGCGTGTGCGGTGGGCCCCTTCCCAGACACACAGTTCCACTTTGTGAAGTACACCTGTGCTTAGGGAGCAGGACGGGTGCCCAAGTAGCTGTTTATTCTCACCGCTGTGATCCGTTCCTTGCCGCTCACTTCAGAGCATGTGAGTCGGGAGACAGTGACTGAAACCGAGGCAAACCCCGGTGGAGAGGCCTGCCAGAAATTCCCATCAGCTGTGCATGCATGCCACTGTAGATGGCTGGCCTTTCCAGCGGGTCAGTGTGCAGAAGGCAGGCGCGGGAGGAGGGGGGGGGGGAGGAGCAGAAAACACACTCAAAGCAAGGCTTTGATGGGACTCACTCCATGGGTGGGTCCAGGCTGCCGGAGCTTGGTATTTGGAATATGAAAACTTCCAGATACTTTGCAGCAACGAATCTGCAGTGCATTAAAGCAGTGATGCAAAATAAGGGATGAAGTCTGAAAAAAGAAAAGTGGGCGGACTCATGAACATACCAATTGAATGTGGCGTCATCATCAGAAATTAGCATATCAAGGTGCCCTCTAGAAAAAAGTGGGGGACTCCATCCACCCGCGTGTACCCTTGACTTGAGCCCTGCGCAAAACGTATGCTTATTTGCAAGGGCCTAGAACCAGGATTGTATGATTAAGGTTGCGAGAAGAGCACCAATTAGATGTGCGGTCCTCAAATCAGCCCTCAGGTCAAGCTACCCCGCTGCTCCTATACTGTTTACCAGATGGGGCCCCTGGCTAACCGCAGTGGTCGAAGTGTACGGAAAGAAGTAGTGGAACTATGTTCCCTACTGGCCTGCACCGCTCCCCACGGACCCCATCGCCGCAGCCCCTCCCACGCACAACACAAACCCCAAAACACATGCACCCGCTGTTTAAGGGAACGAACGTCCAGTGCAGTGCACTGAAAGTGCAAGTTTCAACTTCTTCCTGCACTTTTATTTTAAAACATAATCATTCCGGAACGGTTTCTTTTTAAAATAAAAGTATAGTAATAGTAAAACTTAATTTAAAAAAGTAGAGGAGCACTGCTCCTAACTGCTCTGGCGCACTTCGACCACTGGGTAACCGCCACTGCCCCTCTCTACAAGTAGCGAGCTGTCCTTTCAAACAGATGCACTATACCACAACACAATCGCAGGTGCTGCAGTCTTCTCACTCAAGGCAGGACACACTTCACAATAAACAACCACGATAAGGGACATGGCAATGCTACAACACAATTCCAAAATCCACACATTACATTCTGATGTAACGGTCATAATTACACCTTTGGTCAATATGGTATTCATGTAGACCATGTTCAAATATCACAATAAGCGCTCATATCACGATCAGCTTGTTGTGGGATGAAATGAGTGCACTTGTATGGGTTGGAGGGTAGCTGTAGAGGGGGGGGGGGCTGGAGAGGTGGGGTCGCCAGGGTGTGCTATAATGGTCCCACCTAGTTCTATGAATTGCCATAAACTCTACATGCGACCCTTGCACCTCTAAAATAAAAATGCAACCCTGTCCACAAGCCCGGCAGGCCCAAAATTGAAAGGAAACCCTTAGCCCAGGGACATCATTTGGAGGTTGCCAGGGGTCACAATTGCGACCCCTTAAGTTTCCCTTGCTACCCGTAAAAAACTTTTACAAAAAATACAATGGTTTTTTTTCCTTCTTTTTTAAATTGAGGCTCCTGGGCTGTGGCCAGCAGCATGTGGCTCTTTGTTCTGGAGTGGCTGATTTTCTGGTAGCTATAGCCGGTAAGGTAGCTGTGTTGGTAGAGCACTTGCTGCTGCAATGTGTATGTGATCTGCAGGTTGCAGGTTGGACACCCAGCAAGGTTAACTCAGCCTTTTTTCCTGTTGAGGTTGATAAATGAGTACCAACACAGGTTGGGTGATATTGCACGTATATTTGTTTGATATGAAGTGCTTATGCGTAAGTGCTATATAATAACACATCATTATCATTTGGCCTTGGACGCCTGCTTGCATTCACAGTAAGTTTGTAATATGGGCCTAAACGTACTGATATTAATGATACATATGGCGATCCATTCCTGTATACAATGTATATCACTTTACAGTGATACAGTAACCATATTTTTCATAGTGTACTTAGAAACAGTGCTATGTGATGCCATTTCCTGTTTTTTCAAGGGGTGAAAGGTTGTGTTCCATCGCTTCCCGTAATGTCACTTCGCGGTGGGGTCAGATGACATCACTTTCTGTGATGTCAACAGAGGTCAAGGGTTGTGTGATGTCACTTCCGCTACCCCTGGCATTTTGGTGAAATGACGTCCCTGCCTTAGCCTGGAAGTTGTAAAGCAAAGGAAACTCTTACCACTTACCATGGCAGCAGCAATGCCCGAAATGACCACTTGCCACTGAACAATCAAAGGTAACTTTGACCTCTGTCCTACAACAGGCAAAGTAAATAGTACCTACTAGCCTAGACCCTGCACAATCAAACAAACACTCCAGCCTTACACCCACTAAATCCCCTGCCGTTCTGTTCACAGTGTAAACCTACCCACTGGCATGGGATTGCTAAATCAAGGGAAGCCATTGGCCTGGAACTGGCTAAATGAAAGGCAGACTCCACCCTGGCACCTGCTAAAGCAAAGGTTACATGCAAGACACCCCTAGCTTGGCACCTGCAAAACCCAAGGCAGCCCTGACAACTAGCCTGGCACCTACTAAACCAAAAGTGACCTGCAACACACACTAAAAGCAAGACAAGCCCTAGCTTGGCACCTGCAAATCCCAGGGCACCCTTGACCACTAGCCTGGCACCTGCTAAACCCAAGCAAGACAAGCCCTAGCGTGGCACATGCAAAACCCAAGGCAGCCCTGACCACTAGCCTTGCACCTGCTAAATCCAAAGTAGCCATTAGCCTGTCACCAGGAAACACAAGGTAACCCCTAGACCAACTCCTACTGAATCACAGATGATTCCTAGCCCAGTGCCAAATAAATCAAAACTGGACACCTGCTTAATCAAAGGTATCGCTTCGTTTTATTCAAGGATAATCCAAGGCACCCTCTATATCAAAAGGTAACCACTAGCAGGGTGGCACACACTAAATCCAAGCTTTCCCCTACCCCGGCACTTTCAGACTCAAAGGTAATATAGCCACCTACTTTGCAAAGTCAATGTTAATCAGTGTAGCACCTGGCAAATTCAAGACACCCACTAGCTAATCTGTTAAACCAAAAGAGGGCACCCAGTGAGCTGCCGGCTAAATGAAAGGTAACCAGTGTCCCAGCACCTTCGAAATCGTGGGTAGCCATTATCTTGCTGTCCGAAGACTCACTGCTCAGCAGCTGCAGTTCACTGTAGAGTGTAGTGGGGCGTGCTGCAATTGCCAACAGCATTTAATACCAAGCATGGAATGACACCCATAAATGAGTGGGTAAAGTCTTTAAGGTGGGCCGCTAAACTGGAGCACTGCCGGGCCGTATATCCCAACACACAGGGTTCCAGGTTAAGGTCTCTGGAATGTACACATCCTTCGAGGGGTTGCTACGTGCCCAGGTTCTGAGACATAGACATAGTTGGCAACGCGATCCATTTCATTCTGTAGGGGCTCATACTGTCCTATTCTTTTTTCTTCTTTGCATTGTGGGACTTGTAGTTCCACTTTTCCCGTTATAAAACTCGGACTACAAGACTCCACAATACGGAAACATTGTGGGCGTGGTTTAAAATTGAACATGACGCAGGGTGCAAAAGTGAAAATGGGTACTCAAACAAACACTTTTATTGTAAAAGTGCTTTGTTCGAGGAATGTTGAATGTGTATTTTCGTGCGTGAGGGATACGTCTTTGCAAGACACATTCCACGATGCCTATACTGACATGTTGACATTATTTTAAGGCAAAGATATCTTTTGTCAAAAAGTATTCTCCTTGCATTATATCACCCATTTTAGTCCAGTCTGGTTCATGCTGATCTCTGATTGGTCAGGGAAAGAGTTAAGTGTCTCTATTTCTTCACGTGTAAATAGTCTCCTACGGCAGCTCCCTTTTATTTCTGGGGCCTGTCTCCAGCGATTCCGCCAGCACCTTCCGCACTTGCTGTTCTCTGCCTCTTAGCCCTGCGCCAATAGGCTGAGTAGTGTGGGCTCCCCTTTGCTCTTGTTTCCTATCCCCTAAACTATGGAATGAATGACAGACAGTTTTGTTGCGTGAAAATTATAGGCCGTAGGCATTTATTTTCTACAGAAAATACACAAACAAAAATATATCACGACAATATGCTTTTGGGCACTTCGTGTCCAGGGTTGGAGATGCCAAGCCTTCTCCTCAGCAAGTCTTTGTTATCCTTGGGCATCCGTTCCCGGACACATGCCGCCACACCTGAGTGGGCATTGCCTTGGCCGCTCAGGTCCCCCCAAAAGCACCTCTATCTGCATCCCCACTCCTCTAGAGCCCTGAAAAGATTGTCTGAAAAAAAAAAACATCCATTTGCTAGACAGGTGCACGCCATCCTGATGAAACATCTCTGGGTTATTTTGGGAAAGAGCATGCTTTATAAAGTGGAGCCCTGTGCTCCTGCAGTATTTCTCCACTGCTTTATTTAGCTTTCTCCTTGCTGTTTTGATTGCCTGCCTCCGATGTGCCCCATACCAGATTCTACGTGGTATTATTTCTGACATGAAAATTTCCGTTTTCCACCAGCAGTGTGCTATGCCCTGCAGGGACTCACAAATGTTTCTCTGTAATTTTCCCCTATTCGTGCTAACCAGATCGTTTCCCCCGAGGTGTATTACCAGGTACTCGGGCGGTTCCCTGAAACCGATCAAGTCAGACAACCTGTCGTGAATGTCCTCCCAGTGCATCCCCGGGAGGCCCCACCAGGACGTTATTGTCTTCTTGAAATGGATTCCCTCTTTGACCTCCTCGATCCACCTGCCTGCCCGGGTCACGAAGGAATGCCCCACGATCCATGCCGATTTGTAGGGGTTCGTATCTGTTGGAGTGTGGGGGAGAGAGTTTTATATCAGTTCCTCCCTTACATATTTTTTTAAACATTGTGACTTCCACCCTCCAATCTTCTTCACACCTTTTGCTCCCAGGCCCCCTGCCCATGCTGACGTGGCTGCTCCTATTCTAATAGAGTGGGTCCCAAATTCAGCTGGATCCCACCCTGCTTTGGCTACTGTCTTCTTTAATACTGCCTGGAACTGATACCTGCTCAGCACCCTGCCGTCCCTGTGTATTAGTAATTGCCCGCCGACCTCCAGTCATATCTCTAGAAATGCTTGGGTGATGCATCTGGGACAATGGTCCTTCTCTCTGATGCAGTTGAGGACTATCGCTCTCCCCTTCCCCGCCTGGTCAGTTTTGGATTTCCTCAGCAGTATGGACATGCCTTTGGACCCTATGCTAACATCGCTTCTTGCTAATCCATCCCCTGCTATCATATTCTGGGCTACTAGCTCCCCTATCCTGAAAGCCCCGTAGTAGGCTAGGGCAAATGCTGCCCTAAACAGAGCTCTCTCATATTCGCGGTTACATGTGCTTTGCAATACTTTTAGCAGGATCACCAGTTTCTCAAAATTCAGAGGTCTCCTGCTATCTGACTTCTTTCCTTCCAACTTTGCCGAACCCTTCATCGCGTACTTTATTAGAGGGCTGTTTGTTGGATCCGTCAAACCGGCTACCTTTGTGGTGTATGCAACTGCGGACAAGTGAGCTGCTGCCCAGCTTTTCCTTTTCCCTTTGGCAAATGCCCCTTCTAAGAATTCACACATTTTGGCAGTTGTAACTTTACCCACATCTTGTACTCCTGTTTCCACCAAAACATTATTCACATGCTTTCCGTACTGCTTACCCGTTTTGTATGTTAGGGCGTTCCTGGCCAGTTTTTCTATGACTCGTCCTGGTTCCTGTGGTTTTTCCTTTTCTTTTGAGTTAACTTTGTAGTCAACCGTTCTTTTTACTCCAGCGCTCTCAGTGGAACCCATGCCTTTTTTGGGGAGGGCGTTTTTTTTCCTTTTTGCATCCGACCTCAGCTCCCTAAACCTGTCCCATTGAAAATGAGACAAGGCGTCAGCAACCACATTTGATTCTCCAGAGATGTGCCTTGCCCTTATGCATACATTGTTTTTTAAGCATTCTAGTGTGATGCCTCTCATCAATTCCAATACCACTGGACATGATGCACTCCCTTTATTTAACACGTGCACCACCGCCATGTTGTCCGACCAAACCTTCAATTCTTTGTTATTTAGCTCTGTTTAACATGCACATAATGCTACCCAGATTGGAAAAAGCTCCAGCAGCGTGATATTCCTAGTTCACGCTGCTTCCTGCCATGACTTTGGCCATTTTCCTGCGCACCACTCACTTCCAAGAATTGCCCCAAAACCAAAACCCCCGGCTGCATCCGTGAACAACACTCTTTTCTCCTCTTTGTTGATGGACGAGCGCCAGATCACTGACCCATTGAATGACCTCAGGATTTCTCCCCACACTTCCAGGTCCTTTTTTGATTCCCCCTCCTATCCTGACTCTTTGGTGCCCCATCTTGGCCCCTCTTGTTCTTAGCTCAACGCTCCTTTGAAAGATTTTTCCTTGTGGTATGACCCTTCCTGCAAAGTTTAGCTTTCCCGCTAATGCTTGTAATTCTCTTACAGTGGCCTTGTTTCTCCCTTTTAGGTTATTGATTGTTTCCAGTAGGTCTGCCACTTTCTCCTCTGGGTCCGGCATACCCCTTCCCTTGAATCAATTTCTAGCCCCAAACACTGTATTGTCTGTGTTGGACCCATAGTTTTTCCTCTGCTAGCAGGAAACCCCATTCCTTTGTTATCTCTACAAATTTGTTCAAAGTGGTCTTGCACAGTTTTGACCCTTGGGGCCCTACAAATAAAAAATCGTCCAGGTAGTGGACCACCCTGGCCTCCTCCATTTCTTTTGTGAGTGCCCATTGCAGGAATGAGTTCACTCTTTCAAAATATGCACAGGATATTGCACATCCCATGGGGAGGCATTTGTCAATAAAATATTTCCCCTCCCATTGCATACATAGCCATTTCTGTGACTCTTTGTTGACCGGTAACAATCGGAAGGCTGATTTTATATCCGCCTTTGCATCAATGCCCCCTTTCCCGCCTTCCTGACTACTTCTACCGCTTCCTGGAAATCTGAGTAAGTTACTGTAGCTTCATTTTGTGGGATGCCATCATTCACCGATGCCCCAGGGGGATATGAAAGATGGTGGATAAGTCTGAATTCCCCTTTTTCCTTCTTTGGGACTAGCCCCAATGGTGAACATATGTATTCTTTGAATGGCAGGGATGTGTAGGGGCCCCCGATCCTACCTAGTTCCACTTCTTTCTTGATTTTTTTGCTTACTATTCCACTGTTTTCCATAGCTGACTTCACATTTTTTGGGATGTGCTGCGATCCTTGCCCTGTAAAAGGAATGTTGAAACCTTCCCGAAAACCCCTTCTAATCACATTTGTGGCCTCCTGGTCCGGGAGTGCGTGGAGCCACCTTTCTATTTTCTCAATCTTAACTAGTGCGGCCCCCTTCTCCTCCCAGCTCCTAGTTTCGCTTCTCCTTGCCTCTATTGCTGTCTGTTGTTGCCCTGGTGCACTTTTCACTGCTATGGTCTCCCCTACATCTCTCGCATTTGTGGCTGAATTTGCACTTCCTGCCCCAGCTGCATGGTACCCCATTTTCGAAATTCCGGTATAGTGTTGACTCTGCTCGTGGTGACCAAGTATTTCCCCTCCCTCCCCCCTGGGCCGTTTGTGGTATGCTGCTCTGCCAACTTCTCTGCGAGCTATATTGCCTATTCCGAAAATTCTGATCCCTTGATCTGTTGTAGCTATTTTCATACCTTCTGTTATTATATCTGTAATCACTTCTATAGTCGTTCTGCCAATATTGCCTTTTCTGTTGCAGTCCTGCACTCTTCTCCCTGGAGTCTAATTTTTCTTTTAATACGTTGTCCGGGAAGCAATCCATTTCTTTCCTAAACTCGTGGTCGTATTCTTTCCATGCATCCCCCCGAATGCTTTGTACACTTTCAACGCCCTCTGCTGATATGTGACTAATGCTACCCCGTCCTCTGGGTATTTCTGTAATATGATAGTGGACATTATTTGGAAAGCTGCCACCCAGCTATAAAAACTCTTCACCACTGTCACCCTCCTCAGTAGACCTTTCTCATCCTCTTTCCTGTCTTTTACTGACACGTTCATTCCCCTCTTTTAACATTCTAAGAGGGAGAAAATGTCTATGAACTCCTTTCTCCAGATTTTCTCTTTAACCTTGCATTTATAAACCATGCCATTGCTTTCGTTGACCAGCCCTGCGCATCCTTACCCATTGTTGGCCTGCCATATTTTGTCATGGCTGGCCCTCCATCCTTGATTGTTGCGACTGCGGTTACTACCCCTGTCGAGTCGGCCCCCTGCGGGTGTCCCCTGTCAATGGTACAAGCGTGGGTCCTGGAGGTATCACAGGTGGGTTGGGTGTCACCCCTTGGGGACTGGGTCCCGGCGGGACCCCTTTTGGGCCAGGTACCGTTGGTGCTCCTTGGGATGTGGGGGCCAGGCTCTCTAGTGGTTCTGTCCCCGCCCCCCCTGTGGCTTTTCCTGCTCCCCCAAAGCCCTTCCGCTTCTCTTTGCTTACTCCCCCTTTCCATTTCACCCATGCCTTCAGGTGGTCCCTTTCCACATCCTCACTGCTTTCTGTTTCTGTTGTTGAATCCCCCTGCTCCTCCCTGTGTCTCCTATGCTTTCCGCCCCTCCTGTCACTGGTTCTGGGCGACTTACCCATCCCTGTGATGCAATTTTTCAACATATTCACAATTTGCCTACCCACTTTATTATCACTTTTCACAGTAACTTTATTTTTTTCTTTTCTCTTCTTCTTCCTGGGCGCCTCCATCTGGTCTTGAGTTCTTCTTGGCTCTTCTCTCCCCCTCTTCTGTCCTTGTGGAAATTCCTCCTCCACTTCGCTGTTGCTGGATTCATCTAATTAGCAAAGGCGACATTTCCTTTTCCCTCTCCTCCTTTTGTATGATGTCCAGGACCCATTGGGCCCCATACTCTTTTTCTGCCTTTCTGCCCCATTCACTGAACTCCTGCGCCCTTCTTGCTCTTTCCTCCGCCATGCTTCTTGTCTGGATGTTTCCTTTCTGCTGTATTTTGCCTCTTTATAGGTTCCTCTATAAGCTTTGTGTTTGTGCTGTTTCTTCCAATATCAGGTGAGTTTTTTGTCTGTCTATTGGTGAATTTCCTTTGCCTGCCGTTATATGTGTTGCTGCCCGTTTAACAAATTTCTTCCTTGCTTCCTCTCCATCTGGGCCTGAAATGCCGCGTGTTGCTGCCCCTTTAAGACTTGTATCCGGGCCTCCGTTCTACGTTAATGTTTTGGCTTCCTCTCTGGGATACCCCCTCCTTCTGGCTCCTGTCGACCGCGAGGTCAGATACTCCCGCTTTCTCCCTTCTTTTGGTGTCACGTGGGAGACTTCCAACGGTCCGGGATAGCACCTCCTCCCGGCACCTGCTATCCACTGTTGGCTTTGATCGGGTGCGTCCTGATCCTCTCCATGTCCTGCTTCTTCGCGGCAAGTCTCCCGTTGGGCGGTCCCTCTGCTGCAGTCCTCCGTGGCGGTCCTGCGGATGGGCTCTCTTCGGCTCCTGCTCTTGTCTCTGCTTCCTGATGCAGCGGCCTGCTCTGTTCCTCGGCGGTGTTTCTCCGTGGGATTCTCCACTCCTCCTGATTCTGTCTCCAGCTCCCGATCGGCAGCCTGCTCCCAATGCTGCGGTCCTTGGAGAAAGTCAATGTAAGGTTTTCTGCTCCTCTGCTGCAACGGCTAACGCATGTTTGGCCGCTCATATTAATCAATGACACGGGAAACAAAACGTTCTACCAAATGAGCAAAACGTTTCTTTCTCCCCCTTTTCCAGGCCCTATGACCTTACCCGAATGAGGCGAGCTCCTTACATGGTTTGTGCTTTCCCCTTCCTTCCAGGGGACTACTTATACTCACATGCCCCTTTGTTATTCCCTTGGGGGCCGGACATCCCCCGGGCCACCTGTTGCTTCCCTTCACACCTTTTCCTAGTGTTGTGGGTTGTTACCTGGCAACGCTGGGGTGGGGGCGCCACCTGGCTGACCCTCCCCTTGGTGTTTGCGCTGTTTTTCCCCCACCCCGTGCCTAACCCCACAGGTCCTCCATCGTGCCGTACTTTTTACGGCCCAGGGCACGCCCTTCCATCTCTTTCTTATTTCTGCACCCATCCTCTTTCCTGCCACCCTGCCTTCTGCCTCCTCCTAGTGCCACACACCTCCATACCCCCCTCTCTGTTTGCTGCCCTTCCAGAAGGCCTTTCAGCCTCCTACGCCCATTATTAAACCGAACTTTCACCAGGTTAACTTGTGGTTCTGGGGTGCTAGTCAATATAACCCCCCCACTGGGGGGATGTAATCCCCAATAATGGCACCAGGAACTGCAATTACTTTGTGGCCGAGCTGTTACTGGGCAGTAAAGTCCTCTCCACGTCGCATGGTTTATTGCATAACTATTACTCCTGCGTTGCTCCCTTCCCAGTACTAGGTGAACGCCCCAAAGGTCAGCTTCACAAAATGGCCTCATGTAAAACACGTATGCACTGTTTCTGCCCAATACTCCCCAGTTACAACACCCATGAAAGGATTGATATCAAAGATGAGTGCCAAGCTGCCACTGGCTCTTAAATGCCACTATTGTTGTACAGAATTATCATTGCACAGAATGGCGATGCCCTGCAATGACTTTGGAAAAGAAGGGAGAGTATGGGCCGGTGGTTGCTAGGCACGCCATGGTGAGCTGCCAGTCAGCAATGTGTTGTAGGGCTGGGCAGCCCTTACTAGTAAAATCAGTGTAAGATATGTGTACTGCACAATTGCACTTTGCATAGCATGCCCCGCCAGTACTGCTACCCAACTGCTCCAAATATGGCAGTGCAAAATGCACTAGGTGCAATAATTTGCTTTGGTGTCACCATCTGTAAAAGTCAATGAAACGGACATATTAAGAAGTAGGCGATTTACAATTAGAAATCAAAGTGTAGAACAGTGTAAATCATCAAAAGTAGTTATCATTGAATGCACACAGTTAATGTCATATTTGTGTTGATTCATGCAATTTGTGCACCTGCCCACCCTCTGTCCTCTGGGCCAGGTACCTGCTCACCCTGCCACCCTCCCGCACTGCCTCCGGGCCACCCCTTGCATTGGGGTCTGTACCCATACAGCCCCCCACCCCCTTTTTCTTCCTGCACTGATCAGACCTACCCTTTCAGCGGCCTTAAACTCAGCACTTGCCAATTGCTGGCTGCACTACCACTGTTTCTTGCCTTTGTTATTTATTTATTAATTATAATTTATCTGTTTCTCCTCTGCTCCGCACTTTCCACTTCTCCCCCCTTGCATGCACTTTCCCCTCCCCCTCTCTCATGCACTTGCGTGTTCTCAATGCCACTGGGCTTAGTAAGATCGCTGTTTTGTTCACCTCTGTTCCCCTCCCTTGCCTTGTCGCGCTCTAAAACATTTGTCTACAAGCGCGATCGAAACAAAGTATCATACCATATCATATAATTTAGGAGGGTTCCATCACATATAAGCGACATGCTCAACATGCTGTTTGTGTCCAATACACATGTCTCCATTTATGTTGTTGCGCCTACAGAAGGTTTATTCATACACGTGCATAGGTTTTACCAATCAGTAGGTTGGCTGTTATTTATTCACTGCCCCTCCCTCATCAATGTGTGATCTGCATCTAGAGGTAAATAACTGCGTCCAACTGCTAAGAAATGCGATTTACTTTCTGTGTATGGCCGTTCTGATGCAGAATAATTGTGTATCAACAATCTATGGCTATGTTTTTGTGTCTGTCTAATGGTTGTACCTATGCCGTGTTTTTTCTAAATTCAGTTGCTATTCACGCGTTTAATGTTATGTTATGTGTTGTTTGGTTGCACCAATTTGTCATTGATATTTCCATTGGGCACTTTTTGTTAATGCACTTTTTTGGACTGCAGCGCACTTTGATCTGAGTGATGGAGCGTGATGTTCTCTGTGTCAGAGCAAATTAACAAGGGCGGTCCTGGAAGTCCCTCTGCCAGACATTAGTCCTGGTTACGCGAGATTTACCCAGAATCTTTAGCTCACTATCTTTCACAGAGAAGAAATATCCCAAACATATCAGTCTTTGTCCTGCCCTGGGGCAGTCCAGCACCGAAATGCTAGGCAATTCTCCTCTGAACAAGAGTACCAACAGCAACCCCAGACACGTGTTTCAGTCTGGTTGGACCTCATCAGTAGGGTGGAGCTGTGCCTCTCTAAGAATAGTGAGCAACGGGTCCACGTCTGGATTCCCCCAGTAACATAGGGTGAGACCCAAGTCAGAGGAAATATGAGAGTGACATGATCCATGCATGCCAGAGGAAGCATTGATCTCACTGGTATCATAACCCTGGAGGGCATTGCACACAAGACTTCAACTGGATGAGTGCAGTCAAATGATTTCTGGGATATTGGAGTGTAAATGTTCAGTGGAAAACCAAGATAATTCTACTGGTTAAATTAAATAGTCCAACAAATATCCAAATGACAGCAATAACTACCAGTTGCCAGTAATGGAAGACAACTAGAATGGCAGAGGTGTTGTGCAAAGTGTCATTTGAGTTGTGTATGAAAGCATAGGTTGCCACTTTCTGTGATGTCAAGTGGCGAAAGGTTGTGTGCCACCACTAGATTTGATGTCAATTGTGGGTGGGGTCAAATAGCATAACTTCCTGTGATACCACTTGGGGGCAAGGTCAAATGACATAACTTCCTGTGATGTCATCGGGGGCAGTCAAGGGGTGTGTTATGTCACTTCCCCTATCCCTGGCATTTTGATGAAATGACGTTCCTGGGTTGAAGGGATTAGGACAGTTTATTCTCGTCTCACTGATTGGTTGTTACCGGATAAAGGGGGACCCAAAGGGTGAGCGCCCACGTGGCCTTGTTTATAATGTTCCCAGTGCCTGAGAGTTTGGTTGTCCTGCTGGAGGTTCATTGCCAAGGAGTGTACATGTTATCCAGAGGCTGAGCATTGTGAGGGAATATTCCACAACCCATTCTCAGTGGCTACCCTACATGAGCATCCTGTGCTCGCGCCTAGATTGCCTTCTCAGCCGCGGGGGAACTGTCTTTCAGCCGCCTAACCAGGCAACCTGGCATCATTCAGGCTGGCGTCTTCTTCCCCAGACTGTTTCCTCTCTCTCAGGAATTTCCCCCACAGTTACCCTGCAAGCTTTATATGCCGGCTCTTCTAACCATCCCCATGTTTGTGGGTTTCTACCTCTGCGGGGGCAGGCACACCAGTAAAGTGCGGCAACAGGCCCAGCACTGGGAAGTCAGGAGCGCCCTCTCTTGGAGGCAAAGGATGTGCTCAACCCCAACACGCAGGCCGGGCAAGTTCATCCATTCTGTGCTCCTGTGTATTGGTGCCTGCAGCCACGTGACTCCTTTTAATAATCTTGTTTATTTCAGTGCCTTATCCTTTTCTAAAGCAGTTGTTTATCTTTGAGGGATGCGTTCCAGTGGGTCTTTGCTCCCAGGTGATGCCCTGGGTCCTGGCATTAGTGCCCAAGACTTTGCAAGGCACACTTACCTACATGGTGCCCACGTGTGTGGAGGGGACGTTTGTCACCGTGCACCCGTTTGGTCATTTACCATTCCTCTTCTACACTCCAGTGACACCAGGTGAGTGTAGCCCAGATCCCCCGCAGGTCATCTGAGTTGTTCTTGGCTTCCTTTCTGCAACCGTAGCGCTGAGAAGCGACCTGTAGTGCCATAAGGGCACTCTACAAAATGAAAAGATACATAAACAAGGCAGTACAAGGTGGCTGAGAACCGCACCCCCAGCACTACCACTGATTCAAGCGACATCCTAAAACCCACGCACCAGCCATGGAAGTTCCCTGTGCAAGTCACACCAAAGAATATTACGAGTTTGGCGGTGTGGGAAAAAGTGGAGGTAATTCCGCTACCTCCATTTTTCCCACACCACCAAATTACAACTTTTAGCGGAATTACCACCAATGGAATAATGAGTGGTAATTCTGCCGATTTCTGGAGGAAAAGTGGAGGATGCACCTCCAGTATGATGATGGAGGTGAATCCTCCACTTTTCCACCAAATAATCAGCGGAATTACCACTTATAATTTCACCTGTGGTAAATCTGCCAAAAATCCCCAATGGAGTCCTACGGACTCCAGAAATTGCTAAATTACACAATCTACCACCACTTGTAATCCTGTGGTAAATCCACAGGGCCAAGTAGTGGTAACTGGAAATCCGTTTGGTGGTATTTCAGAGGATTTACCTCTGAAATACCTCCAAACTCGTAATGAGGCCCTTAATCTTGAGACACCACAGCCCAGCCGGCAGTCATTTTTCTTATGTCTCATCGGGCCAGATCCCCAAAGTAGGAGGGTAGTAGGACGAGAGGGTGGTCTACGGTAGGCCAAGCACGCAGAAATCCAGCCACATGTACCACAGTTGGCTGGAAAGCCCCCGAGCGAGTCCGTTAGGGAACATTCCCAGGAGCTTGGCATATGGCCATGTTCTCACTTGGGTTTAAAACAAAATGGACGCACTTGGGATCAACTCCTAGATTATGATCACACGTGTGACTATCACTCGCCCTTTAATCTCTGCAAGAATTGAGCAATGTGTTTCTGGTAGTGGTGAGTGACGCTGATACATTCCCAGTTAATGGAAGCACTGCGGCCTCTAGTGGGGGAGAAATCACTCAGGACACAGAGGGTATTAGAAAGGCACTGGAACTCTTTATTATTGATGTTGTAAGATGTTAGCACAATTCCAAATGAAACCTCTGCCTGTGCTGCTGGAATTCACAGGCCGCCATCTACAGACCACTGTCCCCAGACCGCCGCTCACGGAAGGCTGTCCTCAGACCAGTGTCACCACAGAGCAGCGTCTGCAACCACCACTCACAGAGCGACGCATGAAGCCTCCAAGCAGACAGGCCTTTAGTGGTAGTGCTTGGACAGGCCGGCGCAGGCCACAGCCAGGAACTTCTCCCAGGCGGCGTGCACTTCCGGGGTGAAGGCGGCTCCCAGCTTGCGGGACAAGACGATCACCAGGCAGTTTCCCAGGAGCTGAGGGAGGAAAATATAGGGGCGGTTAATGAAGGTGCAGCCAGCGGGAAACCCCACTGAGTGTGGGAATACACTGTGACATCATTGTCAGCCTTCCTAGGGTCATTTCCTAGAGTCAACTTAATGCAAACCTGGCAAATCAAGATCTACCAGTGTTGGCCAAGCAAATGCATGGCATTTATCTAACAGACACAGCAACACGGTCTTACATTTCAGCTTTGACACACAGGCAAACACATAACAACTTAAATAAGCAGATAGACAATCTTGATAATGCAGTTTCCGCGTAACCTGGCGGCCGAAGAAACATTCTGGCAGCTGATGAGCTTTGTCGAGGGGAACATGACGTTTTCCTGGTGGCGACATGGCTTGGAATGGGTTCATCCATATTCTCCTGCAGTGCTTCATGTGTACAACTATAAGTGCCAGGTGCCCTCCATTCTACACTGGGCAAATGGTTTAGTGTAGTGTGACGCTGGCAAGAGGACCGGAAGTGCCTGTGCTAGTTTCAGATCTTGTGACTTTTTCACACCATTGCTCCTGTATATATATCACATTGAGCGTGTGAACGTTTGGAACAAAATGGAAAGACAGGAGGCGATTCAGAGCCCGATTCCTTCAAATCATGTCTGTGCCACCAGGAAAGCACAGCAGCCAGGAAAGTTCCCGCTTCTTATGTTTTCCTCAGTGTGCAACTATGGGATGTTTCTGAGAACACCTTGTTTGGGGTGTCTGGTTACAAATGAGGGAAGGTGGCCTGCAATGCGAGCAAGCAAGCCTCTGGAAATGTAATACAATTGGGCCAATTCTGGATATTAAATATATTTTTCTATCTTTATTGACCTATCAGTCTGGGAGGGACTGCTCCCTTTGAATCCAGGATCAAGACTGATGTGGCTATTGTTGGCCACATCTGTAAGGCCGCAGATGATTTAAATAACTATGGCATGAAGGGTTTCCCAGGGCAAGGCCAGTTGTTATCACATGATGAGTCTTTTGAGGATCAGTTGCATATTTAAGCTTTCTTCAAATCAGTAACATTTTCCTCCCATCCGTTAATTATTTTACTGAAGAATATTCTTGTTGGAGGACCTGGCGAGCTGAGCGCATATCGTAACAACATGTCAAATGTGGTGAACATACTAGGACTCTCATGCCTGAATGATCTGCCATCTTTCACACAATCAAGATTTAAAGACGGCGGTGATCTAGGCCCATGATCTAGGCCCATCATCTAGTGTTGACCTAGACCCATGGTCATTGTATTTGAGCCTTGTTGGTGGGAATTACCATTGAAAATTTAGCAGTCATATGCCTCGCCTTGTAACCATGGAAACTTGCGAGCAGCGTCTGCTCTTTTGTGAGGGGAACAGATTAGAACACAAACACATCTTACTGCCCCTGTGCCTCTTCCATGATGTAAAAAGTGTAGGGCTGAGTAGGTCTTTTTTGTAAAACAAGTGCCAGATAATAATGTGTACATTACACACTCCTGGCTTTAGGGACATCAGTATGAAAGTAGAGGGGTTTCAAATACAAAGGCATTGAATATTGAACATGTATTCAGCGCAGTGCCCTTGTTCTGCGTATATTTAAGTGGGTCATGGTTATGTGATGAATGTTTCTGCCTCAGGTGCTGGAGATTTCATGCAAATCATATGTGTATGGTCTGTATAAACCAGAAATGCATTCACGTATTAATGACAATCTTTCAGCTATTTATCTGTCTCAGGCTCATTACGAGTTCCCCGGGATCTGGCGGGATACCAGGGAACTACTGTACCGTCCCCGCAGCCCGATATCCCAGTGTTACCGTGATATTACAGGTGGCGAAGACGGTGGTAACTCCCCATTTCTTTGAGTCCCATAGGACTCCATGGGATGGGTTTGCCCAAATCATGGCTACCCTTAGTAACGGTGCCGTGATTCAGGCATTTACCTGGGGACTACCGGCAAACTTGTAGTTTTCCAGTCTGGAAAAGTGCCAATATATTTTATTATTGGCACCTTATTTCAAGGCCGGCAAACATGTAATGAGCCATGTGTTTTTTGGAATGATGCCTAGTTTCTCGCCTACGCTTGTTTCTCTCTCCCTCCTCAGTGAGCACCAGAACGTGTGTTTCTCTCACTTTAATTTATCTTGCATAATAAAGGAGGACATTGCAGAATGTACGATTCCTCCACAGTCACACTGAGCTGAGAGCAGGGCCTCTCTTGGGTACAGCTTCTGTTTGTGCTGCAACACTTCGACCTTCCATTTTACTCGGGGGGCAGAGGGGGCGGGGGTTCTCTCCTGGCCTGCATTAGTCACAGAAATGAGGTAGGGTGCATAAGTGGCCAGTGCGGGGCGCAGCTCTGGATTCTTTTCCCAGTGAGTGATGCACTCTCTTGCTATGGCTCGCCCCAGCCTCCTGGCTCTGCAGTGGCTTCGTCTTCCACTGGGGAGGTGATCTCTGTGCAGCCACTGCAGGCTGCCATGCAAGGCTTTAGAAGGGTGCGCTGTGGTTCCGCTCTCTGTCATTGAGTGATTCGTCAGTTTGTGTCATTCGTTTTGGCTCAGAGGTGGCGCCTCAGCACTAAGCGAGGTTGCATGGCTTTGGCTCAAAAGTGGTGGGTTAGTGACACCAGTAGGTTTACTCTAAGGTTACACTGCAGCACCTCTTAGTGAGGCTTGATAGTTTTGTCTGACAGGTAGCACTTTACCCAGAATTAGTTTTAGTGCCAAAAAGAGGGAGCAAGGGATATTATCACAAATGCATGGGAAGTGTATTCATTAGACAATGCACACAAATGCGCCAGGATCGGGTAGGTGGTCTGGCCTGGGAAGTGCAGGGAGGCTCCGTTGTTCTCTCATGGTGGTGCACATTTGGCCATGCTGGCCTCCTCAGGTGTGCACAACCACACAAGTTCCCATTAGCAAAAACAAAACTGTTGGCTTTGGCAATGATTGCTTTTATACTGGGAGAGAGCCCACATGCAGTTGCCCATTTGAGGATGCTTACAAGCACAGAAGTACTTGCCAGCTTTCTTTCTCTATCACACTTCTCTCCCTTTCCTCCACACCCTTTCACCTCTCTTCACTTCTTCCCTTCTGCTGTGTGCCCGCCTTCTCGTGCCCAGTCACTCCAGTAATCCTGTTCCCCACGCCGCTCCCACTCTCTCCATCCCACTATCCTCTCACTTGATGTATTCTTCTCTCGCCACCTCTCTTCCTCCCCAGTGTCGGCTCTTGGAGCCGTCTAAATCCTTCCAGGCCTGGGGGTGCTCTTTCCATTTCCACGGGGTGCATGCATAGAAGGATTTTCTCAATCTTGGACCATTTCCACTCTACAGGGTTAGTCCTCTGAGAAGTTTCCACTCAGTCTATTCTCCTTGAGGTCATTCTTCTGAACACTGCCTCATTCCTCTCTTAGGTTAGACTCGTAAGAGGTATATTCACTCCCTCACTCCGTCACACACTCACTCCCTCACTCTCTGTCTCTGTTGCCACCCCTCTCAGGGCTTTACACTTTCTCCTTGAGGTCACCCCTCTGAAGTGTGGTTCCCCTCCCAAGTGTGTGAATCCTGATCAGTTTCCTCCTTACCTTGAAGTTCTGGGGGTCCACGTGGAGGGTGTCGGCGTGCAGCTCGCTTAGTTTGCTCAGCGTGTGTTTGATGCTATCTAGGTGGTGAACGGCTCCTCCCAGGGCAGTCAGGACTTTCCTGCCGTGCTCGCGGACCTTGGCATTGCCAGAAATGGCTGCCGCACTGGACAGGGATCCAAAGCTGCTGAAGTACCTCTGGGTCCAGGGATAGACTATCAGCACCCTAAGCGGCAGGAGACAAGAGGGGGGCACGTTAGGGATGTGGGAGGAACAGATGATTTCGCTTGTTATACTTATTGCTTCAGCCATCATCTGTGATGGTGAAATATGTGTAAAAACCTCCAAATACTCAGGGAATTGGACAGAAGCACGTGTGATAATAGAGAGACATTGGTATTTTATACATCTACTAGTGAACAGGCCTGTGTGCAAGGGCCAAAGTGCAGGTTTTCATTGACACAGTAGGACCACTATATATCCTAAGCCAACAGCGCCCTCTATTGGTAACAACAGGTGCAGCTATGCAAATTGGCATTTTCTCTATATATTGTAAGACAACAGTTCCCTCTAGCGATGACAAAAGATGAAGCTATGCGAATTGGTATTGTCTCTATATAGCCTTAGGCAACAGCTCCCTCTAGCTCTGACAACAGGCGAAACTATGCAAATTGGCATTGTCTCTATGTATCCTAAGGCAACAGCTCCCTCTAGTGATGACAATAGACGAAGCTACTGCATCAGACAAAGAGACATCTGGCCTTTTATTACATTGTTAGATAATGATCTGCTGTCTCTGGCTCAAGACTGGAGCAAGTTAGTTCAAAATTCTGGAATTTGGAAAGGTGAGTCCAAACATATCATAATAAAAAGAAGTGGAATTTTAAATATGCCATGTAAGTGCTGGGGAATTTTATGCCACTTACAAAAAGTGTGTGCCCCAACCTGCAGAGTCAAGGTCCTTACATGGTTGGATTATGTCAGGGTCTAGGAGCAATTGCTTCAATCTTGCGTAAATCATCGGCGCCAGCCCTTCCTTGGAAAAGCGCCTTGGTGTTTTGGGATGGATGAGAGGGATGTGGAAGGGTAGGAGAGGGAGGGATGAAGGTCATTTGAGGAAGCAGCCCATGTGAGGCTTCACGAGGGATAGGGGTGATAGGAGGTCATGGTATGAAGGGTTTGGCACTACAGCATTTGAAACAAGGAGCACAAAGCAGAGAGAAAGGCAGGAGTGGAGAGCCAGGGATGAGGAGATGCAAAAAAGGCCCAGGAGATAGAAAACACATGTGATGGGCAGTTATATGCTGTGAAGAAACCCACGTTGAATGGGGGTGAATATGGAATAGGCTAAAAAGATTAGAATGAGTGCAGGAAAAGTATCAAAGGGAAGGAAGTAAAGAAGTGGGGCGTGGTGTGCGCCAGCGATTGGCTCTGGTTACCTGGCCAGGGTTTCCTGTCCATCAGCCTCCACGTCCACCTGACTCCACACAGAGGTGATGGCGGCCTTCTCTTCTGCTGTCCAGTGAACCATCTTTGCTTTGGGGTCGGGTGGCGCTGTGGTCTGCTGAGTCAGATTCTGCTGCTGGAAGCTGATTCTGCTGGAGAGATGCCAGAGCCCCGGAGATTTATAGGGACCTCTGCCAGGTCCCACCCAGTGCTGCTCCTGCTGAGTCATGCTGGCCCCTCTTATCTCTCCTGGCAGACTCTTCCACCCATTTCACGCGACCTTTTCTGACCTCTTCTTTCAAAGGAAGGTATTATTCAATGTGGGCGACCACACATATATGTCCCACAGTGGTGGTTCTACTTTCTTAACGTATACGAAGGTGTAGATCACTTCCTACTGGGACGCTCTTACTCTCTGGAAAGTGTGGGAGGTGGTCTCTCTCTCGCCCCCCTTTCTCTCACTAGCTTTCTCTCTCTCTCTATCTCGCTCTCTGTCTCTCTCTCTCCTCACTCTCTCTCTCTTTCTCTCTCACCTGGTGTTATTAAAATTAGGAGAGCACTTCCCGCAGGAATCCCCTCTCCCTCTCCTCTCTCACTAGCTTTCTCTCTCCCTCTCTCTTAGTGATAGTAAAATAAAGAGAGCACGTCCCATTGAAATCATTTTGCTCCTCCTTGTCTGTCTCACTCTCTCTCTCTCTCCTTCTCTCTCGTATTCTGTTTCACTCGTTCTCTCTCTCTCTCTCTCTCCCTCTTTCTCTCTCTCCCTCTCTCTAAAGAGAGCACATCCCATAGAAATCTCTCTCTCTCTCTCTCTCTCTCTCTCTCTCTCTCTCTCTCTCTCTCTCTCTCTCTCTCTCTCTCTCTCTCTCTCTCTCTCTCTCTCTCTCTCTCTCTCTCTCTCTCTCTCTCTCTCTCTCTCTCTCTCTCTCTCTCTCTCTCTCTCTCTCTCTCTCTCTCTCTCTCTCTCTCTCTCTCTCTCTCTCTCTCTCTCTCTCTCTCTCCCCCCCCCCCCCCCCCAACACCTCCCCACCCACCCCTTAGTGATTTTAAAATAAAGAGAGCACTTTCCAAGGAATCCCCTCTCTCCTTCTGTCACAGGACCAAGAGTCAGAATGAATGACGCCATGGCAGTTCCTTCCTCTGTTGCCATGGGCACCGGGCCTCTTGCCTCTGGTGCACTATCTCTAAAAGCGCGCTCTCCATGTGCAACGCATCTCGACTCTCCTGTTTATTTAGCCCCCCTGGAATAATGTTCTCTTTCCTTGGCAGTGCAGTCCTGCAAACTAGCCTTTGCTATTCTTATGATATTGGAATACATGGACTAGTGCTCAGGGAAAGTCCTCTCTCTATGTCGCTGACATGTGTTTGTCCTTGTGGTTACGGGCCTAAGTCTGTGCACTTCCTAAGACTGCAAGTTGAACCTTAACTTACAGTACCCCAGTTCTTCCCACCACTCACTTTAATTATAGCAGTGCCCTGCAGTACCTGGCATTGAAAGCAAGTCACATGACGTGGTGATGCCGCGTGAGCTAAGGTTTCATGTACAGTGTCATGGACGTTGCATTAGTGAAGTGTCCTGCTTTGGTCAGTGCTTGGCCTCAGCGTTGCTAATCACAACATGTGCAGACTTTATTTTTCTTTGGATTGAATTTAGTGATTAAATGTTGCCATTCACCACATGTGCAGACTTCTCCTTTTCCCAGGTAGAAACCGTAAATTAACTGATTTCCTCTTCTTTTATTTTTGGATCTATGTGATTTTAACGAATGAAATTACAGAAATTTTTTTTATTATTTTATACCGAAACTTTTTTAATGAAAAAATGTTGCATTTTGTTTTTGTATTTGCCCCACCCCAAAGTTTGGGGACTTAAGTGTCGTAGCACTTCTTTCTTGGCTGTTCATATTTTAATTTCAGTCTTCCATTTCTCGACCCGGATTTCTGGGGGATCCCACCATCTGGGCCTCTGGCCTCTTGTGCACTTACACATTAGACCTGGGTGGCTGTAGAAGGGAGGATTGGGTAATGCCAAACTGGGCTGGAGAGTTCCACTAGGACAATGGGCAGTTGCTGACTAACTGATGGAAGCTTTTTTAATTGATTTATTGATTTTGTATTGTGTTCATGGTTAAAAACAAACTGTACACAATTAATCATGATAAAAAGTGAAATTACATATGCATTATATACAACAATCATACAATATACAGAGATGAGATTAAAATGTGCAATGAAGATCAAAAAAGTAATTATTCCCACCTGCTAAACTATCATCAGTCTGTTATAGGCCACTCAAATGAATCCTGGGCAAACATTGGTTAAAAGGAGCTCAGCAGGGCTATAGAGTGACCACTAAGTATCCTCCCCCACAAGCTTTCCTTGAGCTTGCACCTTACATTGGCAAAAATGTGCCAAAGCACAAGAGTCTTAAATTCATCAGATTATTGCAAAGCAAGACTATGGGCCTCCTTACGAGTCGGGCGGTAAACCGCTGGTATGACCCACGGGTTGCTGCCGGACTCGTAACACTTTTCCGGTGCCCTATTTCCTGGTGCCACAGGGACATTACAACTCCCTGCGGTCCGGGAAGTCAGGCGCCGGAAAATGTTTCCCCCCCTTCCTGTGGAGTCCCATAGGACTCCATGGGAGTGGGGAGACGGAAGCACTGGCACCGACCGCGGCTAACGGTGCTGGTGTTTCCGTGAAAAGTATGCAGGTCAGTACCGCTGCGCACGCAGGTCAGACCTGTCGGGCACAACAGTAGAGTTGCAGTATGGCGGTCCGGAAAGGGTGCCGGTACAGTGCGACGGGCACCCTTATTTCCAGACCGCAACACTTGTAAAATTGCCCAAATGTGTTTCCGAGTTTCATTTTGCCATGAACAATATCGGCAGAAGGAGTCTGAATCTCAGGACAGTATTCATAAACTTTTGAAAAGGAGAGCATGTCAAATATTCTGGTTGTTGCCCCAGTCCTCTCTAAGATGGCCGCCAGGCTGGAAAGCCGCTTGTGAGTCGCTAGCTTCTCACAAGTCGAACTCCAGTCATGCCACTGGAGTTTTTTTAATACTTGAAACGATAGCCATAAAGTCGACCAGATTTTACACGCAAATACGACAGCAAATCTTGACATTTTACTATTTACAGATTTATTAACAGAGTATAGATGGAAAACCCTCTGAGATAAAAAATAAATTCAATCCATGAGTGGAGAGTGTCTTGGTGCCAAGTATTCCTACCCTCCCAATCACCCACCATATTCCCGTTAATTCTAAACAAATTCCCTTCTTTGACAGCCACCGATTACCTCTGGTGCAGGATTTTAGATAATAGTTGGTGACAAAGTTGGCTACTGTTTTGTGAATTATATCCTTACCTTTCCTAGACAATCTGAGTTAAAGTCCCCTTCAATAAAAAGGAAATCATTTGAGTAGACATCATGCCACTTATCTAAAATGGGTGTTAACTTGGTCAAGAAAGATTTTAAAGTGCTATGTGCCTGGTTACAGTGCAAATTAATCAAAATGACATCCAATGAGAATTCCTTTATGGTCAGACAGAGAGCCAAAAGGACCTGGTTGGTGTCATCGAACATTTCGAATTTCGAAGCAAGGCAGGAATTTACAGCAAGAAGCGAGCCACCTCGAGGTCTACCCTTTAGTCCCTGTATTGCACGTTGCACAATCACAGAGCAGCCATTCAAGGCTACTTCACAACATAGAAATGTTTCCTGTAACATAATGATATGGTGGCTTCTTAATTTTGTACAGATGTTCAAATCTTTCAAAAGGTGGGAGAACCCTCTTGGGTTCCATGACATCACTCTGGTAATTGGGTAGTCGCTAAACACCTGGATGCTTAGTGGAACTTTTAAGATTAGCAAAGCTCAATGTAGAAGCGACCCAGGACCGGTCCTGTAATGGAGGATCAGATAAACAAGAAGTGTCTGCTAAGTCTACCCTGCATTCATGGAAGATCCATGTATGTAAGGCATTTGCAGAAGAGGAAGAGTTTGAATTAAATATAGAGAAGCAGCTTGTTCCTCATGCAGCTTAGTCATTCTTAGATCAAAGCCCCTTTTAGGAAGATCATCCATTGCATCCAACAGAATATCACTCACAATTCTGGAGGGTATATCAATGGCAACAACATCAGTGTGAAAAGGGATGATAAAATCAACAATTAGCCGATGTAATCATTAGCAATGAAGTCACTTCAGGGAAAAGGGTCAAAATGGTCCCTCGGTTTAAAATGTCTCGCTTCTCAGAACGCAACAGGGATTGGCGCTCCAAACGTTGATTAAACCTCCAAACGTGGATTAAACCTTAATAGGTCCTGTTTTTCTGACAATATTGAAGATGGAGAGTTTATGAGACTATTGTTACAAGGAAGGTTACTTAGTCTTTCAAATTCCAGTAGAAACTCCCTCAAGGGAGGAGTATCGAGCGTGATCGTCCCCATATTTGCATGATGTAAGACTAGGCTATTTGAGATCTGCTCGCCTTGCCTAGTTAATACAGGATGGATAGCAATTACAGACTGCTTATCAAAGTTCTTTCAGCAATCCTCTAATGTGTGCCTTAAATTCAAGTTTAATAAGGTCGAAGACTTTGACCAAAGAATTTAGTACGAAGTTTAAGGCAGTAAGTGAGGGAAGTTTATTGTACTTGCAACTTCCGGACAGGACGAGGGGAAGTGTAGGCAAGAAGAATAAGAAGAAGCAAATGAGTCAAGCAAGGGAAGAGTCCAATAAATGTGGTTTCTGGGAGTGGAATAAATCCGGTGTGTCTGAGAGTGACCCCGGGAGTGAGAGTAGTTATTTTTATGGAGTGGAATATGAGGAGAATAATTATTCTGGAGGTTGCACCAACCTAGTTAGACAGGATTCCTGGATAGGGGTGTAACGGTAAACCGGTATAAATACTGTGAATCATCGAACTGAGCTGAATGACGGTTTTTGACTTTGATACTTAAACATAACAAATGTCTGTCTGTGTTCGTGCCCTCACTCTGGCATGTCTTCTGTTTTTTTATTTTTTTATTCCAAAGAGTGCTAGTGCAGCCAACTAACTAAGGCAACGTGTGTTAAATCATGCAGATGCAGACTTAGGGCCTGATTCATAGAAATGTGTGCAGAAATCCTGCAACGGCCACGTGACCAGAATTCACAGCGCAAAGTAACCGTATTCGCAAGTCGCACCCGGAACGCCCCCGACACACACCCATGCAAAGCCTTATAGCTAGAACAGCTACCTTTGCACACTCCTCCGGGTGCGAATACACGCACCCTTCAAACAGTGCATTGGGTCCCCCGTATGCAGGTCTGCAACTCAGGGACCCTGCATGGGGTCCCCCGTAACTGTATCTGGCACCCACCAACATGCGTATGAAAAATCGTACCTCATCAATAACTCGGAAATCTACGTGCGCACCCCCGTAAAAACATTCCTGCACCCCACTACACTGCTTGCGTGCATCCCTAGGTTACACTGGAACCCCAATTGAGTACACGCATCCCAAAATCCGACATGTATTTACGCATGCCTTTGCGTGGCAGATCGTATGGAGGACGTGCATGGTCATTTCGCAGCGAGACGTTGCGTGATCGAATCCATGTATTAGTCTTGTGCCGTGCAATAGTGGGTGTGCGAGGGAATGCCTGCAGGCTGTCCTTCAGAAAGCCCACTTTTTCTGCAAGCTCTTCCCCATTTTTGGTGTTCCGCCCCTTCCCAGCCCTCTGTGCAAGCCACGGCCACATTCTGCTTGGAGTTTCGTGCAAGGCCCTCGACGGCTCGCACAGATGTGCTTAGCCAGCGCAAACTCCACACAAGTCCAGGAAAAATACCGCACATTTGATTCCATGAATTGACGAAGGCGGATTTGTGCGAAGTTGCACACACAAGTACCCTATTTTCCACACAGATCATTACATGATCGGGCCCTAAAGCTTCAGAATGGTGGATTTCACCATTGCTAGTGTGAGGCGAGATCACAGCATTGTTTAAAAGGGGTTTTAATCAGATTTCATTTCAAAGCATAGTCACAGAGTGGGAGAACATTTAAAAATTGGAATGCCTGCAGGCTGCGACCCAGGATCCATCATGAACCTACTATTAATTACAATGAGGAGATCGTCACCACAGAGGCACTTATCATCTTGAAATTGTTATTGCAAAAAATCATTTAAAAATGCATTCCTGCAAATACATGCCATACTTTTCAGGCTGTAGGGCAGGCCTGTCAGGCAGGAGGGTGACTGGGTTAAGTGGTTTTCCCTCCCAGGTCATTTTAGTTAACAAATTAATATGTGCATACTGGCGGCAAGTACATGGAGCAATATTGCCCCTTTAGCAGTGATGCAGGAACCTCCCATTAGCCCCCTAGAGATGTTTAACCATTTTCAGTTTGTGGGCGAGCATCGTAAGCGATATGGGCTGCACTGTGTAGCCTTGATGCTGCTGATGATAAAATAATGTTGCCATTGTCTTTAAAGTATACATGAATGAATTAAATGGGATGCAGTTATTTTGAGCAGCATCAGTGATCCACACAGAGCTCTTTGAATGTTGAGAGTGACAGGTTCAAGCTAGAAAGCTGCAAAGGGGGCGCAGTAGGTCGAGTAACTGTTGCTGAGATGTTATATGTTCAGTTCTGCCCGTAGATTCTTGGGTATTATTCTCCCCTCCCCAAATTCTTTCTGAAAAATGTACTTTCAAATGCAGTTTTGATCTGGGTAGGGGGTCAGACTCCCTTGATTTGTTTGCTCTCTTGCTTGTATTCAAGGCCGGGGGGATTTTTGCTCCCGTAAGTAAAAATCAAAAGTTGGCACCCATGGTTCTGGTTCTACATGTTGACTACACTGAGGTCCTTGGAGATAGAGTGATCGATGATAGAGTGATTGATGATAGAGTGATTGCCAACAGGAAAGTTCCAATTCAGGGTGGTATTATCAATGCATGAAATGTAATTGCACGCCTCATTGCTAAAGCCAACACTTAACCTCGCAAAGAGAGAGTACACACTTTTGTGCAGTGGGTCTGCAGGGCCTGTTGCTAGGAGTGCAAGTCTGTGAGAGGGGGGTGCTGAGCAGAGTTTGCATATGCGTAAATAAAGGCAGCCCTTGCAAAAGATGTGGGATAGAGTTTATCTTATAACTTTATTTTTTGTAGCTTTGAGCGTGGTGGACCCAGGCCAGTAGGGTGTCAGCCAGAGCCCTCTGGGAGGATGTAGTACGAAAAAGCTGCTAGTATTTTACAGACACACCATAGAGAGCATAAACACACTGTGGCTCCCAAAAAACATTTAAAGAAGGGTCGGTAAAGTCATATCAGCTCCCATAGGAATGATTGAACAAGACAGGTCTTGCAATCCCATTGTGTGCTCTCCCTGCACAGCATTGTGAGAAAACATGCCATTTATTGCACATTAACCTTTGTCTAAAGCACTGCAGCAAATCACTGCACAAGCCCTGAACAAGGTACACACAACAAAAGTGTATCAGTAATGGGCACTAGTGCACGCAGCATAGTTCTGCACAGCCTTGTCATTCTGTAATAGTTGTATACACTTCTGCAAAGATTGTATTTTGTATGACAAAGTTAATCTGGACCACCAGACTACATTTGACTCAGCTTAAACTGAAACTACTGTATGTAAAAAGACAACTTTATTGATATTTCTGTGTCTGTACTGTGAGCCTTGTTGAATTTTCGTAGCAAAATAGTATTTGAGACAATGGTTAAGCATGTGTGTGCTATACCGCGATACCCACAGTATACTGTAATTTAATTGGAAGGTTATCATACCATCAACAAATCTATACCACGACACCCCTACATTAGAGCACTATCCTCCACCTGTCCATGTAGGGTCTGTATTAGTAAGGCCATCAGTTTGTTCTCAATAGTCTCTTTCTGCTGCTCCTGAAATGCCACATAATGATACACAAGAGCCACCCAATGCGCCCAATCTTCAATTGTGCTTGAAGCGTAGGTAGCAGACCCGATATAAAGGCATGTGCTATGTCCGCTTGGGCAGCCTCGTCCATCTTAGTGATACCTGAGTGTTAAGTGACCACCACCTTAACCCTGCCCAAATAGTCAGAAGGTGCTTCTCCCTTGTTCTTCTTACAGTTCCCTATCTTTGAACAGTCTTTCTTTCTAGGGCAAACTCATTGGTCGAAGTGGGCGGGAGCGGTCGGGAGCGGTGCTCCTCTACTTCTTTTAATAAAATGTTACTGTTCCTGAACTGAACATTGCCCCTAAACAGCAGGCACATGTGTTTTGGGGTTTGTATTGTGCGTGGGAGGGGGCGTGGGGATGGGGTTTGTGGGAAGCGGTGCAGGCCAGTAGGGAACATACTTCCACTACTTCTTTCCATACAATTTGACCACTGGGCAAACTTGTATTGTCACGATGAGTCCGTCCATAGCTTGGCAGAGGGCCGCTCCCGTACTGGGTATATTACACAGGGTGAACAAATGTAGATAGCAAGACCAACCCCTCTAAGTTGGATCCACTGAGGTTCTCCCCAAAAACATTTTGGGGAAAAAGGGTCCAAATGGTTCATTTTAAAGCACATGTGTTCCTATATAAAGATTATTAAGTATTTTTATTTTTATTTTTTTACATTTTTGAAATGTCCAGACCCAAGGGTATCACAGCGTTTTTTTACAGTAAATAGGTAAAAGAAAGCAAAGTTAGTGGCAGGCAGTGGTTAAGTAGTTAAACATTACAAACAAACGGACACATGAGTTTTGTTAAGAATGAGGACAAACATTGGAAGCTTTATAACACATTCTTTACTCAGTAGAGGGACATGTATATGCCTGTCTTAGTTACCTGCAATTGTAATCTTCACTACTCCTAATCCCACTCTTCCTCATCTGAGTACTTACCTATGAGGTAATGTGCCTCATAGGTAAGTACTGGGACGAGGAAGATGGACGTGGACGTAATTCTGGGCAGAGGAACTGATTTTGGCAGTTGGGTGGTAGTCTAGGCCAGCCCAGAGGGTGGCGTGACCTGTGATTTGTTTTTGAGCATGGGGGGATCCTCAGCAAGGCTTGCATGTGATCCCCCACATTTAGTGCTACGTCACTGTTCAGCATAGCTTAATATGGGCAGCCTTAAACCCCAAAGTGTGGGACATCGGCCTTTGCAGGCCTACTCCTCTAGGTTGGGTATGAGAGAATGTGTGTGAAAGTTGAACAGTCGAAGTGCGAGGATGCACCCCTTCCACTCACCCTTCCCTAACATGATAAAAAACATTGGTAGATGGATCCGTGTTTATTTCTAGGGACGATTGGCTTTTTTTTTTACTTTGGAATTTATTTGCATTTTAACAATCAATAACAACACAGTGTTTCTTACACCCATATTTGACAAAATTAGTCCCTGCACCCGTACCCCTCCGTCGCCCACTTTCTCAATTAGTGCGTTCATGGAACAAACATTCAAACAACAATAGTACCTCTCAGGGATGGATATGCAGTGATACTTGTTGCATTGAGTGGTCTAGATTGTATTTGATTGCCTCCCCTCTATCGGGTCAACCCAGCGGATCTCATTGGCACTTTCCCAGCTTCTCCATCAGACTCTATTACCCTCCATCCTGGACAGCAACAGCCCCCATTCCTACCTGAAGGACTCCCTGTAGTCATTCACAATTGCTGTCAACCTCTCCATTTCAATCATGTTACACAGTTTACATTCCCATTCCCGCCTCGTGGGGAATCTCCCCACCTTCCAATGTTGGGCCACTGCCAGTCACTCGGCCCATAACATCGCCTCACACATCCTAGGCAATTGGTACTCCGCCCCCTGTCCCTGGTCGTGATTCCTAGTAGTATCTGGAGCGGGTCGAGGCTCTGCTGGGCCCCTACAAGGTCCTTAATCCAGCTAAGGAGGTTCTGCCAGAAAATGAGAATTCTGGGGCATTCCCACCACATGTGAATGAGGGACCCCACCAAGTCACAACCCGTGAGGCACATGGCTGATGCACCCGCAAGCTTTCTTGACATTTTCTGTGGATCCCTATGTCACCCTTGCGGCATCTTAAAGTTATGTTCAATGGCAGAGGTGAATAGATTCCCGTGAAATGTCACCCAGAAGATTCTAGCCCAGTCCTCATCCATAATTTCACCCATGGCTAGTTTCACCCAATATCTCTTAAAAGTGTATCTCCCCACCTCTGGAGTTCAGACGAGCGCCCGTCCGGGTGGTGCGGCCATCCATCCATTTCTCAAACTGGGTTAGGTCTCTGGAAAGGCGGGTGTCCCAGTTCGGGTCAGTATCTCCTTCAGCCTCTGTTATTCAAAGATTGAAATCCTGTCCCTGCCCACTGCCTCTTGGATTTCCTCAGAACCCCTAAAGTGACCCTCTGCTAATAACTGTTCCACCGTCTCCAGCCCCCCATCCGACCACTGTTGGGCACACCTCATCCCCTGCTTCGTCAGAAGGAACGGGGGGCCCTAGCCCGAAACCATAGGTGACGGCCAGGGCGAAAGAAGTCTGTTCGCACCATTGTTCTTCCACATGGCCCACAGGATGCCCAGTGTGGAGTGCTCTCTTCTCTCGGGATGTCTCTAGAAGGGGCCCATAGGTAGTCCCTCACCTTTAACTGGTGCATTTCGTAGTCCTCCAAGTAAGACCAGTAGGTCCTAAGGCTCTCCCTCAAGTGTTTCAGCAGGACTCCCAGTTGGTCTGCTTTATAACATAGGTACAAGTCTGGGAAGCCAAAGCCCTCTTCATCCCATGGGAGTGTCAGGGTAAGACACTTCACTCGCAGTCTCTTATCCTGCCAGATGAATCAGGATATTACCCCCTTCAGTTCCCCAAAGAAGGCTTCTGGGAGTCTCAACTGAAGGATACAGTAACCTGGGGAGGATATTCATTTTCATCGTCACCATCTGCCCATACCACAATAGGGTCAGGGGCCTCCATTTCTGGAGGTCCTCTTTAATCTTAAGTTATATTGGGTCAAAGTTTGCTTTCGCAAGGCCTGAGGGATCCCTTGTCAGTATTACCACCAAGTACTTGTTTTGGGCTTGTTCGACCCTCTTCCTCGAGTATCAGTATGGTTTCCTGTGACCAGGCATCCTGGACCCACGGCCATAATGGTGGATTTATCTACAGTGATTTTCAGGCCCGAGAGGTGCCCATAGCTCTGTATTTGTTGCACGAACTTCGGGAGCAAGGAGCTAACCTCTTTGAGATAAGCCAAGATATTATCTGCAAAGAGAGATAGTTTGAACTCTACCTCCCCGCACCTAATACCTGTGATCCCCTGATTGGCTCTGATCATGATCTCCTGTGGCTCCATCGAGAGGGCATATAGCAGCAGCGATAGGGGTATCCCTGTCTCATCCGACACATCAGGCAGAATGCCTCAGACATGATTCCATTCACCCTGACTTGCGCTGTCGGCTGTGTGTACATCGCCTCCATCCTCCACCCATTTAAAAAATCCCTGCCCAAGGCCCATTTTCTTCAGTACCAATTTCATAAAGGGTCATTACACCTTGTGGAAAGGCTTTCTTTGAGTCCATCGAGGCAAGGCACGCATCGGTCCTCTGGGTCTGGGCCTGTTGCAGCAGATTAATTGTCTTCCGGAAGTTATCGGCGCCATGTCTACCCTTTATAAAACCCGCTTGCTCCCCATGAATCAGGGATGGCATAACATTCTCCAGCTTAGCAGTATGGATTTTAGCCAGGATCTTCATGTTGCTATTTAGTAGGGATATCGGGTGGTACGAGGCACACTTTTCGGGTCTCTTACATCTTTGTGTATCATTACAATTACTGCTTCCAGCATTCAGCGTGGCAAGGGGGTCCCCTGTCAACACTGCGTTAAATACCATATATGGGGCCAGCGTGGATATAAACTGCTTATAAAAATGTACTGAGAAGCCATTGCTCCATGGGGCTGTGCCCCACTTCAGCCCCTTAATAGACTGAAAGACCTGTTCCTCCAAGATGGGCTCACCCAGGCGGGCCGCTTCCCCCTGCTTTATCCCTGGCAAAGCAAGGGTGTCCAAAAATTTAGCTATTTGCCCCTCGTCACTTTCAAATTCTGGTGTATAGAGCCCTTCATAGAACGTGGAAAATTGGTTCCCCACTCCCTCAGGGTCGTGCACTGCCAATCCATCCTCGCCCCTTATAGCCCCAATCTGCTTCTTTTTTCTCTCCTTCCTTAGTCTCCATGTATGTATTTTATCCACCCTCTTCCCGCTCTCATGGTATTTTTGCTTTAGAACAGTCATTTATTTTCCGTGTCCTGAACTAGGATAGCCTTGAGTTTGGCCCTATGGAGCCTCAGCTCCGTCGTACTAGACAGCGTGAGACTCATCCTGCCAGGCCCACCCCGCTGTAGGTCTCAGATCTTATGACTCAGGTCCCCTCCTCTTTCTCCCTCTCTTTCTTTTTTTGGTAGCCTATTCTAATGAGCACCCCCTGAATCATGGCCTTACAACCCTCCCAAAGAGTTTGCACCCCAACCTCCCTATTATCGTTAAAATCAAAGTAGTCTGTGATCTCAGTTAATCTGGACTGGGAGACGTCTCTATCCTTTAGCAGAAAATCACTATACCACCACTGACCCAAGGTCTTTGGTCTGTGGGGGTGTCCCACCGTGCACACTACCATGTCATGGTCCAACTTCAGGATTGGGGATACCATTGAATCCTTTACATGAGCCTTCATCGTGACATCCTCTAGTATTAGATCGATACGTGAGTAGGAGTTGTGAACCGCTGAGAAAAATGTGAAAGGTCGATCTCCCTCCTCCCCCTCTCGCAGTGAGTCAACTAGGCCCAGGACCCGGTTAATGCTCCCAAATCTCCTAGAGGCGTCCCTGCCCATGGTATCCCCCGCACCCACTCCCAATCTCTTGCGGTCCCTGGTTGGGTCCAGGCCCATGTTAAAATCTCCCACCACCACCCGTGTTGGGGGCGTATATCGAGCAAAGGGTAATCCGTTCACCTTTCAGCCTTCCCTTGATGAACAGATAGTGCCCGCCAAGGTCCCTTTGTGTTCCGTCCACCACCAGTCCCTGGTGTGCTGACACAATAATCGCCACTCCACCTGTTTTCTTCATACCAGAAGCCATGAGAACCTCCTCCAACTGTTTCACCCCAAATCTTGGTTCCTTGCCCCTCTACCAGTGTGACTCCTGAACCATGAATATGTTCAATTTGGCCTTTCTAAATTCCTGTGGGGTCAATGATCGCTTGCTAGGCGAGTTTAGCCCTCTGACATTGAGGGAGCCAATCACCAGCTCATAGTCTGCAGACATATCTCCAGTTCCATTCCTTCCATTTGTGTCATCCCTCCCCTTGAGAAATCATACTACTTTGAGATAGAACTGTCCTCTGAACCACTGAAAAAACTTCAAACCATGTAAACTCCCTCTCGGTGAACCCCAAACTGCCCATTCCCTACTCAGCCCTCCCACCCCTGAGCATCCAACCCCAACACACATACCGCTATGAGTCAGGATAGGATCACCAGAAGGTCCTGAGTCAACAGGAGTCTCTCAAATCACACCTTATTGTTACTGAGCCCTCCACATCCCCCCAGCAGTCCTACAACACAATATTCAGCCCCGAGTTGACGGGGCACGCTTTTAACACATCTTAATCTTTTCTCTAGGCCTACCCTTGCAATCCCCCTCAAAAACATCCCATCGTCAGCCCTCGCTTTCAACAGCAACATTTTCTAGCCCCATCCCTCTCCTGTGTTGATGTCATGGGCGCGAGGGGCCCCTCAGTGGGGTATTCAGCTTTTTGTACTTGCCGGCACGCCATCTTATGTGTATTTCTGGTGCCAGTAGACAGGGCTCTTGCTCCAGCAGTCTCTCCCGAGGCTGATGCCTGGAGCCATGAGTCACTCATGAGTTCATCTGAAGCTCTAGGTATGTTATCCTCCATCGCCAGCCGGTATTCCTGGCCGTTGTATTCGAAGTTCAGAGAAAATGGGAATCTCCACTGGTAGTGTACACATTTTTCCATCAGCCACTTGGTGAGAGGGCTGCACATCCTTCTCCTCATAAGTGTGAGAGCCAAGAGGTCACCCGGGCTTCCCCGTAGTTGATTGGCACCTTCCTCCGGACTCTCTCCAAGATCCTTCTTCTTTGTTCATAGTAGTGGAAGCGTGCCAGAACCGAGCGCAGCCCTCTTGAGCCTCCACCCGCTCTATGCACCCGGTCAATGGTAGGTTCGTCCATGGTATCATCACTGAAGAGTGTACATACCACCCTCCTGATGGCCCTTCTGATGTCGCCCTCCATCTCCCCCTCCTATACCGGGAAGCCAAAGATGCACAGTTTGTTGCAGCATTCCCTATTCTCCACATGGTCCCATTTGATGGTGGTTTGTGCCTCCCTCCTCTCCAGCTCTGCCAGCCTTACTCTTGTTTGGAGCTCCAAGGTGTCTACGGAGGTCTCTTGGCTTCCAGCCCTTGAATCTTATCCTCCCCTGATTGGAGTCTCTGGTCCATTTTATCTAACCTCTGGTCCAGGGCTGATCTGATGGCCCGGATCTCCTCCATTAGGGCTGCAACATCAGATTTCATGGCCACCGGGTCCCCTTCCATGTCATCCACCGGGGGAGCAGGGCCTGCTTCCACCTGCTCTTCTCCTGTGAATTGGAACCTCTGTAGTGACACTCTCCAGCTCATGGGCCAAGGGGTGGGTCAGGTTTCTTAGGCGGTAGCTCCCGGTCACCTCTGCTGGGGTATTCCAATGATTCTAGTGTCAGGTTCCAGACTGTCGCTCCAGTCACCACTCCAGTCTCCACGCCGGGGGGAGGTTGGCCTGGCCTCATTGCTTCCACTCCCACCTCACTCCCGCCCGGCTGTCTCACTCTCAGGTTCAGGCCCGGGGGCACTTCCCGGGTACAGTCCACTCCTACACTTCTCCAATGGCCTCCTGCCCCTTCAGTTTATCACCATTCTTCCCTCCTCCTGTGCTGGCTGGGTGGACTGCAGGGTTGGAGCCCAAAGTTCTGGGGTGGTCGCATTTATCCACCCCTTTGCTTTCACTTCCCGCAAGCCTCTTGTGCCCCCTGCTCCTCTTCTCTGGACCCCACAGGTGGGGTGGCTGCTGTTCTCCTCAGAGAGGCTGACTGTCCGTCACTCGTGGTGGGCCCCTTCTTCCATGACACTCCTCACTCCTCCCGTGATGGGGATCTCGCTGTGGGCTGAAGTGCCCCAGTCTGGGTCACCCCCGGTGTCTACACTATGGGCTCTTCTACATGCGGGGTCTCCACAGCCATTCACTCCCTGGGCTGAGTCTAACCTTGCTGTGTGTGGCAGCCCAGCTGGATGCTGTACCTCTATACTCCGGGCCTCCAGGCCTGAATTTCTCCTCTGGCTCTCTGCTCCCCTCTGGGGCTGGGCCTCTCCAGTCACTGCAGTAACAGCTATGTGGCACCCTCCTCCTCTGCAGTCTCGGGGGCCACTGACCCCGGGGGAGTGTGGTGGGTGGTTGGGGGTGCGGTGTCTCCCGACTCCAACAGGCCCCCGTCCCTCTCTCTCCTGGAGCTGCTCTCATTCCTCTGTGATACCCTCCTCCTTGGCAGTCTTGGGGGCCACTGGGTGGCCATCACGGGGGAGTGTGGTGGGTGTGTGGGGGGCACGGTGCCTCCTGACTCCGGCAGGCCCCCGGCCATCTCCTTCCTGCACCACCACGGCCCAGTGCTCGCGTAAGCTCTTGTAGTTCACCGCTGTAGGCTGGGGAACCTCATCCCTCCTGCCTCTGCTGTCAGCACAGCTATCTCAGCAATTTGGTTCGGATTTGGCCCGAGTTGGAACGGGGACGCCCGGTACCTTCCCATCCTGGTGGGCACCTCCAGTTTCCCTTTCAGAGGTGGTGAGGGGGGACTCAGATCCCCTTTTAGTCCTGCAGGCTCAGCCGACTAGAAGGATTACGTTTGTTTCCTGCGCCCCCTGGTGGCCACCTCTTTGATTTACTTTTTTAATGTGGTTGTTACTGATTTTGTAAATGTAAAATCAATTTTAAGGTTAGAATTGCTGGTGTGTAAATCTTTGCATGTGTATGTCCTGTGACTCTTGGATATAGGTATTAAACTGTCAACATGGAGATTCCCGTTTCTACTGCGAGAGGCTGAGTGTCCACCTGTGTGGCTGTGGGGCACCTGAGCCTGTCTAGGCATGCTCATAAGAGTGAATGGGCCTCATTACGAGATTCGCGGAACGGGTTAACGTGCTCCGCTAATGGAGACGGACCCGTTAAACCCGTCCTGCGAAATTACGAGGTTGTCGCACCCCCATCCACGCTCCCCTCTGACAGACCCCGAAACCCAACCCCCACCACCACAAAAACACAGCAGGCACATAAGGCACACCAGGTCCTCACACGTGTCAGGACACGCTCTCACCTGCAGGCCTGCCGGCAAGGGGTTGGCCAGTAACGTCAACGCCGGCTTCTGCCTCGTTTCCCGTTCCGACGTTGGCAGTTGCCGTGGAGACGCGCCACAGGCATCCTGCAACGTCTCAGTTGCCGACGCCTGGGGAGCCCTTCTCAGCACGTTCGATCACGTGACGGGTGATGGGAATCACGGTCACGTGATCGCAGTTCAGCGTTCAAAAGCGACGCGCTGACTGCCATTCAGCGCTTCACAGTTGATTCCTGTTTGGCGTTCTACGGACTATGGACTAACCTTGCTACCTCGACCTCGGATTGATTTTGGATACTGATCTGGTTCTTCCCCTCATTGTACTTTTGCCTGGAACTTGCTACCTCCTGAAATACGACCTCGGCTCCTCTCTCGGATTGGTTTGCATTCCCCTTTTGTACCTTTGCTGGAACTTGCTTTCTCCTGGACACAACCTCGGTTTTCCCATCAGACTGCTGTTGAATTTCCCCTTTGTTACAGCCTTTGACTCTGTTGTTTGGATCACGTACCATTCAGGACTCCTCTACCTAATTGGCTCACAGTTTCAAGTTTCCTGCATCAGTTTCAAGTTTCCTGCCACCCTGTCGTCAACCTCTGACGGCTGCCTCAGACAACATTCCCCACACCAACATTGGGTTCCGACCAACTACTCAGGGTAAGCCCCCTTGTAGATTCATTAAGTATTCAGGTCTGGGTTTGTGTTTATTATCTAACCCACTTGTTTGCCTTACAGTGGTCGGGGGCATCTTCCGGCATTCCTGGTTCCGGCTGACGACGTTCACCACCTGTGGCCTCAAGGATCGCTCAGGCAGTAACTCATTGTTTGCTCGAGTGGTACTTGGGGACGGAGGTATCATCGCCTACACGACCATCAAGTCTTGACAGAGGTCCCCTCGCGTACCCGGTAAGGATGCTTGGCAAAACCAGGCGTCGTTACCGGATCCCGCGAGTGGAAGAGGGAGCTAACAACGGGCCGGTCGTAATCGTCCCGTTGTTAGCTCCCTCTCCCATTCCCAGTAAGCCCTATGGGGGCTCAGATGGGAATGGGGAAGGTCCGGGCCCGGGTTCCCAGAGGGAGGAATTACCGGGCCCTCCATACTCAGAATGGCCCGGTAATTCCCCATTCTGGGAACCCAGTAAAGGAGCTTGGTTTGGCGGCATCCATGGAGCTAGTAGCTCCATGGCTACCGCCAAACTCGTAATGAGGCCCAATGGCTTTGCTTGTGAGTGATTGGGGTACTCTCAGTGAAACTGGGGTTCCTCTTTTGAGTGAGCAGGTTTCCCATGATGATGACTGCAATGCTCTTGAGAGTGACTGGGGGACTTCACGTGACTAGAGGGCGCCTGAGCCTGGGATGCTCTGTGGAGGGAATGGTGCTCTAGAGTTACCGTGGCATCATAGAGGGACCTCATGAACTTTTGTAAGTGACTGCAGTGGCCCATGATACTTCTGCAGGTCCATGGAGCTCAGTCCTTGTTCCTCAAGGAACTCATTCTGCCTGTTGTCGTTCCTCCTTGACATGAGACAGCAGGACTGTGCAGACTGCTCAATTAGATAATTTGTTGGCGTATTGTATGGATTCAAATGTCCGATTAGTCTACAATAAAGGCCAGTAAAGGGAATTATTTCTGTCTTTATGCACGTGTTACACAGTTAAGTGTCATTCTGTTTCCTGCCCGTATTGGAGGAGCTCTGGTTGATATGATATGATAGTTTATTTATATAGTACCTATACACAATGGGCCTCATTACGACCGTGGTGGTCCCGAAATGAAGGGTGCCGGTACGGGACCAGCACCCTTCATTACGGGAGCGCCTATTATGAGGTTCCCTTTGCGGGACCCGGAACAGGCGTCTGGTAAAACCAGACATCCTTTCCGGGTCCCACGAGGGGAACAGGGAGCTAATAACAGGCTGTTATTAACGTGCCCGTTATTAGCTCCCTCCCCATTCCCAGTGAGCCCTATGGGGGCTCAAATGGGAATGGGGAATGGTTCCCTCGTGGAGGAATTACTGGGTCCTCCAATGTTGGAATGATCCGGTTATTCCCCATTGAAGGAACCCGGTATTGGAGCCCGGTATGGAGGCAGCCATGGCGCTAATAGCACCATGGCTACCTCCATACTCGTAATGAGGCCCAATGTGTTTCAAAGTGCTTCAAGACAAGGGAGGGAACAAGGGAAAATACAACAACATTCTTACAGGCCATGAACAGTAAGGATGTGAAATTAACTATCGTACTCGGCCTGACGACATTTCAGATAGTGCAAGAGCTAAGACATTGATAAGGAAGGGAGGGGGAGAGTGGGAAGGAAATGGAAGCAGACAGGCGACTACCGTACTAGGCCTGACAACATTTCTGGTAGAGCTGGAGAAAAACAAAAGGTGAGGGAGAGAGGTGCCGAAAGGGAGAGGAGGGGAGGGAACAAAACAAGCGACTATCGTACTAGGCCTGACAACGTTTCAGATAGTGCTGGAGGGAGGAGGGGGAGTAAGAGGATGGGGGAGCAACAGACAAGGTTGCTATCATACTAGGTCCAGGGACAATTCTGATAGCGTAAGTGCATAGAAGAAATTAAGGGGAGGAGGGAAGGAGATAGGAAAAGGGAGAGGGGAGGGGAGGAGAGAACAGAGAGTAAGCAGTCAAAACGAGTGGAGAAGCAAGAGGGGAGAGCGAATACAATTGCAGAAGTCAGTAGTAACACATAATGTTGCAAGCCAGGATACAAGATGAAGATGGGAACAGCATGATTCAGGGCCACCATGAGTACAAGATGCAAATGAAGTGCAGCATGAGAGTTGAGAAAGGGTGACGCACCGTGAATCAATGAAGTCCATAAAAGTAAAATCCAGCATTGGCCACAAGACGTTGATGGTGAAACCAGAATGTATCAGGACAGACTCTTGTGTGCGGGAAGGAGGGGCACAAGGGAAGAACATGGGGGGACCAGAGAGGGTGGGGATGGCCTGTGGGCACTGAGGGTGTACACATGTGTTGGTGCATGCTTACCTGCTGTATTAGCAGGGGATCAGACACTGGATCCCCCTGGTCCGAACAGGACCAAACAGTAATTGCCCTTTTCTTTGACTGCCCTCACTTTGGACACCTGGTCGAGAGACGCCCTTGATCTAAGAGTTAAGAGCAGGAAGGAAGAGGCATAGCTAGGAAGGTGGATGGTGCTTAGGCCAGGTGACCTAGATCCACTTACACCTGCTCCCCAGCTGCAAAGGAAAAGAGGCTGGAGGGCTCCTTAAGTAGGGAAAAGAGCAGCAAGCAGGAAGGCACCAGGTGGGCGGGGCTTGCTAAGTGGTGAAAAAGAGAAGCAACCAGGAAGGCACCAGGTGGGCGGGGCTTAGGCCAGGTGACCTAGATCCACTTACACCACCTCCCCAGCTGCAAAAGAAAAGAGGCTCGAGGGCTCCTTAAGTAGGGAAAAGAGCGGCAAGCAGGAAGGCACCAGGTTGGCGGGGCTTGCTAAGTGGTGAAAAAGAGCAGCAACCAGGAAGGCACCAAGTGGGCGGGGCTTAGGCCAGATGACCTAGATCCACTTACACCTGCTCCCCAGTTGCAAAGGAAAAGAGGTTGGAGGGCTCCTTAAGTAGGGAAAAGACCGGCAAGCAGGAAGGCACCAGGTGAGCGGGGCTTGCTAAGGGCCTCATTACGACCCAGGCGGTAAGTTACCGCCTGGGTCGTACCTTTACCACCATGGCGTAAACTACGTTTACGCCATGGTGGTTGGCGGACTTACCGCCCCATTCCGAGGTTGGCGGGGCGGTAAGTCCCCAATCCCCATTTACCCTTCCCCATTCCCATTTTTGCCCCATAGGGCATAATGGGAGTGGGGAAGGCGTTAATTACGCCACCGTAAATTACGGTGGCGTAATTAGCAACAAGGTCCCTTAGCGCCATGGATTTTAACACCTGCTAAAAGCAGGTGTTAAATCCTCCATGGCGCTAAGGGACCTCGGAATCAGGTGGTAAGGGTCGGCGCTGTTTACGCTGCCGTAAACCCCTTACGGCCTGGGTCGTAATGAGGCCCTAAGTGATTAAAAAGAGCAGCAACCAGGAAGGCACCAGGTGGGTGGAGTTGAGGAAACAAACCGACTCGTCACTGTTACTAGATCTGGAATTTTTAGGTTAGGTGGACGAATTATGCGCTGTTCAGAAGAAGTACAAGAAGCCAAAGAGATCCTCAGTGTTGAATATTGATCCTGAAAGCGTGCATTTCTGAAAAGCTTCTTGAATAGCTGAAGGGGAGCTGGAAAACCTATGTACTAATATTACAGCCTTACAGACTGAGGGATAGGTCGTTATCACCGGATAATGACCCGCTACCAAATAATAGCCCAAAGCGAAGCCCAGTGCCATAATTTGGGGAACGATCATTATCCCAAGCGATTACGACCCTGGCGCTAAGTGGTTAACAACGCCGTAAAAGGCTGTGGCACCGTTAACCACTTAGCACCTTACTACGAGGTCCCTTTACGGGACCCGACCTGAGCGGCTGGTCTGGACCAGCTGTTAAAGTAGGGACCGCAAAGGGACCTTGCAGGCAATTATGGTACCGCAATTTGCGGTACTGTAATTGCCACCTTTCCCATTCCCATTGAGCCCTATGTGGCAAAAATGGGAATGGGGAAGGCCCATGGTGAAATGGGGAAATACCACCCCGCCAACCTTGGAATGGGGCGGTATTTCCCCATTTCACCATGGCGGACTCGTTACAACACTGGCACCAACCATGGTGCTAATAGCGCCATGGTTTAGCACCAGTGTTGTAATGAGGGCCAATGACTCCTCCCGAGATCTAAAAGACTATTATGACAGAGTGGTAGTAGCAATTCATGTTTTGCAGTTTTAGTGGTGAAGTAAACAATGCTGCTTTAAGAGTGATTAAAGTAAACAGATAAATTAAGTTAGTAAATTAAAGTGATTTTTTATTTTAATTTTAATGTGTTTAGTTCAAAAGAACTTTCCACATACATATAATAAACAAAGTAAAAACATCACAATTTCACACCAAACTATATACAGTTAATGAATGAAAATAAATTAAGAGCACAAAATCATCAGCATAATGATTAAACTTTTCATATCAAATAATCACATTACAATGATTTCCCACAACATTAATCAGATTTAAACCAATTGATAAGCTACAAAGATAAGGTGCATTGTCTTCCCTTTCCTTAGGCACCTGAAGCCTTCACTAAAGAGTGCTGTGTGCAATGATTTGTTTCCTGAGTTTAACCAGTACATCCTAAAATCCAATTTGATGAGTGTCCATCTTAGAGAACCTGTCTACTTGTATGTATTTCCAGGGTATTACTAGTGCTGGTGTGTTTAACCGTATTAGTGATTATCACCAATTAGGCAGAAACTGCACATATGCCTTTGACCTGTAGGCCCAGTAGTGGTCCATTAGTACTGCAGTTCTGACCTTCATGCCTGGTATCTTCGATACTAACTTGCATCCTTTATTCTCCCCAACCTTCCCTGGAACATCATTCTGGAAACACAAGGAAGCACTCTCGATCAGTAGAATTGGCATAGGACCAGTTTAAATCTCCACCCATGTGAGGAGTTTTGCACTTGCTTCCCATTCTTTGAGGCAAGCATTGTTTTCCTTTTGTACCACTTCTACTGGAACTGCAAGCAGCATGTATGCTTTGCTCCCAACCATTCCCTCTTTCCATCCTTCGTTTGTATATACTTGTCCATATACTAGTAACTGAGGTCTTTGCCAGCATCCTGGCATTCCTCCTATCTCCTTCTGTCCTGTCTTTGGATATTGTAATTCTCTTTGTGTCACTATTTTGTCTTTTCCTTTGTATGGGCTATCAGGGATGTACTCTATTGTCTTGTCAGTACTCTCGTATTCATCTATCATCTCTTGAGTCTTGATAGAGCTGTCTTCATACAGCAAGGTCTTCCTTGACATCCATCTCAGTGTAGCTCATCTCCCCTGAAATCGGCCTCTGGTGGTCAAGAACAACAAGTGCATGAGGCATTGTGCTCTGGCATTTGGAATTTCAATTGCTACTAATGTTCTGGATGTAGTCAGGGCATCGAGGATGAGCGAGCATGCGTAACAGCTCTCCTACATAGTTTCTTTCCCCACCTTAACCATGTGTTTGTACCACATGTTGTTGGAAATATGGGTTGAATCTGTTATATATGAGTTTACCTGTTCAAAGTCTACATCTGCACTACGTTTAAGTCTTTTTACTTCTTTTGCAACATTCGTCATCTGCCCAGATATGGCTTCCGTAAGAGCATGAATGGGAGTTGGGTTGGTAGGAGTCAAAGCATGTGCATGCAAAAATAGAATCCTTCGTAGTGCAAAGAGGGTAAAGAGGTAGAGACAACAGAAGGCACACATCATCATTACAGCACCTTGAATTACAAATACAATTTTTTTTATGTACCGGATGTCCTTTGTGTGTCCTGAAAGTCTGTAAGAATCACCTGAAAAGCCTCAGAAATGCGTTATTATTGTTTTAGTGTGTTAGTTAAGCTCTCCTCTTATAATATTGAGCAAGAGCTGCAAAAGACAATCACTTCTACACCAAACAGATTCTGGCACTACTTAACAACGTGATGACAGATGGGTCTCCATGGGTCAGGAGTGGATACGTTTGGCCCACATAAAGAAGAAAGGCATGAAAGAATAATTTGGGTGGTATCCTCCATTCTGTCTCAATTACAAATCTAATAAAGTGTTCCTCAAAGGGCGTGTGCAGGTATGGTATCATGTATTAAGCAGTCCTTTTACTTTCACAATGTATAGCTAGTGTGAAGAAAAGATGGTGTGCCTGATGTAACTCTGCATTTTGTTCTTTCCTAACTCTAGTCATCAGTCCGGTCAGTCTTTGTTGTGGTGCTTCTCCTTTGTCTTGTTCTTCATGCATCAAATTGTCTTTGTACTGATGAGGACTTGACGTCCCCAATGTAATTCCAGGCTTTCCGGCCACCCAATTCCACTGCACGGTCAGTGGCCTCCTCTACTGAATTGGGTCCCTCAAACCTAGGTTTGAACCAAGGCCTGTCGAAGGTTTGCAGATACACCAAATCCCCTGGATAAAGTGGTGATTGTCTAAGCAGTTCAAAGCTTGTTTCCGGTGTGTTGTCTTCCTCAGGCCTCCAGATAAGGTGCTGCAAATCAAAATGTTGTCTACATACTGAATGACGGTACCTTCCAATTGTATGTCCCCTAGGTCCATTTGGAGGACTCTATTGAAGACAGAGGGTGATTCACAGTACCCCTGTGGTCATGGTGTGTGTTTCCACTTCCGGTTTCTATATAGGAAGGAAGTCAAGTCCTGTGACTATTTGTGGAGTGGTATATAAAAGAAACCATTCTTCAAATATAGTATGATATGATATGATGTGGCATTTATAACGCGCCTATACACAAGTGTTTCAAAGCGCGACGAGGCAAAGGAGGGAGAACAGAGGGAAGACCAACAACGATCTTACTAGGTCAAGTGTCATTCAGATCACGCAAGTGCAAAGGATGAAATGTGAAATGGGTAGCTTCCGGTGTAATGATACATAGAATTGTCGCTGGATTGGGATCTAAAGGAAATTCTTAACAATTTGGTTCAAAGACGTAAATCTTGTATAAAACACCATGATCCCCCTGATGCCGCCTTCATCGGGTACACAGCTGTATTACACTGTGACTCTGAAGGGACTAAAGCAGCAATCGTCTCATAAACGCCTTCGTCTGCCTCCCTGGATAGGGGAAATTGTCTTGCTCTTGGTAAGATAGCCCTTTGCTTGAGCTTTATTTTGACAGATCTTATCCCCTCTAACAGGCCCATGTCCTATGGACTGCTAGTTCATAGAACACTGGATACTCGCTCCAAGTCTTCCTCAAGAAATGGTGCTAGTGCCCTTTTCAGCAAAACCATTCTATGTTCTACTTCCCTGTAATGTGTCCTCACCCAATGGGTAATGCTCATGAATAAAACCGTCTTGTGATCTGAACAATCATCTCAACATAGTTCCTATTTTGTCAAATCAGACAGTCTGTGCCCTTCTTCAACCATGATTAATGCCCTCCATGCTCGCCCTGTGTCGTCAGACTCATGAAATACTATTATCTTGTCCTTTACTATAACCACCTCCAGTTCTATTGCTATCACCTGCCTTTCCCTCTCATCTCATCTTGATGAGGGGGGATAGCTCAGGGGCAACTCATTTGACTTGGAAGCAAGACAAGGCAGTGCAACACAGTTTCAAATCCCGATTCCGCGCTTAGAAACTCCTCTGGTATTAAGCATGTTATAAAACAACAATTAAAGTTATAAAGAAAAGAACAATTAATATCTAGGGGAACCTCTGAACAGAACTTGTTGGGTATACATAGCAGTTTGCCTTGTATCCCCCGAAGCAGCACTTCCATACTGGAAGAGCGCAAGGTTGCCTGTCACCCCACTCTGTCCAGTCTGCCCACAATATGCCTGAATGAGTTCCCTCACGTTCATGTAGTGAATTCCTAGATTTGAACAAACTATGCCTGATTAGTAAATGAGATGGTCATGTTAAGCCGGCTCATCATGTCCCTACATATTATGTTTACTGTTGTCTTCCGGGTATATAACAATGGCATATTCAGGTAATGTTCTCCTGTGGAAATCGGAAGTTCACCAGTGAAAGGACCCAAATATGTAGACCCAGAGAATCCCAGTGCCTTTATGGTAATGCCTGACATTGGATATCTTCCCTCCCTAATACAGGATTGAGTCGCCTCCATATCCACGAGAAAGGAGAAAATTGTGTCACCTATTGTCACCCCAGTATGTGGTTCCATATTCAGATCGGGTGTAACGGATAGAATTAAACACATCAGGTTTGTCTGTGGGATGTCCTATTCTGGATGATGTTATCCCAGTCTCAGTAAAAGGATTGACCCCCACTACAGTTGTGTGTCGTGGCAAAAATGTCTGGCTGCATCAGTGCTTGCTGTGCTGGTTCAGGTGGCTGCGTATGTTCGTGTGCTTGCTGTGCATGTGTGCATCAGTTGGTATGGCTGCATTGGCATGCTCTGTGTTTGCACTGGTTGTGGCACATATGCCTGCATGTGCATGTGATCTTAGGAATAAATAGTCGGCTTGCTCTGTCTGGTATATTGGCTGGTGTGCCATTCCCCCATTCTACTGTATCCCACCCCTGTTCCTCCACATTCATGATATGTGACCTACCCTTCCACAAAGCCAGCATTGTATTGGACCGCCCATTGGTCTCAGCTGTCCCCCATTAAATCCATCTCCACCCTGTTTCATTGGAAATCCAAATGCTCTTCCCTTGGGCACTCCTCTCATGGCCAGTAGTTTGGATCATCCCTTCCTACGAAGCCGCCTCCTACTGTCTGGGTCAATTGTGCATATTCTGGGCCACTATTTCCTCTCCACTCGTCAACATCACCCCCTCTATTGTGCATTTCAATAACTTCTTCTGCACTAACTTCGCCTCTATCTGTTTTGTCTTCTCACGCTTCTTTCTTGCATTCTCCTGCATTAACATTCAATAATGCACTTTAGTTAGCTGGATCTTCATTCATCATCCCCATTAATTTCTTCAGTTGTTTCTGTACCTGTTCTGGCAACCCTTGATCTAACATATGGTAAAATAATCCCACTGTCTTATCCCACTGTTCTTTCATCTCAAGACGCCAACACTCTTGAATCGCCTGAATATATTAGAGTGGGTTTTCGTCCTCACGCATTTTGCGTGCCATAATAATACTTACATCAGATGTGTCTGGGTGGTGTACCCTCAGAGCTTGCCATACGGCTGCTTAGCAGTTATTGAACGGTGCACCATTGTGCACCGTGTTCTGCGTTGTCACTGTGGGGCATCCTGCTCTTTTCCAATGGTCGTTCGCTAACTCCCCAAGAATAGCTAGAGTAGACTCTTCATGTCGCCCACTGCCAGTGTCATCCCTATTGTCAGTCTTTCTATTTCATAAATACATTTCCCAGCCCCTGCAGTCAACAAGGGTATCTTACGCCTCAAATTATCCTTATCCATGTGTTGCCACAGTATATACTGTGGTCGTCTGCCAACCTTCTCTAGTGACGGAAAATGTCAGTCTCTTTCCACCGTTATGTTTCCCCATGTCTTTAGTGGCTGTGCACGCCCTTGTCATCTCTGCCCATTTCCATCCTGGCAGGGCTCTGAGCCCTTATGGAGTGATTTCATCTGGACTATGTGATCTGTCCCTGGGACGCTCCAGTCATCCCTCGGGTTCTTCCGCATCTCTTCCCCTGTCTTCCCCTTCTCCCCACACTGTGCCTCTGCCAGTGCTTACTTCCCTTAGAGTGGCATTGAGGCCTCTCCCTCTCGGCATCGTCGCTTTCCTATCGATCTTCATCTGACCCCACGGTCCCAATATTATAGTCACTGTCTCCTTCTCTTTCGTCCTTAACATCAGTTTCTCCCATTGTTTCCAATCACATTCCTCCCAAAACAAGGACCCTGTTGTTTTCCTAGCTGCCTTTGGGGCAGCCAAACTGTCTGTTCTGCTCCTATAGAGTTACCCTATTCTTCTTTGTATTCCCTCTCCCTCATTGTTATTTAGGCATGCCAAGTCCGTCTTAGTGTCCTCTGCTTTCTTAGAATGTCTCTCTTTGATTTTGTCTCTTTCCAGCTCGTGTCTCCTATCTTCCTCTTCTTCTCTGCGTCGGTGCTCTTTAACGAGTTGCTCAACTTCCAACCTTCTTTTTTCTTTCTTTATCTGCAACTCTCTCTCCTTCTCTTCTTCAGTCTTACTCATCGCTGTCTCTTCTAGCTCTGTCTGTCTTTCCCTTTCTCTCTCTTCTCTCTCCCTTTCTTGTGCTCGCTCTCATTCTCTTCTCAACCTGTCCTGTTAATCCTTCTCTTCCCTTTCTCTTCTCTGTACTTCCCCCATTATCTCTATCCATTCTTTAGCTTCTTCCTCTGCATTTATATGAGCTTTGGAGGTTCCTTTGACGTATGTCCTAACTAGCCTATGGTCGTCCCGACCAGTTTAAGCAGTGCCTGTCGGCCTACCCATTCATTTATCGGGTCTGTTGCCTCATGATCTCCACTACATCCTGTATTCCCCACAGCATCTTCTCTCAATTTTGCTTGCAAGTCGCTGCGCTCCTTACAATTACTACTGGTAACTTCTGCTTTTTTATTCGCTTGCTTTACACTGCTAATTTTGTCTTGGCTTCTATACTTGGGTGGTGCATTCATAGGATTGGTATATCTTGCAGCTGCTTACCAATTCCTTTAATGGGTAAAATCCCAGACTTTCTGCTGTCTGACCTGGGTCTGCAGTTTAAGGAGGAGGAGTGAGAGCTAAAGGCATTTTGCCTCCTGCATCGCGCTGACTCAACATACATTGCTTTTGGGTCGGGTCCCCTTCCTCGTCCTGAAACATTTTCCATAGCTCTAGTATAGCCAACTGATTACTTAATTTCTTTCCCTTATAGGCGGCATGTGCATGTACATACATGGTCATATGTTGCTGCACACATTTGGAAAAGCTTCCATCTTTGGACCATGGTTTTGCAAATTTGCCCTCTGTAGCGTGAGTCCATTCCACGCTATACTTCTGTATTTTGTCTTGATATCACGGGAGGGACTTGCATAAATGTTGAATGGGTGTATCCCTCATGGTAACACATTACTTTGTAATCGTCAATACTAACTTGACCTCAAATCGGGATTTCGACATGTTCAATTACCTTTGTCAATTCACAGTTTACATAATGAACATCCTTTTTCCATCAAATTCTCAAAACCATAGCAATCCAAAGAATCGTTTCTTAGACTCTCCCAGAATCTGCCACTGTGTCGTCTAATCTGCTTGGTGTCCCACATTGAGAGGGCAGGAATTTCTCCAAGGCTGCTCCTGAAAACCTCTTCAATTATTCACACGCATGGTCTTGGGTGTCAGTCCTCGCAGGTCGGTGTGCAGCCCTTCGGGCATGCAGCGGAATGAGGCAGGCTTAGTGCAGAAAGGTCTTAGCAACCATCCCTCTGTTACCCCGATTACCAGCAAGAGGGTACTTGGGCCCCAACAAAACCCCTGCCACAAGAATGGAAGACTCAACCATAGGGCAACGTTTACAGTCTTTATTATCAATTGAAATGACAGGGATCACACTAGAACAGCATCTCATTCCAGAAGTTCCCATATTCCAAACGTGGGTTACACTGTTGTAAAGGCTGGTAACGTCATAAAACATGTTACGTCCCCAAACACTTATCAGGGAAAACTATATTTGTAATACATAGGGGTTAGTCTGGTTATTGGGTCGCCATATCTGGTGACTCCTCCTAGCACCACCTCAAATTGTTACAATTACAAAGTTGCAGATTAACGGGGAAATTATTGGCCACTGCAAAATAGTGTGCTTAATGTGAAAGGTAGCTGAGGATTGGGCAGAGTGGGTCTTCTCAGCCTTCGGACCTTGGACAGCTACCAGGCTGAGTGAAATGGGAATGATCACAAAGGTGCTATGTGTTCCCACTAAGTTGCCGTCTATGATCACATAAGCCGAGAGCGTACATCCAACTTCGAACATGTGTAGTAATTGTATCTTTCCACCTCTGATTCGATGTGAACAGCTTTCCTCCATCTGTCACAAATGAATTGGCACCATACTAGTCTTCCTGGTCACGTGTGTGTGGACCATTAAATGGAACTCTCCTGCTTGTAATTATGAGGATTTTAAGCTATATTTCTTACAGGTGTCTTATCGACTTGGTAAACTGGAAACTTTTCGTCTCTGCTTGTCCTTGGCTATGATGTGTATTGTGTCTTCGCTGAAAGCTCTGTCTGTCTGCCTTTAGCTGAATCAGTCTGTCAGCCTCTCCATGTATTGAAGGTCTGTTTTGCCTTCCCCATTCACTTCAATGCATCTATGGGTTCCATCTTTATTCGTATGGCCGTCCATGTTAGTCGCGATTAAGCATGTGCAAGCTGATTGTACGTATTCTTGGTGTATTGCTGTTTCTGCTTAGCAAAGGATATATATGTAGGTGTGTGTGTGTCAGTTCACTATCTGTGTAATTCATAAGCATTTGTTTTGTTTCCAGCAGCAATAAACTAGAGTGTCTTTGTAGCTTCATGCATGTATGCCTATATTCTTCATGTCTGAAAGCATCTACGTCGTGATTTCAGTAGTGACGTCATCAGCTTTACGAGGTTATAGTCAGTCAACCTGTTCGATCAATGACAACTGTATATTTTCCATATTGTCAGTTGGGTATGGTTTGAATGGCTGTCTGAGTGAATAACGTTTCTCACATCTGCGACACATGACTGATGGCGATGAAGGGCCCAGGAGTGATGTACATCTTTCATTTCTATGCCTTCGGTCTGCACGTCGAGTGGGGGTCACGAGGGCCACATTTGGATCTTCTACTTCAAGTTCTAGTCATCCCTGAAAAGGTGTGGTCAAACCTGACCAGGTCATCCGCATATGAAAGGCAAACGACCCACATCCTTCCAATCGTAGTGGGGCAGTTATGTACAGTTTGCATCCTGATAGGCAAAACCACCAAATATGAGCTGAATAGCAGAGGGACCCAACACAACCCTGCTTAACCCCCTACTCGTAGGTAGCTAAACTGATATTATTTTGTAATATTTAAATAAAATGGTTGTTTCATAGGTTAAGCATTTTAATTGAACTTGTCTGACCTGCAACAGGTTGTACATGAGCATGCATTGGGTGTCATGTAAAAGTTAACAGTTTATTTATAAGGAAGTGAAAGCATTTTCCAATGTATTATCTTTCTCTTTCGTGTGTTGAAGAGCATGTTGCAGCAAACAAAGGTCCTGCGGCTGCCAGAGAGGAAGTATCTTGTTGAAACAAAACCTTGCCTGGAAATTGCGTTGTTGTTTCCTGCCTGCTCCTGAAGACGGAATGTTCAGAAAGCAGTCAATGCTAGTAGTGATTCACAGCACTCTAAACATTCTGATGGCATGAGAGGTGGTCAGTAACGATTTCCACGTGCTGATACTGGTTTTCAAAATATTGAAGTGAAATTATTTGCAGAATACCATGGTGCAAAATACTACGATTGAAGACTACCAAGAGTGGTATTCTCCAACACTTCTTTTCAGTGACTGGGGGGATGAGGGGCGCAGTGCACATGATCCTCAAGCTACACTTATGGTCAACAGGCTTCTGAATCCAGACCCCTCACCCACCATGATGAAGTATCCAGCCCTCTCCCAGCACCCTGGAGGGAGGTCAATGACCTCTGCAAAGGAGGTAACGAAGATTCTGGAGAGAGCCGCTGTGATGCGGTAGAGGTCAATGACCTCCACATAGCAGCACTGCAGCCTAGTGAAGAGAGATTGTGACGTACATAGAGTTCAGTGGCCTCTACCAACAGTAATGGAGGCTAATGGAGAGAGGTGATAAGGCATGGCAGAGCAGAGGTCAATGACCTCTGAAGAGCTTCAATAGAGGATACTGGGGATAGAAGCTGAGGTACCGCAGAGGGCACTGGCTTGGAGTTTCCTTACTTCTGCACAGGAGCAAGGAGGCAGGTTTCATTTGGTGTCGCAGTAGAAATGTGACTGATACAGAAATCGTCCCCAGTGGCCTGGGGCTTGCAGTGCTTAAAGAATTAGGAACCGTTGACTTGCAAGAATGCAAAACACAGTATCCAGTTGATGATAGAGTGTGGAGGAATGTATTTATTTTGATGTTTTAGAAAGGTCTAATTTGCAACGAGACCACTTGAAAGCATGGGGAAGTGCAAAGCACATCGGCCGACAGTCATGCCTCCCCGATAGATTGTCGGCACCAGAGAAAGCACAGAGATTTTCCCTGGACTCAACCTGAATAGCAAACCATCGAAATAATATGACATTGGCTGCCAATTTTCAGATTTTGCTTATAGTCAGGTGAATGGATTCCTCTTGGCGCCATCATCTTTTCATAGCCATTATTAACTTGCTTCACTGAGCCTTACAGATGGAAATGGAACGCCTGGGGGCACTTTTTTTTTCTTACCCTTTTAGGCTTTGGAAAACTTCTACAACATTCTTGTGTGAATGAATGCCACTGGATGGCATTATAAGATTATACTCTATAGGAGTTGGAATGTAATCATATATTTTTCAAGTCTGCGTCAAAATACTGTTTTAAGCAAGTAGGTGGGTTGTGTGGGTGGTGTTTGTATTTTATTTCCTATTGTTCTAAACGCATTATACTGCAGGCTCATGTATGATTGTATACTCATTTTCGAGAACTTCAGAGCTAGCGTGGGGCCCCGCTTGGTCAGTTGTTCAGATAGGGCATGAGTTAGAAGTTCCTAGAAAAGGCATATTTTTACTTTCCTCCTGATGTGGGTCCTTATATATCTCTTCTGGAAGGGTTTTCCAGTAAGTCTCACCCAAGGGCTCAGTGTTGAAGATCTCCGGTGGCATTTTTCTATGTATTCCAGAGATTGGTTCTCAGCATTGGTTGGTCCAGAGCTCCAGAAAGCTTTTTGGAGGAGACCGAGGATGAGAATGAGGACTTCAAATGTGATGTGAGGTGGAGTGTAGGAGCCCATGCCCCTTGTTCCGGCGTGACAGACATGAACGGTGCATATTGTACTGGAGTTTACCCCCACACCATTATACCGCTAAATTGACAGACACCACTCACTGAAGCGGCCCTAATGACTTAAACTGGATGACATCACCAAAGCAATGAACCTGTAGTCGATGTGTCAAATAAATGAGTTGTAATTATGAAGAGGTGAGTGATGTCATGGCTGAACACAAACACAAGCATAGATGCGTTAGACATGAAGCACACATGCATCCCTGAACAAAGCTACACAGACACTAGGTCAAATTGCTCTGGGACACGAAGAACATGCTTACAATCACTACGATAGAGTACACATACACCATATCTCTTTTATGCTGAAAAGAACATAACACATGAACACATATAATTGCATGCGTAATGCAGATCACAACTAAACTGAGAGGCTATGTAAACCAAGATGGAAGAAACAGCCATGTTAGATGAATGGGAGCCATCAATGGGCCTTAACACTGTAGGGAGAAAGATCCAGTCTTGCTAAGTCAGTGAAAAGAGCCAATTCTGGAGAGCTCAACAGTTGCCAAGGTCATCGTGGGAAGGCAGATTTGAGCCAGCATTGGAAAAAAACAGACATTAAGAAAATCCCAGGATAGAGAGATAACTCTCTGAATAACCAAAGAAACAAATGTTGCAGAAATGTCAGGTTCTCATCGGCTTAGATCTGACACAGAGGAGCAAACAGCCTGACCAAGTCTCCAGAAGCCAAGAGAGGTAATAACATCCATAATTATACCAGCTAAAATCCTCACAAATTACTGAGCCGTATGATCCGAAATGCGGCCCCTACACATGTGACGTGCAGTGGCAGAGAATGCCTATTCAGAGACTGTTGCTCCCATCCAGTTCATTGGGACAATAGATACAATACAGCATGAAGTTGAAAGCTGGAATGTCCTTGCTTGTGGCCAAAGGAGTCAGAGAGTGGTAACCTTATTGGAACAGGCGGCACCTTGGGGCCCTTTTCACCACCCCTTGTTGTGCTCATGCGCTGTTAACCTTCCAAGGCACCAAGGCTGAGAAAACCCCCACTGTTCAATCCCTACCCACTTTTAACGCTTCCTCACACTTGGTTGCAGTAGCCACTCACAACATACTAGCATGACATAATTTCACTGGCAACATTTTGTAGGTGGTCCCAGGCCGAGCTACTTGATACGGCTAGACCAATTAGATCATCCATGCTATAATGTAGCTTTTATTTGTGACATCACAGTCACATAAAACCTGTGGACAAGCCTGTAACCACTTGAGAGCATTGGAAATCCTGAGATGTCCATTACAATACCTGTTTTCTGAGATATCATTAATGACGCAGTAGTTTTGTCAGATTTCTGGATTTATCAGTTTCTTGGGTGTGGGGTTTTTCACTGAACCAGACCTCTTGCTTTTATGGTGGAGGCTTCTCGGGGCCCTTCCCCAGTTCACTCTGGGTCACAATTTGTTGTTGAGGTGATGCAGTTATTTGGCTTTAGGGCCATTCTCACTGCTCTATTTTGTATTTTTCAGTTTTACTAGAGTTTTTGATGTTAAATCACATGGTGGTGGAATTCACATGATCAAGGGCAATTGTCATTATTATGGAGTTACAATTATAGGTGTCCAGAATTGGTGCAATATATCTATACAGAGTAGGTGAATTGGACAATGCCATACTCCTAATATGGCAGCAAGTATGTGGCGATGAATACATGCCGGCATCAAAATACATATGCAACACAATCGGCTGCGATATGCCGGGACAGCGCAGAATGATGAGATGTGGACATGCGAGGAGAAACTCAATTTTCCCCTGAAGGTATGGTGGGCAGGAAAGTCATACAAGATATCTGGACTGGTGCTGCTATCTGGTTTTCCTTCATATGAGTGTTCTTATCTCCAGTCACTACACCAAACTGTATTGTCTTCAGAGAAGGTTCAATGGCATAATTGAAGAGTCGACTGATCCTCTGTAGGAAGAATAGAATAATAGCAAAGTGGGTGGGCCCTTTGATTATGACATAGAAACATTTTAAGTGCTAGAGGGGATCACCATGAGAATGTACAAGACCATCCAGTGCAGACAGCTAAAAGACAGTTAGTGATGCAGCATAGTTGTTCCTTGGAGCTGATCTGTGACATTACATGTTGGTGTTCTTTTCTAAGATGGCTGAATCTCCTAATGTTTAATTGTTTACTGTTGGATGGCTAGGAAGCTTCTTAAGCCATAATTACTGCTGCCCACATTCTCACTGTGATGGGTTAAACTGGCAGTATCGAAGAGTGCCTGAAAGGAAGGAAGTTGTGTTTAAACTCTTACTGTCCCTTTGCCTTCATGGTCAGTTTATAATGGTGCCATTTATAAGGTTCATGGTCTTTCCATCGAAAAGGTTTCCAAAGAAAATTATCCATCGAAAATGTTTGCATCAATGCATTTTTTTAAATTTTTTTTTGTTGGGAGGGGGTCCTACTAACCCCCTCGTGTTTTGCCCTTGAAAAACCATCCAAAGTGTAAAAGAAACCAACAAAGTTAAACAGGGTCTTTCCCCTCCCATGGATTTTTCTCTGTTTTCAATGTTCTTCACTTTCACATTACCATACTCCACAATCTCAAGGGGATGATTCTCCCCCGAGTTTCCTCCAATTTTCACAGTTCATCAACTCCAGATATACGATTTCTCACTTCATCTCCTTTTGGGTTATACTATTCCACAATCTAAAGGGGTATGCCCCTTCCCTTGAGATTTTCACAGTTCCACAATTCACAGGCTCAAAGAGTATGCCTCTGCCCCCAAGCTTTCTTAGATTTTTCATGGTTCATACATTTCACAGATCCACAATTTGCAGCATCCAGGGTTATGCTTCTTCGGCTGAACTTTCTTAGCTTTTCCACAATTTACAGGTTTCACAGTTTCACTATTCACAGGATCAAGGGGTATGCTTCTTCCCCTGAGCTTTCTTGAATTTACCACAGTTCACAGACTTCACCTGAAAAAAGGGAGGGAGACTCCCTGTCACAACCCTTACCCCAGACCCCCACTGGCAAGCCCACTTGCCAGGTAAGGTCAGGGTTCGGGACTCCATCAAGGCATTGGAGGCCTTGCATCCACTCCTAAGACTCTCTTGGAGTCAGCCCTGGCGCCTCTGGCGCCAGCCTCATATTCATTATGGAGAACATGCTTGAAGGGGGACTACTTTTAATTAAGCCTGCAGTTAACATGGAGGCATTCGCATAGCTTGGTTCCTAAGAACTAAGCTATGCGGTATAGTGTTTTGGGTGTGGTGGCCTGGGACTACTTTACCTGGACTACTTTGTTGGGAAGCTATTTAAACCTCACCCAAGCAACAGAGCACGCTTCGCGTTACTTTGCAGACTGCAACGTGACGCTCACCGTGTCCTGTGATACCCACGAGCCTCAGAGGAACGAGCCTGCAGAGGAGACAAAAGGAACATCTTTAATCGAATCTTACCTGCAATCTCCATCCTGTCATCTGCTCTCCAGTGAACAGCTTCTTCTGGGCTCCGCACTCCTACCGGAACGAAGCTGCCTGAAAAGGAAAAGGAGTAAGACAACATTAGAAAAGACATATTCCAGCATCACTTAAGCCCCGAACATTATAGGAAGCTTACCTGGCTTTTCTCCTTACGGCCGGCATCGCTCCAGAGTTCCTCACCCACTGGAAAAGGACCGCGACCTGTAAGGAAGAGAGGAAACACAGGTTAGCAAGGCAAGACAAAAGCAGCTCAGCGCAGTTCATTACTTACCGCATTACAGGGCACACCCTGCGCCATCATTAGCCGCGGTGCTCAAACCAACCAGTACACCACGCCGAATCTCCCACACACTTAGGGAAAAGAAAGTACATTGTTAATCACAAAAGAAAGTCAGGCAAGAACAATCAGCGCCATACAAAAACTGCTGCAATAAGACCTACCTTAAAGACACTGGAACGGGCACTCGCCAGTGAAGTAACTCAGTCGCCCACATCCACTGAAGACTACGCACCCCTGCTAAGAAGGCAGGATGGAAAGCACGCCTAATACAGCAAAAAGGCTAGACCTCCTCCGAAGACACCATCTGGAAATCAGGAGAAGGTTCCGGCAACCAGCTGAGTGGCGTCCCTGTGGATACCAGGTGAGCGTAACAGAACGCAAAGCCTACAATAATTAATCCACCTGGGCGCCATGGAGACATCAGAAATTGACCAATTGGCTCAATTATTAGGACAATTACGCGCCGAAGTTCATTCTGCCAGACAAGAGACCAATGCTTTCCGGAGGGATTTAGTAGTAACCAAGGATCGCACTGAAGAGATCGGTAGGCAGTTCTTACAGTCACAAGCAGCTAACCTCTCCCCGACACTGAGAAGCACCCCTAATCATCTGGGGTTCAGAAAGGCTCTTAAGACAATCCTGTTCTAATTTTTCTTCTCCGGGCCACCTTCTGTGGGATTAGCTCTCTCTCCTCAGCGCCATGATGCCTCGGCGACCGTGCGCTTTATAAGCTTAACTAACATAACATAACAAGCAGGACAGACTCCTTTGCTCGGAAACAATCAATCGGCACAAGTACCCACCTTACCATCCACCCCCGTACAAATTACGCTACCCGGAACAGTTCCCCTAGCATCACCGGAACGGTTCTCAGGTGACCCAAGTAAGTACGCTGCATTCACGAATCAGTGTCGTCTTCACTTTCTTTGTAGGCCTGCTGCATTCCCCAACGACCAAGCACAGGTAGCTTTTGTTTTGTCATACCTGAGCGGTAGCGCAGCGGACTGGTCGGTGCCGCTGGTAAGCCATGATGATCCATTGTTACATGACTTTGGGGGGTTCCAGAGGGAAATGGAGAAGCCTTTTGCTCGTCATACCCAAGAACAAGCAGTAGACAACAAACTCTTGTCACTCCGACAAGGGAATCAAGGCTTATTAACGTACATTGCCACCTTCAATAGATTGGTTGCTGAAGCTAGGTGGCCGGAGAACAAAGGAACCACGTTATTCCACCGAGGCCTATGAGGTGAATTGAAGGACGTTCTAGCCCAGGTGGTTGACCCACCCAGAGACTGCACCAAATGCATTAACTTGGTTGTGAAACTAGATCACCGATTGTAGGATCGAAAAGCAGATCGGTCTAGGTCAGTCACTCGGTCCGTGTATGTTCGACCCAGGGACAATGCATCACGTGTGCCTGAAAACGCTGTAGAACCCATGCAAATCGGAGGAATACGACCTCCATTAACAAAAGCAGAACGAGACAAAAGAAGGCAACAGCAACTTTGTTTCTACTGTGGAAAACCAGGACACTTCCTTAAGGATTGCCCAGTGAAACCTCCAAGGAGAACAGTCGGGGCCACAGAAAAGGACGAGGTCAAGGAGTCAGAAAACTACCCAGCTCGGCAAACATAGAGGGCAGTTTGTCGAGAAGAAAGAGCCACCGACCTCGCACTTTGCAATACCAGTGATCTTAATTAACCACCAACTACCGTCGCGGATGCACGCCGTTGAGGCATTCATAGACAGTGGAGCAGTTGGGAATTATATCGATAAAGAACTGGCAGCAGAGATGGGGCTTCCTTTCTGTTCAAAGCCGACCACGGACAATGTGACCACCGTGGATGGGACAAAAATCGCTTCTGGACCAGTAACCCAATGTACAGCTGGGGTAACCTTGCTGTGCCAGGAAGGACACTGGGAATCCATTTCTTTTGATCTCATCAAGGCACCTCAGTTCCAGCTAATATTAGGGATGCCAGGGTTAGTTGCTCACAATCCCCGGATAGACTGGTGTGCTCGGAAACTGGCCTTCCCCGATGATTGCGCTCCTGCCTGCTATTACCAAGAGCAGAAACCTGACCTCTGTACCCCTGCGATTCCCAGAACGGCAGCATCAGCACTTGGAGTAACTAATACCCTACCAAGTGAATACCAAGATTTCCAGGATGTGTTCCAAAAAGAACAAGCTAACACACTACCGCTGCACAGGCCCTAGGACTGCCAGATTGTCCTCATTCCAGATGCACACATTCCTTGCGGCAGAATTTATGCACTCACAGAACCGGAAAACCTCCATTTGAAATCCTATCTAGACCAGTATCTGGCAAATGGATTTATCCGCTCGTCTAAGTCCCCAGCAGCCAGTCCTTTGATCTTCGTACCAAAGAAAGAAGGGGACTTGAGGACCTGCATCGACTACCGTGCATTAAACCAGATTACCGTGAAGAATCGCTACCCCTTGCCGCTTATTCCTGAAATGTTAGACCAAGTCAAAGATGCCCAGATTTATACCAAATTGGATCTTGGAGGAGCGTACCACCTGGTCCGAGTTAAAAAAGGAGAGGAATGGAAAACCGCCTTCCATACTAAATATGGCTTGTATGAATACCAAGTAAGGCCTTTTGGGCTATGCAAAGCCCCCGCGGCATTCCAATACTTCATGAACGATGTCCTGAGAGAATTAATCAATGTTTGCGCCTTGGTTTACGTAGATGACATCTTAGTGTACTCGGCCTCGAAGCAAGACCATGTTAAGCACATTCACTCTGTTCTCACCAAGCTCCGCCAACATCGATTATATGTGAAACTCGTAAAATGCTTTTTTCACGTCACCGAAGTAGAATTCTTTAGTTTCATTCTCACTCCGAAAGGCATCAGAATGGACGTAAACAAAGTAGTCGCCATTCTCAAGTGGCCATCACCAACTTCACTGAAAGGGATCCAAAGCATGCTGGGCTTTGCAAACTTCTACCGCCGATTCATCCCAGACTTCTCTCAGATTGTACACCTGATCACAGTACTATTGCTAAAAAACAATAAGAAGTTCATTTGGACCGAAGAAGCCGAAAGAGCCTTTCAAGAACTCAAAGATTCACTTCTGCTCCGATCCTACGACACCCTTGTGCAGACCTCCCTTACATCGTGGAAACTGATGCGTCCAGCATGGCTATGGGGGCTGTACTCTCACAGAGAGACCCTGAAACTGGTCAGTTACACCCCGTGGCCTTCTGGTCACAAAAGTTTTCACCTCCGTAAATCAATTATGCTATGACCGACAAGGAACTCTTGGCCATTAAATCCACTTTTAAGGCATGGCGACACTATCTCTTAGGAGCCGGCACACCGTTACGGTAATCACGGATCATCAAAACCTGCAATATCTGAAAACAGCAAAGGCCCAGTCCTCACGTCAACTGCGGTGGGCCCTTTTCTTCGCTGAGTACGATTATGTAATCACATTTCAACCAGGGGTCCGGAATGGGAAGGCTGACGCCTTGTCCCGCATGGGCAATGACGAAGAGGTTTATACAACTCCAGATCCAGTTCCCATTATTCCTGAAGACAAACTCTTAGGTCTTACGACAGCTTTGACACAAACCAAACTCCGAAACGAAATCCAACGGGTACTGAATTCCGACACATTGCTTGCATGGCATACTCGGGGAGAACAATATACCATTAAGGACCAATTGCCCTATTTTAGGGACCGTCTATATGTGCCCAAAGGGGAACTACAACAACAAATTATTTTGAATTACCACAATTCACTGATGGAAGGTCACCCTGAAATCGCCAAAACCCTAGCCAAGGTGAAACCAAACTACTGGTAGCCTACTTGGCATAAAGATATCATTCAGTATGTGTTACGCTCACCTGGTTTCCACGGGGACGCCACCCAGCCCTGGTTGGATGATTTGCACTCTCAAACCCTCTCCCGGTCCCTTGGTAAGGCCTCTGGTTAAAGATGGGTCTGCAATATAGGAGAGCTGGATTCAATACCTGATGTTCTTTATGTTTTCCCACTTCCCTTGGCCTCTACTCCTTCCTCCCCCCTGGGCCCTCTCCTCACCTTAATATTGTAAAAGGTGGATTCTCTGTCCTGCTCCTCGTGGCAGGGGCACGTAGATGTGGGGGGCGAGCAGCGATCAAGTTACTTCACTGGTGCAAGCCCCCCTGTGGGAATCCAGGCCTGCTGAGACTCCGTAGGTTTGCTGCTTTACAGTCTTTATATGCAGTTCTTATGTTCCTCTTAGTTCGAATAATAATGTCTTGCTTCTTTCCTTTTAGGTATGGAAAGGTATTTTGGTGTTGTCATGCAGTTTGAAGATGAGCATGGGCCGGTAGGCGAAAGCGCGGTGTGTGCGATGCTTTCCGGTGAGTAATGCGCGATGTGCGGCGCTGTTTCACCTTTTATATTGCTAACCTGTGTCTTTTCTCTCCTTGCAGGTTGCGATGTTCCTCGCCGAGCGCCGTAATGTTCCAGCAATGATGCTGACCACGAGATGACTACCCAGGTGAGAATTGTGTGTCTTTCTTCATTCGGGGAGGAAACGTGAGTAAACGCTTACTAATGCTGTATTTCTTTCTCCTCTTTCCAAGAAATGGTATTCCAGGATGCATGCGGTGCAGGATGATGGAGTTCGTACCTTCAGGTGAGTGGAACTGAAGTCGGCAATGGATTGAAGACAGGATACTGTTCTAGGTAAGTTTAGTAGTGTTCTTTCTCTCTCTGCAGGTCCTTGGTTTCAGGTAAACTGGCATCAAATTACTGGACACGGTGAACGTTACGTTGCCCACAGCAGAATAACGTAAAGCATGTCATGCTGTTTGGGTGCTTTTTAAAAAGTATCAGGTAAAGTAGTCCAGGTAAAATAGTCCCAGGCCTGCCACACCCAAAGTAGTCCAGGTAAAGTAGTCCCAGGCCTGCCACACCCAAAAGACTAGACCGCATAGCTCCGTGCTTTGTAACTGAGCTATGTGTGTGCCTCCATGTTGGCTGAACACCCCGCCCCCTAGTTAAATAGTCCCAAGTAAATAGTCCCATTCTAATGTTGGTCTTCATGATGGTTATGAGCCTGGCACCAAAGGTGCCAGGACTGACTCTAAGAGAGTCTTGGATGAGGTTTTAAGGCCTTTGACCTGGCCCTAACTGGAAGGCTGACTTGCCAGTGAGGGCAAAGGTCATGACAGTATGTTCAGTCCTGCAGTGTTTGTACGCAAAACAAATCGCAAAACAGAAACCAGCTGGTCTCCTTCAACCATTGGACTTTCCACCTGCCCCATGGCACACCCTTTACCTTGTCTTAATTACAGATCTGCCTCCCAGTCAAGGGTACAACACCATTCTGGTAGTTGTTGACCTGTTCTCAAAAATGGCACACTTCTTTCCTCTTAAGGGCCTCCCAGATGCATCCAGTTTAGCAAAAGTGTTCCTGGAAAGTATTGTTAAAATACATGGCTTCCCATCAGTTCTGGTCTCGGATCGAGGCAGCCAGTTTGTGTCCAACTTCTGGAGAAAATGTTGTTCGATGGCGGAAATCGACATTCGATTATCCACCAGTCACCACCCCCAAACGGATGGCCAAACAGAGAGAACCAACCAAACCCTTGAGCAATACTTATGGTGCATGCTACATCAAGAGGAAAGACATTGGAGCGACTTACTGTGGATAGCAGAGTATGCTTATAACAATTCATTGCATTCTAGCACTGGACAATCGCCTTTTTACATCCTTTACGGCAGACACCCGCGTACTTCCGAACTAGACCTTCTAGCCAGCTTTGAAATGCCAGCAGTAAGGACTCTTCATGCAACCATCTCTCAAGCCTTTAAAAAGGTGACAGGACATCTAACTCAAGCCGAGGACAGACAAAAGAAATTCACCGAACAACACCGAAGAAAGGCTCCTCACTATCAAATAGGGGACATGGTTTGGTTAGCAGCAAAGTACGTACCCCTTAAAGGAACCTAGACCTTTCATCCTCGATATTTGGGACCCTACTCCATCAAAGCAATCATCATCTCTGTTGCCATCAAACTAGAATTACCACCCAATATGCAAATCCACCCGGTGTTCCATGTATCACTCCTGAAACCAGTACAACCCGGTACATGAGTAACTACACCACCAAAACCCATAATTGTTTACAGAGAACCAGAATTCGAAGTCAAGGAAATCCTGGACTCTTAATACACTAGGTCCAAATTATACTATCTAGTCGATTGGAAAGGGTATGGACCTCAAGATAGATCCTGGGAACCGAGCGAGAATATCCATGCACCACGTCTGATCAAGGAATTTCATCAGAACTTTCTGACCAAGCCTGGACCGAATAGAAGAACCACCGTAAGAGGGGCCTTGGGGGGGAGTGCTGTCACAACCCTTACCCCAGACCCCCACTGGCAAGCCCACTTTCCAGATAAGGTCAAGGTTTGGGACTCCATCAAGGCCTTGGAGGCCTTGCATCCACTCCCAAGACTCCCTTGGAGTCAGTCCTGGCGCCTCTGGCGCCAGGCTCATATTCATTATGGAGAACATGCTTGAAGGGGGACTACTTTTCATTAAGCTTGCCGCTAACATGGAGGCATTCGTATAGCTTGGTCCCTAAGAACTAAGCTATGTGGTATAGTGTTTTGGGTGTGGTGGCCTGGGACTACTTCACCTGGACTACTTTTTTGGGAGGCTATTTAAACCACACCCAAGCAACAGAGCACGCTTCGCATTACTTTGCAGACTGCAACATGATGCTCACCGTGTCCTGTGATACCCGCGAGCCTCAGAGCAATGAGCCTGCAGAGGAGACAAAAGGAACATCTTTAATCAAATGTTACCTGCAAGCTCCATCCTGTCATCCGCTCTCCAGCCAACAGCTTCTTCTGGGCTCCGCACACCTACCAGAACGAAGCGACCCGAATAGGAAAAGGAGAAAGACAACATTAGAAAAGACATATTCCGGCATCGCTTAAGCCCTGAACATTTTAGGAAGCTTACCTGGCTTTTCTCCTTATGGCTGGCATCGCTCCGGAGTTCCCCACCCGCTGAAAAAAAGGACCACGGCCTGTAAGGGAGAGAGGAAACACAGGTTGGCAAGGCAAGACAAATGCAGCGCAGTGCAGCGCATTACTTACCGTTTTACAGTGCACACCCTGCGCCATCATTACCCGCGGTGCTCAAACCAACCAGTACACCACGCCGAATCTCCCACACACCTAGGGAGAAAGAAAGAGCATTGGTAATCACAAAAGAAAGGCAGGCAGGTTCAATCAACGCTATACAAAAACTGCTGCAATAAGACCTACCTTAAAGGCACTTGAACGGGCACTCGCCAGTGAAGTAACTCGGTCGCCCACGTGCACTGAAGACTACGCACCCCTGCTAAGAAGGCAGGATGGAGAGCACGCCTAATACAGCAACAAGGTTAGACCTCCTCTGAAGACACCATCTGGAAATTGGATGAAGGTTCCGGGAACCGGCTGAGTGGTGTCCCCGTGGATACCAGGTGAGCGTACCACTCCCTTCCCCTAGATTCCACACATTTGGGGAACTGCTTTCTGCCATTTCCAAGTTCAACAATCTTGATTGGGTGCGGGTCCCAGACTTGCAGTATGCCTGGTTTACTCTCCTGCCAGGACTTTCTTGCTTGGTCAATTGGGTGCAGGTCCCAGACGCTCTGTATGCCTGGTTTACTCTCCTGCCAGGACTTTTTTCTTTCATCACTTAAGTGCGGGTCCCAGGCTCGCTGTATGCCTTTTTCCTCTCCTGCCAGGACTTTCTTAATTGGCTCAGTATTTGGGTGCAGGTCCCAAATTCACACTTCTCATCAGCAATCACCTTCTCTTTTATATAGGTAAAAGATTCTTTAATTATACTTTTCGTATGTTGAGTCAACAACCCCTCTTCATTCATCTTATTCTCTTTGCTCAATCGCCCCGCTGCCCCAGCTTCATTGTTTGAGCTTACAAGGTTCATCAATGGTATGCAGCATTCACCAGGAAGCACCCCAGTATCCCAACCTCTCTCTCAGGTCTTAACGGTTTGTGACGACTGCTTCAGAGTCCTTCTCATCTCACCATTCCCACTGCTGCTAGCTTGCTGTCTGCTCTACGGTTCCCGCTTTGTCTCCTTCTTTACTTGACAGCCCTTGTTGTCCATGGCACAAACGTGGGGAACCTTCTGCTTCCAGACTTGCCTGGACGGCACCTCTAGCAGCTTCTCCACTCTGCACTGCATCCTGCCCTCCCTCAGTGTCCCGACCAATGTCGGGAGTAGTGAGTCTCTCTCTCCAGGTGTGGTGTTTTAAAATGTCCCGGCACCACTGGCCTAACAGGGGCCCCTGCAGCCCCTGCGTTGTGGGGGCCCCGCAACCACATGTCCTGGGAGGGGGTCCCACTGGAAGTTAAAAAAAAATGGAAAAAAATGGTTTTCATTTTTTTTCATATTCCTTTTTGAATTCACTCTGCATTTATAAAGAACTTATGTCTGTAACAGAAATAATTTCTTTATGAAGGCAGAGTGAATACAAAAAGAAACTTTCTTTTGGAAGTCCTGGGGCTACCCCACCCCATGACATGAAGAGCCTACACTGGAGGCCTCCATGTCATGGTTTGGGGGGAGCCCTATGACTTCAAAAGGAAGTCACTCTGCCTTCATAAAGAAATTATTTCTGTTATGGTTCGATCCCTAACGGAAATATTTTCTTTATGAAGTCAGAGTGACTTCAAAAAGAAACAATTTATTTTTGAAGTATTACGGCTACCCTCAACCCCATGACGTGTGTGAGTGTATGGTGAAAGAGTGCACACAAAAGTATGGCTGGCTGGGTATGCGTGTGTGCATGTACGGTGAAAGGATGCACACTTAAATGTATGGGTGGTTGCCTGGGTGTGCCTGTATGGTGAAAGGTTGCACACTTACATGTATAGGTGACTGTCTTGTCTGTGCGAGTGTATGGTGAAAGGGGGCACACAAATGTATGGGTGGCTAGGTGGGCGTGTACGGTGAAAGGATGCACACTTAAATGTATGGGTGGCCGCCTGCGTGTGCCTGTATGGTAAAAGGGTGCACACTTAAATGTATGGGTGAGTGCCTGGGTGTGTGTGCCTGTATGATGAAAGGGTGCACACTTAAATGTACGGGTGAATGCCTGGGTGTGTCTGTATGGTGAAAGAGTGCACACTTAAATGTATGAATGGCTGGGTGTTCGTGTGTATATATGGTGAATGGTGTGTGAGCTTGTGTTCAGGGGTGCAACAAAACCTACATTTCAGGGGAGCTAACCATTCAAACGTTGGGAGAGGCGCGTGTGGTGGGAGAGGAGCAAACTTATTTGTGTGGGGGCATCAAACTTCTTTACGCATTTTAACAAGACTATTCTAGTGCATCTTCAATGTTACAAGCAGTTAACTCTCTCCTTTAAGTCTGAAAGCACCCACTATGGACTGCTGTGAGAATGACTGGTCTCCTGTTCTCTCTCTACCCTTCCAATCACTTCTCTGGCATGCAAGTACTAAACCCAAATCACAATTTCAATTGCCTAAAAAAAATGGCATTTAAATGCAAGTACTAACAGTGAAATGCTGTACATTAGTAATTGCTGGGTCGGGCCCTTGTTAACAGCGAATCGCAGGTGCCGTTTAACATCTGTATCCTTTTCTGTCTGGCAACTGCTCTGTAGGTCAGCCAGGCCAAGTCGACATAGCCCACAATTTCAGGGCGGGAGGGAGTGCTGAAGGCCAGTCAGCTCAATGGTGTTGCACCACTACTTGTGCTTAATGCCTTGATTACTTATTGGTAATCTTAATTACTACTAGCCCTATTCTTCGTCATCCCAGTACTTGTGTATGAGTCAGTACTTGTGTATGAGGCATTATGGGATGAGGTAGAGGTACACGAAGGAAATGCCTGACTTAGCTACCTGTAATCTTCATTGCTCCTAGTCCCACTCTTCCTCATCCCAGTACTTACCTATGAGGCAAGGAGCCTCATACGTAAGCACTGGGACAAGGAAGAGGGACATGGGGATAATTCTGGGCCAATGAGCTGATTTTGGTGGTTGGGGAAGGGTATGGAGGGAGAGGGAATGTGTGGGGGGGATTGTGCAATAAATCATAATGGTCATCCATGTCCATGCTAAGCAGGCATGATATGTGGCATTAGTAGCTAGAGAGGCATTTTGGTGCAGCCAGTCTAGTCATTCCTCAGTTTGGTATGACTTTTTTAACTGAGCATTTCTGATAAAGCAGTCCTGCTAAGTGTAATTACCTTGCTAGACTGGCATTTGGGATCTGCCAGTCTAGCCGTTTCTTACTGCGGCATTGTATATTTTTCTGGACATCTACGATAAAATTATATTATATGACATAAGTTATATATAACGCGCCTGTACACAAGTGTTTTTAGGCGCGACAAGACAAGGGAAGGAAAACAGAGGGGGAACAAGACAAATGATTTGACTAGGCCTTGTGTCATTCAGATCGTGCAAGTGCGAGAACGAGAAGTGCAAGGTTAAAGGGAGATGGCAAGTGCAAGCAAGAGGGGAGGGGGGAACAGGGCAGCAATGCTCTGAGTAAGTGCAGCCAGGGCAGCTCGGCTCTCGGTAGTGCAAGGAGAACAAGGGACTGTAGCTTTACAGTTACAGCCCCTAACTGCGTGGAAGGCCCGGAGGCAGTGCACGGGTGACTGATCAAGAAAGAGCCTGGACTCAGTGATACTGAGGGTAGCCAAGCAACCAGTTGGTACAGCAGACAGGTGGGTCAGGTAGGTGAGCAGGGGAGGGAGAGAGAGAAAGCAGAGGATAAGAAGAACGTTTTGAGCTGCTTCTGGAACTTGAGGTGGTCCGGCTCAAGTTTGGGAGGGGCAGGGAGGCAATCCAGAGGAAAGCACCTGTAGAGGAGAGAGATCTACCCACTCTCTGCCCGGAGAAGCATCTAACCCTTACGGCTCGAGAAGAAAGGTATTTTGGAAGAGAGCGTTGGATGTAATGCTGATCCCAGCCCCAGAAAGCCTTGTGAACAATTCAGAGGGTCTTGAACATGATCCTTGCAGCCACCGGGAGCCAGTGGAGAGATTTCATGGTTGAAGAGATACAGTCCCTGGGCTTGAGGCCAAGGATAAGTCTCGTAGTCCTGTTCTGGATTAGTTACAGAGGGCGGAGAGTAGAGGAAGGCAGATTGAGAAAGTGGCTGTTGTAGTAGTCCAGCTTAGAGAGAACTAGGGCTCTGGAGACAGTGAGCTTCTGGGGCAAATTGAGAAAGGGAAGACTCCCTTTGAGGAGGTGCAGCTGGTAGTGGGACTTCTTGGCGACGTCTGAGATTGAGGAAAGAAAGAGAGAGTGAAGTTGAAGATGACACCAGGAATGAGCGAGAGAGGATAGGAGGCTGATGGGAGCCTGAATGAAAGCTGAGTGTCATCCATATAACACTGAAAGTCAGAGGAGAAGGTAGAGATCAGGTGGCCCAAGGGGCCAAGTAGAGGTTCAAAAACCAGGGTGAGAGTATAGAGCCCTGGGGAACGCCACAGGTATAGCGAGGTGAGAAAGGGACCAAGTTGGACCTGGCAGGGGTGGTCCAAGAGGAAGGAGGTCAGCCACTCCAGGGCCTGATCCATGATGCCCAGACTCTCACAGTGTCGATTCATCAGGATTGCATGGTTGACCGTGTCGGAAGCAGAGGAAAGTTCAAGGAGGATGAGGACAGAAGGAATACTGGAATCAATGTTAGAGATCAGATTTTCACAGGTGTTCAGAAGAGCACTCTTCTGGCAGCTCTTAAACCAGACTGAGGGTCATGGCGACAACCAACAGATTCAGTGTGGAGAGTAAGCTGTGAGATGTCCAGCTTTTCCAAGAGTTTGGGAGAGGGGAAAGTTCCAGTGGCAAAAGAATGATTACAGAAATCGCCAAGGCTGGAGCAAGGGTGTCAATATGGTCCGTGATGGTTCTGGAGGAGCGGGCGAGCACCTGTTTCGACGACACTTCCATAGATGGCACTTGTCTAGAAACCTTGTCAGGTGTTAGAGAGAAAGAGGAGAGAGGAGAAGGAGGGATGGCCCAAGGGGGGCCGAGAGAGGAAGAGGAAGAGGAAGAGGAGATAGTGGACAGGATGTCCTGAGTTTTAGCAGAGAAGGGTGAGGCCTAAGCTGTACAGAGGGCCTGTTGAGGGAACAGGAGAGGTGGAGACCGCAACAGGATTGGCCGGTTCCTTGCAGATTTTAAAGAGTTTGCTGTGTTGTTAGAGGCCGCAGAGATGCAGGCTTGAATGTTTGCTCTCTTCTTGATGAGTCTTGTTGCTTCGACTGGTATTTTGGTGCAATCAGTCTAGGTATGTCTAAATGTGGTCTGGCATTCTTTACTGTAATGTTATTAGATGTCTACATTGTGCTGCCAGCTGGACATGTTTTCATTGTGGCATAGCATTTTTAATAGCAAAGCATTAATGTTCCTGTGCACTGTTGGTGACTTGCATTTATTGGATTGGTGTTACCCTACAAAACAATAGCAAACACAGTGGCTTTTTAGCCAATTATTCTCAGAAAGTGTTCTGTATATTGCATTAAAACACATATTTATATCTTTCTCCAAGTGCAGTGTGCGGCATACCCCATCAGAAGCACGTTTGTGTGTATCGCGCAAGCGTGGTAATCTAGGCCGGCCCAGAGTGTGGCGTGACCCGTGATTTGTTGCCGAGTTGGGGGGCCCCCTTATCATGGCTCGCAGGGGGGCCCCAGATCTTGTGTTACGCCACTGCCTGTCACCGGTTAACTTTTTCCACCAATTAGAACGCAGCATTTGCTTTCCGGTTCTAGTGATCTTCCTTTCTCAAGTCCTCTTCCTCGTCTCTGTATTATCAAGCAAAGGGGAATATAAATACAGTTGGTGATTGATCATGACTGGAGCTTCTACACCCACACTACATAATGCCATACAGGAATAAGGGGAAAGTGGGTGTTACCAGAGGCTAAAGAAACAGGGAAATGCCTGCCTTGACCTAGTGAGTCTACTCCACCTACCCGTGGGTGGTTTCCCTCATGTGGTTGTCCCACAGACAGCCACCCCCAGGGTCAGAGTCAGGCAGCTTCTGCCTTTCCGTGGCTACATGAGGGGAGATTTCCCCCAGGTGAAGTAGTGATGACCTTGACCGCTATCCTCGCTCACACACATCCATTTAGAGTAAAGAATGTGTTGTAAAGCTTCCAGTATTTGTCCTCATTCTTAAACAAACTTCATGTCCTTTTTTTGTAATGTTTAACTACTTAACCACTGCCTGCTACTAACTGTGCTTTCTTTTACCTATCTGCTGTACAAAACGCTGTGATACCATTGGGTCTGGGCATTTCAAAAATGTAAGAAATAAAAAAAAAAAATAAATACATACTTAATAATCATTATATAGGAACACATGTGCTTTAAAGTTGACCATTTGGCCTCTTTTCCCCAAAATTGTTTTGGGGGAGAACCTCAGTGGATCCAACTTAGAGGGGTTGGTCTTGCTATCTACATTTGTTCACCCTGTGTAATATACCCAGTACGGGATGCGCCCTTGGCCATGCTATGGACAGACTGATCGTGACAATACCACTTTGCCCTAGAAAGACAGGCTGTTCAAAGATAGGGAACTGTAAGAAGAACAAGGGAGAAGCACCTTCTGACTACTTGGGCAGGGTTAAGGTGGTGGTCACTTAACACTCAGGTATCATCACTAAGATGGACGAGGCCGCCCAAGCGGACATAGCACATGCCTTTATATCGGGTCTGTTACCTACGATTCAAGCACAATTGAAGATTGGGTGCATTGGGTGGCTCTTGTGTATCATTATGTGGCATTTCAGGAGCAGCAGAAAGAGACTATTGAGAACAAACTGATGGCCTTATTAATACAGACCCTACATGGACAGGTGGAGGATAGTGCTCTAATGTAGGGGTGTCATGGTATTGATTTTTTGATGGTATGACAACCTTCCAATGAAATTACAGTATACTGTGGGTATCGCGGTATAACACAGACATGCTTTACCATTGTCTCAAATACTATTTTGATAGGAAAAGTCAACAAGGCTCACACTACAGACACGGAAGCATCAACAAGTTGTCATTTTACATACACTAGTTTTAGTTTAAGCTGAGCCAAATGTAGTCTGGTGGTCCTTTTTAACTTTGTCATGCAAAATACAACCCTTGCAAAAGTGTATATAACTATTACAGAATGACAACGCTGTGTAGAACTATGCCACGTGCACTAGTGCCCATTACTGATACACCTTTGTGTGTGTACCTTGTTCAGGGCTTGTGCAGTGATTTGTTGCAGTGCTTTAGACAAAGGTTAATGTGTAATAAATGGCATACTTTCTCCCAATTCTGTACAGGGAGAGCACACAATGGGATTGCAAGACCTGTCTTGTTCATTCATTCCTAAGGGAGCTGATATGACTTTACCGACCCTTCTTTAAATGTTTTTTGGGAGCCACAGTGTGTTTATGCTCTCTATGGTGTGTCTGTAAAATACTAGCAGGTCTTTCGTACTACATTCTCCCAGAGGGCTCTGGCTGACACCCTATTAGTCTGTCCATCACGCTCAAAGCTACAAATGTAAATGTAGTTATCAGATAAACTCTACCCACATCTTTAGCAAAGGCTGCCTTTATTTACTCATATGCAAACTGTGCTCAGCACCCCATTCTCACAGACTTGCACTCTTATCTACAGGCCCTGCAGCCCCAATGCACAAAAGTATGTACTCTCTTTTTGCAGGTTAAGTGTTGGCTTTGGCAATCAGGCATGTAATTACATTTCATACATTGATAATACCACTATGAATTGGAAATGTCCTCTTGGCAATCACTCTATCATCAATCACTCTATCATCAATCACTCTATCATTTCCAAGGGGGTCTGTGTAGTGAACATGTAGAACCAGAACCATGGGTGCCAACTTTTGATTTTCACTTACAAGAACAAAAATCCCCCTGGCCTTGAATACAAGCAAGAGAGCAAACATATCAAGGGAATCTGACCCCATACCCAGATCAAAACTGCATTTTAAAGTACATTTTACAGAAAGAATTTGGGGGGGGGGATAATGCCCAAGAATCTATGGGCAGAACTGAACATATCACATCTCAGCAACAGTTACTCGACCCACTACGCCCCATTTGCAGCTTTCTAGCTTGAACCTGTCACTCTCAACATTCAAAGAGCTCTGTGTGGAACACTGACACTGTTCAAAATAACTGCAGTTGTATTTGTATTTAGTTTATTTATAAAGCGCAGCCAGGCCCAGGGGCATACGGGCGCATAATTTTTAGTTCAAGTTACAAGTAATCAAGTTACATTTGCAGGTGTTAGGCAAACATTACAATGGTTGCCGTTACAGATAGATACAGAATAACAGGTACATACATACATGTGACATTTATAATACAGTGGGCAATGGGAAGCAGATAGTAATATAGTATATAGTATGCTAATATATTATTTACAATATGTACAGTGGGCAGGCAGTGAGTCTAGGCTCTAGGAAGTTAAACTGTCGTTGTGTCCAAGTCTGAAGCCAACGCTTAGTATTGCGTTTAAATAGGTTGAAGGAAGGTTCTGACCTAAGGAGAGCAGGGAGTGTGTTCCATAACTTAGAGGCTTGTACAGGGGAGCTAGCCCCTCCCGAGTTATGGAGTTTGAATCTAGGCATAGAGATAGTGTTTGCTTGCGCTGTTCTAAGAGGTCATAATGATGTGTGTTGGGTAAGTTGGTTAGTGATGTAAGTAGGTGCAAGGTTAGCCCTGGCTTTGTGGGTAAGGGCCAGGGTTTTGAGGGATATTCTGTGCTCTATTTGGAGCCAGTGCATATTACATCTAGTCTCAGAAATATGCGATTTCTTGGGGATGTTGAGGGCTGCCCTGATGGCATTATTTTGAATTACTTGTAATTTGTGGATATTTTTGTGGCTAGTGCCTAAGTAGAGGGCGTTGCAGTAGTCTACTTTGGACAAAACTAACGTTCTGGCAAGTGTGATGCAGTTAGGTGTGGAGATAAACGGCCTACATACAGTGATAAGTTTGCAGGTGTAAGCGGCTGATGATGCTACTGCATTCGTTTGTTTGGTGAAGGATAAGGTGGCATCCAGGTAGATACCAAGGGTTTTAGTATTGTTTGAGACAGTGATGGGGTTGCCATCTATGATGAACGATTTGAAGTCAGAGTTTAGTTTTTTTAGTTTAGCATGAGTACCAAGGATGAGCAACTCAGTTTTTTTGTCATTGAGACAAAGTCCATGGTGTGCCTTCCATGCTTGTATTATTGCATAGATTTCGTTAAGGGTTTTGCTGTCGGCTGCGTAGTCACCAGAGATAGGAATGAGTATCTGGGTGTCATCCGCATAGTTGGTGTACGTGACACCCAGATAGTCAAGGATATCGAAGAGGGGCTTCGTGAATACATTGTATAGCGTTGGGGACACAAAAGAGCCTTGCGAGACCCCACAAGGTACCGATGAAGGTTCAGCCGAGTCAGTGGGCTAGAAGACCCTCATAGTTCTGTTTGCCACGAAGGAGCTGATCCAGGCAGTGGCTGCGTCGGAGAAGTGTGCTGCTGATTTCAAATGGTGGCATAGCGTTTGGTGATTGACCAAATCAAAAGCTGCTGACAGATCAAGCAGTAGGAGGAGTGCTAGTTTGCCATTGTCTTTTAAAATTTGGATCTGAGTAGTGAGATCTATTAAGGCGGTTTCCGTGCCGTGTCTAAGTCTGAAGCCGAATTGCCTTAGTCCGAGAAGATTGTTTGTTTCTAGATAAGCCTGTATTTTCAGGTAGGCTGCTCTATCTAGTAATTTTAATAAGAAGGGTACAGTTGTTATCGGCCTGTAGTTAGATGGCTTAGCTGGGTCAAGAGATAGTTTTTTGATTAGTGGAATGACCCACGCGTCTTTTAAGTTATCCGGCACTACTCCCGTTTTGAAGGAGGGATTGATGAAGTTGGTAATAAATGGTGCCAGGTCGTGTGCTGCTGGTTTGATAATCGGAGCAGGGCAAGCGTCACCTTGGCAGTTAGATGGATGAGTTTCCTAATAATGTTTTCTACTTCCCAAATTGAGAGGGGTGAGAAACTAAATGGTTTGCAAGTTGGCTCAAAGGAGGGTGACTTGTTGGGGAATTGTTTGTACTCAGGGTCAGATAGTAACAGGTCTTTTTTTGCATTAATTTTAGTTTGTTAACGGGCTATTTTATCTAATAGTGCTTTCTGAATGTTACTGCACCATAGTGCATCTGTGACACATTTATCAATAGGGGCAATAGGAGATTCTAATTCTTTTAGAATTTTAAACAGTTCTCTTGTATTAGATTCCGCTTGAGCAATCCTTTTGTTATACATGTCTTTTTTAGCGAGTATGATGGCCTCTTTGTAGCTAGAGGTTGCTAAGGTTAGCTCATTTTTATTGTTTGCTGTAGGGCACTTTTTCCAATGTGCTTCTGCAGTTCTCTTAGTTTTCCCTAGTTCTCTAAGATGCGGCGTGAACCAAGTGTTCAGGTGTCGTTGTGGTTTGGATTTCCGTAGTTTTAGTGGGGCGATGGTGTTCAAGGTTTTAAGTATTGCCTGGTTGTAAATATCCACTAAGACTGTAGGGTCATTTAATTACATTTAATTCTTTCATGTATACTTTAAACCCAATGGCAATAGTATTTTATCACAAGCAACATCGACACTAGACAGTTCAGCCCATATCAAATATGATGCCAGGCGAGAAACGGACAATTGTTGAACATCTCTAGGGGGGCAATGGGAGGTCCCTGCCTCATTGCTAAAGGGGCAATTTTGCCCCATGTACTTGCCGCCCAGTATGAACATTTGAATTTGTTAGCTAAAAGCCGGTTCGATAGCACAGCGAGTAGAGCGCTTGCTTTGACATCTGTGCAGAGCCTGCTGACGCAGGTTCGAATCCCGGCAGGGCCAAACTCAGCCTTTCATTCTTCCGAGGTCGATAAATGAGCACCACACATTGGATAAATGCTAAATTATTATTATTATTAAAATGACCTGGGACAGAAAACCACTTAACCCGGTCACCCTCCTGCCTGACAGGCCAGCGTTGCAGCCTGAAAAGTATGGCTTGAATTTGCAGGAATGCATTGTTAAATGATTTAAACTGGTTTTCACGTCGGAATACGTACCAACCTCTCTCCAAGAATTACATTCAACCTCTCCGGCCAAATTTCCTCACCAATAACTACCCACAGAGGGTTGCGACAGTGAATATATTCTGGTCTTGTTTCTTTTTAACTTGTATCTTTCAGATATAGGAAGTGTATTTTCATGGGATATTTTTATCTTGCCAAAGATTTTGAATGCAAAATTTGCTTGGATCTCTTAGGCTGACAATGTTATCCTTATGGATTGCATGCAAATAGGTCTGTAGTGACTTCTTTCCACTTTTGCGCAATATATATATTAACAAATTACCTTATCTATAATGTTAAGAAGACCCCGGTCTTGCATTTCTCTGCTGGGTGAAAGCAGAATAGACACAATCGGTGGCTATTGTGAGACACTCATGATGACCAAAAGTAAGAAAGACACAAGTGATCACAGTTCAAGGGTGTTTATTTAGCAATGAAAATGGTATGCGGGTTAGCAAAACACCTAATCTAAACATAAATCTAAGATGGGGACAGACATCAATCATCAAATGAAAAATAAGGCAGTCCTAGTGATGTCAAGTCAAAATAAAAAGGCCTATACTAAGAACCCTATTGCCAATTCCTTACGCTAAATAGAAAGGGTGTTTGGTTAAGTTTTAAGAAAGAAAGAAAGAAGTGTTCTCAATTATTAAGCAAGGGTTGGTGTCTTGGGTCTCCCTTCCCCACATTTTGAGCACGGGGTATGGTTGGAGCTTGCAGCACAGCATCGTCTCGGACTTCAAAAGCAAGAGATGACAGTTCCAATGGCCATGTTCAGGTCCGTCGATGGCCAAGTCTCGTTTCCTTAGCAAGTCTCTTGACTTTGGAGCATAAAATGTTCAAACAACAAAGAGAACCGTTCCTGTAACAAATGAAAGTTTATTCCACAGTTTACTATGGGTGATGGTTTCACCCCTGGGCCTCCCTCTTATGGGCTGACCCCTTTACAATTTCCTTTACAATTTCTGATAGGGTCATGGCTTCACCCGCGGGTTCCCTTCTTCTGGGCTGACCCTTTCTTTTAGAAAAGTTCAACTTGGGTGATGGGTTCACCCCTGGAGCCCCCTCTTCCTAGCTCGGTTCCTTCTCTGTACTCTACTATTTTACGGGATTCACTTCCCTTCCTTTTGTGCCAGTTCTCGAATCAAAGCCTTGAAAATGTACATGGATCGTCCCAATGCTCACATATGACCATTTTGCATTCCTTTCCTGGCCTTCTGGTTTCTGTAGTATCTCAATATGGGGTTCAACCAGAGTCTCTTGAGTTGACACCCACGTCATGTCCACTCACATCCGCTGCAGGACACTTGCTCTATTGTTCATGGCCTTAGGCTCCCCTTGACAAAGGTTCTGCGGACCTGGGATGAAAAGGGCAAGGTTCTTTCTCTCCTCGCTTCCCACTGCCTTTCTCCTTCGTCTGAACTGCCCCCTTGGTTTAGCTGTCTCGTCGTGCTGTCTTTCACATTCGTCATTCTTGCCTTGCTCGTATTGCTTCATACTGCTCCACCTTTTATCTCTGTGGGGAAATGAAAGGGCTGTCACGTGTGTGATTTGAGTCAATTGCCTGACTTTCCCTGACATTTTGGTTGGGACATGTCAGGTATACAGGTTTAACATTATCAGTCTGAAAAACAGTATGCATGTTAGAATGTTGTACAGGATAAGATTGAGAAACACTGTTATTGTAAAAAGGGGGTTGATTGGTAAAATGAGAAGAACAGAATTGGTAGAGCTTGTGAGATGGAAAGCTGGGGTCATTACATGAACAAAGGGGATTGTGGGAATCACAGTGTTTTGTCTGATCAGGTTGGGAAGGCGTAAAATGATAATCAGAGGGACAGGAAGAAAATGCTTGGGAGTATATGGATAGGGAATAGGATAACATGGTTTTTCAGAGAGATGGTTTTTAAATGCAACACGGTGTGAAATTTGAGGGGATTTGTTACATGTAGAGGGGATTGATAGATCGAAAGGGAGGAAGGTGGGTGAATGTACTATTGCCTACAAAGACCTCGAATATGTCGTCCTCCTCTCCTTCTTTCCTGGTACAATACTGCCCTGTGGAGATTCGCCGAGCATAACTCTGGGTTCCCCCATCCAGGTGATCCTCACCCACAGGTCCACCCTCAGGACCTGGATCCAATAGCGATGGCCGTGTCCTGGCCACCTGAATAAGGGATTCCGGGCTCCACTCGGGAGAATACCCTCAAGTTTCTCACAAACACTTTCCTTATGCTGGTTGGACAGGGGTGTTTCACTGAGAGAACGTACGGATTGCTGGTCCAAATCTACCTACCGTTATCTGGTTGATCAATGTTTGTGGAGGAAATGGTCTTAAGGCAGTGGAGTAACACAAAATGTGGGGGCACCGCTACGAGCCATACTGAGACATCAAATCACGGGTTGTGACACACTCTGGGCAGGCTTAGATTATCACGCTTGCACAATACGCATTAACATTCTGCTGAAGGGGTATGCAACACACTGTACTTGGAGAAATATATAAATGGGCCTCATTACGGGTCTGATACCGGCAGGTTGCAGCCAGACCCAAAAAGAATTACAGCCGCCTAACTTCCTGGTAACACCGGGGTATTACAACCTCATTCTCATAGAGTCACATAGGACTCTATGGGAATGGGAAACACATTAAGAATGGTGCTGGTGCCTCTGTTACGGTCTGCTTACCCTGGCCGCTGTGCCTGGCAGGGCACAGCAACTCCGGCAGGCAGACACTTGGTGTGCCGGTCCTGTAACAACGGTGCCGGTAGGCTTACCGGCGCCATTGTTGCTGGACCGGCACACTTGTAATGAGGCACAATATGTGTTTTAATGCAATATGCAGCACACTTGCTGAGAAAAATTGCCTAAAATGCTAAAGTGTTTGCAATTGGGTTGTACGGTAACACCAATCCAATACAAGCAAATCAACAACAATGCACAGGAAAATGAAAGCTTTGCTATTACAAATGCCATGCAACATTGAAAACATGTCACACTGGCTGCACAATGTAGACCAGTGTAGACACACAGGGCCTCATTAGGACCCAGGCGGTAAGGGGTTTACGGTGGCGTAAACAGCACCGACCCTTACCGCCTGATTCCGAGGTCCCTTAGCGCCATGGAGGATTTAACACCTGCTTTTAGCAGGTGTTAAAATCCATGGCGCTCAGGGACCTTGTTGTTAATTACGCCACCGTAATTTACGGTGGCGTAATTAACGCCTTCCCCACTCCCATTATGCCCTATGGGGCAAAAATGGGAATGGGGAAGGGTAAATGGGGATTGGGGACTTAACGCCCCGCCAACCTCGGAATGGGGCGGTAAGTCCGCCAACCACCATGGCGTAAACATAGTTTACGCCATGGTGGTAAAGGTACGACGCAGGCGGTAACTTACCGCCTGGGTCGTAATGAGGCCCAAAATAACATTACAGGAAAACATGCCAGGCCACATTTAGACATGCCTAGACTGGTTGCACCAAAATGCGAGTCGAAGCAATAACACTCATCAAGAAGAGAACACACATTCAAACCCGGGTCTCTGCGGCCTTTTACAACACAGCCAAACTCTTTAAAATCTGAAAGGAACTGGTCAATCCTGTTGCAGTCTCTACCTCTCATGTTTCCTCCAGGCCCTCTGTATGACTCTGGCCAAAACTCACGACATCCTGTCCTCTATCTTCTCTTCCTCTTCCTCTCTCTGCCCCCCTTTGGCCATCTCTACCTTTCATCCTCCTTTCTCCTCTTTCTCTCTGACAACACCTGACAAGGTTTCTAGACAAGTCTGATCTATGAAAGTGTCATCCAAACAGGTGCTCCCCTGCTCCTCCAGAACCATCAAGGACCATATTGACACCCTTGTTCCAGCCTTGGCCAATTTCTGTAATTACTATTTCGCCACTGGAATGTTTCCCTCTCCCCCGAAGGACTCCCTTGTGCACCCACTCCTCAAAAAGCCATCTGCCGATCCTACCTGCCCGGAAAACCTCTCTGACACACTACTACTGGTCTCACACATACCACCCTAGATCTATAGCTTTAGCACAACTCGGAAACCTTGAACGCTACCCCACTACATTATGAACTCAAGTGTCCTACCCGAGCCTAGGCATCCCAATTCCTCCGAACCAGATGTTGCCTCACTGCACCTTGAATTGCACCTTAGGGTACTAATAGACTCCATTGATGTGCATTGTGTCCTATGGTCCTTAATAGACCACATTTGATTTGTATTGTGCCCTATGGTCGCTAATAGACCACATTTGATTTGTATTGTGCCCTATGGTCGCTAATAGACCACACCTGATTTGTATTGTGCCCTATGGTTGCTAATAGACCACATCGATTTGTATTGTGCCCTATGGTCGCTAATAGACCACACTTGATTTGTATTGTGCCCTATGGTCGCTAATAGTCCACACTTGATCTGTATTGTTCCCTATGGTCGCTAATAGACGACATTTGATTTGTATTGTGCCCTATGGTCGCTAATATACCACACCTGATTTGTATTGTGCCCTATGGTTGCTAATAGACCACACTTGATTTGTATTGTGCCCTATGGTCGCTAATAGTCCACACTTGATCTGTATTGTGCCCTATGGTCGCTAAGATACCACATTGATTTGTGTTGTGCCCCATGGTCGCAACACATAGACCTAATAGACCACTCTGATTTGTGTTGTGCCCATGGTCACTAATAGACTACATGGATGGCGTTGTCACTCGCTCGCCTTTACTGTGAAGTTTGCACATGCCAACTTTTAGCCTGAGTGTGATTTATGATTTTAAGTGAAACCCTTGTCTAACTGCATCTGTTTGCACATGACACTTTTAGCCTGAGCGTGATTTCTAATTTAGGTGAACCCCTTCCATTGAGAACTCTCTAAGGTCTTAAGCCTCTGATACAAAACACTGCTGGCATTATACCAATTGTTGGGCCTTACCTGATATTGCCTTATACTAGTTTGCACCTAACTACTATTGCTGCTGCCATAATTTGTCCTGCATCTTTAGCCCTAGTGTGAATTCGGTATCTAGGTGTACCCGTTTGCGTCTGCATATGCATTTTGCATTTTTGCCACTAACTAGCATGCCTCCCGTGTTCAGCAATTGCCTTGCCTGCCCCCTGCTCCCCTTAATCACCATAATACTATCCAACAGGCCGCCTCAACATCCGAATACCATGTGCGCGAGCTTCCCTAACTCCAACTCATCCAACGGCTCACCGCTAATGACAACTGAGGCACCTCCAGTGCTACCAATTAGCCTCCCTTGCCCCACTATAGATAGGAATACAAGACTCAGAGCTAGATTAGCCAAAATCCACGAGCCACTCGCCCGTTCCATGCCCACCACTAAGAAATCCAGCTCCACTCTCACCAGCCCTAACAACTACAAACCTAAATTATCTCTGAACCACCATATTAAATATCCAACTCATCCCAACAACCAGAGAAGTACTAAACCCTCACAGAAATCGTCGGCCTCTACGACCACTACACCCATAGTGAGCCCCCAAATCAAGAGAGCTCTAATCAACGCTAGATCAATTGTAGCTCACGCAACTGAAATTGAAGACCTAATTATCAATGAAGACCTGGACCTCCTTGCTATCACAGAGACCTGGCTCCACCCGGCAGCAGGCCCTATGCTTATGCTAGCAGTCCCAGATAATTACACCATCTTGAGACAATACCGACCTAATTCTAGAGGAGGCGGTGTTGCCATCATTCATAAATGTAGCCTTCCCATAAGAGCAGCTACCTCCATCAGTGTCCCTTCTTGCAAACTACTCTCAGCCAAAGTCCCTATTACTAATACCCAAACCCTCAACATCCATGTGATCTATCGCCCTCCAGGCCCACTAGGCACCTTTGATGAGGATCCTAACACTACTCTATCCACTAACCTAAAAAATGCCACACAGGTGCTCACCCTTGGAGACTTCAACATGGGCTTCAACGACCCCGAAGACCAAGCTGCCATCACCACGTTGAACACCCTCACCGAATTAGGATTTACTCAAAGAAGCCTAAAACCTACCCATGACAAGGGCAGAATACTTGACTGGGTAGCTGACTACAACTGCCTAGCCAACATTACTGACATCTCACCACTAGCCTGGACTGACCACCACCTGGTATCGTTCCTGCTGTCCACCACTAGACCTCCTCCTATGCAGCCCAGTAGGGCCCCACCCGCTCTTACAAGAAACAAAAAGAGCATCACGGTGGAGAGACTTATCCCCAACCTACTCCCCACACTCAACTCACTTCCTGACAACTTGGACCCTGAGAGCCTGGTTGAGGAATACAATAAAATTATTTCCACTTCCCTGGACTTAATTGCCCCTCTCAAACTCATGCCAAGCAAGCCCAAAACACACCTGAACAATTGGTACACACCTTTCCTCAAAAATTTAAGACAACAAAAAAGAAATTGTGAAACCATCTGGAAAAGAGACCCATCAGTAGCCAATAAAATCAAATTCACCAAACTAGTGGCCCTGTACAAAAAAGAAATCCTCCTAGCAAAACGTACCTCCTTTGACTCCCGTATCTCCCAAGCCAGTTCAAACATGAAGGAACTATTTTCTATTCTAAAAGAAGTAGAAACCCCCATAGCTCCACCAGACACCTGCATTAAAGATAAGAATTGGTGCACCGACATCCAAAATGCCTTAGCCAACAAAATTGCTACGTTACAAAATAAAATATCCTGTAAAAAAGCCTCCTTGAACAACCCTGCCTTGTCCAAGCCACCCGAGAAGCAGACTACAAGTGAATATACACGATTCAACTTTACCAAAGTGACCATACTCGAAGTTGACAAAATCATCTTGTCATTAAAGCCCTCTAACTGCCAGGGAGACCTATGTCCAGCACAGCTTATAAAAGACGCTGCCCACGACCTCTCCCCATTTATCACAAAGCTAATCAATACCTACTTCTCCACTGGGTCCATCCCAACCAACCTAAAACAATCCTGGGTACTACCTCTACTAAAAAAACCTACTCTTGATCCAGCCACACCTACTAATTACAGACCCATAACAATGGTACCATTCCTCCTGAAAATCCTGCACAAGGTCGCCTATGTTCAAATACAGAAGCACTTGGAAGAACACCACTTGTTAGGAGCCAGACAATCAGGCTTCCGACCCCAACATGGGACTGAGACAGCTCTCATTGACCTTAAAACACAGATCGATCTGCTCAAAGACAGGGGCCAAGCAGCATTACTCCTCCTCCTCGACCTCTCTGCAGCATTCGACCTGGTCGACCACTCGGTCTTTTGCACTCACCTACACACGGCGCCCACTTTTCCCCCAAGGCCATTACATGGATTAGATCTTTCCTCGATGGCAGAACCATGAGGGTTTTCTTGCCTACAGACGCTGCAGACCCCATACCGATCACTTGTGGCGTACCTCAGGGCTCCTGTGTCTCCCCTACACTGTATAACATATTTACCAAGCCCCTTTTCGATGATCTGGATCATCTCGGTATCACCTACACTAACTATGCAGATGATACCCAGATCCTCCTTCCGCTTTCTGGAGATTATGGAAAGGATTTGGCCTTGGTGAATAGGGTTTACATCATCATCCAGGAACGGTCTATGCCTGAATGATGATAAAACTGAACTCATCACCTTTGGTACCACTGCCAGCCTAAAGAAATTAAGCCCAGCCTACTCATCCTTCATAATTGATGGCAATACTGTCAGAGTGGGACACGAAGTCAAAACATTGGGTTTCTACCTGGATTCCAATTTCACCTTTAACAGACAGGAGAATTCACTAGCCTCCTCCACGGCTTACACGTGTAAATTGTTCCTTACAGCCAAACCTTTTCTATCCGACACCAGCTGCCGGACCCTGGCCAGAGCCCTCATACTATACCGCTTAGACTACTGCAACGCCCTTGATCTTGGGTCCTCCAAAGCCACTACTAGCAAGTTACAAACTCTCCAGAACAATGCACTCAGAGCGGCCTTGGGCATCTCAAGAAGAGACCACATTACAGCACATAGCCAGCAGAACAATTGGACCCCCATTATAGACAAAATCTCCCTAAAAACTGCCTCACTTACCCACAAGTCCCTCAATACACTGCAGCCCCCATTTACCTGATCAACAGATTTCACAGACTGACATCCTTGAGACCGACAAGGACAGCATACAGAGACTGCCTCTCTATCCCTAACTACAAACGCTCTACCACAGGAGGTAATAGCTTCCCAGTGAAAGCGGCTAAACTGTGGAACTCCCTACCACCCACTCTTAGAATGGATTTACCCTACCAAAACTTCCGTTCCAAGATGATGTCTTGGCTGAAGACAGCCATTGTCTAAACATACTGTGCCAGGTTTCTGTGTCTCCCACTTGTCACTTGGACACACTGGATATACAACGCTAACTGTATATATGTATATATTCCTGCTTACTTTCATTATTATTGTGTTCATGCCTTGTATATATTTTATTGGGCCTCATTACGACCCAGGCGGTAAGTTACCGCCTGGGCCGTGACTTTACCACCATGGCGTAAACTACGTTTACGCCATGGTGGTTGGCGGATTTACCGCCCCATTCCAACCTTGGCGGGGCGGTAAATCCCCATTTTCCCATTTACCCTTCCCCATTCCCATTTTGCCCCATAGGGCATAATGGGAGTGGGGAAGGCGTTAATTACGCCACCGTAAATTACGGTGGTGTAATTAACTCCATGGTCCCTTAGCGCCATGGATTTTAACACCTGCTAAAAGCAGGTGTTAAAACCTCCATGGCGCTAAGGGACCTCGTACTCAGGCGGTAAGGGTCGGCGCTGTTTACGCCGCCGTAAAACCCTTACCGCCTGAGTCATAATGAGGCCCATTGTCTGTAACTAAGTTTTGCAAATTCCTGTATCTGCTGCGCCCTGTTACCCTAGGGTATTTCGATGCATTACAAATAATAAACAAACAAACAAACAAACTGTTGCCCAATCTCCACCAGCGCTTTCCTGGGCAAACTCTTGGAAAAGCTGGCCATCTCCCTGCTTACTCTCCACACTGAATATGTTGGTTGTCTCCATGACCATCAGTCTGGCTTAAGAGCTGGCAGAGGCACGGAAACTGCTCTCCTGAACACGCATGAAGATCTGCTCTCTAACCTTGGTGCCAGCATCCGGCTGTCCTCATCCTCCTTGATCTTTCCTCTACTTTTGACACAGTCAACCACGCCATCCTGACCAGTCGACTATGTGAGAACCTGGGCATCACGGATCAGGCCCTGGAGTGGCTGACCTCCTTCATCTTGGACTGCCCCTCCCAGGTCCAACTTGGTCCCTATCTCTCCACCAGCTCTCTCTCCACCTGTGGCGTTCCCCAGGGCTCCATCCTCTCACCCTGGTTTTTCAACCTCTACTTGGCCCCTTTTGGTGACCTGATCGCTACCTTCTCCTCTAACTTTCAGTGTTATGCGGATGACACTCTGCTTTCCTTCAGGTTCCTCTCCCCCCTCGCTCATTCCTGACTGTCTATCTGAGATTCAGGATTGGTGTACCTCCAACAATCTCTGCCTTAATGCCAGCAAGACAGAGATCCTTCTCACTGGGAACCCTGACCGTGCTTTCCCTCTCTCACTATGTCCACCCACCTTAGGCCCTCTTCCTTAGCCTTCCTGCAAGCCAAACAACCTTGGTGTCATCTTCAACTCCCCTCTCTCTTTCTCTCCTCACATCTTGGACGTCGCCAAGAAATCCCACTACCAGCGTCTCTTCCTCAAAGGGACTCTTCCCTTTCTCACTTTCCTGCAGAAGCTCACTGTCTCCAGAGCCCTGTTTCTCTCTACGCTGGACTACTGCAACAACCTCTTTCTCAATCTGCCTTCCTCTACTCTCCACCCTCTGCAACTAATCCAGAACAGGACTGCGAGACGTATCCTTGGCCTCAAGCCCAGGGATCATATCTCTCCAGCCCTGAAATTTCTCCACTGGCTCCCAGTGGCTGCAACGATCAAGTTCAGGACCCTTTGCATTGTCCACAAAGCATTCTGGGGTAGGGCCCCACAATGCATCCAACGCTCTCTTCCAAAATACCTTCTTTCTCAAGCCCTTGCCCCAGCTACCTCCAACTCTCTAAGGGTTAGATGCTTCTCCAGGCAGAGAGTGGGTGGTATATCTCTCTCATCTGCAGGTGCCTCCCTCTGGAATGGCCTCCCTGCCCTTCTCAAACTTGAACGGACCACCTGAAGTTCCGGAAGCAGCTCAAAATGTTCCTCTTCTTGTCTGCTTTCTCTCTCTCCCTCCACCTGCTGACCTACCTGACATACCTGTCTGCTGTACCGACTGGTTGCTTGGCTATCCTCAGAGTCTCACTGAGTCCAGGCTCTTTCTTGATCAGTCAGCCTTGCACTGCCTCTGGGCCTACCACACACTTAGGGGCTGTAACTCTAACCCTACAGTCCTTTGTTCTCCTTGAACTACCCAGAGCTGTGCTGCACTTACTCAGAGCATTACTGCCCTGTTTTCCCCTCTGCTTTTCCTTGCACCCCCCTCCCTTTCCACTTGCATTTCTCGACTTGCATTTGCACAATATGAATGACACAAGGCTTAGTAAAATTGTTTGTCTTGCCTTCCTTCTGTCTTCCCTCTCTTGTCGCGCATAGAAACACTTGTGTACAGGTGTGTTATAAATGACTTATATTATATCATATCATTTTATCACAGATGCCCACAAAAATACACAATGCTGCAATAAGAAACGGCTAGACTGGCATTACCCAAGTGCCAGTCTTGCCAGGTAATTACACTTAGCAGGACTGCTTTATCAGAAATGCGCAGTAAAATAAAAGTCATACTAAACTGAGGAATGACTAGACTGACTGCAATAAAATGACTCTAGCCACTAATACCACATATCATGCCTGCTTAGCCTGGACATGGACAGCCATCATGATTTATCCCACAATCCCGCCCCCACACATCCCCTGTCCCTCCCACCCTCTACCCCAACCTCCAAAATCAAATCCTTGGCCCAGAATTACCTTCACGTCCCTCTTCCTTGTCCCAGAGCTTACATATGAGGCTCCTTGCCTCATAGGTAAATACTGGGATGAGGAAGAGTGGGGCTAGGAGTAATGAAGATTACAGGTAGATGAGTCAGACATTATCTCCATGCACCTCTACCTCATTCCAATACTTGTGGAAGAGGCAGAGTGCTTCATCCACAAGTACTGCCTCATGCACAATTACAGGCACGAGGAAGAATAGGGCTGGGAGTAATGACGATTACCAATAACTAATCAAGGAATTAAACACAAGTAGTGGCGTAAAACCATTGAGTTGACTGGGCTTCAGTACTCCCCCCTGAAATTGTGGGCTATGTTGACTCAACCTGGCTGACCTTTTGAGCAGTTGTCGGAAAGAACAGGACGCAGATGTTAAACGCACCTGGGTTTCGCTGTTAACAAGGGCCTAGCAATTACTAACGTAAAGCATTTCACTGTTATTACCTGCATTCAAATACCACATTTTTTAGGCAATTTAAATTGTGATGTGGGTTTAGTACCTGCATGCCAGGAGAGTGATTGGAAGGGTAGAGAGGGAACATGAGGCCGCTCATGCTCAAAGCAGTCCGTAAGTGGGTGCTTTCAGACTTAAAGGAGAGAGTTAACTGCTTGTAACATTTAAGTTGCACGAGAATATTCTCACTAAAATGCGTAAAGAAGTTAGATGTCCCCACACAAATAAGTTTGCCGCTCTCCCACCGCCTGTGATGTTAGCGCCTCTCCCAACATTTGATAATTAGCCCCCTCAAAATGTAGGTTTTGTTGGACCCCTGAACACAGACACACACACCATTCACTATATACACACACGCACACACAGCCATCCATACATTTAAGCGTGCACTCTTTCACCATATAGGCACACCCAGTGTGCACCCTTTCACTATAAAGGCACACCCACGCAGCCACCCATATATTTAAGTGTGCACCCTTACACCATAGAGGCACACACACCTAGGCACCCACCCATACATTTAAATGTGCACCCTTTCACCATACACTCACACAGGCAGCCACCTATACATTTAAGTGTGCACCATTTCACCATGCAGGCACACAGGCAGCCACCTACACATTTAAGTGTACACCCTTTTAAAATACACTCACACACACACACACGTCATGGGGTTGAGGGGGGCCCTATTGCTTCAAAAATAAATTGTTTCTTTTTGAAGTCACTCTGACTTCCTAAAGAAATTATTTCCGTTAAGGACCGAGCCATAAAGGAAATAATAAACTATTTCTTTTTGAAGTCATCGGGCTCCACCCACCCCATGAGATGACATGGAGACCTCCAGCCTGGGGTCTTCCATGTCATGGGGTGGGGTGACCCCTCGGACTTCAAAAAGAAAGTTTCTTTTTGTAGAGACTCTGCCTTCCTAAAAAAAAGTATTTCTGTTACAGGCATTATTTCTTTATGAATGCAGAGTGAATTCAAAAAGAAATATAAAAAAAAAGAAAAAATAGAAACAATATTTTTTTTCATTTTCTTCTCTCCAAGAGGGGCCCACTCCCAGGACGTGTGCTAGTGGGGTTCCCCCCTGCTACGGGGGCCCCCGTTATGCCAGTGAATTAAGGGTTTGTGTCTTTCTTTTTCCCTTTCTCGAGCGTCCATCAGTTCCTCTCCCGCTTTGTCAGGGCAGAGTCTCCACAGAATAAGCTTCATTCAAACTGGGACGTGTCTGACCTGGAGGTACCAGAGATGTTGTCCCTTTTCTGTTCTTTTTCAGGGGGCTACAAAATATTTTCAGAGGGTTATAACTCTCTCGTTTTTGTCCCTCCTGATCAATATAGGGTTCTCCTTGCATCTTCTTACTTGGATTCCCTTCTTGTTCCCTCTCTTGCTTGTCCTCTACTTTCCCCTCTGAATAGTGAAGTTGGGATTCTGGGATTTCTTTTACCAAAGAGAAGATCTCTGTAGCCCTTCCTGAAGTTTCAGGAGAATGTTTTCCTTCCAAGAGTTTATACAAGGCATTCCATTTGGGCGTTCCGCTTAGCTCAGGTTTCCTATGTGTTTTAATGTCCACACTTCCTACTTTTCCATCTTCCCAAGCCTTTACCAGCTGAGTGTTAGATCTATCTAGTACACCCTCTCTTTTCCTTTGCAATGAATTAGAAAGGAAATTCTCTAATGAAGGGGGTTTATGTTTCCCAGACCAAAGACACTGGAAGTTTGGCAGGGTTTCCAACTCTGAATTTGCGGGATAGAGGTCTTCTGGAGGAAGTAAAAGGTAGTCTATTGAGGACTCCTTTTGCCTGCTAAGGTTATGAGGGGTACTCTTGAATGGGAAATTCCATAGTGTCTCGTATATGAGGGTTCCCAGTACTTCACCCAGGTGAATATTCCATGGAGTGGAGGAAAAATTGAGAATGATACATTTTATCTCACCTCCAACAAATAGAAGGGGAAAGGTTTCTATACCCATTTTCTTGTGGGGTACCACACATATGGCCAAGGTGGTAGATTAGTCTTATCTGTAGGTCCAGAGAGACTACAATCTTATTCCTCTTGCGTGCTAGATAGATCTGTGGACTTCGAAGAAGATAACTATTGCCCACTGCTGGTTTGCGTTTGGGCAAGACAGCCTGGGTTTTTAAAGGGTGAAACGTAACTCCTTATCTAAAAGTGGAACTACTGTGGGATTGTTCAATTTTCTCAGGACTGGTTTCTCTAGAATTTGGGTTTCCATTGTGGGAGGGTCCCCAATTTGTTTCAATTGAGCCGTATCCCACATCTGACACAATATGTCAGAAACTCATGGTGAGCAAAAGTAAGACAGACACAAGTGATAGTTCAAGGGTGTTTATTGAACATTGAAAATGGTATGCGGGTTAGCAAAACACCTAATCTAAACCGAAATCTAAGATGGGTACAGACGTTAACCATCAAATGAAAAATAAGGCAGTCCTAGTGATGTTAAGTCAAAATAAAAAGGCCTATACTAAGAAACCCTATTGCCAATTCCTTAAGCTAAATACAAAGGGTGTTCGGTTAAGTTTTAAGAAAGAAAGAAGTATGTGTTCTCCATTATTAAGTCAGGGTTGGTGGCTTGGGTCTCCCTTCCCCATGTTGAGCATGGGGTAAGGTTGGAGTGTGAGCACAGTATGTTCTCCGGCTTTACCAGGATGAGATGACAGTTCCATTGGTAGATGGTCTTGGGCTTCACCAGCACGAGACAACAGTTCCAATGGCCGTTATCACGTCCGTCGATGCCCAAGTCTTGTTTCCTTAGAAAGTCTCTTGCCTTTGAGGCCTGAAGTGTTCAAACAACACAAAGAACTGTTCCTATAACAAATGAAAGTTCATTCCACAGTTCACTATGGGTGATGGTTTCACACCTGGGTCCCCCTCTTCTGGGCTCACCTGCCATGATCTCTATGTCACAAGTCTCTCCCCTTCTCACCTGTTTTTGTTGTTTGCTTGAGACCTTCTTTGGGGACTTCTTTCGCACGGTCCGGGATTTGTATAAACCTGTGTGCTGGTCTTCGGGTTCCAGCGTGAGGATGACAATCCAACTCCAGGATACGTTCAGATGTCCAGGACGGAGACCAGGAAGGAACAATGTCCGAGCTCGGGGACACGGAATGCCGTGACCCGAGCGCGGGTGAAAATCCAGGAAGTTCGAAGGTAAGTTTTGAGGAAAGGAAGGAAGGAAGGGGGATTCAAGGAACCAGGAAACAGGATTCAGAAGAAAGCCGTGAGAGAACTCCGGCAACACACGTCCAACTACAGCAAGCGGTAGCGTTGAGACACGCAGAGCCACGGGGCGTGTCTGTTTAGTAGAACGCAGAGCGTGGAGCACAAGGACTGGCAAGCAGCATTCCGTATCAGATGGCCATGTTGGAAGGATTACTGCATTCAATCCCCTATGGGTCAGGGACCACTAAGTCCAGAAAGGACCTAGGCGACGGTTCATTACACTCTATGGCAATGAGGGTGAGCCAGCTCAAGACTGCCAAAACCGTAGACCGAAGACAAATAAACATTTCTCCCTGGAGCGCGGCCCGCAGAGTAGAAATAATACCACCAGGGCACGTCTAAGTAAGTTCCAACAATCCCAATAGAAAGAGCAGAGCGTCCCAGATAAAGTGCAGGTAAGTGACAGGGAGAAGTGCAGCAGAGCGTCCAAAGGTCACTGGAATGGATGCCAACGAAAGGGTGATGCACAGAAGATGTTTAACCAGCAAAGCGTTCAAATACGGGGTACGTTGTATGTTGTTGCACACAAAGAAAACCAGTTGCCCATCCACATGTGATATCTGGCGCAGAGAAAACTGGAGAGGTGGTAGCAAAGTAACTCGCGGTCCATGCAATACTCTGTATTCCGCGAGGGACATGTTAAGGTAGCAGTCTGTGTTGGTGCGCAGAGCTTGACAAATATCAGAAAGAAACCAAGTGTCTCTCAAATTCAGGGGCTTAAAGACTAACGGCGTCAGGTAGAATTCCAAATGTTCCGTAACCAGGAAGAGAGTAGAGGTAGGGACCAAGCATCAAGAAGCAGACAAGGAACAAGAAAAAGCAGTCCTTTAAACAATCCGAAAATCAGGATACCAGGAATACACAAAATATACGTGCAACTTAACTCGAGAACACAACGTAGTTAAGGAGCACCGGAGGAGTGTTTCCTAACGGTACTAATAGTTTTGCCGTAAGGAAGTCAGGAGGCACGTCGCGTACGCATCACGTGACCACCTCTAGTCTGGGGATGTTGGGAAATGTAGTTTCCCTGATGTTTGCACTGAAAAATACGCCAAGGCAATCCCCAGGTATTCTTGGTCAAACGTTTGCACAGCGGGATCGGAAGCCGGGTCATGACATCACCCCTTTTCAAATAGTGTTTCTTTACAATTTCCTTTACAATTTCTGATAGAATGATGGCTTCAAACCGAGTCCCCTTCTTCTGGGCTGACCCTTTCTTTTACAACAGTTCAACTTGGGTGACAAGTTCACCCCTGGGTCCCCCTATTCCGGGCTTGGATCCTTCGCTATACTCTCTACTATTTTATGTGATTGCCTTCCCTTGCTTTTTTTTCAACTCTCGAATCAGTCTTTCGAATGTACGGTGCTTTTGCTCGACCCTCACAAATGACCACTTTGCATTTCTTTGGCTGCCCTTCCTATGGCCGTCTAGTTTCTATAGTTTCTCAATATGGGGCTCGACCAGAGTCTCTTGAGTTGACACCCATGTGGTGTCCATTTCCGTCTATCGCTGATCTCCCTTTTGTACTTCACAGTTCACTTAAAGTTCATTAATTTAGTTTCAAAACGTACCACTTTGCGATTATCATTCAACACCTGCTGGCTTCTCTCGATTCTCCCCTCGACACACCAGGTGTGCTTAATCGCCATGCGTTCTATTTCTTTGTGGAGTCAAGTCTTCGTAGAAGCTACCACAGGCGTGGGAGCTTCCTTCGCTCCTGCTTATTAAAATAACCTCACCCCGTGTACAGCTCACATCTGCTGCAAGACACTTGCTCTATTGTTCATGACCTTGGGCTCCCCTTGACAAAGGTTCTGCGGACCTGAGATTAAAGGGTAAGGTTCTTTCTCTCCTCGCCCCACTCTAGCTTCCCGCCACCTTTCTCCTTCGTCTGAACTGCCACCTTAGTTTAGCTGTCACGTTGCGCAGTCTTTCGCATTCGCCGTTCTCGCCTTGCTCGTATTGCTTCCTCCTGCTCCACCTTTTATCCCTGTGACCGAAAGGGAAGGGCTGCCAGGTGTGTGTAATTTGAGCCAATTGCCTGACTTTGCCTGACATTCGGGTTGGGACATGTCAGATATCCAGGTTTAACATTATCAGTCTGAAAAACAGTATGCATGTTGGAATGTTGTATGGGATAAGATTGAGAAACAGTGTTATTGTAAAAAGGGGGTTGATTGGTAAAATTAACAGAACGGGTTGGGTTTGTGAGATGGAAAGCTGGAGCAGCTGGGGTCATGACATGAACAAAGGGGATTGTGGGAATCATAATGTTTTGTCTGATAAGGTTGGGAATACGGAAAATGATAATCAGAGGGATGGGAAGAAAAATGCTTGAGAGTATTTGGATTGAGAGTATTTGAATAGGGAATAGGACCACATGGCTTTTGGAAGGGATGGTTTTTTAATGCAACAGGGTCTGAAATCTGAGGGAATTTGTTACTTGCAGAGGAGATTGTAGATTTTGGTGGAATAGTTCGAATGGGAGGAAAGTGGGTGAATGTACTATAGCCTACAAAGCCCTCGGATACACCATCCTCCTCTCCTTCTTCCCGGTACAATACCCCATCTCGTATGGGGCGATTCCCCGAGCATAACGCCAGGTTCCCTCATCCAGGTGATCCTTCCCCACTGCTTCACCCCAGGAACTGTATCCCAACAGTGATGGCAATTTCCTGGCCACCTGAATAAGGGATCCTGGGCTCCACTCAGGAGAACACCCTCAGGTTTCTCAAACTATCAGGCCATAGAATGGAACTGGTACATGATTTAAAATATATATATATATATGGTTTTTTTTTTGGTTTTTTTTAATCCAGCATAACCTAACAAAAAATTCCTCATGAATCAATTGAAATGTATAGCTTCTCACCTTCTGACTCAAATGAAAAACTTTCATAATATATTTGACACATTTTCATTCCTGCCATTACTTACATTTTATGAGATGAAGAGGGTACCCGCTCTAATCTATGGTCTCGAGATCTACCACATGATTTTTGACCATGGCCTAAATTTTCTGGAGGGCTTTCTATGGAAACAAGTTTTAACGTTGCCTAATGGAACACACATGCAAGCCATTTGTTATGAGCTAGGGATTATTTCCCTGAATATGCATCTTTCATGGCAACGACTACTCTTGTGTAGGGGATTCTTCAAACCTCACAGTTCTTCATTGTTTGAGGATTTTTCCTGCATAAACACTCCGTTTGTAAATCTGTATATAGCAAAATGTCAAGATTTACTGTTGATTTGCGGGTTAAATCTGGTTAACGTTATGTTTAATCCTTTCAAGTAGTAAAAAAGCTCCAGTGGCATGACCAGAGTTCAGCTTGTGAGTAGCTAGGCACTTACGAGCACCTTTATAGCCTGGCGGCCACATTACAAGCATCTGAGGCAACAACCGGCATATTTGACATGGTCTTGTTTTCCTACATTTAGGAATACTGTCAGGAGATTCAGACTCAATCTTTTGCATAAAAAAGAGAATCTGAGTTTGTGGGATCGCTCATATAGTTTGAGCCCCTTAATGCGGTGAGAAACCTGAAGGTATCTCACTTACTAGTCCATGGGGATATGTCATCTAGGTGGCCAGAACACGGCCATCGCTATTGGATCCAGTTCCTGGGGGTGGACCAGTGCGGGAGGATCACCTGGATGGAGGGTCCTGGGGGAGTGGAAGTGGAACACTGGAGGGTGAGACGCGGTATCCCGCTTCTTATAACACCCTTTCCCTATCCTACCATGTAGAATACTCAGAAACTCTAACACCCTCTTTCCAACACAAACACTTTCACACCCTACTAAAGATAAAGGACTAACAACAGAGCCGTTTACATGACATGTCCCAACACACGGTCAGGCAAAGTCAGCCAATTGACTATAATCACAAACACCTGACAGCCCTCTCCCTTTCCCACAGGGATTAAAGCGTGGAGCACGAGAACATAATACGAGCAAGGTAGCCCGCACAACGAGAGAGCTATCCAAGCATGGCAGTTCAAGAGGAGGAAAAAGGTGCTGAGAACCAAAGGGGCAAAATGGAGAAACGTTTCCTTGCCATTTCCAACCCAGACCTGCGAAGCCTCAGTGGAAGGAAACATAAGACTGCGAACAATAGCCAGTGTATGTTGCAGCAGATGTCAATGGTACACAGAGCCCTCCTACACTGATAAGCAGGACAGGGAGAGACAATTGCTACTGTGTTACCGTCCTTGACTCCAAAAGCAAGAAAAGCCAAGCAGTTCATCACAGCTGGTGTGTTGAGGGGAGAAACCACTAAGAAACCAAAATGTGTTGAACAAAAGTGGCAAATGACAAAATAAGGATAGTTCAAAGAACTGGTACTGTTTTATGGGAAGATCTGCTGCAGAGGTATTCGGCAATGTGTGGGTGCTTACTTCAGAGACTTTGGTTTATTCTTTTCTTCATCAAACTACCGATACCAGAAGGCCTTAGGAGAGCCAGCAGGCAACGGTGAAAGTGGTCATAGAGGGGTCTAGCAAAATCTCCTGTACATTCGAAAGTCTTTGACAGGTCAACCATTGAAAGACTAAGGGAAGCAAATCCTGCATAGTGAGAAAGCAGAACGAAGTAGAAGAAACTGTGAGGCTGGCAAATATGAACCCGGCAGAGGGATGTACACAGTGGAGTGTTTGAAAAGACATTAAGACTTGTGAATGCAACAGGTGAAATTGTACACAAAAAGCCTATAGTGAATCCGACAGAGGTAAGCCAAACATTGAGAAGGGTCTGAGCCCGAAAGAGGGGGATCCAGGGGTGAGAACCCATCACCCAACGACACATGAATGTAGAAGATGTAATTTTGTGACCACAGGCCATAGTGAACCCGACAGAGGGAGGCTGAAATTCGAGAGGGGTCTGAGCCCAGGAAGAGGGGACCCAGGGGTGAAGAGTCATCACCCAAGTGCAATCAAAAAGGAACTCTTGTTTATCATTTTGAACATACCAGGCCCTCTGAAGCAAGAGAGCTAAGCGCTGAAGGTCCTGATATCGATAGGAACTTTCTGTGGTTCTGAGCCCAGAAGAGGGGGATCCAGGGTGAATAGCATCACCCAAAGAACATACACAAAGGAACTTTTTGTTTGTTAATTTGACCACATCAGGTTCTTGGAATCAAGAGACTTTTTGTAAAAAAGTGACTTAACCACCGGAGGCCTTTATACAATGAGAGCGGAATATAGTCTCATGCTGGGAAAGCTCGAGGGTATTCTGTTCTCCGAAGTCCCGCCTTATCCTGTACTTAAAACGTGGGGAAGGGAGACCCCTGGCTACCATATCCTAACTTATCGTTTGTGAACACTTCTTTCTTTCTTGTGAACACTATCCCACACTCTTTTGGTATTAGTTGTAAGGGTTGGCAATAGGTTTTTCTAAGTATACGTCCTTTTATTTGACAAGCCAAGACTAGGACTGCCTTATTAATATTTATTGGTCATAGCGTGCTCCCATCTTAGATGTAGGTTTAGATTAGGCGTTTTCCAACCTACCTATACAGTTTAATAAACACCTTTGAACTGTGATCACTTCTGTCTGTTTTTACTGTTGCCACCTTGAGTTCCTTACATTGCCGATATTGTTCATGGCAAACTGAAACGCATTGGGCATCTTTACGAGTCTGGCGGTAACCGTACTGGTATTAGCGGCCGGTTGCTGCCAGAGCCATAAATATTTACCAGCGCCTAACTTGCCCGTAACATCGGGGATTACAACCCTGATGGTCTGGAAAGTCAGGCGCCGGTAAATTGTAAGTCCCCATTCCCATGGAGTCCCACAGGACTTGGGACCACGGAAGCAACGGCAGTGTTATTAAGGGTGCCAGTGCTTCTGTGACAGTCTGCCTACCGTGGACGCTGTGTCCAGCAGGCTCCGACCTGTCGGGCATAGCGGCTCCGGTAGGCAGACTCGTAGTTTGCCGGTCCGTAAACAATGGTGCTGGTAAGCTTACCGGCACTCTTGTTTCCAGACTGGCAAACTTGTAATGAGGCCCATAGTCTTGCTTTTAGATAATCTGGCGAATTTAAGATGCTGGTGCTTCAGCAAATTTTTGCCAATGTCAGGTGCAAGCCCTGGGAAAGCTTTTGGGGGAGGATACTTAGTGGCCCTCCATAGCACTGCTGATCTCCTTAAAACAATGGGGATCATTACAACCTTGGAGGTAACCAATGCCGCAATTTGCGGCATGGTTACCCCCTTACCGGGTACCGCGTCCGGGTTCCTTAAATGAGGAATTACCGGGCCATTCCTACCTTGGAGGACCCAGTAATTCCTCATTCGAGAAACCCGGACCCGGTACATCCCCATTCCCATACGAGCCCCCATAGGGCTCAATGGGAATGGGGAGGGAGCTAACAACGGGCCCGTTAATAACTGACCCGTTGTTAGCTCCCTGGTCTGCAAGCGGGACCCGCTAAGGGCGCCTGGTTTTACCAGGCGCCCTTAGCGGGTCCCGCGAGCAAACTCGTAATGGGGCACCATTACCGGCGCCGTTAACCCCTTACCACCAACCTTGTAATGACCCCCAATGTTTGCCCAGGATTCATTTGAGTGGCCTATAACAGACTGGTGATCGTTTAGCAGGTGGGAATAGTCCTTTTTTATCTTCATTGCACATTTTAATCTCATCTCTGTATATTGTATGATTATTGTATATAATGCATATGTAATTTCACTTTTTACCACTATTAATTGCGTATGGTTTGTTTTTAACCACGAACACAATACAAAATAAATACATAAATAAAAAAAGCTACCATCAGTTAGCCAGCATGTGGGAATCTGGGGTCAGAGGAGCAGGTTTGGTGCATCTCGGAGGCGAAAGGCATAGGAGGAGAGTTAGTGGGAGAAAAAGAGGCTGAGAAAAAGAGGTGAGAAAGTTGGTGAAGGGATAAGGAGCAGGAGGTGGTGAAAAGGAAGAAGGCAAAGCAGGTGGTCAAGAGGAGGTGAGGAGTGGGGAAGAGAAGAGGAATAACATTAGGGAGAGTGGGGGGTTGGATGGACATTAGCCGTAGGAGAGAAATATGGAAGAAGTGAAGAGAGCATCAAGGTGAAGAGTGGTACATTTTGGGAGTTAAAGATGGCGAAAGGGTGGAGGAGGCAAGGAAAGGCCATAGAGCAGAGGAAGAAGTAGTGAAGGAGAAACCGGCATGCTACACACCTGACTGGAAAGGGTTAAGGAAGGATGGAGCAGGAGCATGGAGCCGAGGGTCGAGGAGGTGCTGGAGGGGCATAGTGGCGAGAAGAGGAGGAGTAAGTGATGTCCTTTTAGGCCCAAGATTATTGTGACTTATCAAAGAGTCAGAGAAGAATGGGGGGGTGGGGACCGGCGCCATGCCTCTATGCAAGGAGTGAGGGGTGGGGGGGTAGAATTGGTTCAGACCTGCATGTCCGCAGCAACTGCCCATTGTCCTAGTGGAACTCTCCAGCCCAGTTTGGCATTACCCAATCCTCCCTTCTACAGCCACCCAGGTCTAATGTGTAAGTGCACGATAGGCCAGAGATCCAGATGGCGGGATCCCCCAGAAATCCGGGTTGAGAAATGGAAGACTGAAATTAAAATATGAACAGCCAAGAAAGAAGTGCAACGACACTTAAGTCCCCAAACTATGAGTGGCTGAAAATGGACCGGGTTAGCTTCAGGCATGGAACCCATGATGGAGGACTAGGCAGCCCAGAGACCCAGAGATCTTGCTGCTGGACTCCCAAGGAGAAGCCATCCTGCTGCATTGCTGCATTCTTCCTATGTTGGCCCAACCCTTGTAACCAACCCTGATACACCTGTATCAATTAAAACCACCCTTCTGTGTCTGTCTCTCATTGAGTTTGCTAGCTTTGTGACAAATAATGCTAGAATAGGTGTGCACGCATAAAAACGTTTGCACTGTAGTTAAGCACAATATACACAATATAGTTATACACACACAGTATGCTCAGAATGTGCGTAAGCAGGAGAAAAAGCTTGGAAGATGCATACACACATAAACCCCACACTCAATTGTAGGTGAACACACACACACAGTCAAACACACACAAACATAAGGTATTGAGTAATTTTTGCGAATAGAAAACAGAGAATGACTTTTTTTACTGAATGCCAATGTTCAATTAAAATGTATATGGGTGTGGGGCAAAGGGGGGAAAAAGGCGTGGGGAGTGGGTTGGGAGGGTTTGAAAGGACAGGGAAACGGGGAGGGTTTGTAGTGGGGGGGCAAATACAAAAACAAAATGCTACATTTTATCATTGAAAAGTTTTCGGTAAAAAAAAAACATTCTCTGTCATTTCATTCGTTAACATCACATGGATCCAAAAATAAAAGAAGACAAGCACGCACATGTGGTGAATGGCAACATTTAATCACTGAAACCAATCCAAAGAAAAGTAAAGTCTACAGGGTTCAAGCCGAGGGTACACGCGGGGGACGGAGTCCACCCACTTTTTTCAGAGGGTGGACTCAGTCCCCACAGCTAAAATTAGAAACATTCAATGTGCTCTTTGAACATATGAATTACAGCCACCCTCAGGGATCGAACCACAGACGCCATGTTTGCAGGCCTGACACTTCACTGCACTTCTATATAACCACATAAAAAATAATAAACTAAAGGTAAAATGTCACATTTCGGTACAGAAAGTTCCAGGGAAATCATTTGTATTTGTTCTTGGAGTTTAAACCATGCTCACCTTTTAACGTTTTCAAAAACACTATTAGAAGAAAATATCCTGTCATGGTTTTGTGTGTGTGTTGATTTTATGAAAGGCAAATGCCATTTGTCCTGCGCTATTCGGGTCGTAATGCAAAGCCAATTTAATGAAATGTTCATATTTCACCTTGATATGCTAATTTCTGGCAATGTCACAGCCCATTGCGTTTGTTGATGAGTACCCCCACTTTAATTTTTAGAACTTGACCCCTGCTAGACATGTTGTCATTAGCAACGCCGAGGCGCCCGCGCTGACCCAAGCAGGGCACTTCTCTAATGCAACGTCCATGACACTGTAAATAAAACCTTCGCTCACGCGGCATCACCACGTCACGTGGCTTGCTTTCATTGTCAGTTAGCGCAGGGCAATGCCATAATTAAAATGAGTGGTGAGAAGAACTGGGGTACTGTGAGTTAAGGTTCAACTTGTAGTCTTAGGAAGTGCACAGTATGTCCCGTAACCACAAGGACAGGCACATCCGGCCTCAGCGACATAGAGAGCGGACTTTCCCTGAGCACTAGTCCATGTATTCCAATATCACGAGAATAGAAAAAGCTATTTTGCAGGGCTGCACTGCCAAGGAAAGATATTACTCCAGGAGTGCTAAATAAACGGGAGAGTCGAGATGATTTTCACACGGAGAACGCGCGTTCAGATGTAGTGCACCAGAGGCAAGAGACCCGGTGCTCATGGCAACAGAGGAAGGACCTGCCATGGCGTCATTCATTCTGATTCTTGGAGAGAGGGGATTTCCTTGTGAAGTGCTCTCTTTATTTTACTATCACTTGGAGAGAGGGAGAGAGAGAGGGAGAGAGAGAGAGAGGGAGAGGGCGAGAGGATTACTGTCGGAAGTGCTCTATTCATTTTAATATCACCAGGTGAGAGAGAGAGAGAGCAAGTGAGAGAGAGAAAAGGAGAGAGAGAGAAGGAGAGAGAGAGAGCGAAAGCGGTGGGACCTATATGTATGGTCGCCCGTCCTTCCCACTGTCTCACCACCAGACATGACAGAAAGCTCACCTGAAGAAGGTGCATAAAGTGGCCTGTGTGCTGTTTGTGGGTGGTGTTATGCTTAAAACCTTGAAGAATGCCTTCTTTTGAAAGAAGAGGTCAGAAAAGGTTGCTTGAAAGGGGTGGAAGAGTCTGGCAGGAGAGATAAGTGGGGCCACCCTGACTCAGCAGGAGCAACACTGGGTGGGACCTGGCAGAGGTCCCTATAAATCTCCGGGGCTCTGGCAACTCTCCAGCAGAAGCAGCTTCCAGCAGCAGAATCTGACTCAGCAGACCACAGCGCCACCCGACCCCAAAGCAAAGATGGTTCACTGGACAGCAGAAGAGAAGGCCGCCATCACCTCTGTGTGGAGTCAGGTGGACGTGGAGGCTGATGGGCAGGAAACCCTGGCGAGGTAACCAGAGCCAATCGCTGGCGCACACCACGCTCCACTTCTTTACTTCCTTCCCTTTGATACTTTTGCACTCATTCTAATCTCTTTAGCCTATTCCATTTTCATCCCCTTCCTATTCAATGTGGGTTTCTTCACAGCATATACCTGCCCATCATATGTGTTTTCTATCTCCTGGGCCTTTTTTGCATCCCCTCCATTCCTGACTCTTCACTCCTCCCTTTCTCTCTGCTTTCTGCTCCTTGTCTTAAATGCTGTAGTGCAAAACCCTTCATACCATGACCTCCTATCACCCCATATCCCTCGTGAAGCCTCACATGGGCTGCTTCCTCAAATGATCTTCATCCCTCCCTCACCCACCGTTCCACATCCCTCTCATCCATCCCAAAACACCAAGGCGCTTTTCCAAGGAAGGGCTGGCGCCAATGATTTACACAAGATTGAAACACTTACTCCTAGACCCTGACATAATCCAACCATGTAAGGACCTTGCCTCTGTAGTTTGGGACACACACTTTTCCTAAGTGGCATAACAGTCCCCAGCACTTACGTGGCATATTTAGAAATCCACTATTCTTATTTTGATATGTTTGGACTTACCTTTCCAAATTCCAGAATGTTGAACTAACTTTCTCCAGTCTTGAGCCTGAGACAGCAGATCATTATCTAACAATATAATAAAAGGCCAGATGTATGTTTATCTGATGCAGTAACTTTATCACCGCTAGAGGGGGTTCTTGCCTTAGTATATATAGAGACAATGCCAATACGCATAGCTTCACCTCTTGTCACCGCTAGAGAGAGCTGTTGGCTTAGGATGTATAGTGGTCCTACTGTGTCAATGAAAACCTGCACTTTGGCCCTTGCATAGAGGTCTGTTCACTGGTAGATGTGTAAAATACCAATGTCTCTCTATTATCACACTTGCTTCTGTCCAATTCCCTGAGCCTCTGCAGGTTTCTACATGTATTTCACCATCACAGATGATGGCTGAAGCAAATAAGTATAACAAGCTCAATCATCTGTTCCTCCCACATCCCTAACGTGCCCCCCTCTTGTCTCCTGCCGCTTAGGGTGCTGATAGTCTATCCCTGGACCCAGCGGTACTTCAGCAGCTTTGGATCCCTGTCCAGTGCGGCAGCCATTTCTGGCAATGCCAAGGTCCGCGAGCACGGCAGGAAAGTCCTGACTGCCCTGGGAGGGGCCGTTCACCACCTAGATAGCATCAAACACACGCTGAGCAAACTAAGCGAGCTGCACGCCGACACCCTCCACGTGGACCCCCAGAACTTCAAGGTAAGGAGGAAACTGATCAGGATTAGCACTCTTGGGAGGAGGAACACACTTCAGAGGGGTGACCTCAAGGAGAAAGTGTAAAGCCCTGAGAGGGGTGGCATCAGAGAGTGAGGAAATGAGTGTGTGCGTGAGTATACCTCCAAGGAGTCTTTCCTAAGGGAGGAATGAGACAGTGTTCAGAAGAATGACCTCCAGCAGAATAGAGTGGGTGGAAACTTCTCAGTGGACTAACCCCGTAGAGTGGAAATGGTCCTAGACTGAGAAAATCCTTCTATGCGTTCACCCCGTGGAAATGGAAAGAGCACCCCCAGGCCTAGAAGAATTTAGACGGCTCCAAGAGCCGACACTGGGGAGGAAGAGAGGTGGCGAGAGAAGAATACATCAAGTGAGAGGATAGTGGGATGGAGAGAGTGGGAGCGGTGTGGGGAACAAGATTACTGGAGTAACTGGGAAAGAGAAGGCGGCACGAAGAAGAAGGGAAGAATTGAAGAGAGATGAAAGGATGTGGAGGAAAGGGAAAGAAGTCTGATAGAGGAAGAATGCTAGGAAGTACCGGGCTCTTTCCCCGTATAAAAGCAATCATTGCCAAAGCCAACAGTTTTGTTTTTGCTAATGGGAACTTGTGTGGTTGTGCACACCTGAGGAGGCCAGCATGGCCAAATGAGTGCCACCATGAGCGAGCAACGGAGCCTCCCTGCACTCCCCAGGCCAGACCACCCACCCGATCCTGGCGCATTTCAGTGTGCATTGTCTATTGAACACACTTCCCATGTATCTGTGATAATATCCCTTGCTCCCTCTTTTTGGCACTAAAACTAATTCTGTCAGACAAAACTATTAAGCCTCACTAAGAGGTGCTGCAGTGTAACCTTCGAGTAAAGCTACTGGTGTCACTAACCCACCACTTTTGAGCCAAAGCCATGCAACCTCGCTTAGTGCTGAGGCGCCACCTCTGAGCCAAAACGAATGACACAAACTGACGAATCACTCAATGACAGAGAGCGGAACCACAGCGCACCCTTCTAAAGCCTTGCATGGCAGCCTGCAGTGGCTGCACAGAGATCACCTCCCCAGTGGAAGACGAAGCCACTGCAGAGCCAGGAGGCTGGGGCGAGCCATAGCAAGAGAGTGCATCACTCACTGGGAAAAGCATCCAGAGCTGCGCCCCGCACTGGCCACTTATGCACCCTACCTCATTTCTGTGACTAATGCAGGCCAGGAGAGAACCCCCCCACCTCTGCCCCCCCGAGTAAAATGGAAGGTCGAAGTGTTGCAGCACAAACAGAAGCTGTACCCAAAAGAGGCCCTGCTCTCAGCTCAGTGTGACTGTGGAGGAATCTGCAGTGTCCTCTTTTGTTACGCAAGATAAATTAAAGTGAGAGAAACATAGGGCCTCATTAGGAGGTCGTTGGTAAGGGGTTAACGGCACCGGTAAGGATGCCAGTGCTGTTAACCCCCTACCGCCGCATTCCGAGGTCTCTTAGCGGGTCCCACTAGGGCCGGCTGGTTTTACCAGCCACCCTTAGCCGGAGCCGCTAAGAGACCAGGGAGCTAATAACGGGCCTGCTATTTGCGGGCCCTTCCCCATTCCCATTGAGCCCTATGGGGGCTCGAATGGGAATGGGGAATGGTTTTCAGAATGGGGACTTACTGGGTCCTCCAAGGTCGGAATGACCCGGTAAATCCCCATTCCGACTACCTGGACCCGTACACGACTTTGGAGGCAGCCATGGTGCTCCATAGCACCAGGGCTGCCTCCAAAGTCGTAATGACCCCCTAAACTAGGCATCATTCCAACAAAACCGTTATATTTTTTTAATTACACTACTTCTGATAAGCACATGGATTTCACTGCTTCTGATGGGCACATGGATTGCACTGCTTCTGATGGGCACATGGATTGCACTGCTTCTGATGGGCACATGGATTGCACTGCTTCTGATGGTCAGATGGATTGCACTGCTTCTGATGGGCACATGGATTTCACTGCTTCTGATGGGCACATGGATTTCACTTCTGATGGGCACATGGATTGCACTGCTTCTGTTGGGCACATCGATTGCACTTGTTCCTTCTCCTGTTTCTGGATAGGGTGCAATATTTAACATGTTGGATTATTGCTGGAGCTCTCCTTAAAATGTCTCTCAATTGCACAGCTATTTAGTCAATAAAGATAGAAAAATATATTTAATATCCAGAATTGGCCCAATTGTATTACATTTCCAGAGGCTTGCTTGCTCGCATTGCGGGCCACCTTCCCTCATTTGTAACCAGACACCCCAAACAAGGTGTTCTCAGAAACATCCCATAGTTGCACACTGAGGAAAACATAAGAAGCGGGAACTTTCCTGGCGGCCCTGCTGTGCTTTCCTGGTGGCACAGACATGATTTGAAGGAATCGGGCACTGAATCGCCTCCTATCCTTCCATTTTGTTCCAAACGTTCACACGCTCAATGTGATATATATACAGGAGCAATGTTGTGAAAAAGTCACAAGATCCCAAACTAGCACAGGCACTTCCGGTCCTCTTGTCAGCGTCACACTACACTAAACCATTTGCCCAGTGTAGAATGGAGGGCACCTGGCACTTATAGTTGTACACATGAAGCACTGCACGAGAATGTGGATGAACCCACTCCAAGCCATGTCGCCACCAGGAAAACGTCATGTTCCCCTCGACAAAGCTCATCAGCTGCCAGAATGTTTCTTTTGGCCGCCAGGTTACGCGGAAACTGCATTATCAAGATTGTCTATCTGCTTATTTAAGTTGTTATGTGTTTGCCTGTGTGTCAAAGCTGAAATGTAAGACCGTGTTGCTGTGTCTGTTAGATAAATGCCATGCATTTGCTTGGCCAACACTGGTAGATCTTGAATTGCCAGGTTTGCATTAAGTTGACTCTAGGAAATGACCCTAGGAAGGCCGACGATGATGTCACAGTGTATTCCCACGCTCAGTGGGGTTTCCCGCTTGCTGCACCTTCATTAACCAACCCTATATTTTCCTCCCTCAGCTCCTGGGAAACTGCCTGGTGATCGTCTTGTCCCGCAAGCTGGGAGCCGCCTTCACCCCGGAAGTGCACGCCGCCTGGGAAAAGTTCCTGGCAGTGGCCTGCGCCGGCCTGTCCAAGCACTACCACTAAAGGCCTGTGAGTGGTGGTTGCAGACGCTGCTCTATAGTGACAGTGGCCTGAGGACAGCCTTCCGTGAACGGCGTCTGGGGACAGTGGTCTGTAGATGGCGGCCTGTGAATTCCAGCAGCGCAGGCAGAGGTTTCATTTGGAATTGTGCTAACATCTTACAACATCAATAAAGAGTTCCAGTGCCTTTCTAATACCCTCTGTGTTCTGTGTGATTTCTCCTCCAATGGAGGCTGCAGTGCTTCCATTAACTGGGAATGTATCAGCGTCACTCACCACTACCAGAAACACATTGCTCAATTCCTGCAGAGATTAAAGGGCGAGTGATAGTCACACGTGTGATCATAATCAGGGCAGTTTCTAGTCCATATGGTGCCCAGGGCAAAACACTAACTTGCGCCCCCCCTTAACCCCTCGATCAGCATGCGTGCCACTCCCAAACTATACCCTGCGGTTAAGTAACTCCTACCCAATGTCAGAAAATCACTGTTATACACATGAAACAGGTTTTATTACATTGTGATTCAAGAACTTTTTATTAAAATAGCTTTTTTTCTTCTAATAATTAGTGTCTATTTTAATTTCTTGTATGTGTGACTTATAAAAGCACATCATTGGCTTTGAGGATCCTTGGCTTCTCTGGTCCATCGTCCAACTGGTCCTTGATTCGTCGCTCTCCTCTGGTCCTTAGCTCCCTTGCATACCTGCCAGATATCTCCATGTCCTTTGTGACACTGAGCCAGCCCAGGCATTTCCTGTTAATTGCTAGGACTGGTATTTGTGTTCTTCCATTTATAAGTATGTGCCTAGAAGGACCTCCATGCAAAGTGAAAATCCAGGACTGGCTCATGGCGTCACGCATGGGCCACCCACTTGGCAGCAAGGCTTGTGAGTTGCTCTGCTTTTCTGTCACCCCTTTGGTCCTTGACACCCTTGTGAGTCACTCTTCTCTGCTCAGTTGTCCTTCTGATCTGGGGGAACCTGGATGATCGCTCCCCTCTGGTCCTTGGTTCATATGGCCCATCACCCCTCTGGTCACTGGTTCCCTCACAAGTTGCTCTTCTGGTCCATCCCACCTCTGGTCCTTGGTTCATATGGCCCATCCCCTTTCTGGTTATTGGCTCCCTCATGAGTTACGCCTCTAGTTAATCATTCCTCACATTTTGATGTAATCATTAAATACCTGGGTGGTTACCGAGGATAATATTTGGCGAAATAAGGGGAGCATAGTGTGTTTAGAAAGCATCCACTTGTATTCCCCCAAGTGACAAGCCAAGTGCCAGGTGCTATGGCAGTACTGGCGAAAGGACTCCGTTTTCTGGTTCACGCTAGAGTTGGCCTGTCAATGTACAGAATGAAACTCTTTCAGCTCTCTTTAATCAAGCCTTAACATGAAACTTTGCACTCAAAGTGCATGCCAGTGTTTTTTCAAAGCAGTCTTCTGAGAGTTAATGACTTACTTTGAGCTGGAACCACTACCGGTGTAGTAAAAATGTCTTAACCAGGCCTACTTCCAGCCAATCGATGTATAATCACTGTGCGTGTCCATCAGCGAAGTCCTGTTAAATAAAACACTTGGCAAAGTCAACGGTTTTTGGCTTGTGTATACGTTTCAGGCATTGGGTGTTCAACCTTTCTTTGCACACTTTACTAGGGGACTATCAATTGGGCAAGCTGCTTGTAGCACAAAGTGAACTTCAATTCTGGTGCAGCCTGATGCTATGTGTGTGGGGGCACCATCAGTCATCCCAGGTCGCTCACTGGCTTTCAACAATGTTGACTATAGGGCATTACTAAAGGTTCTATTCATCAACATGGAAAACTAGGTGCTACTTTTTTAACGGGTTTCATCTCCCTAAACTGCCTGGGTAGAGGGCAGTTTCTAGTCCATAGTCTGCGGCACAGAGCCAGTGGTCGAAGTGTACGAAAATAAGTAGTGGAACTATCTTCCCTACTGGCCTGCACCGCTCCCCACAGACCCCATTGCCACAGCCTCTCCCATGCAAAATAAAAGCCCTAAAACACATGCGCCTGATCTTTCAGGAAACGTCCTGTGCAGTGTACTGAAAGTGCAAGTTCCAACCTCTTCCTACACTTTTATTTTAAAACGAAACCATTCCGGAACGGTTTCTTTTTAAAATAAAAGTATAGGAACGATAAAACTTAATTAAAAGAAGTAGAGAAGCACTGCTCCCGACCGCTCCACCCACTTTGACGACTGCGCTGAGCCCATGAAACTTTGCAGCAGTGCTCAGCGCTGCCGAAAAGCCGCGGGAAGTTAACTCCTAACATGATTGAAAAAGGAGTTAACTTCCCCGTGGCTTATTGTTTCTTCACTTCACCCGCTGTCTGATAGTGACCGTTGCTGCTAATTAAATTTAGCAGCAGGGGCCTGGCGATGCGGGGATGGAAGGAAGAAGGCTGACGGGGCCGGGAATTTCAATTGGAGGTCGTTTGTGTGCAATTGCTCATGTACAGGCAAAAGGTGCTGGCGCTGCCTCTGCGGTGCTCACGTTAGGTGCCTCAGAGGCAGCGCCAGCACCTGCTGCTTCTACTCGAGCAATCGCGCCCCGAAGGTAAATGCTCCCCTAGGGCAATTCGAGCCCTCACCAGAGTGGGCGATTCACCTCAATCATCATACTGGAGGTACATCCTCCACTTTTCCTCCAGAAATCGGCTGAATTACCACTCATTATGCCACCGGTGGTAAGTCCGCTAAAACTTGTAATTTGGTGGTGTGGGGAAAATGGAGGTAGCGGAAATACCTCCACTTTTTTCCCACACCGCCAAACTCATAATGAAGTCCTAAGTTCTTTGGTGTGACTTGCACAGGGAACTTCCATGGCTGGTGCCTGGGTTTTAGGATGTTGCATGAATCAGCGGTAGTGCTGGTGGTGAGGTTCTTAGCCACCTTGTACTGCCTTGTTTATGCATCTTTTCATTTTGTAGAGTGCCCTTATGACACTACAGATCGCTTCTCAGCACTACGGTTGCAGAAAGAAAGCCAAGAACAACTCAGATGACCTGCAGTGGATCTGGGCTACACTCACGTAGTGTCACTGGAGTGTAGTAGAGGAATGGTAAATGACCAAACGGGTGCACGGTGACAAACGTCCCCTCCACACACGTGGGCACCATGTAGGTAAGTGTGCCTTGCAAAGTCTTGGGCACTAATGAATTGCTCAAGTAGGGCGCAAGATACTGCGCATCCCATGGGGAGGCATCTGTCTACATAAAATTTGTTTTTAAAAGTGAAACCTGCCCATTGTTGAGAGTCTGGGTGGACTGGCAATAATCGAAAAGCGGATTCGATGTCCAGTTTGGCCATCAGGGCCTTCCTGCCACATTCCTGTATGAGTCTTACTGCCTCTTGGAAATGCGTGTATGATACCACAAATTCCGTGTGTGGGATGCCGTCTTTCAGTGACTGGCCTTTAGGATAGGACAAGTGATGAATTAGCCTAATTTGTCTGGGTTCTTTTTTGGGGACCAGTCATAGGGGGGACATTATGTAATCCTTGAGAGGCATGAAATCCCAGGATCCTGCAATCCTGCCAGTAGTAATTCCTTCTTGATTTTGCTCTCCACCATTTGTGGGTTGTCCCTGGCTAACGTCAGGTTCTTTGGGATATTCTGTGACCCTGTGCCCTTGAAGGGGATGGTGAAACCCTTGGTGAAGCCTTGCCGGATTGCCTCGCTGGTTTCTCTGTCTGGGTAATTCATTAGTGCTTCTCTAAAATTGTTTGGATTGATGGGGGTTCTGCCCGGTGCTAACCGGGGGGTTGGCGGGGTGGGGTTATTGTTAATCTTTTGCATTTTTGGCTGGTAGTCTAGTGCAGTTGCTTGCTGTGTGGTCACCATTGCAGTTTGTGCAAGTGTGTTTGTGCCAGCATTCCTTCCCCCAGATGCACTGTTTTTCTCCAAAATTACTGCATGGAATGTTGGCTTTTGGAACGTGGTTTTTGTTCTGCCTGTGGGCATTAGACTTAGTCGCCCATGGCTGATTCTTCCGAAAGGGCTGTTCCCCCTTTTTGTGTTTTTCATTGTCGGAAAATCTGGGGCCCTGTGGTTTTTTGCTATTTTTGGGGTTTGCTTGTGCAACCTCTTCCTCTGATGGAGGCTCGGCGCTAAGCATGTATATGTCATTCTGGACCTCATCCCATTCTATGGCTGGCCTCTCTGACATGCTTCTCCTAAATCTAATATCATAGGCTAGCCAGGTATTCCCTTTTTGAGCGATTTTTACCTCTCTGATTTTATCCATGTATGCCCATAGTTTTCTGCCATCATTAAGGAATTTTTCTTCATATATAGTTGCCAAGATGGTAAAAGCCTGTAGCCAGTTGTCCCAATTCTGTTCCATCTGGGCGTTTCTGGCTATGGCTTTCTCTTCTATCTTTTTGGGATCCCTAAAAGCATCTCTCCCTTTGCGTTGGGCTTCTATAAGTGAAAAGATTTTGATGAACTCTTTAGCCCATATGGCTTCTTTGATTGTAATGTCAATGTTCCAGGCAAAGCACCTTTTGTATCTGGTCAGTATTTCTGTCTGAAAGGATTTGAGTTTTAGGTCTAAATGGGTACTGCTAATCATTACGATCTCTGGTGAGTTGTTGTTGCTCGCTCCTGTCTGCCCCGGTGTGTTTGTATTGGGGATCGTCCATGCTTTTAATGCACCTGTTGTGTCAAGAGCTGCCGCTGTTGGCGTAGGCAAAACTGTGGTGGCTGCTGCTGGTGTTGTTGGCACCTGTGCTATTGGTGTCGCTGGGGCTGGTGCTGCTGTAGTTGTTGCTGGTGGGGGTGGTGGTCACTGTGATGTCTAGTTCTAAAGGTATGGTGGGGTTTGCGGGCCTAGTCTCGGCTGTGGGAAGTATTTGTTTGCCCCTGATTTCAAGCAATCATTTCTGCATCTCACTCATGTTCTCGCATAATTTAGACAGGTTTTTGTTACCTTTTCCCATGCTTTCTGTTGACTTCCTTCTCTTTGGTGGTGTTGTGTCGTCCTCCAAACCAGGTGGTATGGGCACCCCTTCTTTTGGTAGGCCATACATATTTTCTCTGACCGAGGCCCAGCCATAATGTTCAGCTGCCTCCATGGCTGCTAGTAGGTGGGGTGATTTGGGCTTCTGGGAAGGTGTGGGAGGTTCCAGTGATTTTCGCTTGGGACCCATGATTCTTTGGCCTGTTTGAATACAAGAAAAAATCTTTTGTGTGACCAGCAATTTTTGTTCAGCCCCTGTGCCCATGAGCGTTTTATTTTTTGCCCGTGCCTTGGACCGTGTTGTTCCTGAGATGGCTTACTTCCCAGCCTCCTTGTTGCCCCTGGGTTGCCCCCCATAGCTCAAATCTTGTATTTCTTGTGCTATACAAACCTGGGTGTCTGAGCGCTGCTTATTATTACCCAGGATCCTTACCCGAGTCACCTAACTCGTATCCCAGCTCAATTGACCAGGGCGATGTAAAATTGTGATCCGTTATTTGGACTTTAACATTTCTGCCTTTATATAGTGCTATGAGAACTTGGGCACCTGAGCACTGCTTATTCTTACCCAGGGCCCTTTTTCCTGTATAGTTACGGTCTCATGTGAGAGGTTTACGCTGCTAAATTTCGAGCGGCATGGATCGAGACTTGCTACTTTCACTTTTGTAATTGACAAACACAGCGTGCGTTCTGCGGCTGCCGGGGGATAAAAACTTGCTACTTTTACTTTTGTAATTGACAAAAAACATGTGTTCCGCGGCTGCCGGGGGATCTGCTTTTCGCAGGCTGCCCGCAGGATGTTTATATTAGCGTCGGCGATGTAACAATAACCTTCACCTGAAAACTGTTGAAATTGACACAGCTGCCTATGCCGGGGTGCTTTGTTTGTTTATCCTTCACTTGCTCGGGCTGGCTTGCAGTCCTACTTCCGCTCGTGTAAGTCCCCGGAGACTCTTTATGTTTTGTCCAAGATTTTTGCCGCTCGCTTTGCAGGATGGAAAGTTCTGAACAGTGACAATGTTCAAATTGGAGGGGAAAAAGACGCTGCGGATGCAGTGGACTTTAAGAGATGGTTAAAGAAGCAAAGAGTGGAAGACGCTGAGTGAACAGCGAACCTCCTGTTTGTTTGGGTCCCCGTTCAGGGTCCACAAACAGATTGTGTTTTCTTAGAGCATGCTGCTCTTATTTATAAGACCCAGGGGAACCCTGGGTCTTTGATGTGCATAGTGGTGGGGGCTGTGCTCCAGACCCCAGGCGGGGTTGCCGACTGTCTGGCCCCCTGAGGGGGAGCAGGTCTTTGAACCTGTGTCCTGCCTGACTGTTGGTTTTACTTAGGTTCTTAGCACCTTGTTGCTTAGAGGAAGGGTGAGGTGATTGTTCACACCTCACCCATCCCTGGCTTTGTATGGCAGAGACTGCGTGTCTCTGCAGCTGAGAGGGAGAGGAGCAGCCATGGGGGTGGGGGCTGCCCCTCTCCTGGCCTGCTGGATGGTGACATCAGTTACCCTGCCTCTCCTTCGCCGTCCCTGTGGCATTGCCCAGAACGTTTCTTATCACTGATCCCTAGCAGGCTGCTTTCCATGTTATCCACGCCGGCTAACTCGTATTTCAGGTTTTCACAGACCAGTCCGGCTTCTGCAAAGACATCATCATCTCCCACTGCACTGAATGCCCCGGAACCAGAAGTATGAACTATCCTCATTCCTGGTGCAATGCATGTGGCAGCACTAGGCCTATCTCCTTCAAATGATATCTTGAAATAGGGAAAAAAATGGTCTATTTCTCAACTGAATTTCACAGCGACATCTTCAAAGGGCGACATTCGAACAATCCCCCCAAAAAAGGAACATTATTCTTTTCAAGCACTTCTTGGATGGTATTCTCCTAAGGCGGTGTGCGTCTCAGACGCATTATTGGTACCATTCTGCTGCCAGACACCGCAAGATGTTCAGAATTCATGGCATATTGAAGGGTCAGCGTCAGGGCCTGTAAACATTTTCAGTTGAAAAGGGCCCAATTCTCTCAGGGGTCCCCAGCAACTACCACCTTGCTAGCAGTCACTGGTCTGTGGCTATTAACCCCTTGCACATGTCTATGTCTCCATTATAATATATGCACCTGTGTGTATAATATATGCGTATGTAAACATGTTCTTCTCTTTTGCCATTTGGGCCTACCGCTCACCCCACCCTAATCTCTACCCTCACCCATCCAGCCTCCACCCTCTATCCCCACCCTCTCTACCCACTCTCTCTATTGCCACCCACCCTACCCCTACTATCTCTACACCCACCCTACTGCAACTATCTCTATCTCCACCCTATCCACCCTACCACCACTCTCTCTACCTCCACCCAGCAACCCTACCTCAACTCTCTCTACTCAAGTCACTCCACTGCCACTCCCTACCCACACCCACCCTCCACAATCTCTACCCTCACTCTCTCTACTCCCACCGACCCAATCCCCATTATTTATTTATTTATTTATTTATTTATTTATTGTATTTGTAAAGTGCACTGCAGCCCAAGGGCATCGAGTCGCTGATCTCTATCCCCATTCCACCCACCCTAGCCTCACCAGGTCTACCGACCACCCTACCAAACTATCTCTACCCAGTCCATGGACCCTACACCCAGTCTCGACTCTGTCCACCCACCCTACCTCCTCTCTACCCACACCTACCCTACCCCACTCTCTCTACCCCACCTTACCACCACTCTTTCTACCCCAGCCACCATACCTCTACTCTCTCTACCCCAGCCACACTTCCTCTACTCTCTCTACCCCATTCTCCATCCACACCCACCCTATCCACACTCTCGCTACACCCACCCTACCCCCACTCTCTCTACCCCCACACTCTCTAACCCCACACTACCCACCTTAACCCCACTCTCTCTACCCCCACCCAGCCACCTTACCTCAACTCTCTCTACCCTCACCCACTTTTCTTCCACTCTCTCTACGTCCACCCACCCAAACTACACCTTTTATCTCTACCTCATCACCCACCCTACGCTGACTCTCTCTACTCCACCTACCTGCCCTACCCCACTCTCTCCACCCCACCATCCCCCTCTGTCTTCCTCCACCATCCCACTCTACTTCCATCCTCTCTACCCCACCAACCCTACCTCACTCTCTCTGTCACCCACCCTACCCCCACTCTCTCCACCCCACCTACCCTACTCCCACTCTCTTTGCCCCCACCCACCAGACTCTCTCTGCAATCCACTCACCCTCCCAAAAACCACTCTCTACCCACTCTCATCCCTCCTCTCAAACTGTCACTTTATTTCTTAACCTCTCACTCAACCCTTCTCGATCATATTTCCTCTTGCTTATCATCGATGGCACCCTCACTCAACCGTTTTCTTCCTTGCTCTATTCTCCTCCCTTCTCATTCTCTTGCACACCACACCCCTTGTCCAATCCTCCATTAAAGCTCTACACTCTCCTCCGTGTACCCTGATGCCTATAAATGCAAAGAACAGCAGTAAACGCCAAAACTATTGGCTTTGCCAATGCTTGTTTTTCTTTGTGAGTGAAATTACTTTGGGTGATAAAGTTTGTGCCTGGCTTTAAGAGGGCTGGGGCATCCTGATTCTGGGCCCCCATAGGGTTTGGAAATCGTGCTTGATGCCGGGGCCTGCTGGGGTCCTGAACCGCAGCCAAATCCTCTCTGCCATGCTGGCCTGCTACCGTAGCTGTCCATCTGCCATGCAGGGCTCAACCTGAAATCCCTTCAGGCATTGAAATGGCACAGGATGAGCCAAATGGGCACGTTAACACCTCGCTGCCACTGAGACATATGCCATTGCATTTTTATGGGCAACAAATTGAAGTTTGGATTTGTGGGTTTTCGGGGTCATGGACCAGCAGATCTTCTGTTATTTTAGTGGCACTAGCATTGTGCTACAGGTTGCGAACCCATTGCTGCAACATGCACGTTAACCTCTTGAGCTAGCTTAGTCTCTTGTTTTGATATTTTTTTTCTGTTGTTCCTTTGAGTGGGTGCATATAAAACCTTGTTTGACTACTGATTAACTATACTATCTTTAACAAAACAAAACATTTAATTTTATGTTTAAAAATAGATTTTTCTCTATTTCATGGACGCATACTTTGCATTCATACCCGGGGAAGGGGTCTGAGCCAATCAGATGGCTGGAACGACTGACAAGAATACACATTTCCAGCCACCCTAAGCCACTTGAAGCCCTTGCCCGGGTGGCACCCTCTTTTTTTATTTTCGAATGTGAGGAGGCAACAGGGAAACTCTCCCTGTTGCCTCCCCACTCCCCAAAACAAAACAACCCCCCCACCGCCTACCTGCCCACTTACCTGCTGGACCGAAGCTTTCTTGCTCCGGTCCCGGCTGTCCTCCCACTCCCAGCCATTGCCATAGAAATGGAAACAGGGATTTAGTCCATTTTCCCTATGGTGGCGACCATCTTGTTTTTTTCTCGGGAGATTAGCGTTGCTTGTGCAGTCATTCTTAGAAGAGAAAAAAATAAACCATTCACATCCCGGATAAACCTAAGAATGTGAATGGCTTTCACCCCTGCTTTGGGGCGTAGGCATGACCTTTAAAGGCCCACAGCCCTAGCCGAGGCCCTTGAAACCTGGGCTTGGACTGGCGGGCCATTAAAGGCCATTTCAACCCCCCACAGCAGGGGTGAAAGCCACAATGGACAGGTTAATGGAATCTTTTGGGCTGGGCAACTCCTTTAGTTACCTAAGCAACACCTTTTCTAAAGGTTAGTTAGTTGCTTAGGCTTCTTATTACAAGGCTACAAATACATATTGTTTTGTAATGCCTTAGCTCCCAATCCATTAATTTTATGTCCAATTAAAGCATTGTTTGTGTTACTTGAGTGAAGTTTACGAGGTGGGGCATAGTTGGACATTCGATTCTGGAGCTATTTTGGTCCCGCACCCTTTTATTTATTTATTTTTATTTATTTATTTATTTATTTATTTATTTAAATTTATATAGCTCGCAAGTAACCCATGGGCATTGAGGCGCTGTTACTTGCAGGAGCTTAGTTACAGGCAAAGAAGCATTCATCATTACATTATGTATTCAACAGGCATAGAGCTGCTGTTTTGGTTGGTACAGTTGGTCATTACAAACAGTTTATGCACTGGAACATAGGAGATGTATTCAGCTGGTGCGAGGAATCTTATGTGAATAAGATGGTTTTTATGGATTTGCGGAAGGTGCAAAGGGAGGCCTCACCTCGGATTATAGGAGGTAGGGCGTTCCAGTGAGTGGGTGCGAGATATGGGAAGCTGGAGCCGCCAGCTCTGGCTTTTTTTACTAATGGCACAGAAAGCATGTTAGTATATGGTGATCTGGTTGGCCTCGTAGTAGAGACGGGGTGGATCATTTGGGAGAGGTAGTCGGGGGCAGTAAGGTGAAAGCACTTGTGAGTCAGTGTAAGTGTTTTGAAGATGATCCTTTCTTTTATTGGGAGCCAGTGTGCTCGTTTTCTGGCTTCCGAGATGTGTTCTCGTTTGGCAATGCCTTGGGCTGCCCGGAGAGCGCTATTCTGAATGATTTGTAACCTCTCTAGGTTTTTGTTGGATGTTCCTAGGAAGAGTACATTACAATAGTCAAGCCTACATCCAGTGATGGCTCTGGCTATGTTAGTGCAGTTCTCTTTGGAGAGAAAGGGCCTGACTGCGTTGATTAGTTTGGCATGATATGCAGCTGCAGAGGCTATAGCGTTGACTTGTTTAACCATGGATAGGTTGGAATCTAAGTAGACGCCAAGTGTTTTGACTGATTCTGAGACAGGTATTTTGATGGAGTCTATGGTGAAGTGACTGAACTGGGAGTCTAGATTTTTCAGCGTGTCGGGTGAGCCTACCAGGAGGAGTTCAGTCTTGTCTGAGTTGAGGCATAGTCCATTGTCTGCCATCCAGGCTTGGATGGTGTTGTATAGGTTGTTGAGGGTCATGGAGTCAGTGTCGTAGTTGGCAGTGAGGGTGAGGAGGATCTGTGTGTCATCAGCGTAGTTGGTGTATGAAATGCCCATGGCGTCAAGGATGAGAAAAAGGGGTCGTGTGAAGATGTTGTAGAGGGTGGGTGAGAGGCAGGAGCCTTGGGGCACACCACAGCGAATGATAGTAGGTGAGGCGGATGCTAGGTCCGAGAATACTTGCATGGTTCTGTCTTGTAAGAAGGAAGTGATCCATGCTGTGGCTTCAGGGGAAAATTTGGCCGTAGAGGAGAGGTGGTGGCATAGGACGTCATGATCCACTAGGTCGAAAGCCGCGGATAGGTCAAGAAGTAGGAGAAGTGCTGGTTTGCCCATGTCTCTGGCATCGTCCATTTGGTTTTTCAGGTCAAGTAGGGCGGTTTCGGTCCCGTGTCTGGGGCGGAAGCCTGATTGTCGGAGTCCTAGGAGTTTGTTCTCTTCAATGAAATGTTGAACCTGCAGGTATGCTGCTTTGTCCAGTATTTTGAGGAGGAAGGGGACAGTGGTGATGGGTCTATAGTTGTTAGGGGAGGTGGGGTCAAGGGTGGGTTTTTTTAGGAGAGGGCGGACCCAGGCTTCCTTGAGGGAGGCAGGGACTTTCCCTGTAGCAAAGGAGGTGTTTACAAAGGCTGTAAGGAAGGGAGCTAATGCTTCGGCGCAGTCTTTGATAATGGTGGCTGGGCATACATCACCTTTGCAATTGGAGGGTTTGATGTTCCTCATTATGTTGGTGATGTCTTTTTCTAGAATGGGTTTGAATGAAAAGGGTTGGGGGGTGTCCGGGGCTGGTGGTGGGACAGGGGTGTGTGTGTTGGGTAGGGCTTGCTTGGTGGCTAGTATTTTGTTTTGGAGCAGACTCAGTTTATTTTTCATGGCTGCTTGTATATCATCACACCAGGCCTTGTCTTTGGTGAAGTTCTGGGGGGCAGGCGCGGGTGTCTCTAGCTCCCTGAAGATGGCAAAGATTTCTTTAGTGCTGGATTGGGCTTCAGAGATTCTGGATTCAAAGGATTTGGCCTTAGCTAGGGTGATTGCTTTTTTATATCTAGTGGGGCATGATTTAAAAGTCATCTTGTCTTTGTCAGAATGAGACATTTGCCACTGAGTGAGGGCAACCTTTTTTTCAGTGCGGAGTGCGAGGAGGTCTGGGGTGAACCAGGAGTTGGAATGGGTGGTGGGTTTGGCTTTACAGGGTTTAAGGGGGGCAATGGAGTTAATGGCTGCTTTGATGGCAGCTTCGTAGGCTGTTGCAAGTGTTTCTGGGTCTGTGGAGAAAGGGGGTCTGAAGGCTGGGCCTTGGAGGAAAGGCAGTAGCCTTTCCTTAGTGAGTTGGCGGGAGCTTCTGGCGAGGCAGGGTGGCAGTGGTTGGGGTGGGAGGGCAGGTGGAGCAGGTGGTGAGGATGCTGAAGGTGATGATGTGGTGGTCTGACCATGGGGTGGGAAGGTTTCCAGTGATGATGAGTGGGCAGTTATGTTGCGCAATCCAGTCAAGGGTTCTACCCTGGGCGTGGGTTGGGCTAAAGATGGTGTTGTTGTAGCCCAGAGCCTTGAGGGCTGAGTCAAGAGATTTGGCTGCTGGGTCCTTCCTGTCCAGGAGACCTAGGTTAACATCCCCCAGGAGAATGGCTTGAGATTGTTTCTTGAGGTTGTCAGAGAGGAGGTGGATGAGAGAGGCTTGGAAGTCACCTGTTGGGCCTGGGGGGCGGTAGACAATGTGGACAGCAATGGTACATTGGGGAGATAGGTTAATTTTGACTTGGAGGTAGTCACTGTTGTGCAGGGATTTCTCTACTTTCCTGATAGAAAAGCAGTCTTTGGCAATAATTGCTACACCTCCCCCTTTGGATAGCCGATCTTGTCTGGTGATGGAATATCCAGGCGGTAGTGCGAGGGTGAGTGCCGGGCCAGATGCATCGTGAAGCCATGTTTCAGAAATCATGAGTAGATCGAGGTCATGGGTGGTTAGGAGGTCGTGGATGTCTAAAGCGTGGGCATTGATGGATCTAGCGTTAATCATGGCGCATTTAAGATGGGGTTCGGTAGTGGCTGGGGAGTGGGTGGACATAGGTGGTAAAACATTTGGCACAGTAGCATTCAAAATGGTGGTAGAAGAGTTGCTAACCACAGATTTTACACTGGGGGGCCTAGTTTCAGAGGTGGTGGACACAGGTTGTAAAACATTTGGCACAGTAGCATTCAAAATGCTGGTAGAAGAGTTGCTAACCACAGATTTTACACTGGGGGGCCTAGTTTCAGAAGTGGTGGACACAGGTTGTAAAACATTTGGCACAGTAGCATTCAAAATGGTGGTAGAAGAATTGCTAACCACAGATTTTACACTGGGGGGCCTAGTTTCAGAAGTGGTGGACACAGGTTGTAAAACATTTGGCACAGTAGCATTCAAAATGGTGGTAGAAGAATTGCTAACCACAGATTTTACACTGGGGGGCCTAGTTTCAGAAGTGGTGGACACAGGTTGTAAAACATTTGGCACAGTAGCATTCAAAATGGTGGTAGAAGAATTGCTAACCACAGATTTTACACTGGGGGGCCTAGTTTCAGAAGTGGTGGACACAGGTTGTAAAACATTTGGCACAGTAGCATTCAAAATGGTGGTAAAAGAATTGCTAACCACAGATTTTACACTGGAGGGCCTAGTTTCAGAAGTGGTGGACACAGGTTGTAAAACATTTGGCACAGTGGCATTCAAAATGGTGGTAGAAGAATTGCTAACCACAGATTTAACACTGGGGGGCCTAGTTTCAGAAGTGGTGGACACAGGTTGTAAAACATTTGTCACAGTAGCATTCAAAATGGTGGTAGAAGAATTGCTAACCACAGATTTTACACTGGGGGGCCTAGTTTCAGAAGTGGTGGACACAGGTTGTAAAACATTTGGCACAGTAGCATTCAAAATGGTGGTAAAAGAATTGCTAACCACAGATTTTACACTGGGGGGCCTAGTTTCAGAAGTGGTGGACACAGGTTGTAAAACATTTGGCACAGTGGCATTCAAAATGGTGGTAGAAGAATTGCTAACCATAGATTTTACACTGGGGGGCCTAGTTTCAGTAGAAGTGGGCACAAGTGGTGACAGGTTTAGTACGGTTGTGGCACACCTGTGGATGTGGTACAGTACTTTATTTTCTGCTTTATTGTCTGTATTAATCGACGCTGTAGGCTTTGGGCGGATGAGTCTTGCAGTGATCAAATATGGCGAGGGCGGTGAGGTGTGCGAGCTTAGCCGGGCATTGCGGGTGTTCGTGGGAAGGGGATGGGAGTAGAGAGTGGCCTGCAGCGTGCGGGTGCGTAATCTGATGAGTCTACTATGCAGGCATGGGTATGAGCGAGGCGATTTGTGGTTCTGGCTCTTACCTCCGGAGTGCGGCATAGATTTCTGGCAGACGGCAGACGAGCAGCAAAGAGCTGATAAGAGCATGGGAGGCCTTTCCTCACGGCCTTCCCTGCTCGGCTTCGCCTCTCGGCCCTCTCCCCCTCGGTTTAAAGCAGGAGGGGAGGGGCAGGCAGAGAGAGGCAGCAAATGGGCGCTCGGGCCCGCGGCGGTGATGTCGGCTGGCTTCTTTGTTGGGATGGCGTCCATGGCAACCATGGACGCCATTTCGAGTGAATCTGGAGCCGTGAGACACGCGGCGAATGGCGCCGTGTGTGTGGAACACATGGTTGTTCCGACTTCGTTTCTTTCGGCTCCCAGCTGATGCGATCGCGGTCCTCGCAGCAGAGCTGATAAGAGCATGGGAGGCCTTTCCTCACGGCCTTCCCTGCTCGGCTTTTATGCCCTAAAGATGTCTGTGAAAATGGTCCTGCTCACTTCTTTATCATGGATCTGTGCATATTTTACTTTGTGTTACTTTATCTTTTTTAAAAATTCTTTCTATCAGTAACCATCAAGTCAAAAATACAGCTTAGATTGCCTGGAAGAATGGACACCTGACTCAATCAGCAGGGGATGGAACTGCAGTGCAAATGGAAATTCCCTCCTGGATGTATACGAAACATCTCCAGCCCTAGGTCCCGGGGCAGCCGAAGAACACAAGCTTGTGGCCACCGAATCACCGTTGGGGCAAAGGGGCCCACATACACCCGGTATATGTGCGCGGAAGGCGCACAGAGAGTTTGGGCGGCCCCATGTGGCGTGGCTGACTGCAGCAGTAACCCCTATGTAATATAATAGGTTTTATATTTTTGGTTTGTTGTACATTTATAGGAGTATAGATTATACATATAGGTGGTTATGGTTAGGTACATATAGTGAATGTTAATAGTTAAGTATGGTAATGCATATAGTGATCATTATAGTAGTATAAGAATAATGTAAGGAAGCAAATAAGGGTTGGTTTGTACCCTGGCATGAGGCTGGGGAGTGATGCGGCACCCGCCAGAGACCACTTAGTTGGTAACCACCCTCTGAACCATCCTCTGCTTCTACAGTGGGTGGTGCCAGGTATAGGTCAGGGTTCTGTTCCACCAGTTCCACCCTATGGGTCCCCCTCCTACCTCTAAGGATGGGTCGGGTGATGGGGCAGATCCCTTTAAAAAGAGCTAACGCCTGGGGAACCTAGAATGGAATTAGTGATAAGAATGTTAATAGGGGAGGTTAAGCGTTTTATTAATAAAGAAGGGTCTCCATTAAGATCCCTAAAAAATCCACTGTGGTGCCTGCGTCCCATTGGAGCAAGACCAGGACTCGTGGTGTAGCCCATCTCCTATTTAACAGCAATTTTATTTGCAGGTTCAGCGCTCGTCCCTATCGAGACAGCCTGGGTGATGGCAGTGGTTTGTTCTCATGAGGACTGGCCCTGGTCTGGGGAGAGGGAGGTGCACACCCGTGCCCGGGACCAGGGTCATAAATCAGATGATACATTAAACACTGGAATGATTCTTGAACTTAGACAATCATACACCGAAGCAACTCTGCATTTCACGCAGAAGTTTGTATCTCTATAGCCCCACTACCAGCACTCGACACCTGATGTCTGCACTTACCTTTGCATTTGCCACCTGCTGGCCTTACTTTTACTTTTTGTTATTTATTCTATTATACCATGTATTGCACTGTCCCCTCCCCCCGGCACTTTCCCCCTCCCAATGCACTTGCTCAATCTGAATGACACCTGACCTAGTAGGATCGTCGTCTGTCTTCCCTCTGTTCCCCTTCCCTTGCCTCGTCGCTCCTTGAAACTCTTGTGTATAAGCGCCTTATAAATGCCATATCATATTCCAGCATGCACGCATTTGCATCTCTTCAAGGATTTTCTTATGTGGGCTGGTCTTTCTTAGTGTTACAATACTTGCGATCTGTATTGTATTGTAGTATAGTTCAACACTTCTAAAATGAAGCCGATGGTTTCAAGGAGCTCTAAACCAGACGTACGCTCGTGGTCACGTGGCAAAGGTTGCAGCCGGTGCCCTGGATGCACTTCCTTGGTATCCGCTTCTCTTGGAAGACTTGGGTGGACAGACGCGTGTTCATGCTGGCTCAGTTAGCCAGTGGCTTACTCCATTTTCACAGGCAAGTAAGATCCTCCTGTCTGCCTAACCCGGTGAAGGTGCACAGGGCAAAGGCTGCCCCGCAATCCGCTTAGGACAGCGAGCTATGGGACTATGCCAGCGTCTTGGCAATGTTGATGAACGAAAGCATTTTCTTAAAATTCCTCCTCCAGGTTCCAGGTGTGGGGCGACGCCATCGACCACGCAGTCGCTCTAGGCCCGTGTTAGTTTGGTTTTGAATCTGAGCTCAAACAGGTTCACTGTAATGAAGTCCATACATAGGAGTGGAGGCAGCTGGGGGCGGAGGGGAGTTAGCATGGGCTCTCGCATATTAGGACTGGCTGACACAACTTCCAATGTAGTCTGCATGGGATGGCACTAACTCCATCCGAAAAGATGATATGAAAGAGTGCAAGTGCCAGTTCTTTCACCATCTGGATAGTGGGAGCAGGGAGGTGGCCTTTCTGAACCCCAGGCTTCAGTTCAATTTATTTCTTAAGGCCTCACAAACATTTCAGCCCTGTTTGGATCTTATGACTACTTTTAGGATCAGATCCTTATTTCCCACACGTAGGATGTGACGTCCTCCCCTACCTTCCTTCAAATCAATGTAGTTTAGCTGGGAAGGTCATGGCAGCCTATGCCCTCTCAGGTGTATGAGTCAAGGGTCTGAAGTTCACTTTTGTTGTTTGTGTGCCCAGTCTATCAAGCTTTGCACGCTGGCTGACCTCAGTGGCGTTGGTATGGGATACATACAGGACGCTTTGACCAGTGGGCCCTTAGTACTGTATGCCCAGTGGTAACGTTTGCGGTTGGGAATTATAGCTGGAGGGCCTAGAAGATAAGTTCTACATGGATGAGGGCCTCATTGACAGCAGGGCGGTAAAGGTACGGTTCATGTTCTGCAGCGACTCAGCCACCCTGTCCTATGGTCTTCTACCTTTTAGTGCCATAGCACAGCCGGTCCAATAGCACAGAGAGTAGAGTGCTCGTTTTGACATCTATGCAGAGCCTGCTGTAGAGGTCCCAAATAAAGCCTGCACTCCAGTCGCCCATTTTGAAGTACCAGGAACGTTCACACCGAGATATGTGACGTATGAGGAGCAAATAAACCAGCAGAGAGCCGCAGTAGGGGTCTGCCCAGTGCCTATCAGGATAACAACACCTGTTGAAGTACTGATACCTAGAAAACCATGGACACTAAGGTATCCATTGAAAAAACCCTACCAGCAAGTAAGACGAAATGAAGATTTCCTAAACGCTGTCCTGGAAGAAACCCAAAAGGCCTTAATTGAAGACGAATGGTGACGTCATGAAGGCCCGGACGGTCTCGCAGAGAGGAGATATGATGACCCAAGGATGACACAAGAGATGAAATGCCATGAATAAGGATATTGTGAATCTAAAAAGAGAGAACGATGTTGAAATATAAAGAAGCTTAAGCTGTAAAGCAGGATGAAGCCATTCAACCAGCTCACGCCTGTACATATGCTTGTAACCGCAAGACAGCTAAGAAAACAGTGCGGCTTGCTAAGCTAAGTAGAAGAATAGAGCGGCAAGCGCCATTATACACAATCTACCTCAAAAAGAAGCATGTTATATAAGTGCAAGTCCACTTTACACAAAAGCAGAATTAACTCAGGTTACTAGAGGTCAAACAGGACAGGACGTATTCCAGCTAAAACGAGAAGAGGTGGCTGAATCGAAACTCAGCAGAGGCCACGTGAGCCAGGAAGAGCCAAGGTCAGACCAACAGAAGCAGCAAACAATAGCTTAGCGGAAATAAAACTTAAGAACAGAATGGCCTCTGAAGGCCGAGATAAGGAGGCGTAGGCAGGTTGCAAGCCAAATAAGAATTAAATGCCCAAATTGAAGGAAACTAGGCAGATTCATGGTGTGAGCAGCACGTGACCATATGAGCAAGAAGAAGCATGGGTTCACACCTATGCTTGGCTGTCGCCCAGACAGAGATATCATAACTTTTCCTGACAAGAAGACACCGTTTCGAGGCCAACCAGAGCCAATTAATTGACACAAAGCCACTAAAGTAATGAATGATTGAAGGGAAGGCCGGGTGAATCTTGGGGCACCCTGCACCTGGCTGACCATTCTGCGTGCTGCTAAGTAAAGTGAAGATTTATGCATGGGGTTGAAGCCAACCCAATCACAATGGACCAAATAATCTATAGTCCTTTAGAGAGTAGAACCAATGGGATGTCGTACTCATAGTGACGTCTACAAGAGTAATGTTAGAAGGAAGAGCTTAGACGCCCACCTGATAGTGTTTATCCAATCCCCTCACTCCGTTACCATATACAGATATAGTACCTATAGTAAAGTTACCTTTTCCTAACCAATAGAATTGCATGTTAACTTTTGAGCATTACAGTTTTGGGTATAAATCGTGCTGTTTGTATGATGTTTTTGGGAGTTGAAGCGAGACGGACTATCGCATCACTGTTCATTTCCATGTTTCCCTATTTTTTTGTACTTGTCATTAAACGGACTCCCCTTTGCCAAACCATTGAGTTGTCCTTATTGATTGGGGTTGGAGTAATTGACCTGCACCCCCATCCATCTCAAGGTGCAGCTATCTTGTCTTAAAGTACTCTGGAGCAAACCCCGACTCTATGGGCCGGCCGGGGGTCTCCGCAGTACACTTGGTAGCAGAGATTTGATGGTTATCGACTATCGATTATGTGATTAAAGTAAGACACCTATTGACCGTCGACATAAAGTAGCTCTAGGTCTTCGGCAATATCACAAGTCCTTTGCCATTTGGCTGAATAGACCGTGAAGCTCCCCATATACAATAGTAGTGGAAGCAAGAGTCTGCAGAAAGGGCCTGAAGGGCCCTGTTTTCCCAAACTTCCCTTCCTATTCCTACGGACAGCTGAGCGAGTGAAAAGCTGAAGGAGGCGGTAACAAAGGCGGTGATCCCGAGGGTCCAGAGATGAACCATGCGAACGGTGAGTGAAGCAAAACAAATTGAGTGCTTTGTCAAATCGTGCATGCCTTAGAACAAGTAAAGAGAAAAGGTAACGGAGGGAGGAGGGAAAACAAAATATAGTTAGAAGTAGAGAAGACTGTATATACATATAAGGGGATAATGACTGGAGAGCTATAAGAGATAAATGAGAGGTTACCGGAGTAGATACCCAAGAAGAGAGAGGTTACCGGGGTAGACACCCGAGAAGAGAGAGGTTACCGGGCAGACACCTGAGAAGTGAGATGATTCGCCTTATTCCTGCCCTTTAATATAGCATCCAGAAGAAACATGTACCCAGAGTCCCACACAATGGGGAACGACTAGGCTACCACAACGTTTAAAGACATTGTGAAAGGGGTACGTTTACACTCCATGAAGGGGTACTGATTAGAGGCAGAGATATTTGTGTCCAGCTGGTGTCCGTCTAGCCTGTTAAGTGTCTGTTTTACATGTTTGTCTGTTGTGACGTCACACATATGCATTGACATTTTTTGAGAAAACTGATTTAAACATTTCATGCGACTTGATAGCTGAGGCAGAATCGCCCATGAATTGATGTGTTTTTTTTAACAAATCGGTAGTATAACATTTTTTGGGAAAATTTGGATTGGAGATTGCAATATTTGGTGCTCGCTCATATTGTTAGAAGCTGTTTAAACCACACAAAAGCATTGACAAGTGTTATATAAGAGGAAAGGGAACAGATTTAAGCATGGAAAACATAACTCCATTAGCACACTTATGCAAGCAATTGCCAAAACACGCACCCAAGCTAAAGAAATATAGCATCGAGTGAGTTAAAGGTACCGCCCACAAGATGTTTATGCTGTGGCCACAAAATGGGTCTTTATCTAAAGCCGTCCTACAACATATGATGACATATTTGCATGCCACATATACAGGCAAGAAGTTAGAAAAATGCCTTGCTGTTCTCGAGTAGTGGAAAATTTACGAACAGGTAAAGGAGGAAGAGCCAGCAACAGATTGCATACTTAATGTATGCACAGAGGGGCGTGAGATGCCTACCGCGCCACCTGCCCCACCCAAAACGAGAGTTGAAGAAAGTAAGGACAAGGGATAATACCCGTTTAGGGAACTTAAATCAGCCACGGGGTACAGCAACCGAGGGAGAGATAAGGACAAAAATATTACCTCCGCACTCCCAAGGAACAAGGGGAGACGCGTTGATGAAAGGAAAGAACAGGCACAGACAAGTACATCTCTCGTCAAGGAGAAAGAAGGGAAGAGATGGAAAGGGAGTGAAGACAGAACTGATGAGATAGCATTCGCAAAAGACGAATGGATGGGAGGACAAATTCTATTGAAACTCCATGGGAAAGGCAGTGATGACACAAGGCAAAATGAGTTAAGAGACGAAAGGATAAGAAGGAAAGGCAGACAAAGGCGAACAGCTATATCGCAAAGAGCAAGAAAAACAGCTTGATCGCAACCCAAGAGCAGCCTTTGATCAGGACAGACAGAAACAGCAAAGGTTAGAAGAAGAGCAAAGGGTATGTGAGAAAAGAATAAGAAGACGAAGAGATGAGGAAATTCGAAGGGCAGATGAACGTAGAAATGAAAAGAGAAAGGAAGAAGATAGGGGCAGAGAAGAGGCGAGGAAGCGCAAAGAATTTGATGATGACATAGAACGTAAGCGAAGACAGAGAGCACGCGATCCTGAATATCTATGGAGAGAGGTTAAAAAACCCGCTCCAGTAGTAGATTGGGAAGACATCTAGAATTCTTTCCTGCATACGATTCAGTACTAGGCAAGTCTAGGGCAAATATTGAAGATGACTTCGACACCAGAAGCATCGGAGAAACGATCGATTGAATATATAATGAAATGGGGCTAGAACAGACACCCCAAGGGGAGGGGGAAGATGAGTGCTTGGAAAGCACTAAGCTGTACGACACTGAGGATGTCACCCAAAGAAGTGGGAATAGTGAGCTATCCCTGGATAGATTAGAAATAAACAGGAACAAGGAGGATACAAGAAGTTGTGTGAATTAGGGACAATGTCCGACTCCGAAAGGGAGGAGCGTGAGGAAACTGGAGAAGGGAGGCAGAGCGAAAGATGACTCCCAAAGGAAAAAGGGATACAATGGTCAGACACTAGCAAGTCTACACTGAAGGCATCAGAGTCAGCCACACAGTCTGACCGACATGAAGGAGTACCTCATGGTCAGAGGGGGGTGTCTTCACCGCCCTATGTAGATAGACTAAGGACATTACTGGGTAGACTGCGAAGCAGGAATATTATTCCTGAAATAGATAGGACGACAATGAGAAAAGAGGATGAGGGCTGCGCATTCCAATTTCCTCTACTAAAGAAGGGGGGAACACGTTAGCTATAGGGGAAATTAAGGGCCTCCTAATCGCCATACTTGGTGAGAGAGCAGACGATGTGCGGACATGAGCAGGCTACCCTGGTGTAACCACAATTAATACCACGCATGACGGGGTGCCATTTAACAATTGTAGAGCAGCAGTATGGAAAGCGCTACGAGTACTTTACCCAGATACTTCCGATATGGGAGCTATAATGACTCAAATAATGAAGGATTCTGAGGATCCGTTAATTTAAATACAGAATTTCCGAGACGCTTGGGTGCTCGAAACGCATGAATCTTGGACAAAACCTATACCTGTGTTTTACCATATATTGTGCCAAGGGTTGCCAGAGCCGGTGCAAAAACAACTCAAGAAATTGGTAGGAGTTGAAGCCAAACCTTGAGCAGAAATACAGTTGACCATCGCCCATTATTGTAGACTGTTGCAAGAAAAGAATCGCAAAAAGGAAGCGAATCGTAAGGGTGAAAAAGCGAAGTTGGTGCAAAAGAAATTGTCAAAGTATGCTCCTGAGGGAGCCATGCTAACCAGCGCAGCTGAATCAAGCGTGCAGCAGGTGGCTAGTCCACAACAAAATAATCAGGGTAACGTAGGGCTTTACCCACAGGGAAGAGGATTTAGAGGAAGAGGATGGCAGAGCAATCAGGGAGGCTTCCAAAATAAACAAAGAGGCTTTTAAAATATGCAAAATGGTAACCAAGATATGTCAAATGGGCAGATGATCCGACCACCTCCAGTTTGTTGGCTGTGCGGGATGACAGGGCACTTAGCTCGCGCATGCAGAAGTCAAGGCATGATCCTTGTCCGGCGAGGCCATAGATACTCAGAGTTTTACAGGAGCTCACAGTCGAGTTCCCTTTACAAACGCACTCCCAGTCTGCATAGGAGAGTGCAAAATGAATGTACCTTTATTATATTCACATCAAACCCCAGTAAATATTTTGGGTCGAGACTTAATGACAAAGTTGTACATGACAATATCTTTCACGGAGGAGGACATAGTATGCTCCACTCCAGGAATGCTCTATTCAAATGTATGCAAAATGGTTAGAACATACTCAGGACACATAGCCATGAGGTCCATACCATTAGAGCCAGAAATCTTCACATATGGCATGCGTGTGCTTATGGCGGGATTGCCAGGTCTTGCAGACAGGACCATGAGAACCCCTGATGAGTTTTTATTCAGACCAAAAATACTGATGCATGAGGAGGAGGGACAAGTATTTCCCTTGATGATACACACAGCTGCAGTGCGAGGAAAAGTGGTCTTGGTGGATGGTTACGATGATGAAGCAAGAAAATGGTGCGCGATAATTGCCATTGAAGAAGGATATCGAGTGACTGATGTCACCGATGACGATCTGTCTGAAGAACAAACAGAAATGGGAGAGACAATGGTGGAAGTGAGTCTCACCTTTTGGGTAAAGATGATTAAAAGAGAAGTACCTCAGAAAATGATGTTGGCACTTAAACGTCCTGAATAGTTTGATGAATATATAGCTAAAGTGTCTGTCTGAGTGTGGACTACAATTTCTGCCGTGATGGACCAGGGCATCTTAGTGACGTCAGAGTCACCATGTAATACATCAGTGTCTCCTGTCAAAAAATCAAAGGATGGGTCTTGGCATTTAATTCAGGATTTACGCCCAATAAATGATATTGTTGAGGCCGAGTTCCCTTTAGTCCCTAACCCAGCTACAATTCTATGTAATATACCTGTTGAGGCAGAATATTTCACGGTGCTTGACTTGAAAAATGCATTTTTCTCAATCTCGTTGCACCGTGACTCACAAGATCTGATGTCATTCACGTTCAAACAAATGCATCTGAAAAGCATGTGGCTGCCACAGGGATACTGTTAGTCTCCGTCTATTTTCAACAGAGTCCTGCAGATGGATTTGAGCAATATTGCACTAAAAAGTGTTGTCTTACAATATGTGGATGAGATCCTAACTTGCAGCACCATAGAAGAGCAGTGCAGGCACGATTCTGTTCAGCTACTGACCATACTGGCTGAGAAAGGATATAAGGTTGACAAGGAAAAGTTACCATATTGTCAACAGGAAGTGCTATACATAGGCCAGCTGATCTCACATGAAGGAAAGAAAGTGATCCCAGAAAGGGCTGAAGCCATACTGAACACAGCTAAGCCACACACGATAAAGCAAATGCAGAGCTTTTTAGGCCTGTGCAACTATGTTAGGGCATGGGTTTTTGATTACAGCTCTTATACTAAGCCTTTACTTCAGGCCCTAAAGAAGGCCCAAGTGACGAAAGAAAAGATTGAATGGTTGAGGCCATGGAGAAAGGGTTTGCTGAACTCAAGAGAGCTATTTGTACAGCTCCAGTTCTCGAAATTCCCAATTATGCAGAGGAATTTTACCTGTTTTCCCACACAAATAGCAGCGTTATGACAGCAGTGCTCACTCAAAGAACTTCGTTGGGGTACAAGCCCCTGGCATATTACAGTGGGAATCTGGACCCAGTAATGAGAGGTCACTTCCCATGTGAACAAAGTTTAGCTGCCGCAGCGTTCGCCATAGCAAAGGCGACAACCATTGTAATGGGAGGCTCCATGATGTTGTAAGTCGAACACTCATTATTTGCCATTCTAGAGAAACCAAAGGGCACATTGACATCCCAGAGAGCTTCTGCTTATGAAGTGATCATATCAAACCCATCGATTAAAATGGTCCAATGCAACATAGTGAACCCAGCTATGTTCATCGCAGAACCGGTCACTGAGGGAGAACCCATACATAATTGTGCAAATTATGAAGAATTTTATTATGAAATACCCAGGGTGAGAGAAAATGCCTTGGCAGGAGGAGAGATCGTCTTCATTGACGGGTCTTTGAGAATCGATCAAAATGACAGGCAGAGATATACAGGCGTTGCTGTGATAAAGCACACAGCTAATGGAGAGTTTCAAGTGCTTCTTAGTGCATGAATACCATTTCATTATTCAGCACAAGCTGCAGAATTAGTGACGTTGATACTCGCCATTGAGAATCACGCAGACCAGAAAGTAACAGTGTACAGTGACTCCGCCTATGTAACGTCAACACTGCACGCAGGCTTAGTGTGCTGGAAAAGGAGGGGCTACCTCCGAGCAGACGGCACGCCAGTGCAGCACGCAGCCTTATTGGACAGGTTGATTAGGCACTACAGCTCCCAGTGGGCATAGCGGTCGTGAAATGTGCCGCCCACACCAAAGGGACAGATTTGATCTCATGCGGAAATCAAGCAGCAGACACGGAGGCCAAGCGTATGGCATCCAAAAGGGAGACGAATATGGAAGTGGAAGCTATGCATGCCAATGGACTAATGATGCTTACGCAAACCACGCCTGAAGGTTACAACAATTTGGGGCAAACACAGTTAATGGAACTCCAAGGGGAGGCGCCGCAGGATGAGAAAAACCTGTGGAGACATCAAGGGTGTTCTTTAAACCCCTCTGACAGCTTGTGGTGACAAGACAGCACTGGTAAAGAAGTAATACCTGTAGCCCTATTAAAAATAGCGCTGGAGCAGTTACATTACCCGGAGATATGACAAAGGAGAATCTAGCAGCAATGCTCGCAGAAGACTGTTTCAAACCGAATTTAGCTGAGCATGTTGCATTCTTTATGGTGAACTGCATAATCTGCCAGCAATTCACTGCTGGGCACACACTAAACGTAATGAGAGGAGTCATCCCCAGGCCAAATGGGCCTTTTCAGCACTTGCATGTTGATTACGTCGAGGTTGGAGAGGTTGCAGAGGGGACCTGGCCTAGCAGTTCAGGCTGGGCTGCTACCTTCGGTGGCGGCAGCTGCTGACTGATTTGCACATGGCTGGTCCCCTTTTGCAATGGCGCAGACGGGCTAAAAAACGGTGGTGTGGAAGGTTGCCCAGAGCAATTCCCAGTGGGTTAGATTCATTCAAAACCTTCCACCCATCACTTTTGGGGTCTGTTGATTACGTCGACATGATTCAAGTATGTAACGGGTACAGATACTTAATTGTTGTGGTGTGTCCATTCTCTAGATGGATAGAGACAGGTCCTTGTACACACCCAAATTCTACCTGTGCGGCCACATTTTTAGTGAGGGAAGTGTTCCCCAGGTGGGGGGTGTTCGAAGTCATGAGATCAGATAATGGCCCTCACTTTGTCAATGCAGTGTTCAAGCAGATTAACTTGCTGCTTGGTATAAAGCATAAGTTCTGGTCGGCATATCATCCACATGGTAATGGGATCTGTGAGAATCTCAATGGCTTCTTAAAGGAAAGGATAGCCAAGTTGAAGCTTACTCTAAGGAAGGGTTGGTTGCACTGCCTTCCACTGGCATTGTATGCTCTTCGGAACCAACGTGGCTCCGACTATCACTTTACACCACACTAGATAGCCACAGGAAGAAGAATGAGAACTCCCCTAACACCCCGAGATAGAGCTAGATGTGATGCCTAGTCAACAGGAAAGGTTTTTAGGATCTGAAATGCAAAACTATATGAACTGTATGACATCTTTCCTTACTGTAATTTCAGACCAGCTGCAGCAACGACGAAAAGGGTGCAGCGCAGCGCAGAACACAGAAGGAGACACGCATCAGACTCAGTTCAAGGTCCGTGTGTTCAACTCGTCTTCCCTGGAGATGCCGTCTTGGTGAGGAACCATACAAGGAAAAGGTGGGACGAGCCAAGATTCAACGGTCCTTTTATGATAGAGGACTGCACTCCATCCATTGTGAAGCTACAGGGCAGGAGAGCATGGATTTTTCTCGGTGATATCAAACCCTAGATCGGAGAAGTCCCCTGCCTGCACCCCAATGAGAGGAATCGACGACCAATGGGGAAGAACCACAGCACGTGCAGACGAGACCCATGACAAGGAAGAACAACGCATGACCAACTAGACAAAGACAAGGAACCTTTGTGCAAAAGGTTGTGGCTTCTTTTTGGACATTCCTCTAAGCAAAAAAGGGGATAAGGACATACAAACGGACACTCTGTGCATCCTAGTTGCAGGGAAAGAAGAAAATTGCACGTGTAAGCCACAACATAGTCCGTTGACTTTGAACTTTGGACTGCGGCACGCTGAAGCCTTGATGAGAAAAAGACTATGCCAAATTTTGACCGAGGACATTTACGTTGGAAACAAATACAGTAAACCGATTCATTCAGCACCAAGACCTTATTCGAAATCACTTCTGGTGCCCCACAGTAGAGACATCACAAAGGACGTGTCACCTATTTAAACCTAGTGCTAAGATCATAGCCGTCACTGGTAGGGAGGCTCACCAGTGTCACAGACTTTATCCAAGACCCTGAAAACGAAAAAATAATAAGACAACTGCTTACTGTCATTGCCGAACAATCTATTATGCTCCCTGAGTACAGTAGGGAAGAATCAAATGACCCCAACACAGGCAGAAATAGATGATCTCATCAACACACTGTTCTTTCGCATAATCGAAGATTGTTCAACTCTCATTGGGAGAACAACAGACACACTCACATTTCTTCGGGATCCAGCAAATACTGAACATTTGAGCCATCCGTTGAATAAGATAATCATTCTGGTCGCACTCCACGCGACCAGACAGTGCAGACATTGTTTACATCAAGGGGAACACATATAATCCTGAACCCAGCAAGACAGGACAGATGTCCCTGTCACCAGAAGACAGCTTATTGGCGCACAATGTCCTTTTTCGCCTAGTCACAGACTTTCCAGAACTGGTGAGGAGACCTATCGAGGTTGACATCCTCACCTTCATCAGAGATACAGCTAATATCGCACAGATGGGAATGCTCCTGCATGGAATCATACTCCAAGTGCAACTTTCCAATCATCAGAGAGAGTTAATGAGGAGATTTTAAGAAAACTTTCCGCTGTGGGACAGATCGAAGGAACAGATTCAAGAACTTCACTTGTTATATTTGTTATTATTTTTCCCTATTTCTTCATACTGACCAGTGTCCAACATGTCCTCAGGACTGAAGCAGATTCGAGGGGTGGACTGGGAGCTGACTTACTTTGAACATGCACAGTAAAAGGGCTCACTGAAGTGTTATATAATCTGTTTTTCCCATAGTCTAGCAGAGGAACTTTATCCTGAAATAAGAGACAATCCATCGCCCGCAAGAGGGTGGACACTTGTGAACCATCTAACACTCGCAAACGCAGCATTTGGAAGACGATATTGGTTAAGGAAATAATAACGTTGACATTTGGTGAATGATCGAGATGGGGGCTGAGAGCAGCAACCTGGTCCTTCCACAAGCAGAGAGGCACCCCCGCTTCTCTGGAAGGAAATGCTGTCGCCTTACATATCGAACCATAACGTACTTATGCATTGTATTTATCATTATTTTACTGTCATTAACTATCAGAACTGCATTCTTTATTGGTGCACGAAGCGTTCCAATTTCAGTGCACCCACGTCATGATACACGCATGAAACCCACAAGAGCACCCAGACCCTATATAGTCATTCCAGTCCCTAGAAAATCTGATGGTAGAGTAAATGAACTTGAAATGAACGTGATTAATAGTGATATACACACACACATGGTAACAAATGAAAAGAAAAGCCGGAGACAGGGTCGGCATGACATGAATGAAGAAAAAATACTGACAACTACATGCACAAACACACTCTGAATGCATACGAAACATGCCCAGTGTCAATGACCGCAGAACCACAAACGAAAACAGTAGAGAAGATGAGACTGCCTGCCATAAAAACCTTCACAGAGGATAGTGGGAGAAAACAAGAAGAATTAAGGGAAAGACCAACAGAAGTAGTCATATCCTAAACCCTTAAGAAAACAGAAGCGGCCTCAGAAAAACTCTCCGCAAGGACACAGATGTTAGTAGACTTACTATTCCCACACATAGCCAGAGCGAGGAAACTGCATGAGGAACTGAAAAACAAAACTGCAGAGACTGTATTGACAAGCACACATGTTCTAACACAAGGGACAGGTACCAGTTCCACATTACAGCCATATACCAGACCAGTGTCAGGCTGGTTGGCATGGGCGTTCGAACACAGCAGAAAAAAGATGCATGAGGATCGGGAAAGAGCTGCCAGACTCTTGTCCACTCAAATGGCACAGATGAGGAGACCTGCACCATGGACCGGGATACCTGAAGATCCTCCAGCGAGAAAAAGCCATACAGAGGCATTCAGAGATGTAGTTATAGCAAACTACAGGAAAACCTTTCAGCACATCTGGGAAACATTTGGTACCAGCACATGAAGGAAGTTGGAAGACGAAAATCCAAAGGCGAATGCTTCGTTTGTTCACTCTACCGTACAGCATGGGGAAGTCCAAGATCTTCATGGCTGTAGAAATTGGTGTCCCGAGAGCACACTGTTTCTCACACATAGCAATGTGCAATACCAGAGGCCAGTTCATGGGAAGTGATGCCTCATTGACATGGGCAACTGAAACAGCTTACCCTGATGAAGATGATTATGTCCAGGACATTAAGACAAGAAACAGGGCCATACTAGGAATCATGTGATTAGATACGAGAAGCCTGGAGTTAAAGGAACAGGAATAAGATGGGAAGTAAACCTGAGATTGAACGTCCAAGGGAAAACTCCAGAAGAGGCTGAAATTTGGAAAAACAGAGGCCAAATGCAGATTTGGGGAACAGTGCTTTCACCAGACGGATGGGAGAAAGGAGTAGTGATCTGCAGAGCATGGGTGGTCCTCGGAGCCTGTAAGGAAGCCATTGAAAACTCACAAAGACTGTGCAAGCCAATATGACCAAAACTTGCAAAACTACTGACATGGGTCGAAGACAGAGGAGGACCCCTGCAGATAGTGCCACTAGAAAGTCTGAAATTGTGCTTCAGGAACAATGGCAAAAGAAAGATGGGAGAGAATCAGAACTGTGGACGAATTTTTGATGCTCCAGGAATGGATCACGGAACCGCAGTGATTATGGATCATTATTGGGCATGTGGACCCAAAGCATACATCAGACTGCCGAAAAACTGGAGAGGCAAATGCACAATACTGAACGTCCACGTTCTAGCATTAGTAATCCCGAAAAGCGACCTGAATATTGACAGTTTCCCGAAAGCAGATGCTCACCTGAGGAAGAGGAGATCTGTGGAACTGATAACTCGAATAAAGAGAGAAAATTACTTTTCCACTAAATCAGAAGAAGCATTCCATGGACTCCCATATGAACATAGGCTGTTCAGCCTCACCTCATCAGTATTCACAACGATTTTCATGCCACGAATCCAAGTTGGAGTAAATACTAAATGGTTGCAGATAACCAGATGGGAGTTATTACAAACCATCAACACGACAATAAAAGGATTCAATCCAATCAAGGAAGAGCTAAGAGCCATCCGACTGATGACTCTCCAGAACAGATATGTACTTGACATGATCACAGCTATGGATGGAGGAGTTTGTGCAAAAATAGGAGAATCATGTTGCACATTTATACCATCTCACGACGAGGAAAATGGAACTTTAACAGAAGCTATAAGCATGCTGACAAACCTGCAGAACCAGATGATCAATGAAACCGACGAAGTTGATGATGACAGCTGGTTTGGATCACTGTTTTCATGGGTTCCACAATGGATGGAGGATGCATTCAAATTCTTGGGAGCCCTGCTAGTGATGATATTATTGAGAGTTTGTGTTATCAAGATAATACTCTCGCAATGCCAGAAAACTGCAAAGAAAGCCATAGGGATGAAGGTCATGATTGATGTCAAACCAGGATGGAAGCCCAGAGATCTGATTGATGAAGAAATAAGAGACTATGTGAAGGCTAGCAAGTACGCACCAGAAGGTACAAAGTTTCTCTACCCCAGAAAACGCAGAAATTATGAAGGAAAAACGATTTACTGCAGCCTAAATGGACAATGTCAGCTGATGACATGGAACAAAGACGAACATGTAAAGACAGAAGGAAGCTTGAGAGGAGTGATAAAAATATGGACTCCAAAGAGACACTTCTTCAAACCATCATGTACAAACCCAGAAGATGAAGAGGGGATGAACCCAGAAGATGAAGTGAAGATGAATCCAAAGGAGGAAGTGGAAGTGGTCAATGAATCGACTAGAGGGGGGAGTGTACAGGAGGTCCCAAATAAAGCCTGCACTCCAGTCACCCATTTTGAAGTACCAGGAACGTTCACATTGAGATATGTGACATATGAGGAGCAAATAAACCAGCAGAGAGCCGCAGTAGGGCTCTGCCCAGTGCCTATCAGGATAACAACACCTGTTGAAGTACTGATACCTAGAAAACCATGGACAGTAAGGCATCCCTTGAGAAAACCCTACCAGTAAATAAGACGAAATGAAGATTGCCTAAACGCTGTCCCGGAAGAAACCCAAAAGGCCTTAATCGAAAATGAATGGTGACGTCATGAAGGCCAGGACAGACTCGCTGATAGAAGATATGATGACCCAAGGATGACATAAGAGATGAAATGCCATGAATAAGGATATTATGAACCTAAAAGGAAAGAACGACGTTGAAATTTAAAGAAGCTTAAGCTGTAAAGCAGGATGAAGCCATACAACCAGCTAACGCCTGCACATATGCTTGTAACTGCAAGAAAGCTAAGAAAACAGTGCAAATTGCTATGCTAAGTAGAAGAATAGAGCAGCAAGTGCCATTATACACAATCTACCTCAAAACAAAGCATGTTATATAAGTGCAAGTCCTTTACACAAAAGCAGAATTAACTCAGGTTAGTAGAGGTCAAACAGGACAGGATTCGTATTCCAACTAAAAGGAGAAGAGATTGCTGAATCAAAACTCAGCAGAGGCAACGTGAGCCAGGAAGAGCCAAGATCAGACCAATAGGAGTGAACAGTAGCTTTGCGGAATCGAAACTTAAGAGCAGAATGGCCTCTGAAGGCCGAGATAAGGAGGCGTAGGCAGGTGGCAAGCCGAATAAGAATTCAATGCACAAATTGAAGGAAACTAGGCATATTCACGGTGTGAACAGCACGTGACCATCCGAGCAAAAAGAAGCATGGGTTCACAGCTACACTTGGCTGTCGCCCAGACAGAGATATCATAATTTTTTCTGACAAGAAGACACAGTTTCGAGGCCAACCAGAGCCAACTAATTGACACAAAGCAACTAAATTAATGATTGATTGAAGGGAGGCCGGGTGAATCTTGGGGCACTCTGCACCTGGCTGACCATTCTGCGTACTGCTAAGAAAAGTGAAGATTTATGCATGGGTTTGAAGCCAACCAATCACAATGGTCCAAATAATCTAGGGTCCTATAGAGAGTAGAACCAATGGGACGTCGTACTCATAGTGTCGTCTACAAGAGTAATGTTAGAAGGAAGGGCTTAGATGCCCACCTAATAGTGTTTATCCAATCCCCTCACTCCGTTACCATATACAGATATAGTACCTATAGTAAAGTTACCTTTTCCTAACCCATAGAATTGCATGTTAACTTTTGAGCGTTACAAGTCAATGATGACGAGGTATGGGTATAAATGTTACTGTTTGTATGAAGTTGTTGGGAGTTGGGAGTTGACGCGAGACGGACTATCGCATCACTGTTGATTTCCATGTTTCCCCGTTTTTTTGCACTTGTCATTAAACAGACTCCCCTTTGCCAAACTATTGAGTTGTCCTTATTGATTGGTGTTGGAGTAATTTAGCTGCACCCCATCCATCTCAAGGTGCAGCTATCTTGTCTTAAAGTACTCTGGAGCAAACCCCGATTCTATGGGTTATCCCAGCAGTGCACTCGGCTGTTTAATTCTAGCAGTGTGAGGCTTCTCTAGACATGCACGGCTTGTGCTATATGGCCCCAGCAGTTCACTGGCAGTGCTGCTCAACAGTGCACGTTTCGACCAGCAATGCCACACTGGAGCATGGTGAGATTCCTCTTGCAGTGCTCTGCCAGTGTTATAGAACACTGCCAGTGTGTGAATCGACCTGTATTGCCCCACATTAGCATGGCGAGCTTCCTCTTGCAGTACCTTGTCAGTGCTACGTGACCTATGCAGTGTTGTGTCTGTGCTATAAGAGTCCTGTGGTGTGAGAACCCTTTAGCAGTGTCATGTCAACACTGTAGGACTCCAAGACTGTGAAGCTCTGCCATCAATCCCATGCTAGTGTTAAGTGTTAAAGTATTCTGTTAGTGTGGGCTTTTCCATCAGGGCCACAGTAAGCTTCCTGAAGCAGGACTTTGCCACTGCTACATGTCTCTAGCAGCATATCTTGCATGCCAACGTTCAGGCTCTGTTCACGTCTTAATTTGGACACATTTCCCAGGCATGGCCTAGTTATTGAACTTAGACAATCTTGCAAGCATTGTTCTTGTCTCTGAACCAAACCACTTTTAATCATTGTCCTTGTGAGATTCTTGACTACTAGTCACGAACATAAGTCTTAAACAACTCCAGGCACCACCCAGGCTCATATGTAGTCCTGTTATCACTCAAACTGATTGCATAGCATCACAGCTAACCACAGCTGTCCATCTCCAATCCTTCAGGTTACAACCCTGCCACCATGCCACACACTGTCCAGATTAGATCTGCTCACTGGTGCTCCAGAAACCTACCTAATGTCCCACGCAGCCAGCCAACCTCTCCCCATCCTGCAACCACCTACCCCGCTCCTCCACATCTATACCTGCAGCCCCCTCACCCCTCTGCACCACACCCAATTCAATGCCCATCTACCCCCCAACTCTCAGTTCCCCTGCTAGCCCCACAACCACCCCCCATGAAGACCTCACACCTCCCAGGACAGAGCTGCACTCTGGCACTCTAGAATTGAAACCATTCAGCCCTCCAGCCACCCTCCCATCTCCCCTCACTACTCTCTTCAACCACCTCTCAACTCCACTTCAACACACCCACCCCCAATAATTTCTCCACTTCTCCCTCTGCCCACATCATCCTTACAATCTCCCCTTTCCCTCGCCGCTCGCACTTCCCTTCCCTAAGTGCAGCAAGGGTCACCCTGGCTAATACATCAACTTCAACAGCTCCACCCACACTCACTCGCACTCCCCCCCAATTCACTGTGAGGACACTGGTCTCATTCACCTGAGGTCCTCCCACCCTCACTCGTCTCCTCTGCTCCATCTGAGATCCCACACTTTACGCCCACCCTGCTCCATCAAACACTCTCATCCCACACTGACCCTGCCTATCTCTCTTCTCCTACCCCCAAACGACCTGGTCCTACCAGTTGCCCACCTACTCCCACTCCCAACAATCCCCCATCCCTTCCTCTAACCCCCCCCATCCTTTCCATTGCCTCCTCTCACCTCCTCACCGCCCAAATCCCCTCCAGTCCTACACTAACACACCTCTCCACCGACACCCAGTCAGATCCTCACACTCGCCACCCTACTCCACCACTGCATACATCAACCCGCCTTTCACCCCTAACACACTCCTCCTCCAGATACAGAAGCTGCTCTCTTGAATACTCATCAATGCCAGGTCAGTCTCCAAAAACAAACATAACATCTTCGACTTAATCTCAGATGAAAACCCGGACATCCGCTCCATCACAAAAACCAACGACTAAAAAACTATCACACACGAGGCATTCACCCCAGAGACTGATTGTTCAGAATAGATCCAGCAGAGGAGAAGGGTTTGACATATTCCATGAACACCACCTCTCAGTCCTATTGAAGGATAATTTATCCTGCAGCACTGACTGTGATTCACTGCTAATGAAGATACATCTCCCCCTTCAGTCATTCACAGCTTCTTACTCCCACACAGAACCCCTGGATACAACAGGAAGTTTGCAGACTTCCTTAGTGATGCCCGATCAGCCACCGTAATTCAGCATCCATCTCTCACTATATTAAGAGACTTCAGCATCTGGTTTGACACTCTCTCAAGCCCAATGACCCGCTCCCTCTGATAACCTAGAAGCTCTCATTTTGACCCAACTAATATCTCTACCCAGCCCCATTGCAGGACACACCCATGACGTTGTATTCAGCTCCATGAACCTGATTTCCACTCTGCTCCCCCTCCTTTTACTTGGACAGATCACTCCACAATCTTTTTCTCCTTCTTGATCACCCCGCCCTCCACTCCTGTCATACCAACCTTCCCTCTCCAACCTCTCTCGCTCCCATCCCTGTCTGGAATAATGTCAATGTTAACCCTGATCTAGCCAGCTCCCATCTAAACTCACTCCCCCCGCACTCTCACTACAGGAAGGCCCCTGCTCCAATGAACTTTCCGATCAGTGGCTCTCTAATGCCCTCATTCACCTCACTGCAACAAGACATAGCTCTCGGAGACCAGGGACTACCAGCCAGAGATTAGGAAAGCCAAAATAATCTTCTATGGGAACTGAATCTCCAACTCCCCCAATCCTAACCAGGAAGTGCACAGAATCATCATGCTGCTCAATCCCTCTCTCCCCTAACTCCCAATCACTCTGCAACACTCTGTCCGACTACTTTCACAATATCACTACAGATAGACACTGTTCCATGCTCTTAAAACTAGCTCTGGTGCCCTCCGCCTCACCCTGTTCCCCACCCAGTCCCAGCCCTTCTCCCTCTATGTTGGTCCTCTCCTCTTTCACCCCTATCTCACACCCTGAGATCCTCGAACTTCTAGCACAAAGCTGACCTTCAGTCTCCCCCAGAGACCTCTGCCCCCAGCCTTCTTAAGAACATCCTAATGACAACTTGTGCAAGCAGCATTGCACTGTCCATTGTTAACCAGTCCCTCTCCTCAGGTATCTTCCTGGAGGCCTTCAAATCTCTTAAAGAAACCTGTTTTGACCCTCTCCTTCCCTCCAACTACCACCCATTTCTAACACCTGCTTCATTGCCAAACTTGTGGCCCGCACTGCATACAAATAGCTCTGCCTCTTCACAGAAACCAACAACCTCCATTACCCAGCCCAAATGGGCTTCAGACTGCTCTTAGGAACTGAGTCTTTGCTTGTGTCGTTTTGGGAAGAATTAAAAATAACAGCAGACTCAGAAGGATGTGCTGCGCTCATCCTCCTCACCCGTTCTGCTGCCTTGGACATAATTGACCACGCCATGCAGACAGGCTACATTCTATAGGAATCAAAGACTCTGCTCTAACATGGATCTCCTCCTTCCTCTCGAAGCACTCGCTAATTATTTCTCCCCCCTTTCACTTCCCTCTCTCTCCCTGTTCCGAAAAGGGTCCCTCAGGGAGCCTCCTTGTCTCCTCTCATCTTCAATAATTACCTTAGCCCACTCCCTACACTCATCCACTCTCATAACCTTATCTGCTATAACCCAGATAATTCTCAAGATCCCTAAAACACCAGCCTCCCCCGCCCTGACCTCTCTTCCTGCCTTTCTGAAATCAACCACTGGATGATGGCCAACCGCCTCCTCCTCAACCCTGACAAATTGCAAATCCTAATATACGACAAATACTCTCCTTCCCCAACAGATCCCCTGCCCATACTCCCTAGGACCCATTCTCTGCAACATCCACTTCTGTAAAAAACCTCAGATGCACATTGGACTCAAATCTATCACTCTCCCACCACATCAACTACATGTCCAGTACCTGCCTCCTCCACCTACGCATCCTCATGAGAATCTTCCCGTACCTCTCCCACCCACACTGAGTCTCTGCAATTCTTGCCATCATCCTCTCACGCATAGGGGGTCATTACGACCTTGGAGGTAGCCATGCCACCATTTGCGGCATGGCTACCCCCATTCCGGGTACCAGGTCTGGGTTCCTGGATTGGGGAAATACTGGGCCATTCCGACCTTAGAGGGCCCAGTATTTCCCCAGTCCAGAAACCCATCCCCATTCCCATTCAAGCCCCATAGGGCTCAATGGGAATGGGGAGCATGCTAACAACGGGCCCGTTAGTAACGGGCCCATTGTTAGCATGCTGGACCGCTCGTGGGACCAGCTAAGGACGCCTGGTAAAACCAGGCGTCCTTAGCGGGTCCCATTCGTCGGACTTGTAATGAGCCGGTAGGGGGTTAACGGTGCCGGCAGCTCTACCGGCCCCGTTAACCCCCTACCTCCAAGGTCGTAATGACCTCCATAGAATATGCAAACTCCCTTTACTTGGCCGCTCTGGCATATCAGCTCAGGAATCTCAAAAGAATCCCAAACTCTGCTGCCCATCTCCTCCTTGTCCTCTCACCAAGAGAACATATTAGCCCTGCACTCAGAATACAACACTGGCTATCTATCGGCCAATGGATCACATTTAAAGCCATGTTCTGCTCTTCTCATCGTTAACCACCGTTACAATTCTACCAGTTTGGGAGGATCATCATTCTCCGTCCAAGCCCCCTCCATCTGGAACTCCCTTCCACTCCACATCTGCTGCTTTGACATCTATCTCTCCTTCAGAAGGGCCCTAAAAACTTGGCAATTCCCCACAGCAACCTGAAACCCTCTTCCCCGCCCCAATTTCTATAATCATGGCATCATTCACATGAATCTGTCTCACCCACATCAAAGCACCAACAAAGCACCAACAGGCGGATATGCAAGCCATTGCCATACAGCCGGCCTTCACACTCAATCCACACACCAAATCAAAACACCAACAAGCCACATGTACATACACCTACTGGCGGATGCCATTGTTTTAGTGACCCGCCCTGCACACTCAATCCACACACCCCCCAGTGTACACTAACACACAACAGCCAACCTGGCCTCTTTCTCTCAGCCTGTTATGCATACACATCCTGTGTATAGCTGCTTACAGTTTGAGGGTAGGCAGTATATTACTCAAGAAATGTGTTAGGATTCCCTGCCGAGGGCATGAGATAAGTACTGGATTCTCCCATCTCTTACACCCCGCCTTAACTACACATCTAGAGAATCCATGTTGTTAGTCTACTATCAAAGATATATGGGGATTGCTGATAAATGTACTCAGAAGACTTTGGGAATTGGAATAACAAGGTCCAGTATGTCAGCCTGTCTATTATGCTTAGAAGATTATTGGACCAGCATGTTCTATTCCCTAGTCTTGGGAGGGTAGCTCGGGGGCAACATGCTCGCCTTGGAAGCAAGACGATACTGAGCACCACAGGTTCGATCCCCGGGTCTGCACTTAGAAACCTCTGGGTATTAAGCGTGATATAAATAACATATCATATCATATCATTCCACCTAGAGATAACACAGCCCTTTACAGATTACATTAGCACCCATCTACTTAAATACAAGCCTCAAAGTACTATGCATGCACCTCTTCATTGAACTTCAACCACAGGCATGGCTACCAACTGCACGCATTAGAATGCAGGGACGACTACGACAAAAATGTGGTCTTTCTGGACATATATGGCTCCTCAGACTTAAACACAGCTCAAAGCACCTCTTTCCATCAGAATGCAGTGACAACCTATAACAAAATTCGGTCTTGCTGGACACTTAACAAGTTTTTCTTGCCATCACACATACTTCCCCCACTCATCACCCATCCATGTGCCTGACTTTGTAGCTTTTTGGAGCCCGCCCAGCCCTCCTTACTCCTTATCCTGGCCAAATACACACACAGATTCTAGCCTCCTCGCAATTTCCCTTGAGGGCTTTGTAACGCTCACCTGATTCCCACAGAGGCGCGGGTCTTGGCAGGAAGCTGTCTGCGACTCGAAAAGTGATGTGCAGGACTCGATTGGCTTCTGGGGTCGAACCTCTTCGCACTGTGTGTCAGACTCGAAGAGTGAGGTTTCTGCAGGTGAAAGAATATGGGGGTTAATGGTCTGGGTAGTTGAATGTCCCTCTCTCCCTCTCTCTTCCCAGCTTTTTCGTAGAGCCCCCAGGTCAACGTGCTCACCTTATATAGGTGAATGCTGGGCTCTCCATCTGCGTCTGGTGCAGGGTGCAGTTGCCAGTTCCTTCACTGGTGAAACATAGGCCTCTTGAATTAAGAGGATGGTTACCGTCGTTGTCTGCACGAGCGGTGAGTTTCTGGACACCTTTTGTCTTTATAGTCTTTAAATGCGTGGCACGTTTATATGCAGACTCTATATAATGCTTTTCCCTTATGTATTGCAGGGCTCTTGAGATGGAAGATGAACTAAAGCGCATGGAAGTTTGTAAGTATGGCAGGCGCGCTAATTGTCTCTTTCCTTGCAGCCTAGTTCGTGTTAAAGAGACGCCGGAGTATTTGCAGGCGTTTTATTGCGACGAGCGGGATAGACGTAAGTAAATACCTGCTTAATGTCTTTTCTTTTGCCTTTCAGATGTTGGTTTGCAGCGCCGGAGTCCGCGGAATGCCAGTAAGTTGTTAACGATGCTTTGTCTTTACAGGCGGCGATGCAGAACGAAGAAATCCGGAATCCACAGCGTGCCGGTAAGTATGGCAATGCTTTTGCCTTTGCAGGTGGAGATGCGGCGTGACGAAGCGGCCGCAGCCGATGGATCAGGTGAGTAAGTGCTGCGTGTAAAGTTCGCCTTGCTAACCTGTTGTTTCTGTTCTTTGCAGGTGCTGATGATGTCTGGATACTGAAATGGTAAGTAGGATTCTTGCAGGTCCAGGATCAGAAGAAGAAAAGCCGGAGCAGACTCAGTGAGTGTTCTGCTGCAGATGCAGAATAACGCGAAGCACGCTTCATCTATCGGGTGTGGTTTAAATAGCCTTGGAGTGATGAGGCGTCTTCTTCCACGGCCCCGCCTAGGTAAGAAAAGAGTTCCAGTTTCCAGAAGAGTTCCAGTGTTGTATCCAGGGAGTGGAGCTGCCCCACCCAGGTAAGAAAGTAGTTCCTGTTCTTAGATAGCTTCTAAGTGGCTGGTAAGTAAGCAGCATGGTCTGCTGCAGGTAAGTCCACCCAAGCATCCTCACACCTATTATGAGCCCGGCGCTTCCAGTGCCGGGACCAATGGTTTTGATGAGCCTGGTGCCACCGGCGCCAGGACAAGGTCCAAAAGGTCCCAGTGGGGACCGGCTGGTGCCTAGGATTAGGGGCCTGCTTCCAAGGACGTTGGGCTGGTCCTGGCTCCTTGGAAGCAGTGATCATGACAGGCTTTCCCACACCAAGTGTGTTGAGGCCATATTAATGGGATAAAGGCACTATACATATGACTACTACTACTGCTTCCGCCAGACGTCTGTCATTTATTTAGGATCACAACAGGCTTAGCTTCCTCCAGGAGTGCCCTATGAGTGATACAGGGTCTAGATAGTGTGACCCTTCTCCAAGCAGTGCTGAAACATATACATATAAACATATAGTAGTGGCAAGGGAAGTCTGGAGGAAGGAAGGGACACACTGCTGAGGATGCTGAGGCCTGCATCATTGGCAGATCAAGATGGATGGGTGCCACTCACACTGCTTATAGCCTATAGGACTGCAGGGAACTGGATGCTTCCATCCCTTTAAGTTGGGTAGCAATACCCTGGAGATGGATGAGGATGCAGATTTTAATCAAACATCAATAATTCAGATGACACAAATAGCTTGGCAAAAGTTTGTCTGTTTTAATGCAAGTAATTAAAACAGGGAGTACAACGAACATCAGCAATTGCTTGATACTCAACTCTCTCTACATTTTATAAAAAGGTGGGTTCTTAAATCCAAAATTGGTCATAGCTGACGTGCTGACCTGTGTCATTACCAACGTCATCCTGCGTGGCAAACTACTAAAACTTATCGGGAAGCGGGATTGGTTCTAAGTGAATAACTAAGCAGGTGTTATATCTGTATAGAGTAACGGATAGAAATAATTTGATACTTAACATCAGGTGGGGAAACTAAGCCCTCTCTTGAAAATGGGCACTATGAACGTCACTAAATGGACGACGTCCCATTCGCTATACAAACTATAGGACCCCCAACTACGTGGTGCACTACAATTGGTTGGCTACTAACCCCCCTCAATAACTTTCCACCTACGTGAGCAGCACGCAGGCTGAACAACCAGGTGCGGGTAAGCTTTCCTTGATACCAGCTTCCCACCAATTAAAACTGTAATCCATCATCACCTTAATGGTTTAGTGTCAATTAGCATTCTGAAGTTGGCCTTGATTCTGTACTGTTCACTGAGAATTTTTAAGGAGTATGGGTACTGTCTGGCTTCCGTGCGTAGGTGTGATCTTCTCATGCGTCCAACTTCCTTCCATCAAGTGACTGGACACCACAATTTGAGCCTTTTCGTGTATTTGATTTTATTCTCCAATAGTCCTCTGACGTCTTTTGTTTTCACTTGACCTTCTTGAACAGGAGCTTCTGTTCTTTCACGTTAATTGTATCCAATGTCAGTCAATTCTAGTTCTGATAAGACCATGGCTTTCTTGGCACAGCCAACTTCTTAGCTGAAATATATTCTGTTTAATTAAATTGCTTTTGTAACTGCGACACTGAATTGAGGCCTTCCTCCTTGCTCAAGACTGCTTTATACGTAGTGGAACATTCATTCTTTATTTAATCCATATGTATCTATTAGGTATATATGTATATGTTGACGCTTTCGGCGATCTATTCACTATAAGCATGTGACTAGCTTCATGATGCTTTGCCACTTGCGTTTCATTGCATCTGTACACGTTTAAACTTAACTAAGTATCTTCATTATTCTTATGGTATAAGTCTCTTCATCTTGATCCCAAGACGTCACTTATCCTTGGTACCTCTTTGTTCTTTATAAATCGTCTGCTTCTCTGGTCTGGTTATCTTTCTATCTGGAGTCGATTCAGCTTTGTATGATGTCACCATTCATCCTGGTCATTCAGTTTCTTTTGTTTCAACAGGAATCGCGTTCAAATGGCCATCATATTGTCTTGGATGTAGGTATGGTTTCCTCAATGGGTACTTTACTTCCCATATTCTCTTAGGTATAGGTGTTCTTATGGGTACTGCACAGAGTCGTTGTTCTTCTTCCTGCTTTCTTATTGGTGCAGTATACATCACATACTTTGATTCATACTTCTCAGGTAATGTAGGCGGGGCCAGTGGAGTGGGCATACTTGGCTTCTCCTGTACAGCAGCAATAGGCTCAATCTCTTTCAGTTTTGACAATGGGCAACTTTATGGAAGGCTTTGAGTCCAAGCAGCAAGAGGCTACATTAGAACCAGTGTGTGCTATATAAACGATCCCAAACAATCAATTAACCCAGAAGGGGCAAGCAGAAGTAAACCTGATCTTGATGTTGGCTCTGTTTACAACAACCAACGCTTCTTAGGCATCACCTCATTCAGTGAATCTACAACTCAATTATATTGCCAATATTTTGCTGACAATTGGCTAGAACTCCTGCAAAACGCGCAGCGTTGCAGCACTAGCACCCTGATGGCACAGGGAACATGTGTACCCTTTTCTGTGGCTTAATACAAGGAATTAGACAGACATTATAGCCCTTAATATTTCAAAAAAGTAATCTGGCCCGTGCATTTTTTATCTGGGAAGATCAAAGCAGGAAACTAGTCATGGTGTGACTGCAGATAAAGCGGCTACAATGAGGATAGCTCATGATAGTGATGCAGTTACTACTGAACTTAATGGGGCTTGGGACGAAGGTGACCTAATCAGGGAGTGTAGAATGAGGATGGGTGAAGGAGTGGGTGATGAGCAGGACACAGACAGAAATCTTTAGGTGAGGCGTCGGGGCTTCAGGGGAGGCTTCCGGGAATGCCTCGGCAATTGTGTTGTTCATCCTGACTTTCTTCATTGCACAGTTACGGAGAGCTCTACTGCACAAAGACATTAGTGGTATTTTCCTTTTTTTTTAAGAACTGAGATGTCAATGTCACTAAGAATTGACTAACAATGACACATATGCAGATGGCAGAAGGGTGCCTTTACAATAGCACGAAGATGAGGATGAGTAGTGAGCAAGTTTATGAGGGTCTGAACAAAGTGGGACATAAACCAGAGAAAAAAAACAAAACAATCAAAATGATCAAAAACATGTGGCTGCCAAATATGACATTAAACTAAAGAGGAGAACTGTACAAATAATGGAAAATGCATTATTACGCAGCACTGGAGGGAGTGATGGGATCAGGAAGGGAGGATGGGGGAGAGGGCAGAGAGAGCTGCCTCGTTAGCAAGTTAAGTGAAGTAGAGGCTGTGCTTTGAAGAGATCTGCTTTTGGACTGGCTTAGATTGTGATGCTCAGTGGGTTTCAAAGGAGCGGGGAGAGTGAGTAGGGAGAAGGAGCAACAGTGAATGGCGGCACAGGGGGAGCATGGGCCAATGAGGTTTGGGCCAGAGGAGTAGCAGGGGCACAAGATGGTTAGTCGATAGCGATACCGTCAGGTAAGTACCGAGGAGCAATTATGTAGATGGCAAAGAGTGCAGGTAGCAACGTTTAGGACTTTGTCTAGATTGAGGAAGGAGTTGAAAGGAAGGCCAAAGAGAAGGGATGAACAGTTAAGTTTGCTGAGCAAAAAGAGGACGACTAGAGCTGTTTTAAAGTCGTAAGTAAGAAATAGAAACCTTTTCGAAATGTTGAGAACGTTAAAGAATGCGCACAACAGAGGTGACGATAGAGTTGAATTGCTGAAGTTGAAGGGTGCTATCAAAAAGGACCCCAAGATTGTGAGCCTTGGGAGTGAGAGTAAGAAGTTCAGGCGGGATGGAATGAGAACATAGGAGGGGAGGGATGGGATTGGATGCTAGGAGGAATATGACTTTGTTTTTGCAGAGGTCAGCATGAGGCAGAGGAGACAGATTGCAGTGAGAAAGTTGTTGATCCTTACTGCGTTGGCTGCACGACAGAGGAAAAGGAGACGAAGATTTGAGTGTAGTCAGTAAGATGTCATAGTGAAAGCAAAGGACAAGATAAGTGTTCCTACGGGCAGAGGTATAGAAGGTGAAGAGCAGAGGTCCAAGGACTGATGCTTGGGGGACACTGCCAGGGAGAGGGGTGGGGGGTCAGAGTATTGCATGGTACGGGAGATTTTAAAAAGCAAACCCAAGGTCCTGGAGAGTGAGGAGGAGAGGTTGATGGTTTGGAAAGTGGCAGAGATGTCCAAAGTATGAGTATAGACAAGAGTTTGGAGTGGTGAGCATCAAAAAGAAAGTTGGAGGCATACATGAGTGCAGTTTTGGCAGATTGTTTACTATAGAAGCCAGATTAAAGTTAATCTCCATGGCCATTGTCGTCAAGGTACTTAGTGATCCTGTTGAAGACCACTCTCTCAAGAACCTTTGAATAATGGGGAAGGAGCAAAACTGGGCGGTAGTTTACCAGGAGGTATGGCCAGCAGAGGATTTGTTTAAAAGGGGCAGAACAGCTGCAGATTTGTCAGAGGCAGGAGAGAGACCAGCGGGGAGCGAGAGAGAGAGAGCGAAGGACAAAGAATGAGAAAGAGAGTATGAGAGGGGGTCAGAGAGTGAGAGAGAGGTTAAAGATCTCAGAGAGATAATTGCAAGTGATTGAGACTAAGTCTTTGGCTGTTTGAGAAGAGTATGGGTAAATAGGAGCGCAAGATGGGTTGCTGCCATGAAGAATGGGTTCTAATACGATAGGGGAGAAGTGGCTGAGGGTAGTAGAAGTAGAGGGAGAGGTAGTTGACAGAAGGAGGTGGGAGAGAGGGGAGGGCTGTTAGAGTGTCACACATTTTAGAGATTCCTTGTCCCTATTTAGGCTGTGCAGGAGACGGAGGGCATTTGTGGACCGGGGATGCAGGTAAGAAAAATAACTATTTATTTGTTATGTATGTATGCATGCATGTGAATGTTTATATGTGTAAATATGTGCATTTATGAAAGCGTTTGTGTGCCAATGTGAATAAGAGTGTGTATGTTGTCTGTGTATGTTATGTTATGTTATGTTATGTTATGTTAGTTGGCATTTATATAGCGCATTATATATCATTGGTATGACCTCAAAGCGCTGGTAGGTTGAATGTCCTCGGGAACCAAAGTTTAAGTCAGTATAGAGAGAGAGTGTCGTAAGGTGCGTGGGTGCACTGGATATGTGCGCAGCTGGTGTGGTTGTTGGATGATAGCTGCTTCTTAGTGGTAGGTGTGGCGCTAAGGAAATCAGTTGGATATGTTCAATCTGGAGGGTGGACACCCAGACTGGGTTCTGGCTGTGTTAGGCCTGAGGAACGCCTAAGCTAGCCAGAATGGGCTCAGCTAGCTGTGTTTTATTAGGGTGATGAGGTGTTCGTGGGGTTATGTTCGTATGTGAACAGCTAGGCTGAATTATCAGGGGTGTAGCTGTGTTCTAAGTGAATGATGGTGTATAGAAGAGAGCAAGCATAGTATTGTGATAGGTGGTTATCAGTTAAGCGCCTGAGAACAGGCAAGTGAGCAGGACAGTGGGGACGTACATAGCGACATACTTATATAAAGCGACAGGATGGATAGGGGTATATATGGGATACAGATAAATATAGGGATACAGGTACACAGCATATATAGGGGATACAGATATTTGGTAACGTTTTGGTGAACAGGTGTTGTCCCTATCCGCAACATCTGTAACATCTGCAACATCTGCAACATCCGTGTCATCAGCACCATCCGCACCAACTGCACCATCCGCACCATCCGTAACATCCACACCATCCGTAACATCTGCACCGTATGCACCATCTGTCACATTCGCACCATCCGTAACATCCGCAACATCTGCATCATCTGCACCAATCGTAACATACGCACCAACCATAGCATACGTACTGTCCGTAAAATTCGTACCATCTGTAATATTCGCACCATCCGCCACAACATCCGCACCATCTAAAACATCCGTAACATTCACACCATTCGCACCATCCTTAACATCCGCACCAACCGTAACATCCGTACCAACTGCAACATCTGTACCAACCGTAACATACATAGCATCCGCTGCAACATCTGCACCGTCCGCACCAACCGCACCATCCGCACCATCCGCAGTACCCGCACCATCCGCACCATTCGTAACATCAGCACCATCCGGATCATCCGCACCAATCGCAACATCCGCACCATCCGCAACATCCGCACCATCTGCATCATCCGCGCCATCCGTAACATCCGCAACATCCGTACCATCCGTAACATCCGCACCATACGCGACATCCGCACTATCCGTACCATCTGTGGCGTCCGCATCATCCGTAGCGTCTGCATCATCCATAGTGTCCGCACCATCTATGACATCAATGTGTGTCTGTGTGTGTGTGTGTGTGTGTGTGTGTGTGTCAGTGCATGATAGAAATAAATGGATGTGTGAATGAAATGGTGCATGTGTACAGGGGAGCTGGCCACTGATTGTTGCAGTGGGTGGGACTGTAGGAGGTTTCAGGAAGGCATTTGTTTATTTAACTGTGGCATGGCATTTTTACTCTCAAGCAAAGGTAGAGCAGATACAATAACTTTTATTACCTGACTACATGGCTAGACGTAGCTAAAATGGCGACGTTTGGCTATGTATTACTAATGCGACATGGCATTTTGCACTCGAAATCAAGTTTAAAGCAAGCATGATAATTAGTATTACATGGCCACACTGGCTTAAATTGGTGACACCAGTCTGCCATGTATTCTTAATGTGGCATGGCATTTTGTGCCGGGTACTAAGAGTAATGCAAACAGTATACAAGTTATTACATAGCTTGACTGACCTAAATTGTTGGCAGCAGTCTGGTCATGTATTCTTAATATGGCATGGCATTTTTTTACTGGGAATTAAGGGTAAAGCAAACATGATCAGTGTTATTATTTGACTAGACTGGCCTACTTTGACATGGCCAGTTTGGCCATAGTTTGCTTACTGGAGCATGGCATTTTTACAGGAAATACCAACAGGAGTATGTTCTTGTGTGCGGATAGTGGCACATATTGGCAGAGCCAATGTGGATGTGTTTTCGTATAGTATAATTGCTGGCATTATGTGAAAAGAAAACATGAGATGTATTTACATAGAAAGACTAACATGTATGGATGGAGCCAGCTTGGATATGCATGGGCAAAGCCAGCATGAAAGTGTTTACTATACTGGCATGCATTGTGGTAAAGGCTATTGTGAAAATGGATGGTGAATTGCAGCTGTGGACTTTTTTCATGTGCTACCCTACATAACTGATTGCAAATTGTGTCGCTTTCTACCAAATATTTCACAGAAACTGCTATAAAATGCAAAATGTTTACCTGTTATCTGAAAGATTTCTAACCCCTCTTGCTTGATTAAGGCTCATTTGCTATGCCCGGCCGCTCATGCATTTTTATGGGAAACATTTACACCCCTCCAATTTCAAAAATCGCCAGCAACCCCTGTAGATGCAACCAAAAGGTAGGAAGCAGACCCACAAATGGGCGGCGCTTGAATCTTAGATGTAACAGCAGTTCCGAAGTTAAATGGAAGTCACAGGGTCGAAGGATCCCCATATGTGGAAGCAGGTGTCAGGCCTCAGCAGGAGTCAGCATTCGACTTGCTGGCTGGAAGAAGACAGCACCTGTGCATCCAGCAGGCCTCGACACACGGGGGGCTCATAAGGGACTCTCCTGGTTTCCAGATTATGCCATGTCCCCACTGAAATTCAGAAGACCTCTGGACACTCTGTGTGACCGCAGTGTCAAGGACTAGCCAAGAGGTGCTCAGGAAAGTTATATCTCATTGGCTTTACTACCAGAGGTACTTGTCTTCTGAGAGTTCAACCAAACAGTCTCAGACATTTGGATAGCCCTCCCCCGTGTTTTAGTACTCTGAGGCTTTCCCTGCGAGGGTGCCTAAGAGAGTAAACCACAGGGTAGGCGCCATGGAGAGTCTACCCAGAGTGTCCCCCTCGACCCCCCGAGAAAGTGCACTTTTGAATGAGTCCCTAAGGATTTGACCTGAGAGTGAAACATACCGGGGAGTGACTGTGTATGTCCCGGAGAGTTTACACATGTGAGTCCTTCTGCCCAGGGGTGTTGCTAGGTCTGGAAAAGACCCGGGGCTAAGCTGATGTCGGAAATGTTGGGACTAGGGGCTAGCTAGTCTTTTGGCTGTAGCTCCTGAGATTCTATCCAGGGCTACAACCAAAAGACCAGGGGCTATAGCCCCCTTAGCCCCCCCCCCCTAGCAACGCCCCTGCTTCTGCCCCCTCAATGCCCTTGAATGTGCCCTTTTGGAGTCCAACCCCACACAGAGATGCTCTTTGAGGAGTGCCAACATCCAGAGAGTTTTTCAGTGAGATCTCCTGGGACTCTAACCTTGAGAGTGGGTCCCTGGAAATCTTTCCCTGATAGAGTGCCCTTGAGAGCACCACCCCTGTGATTCGCCCCAGAGACAGGCATTCATTGACCATCTGCCCTTAAGAAAAAGCGTTCTCTGAAGGTTTCCCTAACCATGAGACTCCGTCCCTGTGAGTGTTCCTGAGGGTGCTAATGTGAGTCTGTCCCCGTGTGAGCCCCTGACAGTGTGATTCTTAGAGAATGCCACTTGAAATCGACTGTTTGCGAATTCGCATTCGAATATGCCATGAAAATATGAATTAGAAAGTCTCTGACAATCTACTTCTGAGAATCTGACCCTGAGGGTGACAGGCAGTGTGCCCCTGAGAATCTGCCTATGAGCGTGACCCTTTGAAAGTCTGAGCCTGTGACATTGGGGTCTTCATCTGAGAATGGGCACATACGAGTACACCCTTTGTCATGCACCTGATATTATGCCTCTAAGTGTTCAGTCAGGGTCTGATTCCAAGTCTCCCTGAGGAGATGCCCCCTGGAGACTGTCCCTGAAAGTGAGATTCTCAGAGTGAGCCCATCCGAGCGCGTGTGTGCGCGTGCACGCAAAGTACAGACCTGGGAGATTTTTTAATGAAAATCTGCACATCCATGTGAGCCCCTGAGGGTCTGACATGAGTGAGCCTGCCCCATGGAGTCAGGACATGAGAGTATGTGAGAGTATGCTATTAAAGGGCTCCTGATATGCCATGTCAGCATGTCCCTGAGGGTCAGTCGCTTAGTGAGCACCCATGTCATCTAGTGCCCTGGATCAAGACCTAAGGAACGCAAAACACTTCTGAATGTAGATATCCTCAGCCACGTATATTGTAGCCTGGAATAATAATAGTAATAGACTTTTATGAGCAGGCCTTAACTGGCTTCATATTGCATGCTTGTTTGCTTGTTTGTTTATTTGTTATGCGCACCGGACTCTGAGGTAGCAGGGCGCAAGAGACAAGGAAGTTTACAGCTTGGTTACAGAAGTTACAAGTTACATAACAAGCAAGTTACAGAGCAGACAGTTTTTTGGCTCTACAGGTGAGACAAGTACAAGTGCAGATAGAGCGCCACCAAACAGTCAAATCAATGGCGAACAAAATAGCAAGTCAGGTAGAGTACAAGTGGAGGTGCGAGAGGTAGAGTGCCATTTATGTTGCATTCTCGGTGAGCCATTTTATGGTATTCTTTCTGAAGTTGTTGAACGTTTGGTCGGATCTAAGTGCAAGAGGTAGGGCGTTCCATAACTGAGCTGCCTTGACTGGGAAGCTAGATCCTCCAATAGTGGTAAGTTTAAATCTGGGCACTAGGAGGCAGTTAGGGCTGACTGTCCTTGTAGGTCTAGAGGGATTTTTCATATTGAAGCGTTCTGAAAGGTAGCTGGGGGCTTTGTTGTTTAAACATTTGTGGATGATGGAGGCAGATTTAAGGTTAATTTTTTCTTGAGTAGAAAGCCATTTGTGTTTACGTCTTATTTCTGAGATATGTGCTCTTCTAGGGATGCTTAAGGCCGCTCTAAGTGCATTATTTTGGAGCACTTGAATTCTATTGATGATTTGTTTGGTTGTCCCTATGTAAAGGGCGTTACAATAATCTAATTTTGATAAGATGAGAGCTCTGGCTAGGATAAGACAACTGTCATCTGATAAGAAATGTTTCCCAGCTCGTATTAATTTACATGTTTAGGCCATGGATGAGGCCAGTGAGGTCACCTGTTTGGTTAAGGTTAGTGTTGCATCAAGGTAGAAACCTAAGGTTTTTACTTCTCTGGCGACCTTGATAGTGTTGCCATCGATGATGAAGGCTGAGTAGTTTTGGTTGAGTTTGGAGATGCGGGCTGCAGTGCCCAGGATGATAAGCTCTGTTTTGTCATCGTTCAAGCATAGGCCATGGTTGGCCATCCATGCTTGAACGATGCTATAGACTCTGTTCACCAGAGCCAGGTCTTCAACATAATCCCCAGTAAGTGGTAGGAGAATCTGGGTATCGTCTGCGTAGTTGGTATAGGTGATACCCAGATTATCGAGATCGTCGAAGAGTGGCTTGGTGAAGATGTTATAGAGTGTTGGCGAGACACAGGATCCCTGTGGCACTCCGCAGATGATAGGAATCGGGTCTGCTGCCGCTGTGGGGGAGAACACCCTCATGGTCCTGTCACTAAGGAATGACTGTATCCAGACTATAGCCTCCCCTGAGAAGTGGGCCGCCGAGTCCAAGTGATTGCATAGGACTCTGTGGTCCACCAAATCAAAGGCAGCTGAGAGGTCCAGAAAGAGAAGGAGAGCTAGTTTGCCCTTGTCTCTGAGTGAGTCTATTTGGGCCTTTAGGTCAATAAGGGCTGTTTCTGTGCCGTGTTGCGGACGGAAACCGGATTGGCGTGTTCCAAGGAGATGGTTTATCTCAAGGAAGTTCTGGATTTGGGCGTACGCTACCTTGTCTAAAATATTTTGTAAGAAAGGCACCGTGGTGATGGGTCTATAATTTGTGGGAATGTTGGGGTCCAAAGTTTGTTTTTTCAGGAGGGGGAGTACCCAAGGAGATGTTTATTAGGTTGGTTTTATTTTCAGCGGTGGGATGCCGGTTCCAAGCTGTTTCACATTTTCTCTTCTGTAGTCTCAAGTTTTTTAAATGGGGTGTAAACCAGGAGTTTAGATGCTTTTTTGGTTTACTGTTTCTAAGTTTAAGCGGAGCAACTCTGTCAAGGGCAGTGGACATAGCGTTATTGAATTCCTCCACTAGGATGCCTGGGTCGGTATGGTCGGGTAGAGAATTAAGTTTGGGTAGGATGTGAGGTAGAATATTATCCGCTGTTGTATTTTTCTTATTTCTGGTTAAAGTGGGTATGGCGGGAGTGGGTGTTAGAACTGTGGTTCTTTTAGTGTTGAGGGTAAAGGAGATAAGGTGATGGTCCGACCATATTTGGGGGGCAATGGCTGTTATAGAAGGGTTACAGTTATGACTGGCAATCCAGTCTAGAGTTCTCCCTTTGGTATGTGTGGGAATATTCACGATCTGCGTGAAGCCTAGTTCTGACAAGGTATTAGCTGTGGCAGTAGCCTGGATGTCATTGATATTGTTGTACCCTAGGTTGAAGTCTCCTAACACTAAGGTTTGAGAGGAATTTTTTAGCTTCTCAGAGATAACAGAGGTGATATCTTCATTGAAGGTATTGGTGGGGCCTGGGTGTCTATAGAGGAGGTGAATATTAAGTGTTTGGGAATTGTCGGTGGGTAGTTTGATAGAAAGAAGCTCACAGGATTTAAGGTAGGGTGTGGAGGTGATTCTCATAGAGAGGTTGGATTTGGCGATAATTGCTAATCCTCCACCTCGTGCGTCTGGTCTGTCAGCTCTAAGGATGGTATACTTTTCTGGGACTGCTAGAGTGAGTGCAGGACCTGCTGCCTCATGGAGCCATGATTCAGTAATGGCGATGAAATCAAGGTCGTTTTCGCATATGACATCTGCTATGTCAGTAGCATGAGCGACTAAAGATCTGGCATTGATCAATGCAGCTTTTAATTCTGGTTCTGGCTGCACTGTGAGAGGGAGGTTGGCTATATGTTTATTAATTTTATGGTGGACTTTGCGCCTGAGAGGGGCGGTGGTTTCCAATGGTGGGTTGATCCCCTCATAAGCCAGGGTAGAGCACTATGACATTACCTTTCTCACACATGCCAGGGCATCATTTTCAGAATATTCTGTATAATCAGTAATTGACTGGATGATGCTTAATGTAGGATTTGTCACGGCTCGCTCCCTTCGCTCCCGTTCCCGCCACTTGGGGGCATGTTTTGGGGTTTCTTCCCTACTGGACATTTCCTCCGAACCTTATGCTACAGTGTCCTGATGAATTGGGAGCGCTAAAACCTTATTTCCCAAATTACTTCCCTTCCGGATCCATTCCAGGTTTTTGGCAGCTAGCATGCTACTGCTACTTTAATCAAATGACTATGCTTCCCAGAATGCCTGGCTCACTGCCTCACCTCCTCCCTTGCAGGACAAGGCTGGGTGGAGGATAGGCAACACCTGTGGCTGCAGGTGCAGCAGGCGACACGCCTGAGGGGTGTGCTCGTTAAGCAGCTTTAAAAGCCTCAGTTTGCTTCAGTCCAGCGGTGGTCATTGTTGCAGCGTGAATGTCTTGACTGGTCCCTTGTTCCTGGTTCCTAGCTTTTGTGCCCAGTTTCTAGTTAGTGTTTCTTGTTCCTTGTCCTGGAATTCGTATTTGTATGCCTAATTGATTTCTGCCTTTTGGAAATCCCTTTCTCCCTTTCTCTGTCTGCAGGCAGCCTTTCTCTGAGCTTTCCTTTTGCTGTAGCCCAATTGCCTGTGTTCACTGTTTCCTAGAAATTGTCCTTTGCTACTGAAAGACTTGTTGCATTAATCTTTCCTTTACAGGTTTAGTTTCCTGCCTTTTCACCTTGGATGGGTGGGAAAGTTTCCCTTTTGATATCGTTTTCACTGCTCCTGATCCTTGCCTTCTATTGGGATCCATGCCATGTTTTCCTTTACACTTTTACATTTATTTCCTATTTTATTATTAGGTGTGGGAAGCTGTTGTAACTAGCTCCTGTGTGATTATCTTTTGTTTTCCACACTGTACTATTCCTTCTTGCCTCTTGACTTGGGTTTAGGTATTTAGTCATCCTCACTCTTTGCCTCTACTGCCTTTTGGGTTCTTGTTTGATTAACAGGGTTGTGGGTTAGTACTGACTTTTGAGTGGTCTTTCCGGTCCTCGTGAATACAGACATCCAAGTGGTCTTTCCGGTCTTCGTGAATACTGGCATTCATGTGGTCATTCCGGTCCTTGTGAGTACTGTTTCCAAATTCTTTATTCAGTACCGTCTAAAGTGTCAGCTTACAGATTCTGTCCCTGCTTGCCCTCTACGTGGGCTTAGCGCTGTCAGTATCTGTAATAGCATAGTGGGTAAGGAGTTTGCCGACTTTCCTTTCAGTCATAAGGAGGTTCTAAGTGCTTACCCTACATTCCTTTTCATATAGTGGTATACACGAGTCTTGGGTAGTGAATGCACGTTGTTATATTCAAGGTTGTTTACTGTGTATTTTGTGCACATTTCCCCTGCCATATCCATCGCCTTCTTCCTTTCCTGACAGGATTCCGACTTTGGAGGTAACCACGTCGCTATTTGCGGCATGGCTGCCTCCAAAATCGTTCCGATTCCGCCCTGGTGAATGGAGTCATTACCGGTCCATCGGAATGGGGAAGGCGCTAATAACGGTACCGTAAATTACGGTACCGTTATTGGCACTAAAGTCTCTTTGCGGGCCCGGTCCTTAACGCCTGCTAAAAGCAGGCATTAAGGGAGGACCCGCAAAGGGAACTCGTAGTAGGGCGGTAAGGGTGTGACGGCATGGGTCTCGTTACCGGTGACCGTTAACCCTTACCGCCCTACTTGGAATGAGGCCTGTGAGGTAGTCATTTGGAGACTCCTCTGATTGGGTGTGATGGTTATCAATCACAGATTTTGGGAACGTACTAACCCCGGTTCATGCCCCCATTTTTTTATTTTGAGGCTGCATGTTCACAAAACGTTTCTTTACTTGCAGAGCGTGACGGAACTTGCACTTCTGGTGAAATGTAAATGCGGTGGTTGTCGCATTAAACAGGCATCAGATTCCAACACTGAGAAATGTTTATCATTACAACTTTTTTATATTGCAAAGTTCTATAAATGATCCCAGTAAAATGAATAACGCGTGGCTATGTGTACTTTACAAAACGATAGGACCATGTCACTGCTAGTCCTTACATTTTCAAAATAATATAAAATTAAAGGAGGCAAGCCAAGTAAATGAATGGCAGCCTCTGTGTTGGGAAACTCTACTGCTTCTAAATCCCTTCGCTGCAAATGTACTTGGTGAAGACGTTTTCGTGAGTCAAGAAACTGCTGCGTCATAGCTGCAGTTAAGCCATTCCCTTTCAGGTAGATGCCTTTGCCGGCAGAAGGGCCTTTTTTACATTTCCAAAATGTAAGAATAATTTAGATAATGAAGCAGGCGAATGGCTGGAATGAGCCCTTCACATTTCAGGCTGTCTTTAATGCAGGCAGTCAAGCAGAAAATACTGTTTTAAACCGTCTAATTGTCACAAGAATGTACATAGTACAGGGAATGTGCTGCTTGACATCGAACTGACATACCCTCCAAAATTGCCAGAAGAGGAGCCGGGGCCACATATACCCTCTATGCCGGTAGCTCTTTCCTCCTGCAGGTGCCTTTGGCCACTGAGAATAAACATGAACCGGAAGCTTGTGCTCGGATTTCCATCTCTGCCCCAAGGATGAAGCCACGGGGATTCGGGCGAGGAAGAGCTCTCTGGAATAAAGTATGTAAAGCTGTGATATGATAGGTTATTTATAATGCACTGAATACCCAGATGTTTCTAAGCACAGACCGGGGATGCAACCTGTGTTGCTTCTTGTCGTCTTGCTTACAAAGCGAGCCCATTACCCCTGAGCTATCCTCCCAAGATGGTGAGAGAAGGCTGCCAGTGATACCTCTGGGTTTGGGCGCTAAGAGAAATAGTACATCAGTGTTGTGTCCCCTTTGTCCTGCCAATGGGAGAGACAGGCTCGGGCTAGCCTATAGGGTAATAGGCCCATGGCCAAACCAAAAACACAAAATGCTGGTGCAGGCCTGTTTTTTTTTGTTGTCAAAGTGGGTCACTTTTTCGGCCAATGTGGTGCAGTTTGATGAGTTACTTCACCATGCAGCTAATCATTTTGACCAGCGTTGCTGAATATTCTTTAAAATGCACAATTTACATCACGTTTTATCAAAAATCCCCCCTTGGTTACTATTCAAACAGTGTCACAAAAGTAAAGAATAGCCATGTTCAAGTGTGCAACACTTTTTTATTGATGCCCGAGACAATTGTATGGCCCAGTCCGGCCCTGGTGAGAGTTTGGAGATGATTCAGATAAATCCCAAAGTGGATCCTGATTTTGAATCGTAACTCCACCCAATGTGTTTTAATGCACCCAGTGGTAAACGGTCATTAGTGACCCTCCCAGGGCAGCCCTCTGCCCGTTGCAGCCCCTGTGGCTAAGGGCCCCAAGGCAAAGGACAGCTCTTTCATTGGCAACTCCAAGACGTGTCTGCAGGTGTCTGGAGGGGAAGCCAAGAGACACCAAAAAAATACTGTAAGTGTGGCATGGGTGGGGTGTAGAGCAATTACTCTACTCCAGAAAGCCCTCGCCACTCAACCTTACCTCACCATAACGTAGACTGCCATAGATTTGCAACATGCATACTTAGAGAGATTTGTGACCACCAGCCTATATCCATTCCTGGCTAGACTGTAAATGTTGCATTGCATTACGCACTAACCTACTAGCCAATGTTAACTAGTGCCTCATAGAGAACGGCCAAGATTAGCTTGCATCAGATCTAGACATGCTTATGAGTGTTAGCATGTGCCACACTTAGATAGAATTCTAAACCCTAGCCTGCGTCGCATCTAGATAGAACTGGGAATTTTAGCATGCGCCACACTTATATGGAATTCTTAACCTTAGCCTGTGTCGCATCTAAATAGAGATGTGAATTTTAGCATGTGTCACACTTAGATGGAGATCTTAACCTTAGCCTGCGTCGCATCTAGATAGAGATGTGAATGTTGGAATGCGCCACACTTAAATGAAACTGGGAACGATGACAAGTGCAACACTTGAACGGAATCGTGATCACTAGCCTGCCTCATATCTAGATATAATTTTGAAATTAGCAAGCGCCACACTCCGATGGAATAGTCAATCATAGCAAGCATCACACCTAGACATAGACATAATTGCAAGGACAGCAATGCCAACTAACCAAACCAATCCACTAACAATTTCATCCCTCTGCATACACCTCTCAAATTCTAACTAAACACAGCCACGAGCCTAAAACGCAGCAATCCGCACAAACCTCACTACACTGCAACAACAAAACAAACCGCACATAGACCTGCACAACAGCACACGACGACTACCGACCGTAAAACCCCCCAAGCCCAGCCAACGGACCCACCGAGCTGAGGCTGCCAATAGCACATTACTGCTCTCTTGCACTTTTCCAGCTTATTCCCACTAACAAACCCCTCACCTCTACCTCTTTCAGATCCGCCAGAGTGCCAGGGGACCACTTCGGTGGTGATAGTGCGCGGTACAAAATATCCTTTAACATTAACATTAACGTTAATGAAGATCGACTTGATGGTGGCTAAGAGCGAGATTGTTTTCATAGGCAATAACAGCGCAGGATCAAACACTTGCCTAACCAAATTAAAGAAGTAACAGGGACATTTGCACAGATGTCTTTAGAATAAAAAAGGAAATAGGACCAAAATACACCCGGAATCGAATCTTCAACTACATCGCCCAACTTCAACTTCAATTAAGTAACCAAAACCTCATTCCTGAGCTAAATTCAACACCAAGAAACATGAGTGGGGAAATGCAAAAACTATAGAATGCCTTGGACCCAAAGATCAGAGGACAACACCACATTCAAGAAAGCCCAAGGAATCCATTTTCATGCAAGCTCCTGAGAACCTTCTGCCTTACCCTGGAGAAAGATATGATAATAGAAAAAACTATTAGCACCCAAGGTGGGGGAGCCAGCCAATCAGGAGGCATGAAACGTGGGCTGACACTGCTGTTATTAGTCTGTGTTCCAAGCCGACTAATGGCCGGTTCCCCCGTCCAGCATCTTAGCCCCACCTGTCCTGCTTTTTTTTCACCCTCCCCAATCCCACTTACTTGATTCCTGCGACGGTGGGACATGCCGCCGCAGCTCCTGTAGCTCATGTCCCCGCTTCATTTGGGCACCATGGAAATGGAAGAGGGCTGCATGCAGAGCCCCACCTTCCTATTGCATGGTGGTCATGTTCGTAGAGTATTTTCTCTCTGTGAACGGGACGCCACCAGGTGCCCCATTCACTGAGAGAAAATACTTTCCATTAAGAAGAAAAAAAAACATTAGCACCCATGTAGCGAATTGCACGGGTGCTCATGGTGATATGCCCCTCTGTGGTGAGCCGACCCTGTAGGTAACGGCCCGCCACCCTTGTTAAGGGCCAAGAGGTAGTGGACTGTTACCTACAGGCCTGGCATACCCCCTTGGGGCACAGCACCTCAATAGTAGTTGGTCTGGAGTTTTATGACATCAACATTTGGAGCACGTGTATGGTCCACTGCCTGTGTCAGTATGTATGCACTTTACATACTTAGAAGACAGTGTTGCTTTGTTTTATTTTTTCGATAAAGTCGTGGATACCACAGGGTGGGTGCATGAGACTAGGCACCACTGCGAGACGTGTCATCCTCTCCAAGAACACAGGTTTCATCCAAACTACCTTTATACATGAGAAGGAATGCATGAGAATGCACATGCATGGAATGATATATACAAGATATCAGTTACATGTATTTATAGGTATTTTGGAGGGATTCCTTAAGTGGTAACTGTGTTGCTGCACATTGCATATTTGCACTAATCTATTGCCCATTTGCACATTGCTAATTTTGCACTAAATATTGGATGGTTCTTGTGTGTACAAAGGCAGCAATACCAGCCAAGGGAGACATATTGGGGGTCATTCCGCGGTTGGAGGTAAGGGAAAAACGATGCCGGTAAAGGATCACCGGCATCGCGTACCGCTACGGGCTATTTCGACCAACCAGACCGCTATTTACGGTACCGTAAAGTACGATGAAGTAAATAGCGGTCTTGGGTCGCGCGCACGACACACCATGCCGATATTAGCGGCATGGCGTAAACCGGAGCTGATCACAAGTAATGCGCACATGTAAATAACGGCCTCCTTAAGGCCGGAAAGTACCTTACCGGCATGGAGTATATACAGGCATCTCAGAGAAGGTGTAAAGAACCCTGAGCAGTGGTTCCCAGAGCCACATGTCCACACAATCAGCACAGGTGTAGGCAATGGAGCCTGCCACAGCAGAAAAAGATCTCATCCACACACCACACCCCCTTCCACACCAAGATGATACCAAAAGTGGTAGAGGTACATGAAGCAGGAGGCCCTGCTTGCAAGGCCACAACTACAAAAACAACACCAACAACACCAGGCTGCACCACAGAGGAGACACAGGAGGAGAAGGTGGGTGAGACAGGCCCAGCATGCAGCACCAGTGCAGCTACCGTCACCACCCCAGCAGCCCCCACTCGCATGCATCAGGTCCGGTCCCTCAAGCGAACCCCTGAGCAGATACTCACCCTCTACCAGCTTGACTGTGCAACCATCACCACCATAGTTGCCCTGATTAATTACGAGAGATAAGTGAGCATCATACAAATACACACCGCTATCTCTGCTCAACTGAAGGTGGTGCCTGTGCCCCACATCCATGCCAAAGGCACCTACTAGCACACAGTGGGGCCCATGCATGGCATATCACAACCGTCCATTTCACGGATGCAGAACCAAGTGCTGGATCACCTCCACAAGCGCACAAGGGACTACAAATCCCTACCATGGGCTACCCAGGAGATATACGACACAGAAGTTTCACCCCATGCATTGGCAGGCATGCCAAATTGCATGGGTGCCCCTGACTGCACCCACGTGGATTTGCCGGACCCGCATCGCATGCAGGTGGCGTATCGCAACCGCAAGAAATACCACTCCACCAACGCGCAGACGGAATGCAACGCAAGCCACACCATCACACATGGGTGGGCCCGACATCCAGGACCAACTCATGACTCAATGGGCCAGATGAACCCCATGCTACCCTGCCGCGTGGGGTGACATGCAGGACGACGTACCTGTCTGCTTGTTCAGTTGTCTGACTGTGTCACCATAGCACGGATAAGAGCAGTATCATGGATATGCCACTGACTATAGCCAACACACCCAACTACGGAATCACACAGTACACTGCAATTCATGGATCTAACCTCAAGACTGCTGCATGCATTAATGAAGCATGTACCACGAGATGTGCGGGCCACTGTTCATAGACCATCTCGAAGATGCTCCCCCCTACAGCATCCCATTGCACAGGACACATATTGGAGCCATGAATGGGGTAAATGCATCCATGGACATGTGCCTATGGGCATCAATGACCTGCTACCATGTAAGACAAGTTCAGTACTCCACCATGACAGTCAAGACACTTACCTTCATTGGCTAGACATGCAGGTGTTGGTGGCTGTCCCTTGACACCATGGTACAGGACCCCTGTCACAAACCGACAGAACAGGCCCAAGGAGGCCTACAATACTGCCCATACCTGTGCATGCGTGCAGATGAAGCAGCCACTTGGCTTGTACAGTGCACATATGAGTTGCCTAAACTGGTCCGGTGGGGGACCCAGCTACTGCAATGAGTAGGTGTCCTAGAGCCCCATGTCATGTGTGATGCTGTATGAAATTGTGCATCCCTTGGGACGTGGCCCTGCCCCCTGACATGGGACTGCCAACACCAGATGAAGTTGGATTGAAGGAGGAGGAGGAAGGGGCAAAACAGCATCATTGAGCCGTGCACAGGAGGGACATGTCGTGTGGCAAACATTGATTAGACAACAAAACCGAAACACAAGTCAGCAGAGGGTGCCATGACATGGGCACACAGGGCACTGGGTGTGTGGATACTTGTACACCATGCACTGTCATACATCATAATACTCATGCACAATGATGAATGTCCACACATGCTTAACTTTGCAACTCCAACAGTGTATTGTCGATTCAAAAGCATAAGTGTGAACATTCCCTCCACCACCCCACCCCCCACCCCCCTCACCCCCAACTTCACAACAAACACTCACCCCCACCCTCCTACCCCCAACTCCACAACAAACCCTCACCCCCCACCCCCCCTCCCCCCAACTCCACAATAAACCCTCACCCCCCCATCCCCCTCCCCCCAACTCCACAACAGTAGTCCCATGTTGTCCATCAAGGCCACATGTGGCAGCAATGCCGACTACTCCATGCTCCCGGGGCCCGGGGGAGGCATGTCCGGCGCCGCTGAGAATGCAGGGTGCGTCGCGGTGGCCTTGCCGGGGCGGAGCGACTGGATGAGGGGTTGTTCTCCTGCTGAGGCGGCTGATTGGGATGCGCAGCCTCAAGGGCATCTGCAATGCGTCCAAGGACATCGCATAACCGGTTCGTGCTCTCTGTGACCACCTGGCGCATTGCCCTGAGTTCGTCTAGCCACTCCACCCTGCCCTGGCGGTTGCCTTCCATCAACTCAGTGATGAGGGCAGTGAGCTGTGGCACACAAAGTGCATCCAGTGGTGGTGTTTCATCCCTGCAGGGGATTGGACCTACATGCCCTGACAGGGCCTCGACTGGGGAACTGGGCCCGGGATCGGCGTCTCCCTGTGCATTGCCACATGCACTTCGGCCAGGTGTGTCAAGCTCCTCTGAGTCACTGCACGATACCTGGGGGACATTGCTGGGCTTTGGGGTGTGGACGGTGGGGTAGAAGTCCTCCTCTGACGACCCACAGATGGACAAGGGGCTGTCCACATTTTCCAGGGGGGGCATGGCTGCCACCTCCCCAGCAATGCTCGACTCCTCTGACCTTGGAGTGGGCATTGTGGCAAGCGCTGATGCAGGGAGGGAAGGGGGTGGTGCATCCTCCATGGACCTTTGGGTAGCCGGGGTGGGTGTTTTTGTCCGGGATGGTATGCGGCGGACCCTGCCTTTGCCCGTGCAGGTGGTGGGACGGCTCGTCTCGGCCTCCTCGCTCTCATGCTCAGTGCCTGTGGGGGTAGAAGAGAGGGACGGCATTAGTGATTGTTTGAGACACTAATTACATTAATGGCTGCATTCACATTTCTGTCATTTGGAGTTTGTGGCCTTTTGGGCATTGCAACGTGTGTCCTATATGTACGCAGGTGTCAGAGTCACTCATCCTGGCCTGCTACTGTGCAGTCTGACTCGCACACTGCCAACCCATCTGCCATCTGCACGGCGTGCATCATGGGATGTGCCAGTTTGTGCACTATGTGTGATGTGCGTTATGTACTTGCACTTGGCACTTGCTTGGGTGGCAGTTGGCTCGCATGATTTGGATGGGGGGAGGGCACCATGACAAGGTGCTTTGGAGGGCCCTTGGGTGTGTATTTATCATGTAATTGCCATTGGCGGTGTTGACTTTGGACACTCACCTCCATCAGCAGACGACAGTGCCCCACACTCCATTTCGCCGACGCCCTCTATGGATGCGGTCCCAATCAGTGCAGCGCATGCCTCCTCCCATGGCTCCAGTCTCATTGGGGAACTTGGGCCACCTCCGGTCTGCTGTGCCTGACTCTGGTTGATGGAGAGGAGGCTCTGCACCCTCATCCGCAAGTCATCCCACCACTTGCGGCAGTCACGGGAGGTGCGGGGGGTGGTGCCTACTGCGCTCACCCTTTGGGCGAGTTGTGCCCAGATGTTTTTTTTGCAGGGCACCGCCTCCCGGCGCATGTCGCCACTGAACACGACGTCAGCGTGCTCCTCCAGGATGTCGACCATGGCCTGCAGCTCTTCAGGGCTAAATCGCTGCTTGCGGAGCTGGTCCGCTGACTTCTTTGGGGCTTTTGGCATTGCTACCGGGTGTGTAGGCCTTTTCCAAACTTCAGATTGCTCCCAAGGGTGCTGCCTGATGAGTATGGCAATGGATTGTGTTTTTAAAGATGGCCGCCGCGCTCCTTCCTGTTCCTGTTCGATGACGATATTTCCGGTTCCGTTATTTTGTGGTCACCGTCATTTACGGCATCCGTAAATTACGGTCACCGTTATTTACAGACGTCGCTGCTTCCGTGGCGGTGTTGTTAAGTACGTCTCGCAGCATGCCGGTAGGGGGTTTTACGGGCCATTTAGCGGCATACCGCTAGGTGCTTTACTGGCATGGCGGAAAGCTCATGCCCGCGAGGTCGTAATAGGCCGAAATTAGTAGTCTGTGACCAGATCGGTCTCATTCTTTCCGCCATGCCGCTAAGTACTGGAACTTACCTCCAAACTCGGAATGAGGGCCATTGATTGAAAAATGGCGCTTTTGCACATTGTCTAATCGGATTTATGTTTACTGTTGATTTGCACATGTTTTGTTTAGCACATATATGTCGGTAGGGTTTTGTGACTACACAGACAAGCACAACACCAGGGTTGTTAGGAATGTGGTTACATATATGCGTTAGATATGTTTTTAACTAATGAATAGCAGGATTAAATCCAATGTATTTGAATATGCATGTCTTATCACAAATGAGAGGCTTCAAAGAAAGTGTAAAAATAATAAAACATGGGTGAAAGATTCGCAGGACTGCCTGACTAGTTTTGTATTTAATACTTCATATTTAGTAATACAACTTAACACATGGCGTTGGGATCTGCTAGAAGCAACTCTTTGTGTTGCTATAACCTTCTGCCTTACTGCAGGACCAGGCCATTTCAGAAGGCGGTGGAGCTTGCCATACACATTCAGCAACCCTTAAGATTACTCTTTAAGGGGTGTATCCAATGGCGATTCGTTGGCTCGGATACTGTGGCCGGGTTCAAGGAACGCACCCTGGGGCTGCACTCAGTGGCATGTCCAGGAAGTGGCCTGGGGTGGCATGTGCTGCCCAATCTGATTGGCTACCCCAGGTGCCACCCAACTATCCTAAACTATGATCATTATGTGTGTGTGCGCTCATACTTCATGCCCCCCCTGAATAAGTCAGTGCCACCCCAGTCAAAAGAGTCTGGACACGCCACTGGCTGCACAGAATTGTGCACAGGCAGGCCCTGGACAGAATGGATCAGTGCAGAGGGACACACACATATGCTCCAACTACTGACAGGGTGGGCCCAAGTCGCATGCACCACACATGTACATTTTTCCGCACAATCTAAAGACCTTAAGCGTCACTAAAGCCACAAAGCTGGAGGCATATGTACCTCCTATCATGGGCTAACCAGGGTGGAGAGGGAGAGGCCAAACCTGTGTCCCCTACACTGGGCCTTCACTAAAGAGCCTCTGTTAAGAACTTTTTCAGAACCACCACCGCTGGTAGTTCTGGGAAGCCAACCTAGTGGACCTGCAAACGTTTTTCACACTAAACTGCAGCCACATATCTCGCTTGGTTCTGAGGCTGAGCTGCTGGGCTGAGTCTTAGGAAATGGGGGTTTAGTGTGAGATTCAATTGACACCAAGGGAGTTAGGCAATGTTTATAATGTCCACACAGCTATATATTAGAAATGTACCATTTATTTAGAGCACACTTCCAATAAAGTCAAAAATGCTAGAATCTAAGCAACATGAAATATAGACATGTACCAGCACAGTTTGGCAACCCCAACATGAGTACACACCACTTTAGAATTAAAACAGTTAAATAAGGTATCCTTCATAACACTTTCACTTAAAAAGGCCAATCCCACTCTCCCCAGTGTCCAGGTGTGTTTACAGGTAAGTAACCATCATTGTATCATTGTATTGGCATAGATGAATGTTGGACTCTGCAGCAGCGGGTTCCTTTTCTTGGATTTCAGGGATCCTTCCGACAGTTGGGTCAGACACCTAAAGGCATTCCTAGATGGGGAGAGCATGGCTCGAAATTGAATCCCACAAGGTAGGTGGACCCCCCAGGGGGAGTTGATAGGTGCAACATCATCTTCGACCATGGACAGGCTGCACGGCGTTCATCCTTCGGTCACAGGCCCACAAAGCTGTCAGTCTCAAGACTAAGGGGGTAATTCATAGAATGCAGCACACAAGTGGCGCACGCGGCTGGCGCACAGTGTGCGCGTGCGAATCCCTGCGCCAGCCGCGTGCTCTAAAATCCATTTCCGCGCACAGCGTATTCATGGATTCCAGCCACCAAAACCAGCCGTGGCGCACGGTGGCGCAGCGACCCTGCAGCAGCGCCAGTCACGCCCCCAAGAACGTCTCTCGCGCAGGGAAAAGCCATCAAAATCCCCAATCCAGCGCAAAGGGCTGCGCTAACCCTGTACCAGCACGGCAAGTGGGCTACGTGTATCACTGGGGTGCGCGGGAAGTACCTCACGCGATTGGCCCCGTGCGAGCAGGGTACGTGTATTTCAGGGGTGCGCGGGAAGTTCCACACACGATTGCCGCAGGGTACGTGTATTTCAGGGGTGCGCTGGAAGTTGCACACGCAATTTCAGCAGGGTATGTGTATTCCAGGGGTGCGCGGGAAGTTCCACGCGATTGGGCCCGTGCGAGCAGGGTACGTGTATTTCAGGGGTGCACGGGAAGTTCCACACGCAATTTCAGCAGGGTACGTGTATTCCAGGGGTGCGCGGGAAGTTCCACACGCGATTGGTCCCCTGCGAGCAGGGTACGTGTATTTCAGGGGTGCGCGGGAAGTTCCACACGCGATTTCAGCAGGGTACGTGTATTTCAGGGGTGCGCGGGAAGTTCCACACGCGATTGGCCCCGTGCGAGCAGGGTACACGTATTTCAGGGGTGCGCAGGAAGTTCCACATGCGATGCCACCAGGGTACATGTATTTCAGGGGGCGCGGGAAGTTCTACACGCGATTTCAGCAGGGTACGCGTATTTCAGGGGTGCGCGGGAAGTTCCACACGTGATTGGGCCCGTGCGAGCAGGGTACGTGTATTTCAGGGGTGCGCGGGAAGTTCCACACGCGATTGGGCCCGTGCGGGCAGGGTACGTGTATTTCAGGGGTGCGCGGGAAGTTCCACACGCGATTTCAGCAGGGTACGTGTATTTCAGGGGTGCGCGGGAAGTTCCACACACGATTGCCGCAGGGTACGTGTATTTCAGGGGTGCGCTGGAAGTTGCACACGCAATTTCAGCAGGGTATGTGTATTCCAGGGGTGCGCGGGAAGTTCCACGCGATTGGGCCCGTGCGAGCAGGGTACGTGTATTTCAGGGGTGCACGGGAAGTTCCACACGCAATTTCAGCAGGGTACGTGTATTCCAGGGGTGCGCGGGAAGTTCCACACGCGATTGGTCCCCTGCGAGCAGGGTACGTGTATTTCAGGGGTGCGCGGGAAGTTCCACACGCGATTTCAGCAGGGTACGTGTATTTCAGGGGTGCGCGGGAAGTTCCACACGCGATTGGCCCCGTGCGAGCAGGGTACACGTATTTCAGGGGTGCGCAGGAAGTTCCACATGCGATGCCACCAGGGTACATGTATTTCAGGGGGCGCGGGAAGTTCCACACGCGATTTCAGCAGGGTACGTGTATTTCAGGGGTGCGCGGGAAGTTCCACACGTGATTGGGCCCGTGCGAGCAGGGTACGTGTATTTCAGGGGTGCGCGGGAAGTTCCACACGCGATTGGGCCCGTGCGGGCAGGGTACGTGTATTTCAGGGGTGCGCGGGAAGTTCCACACGCGATTTCAGCAGGGTACGTGTATTTCAGGGGTGCGCGGGAAGTTCCACACGCGATTTCAGCAGGGTACGTGTATTCCAGGGGTGCGCGGGAAGTTCCACACGCGATTGGGCCCGTGCGGGCAGGGTACGTGTATTTCATGGGTGCGCGGGAAGTTCCACACGCGATTTCAGCAGGCTACGTGTATCACTGGGGTGCGCGGGAAGTACCTCACGCGATTGGCCCCGTGCGAGCAGGGTACGTGTATTTCAGGGGTGCGCGGGAAGTTCCACACACGATTGCCGCAGGGTACGTGTATTTCAGGGGTGCGCTGGAAGTTGCACACGCAATTTCAGCAGGGTATGTGTATTCCAGGGGTGCGCGGGAAGTTCCACGCGATTGAGCCCGTGCGAGCAGGGTACGTGTATTTCAGGGGTGCACGGGAAGTTCCACACGCAATTTCAGCAGGGTACGTGTATTCCAGGGGTGCGCGGGAAGTTCCACACGCGATTGGTCCCCTGCGAGCAGGGTACGTGTATTTCAGGGGTGCGCGGGAAGTTCCACACGCGATTTCAGCAGGGTACGTGTATTTCAGGGGTGCGCGGGAAGTTCCACACGCGATTGGCCCCGTGCGAGCAGGGTACACGTATTTCAGGGGTGCGCAGGAAGTTCCACATGCGATGCCACCAGGGTACATGTATTTCAGGGGGCGCGGGAAGTTCCACACGCGATTTCAGCAGGGTACGCGTATTTCAGGGGTGCGCGGGAAGTTCCACACGCGATTTCAGCAGGGTACGTGTATTTCAGGGGTGCGCGGGAAGTTCCACACGCGATTGGGCCCGTGCGAGCAGGGTACGTGTATTTCAGGGGTGCGCGGGAAGTTCCACACGCGATTGGGCCCGTGCGGGCAGGGTACGTGTATTTCAGGGGTGCGCGGGAAGTTCCACACACGATTTCAGCAGGGTACGTGTATTTCAGGGGTGCGCGGGAAGTTCCACACGCGATTTCAGCAGGGTACGTGTATTCCAGGGGTGCGCGGGAAGTTCCACACGTGATTGGGCCCTTGCGAGCAGGGTACGTGTATTTCAGGGGTGCGCGGGAAGTTCCACACGCGATTTCAGCAGGGTACGCGTATTTCAGGGGTGCGCGGGAAGTTCCACACGCGATTGGGCCCGTGCGAGCAGGGTACGTGTATTTCAGGGGTGCGCGGGAAGTTCCACACGCGATTTCAGCAGGGTACGCGTATTTCAGGGGTGCGCGGGAAGTTCCACACGCGATTTCAGCAGGGTACGTGTATTTCAGGGGTGCGTGGGAAGTTCCACACGCGATTGGGCCCGTGCGAGCATGGTACGTTTATTTCAGGGGTGCACGGGAAGTTCCGCATGCGATTAGGCCCGTGCGAGCAGGGTACGTGTGTTTCAGGGGTGCGCGGGAAGTTCCACACGCGATTTCAGCAGGGTACGTGTATTTCAGGGGTGCGCGGGAAGTTCCACACGCGATTGGGCCCGTGCGAGCAGGGTACGTGTATTTCAGGGGTGCGCGGGAAGTTCCACACGCAATTTCAGCAGGGTACGTGTATTTCAGGGGTGCGCGGGAAGTTCCACACGCGATTGGGCCCGTGCGAGCAGGGTACGTGTATTTCAGGGGTGCACAGGAAGTTCCACATGCAATTTCAGCAGGGTACGTGTATTTCAGGGGTGCGCGGAAAGTTCCACATGCGATTGGCCCTGTGCGAGCAGGGTACACGTATTTCAGGGGTGCGCGGGAAGTTCCACACGCGATTCCAGCAGGGTACGTGTATTTCAGGGGTGCGCGGGAAGTTTAACACGCGATTCCAGCAGGGTACGTGTATTTCAGGGGTGCGCGGGAAGTTCCACACGCGATTCCAGCAGGGTACGTGTATTACAGGGGTGCGCGGGGAGCACCACACGTGAATTGCACGTGTGGGTCCTCCCAGGTGTTCCCTCTACACCCTCCACAGCCCCCTGCAGGTGGCTCATACCACAGGGGCCTACCATGCACATGTCCTGCAGGCACCCCATCCACCATGGCCATGCCCCCCAGCCAAACCCACATGTCAACTTGCACTTCTGCCCACCACCGCATGTCCCCCTGCACCCCCAGCCACCAGGGGCACTCTCTACCAGGCCCCCACCCATGTCTCCCACCCCCCCACCCCTCAGCACTGTGGGGCACCTGCCACCAGGCCCCCACCCATGTCCAACTCATGTTCCCCACCCCCCCCACCCCCCAGCAGTGCAGGGGCACCCTCCACCAGGCCCCCACCAATGTCCAACGCATGTTCCCCACCCCCCAGCACTGTGGGGCACCTGCCAGCAGGCCCCCACCCATGTCCAACTCATGTTCCCCACCCCCCCCACACCCCAGCAGTGCAGGGGCACCCTCCACCAGGCCCTCACCCATGTCTATCACCCCCCCCCCACCCCCCAGCACTGTGGGGCATCTGCCAGCAGGCCCCCACCCATGTCTCCCACCCCCCCACCCCCCAGCACTGTGGGGCACCTGCCAGCAGGCCCCCACCCATGTCCAACTCATGTCACCCCCCCACTCCCCCAGCAGGGCAGGGGCACCCTCCACCAGGCCCCCACCCATGTCTCCCACCCCCCACCCCCCAGCACTGTGGGGCACCTGCCAGCAAGCCCCCACCCATGTCCAACTCATGTTCCCCAGCACCCCCACACCCCAGCACTGTGGGGCACCTGCCAGCAGGCCCCCACCCATGTCCAACTCATGTTCCCCACCACCCCCACCCCCCAGCACTGTGGGGCACCTGCCAGCAGGCCCCCACCCATGTCTCCCACCCCCCCACCCCCCAGCAGTCATGGGGCACCTGCCAGCAGGCCCCCACCCATGTCCAACTCATGTTCCCCACCCCCCCCCCACCCCCAGCAGTCATGGGGCACCTGCCAGCAGGCCCCCACACATGTCTCCCACCACCCCCACCCCCCAGCAGTCATGGGGCACCCTCCACCAGGCCCTCGCCCATGCCCCATCCATGCCCCGTGCACGTGGGTCCCACCAATCCCCAATCATGTCCGTAATGGCCATCCTCCCCTGCCAAAAGGCCCAACCAACTATCACATCCACCCACATATCAAAGGCAATTACATGTTACACACCCAATGTAAATAATGCAAATGAACACATGTCTGTCACACACAATGGCTGCAAGTGAATGTTAAAACACCCAACATGACATGCATGAAAGCAATGAGATGATACGACACATTGAAGGATGAAAATAAAAATGTATTTAAAATCAACTTGAATGGAAATGAAATGAGAAAAACCACAAAGCAAAACAACCAAAAGAAGAATGTCCATGAAAAAAATCAAAAACACACAGCACAATCAAAATAAATGGTGTCCAAAGTCACAGTCAGAAAAGTAATCCAAGTGTAAATGATAAACAAAAACCATTGCTCCATGGCGATGAAAAAAATCCAAAAAATAAAAAAATCCATTGAAGAACTATTTACAAGATAATTCCGGGTCCATGAGCCCAACCAAATGAAACCTAACTATGACAACTAACTAAAAACTGAACTATATACAAAAATGTGGCGCATTGTCCAATCGCAACCAAATAAAAAAAAAATAAAGGAAACCTAACACTAACTATATAACTATATACAAAGGCGGCGGGCAAGTCCAGCAGCTCACTCCGTGGTGTTCCGGGCCAGGGCATCATCTAACTCCTGTTCGATGTCCCGGAGGCGGTCCTGTTCCATGGCCCTGAGGGTCCTCAGGGACGACGCCATCTCCTCCTCCAACCCCCTGCGGATTGCCTCGAGGCACTTGGCCCACCTCAGGGCCCTCCGCATGGAGTTCTCCGCCCTGACCATTGTGAGCCACGACTCTTCCGCCTGCTGCCGCTCCGCACCTATCTGCTGGCCCAACCGCTGCCACACGGAAGACACTTCCCGTCCTGGGTCCTCCTGCCCTCCGGCCGATGCCTGCCCCTCCGATGTTGATGGCCCCGAGCCATGATGCCTCCCACGTTGACTCCGCTGCTGCCTCCGACACCACTGCCTCTGCCAGCACGACGGCATCCAGGCTGATGGAATCCACCGACGCCGTCGTGCACGTGCCCTGCCTGATGATGCCGGCACATCCTCCATCTGCTGGGGTACAGTTGCTGTGGTGTCCACCCCTGCTGGACCTCTGACTCCCGACTGTGGCAGGGATGGGATCCCCACCGAGCTGGCTGCATTGGTCAGGGCAGGTCCACAGGGGGCCCTGGTGGCATCTGGGCCGGAAGACGGCAAGGAGAACGACTGGTGTATAGTCTCCACAGAGGAGGAGAGGGCCGCCAGATTGGCCGACACATGCAGGAAACCCCCGAACATGGACGATCCCAATTGGGCCACGTCGGCACGGTGCTCTTCGTGATGACGTGCGTGCTCCTCCTGGGAAGCATGCACGGCATCATGAATCACAGCCGTGCGCATCGCGACCCCAATCAGGACCTTCTCCATACGGCCAGGGGTCCCCTCGTCGGCAGGTGGAGGGGAGTCAGATGACATGGACATCCCATCTACCTGCGGACGGGCCTGGGACAGGGCATCCCTGCTGGTGCATGGTGGTGCACCCACAGGGCCAGGGACAGCGACATGCACAGGCCCCTCCACGGTGACCTGTGCTGCCTCCTGCCCCTGCCCCTGGACTGCACCACTTGCACCAGCAGGGATGCCCCCACCAGGCCCCATGTGCGCCTCAGTGGCGGCCTCCTCCTCCTCTGTGGAAACCACCAACCTGGATGGCTCGTCACCGTCTTCCGCCGTAGCAGGCCCCTGTGGGGGCTCACCCACCCCTTCCGCTGCAGCCGTGGGGGCATCCCCGCCGCCTTGCTCCACAGCGCCATCTCCGCCCTCTTCTTCACTAGCCGCTGCGTAGAGGGAGACATAGAACACAAGCATCAGGGTACTGTACAATGGTCCCCTAGACAGGAAGCAATAGCAGATGAGTGCCACTGTCAAAGTACACTTCCATCATGTCCCTCCACAACACATGTGTCAGTCCAGGCAAAACACACACAGTGACAGTCATGGTGCATGCCATGGACATTTCCATACATGTCCAATGGACTCTCGAAACATACAATGTAATGGAACTCACATGCGTCATGGGTCATGCCTATCACATGCACACACTTCACCTCAGTCACATCCATCTGGCCCCGTACCCCCAATCACAGTGGATACAAGGATGACTAGGCTGCATCAGTGAATCTGTACATTGTCACAGACATGTGTCATGCATCCATGGCATTCACAAGTCACAGACACGCAGGTCAGGCACACAGACATGGATACCATATATGTACCTGGCATCAGCACCCATCCCTCACCCCCACCCATGTCCAGGAACAGAGACTGCCATGCTCTCATGTGTACAATCTGCATAGGGCTCCCCATGTCGCATTTAAACACATGCAACAACCGTGCGGTTCACACATTACTGGTCGCACATGCATTACCATGATGTCCCTGCACACATACATGCGTACATGGCCTATGTCACACATACAGGCAAGTATCAGACAGACAACTAGCACACTGCAACATGCCCTGTCTCACACAGCAATGCTTGGCCACTTACCGCTCAACTCCAGACGGGTCTCCCTCTCAAGGACCTGGGCGTGGAGCGCTGGGTGTACGCGTTCCAGGACCCTCATCTGGATGGAACTCATGCGGCCCCGGCCCCCCTCCACGAGGCACCGGGCCTTTATGAGGGTCCTGGACTTCAAGTCCTCCCAGCGCTTCTTGACCTTCTGGATGGTGCGGGTTGCCACCCCCTCCGCGTTGATGGCAACCACACAGTTGCCCATATCCTCTCCCGTCCTTCCTTGCTGGTGCGGGACGATCCACCACTTGCTCCACCACTTGCTCCACCAGGACACCAACTTCGGTGGCAGTGAAGCTGCTGCCCCTCTGCCCCTCTGGCCGGGGGTTGCCACTGGTGCCAGATGTTGATGCGCCCGACATGGCAACCCCAGGTGCAGGAGTGGGTGGGCAACTGGGTCCTGGGGCTGGGCTGTGGAGCGATGTTATCCGAGTCGGGAGTCTTCTGTTCCAGCAGGGTGGACACAGCAACTGGACCCCTGCAGATGGCTGATGTGCAGGCACCAAATGGCAGGGCACGGTGGCAGCAGGCAGGCAGGCAGGCAGCAGCAGATGGCACGTGGGCGGCTGCTCGGGGCACTGGGGGGCAGTAATTCGGCCTTCTGGGCAGGAGCGTGGTCTTCCATGTGTTTTCACGTGGCCAGCTTGATACGGAGTGATTTGGCACGTGAAAATCCTGCACGTCAGCGTGAAATCCGAGGAAAGGCCCTTAGCGCGTAAGCGCGTCAGCACGCGTACGCGATTTCATTGGACCAAAGGCCCTTACAGCGTAAGCGCGTCTGTGACGTTTCGCGCACGGGCGTTGCCCTGGCAGGGCTTGGAGATCCCGCGTGCCTTTACACTGCTCTGTACGTGCTTTTCGTGCGGTGCGTGTGTTTTCCATCCGTTGGGGTTCATACGCTATTACTTCACAGCGGGTGTTGGCTACACGTTCTTCTACACGCAAGGCAGATGGTGAGTGGTACCCAACCCCTGAAATACACGTAGCCCGCTCCCCCAGGCCCGATCGCGTGAAAAAGTTCACGCGAACCCCTGATATACACGTAGCCCACTCCCCCAGGCCCGATCGCGTGAAAAAGTTCACGCGAACCCCTGAAATACACGTAGCCCGCTCCCCCAGGCCCGATCGCGTGTAAAAGTTCACGCGAACCCCTGAAATACACGTAGCCCGCTCCCCCAGGCCCGATCGCGTGAAAAAGTTCACGCGAACCCCTGAAATACACGTAGCCCGCTCCCCCAGGCCCGATCGAGTGTGTGACTTCCCGCGCACCCCCGGAATACACGTACCCTGCTCAATCGCGTGTGTAACTTCCCACGCAACCCCAAAATACACGTGCCCCGCTCGCACAGGCCCAATTGCTGTATGTTGCCACTTTTGTAATGCGCAGGGACGCTACCGCCTGCCTTCGTGTGGCGGACGTGTTTCGGCTTGTGCGTGTCTTTGGCTGTGCGTGGCTTTGCCCTATTCGATTCCATGAATACGTGTGGTTCGGGTGCGTGTGGACGTTCCGTCTGCTTCCCTGCAGTACATCCCCAGTTACGCCCTTATTTTCGCGCGTTGTTCCCCATTCCGCGCGTTACGCCCCGTGTTCCGCCCACTTTCTAGTGTATGCGCCGAGGTTGTGCGCTTTCACTATGCGCGTCGCGCACTTCTTTCGGGATGTTGCAGTGACGTGTGCGCAATGCACGGGTTTGGCGCACATCCCGAGGAAAACACGCGCAGGGACTTCCATGAATCGCACGCGTGCGCATGCGCCTGTTTTTTTGCGCTTGCGCCTGCTTGCGCCTGCTTGCGCAAAGATTTTCGGGGCACGTTTGTTCCATGAATCGGCCCCTAAATGGCGTCAATTTAATGAGGCAGTCCAGCTCCAGGAGGATTCAAGCAAAATGCAGCACAGCAACTCTTCCCGTCTCCGGAACAGCAAGGAAAGCAAGCAGGACTTCAGAGTGGTTGGTGCTAGCAGTCCAAGAGAGGAATGCACCCAGTTCAGGTCTGTCTAGTCGATAAGAAGGCAGGACTCAGCAATTGTCCTCCTGTGTCCTCTAGTGTTCCTTCAGCTTTGAATATTAAGATACTGTAGTCTACTCCAAGAAATAGCACCACTTCCTCTCTTCTTATCCTAAATTTCAGTTATGGTGGGACCCCAACCTTCCAATAATAATGACCTTAAGCTTTCAAACAGGTAGGGGGTGTCCAATTGTGGACAACACAGTCGGCTACCTCACATCTGCCCAACAACAAGAAATTATCCTGGCTTGCGTGTGAAGGGGGTTGGGCAGCCCCTTTTGCCCTTCCCTGCGAGCCCCGGTACTACCAGGTACCAGGCACACTCTCCCGGCCTTCTGGCAAGATTTCCATGAAGATGCATGGCCTTACAAGGCTTTCTCCAAGCTTTCAGGCAGAGGTGTCTATCAACAAGGATGCCTGCAAGTGCAGGGATTAACCAACGAAGTCCAGGGCGTTATGGCCTGGTACATGATCTCCTCCTTATCAAGTCATGCAGGAAAACACGTGTTATCTTGGTTTTTTGTGGAATTTGCTCCACCATGGGATCCTTGAGACATCCCATTCCAGGTTGGACAGCTGCATGTAATGCAACCACTGGTCTTGGCCTAGTGGGTTCCTCGACAGAACTCAAGGATGGGGCTAGGAGGGTCTGTAGAAAGGGAAGACGGACAGAAATGGCTCATATTGGTCATCATATCAGGTGCCCTCTGTCATTGGGCTGTCACTTAGCCAAGTGGGAGTTTCCCTGAGGTGATGTTGATGTTCACCCTTTGCATTTTTCCTTCAAATCCCTCTAATTGGTGGAGGCCTCACTTGCAAGGATGAGGAGACAAGAGGGTACTAGAGAGATCTGAGGAGATCGTCAAAAGGGGAATATCCTTACTGTTCTTCCTCTGCACGCGGCCCTGCGACGAGGCTGAGTGATCCCGCACCTGTGCAGTAGGGAGAGGCACTGCTCTCCTCTTTCCAAGAGGAGTCTCCTGTGCGCTCATTCTACGGAGCTCCGCTCCACCCCAGGACGAAGGCTGGCATCTTGCAGCCACCGCACCAGAGATATCCCTTCAGGAGGTTCCCGCATCAGACACCTGTGTATCCAGATAAAGCCAGAAAGCTGGATAGTTTTTGGGAGAGCCCATAGTGCTGGGATGAGGGATCTCTGGGGGTCAAGGGGATCCACATTACTCAGACTAATGGTTCCTGGGGAATAAGGTTGCCCAAAGTGCAGTTGCTCGCCTGCCAATTTAAATAATTCCCCTAGAGACTGAGACTTTGTATGCCCTGCTGGTAATTCTTAGGACGCTGTATAGATGTTATACAGAGGCTGAAAGTCATCTGCCAGTGGGTGAGGGAATATTCCCCAACCACCCATTCTTAGCTGCTACACTACAGGAAAAGCCCTTACTAGAACCTGTTTACGCCTCCCTTACTAGAACCTGTGTACGCATCCCCGGCTACAGGGGACTGCCTATCTAGGAGTCACAGATCCAGCATCCTTGCATCCTCATTCATGATGTTTGTTGTTTGACTTTCTCCACCGTTTTCTATGTCATTATGTCCTATCCTTGTCTCGGGTTTATGTTCCCACCTTCCACTGCAACATCTGGTCTTCAAGTCACATTCTCTCACCCCAATTTAAAGGACGCATGTCCTCCGCTCTGTTATCAATGGTAAATACTGCAAGTGGTTTCATGCTGTCCTTGTGATTTTTATTAATAAGCAAATAAAAACTGTTTTAAGTCGCCCTCAGAGTCATTTCTGCATTTTGGGCATTTGCAGCTGAGTAACATCTGGAAGCTTCATTTTCTGGAGCCTTTCGCCATCCACTCTGTACCAGCTACTCTCCGTTGGCTTTGGTGTCTGCTTTGGCAGGAGCGGAAACACCAAAATCTGGAGCATATCAAGAGGCCTTCCCCTGGGGAATGAGAGTGCACTGTCTCAGAGGAACAGGCAATGCCAAATCCAGCCAGCATAGTGGTGCCACTTCTTCTACTCTATGCCCCTATTTCCTGGCACTGGGACACATGTTTGGGTTTATGAGGTTTCTCTTTGCCTGCCCTGATACCTGTTTACAGTTGGTTTCTCCCAGTGCTTTGTAAGTCTGTGAGACAGTGGTTTATCTGTGAGGTACCAGGTCACGCAGGTGTCCGCTTGCAGGTGGCCAGTGGGCAATGCTTCTTACTCCCAGACCCCAGAGACCATATCTACAGAACCCTGTGAAGGATACTTATCTACAAGGCGTATACAGGTGGGAAACCTGGCACCATATACCCCATTGGCCCTTCACCATTCTTCCACTGCACTCGGGTGACAGTCGGAGGGTGTTTGCTGTATGACTCACACCCGCTATAACTCCAACCCAGACAGAAGGCGCCAGTCTCTCCCTGACTCTTGCGTAGACCAGATTCACTGGAGGTAAACAGAGTCTTTCTTGGTGTTCTCCTCTCTGCAATCCTAGCGATGTTCAGTGACCGGTGGGGACATGAGGGAGCCCGACAAAATGAATGCATGAATGAACAAGACAGTACAAGATGGCTGACAACAGCACCGCCATCAAAGGGGCACCAGGCGTGCCAGAGCAGGCCTACAAGGCGCAAACCTGGCTGCATTGTAAAAGAACATGGACCTCAGAATGGCACTTTACCTAAATCCTTACACCACCACACCACCCCTAAAGGTGCCCACCATGTGGAATTCATAGCCTTGCTGGTCCAGTGCCATGCCAGCTGAGCCGGCAGTGCTTTTTCTTTAGTAGAAGAACTCACATTGGTTGGGCCAGATCCCCAGGGTGGGAGGAAGAGAGGGCAGCCTAGGGGATGTTAAGAATGGCCTCTGACCAATCCAGCCACATGTACCACAGTTGGCTGGAAAGGCACTAAGCAAGTCAGTTAGGGAACATTCCCAGGAGCCTGGAAAATGACCATGTTCTCACTTGGGTTTAGAGCAAAATGGAGGCACTTGAGATCAACTCCTTGATTATGATCACACGTGTGACTATCACTCGCCCTTTAATCTCTGCAAGAATTGAGCAATGTGTTTCTGGTAGTGGTGAGTGACACTGATACATTCCCAGTTAATGGAAGCACTGCGGCCTCTAGTGGAGGAGACATCACACAGGACACAGAGGGTATTAGAAAGGCGCTGGAACTCTTTATTATTGATGTTGTAAGATGTTAACACAATTGCAAATGAAACCTCTGCCTGTGCTGCTGGAATTCACAGGCCGCCATCTACAGACCACTGTCCCCAGACGGCCGCTCACGGAAGGCTGTCCTCAGACCAGTGTCATAACAGAGCAGCGTCTGCAACCAACACACACAGAGCGACGCATGAAGCCTCCAAGCAGACAAGCCTTTAGTGGTAGTGCTTGGACAGGCCGGCGCAGGCCACTGCCAGGAACTTCTCCCAGGCGGCGTGCACTTCCGGGGTGAAGGCGGCTCCCAGCTTGCGGGACAAGACGATCACCAGGCAGTTTCCAAGGAGCTGAGGGAGGAAAATATAGGGGCTGTTAATGAAGGTGCAGCAATCGGGAAACCCCACTGAGTGTGGGATACACTGTGACATCAAAGAGTGTGTGCATCGCCAGGGCCATCCCTCAAAGTCTAATTGAATTTCATTTTATTGGCATGACAAGTTTTAGCAGTGCTCTCAAAGGAAACACAAGACTTTTATTTAACAGAAAAAACACCATGTTACTTTTCAGCTTTGACAGAAAGGCACAAACATAAACATACATATGTTTAGATAGGTAAGCTTGATATTATATTTTTCATCTAGCCTGCTGACATAAGCAAACATATCTGGCAGCTGATGAGTATTGACAAGAAGAACAGGAGACGTGTTGGAGGTAAGCTGGGCTTAGCAAAATGCCATGGGAATGCTTAAGTGAGAAACAGAGTTGGAACCCTGGTAGGTCTGTAGCTCGGCTGAACCATTGGGAAAACAACTATGAACTTCAATACTCTAATTAGGAGGAGTGCAAAGATTAGGGATTGACATGTGATTACCAAAAGCCAAAATGAATTGTACCGGACTATTAAAAAAAGCCACATATCAGCCAAATACTTTTACATATCTACTGATATGTTTACACGTGAGTACACCATCTAGTGATTTCATTGCACACCCTAATTTGAGCCTCAACTTTTCTCCTCACATACCCAAACATTTTGACGATTCGGTCATAAAATGATGCATAGGAAATGCATTCAATAGATGCCTTCAACGGGACAAACAAATAATGTGCACTCTTCTTAAAATCAATCTTTGGTGTGGTGTTAAGATTGACTATGGGCCTCATTACGAGCATGGTGGTCCGGGAACTACGGTACCTATAGGCATGCCCGTACCATAGTTCCCAGACTGCCATACTACGAGCTCTGCTCGCGGGTGCCGTCTCACCCACTAGATTTTTCCTGGCGGGTGTAATGGCACACGCGAGCAAAGCACTTCGGAAGCACGGCACAACTCTGAATGTGCCGGTGCATCCGACGTCCCCATCCCCATTCAGCCCTATGAGGGAGAATGGGGATCGGGAGGCTCTTGATTCCGGCACCCGCGAATGGGCAATTACCGGGTCCGCCAAGCACGGTTCTTGCTCATTCGCGGGTGCCGGAAAAAATGCAACTCCGGCGGCAGCCGTGCCGTTTTTAACGGCACGGCTACCGCCAGAGTTGTAATGAGGCCCTATGTCTTAGGACTGACCTGCCCAAAGCTTCCCACGAGAGGACACTTCACATAATACCTCTTGACCTTCTCTCCAAATGAGACTTATTACACAAATTGATGCTCATATTTTATTGGTGCCGTGCCTTCCATGCAGAATCATTCATTCATTTGAGTTCTCACTGCTTTCTTAAGCCGACTTCATGGATGCCCGTTTAGTTGCATCATTTGTATACATCCTGTCAACTGGCACTTCACGGGGAGAGCAACAACTATCCTCTTATATTGTCAGATCAGTGGTTTCTTATCAGGTGGGCTTTTGTAGACCACTTGCTTTGGTAACCAGACCAATATTCCAGAATATTAATGAGTTATAGTGAATGTAACCTCAAGAGGGTGATGCTATCGGGGCATAACCTAAACAGGTGTGACTCCCTGAAAAAAAACGACCACTCGGCTTCAAGAGCAACAGACATAAACTACTTGTAAGAAATACTTTGTTCAAGAAATGATTCTGTCTCTACTCCACAAAATGCCCCTACTTGTGTGTATGTGATAAACACAAAAACTCTTACATCTACGCCGAAATGTGATACCTGGATATGTTTAAGGCGGGTGAGTAAAAAGGGGGAGAGCAGCACGGATAAGAGAAGAAGGGAAATCTAAAGGCGAAAAGAAAAAGAGGTAGGGCAAAGGGAGGGAAAAGTAGAAGGAGACAAACGAAAAAAGGGTTAAGGGCAAGGCTAAGATTCAATAGCATATGGCTGGCAACTTCTGTAATGGTGCAGACCAGTGTAACAGTCCTGGCATGGAAGATTGCCCAGAGCAATGCCCGTGGTCATGATATGATAAGACTCATAGACACATTGTCTTTCAATCAGTGAAAGTTTGTTTACATCCGTTAAGGATTTTACAGAAAAATGTTCTTGTTGGATGACCAGGAGAGCGCAGGCCATATAATAAGGCCATGGATCATGTGATGGCAACATTAAGACTCTCATGGAGAAACGATCCGCCATTTTATGCCAAATCCAAAAGAAAGGTCTCACTAATGCAAACACTGAAATCCTGGGCCCATGGTCGCGACCGTTTAGCCTTATCAGTGGGAATTTCCAATGACAAGGCAGGGGCGTTGCTAGGGGGGGGCTAAGGGGGCTATAGCCCCTGATCTTTTGGTTGTAGCCCCGGATAGAATCTCAGGAGCTACAGCCAAAAGACTAGCTAGCCCCCAGTCCCAACAGTTCTCACATCAGCATAGCCCCGGGTCTTTTCCAGACCTAGCAACTCCCCTGTGACAAGGTATCAAGGATATGTCCCCCTGATCTCTCTGTACACTCTGGGGCCAGTGCCTTGAAGGTGATCCCGGCGCTGTTCTCTGTAACCAATATGTGTCAACTTTGCAGTGTTGTGTTGCGTGGCCACTGACGCATATACCCCTTCTACGACGTAACCGGGGCCTGGCCAGAGGTTTTCCATGGCTCCATATGCCACTCATTCCTTTATGTGTTACAGCATCTTTAAAATGGTTTAATACACATCACTATGAAAGCACAGGCGAGTGTTGTATATCCTGCCGAAAATCAATTCGGTATGAGTTTGGACTTGGTTCTTTGAAAAGTCTTATGGACTGTAAAATGATTGCACTATACAGAAAATGTGTACTTAGCGATAGTAATTCTATGTATAAGCTACTTAGTGACAATGTGACCTAGGATTTTATGCAGAATCTGAAAATTGATGTGGAAACAATATTGTCAAACGTTGGTGTTACAATGAAATGTCTTATTGAGAAACCATTAAAGGTAAAAAGCTAACCAAAGCGTTTGATTGGGTGTGTAATAACGCAGTTATATTGAATTCTGAGTTGTACTGTCAAATTGTATCAGCCTGGGAATGGCACCCAGAGCCAGAGAAATACCCTGTAAAATACCCCTCGCGTCATCTGAGGAACAGTACGATGCGATTTAGGTGCAACGTCTTAAATACAAATGAAATTGGTTCTATGCGTAAATTAATCCCTGAGGACCTGAAAGTATGCAGATTTTGTTTAGCCGTTGGGGAGACTGAAACTTTGATGCACCTTTTATTGTTCTGCCCATAGCTGAGTAAGGAGAGGTTGGACTATTTCTCCAAATTCGTCCGTGATACATCTAATGTACAAAGTGACCTGATTTGGAATGAAATACTACATGGTTTATCAATGTCTTTAAAGATCAGGGTGAATTCCTTTTTTGAAGAATGTTTGTAATGTGACTTAGGGTGCAGATATGTGAGGTTGTTTTATATTGAAAGAGGCTTGTATTTTTGTTGTGTTGTCAGGAATGGAGTGATCGTCGCTTTGTGGCTATTTTATCCCTGTCTATTTTGTATTTGGGAATTTGTAATGATTCTGTGTATGTCAAGGAATTTTTGTTTAACTATTGTGCTAGGAATGTCTTGTTCCTTTTGAAATGATAAGCATTTGAATGCTTTACTTTATGTTCAAACGAATTTTGGAGATTGTTTTTGGAGAACATTTGAAAAGATGTTACCTGAATGTTTTAGCCTTATGGTTTAAAGAATTTTATGAGATTTTGTAAAGGTTTATATAAACCAATAAACAATATATGTATAATATTAAGTATGGGTATAATTGCCAGCTTTTCTCTTCCATCCCAGTTCCTTCCACTTGCTGCACACCATTCCATCTCTCCTCAAGTCTTCCCCTCTGCCTCTTGCCCCGCCTCTCTGTCAGTCACTATAGTTCTTGCACTCACTGCCTGTCTCCCCTCACTCTTTAAATCCTTTTATCTCCCTCATGGCCCATCTCTTCCTTCTCTCTCTCACGCTCGGCTCTTTCCCCTCTCTCCTCTCTGGGGCAAGCCCTCATATTAGTCTGTTGTCTTCTTGGGGCGCTAACGGTTGCTGTTTCCATGGGGATGGTGTGGAGAGAGATTTTCTGCATCTAAGAACATTCCCAGCAGGACCTTCTCTGGTCTATTGGGTTAGTCCTCTGAGAAGTATTTACTCGTTCTTCTGTTCTCTTCTCCCTTAGGTTAGACTCGTAAGAGGTATATTCACTCCCTCACTCCCTCACACACTCATTCCCTCACTCTCTGTTGCCACCCCTCTTAGGGGTTTACACTTTCTCCTTGAGGTCACCCCTCTGAAGTGTGTGAATGCTGATCAGTTTCCTCCTTACCTTGAAGTTCTGGGGGTCCACGTGGAGGGTGTCGGCGTGCAGCTCGCTTAGTTTGCTCAGCGTGTGTTTGATGCTATCTAGGTGGTGAACGGCTCCTCCCAGGGCAGTCAGGACTTTCCTGCCGTGCTCGCGCACCTTGGGGTTGCCAGAAATGGCTGCCGCACTGGACAGGGATCCAAAGCTGCTGAAGTACCTCTGGGTCCAGGGATAGACTATCAGCACCCTAAACGGCAGGAGACAAGAGGGGGGCACGTTAGGGATGTGGGGTGGGGCAAATAGTTAATATTTTCATTTATCTGAGTCAGTCTTCATCTGTGATAGAAGGATACACATGACAACCTCCAGAGGCCCAATACATTGGACAGACACACTGGCGAGAATATGGAGCAAGTGGCCCTTTAAACATATATATAATTTATTTATTTAGTTAGTTATTTTGTAATTTGTATGGCGCACTCAACCAGGAGGCATCTGGGCGCTGTTCTTTACAGTAAGATAATCCAGGTTACAACGTCACGCAAGTGAGCGTGGCAATCAGAGGTACAGAAGGGGAGTGTGCGCCCTGATCTGCCAGAAGAGGACCTATATAGGGGTGGACAATATTAGGCTTTAAGTTCCGGTGTTTATATTTCCCGTCAGTCATCGGCTGCAGCCTTCCTCCTCTTTTGCAGGATTAGGGAAAACACCTGACTGCGCTGCAGAGGAAGGGAGGGTGACTGAGGAGTTGTGGAAGGGCGGGGGAGGGGCAGTTTACATGTGGGAGGGATTACATACTGCAGAGGGAAAAGTGAAGATGATTGGAAGGGCCTGCACAAGTGAGGCTTCATGGGGGGTGGGGGGGGGTCATTGGAGGTTGGGGGTCTAAGTTGTTTGGCGCAACTGCATTTGAGACACAGAACACAACGCATAGAGATAGAGAGGGTGAGAAGGTAAGGACGTGGATACACAAAAGGACTAGAAAATAGTGAGAATGAATGACTTGCAGTTATTAGAGGTCAAGGAAATCAAAATGATTAGACCCAGGTAAAATATGGAGGTGCTTATCTCAATTAGGGGTGTGAAAGTAAAAGGAAACTAAAGGAAAGGAAGTAAAGAAGTGGAGCGTGGGGTGCGCCAGCGATTGGCTCTGGTTACCTGGCCAGGGTGTCCTGCCCATCAGCCTCCACGTCCACCTGACTCCACACAGAGGCGATGGCGGCCTTCTCTTCTGCTGTCCAGTGAACCATCTTTGCTTTGGGTTCTGATGGCGCTGTGGTCTGCTGAGTCAGATTCTGCTGCTGGAAGCTGCTTCTGCTGGAGAGTTGCCAGAGCCCCGGAGATTTATAGGGACCTCTGCCAGGTCCCACCCAGTGCTGCTCCTGCTGAGTCAGTGTCGCCCCTCTTATCTCTCCTGCCAGACCCTTCTGCCCCTCTCAAACAGCCTTTTCAGGACCCTCCCTTTAAAGGGAGGTGTTTCTTTTTTGAGTGTTTTCTGCATCGCATCCCCAGCACCTAGAACACTTTGCCATTCTGCTTTCCAGTGTGATTTTCTGCCATGCCTGGTGGTGTTTCAATCAAACAGTGAGGCAGCTTGATGGCTGCATCCATCTGTCCCAAAGAGGAGGTGGCACCTTGCTAATGGTATACAAATGTGTATGACACGTCCTGCTGGAATTTTCATTCTTGCAGAAAAGTGTGGCAGGGATGTCCTCTCTCACAAACACACACACACACAAAGGTAGCAACCCCAGATTTCCCCCTAGCTCTCTGCCACAATTCCATGGCCTTGCTGCGCTCCTCAGAATATCAGAATTCATGAAGCAAGCCCTTTCTGTTGACCTGCCCGTCCTCTGCTGCACTGTGGGAGAGGGTCGGTTTCTTCCCTAGGTGGTACATTCAACTGAACACCTATTTGAACCCTCACACCCCTCACACCCTCGCTCTCGCGCTCTCTGCCTCTCTATGTGCAGAGCGCACCTGCTCTCCTGGGATTTCAGAATCAAGGGAAAGCCTATAATAATATATGAAGTCCTCTTTCACTGGCAGTGCGGAATTGGCAGGAGGTATTTGCTCTCCTCCAAATGTCAGAGCACTGCTCAGGGGACTGTCCTCTTCCTATGCAGTGTGGCAGGAAGTGACTGCCTCAAACTAGTATGAGAGTACACTGAGCACTTCCTTTCGCTTTCGCATTGAGGCACTGTGAGGGTGTACTTGCTCTTCTCAGAGTCTAAGACTACATGGACTACTACACAGTGAAGTGTCCTTCCTCTATGTCAGTTTGTCTTCCCTCACAGAAGCTTGAGTATATGATATCATTGGATAGGTTTTTTATAACACTCTTAATTCCCAGAGGTTTCTAAGCGCGGACCCAGGATTGAACCTGTGTTGTTCCTGTCGTCTTGCTTCCAAGGCGAGCACGTTGCCCGTGAGCTATCCATACATGTATCCGAGGGCTTTTGTTCTCCTACTTGGGTGTCCCATGTGCCAGGACGATTTACGACAATTTTATTTTCAAATTTGTTTATTGGCATTTATTATTTAATACATTTACAGGACCTGATATGTCCATAATTCGAGGATAATGAGCATTTCAGAATAAAACATTTAACAAATTAACATTACAACATTAACTATCTCCCAGTGTTTTTCCCGTTGAGCTAATGCCGCTTGGTGGAGCGGGGGGGGGGTCCAGATGGTCTGGAGGGGGGAAAGGGAGGGGCCCATGCCTGTGAGAGCCCAGTGAGGTAGCAGTGAAGTGGTCACAGGTCTTGCCAATTCAGTTCATGGGTCTGTTTTCAGTGGATTCATACCAGTTCATGGGGGCTTGTCATCTGAGGGGTAAAACAGGGAGTCTGTGAGTTCTTTCCAGGCCTCGAGGGTCATACTAGAGTCATCTGTGGATCTGGCTACACTGTCCTCTCAAGCCGTTGTTTCTGCTCGTACCCAGCGTTTCAGCTCAGAGTGACAGCTTTTCTGTTGGGGCCCGGCCGTTTTCTTCCAAGACATTGCCATAGTCCTCTTTGCCAGTATACACATAATGTCCATTAGTCTGGTGAGGTGCTTGAGTTTGGCCGGTCTAGTGTATGTGCCCAATAGGCATTCCTCTGGGGTCCGTTTGTATCTAGTCACCCCCAGATTATCGCTTGTCTGCTGGATGGCAGTCCACAGGGATTGTGTCTTAATGCACTTCCAGAACATGTGGATCAAGTCAGCATTATTCTGTCCACACCATGTGCAATTGGAGGGCGACATATTATTGATTTTTGCCAGCCTGGATGGGGTTAAGTATGTTCGGTGTAGCAGGTTGAGTTGTACTTGTCTGAATCTGTGGTTTCTGGAGACAGACTTGGGAAATGTCAAGGCCCTCTCCCATTCTCCATCTGACAAATCCCGGCCCATGTCCGCTTCCCAATTTGCCTCTCAAAACGGCACTCCGTGGGTTGGGGATGTGTAAGAGTGCGGATGGGAAAAGACCACTCTTGACACATGTTACGTTGAACTAGTAACTTTTATTAAACTTAGAGTCCATAACCTTTTCTTCAGGCTTTTAACAGTCTTTGAATTGGTGAGGTTAGAATTTGGAATGTCCCTCTGTAGTAACTGCCACTGTTTGTAGGGCAGGGCCTTAACCTCAGAGGTTGTGTCTTTTCTATAACATGGATCTCACCCCCGTTCAATAAAGAGAGTAGATGTGGCCTTTAACTGATTAGGGTCAGCTTCGTTCCCCCAAGAAACAATAATTGCTCCCTTAAAAGTCTACGACCCTCATTGACATCATGAGACCTCTTTCACTTTCATAGTTCCCTTATAAAATGCTTTTGCCTCTGGGTGTATAACAGGCCTCTCTTCACAGTTCAGACTGCCCTTTGTGAACGATTTGACAATAGTCCTCTACCTCTCTTTAACATCTCGGGAAATCATCACACTCCTCACCTCCTTTATGTTCTCCGCCTCCGCAGCACTGTCGATGGAGCAAGGCCTCCTCCTTGCCTTTCTCTCCTTATGTCTCTAGGAGATCGACTATCTCCGGAGATCCTCGTTCGCTCAAAGACCTGGTCGCACAGTCAGCTGCTCCTTGACAATGCAGATCTCCCCTGTTTGGGAAGCTGCGTCGCCTCAGCCAGCTCTGTGTGGGACTCCGCCCCTCCGACGGTGGGGGCCGGAGCGCAGGAGTGAGCAGCACTCGACTGTTGGACTGAGCGGCTGGGAGGCACAGCTGACTGTCAGTGTCAGCTTCGTGCTTCAGGTTCCGACAAAGGCTTCTCTGCGTCGGTTATCCTATGAACTTGACTTATAAACTTTAACCCCTTTTAAACGTGCTCAACCGGAGCTTCCAGCGTTAGCACGCCATCTCTTTCCTAATAGGTCCATTCATACGCGGCCGTTTCCTCATGCGAGTCTCCTTCCTCTTCGCCGCTTTCAGCTGCCTGCAGACCCCATCTACCAGAAAAAAACAAAACAAAACATCCACATTAAAAACCAGTATTGTTTTAAGAAAAGCACCCTTTCTTTTCCCTTTCTTTTCTCATTTCGAACAGAGACCCGACTTTCCCTGGAAGACCCTCCCATCACGACATCATCTCCTGCTGACATCACAATCCCCTCAGCTTTCCTGCCTTCCTGGATGACTGCACCATCAGTTGATTGGCTATGATAAATGCTCTGATCTGCACCTTTCCCTCTTAAACTGTCACATTTCCCCTCCCTTAAGCCCTTACGCTCGGGAAGGGCATGTATTCTAGACAGGAAATCTGCTTGAGACATCTTGCTTCCAGATTGGTTAACAGTCTGGAACGAATAAGGCTGCAACGACAGGAACCACCTCAGGACACGGGGGTTGGTCTCTTTGTTTCGGGACAACCAGACCAGTGGCGCATGATCTGTAACTAGTGTGAACTTCCGGCCCAGTAAATAATATCTCAAGGAATCTATTGCCCATTTTAGTGCCAGGCATTCTTTTTCTATCGTTGCATACTTCAGTTCATGCGGCATCAATTTCCTGCTAATAAATAGAATGGGTCGCTCGTCCTTCCATCTGTTCTGAAAGAGAACGGCTCCTATGCCTGTTACCGATGCATCTGTGTGTAGATAAAAAGGCACCTTAAAATCGGGGCAGTGAAGAACAGCTTTGTCCGTTCTTGAGTGCCCTAACTGCTCCTTCAGTTTCAGGATTCCTCCACTCCCTTTTTGGCAGTGCATCAGATTTTAACAAATTCGTTAAGAGTTGAAAAGTGTGGTATGAACCGACGATAATAACCCACAAATCCTAGAAATGCTCTAATCTGGCTTGTATTTGCTGGGAACTGTAACTGCTGGATGGCCTCCACCTTCTCTTGCTGCGGACTGATGGTTCCTTGTCCCACATAATATCCCAGATATCTGGTATGTGAGTTTGCAACATTTGTCTTCTTTGGATTTATATGTAGACCTGTTCCCTTCAGTCTTCGAAAGATTGCCCCCAAATGTTTCAGGTGATCCGCCCAGGTTTGGCTATAAACCATAATATCATCCAAATAGGCCCCCACATAACCGTCATGGCCTTTAATTAGGTGATTCAGCAACCTTTGGAAAGTGGCTGGGGCCCCGTGTAAACCAAAAGGAAGGACGGTAAATTGAAACAAGCCGCTGGGTGTAGCGAAAGCAGTCTTTTCCCTGTCCTCAGGAAACAAAGGAATCTGCCAGTAGCCTTTGGTTAGATCAATCGTTGTCAGGAATTTTGCTTCACCCAGTTTCTCTAGGAGGTCATCGATCCTTGGCATTGGATATGCATCAAATCTGGAAACCTCGTTTCCATGCAAAATCCATGCAAAAGCGAATGCTCCCGTCTGGCTTCGGAACCATCACAAGAGGAGAACACCAGTCACTATGGGAAGGTTCCACCACCCCTAGCCGAAGCATCTCTTGAACTTCTTTCTCCACAGCTTGTAACCTGGCCTCTGGTATTCTATACAGTCTTATTCGTACTCTGATACCCGGATCAGTCTGAATGCGATGGCAAGTCAATGTCGTTCTCCCAGGCACTGAGGAAAACAAATCTGCATAGAGATCCAGCAACTCGGCCAGTTCCTTTTTTTGAATAGGGTCTAGCTGTGAGTTGATGTTTAAAGTCTCCATACCAACTGCCTTCTCAGAAGTCGGTAGATATTCCGTTGCTCCTTCCTCCATGTTTATCATGGCAATCATCACGTCTGGTTCCACCCACTTCTTTAATAAGTTGACATGGTAGGTTTGAAGAGGGATTTTATTATCAGGTTGGCATTCCTTATAGGTCACCGGTCCCAGCACCTTCTCCACCGTATACGGGCCCCTCCAAGACGCTAACATTTTGTTTTCAGAGGTAGGAAGAAGCACAAGGACCTGATCCCCAACTTGGAAAGTACGTAACCGTGACTTCTGATTATAATATTGCTCTTGCTTCCCCACAGCTTGTTGCAGATTCTCACGGGCCACAGCTTGAAGCTTCTCCACTCTTGTCTTTAACTCTGAAGCGTATTCTGTTACGGTAACCTCTGGGTGAGCTTGCTCCTCCCATCCTTCTTTTAGAATATCTAAGAGAGTCCTCACTGGTCTTCCGAACAAGAGTTCAAACGGGGCATAACCCGTTGAGGACTGAGGTGTATTCCTCAATGTCATTAAAATCTATGGTAACAGCCTATCCCAATTTTGCTCTGCAGGTTGTACAGTCTTCCTCAACATCTGCTTTATTGTCTGGTTATATCTCTCAACCAGGCCATCTGTTTGGGGATGGTAAACGGCTGTTCTAAGTTGTTGTATGTGTAAGGTCTCGCATACTTGTCTCAACACAGCTGATATGAAGTTGCTGCCTCTATCTGTAACTATCTCTTTAGGAATACCCACTCTTGCTATAAATGGAACGAGGACATCACATATCTGTTGCGCAGAGGTGGAGCGTAATGGAAAAGCTTCGGGTTACCTGGTCGCATAGTCAACTACTACCAGCAGATATTTGTGACCTCTACTGGTGGGATCCAAGGGACCGACGATGTCCATTCTTATTCGTTGAAAGGGTTCTAAAATCAGTGGCATTGACTGGATAGGGGCCTTGACTACATTTGCTCGATTCTTTTTTGGCATTCCGAACACTGCTGGCAGAACCATGCTACTTGGCCATATACCCCCGGCCAGAAAATTCTCGCTAAAATCTTTTGCGTGGTCTTCTCTACTCCTAGATGACCTTCCCCTATTTATGCCTTCCTGGATGACTGCACCATCAGTTGATTGGCTCTGATAAATGCTCTGATCTGCACCTTTCCCTCTTAAACTGTCACAGGATGTCACTTTGGTGGCCGTAGATCTGGGACACCGGCTTCCAACCTTCACCCAGGGCATAAAGTAGTGTAATCAGGGGGTTTGATACCGGTTCCTCCGTCCATGACGTCCACTTGGTTTGTGCTACGGTTCTCATCTTCTGATAACACAGGAACTGGCCTATATGGACTCCATCTACACTCTGAGGTGGTGCAGATCTGTGACGGAGCCGCATAGGTCCGAGAGTAGTGGTATGTCCGGGGAGTAGTGGCGCTTAGTGCAGGTAAGGGTTACTGTCCTGCGCCAAATTATTTGTCCCAGGATGGCCGTGAAAGGGGCATTTTGCATCAGGTGGGAGGGGGCCCAGATGAGTTCTTTCATATGCAACGGGTATACTAGGGTCTGCAGCAGGGGGGTCTCAGATGTGGCTTCATCTGCTAGCCATTTGGTGAAAAAACTAAGCTGTGCTGCCAGGTAGTACTTTTCAAAGTTTGGGAGTTGAATTCCCCCCTGGTGTACGGTAGCATCAGGGTGGAGAGTGCTATTTTGCGTCTCCCTGACCCCCACAAGAAATCCCGGGTTATCCTTTCAAGCAGGCGGAAAAAAGGCACATTGATGTAAAAATGTATATTCTGGAACCCGTACAAGAATCTGGGAAGGACAATCATTTTAATTATTGCAGCTCTTCCCATCATGGATAGGGGAAGTTTCACCCAGAATTGCATGGATTTTCTCAGGGCTGGGATCGCAGTCTTCGTATTGTGCTCATGCATTAATGTAGGGGTATGCATTATGTGTATCCCTAAATACTTGAATGAGGTCAGCTCCCACTGTATTCCTACCGCAGGAAGTTCTGTTATGTCTTTCCCCTTGAGGCCTGCCAGGGGGAATAGGCAGGACTTCGCCCTACTGAATTGTATACCAGAAAAATTTGCAAAGTTGTCTAAGACATCTAACATCGTGGGCACGTTGTTTTGTGGGTCCCTGACGTACAGTAGTATGTCGTCTGCGTAAAGGGAGATAATATGGTCAATACCCCCCAGCCATATCCAGGCGTCAAAGAATTGTCTTCGGAAGTATATAGCAACGGGTTCCAGTCCTAGTACGTAAAGCATGTGGGAGAGTGGGCATCCCTGCCTAGTGCCCCTACATATGTCCCAGGCCACTGATATGTATTTTCCTGTTTTTACTCTGGCCTTAGGTTTGGTATAAAGTATCTTGATCCATCTAATGAACCCTGGGCCAAAGCGAAACCCATAAGAACCGCCACTAGCCACTCCCAAAATATAGAATCGAACGCCTTAATGGCATCAAGGGACAGCAGCTTATATGTCTCTGTATTAGCCTCCGTCTGAGCAATAATCTGTTGTACTCTACGTAGGTTCTTGGTCGTGTTCCGGCCTGGTATGAAGCCACACTGATCCTCATGCATCTACATCCCCTATGATTTTGGCCAGTCTACCTGCTAATACCGTGGTCAATATTTTCACGTCGTAATTAAGCATGGCTATTGGGCGGTAGGAGTCACATTTGTCGGCAGGCCTATTAGGCTTGATAATTGGAATTAACAGGGTCTCCCTCATGCTGTCAGGAAGTATCCCTCTCTCATGTGCCTCCTGAAAAACCTCATGTAACAAGGGTGTTAGGGAGGTCTCATATGCCTTATAGAACTCAGTGGGTAGTCCGTCGCTCCCGGGGGTCTTAGCGGTGGCCAGTGACTTGATTGCCTCTGTTATATCCTCCGCTGTGATATCTGCATCAAGAGCGTCAGCCTGTTCAGGGGTCATTTTGGGGAGCCCTATTTCCTCCAGGGTGTCTATGATTTGCTCTCGGGGAACCTGATCCCTGTGAGAGTAAAGGTGTTCATAAAAGCCCTTGAAGGTTTCGTTTATATCTTGCTGTGTCTGTACTACCTTACCTTCTTCAGTCTGTATCATGGTGATCGTGTGTTTGGGGTGTTCTTTCCTACATAACCAGGCCAGCATTCTGCTAGGTCTATCGGCTTCTCTGTGCGTTCTGTTTGTTTTGGTGGCATAATCAAATGTGGCTAGTCTTTCCCATGCCAGGGCACATTTAACTCTAAGTTCCTTAAGGTTATCTTCTCTTTGGTGAGTGTTCACCGGGGTAGCTTCGAGTTGCTCAACCTGTCGTTCCCACTGATCTAATTCAGCCCTCAATTGTTTCCTGATGCCCATTGCTTTCGCGATGATTTCTCCCCTCGCCACTACTTTAAGAGCGTCCCACATCGTGCTCAGGTGGGTAACGCTCCCTGTGTTCCTCTCAATGAAACTATCTATAAATTCATGCATTTCTTCCCTGAACGCCGGGTCGCTTAGGGCGTCTATCGGCATTCTCCACATAGGGATAGGGGGTCTGGGGCCAGTTTGATTCCATTCTATTAAGAGCGGCGAGTGGTCAGAAATGGTTCTTCCCAAATTTTGTGCTTCTTCTATTTGTGACAGGTGTTCTTTACCTATGAAGATGTAGTCTATCCTCGTGTGAAGATCATGAGGGGAGGAGAAGTATGAGTACCCCCGGGAGTCAGGATGACGCTCTCTCCAAATGTCAGCTAGGTTCAATCTATCTGATAATAAGGACAAGGCTGTGGTTGCCGCTGAGGGGCCTTTCGGGTGAGGCAGGGACCTGTCAAGGTTTGCATCATGGACACAATTAAAGTCTCCCCCCCAGAAAAAAATACTATGTCTGTAAGGTGCGATTTTAGCATACATAGAGTTCAAGTGTGTTGGAATGTTAGCATTGGGGAGGTAAGAGTTTACTATGCATATTTCTTCCTGTTCCAATCGGCCCCAGAGAATTACAAACCTTGCCTCAGGGTCTGTCTCAGACCTGATTAAGTGGATTGGGAGTTGGGGATGGATCCAAGTGTACACACCTCTTGCGTATTTAGAGTAAGTAGTGCCCACGCGCTGTCCCCCCCAATGTTCCCCCAGTCTAGCCAGGGAGTCGCCGTGCAGTGTGTCTCCTGCAGCAGCGTTATTTGTACTCTTTTTCTGTTCAAGTAGGACTTGATTCTGTTTCGTCGTAAGTAGGCTCCCAAGCCCCTCACATTCCACGTCATTATCTTTATTTTAGCGTTAGATGCCATGTCAGATCAATCGAATTGTCTCTGAATCAGTCCGGCACCTACCAGTGTCTTCTGCAGGTTCACCTGATCCCTGCCATCTCCCCTCCCGTCCACCTTCTTCAGCATCTTTTGTTTCACTCGTAGGAGATTCTGTAACTTGAGTAACTCCCATTGCCTTGAATGGGGAAAACAAACAAAACAAGTTGAACAGTCCCTAGCAGTTGCTCCCAACTTGCAACGCTCAGGGGGTCCCGAGCCTTCCAGGCCACTCCTGGCCTTCTGGATCAGGCTGTGTGTGAGCAGACTGCTCACACAGTTTTCAGTGGGGTGGGTTGCCTAACTTCGCTCGTGTGGTCCTTTGAGCTCTCGTCCGGTATAGCTTACTTTACAAAAGACTTGCATTGAATTGTGCTTGGCTGGGGTCGGTCATTATGTGGGGAATACCCATTTCCTTTTCTTTCTGGCAGGTTCCTGTTCAGCCCCGATCCAACTTTGATAGTCCTGTTCCATCATCTGCCAGGTTGTTATGTTCAAGCCACATGTTGGCGGCGGCTGGAGTCTCTAGGAATATCGCTTTTCCGTTATAGAGAACCTTGAGGCATGATGGTTAGAGCAGCATGTATTTTAAATTAAGTTTCCATAGCCGGGCTTTTATTGGGATCATGGAGTTCCTTGCACGTTGCACTGCAGGGGTATAGTCGGGGTATATAACTATTGTTGAATCTTTCCTCTTTATCTCCCCACCTTCTCTGGAGTATCTCAATATGGTTTCTCGATCTCGGAAATTTAAGATCTTGGCTCTAATTGGGCGTGTATGGGATCCGGGCGGAGGACGTTTCTGAAGGGATCTATGGGCCCTTTCCACGAAAAATCCTTGGGAGAGGTTACCCGGTCCTATTTCCTGTAGCAGTTTCACTGAAGTCTGTCGGGTCTGGGCCCTCCAAGTCCTCAGGGACCCCTAGTATGCAAATATTATTTCGGCGGGCTCGCCCTTCGGCCTCCTCAGAGCTGGCCTCCAACCTAACCACTTTCTGTTCCAGATCCTGGACCGTCCTCTTCAGGTCTCGGGTGTCCTCTATGTTTTCCTGGAGAGTAGTCTCTGCCACCGTGACCCTTTCAGTTAGGTTGTGGGCGTCCTGCTTGTAGGACTTGCGTATGTTTGAGATCCTCCCCTTGTTGGGGCAGTTCGTCGACAGGTTCTGGATCTTATTGTGACTGTCTCTGGGGTCTAACTGTACGATTTACGACAATATGCAGCCCAGCCTGCATCCAAAATATGGGGTTTGAAAACCCAGATCTCAGTATGATGAATACTTTAGTTATTAATGCAATCAACATATAAAATGTATTTGCACTTTTCTCAAAGTGTATGACAACGGGTTGTTAAAGTGTTGATATGTTGTGCTGTGTATGTTGTTGGTTATGCCACGCTTTGCTTGTTAGTGGCTATACTCAGCCAGCAAAATAATGAATTCTCTCACTTTTATTCATACCCGGTGGGAGTGGGGATGGCAGCCTGGCCTGTAACTATGGGCCCAAGGGCATTACCACATCAAGTAATGCCCTGGGGCCCCCTGCAAGGGGCTCATTGCTTAATTGGTACCCTCGATGTGATGTGCTGGGTTTTTATAGGTCGATATGTGGGCTATACGAAACAATACAGCCTGCAGATTTTTCAGCATGTTACATTCAATCTGCTCAGCCCCACTGCGCCACCATTAACTGCTGAACGCATATGCATGCATTAGTAATGGCTGAACCCCAAACCCTCACCCATAATGATAGGCTCACAACTTGGTTCAAGTGTTGGCAATAAAAAGGCAGTAGGATTTTATTGTACAGATATGGGTTATGACAATAACAATATCACATATCAGATGGGTGCCGTCGTCGAGAAAAAGGTCTGGGTTGCCTAGTGTAATGGCTGCGTGTTTTATGAAACCCAGTCCTCTAGTCATACAGAATCTCTCTATGGTCCTGTTCAGTTTTCTTCTGGATATGTCTATAGCTTTGTAGCAGTTGGCCCCTAGCCATTTCTTTCTTGGTTAAATGGCTGAGAAATATATTTCGGTACCCCTCCAGTTGTGCGAAATGCCTGCTAGGGAGGAGCAAATTTCTTCGCATAGAGTGCGTCTAGCTGTGCTGACTAGGTCGTTGCCCCCTAGATGTATTATCAGGAATTCAGGTGGGTCCCTGTATGCCACCAGTTCCGCTAATGTTTTTTGGACGTCCGCCCAGCATAGGCCTCTGTATCCCCACCATGAAGTAATGGTGTTTCTGAAAGGTGGCCCCTCTTTAGTCTCTTCTGCCAATCTGCCTGTCCTGAAAACGAATGAGTGGCCAACTATCCATGCTGATCAGAGTGTGGTCCTCAATTCGCCTGTTGTTTCTGTGTTGGTGGGAGGGAGGGAAAAGCAAGACAAATTATTAGGGCGGATGGCTATATCGGTTGCGGTCTGATATATCTTTTATAACAGTCTGACTTCCATCCCCCTATGTTTTTTAGTAGTTGCGGTGCTAAACCTCCTTGCCATGCTGCTGTGGTGGCACCTATCCTGAAGGAATGAGTGCCGAAATGTTTGGGATCCCACCCTGCTCGGCTGATTGCTTTCATCAGCACTCCTTTAAATTGGTAGCAGCTTAGGGCTGATGCATCCTTGTGGATTAAAAAACTCCCCCGTACTTTGGGTCGTTGTGCGTAATAGAGGTTGGTGATGCACACCGGGCAGTTTGTTGCCTCATCGATGCAGCAAATATTGATGGTTCTTTTTGCACCCGTTTTCGACTGTTGCATTTCTATATTAACACTCTACAGTCTCACCCTGATTTCCATGACGCCCAGGCCGTTTGTGGCCTTGGTGCTGGAAGCGATGAGTTCTCCTATCCGTAAAGCCCCGAAGTAGGCTAGGAAAAAGGCTGTTTTAAATAACATTATCTCGTAAGGGTGCCAACATATGGCTTCCAACTGGCTTGCTATCTGAACCAGTTTGGTGAAATCAAGGGGTCGGCGGGTGTCCACTTGAGGCCCCTCTAATCTGCCCCATCCCTTCATTGCATAAGAAATGAGGGTGTTCTGGGTGGGGTCTGAATCGCCCCGTATTTTCGTAAAGTATGAGATTGCCACCAGGTGTCTTTTAGCCCAATCCCTTTTGAAACCTTGTTCCCGGGCCCATTTTAAAAATACTTCTATATCTTTAATCGTTATTAGTTCTACGTGGTTTAAACCTGTGGCTTTGAATACTGTTTGCAAACACTTACTGTACTGTGTTGCTGTGGTGCTTGCCACCGCCCTCTCTGCCATCTCTATTAGGAAGCCTGTGAGGTTGTTGGCACCCGTTGTTGTTGTGCCTGATTCTTTTTGGGCATCCCGGCCTGGGCTCTCTGGCACTCGCGTTGATGCCAATGTGTTGCTGGCACCCCTTTTAGAGGTGCCTGCTTTGTATTGGTCATTCCGGCCGGCACTCTCTGGTGTTGGCGTTGATGTTGATGTGTTGTTGGCACCCGTTTTAGAGGTGCCTGGTTTTCGTTGGGCATCCCGGCCTGTGCTCTCTGGTATTGGCGTTGATGCCGTTATTCTTGTCTTCCCATTATTGCCCAGCATTCTGCTGGTATTGGCGTCATCTGTTCTTGGGCGTGCGGCGCTAGCTCTCGGAATCTTGTCCACTGGAAGCGAGATAAGGCATCAGCAATGTTATTATCTGCCCCTGAAATGTGCTTCGCTTTGAGTACAACGTTTACTTGTAGTGTGACTGTTGTAATGGCTCGTAATACTTTTAGTACTAAAGGGCATTTCGTAGACCTTCTGTTTATGGAGCCCACTACAGCTATGTTGTCGCACCAAATCAAAAGTTCCGTATTCGCTAGTCGCCTGCCCCAGATGTGTAATGTTAGCCAGATGGGGAATATTTCTAATAAGGTGATGTTTCTTGTCCACCCTGCTGCTTGCCATGAATTGGGCCAGTGTCCTGCCACCCATTCGGAGTCTAGTATGGCTCCAAACCCCTTGCTCCCAGCTGCGTCGGTGTATAGGACCCTGTTAGACGGGGTGTTTAAAGGCGTTCGGCAAAGTAAAGACCCGTTGAAATCTCTGAGGAATATTCCCTATGTTTCCAGATCCTGTTTCACCTCTCTGCCTAGCCGGATATGCAAGTGTGGTTTGGTGAGTGATTTGATTTTGAACTCCAGGCTTTCTGGAAAATATCCTCCCTTGAGGTATTATTTTGGATGTGAAATTGAGGCTGCCTGCTAAGGATTGTATTTCCTTTACAGTCCCCTTATCTCTCATTGTCAGGTTTTGTATTTTAGCCCGGAGTTCGGATATTTTTGTTTTTGGGATTCTGCAGAGCCCCTTTGCTGAGTCTATTTCAATGCCCAGAAAGATTATGTTTGTGTCTGGTTTGGTGGTTTTTTCCCTCGCTAGGGGAATTCCCCACTGTGCGGCCATGTGCTCCATTCCGCAGAGTTTGGTGGCCCTATGACCATGAAATCATCTAGGTAATGCACTATTTTTGTCCCTGGTCTCTGCTTTAGGAAAGCCCATTGAAAAAAGGAACTGAATTGCTCAAATAGTGCTCAGGATACTGCGTACCCCATGGGAAGGCATCTATCTACGTAGAATTTGTTGTTAAAAGTGAAACCTAGCCACTGCTGTGACTCTGGGTGGACTGGCAAAAGTCTGAAAGCAGATTCGATGTCCAGCTTAGCCACCAAGGCGTTTCTGCCGCACTCTTGTATGAGCCTTACCACTTCTTGGAAATGCGTGTAAGTTATCGCGGATTCTGTGTGTGGGATGCCATCGTTTAAAGACTGGCCTTTAGGGTAGGATAGGTGGTGGATTAGTCTCATTTTTCGGGTTCTTTTTTTGGGAGCAGGCCTAGTGGAGATATGAAATAGTCCTTTAGAGGCATGGCATTCCAAGGACCTGCTACGCTGCCCAGCTGCAGTTCTTTCTTGATTTTGGTTGCTACTATCTGGGGGTTGTCCCTGGCTGACTTTAGATTCATCGGGATGTATTGTGACCCAGAGCCCTTAAATGGGATGAAAAACCCTTTGGTGAAACCCTGCGATATTATCCTGCTGGTTTCTATGTCTGGGTAGCTGTTTAGGGCGTCCCTAAAATTGCCCGGGTTGATGGGCGTTCGTCCTGGTTCTAAAATTGGGATATCATTCTTTCTTGGCTGGGAGTCTGGTGCAGTTGCTTGTTGCATGGTCGCCGTTGCAGTTTGTGCAGGTGTGTTTGTACCAGCATTCTTTGCCCCATATACACTGGTTTTTCCCAAAATTTCTGCATGGGATGTTGGATTTGACAGCCTGCTGTTTGTTCTGTCTGTGGACATTATTTTTCGCCGCCCAAGGCTGGTTCCTCCGAAAGGGCTGCTCCCTTTTTTTGGATTTATCATTGTCATGGGATTTGCTTACTTGCAAATTTTTGCTATTTTTGGAAGAAGAATGCATGGTATCTTCTTCCTGGGGGGGTTCGGCTTTGAGGGTGTATAAATCATTCTGGACTTCATCCCACTCAATGGCTGGCCTTTCTGACATGCTCCTCCTAAATCTGATGTCGTATGCAAGCCATGTCTTCCCCCTCTGTGTTACTTTTACTTCCCTTATTTTATCAACGTATGTCCAGAGCTTCCTACCATCCATGGGGAATTTTTCTTCATATATTGTTGCTAAGATGGCAAAAGCCTGTAACCAGTTGTCCCAGTTTTGTTCGACCTGGGCGTTTCTGGCAGTAGCTTTTTCTTCACTTTTTTGGGGGGTCTCTGAAAGTGTCTTTCCCTTTGCGCTGTGCTTCTATTAGGGAAAAGATTTCTATAAATTCTTTGGCCCATATGGTTTCTTTGATTGTGGTATCAATGTTCCATGCCAGGCATCTTTTGTATCTATTTAATATCTCTGTCTGTAAAGATTTCATTTTTTGTTCTAATTGTGCATTACAGATTGTTACAATGTCAGTTGTATTGCTGTCAGGTGCCCCTGTTGTGCCTGTGTTGTCTGTGCCTGGCGTTGTCCATGCTTTTAGGGCACCTGTTGTATCAGTTGCTGGAGTTGTGGAAGCTGTTGTATTTATAGCTGTGGGCGCTATTGGCAACTGCTGTACTTGTTGTGGCGGGATTGCTATCGGTAGAGTTACGGTTGGGTTGACAACCGTTATAGTAGGTTCAATTGCGATGGAGGGGTTTGAGGCCCCAGGTTCCCTTGTGGGTGGTGTCTGTTTCCCCCTTATTTCTACCATTAGTTGCTGTAATTCCGCTATATTCTTGCATAATTTTGACAATTTGTTGGTACCTTTTCTGGCGTCTTCGGATATTTTTCTCCTTTTTAATGGTGCGGAAAACTCCTCCTGGCTGGTTGAGCTGCTAATTCCTTCCCTGGGTAGGCCGTACATCTTTTCTCTAAACCATGCCCATCCGTAGTGCTCTGCCGCTTCAAAGGCTGCTAGCAATTGTGGTGATTTGGGCTTCTCCGCCGGTGTTGGGGGTGCCTGTGTTTTCCGTTTGGGCCCCATGTTTTTCTATGCCTGCTATAGGAAAGAGAAAAAGGAGTTTTATCATGGAGTTAAACCGTTTGTTATCGGCGAATTCTTTGTGTCTGTTTTATTTGTTGCCCATGCTGGGTAACTGTTGACTGGTGCCTTCTTGCCCGGGTTTCAGAAAATTGGGCACCCCCCAGGCTTGATTTACTGGATTTAAATAATAGGTTTCGCTGTGAGGACGCCCTGCAATATTACAGAAACTATTTTAAATCTGCAGTCTTTGGGCCCGCCAGCTTGGATCTGTGTTAGCCAGCTCTGCGTGGTGATATCCTGCCCTGTCTGTCGTTATAACGCGGGGGTTCCGGTCCACGTAATAAAATGTATCTCTTTTGGACATAAATGTCTATTTTTCCTCCCTCGTAGCCCCAGCGCGGTGGCACACCTGTAAAGTGATGAATCGGAAGCCGTCCGCGCTGTGCTGTTTGAGTGTCGCTTCTCCATCGCTCGCACTGGTCTTGGAGATGATTCCGCAGCACGCGTCTTTGTTTGTTGTGTTTGGACACGCTCGCCGCTCGCTTCTCGTTCTATGCCAAAAATTGTTGAAGTTGACAACGTCCGCGCTGGCCGTTCGGTTGCCGCTTCTTCCTTCGTTAAAGCTGCATTGCAATTGCTTTGAACAGTACAATGTTCAGGAAGGAAAAGACACTGCGATGTACAGCGAACTTCAAGAATTGCTAAAGAAGCAAGAAGATTTGGAAGACACTGAGTAAACAGTGAACCTCCTGTTTGCTTGGGTCCCCGTTCAGGGTCCATAAACAGATTGTGTTTACTCTGAGCATGCTGCTCTCATTTATAGGACCCAGGGAGGCCCTGGGTCTTTGTTGTGTATGTGGTGGGGGCCGCTGTTGTCGCAGCCCCCGGCCGGATAGCTGACTGTCTGACCCCCTGGTAGGGGCAGATCTTTGAACCTGGGCCCTGCCTGATGGCTGTTTCCTTATGGCGCTTAGCACCTTGCTGTTTGGAGGAAGGGTGCGATGACTGTTCGCACCTTACCCTTCCGTGGCTTTTGTGCTGCCGAGACTGCATGTCTCTGTAGCCGGGGCGAAGGAGAAGAGCAGGCGGGGGGGTTGGGGCTGCCCCTCTCCCAGCTGCCAATGGTGACAGCAGTTACCCTGCCTCGCTTGTGGGATGCCCATGTAGCATTGCCCATCCTCATTCCCTTCAGGTCCTCGCACAGACATACTTACGGTTTCTCCTTCAACTGTGAGGTTCCTGAGCCACAGGGCTCCCCTCAGCTTACTGCATCTCCAAGCAGCTGTTCTTCTTGCCTTTCAGACTTGCCCAATACTTTCGAGACTCTCACCCGCCACTCCTCTGCCTGTCACTTCTTCTGCCGCCATCTCACAACACTCTGTATTAATACCATGGGGCTGCGGCGGGACACGTAGTTGGACTCAAGGGTACTAATAGTTGTATACACCTCTCCCATGGGCTACTAATCCCTGAGCAAATCACCACCTGTGTAGCCAGTAGGGCTATACATTCCAACACAGACATCCTTTCAGCCATTCAGAATGCTCGGAGCCCAGTCTACAATCAGGGCTGGACTGGCCTTTAGGGAACTCTGGTTATTTCCAAGTAGGCCTCTGCACCCAGAGCCTCTTTTGTGTGGTATTTCCACACGTTTTCATAGGAAAGGGTTGGGATTGCTGAAAATATGTAATATAGGGCCACTTTGAATAATATATCCAGGGACTCTTAGTTCCCAGTCCACCCCTGTCTATAAGCATCCTGAAAACATTCCCTTTCATTCTTAATTGAACAGCTCCATGTGGTAATAGCTTTACAGACCCCTGGGGAGTCCATCAAGTCTTGGGCATAATGACCTTCCCTAAATTATATCCCTCAGCAATAACTTGGGGGAATGGTCCCTGCCAGTAATCCTGGCCCCTCCATCGGTCTATAAAGCTTATTTAAAACATCTATTCACTTTCAATCTCCAAACAACTATCATCAATTCAGTGGAAACGAAGAAACAATATATCTTTAATCTCCTTTTGTAACATACGCACCATATGTTCTTTCATTGCCAAATTGGTATCCAGTGAAAATGTTGCCAACTAAAATGTCAGTGAAAAGACTGTGGTGAAAATATATTTGCAGTGAAAAAATCAGCAATCAAAATGTAGTAAAAATGCAGATGAAAAGTAGCCAAAAATGCAGTGCTGTAAAGGTAAGGTCAAGGGTTAAGTACAGTTTTGACAGCTTGTGATTGGCTGCTTTAGGTTTAGGTTAGGGGTTCAAGTAAGGTTATGGTGGGTTAAGGTAAAGGCTTTGGATATAATTAGGGTAGGGGTTGGGTCGGGATGGTTGTGAAGGGTTGGTGTTGTCGGGTCTGGTTATGGCTTAGGGTAGAGTAAGGGTCAGGGTATTAGAGTAGGGGTTATGCTAAGGCTCAGGGTAACAGTGTATGGATTTGGGTTAGAGTTAGGGAAAGGGATAGGGAGGCTGGTGATGTTGGAATAGTATAGGGAGCGGTATCAGGTAATAATGTCCCTATACTTGATGTCCCCATACATAATTTTGCCGGCAAAAGCCATTGGCAACATTATATATGGTGATATTATGTATGGGGACAGGTTGCAGGGATGTCCCCTGCTCCCCTTGTAAAAATCAATTCAGGACCCACATGTTCAATGTAATAATGTCTCTGCAAAAAACAGCGACTTTTTTGGCAGGAGACATTTTTGAGGGGACATTATTACATGGAACCTAGGGAGCTAGGATAAATGTAGGGGTTAAGGTAGAATAGGGGTTAGGGTAATTGCTCGAAGGCGGGTTAGGGTGAGTCTAAGTTTAGCGTTAGAGCAAGGGTTTGGTTTAGTGTAAGGGCAATGGAGGTTGTGTTGGGCTGGTGGTGTGGTTCTGGTTAGGGTCACTGTTCAATTTCTATTTTTATTTATTTGGTGTTCTGTATTGAATCACATGCACATAAGATGCTTTAGAGCAATGAAGGTTTAGGGTGAGGAAAAGTTTAAGGGTGAGGCAGAGAGTAAGGATTGCAGTTAGTGAAAGGTAAGGGTTTGGTATAGGATGATTGTGTAGGGCACCAGCATCCCGCTGGTGCCCTATAATGCGCCCCCGGCACCAAAAACTGCCTCTGCTACTGAACATCATGGTGTGCATTTTCCATCCTGTTGAACATTCGTCCAATCTGCATTTGCCTTTCTCAAACATGGCAGCTTCAGGCACACCCTGAGTGGGTGACTACTCAACAAAGACAAGCATTCATGCAATCAGGCTGTGCCTGTCCTTGGTACTACGTTGTTACTTCTTTAGTTGACTCAATTTGGTGGAGCTATGTTTGACCTTTTTTTTGTTAGGGGTTCCACCCATTCCCACCATGCCCAGTCCCTGTGGGAGTCTCCCATCTGCCCCCTTCTATCCACCCCTTTTGCAAAAACCAACTCCCCAACCCCTTTACTCCACTAACCCATACACACACACAAAAGTGTAAAAATGGACTAAACATTTGAAGTTCTTGGTAAGATTCATTGACGAGCTATTTGGGTATGGGATGGTTGAGCAGAATTCTTTGAATTTATGAACATGGTGGCTCCCAGAATTAAATTCACATCAAAAACCTGTAAATCTGCCATAGAATTCCATGATGTTGAAGTGTATACCAAATTTGGTAAAATTGAAACTATAGTATTTACTAAAGCTACCGACAGGAATAGTTTGTTGCATGCCAAAAGCTTTCATCCAAAGAAAACTGAGGTAGGTATACCATTTAGCCAAATCCTACGTTATAGGCAAATCATTTCAGAAAACTATGAACCTATCATCAAAGTGAAAAACTTAAAGTAAAATGCATTAAACGAGGATATGACCAGGCATTAGTGAACACTAGTGCAGAAAAAGCTGTTAACACCAACAGACTAGAAGCATTGAAACTCAAAACACGGGTTCTAGTGGAAAACTTGTGAAATGACCGCCAGCGAATTGCAGTTAGAGGAATAATAACAGTCCGTCTTTCCTTAAAACACATTGTTGTTACGGTATGTACACTGTTTAATTATGTAACTATGTTAGCACAGAGTTTTAATTTACCATAAGATACTAAACAGGGATTGTTTTTCTAGGTCCTTCATAACGTCTACCAGCACATTGAAAGACACTTTCTCAAAGCACCTAGTATCACCAAACGGCTAACTCTGAGTAACCTGTGATTTTGGTAAGAATCCAAGCGTATAATTACTTTACCAGAGAGCAGCAGGCATCATCATAAGAAAATGCAGACCTTTAAGCACAGTCTATATTGTTACTATTATACAGGATTTTGAGCGCTACACTAGTGCAAAGCATGAAGTTGACTCGATCTCAAGCAAACTAGACCCATTGCTTATTGCATCGAGGTGAGCATTTTTATCTGAACCTTTTTAACAAAAAACGTTAGTGCATCGTATCTTTTCATTTCCAAGGGCCATGATATGGGACCCAGCACTATTTTGTAGTGACACACATTTGTTACTTATCTTAGTTTGTTTCCCATTTTCCCCAGATTACATCCATTTATCCTAAGAAAAGATGTAATCATTCAGGTCCTCAAGTGGCAGCCATTGCTGAGGTTAGATGAATGGCTGAGATACTCAGGTCAGTGAATTCACACAGCTATCGTAGATTAGAAAGCATTATATTAGCACTCTAAAGCAGCAGGTAGTGATGTGTATATTTATTTAGTTCACAGAACTGATGAATTATTATACCTGATGAAGGGCAGCCAAGCCCGAAACTCTTTGTATGTATTGAGAGAAACAATATATACTGAGAAATCATTGTTGTATCCAAGTGTATATCTTTATTTGTGGAACCAAGAAAGTATCCATGAGATTATAATTTACTAACAACCATTTAAAAATTGTAAAAAATAATTTACTATTTGTACCATTTGTTAATGTTAATGTTAAAGGATATTTGTACCATGCACTATCACCATCGGAGTGGTCCCCTGGAGCTCTGGTGGCTCTGAAAATGGGATAGGGGGGGTTGATTTATTGGGAATAAGCTGGAAAAGTGCAAGAGAGCAGTGATGTGCTGTTGGCGGCCTCAGCCCGGTAACTGCGTTGGCTGGGCTTGGGGTGTTTTATGGTCGGTAGTCGTCGTGTGCTGTTGTACGAGTCTATGTGTGGTTTGTTTTGTTGTTGCATTGTAGTGAAGTTTGTGCAGATTGTTGCATTGTAGGCTTATGGTTGTGTTTAGTTAGAGTTTGAGAGGTGTATGCAGAGAGGTGAAATTGTTAGTGAATTGGTTAATTGGCATTGCTGTCTGGAAGCGAGGCACTAAACCTCCGTATTCTCCCCTGGGCGGGTGCGCGAGCATCTCTGTGTCTCTGTCCAGATCTGGGCCGTCCGACACTCACAGTCCCTTTCACACATGGCATCCACTCACATTCGTAACCTTGCCCAAGTTCGGCCCCGGCCACCTACGTGACACCTGTCTGTATGCGGGGCAGGTAGGCGTTTGTGCGTACCTTTGTGAAATATCGGAGTGTGATTGACACTTGAATATTATTGTTTTTTTGATCAATCATTCCATTGTTTTGCAAATTAATTATTCTAAATTACACATTAAATAAATGTATGATATGATATGATATGATATGATAAGGCATTTATAACGCACCCATACACAAGTGTTTCAGGGCGCGACGAGGCAAGGGAGGGGAAACAGTGGGAAACAGACAACGATCCTACTAGGCCAGGTGACATTCAGATCGCGCAAGTGCATGGGTAGGGAGAAAGGGTAGGTGCCTGGGGGAAGGGAGAGGGGGAAAGTGCAATGCAAGGGATAGAAAGAATAAATAAGATAATAAAAGCGGCCAGATGGTGGCAAGTGCAGGGTAAGAGCAGAATAAGTGCTGGTAGGGGACTGTAGGGATACAGAAAACAGTCCCCAGGTGCGATGGGTTGCCAGAGGGGGCAGGGCAAGTGTGCAAAAAGCGGGGCCTGGCCTGGACCCAAGATCAGAAAAGGTGGCCAGGTGACCAGAGCAGTTTCAGCCACGTGTTTCAGCAGGGGAGAGAGGCAGAGAAAGCAGCAGCAAAGAGGAAGGTTTTGAGGTGTTTCCAGAACCATAGATGGTTCTCCTCAAGTTTCAGGGAGGCAGGAAGGCTGTTCCAGAGGGAGGCCCCTGTTGCAGTGAGAGCTTGACCACCCACTCGTTGCTTGGAGAAGCGACTGACCCTGAGGGAGTTGGAGACAGATGAGCGAAGAGCCAGAGAAGGAAGGTGTTTGGGAAGAGAGAGTTGAAGGTATTCCGGCCCCAGGCCCCAGAAGGCCTTGTGGATAATGCAGAGGGTATTGAACTTAATCCTTGCAGCCACTGTGAGCCAGTGCAGAGATTTCAGTCCTGGAGAGATACGATCCCTGGGCTTGAGGCCAAGGACAAGTCTCGCAGTCCCGTTTTGGATAAGTTGCAGAGGGCGGAGAGTAGAGGCAGGCAGATTAAGATAGAGACTGTTGCAATAGTCCATCTTAGAGAGAACCAGGGCTCTGGAGACGGTGAGCTTCTGGGGGAAGGAGAGGAAAGGAAGAACACCTCTGAGGAGGTGCAGCTGGTAGTGGGATTTCTTAGAGACATCTGAGATGTGAGGGGAGAAGGAGAGAGAAGAGTCGAAGATGACCCCAAGGTTTTAAGCCCTGCAGGTGGGAGCAGGACGAGGGCCAAGAGAGGCCGGCCAGAGAGCTGCAGGGAAGGAGGGAGTGGGTGTGCCAATGAGTAGGATCGCAGTCTTACTGGCATTAAGGCAGAGGTCATTGGTGGTACACCACTCCTGGATAACAGATAAACACTCAGAGATGAGGGAAGGAGAAGAGGAGGCCGAGAGTAGCCTGAAAATGAGCTGGGTATCATCCGCATAGCACTGAAAGTTGGGGCAGAGAGCGGCGATGCGATGGGCAAGGAGTGCCAAATATTGGTTGATCAGCCAGGGAGAGAGGTTAGACCCCTAGGGGACACGACAGGAAGAGAAAAAGATATCGGAGAGGAAGGACCCGAGTTGGACCTGGGAGGGTCAGTTGGAGAGGAAAGAAGTCAGCCACGCCAGAGCCTGTCCAGTGATACCCAGGGGTTACCAGTCAAATGGTCGAAAACATTTGGTCGACAGACAATTTGGTCGACACCATTTGGTCGAATGCAAAATGGTCGAATTTTTTTTTTTTTTTTTACCCATTTTTTGGTTTTTTTTGGGGGGGTCCCCCCCCCAATCCCCTTTTTTTTCTTTTTTATTTTTTTTCCCCACACGAAAACCCACAAAACACATATATATATAAAAAAAAAAAATTCGACCATTTGGCATTCGACCAAATGGTGTCGACCAAATTGCAGTCGACCAGTTTGTTGTCGACCAGTTGACTGGACACCTACCCAGGTTGTCACAGAGACGATTGAGTAGGATGGCATGATTGAAAGTGTCAAAGGCAGAAGAGAGATCAAGTAAGATGAGGACACACGGGTTGTTGGAGTCAGGGTTGGAGAGCAGGTCTTCATGGATGTTCAGGAGAACAGTTTCTGTGCTTCTGGCAGCCCTGAAGCCAGACTGATGGTCATGAAGACAACCAACAGATTCGGTGTGGAGATTAAGCTGGGAGATGGCAAGTCTCTCCAGGAGCTTGCCCAGGAAGGGAGTGATGGAGATTGGGTGACAGTTAGCTGGGCAGGAGGGGTCAGCAGAGGGTTTCTTAAGAAGAGGGTGCACAAGGGAGTGCTTCAGGGGGGGTGGGAAGACTCCTGTGGTGAAGGAGTGTTTGCAGCAATCGGCCAGGGCACGATCCAGGGAGTTGATGTGGTCCTTGATAGTTTTGGAGGGAGTGAGGTGATAGGAGGAGAGTGAGGACAGGATGTCCTGAGTTTTTGAAATGAAGTGAGAAGCCAGTGCCGTGCAGATGGCCTGGGAGGGGGAGGGGACAGGAGAGGTAGAGACTGCGGCAGAATTGGCCAGTTCCTTGAAGATTTTAAAGAGTTCAGCCGAGTTGTTAGATGTACCCTGAATTTGTTTGGCAATGTTTGTTTGCTAAGCAGTTGTGCACAGATGTTAGTCTCAGTGTACAAGGTGAGACTCATTTTTCCTCACACACTTCCAATGGCTCCCACAAGATTGTCTTTGGGGCAGACTGCTTGGGCAGAAACACTTGTGCACAAGCACGTTATAAATAACTCATCGTTTCCAGTGAAAGACGAACCATGTGAGCGGACGACATTGGTGCTTGCATTCACTTGTAAGCTTAATTTGGTGATAGGCCTACCCTAGGTCAAGGGTGGAAAATATCATGCCTTTATTGCTCATACTTGCCATTTTGGTAATAGCGGGAAGCAAGTGACTGTCTATTTTGTTGTTCCAGTTCACACTATAGAGATCCACACACATCCTGTTGTCTCCCTCAGAACCTTTCCTTGCTACAACAATGGAGGCAGCGGTTGCTTCCACCCTCTCAATTATGCTGCCATCGGTCATTTCCTGTTGTAGGATCTCCAGTTTGTTTTGAAGGTTATAGGGTATGTTCCAGACATGGTGCTTTATAGGCTGTGCTCAGGCTTTCAGGACTGTCTTGTGATGGAAGCCTATGTGTTTTCTGATGGTGCTGGTGAATATGGGGTAAGGGATTGTAAACGTGTGCATCATACTCGGTGCGTATATAAGCATGCAGACTTATGTCGTTCTTGGTCGAGTTCCGCTATTCCTTCTAGTGGGTCGGCCCTCAGTACTTTTTTAGCAGCTACAGGACCAGCAAGGGTAAATTTCCAGCTGATGTTTATAGCTCGAAACACAGGGGCCTGTGGCAGCAACAAAGTTGTGTGCTTGGAAACACCCCAGAAATGTTATCAGGTGACCAGATTATGAGGTCATGGTGGTAGTAGCCATTGCTAGTGTGCCAATCTATCGGGACAGCCGATTGTTGAAGATATGGAAGGGCATGATGACGTACAAGTACCCATAACTGGGCAAGGAGATATTTGTCCATGTTAGTCAATCTTTCCGTGAAGATGGGTGAACACAGCAATGGGTCATGTCGGCAAAGTCCACAGAGTAGGACCCAAAGTGAGGGGGTTGGCATGGAGAATGGCACAGAGGAACGTGGAAAGTGCAAGAGGAAGAGATGTGACCGCTGGGTGGCGACCATAGCTCTCAACCATTTGCCTCGAAAAGGCGGGTGAAATCACCCGATTTTATTTTTGGCGGGTGAGATGCCCATTGGAATGAATGGGAGTGCAGGAGGCTTGGCGGGTGAGTCAGCCCTTTGCAAGGCGGGTGACACCCGCCAAAAGCGGGTGAGTTGAGAGCTATGGTGGCGACCCAGAAACAAGATGAAGGCCGGGGTCTGTGAGGTTCCATTAGATGGCAAGAGCAGAAGTACTCACATGGAAGTGGGTACTAGTGTAGCTGTAATCTGTGCACATTCACACACTATCCCCATCATTACACACCAATGCCGTAAACACTACACATACACTTCCACAGCAGTGAGTATACACTCCTCCCAGCAGGGCACAACCACTGCTCCATCATTGAACACACACTGTGCAGGGTAATGCCCACCATCACAGACATAAAATAAATAAAAACCTTACCACACATATACAGCCACCAGCATCATGCACAAAAACAGTCCATAGGGACTCTGACCTTTGAGGGGAAACTAGCCCTATTGCAACCTGGGCTTACAATGGTTGCTGAAGATAATTCTATCTGCCTTTCCTGTGATAAACATGAATTATGGAATGTAGCCTTACTCTGCTAACTCGGCATATTGGAATCTGGTACTGGTTTTCTAACTTTTCAAAATAATATCTGGTCTCACAATACTATGTGGACTTAATGGAACCTGGCATTGCTGTCCCACTAGGGCGGAATGCAGTCTGGCGTTCTTACTAACTATGCTTAATTGACTCTGGCAATGCTTTACTAATTAGACATAGCATAATCTGGCAATGCTTTACTAATTAGACCTAATGGACTGTCCATATTTAGTACATGGGATTGTTCATCAGGCAAACCTATTGGCTATGGCTGTGCTTTCTTCCTGTTTCCTGTGAGTGGATGACCGAGTAGACATAAATGCACTGAGTGCTCATGAAACATTTTCATAGATCTCTCCTTGACTCTGTGCTGTCTTTTTTCCAGGTTCGGGGCTTCCTCTACTCTCTGGCCCTCAATTTGCTATAATTAGCTATGCAGGATGTTTTGCTCTCTCTGCTGAGTGGTGCTAGGTTATGATGTGTAGGCCCTACTTGCAGACATCAGCAACCGCAATAACGGCGTTACCTAGCAGAGTATGGTATGAGGGACTAGGTCTGGCAGCAGAGACATCACTAGGGGAGGGCTGGGGGGCGGGGCAGATATAGCCCCAGGTCTTTTGGTTGGAGCCCCTCATATTATATGAGCTATGACATTTATAATGCACCTGTACACAAGTGTTTCTAGGTGTGACAAGACAAGGAGGGGAAACAAAGGTAGGACAAAAACAACAATCTTACTAGACCTTGTGTCATTCAGATCGTGCAAGTGCTGGGAAGAGGGAGGGGGAAGTGCAGGTAACTCAATAAGTGCAGCCAGCGGGTGGCTTAGAAGCGCAGTGAGAAGTGACTGTAGGGTTGCAGGTGCAGACCTTTAAGTGCAGGGGGAGCCCGGAGGCAGTGTAAGGGCAACTGGAAACCCACGATCCTGGGCCTGAGTTCAGAGGGTAACAAGCTGATCAGCGCGTGGGGCAGTGAGGGACATCATCAGGGAGAGGAAGAGAGAAAGCGGAAGTGAAAAGGACGGTCTTGAGTAACTTCCGAAACCAAAGGTGGTTCTTCTCAAGTTTGATAGAGGCAGGAAGCCTGTTACAGTGGGAAGCCCCAGCTGAGTAGAGAGATTTCCCCCCCACTCTCTGCTTGGAGAAGCATCTGACCCTCAGAGAGTTGGAGGTGGATGAGCGGAGAGCTCGAGAAGGAAGATGTTTAGGAAGAGAAAGTTGGACTGGATAAATTGTAATAGTCGAATAGTAGAGGCAGCCATATTCAGAAAGAGGCAGTTGCAGTAGTCCAGCCTAGCGAGGACCAGAGCTTAGGAGACAGTGAGCTTCTAGGGGGAAAGTGAGAAAAGGAAGAATACCTCTGAGGAGGTGCAGCTGGTAGTGTGATTTCTTTGAGACATCAGAGATGTAAGGAGAGCAGGAGAGGGTGGAGTTGAAGATGACACCAATGTTCTTTGCCTCATAAGAGGGAGCAGGAAGAGGGCCCAGATTGGGCAGCCATAGAGAGAGTGGAAAGACGGCAGCAGGTGTGTAAATGAGGAGGATCTCAGTCTTGCTTGCATAAAGGCAGAGATGAGAGAAGGTGCAGAAGTAGCTGAGGGGAGCCTGAAAGAGAGCTGGGTGCCATCTGCATAACACCAGACATTGGAGAAGAAATTAGCGATGCAGTGGGCAAGAGGTGCCAATTAAAAAAGCCAGGCAGAAAGGTTAGGCCCCTGGGTAACAGCAGAACAAGAGAGAGATAGAAGAGAGCAAAGACCCCAGTTGGACCAGAGAGGGTCGGTCGGGGAAAATGGAAGTCAACCAATTCAGAGCATGAGCAGTGCTACCCAGGTTATAATGGAGGCAAGTGAGCAGGATGGTATCAAACGCTGAGGATAGATCTAGGAGAATGAAGACAGAAGGAAGATTAGAGTCAAGATTAGAGAGCAGGTCTTCAAAGGTGTTCAGGAGAGCTGTTTCCATGCTTCTGGCAGCTCTGAAGCCAGACTGGTGGTCGTGGAGACAACCAACAGATTCAGTATGCAGATTAAGCTAGGAGATGATCAGCTTTTGCAGGAGTTTGCCCAGAAAAGGAGTGATAGCGATCGGGCGAGAGAAAGCCAGAGAGGAAGGATCGGCAGAGGGCTTCTTAACAAGGGGTTACACAATGGAGTGCTTGAGAGCGAGGGGAAGGTTCCAGTGGAAAAGGAGTGATTGCAGAAATCGGCCAAGGCTGGATCAAGGGTGTCAAAGTGGTCCTTGATGGTTTTGGATGAGCAGGGGAGAACCTGCTTTGATGACACTTTCATAGATCGGACATGTCTAGAATTATTGTCAGGGGTGAACAAGGGAAAGGAGGAGGAAAGACGGCCACAGATGGGCCAGGAGTGGTAGAGGACGAGGAAAGAGGAGGTAGAGGAAGAGAGGGTGGACAGGGTGTCCTGAGTTTTAGTAGTGAAATGAGAAGCCAGGGCCATGCAGAGGGCCTGGGAGGGAACAGGAGAGGTAGAGAGTGCAGCAGGATGGCCAGCTCCTTGCAGATTTTGAAAAGTTCTGCCGAGTTGTTAGATGCCACAGAGACGCAGGCTTTGATGTAGGCTCTCTTCTTAGAGAGGACAGATAGTCTGTATTGCCCGTGGAGAAGGCAGCAGGCCAGTTTGTTAAGGGGTGCACCTGATGCCCTCCACTTCCACTCAGCCACCCTACACTTGTGTTGAATGGTGACGAGGTTGAAGTCATACCAAGAGTTGCACTTGAATTTGGATCCTGTGAGTCAGCCAAAAGTGCAAGAGGAGAAGAGAAAGTGGTGGTGAAAGCCTCAACTGAAACACGCTTCATGGGTTGGATGACAGAGAAGGGAGGTGACAGTGCTGGAGTCGGTTTAACCTGAGGGGTAGAGAGAGAGATGTAGGACTATAGGAGAAAGTGGTCGCTCCAAGAGAGAGGAGTGGTGAGAGGGTTTGAGAAGGGGAGGTCTGAGGAGATCAGAACATCCAGGGTATGCCCTGCTGAGTGAGTTGGGCCAGAGGGAAGAATTGAGAGAGAGAGAGAGAGAGAGAGAGAGAGAGAGAGAGAGAGAGAGAGTTGCAGAGGCTGCAAAAGAGTCCTGAAGAAGGGCTAGTAGCATCCAGGTGGATTTTCAGGTCTCTGAGGAGGAGAGTTTGAGAGGTAGAGGCAAGGAGGGAGGAGGAGAGGTCAGCGGCAGCCCACTCAGAGAGGAATAGGGCAACCTGGCCAGGTGTCCTGTAGATAGTGGCCACTGTAAGAGAGAGGCCAGGAGAGATGGAGAGTCTGCAGACCAGGCATTCAAAGGAGGAGTAGCCGTGCATTGTAATGATAGAAGCAGGGATCCACTCTGGGAAAATCAGGGCTACACCCCCACCAGCACTGCTTAGAGAGGCTCTTGTAACCATCTGGAAGGAGAGTGTCAAAATCCGGGACAGAGCTGGCCGTGAACCAAGTCTCTGTGAGACCGAGTACATCCAAATCAAACTCTTCAAGGAGACTCCAGATGTAAGAGGAATGTTTGACAGCTGAGCGAGAGTTGAGAGTAGTGATATAGAGCAGGTTGGCACTTTTGAAGGACTTCCGTGGAGGGGTACAGGGCAGATGTATGCCCTGCGGAAGTGTTGGAGGTGCCCAAGGGTGGCCAGAGGAGGAAGGAGGAGAAGGCAGGGTAGTCAGAGAGGAAGAAGAGAGTGCCAGAGGGGTGGCAGAGGAAGGAGAAAACAAGGTGGCCAGAGAAGCAGCAGGGGGTGCCAGAGAGGTGGCTGAGGAACGAGACGCAGAGGAGCCAGTGAGGGGCAAGAGAGGATTGCAGGAGAGGAAAGGAAGTTGATATGGAAGGGATTATCAAAAAAGGAGGAGATTGACCTGAGTGGCTGGAGTGAACCCTTTACATTTCAGGCTGTTGTTAATGGAGGCAGAAATTACTGTTTTAGACCATCTAATTGTCACAAGAATGTGCATAGCATTGAAGATTTACTGATTGACATCGAACTGGCATACAGGCATCCCTCCAAAATTGCCAGAAGAGGAGCCTGGGCCACATATACCCTCTATGCCGGTAGCTCTTTCCTCCTGCAGGTGCCTTTGGCCAATAAAATTAAACATGAACTGGAAGCTTGTGTTCTGATTTCCGACTCTGCCTCCAGGATGAAGCCATGGGGATTTGGGCTAGGGAGAGCTCTCTGGAATTAAATATCTTAAGCTTTTCTCTGCTGTGAGAGAAGAGTGCCAGTGATACCTCTGGGTATGAGGGCTAATACAAATAGTAGAGCAGTGTTCAAGTGTGCAACACTTTTTTATTGGTGCTCGAGAGAATTTTACGGCCCTGTCCGACCCTGGTGAGAGATTGGAGATGTTTCGATAAATCCCAAAGTGGATCCTGATTTTGGATCGTAGCTCCACCCACTGTGTTTTCATGCACCCATGAGCCTTTATGAAGATCGACTTGATGATAGCTAAGAGCGAGATTGTTTGGCTAGGCAATAACAGCGCAGCGTCAAATACTCGCAGACCCAAAGTAAAGCAGTAATAAGGACATTTGCACAGATGTCTTTAGAATAAAAAAGGAAATAGGACCAAAATACATCCGATATCGAATCTTGAACTACTTCGCCCAACTTCATCTTCAATCAAGAAACCAAAACCTCATCGCCCAAGCTAAATTCAACACCAAGAAGCATGGAACGCCTTGGACCCAAAGATCAGAGGACAACACCACATTCAGGAAAGCCCTGCAGTCGTCCATTTTCATGCAAGCTCCTGAGAAACTTCTTCCTTACCCTGGAGAAAGACCCTGATAATAGAAAAAACTATTAGCACTCTTGGTGAGGGAGCCAGTCAATCAGGAGGCATGGGACGTGGGCGGACACTGCTGGTATTAGCCCGGGTTCCAAGCCAACTGGTGGCCGGTTCCCCCGCCCACCATCTTAGCCCCACCGGTCCTGCTCTTTTTTTCACCCTCCCCAATCCCACTTACCTGATTCCTGCGGCGGCGGGACATGCCGCCCAGCTCCTGCAGCTCCTGTCCCCGCTCCATTTGGGCACCATGGAAATGGAAGAGGGGCTGCATGCGGAGCCCCACCTTCCTATTCCATGGTGTTCATGTTCGTATAGTATTTTCTCTCTGTGAGTGGGACGCCGCGAGCCGCCCCATTCGCAGGGAGAAAATACATCCATTAAGAAGAAAAAAAAAACATTAGCACCCATGTAGCAGGTGTTTGGTCCACTGCCTGTACCAGACCTTATGCACTTCATATACTTAGACGAAATTGCTGTTTTGTTTTATTTTTTTGATAAAGTCGTGGATACCACAGGGTGTGTGCATGAGAATAGATACCGCTGCAAGACGTGTAATCCTCTCCAAGAACTCAGGTTTCATCCACACTACCTTCATACATGAGAAGGAATGCATGAGAATGAACATGGAATGATATATACTAAGATATCCGTTACATGTATTTATAGGTATTTTGGAGGGATTCCTTAAGTAAAAACTCTGTTGCTGCACATTGCATATTTGCACTAATATATTGCCCATTTGCACACTGCTAATTTTGCCGGTAAATCTTGGTTGGTGCTCAGAGGCAGCTATACCAGCCAAAGGGAGACTTATTGACTGAAAAATTGCGCTTTCGCACATTGTCTGGTCAGACTTATGTTTACTGTTGATTTGCACATGTTTTTACACAGTTAAGCACAACACCAGTGTTGTTAGGAATGTGGTTACTTGTGTGCGTTAGGTATGTTTTAAGCAATGAATAATAGGATTAAATCCAATGTATGAGAACATGGGATGTCTTATCACACATGAGAGGTTTCAAAGAAAGTGTAAAAATAATAAAACCTGGGTGAAAGATCCGCAGGACTGCCTGACTAGTTTTGTATTTAATACTTCATATTTAGTAATACAAATTAACACGTGGCGTTAGGCTCTGCTGGAAGCAACTCTTTGTGTCGCTATAACCTTCTGCCCCCCTGCAGGATCAGGCCACTTCAGAAGGGGGTGGAGCTTGCCATACACATTCAGCGACCCTTAAGATGACTCATTCAGGGGTGTATCCAATGGCGCTCCTTATTCACCACTGCAGGCCCCGCCCGCAATGCCTCAGCTCCTGCGGCTTAATCCCTTCCTCGGCTCGGATGTTGTGGCCGGGTTCAAGGAACGCACCCTGGGGCTGCACTCAGTGGCATGTCCAAGAAGGGGCCTGGGGTGGCATGTGCTGCCTCTGCAATCTTATTGGCCACGCCAGGTGCCATACCTTTATCCTAAACTATGATCATTATGTGTGTGTGCGCTCTTACTTAATGCCACCCCTGCATAAGTCAGTGCCCCACTTGGGCCACCCCAGTTAAAAGAGTCTGGACACGCCACTGGCTGCACAGAATTGTGCACAGGCCCCCGGCAGAAGGGATCAGTGCAGAGGGACAAACACATATGCTCCAACTACTGAACATTTCTGGGCACACTCTAAAGGTCTGGAGTGCCACTAAAGCCACAAAGCTGGGGGCATATGTGTACCCCCTATCATGGGCTACCCAGGGTGGAGAGGGGGAGCCCAACACTGCCCCGCCTACACTGGGCTTCCACTAAAGAGTCTCTGTTGAGAGGTTTTTCAGAGACACCACCACTTGTAGTTCTGGGAAGCCAACCTAGTGGACCTGCAAATGTTTTTCACACTAAAGTGCAGCCACATATTTCGCTTGGTTCTGAGGCTGAGCAGCTGGGCTGAGTCTTAGGAAATGGGGGTTTAGTGTGAGATTCAATTGACATCGAGGGAGTTTGGCAATGTTTATAATGTCCACACAGCTATAGAATAAAAAGGTATACAGTTTGGCAACCCCAACATGAGTACACAGGTAAGTAACCATCATTGTATCATTGTATTGGTATAGATAGGTCAATTCGAACACACACTGATGACTCGATTGGGCAGACTATACAACTCACTAGGCTTGAAGTGGCTTGAAAGATGGTTCAAAAGGCAAAGTCTGCAGTGTTAGAGCACAATGCAGATTATAAGGTAAGTATTCAAAAGGCAAGGCTCCTGTGTAGAAATGGCAGACTCCAAGTCATTAGTGTCTAAGAGGCACCACACCCAGAGGCAAAGCAAGGATAGCTGCTGGCACACATCACGCCCTAATGCTTTTCAATGGGGAAAGCGTTATGTACAGATATATAAGCCATCTAGCACCCAGACTCTGGACAGCGAAGCTAACACCCAGGAACAGGAGAAGGGGTCATTTGGGGACAACTGGCCTTAATGTTGGACTGTGCAGCAGCGGGTTCCTTTTCGTGGATTTCAGGGATCCTTCCGACGGTTGGGTCAGACACCAGCAGGCATCCCTAGATGGGGAGAGCATGGCTCGAAATGTAATCCGACAAGGTAGGTGGACGCTCCAGGAGGAGTAGACAGGAGCAACAGCAGCATCAACCATGGACAGGCTGCAAGGCGGTCATCCTTTAGTCACAGGCCCACAAAGCTGTCAGTCTCAAGACTAAATAGCGTCCATTTAATGAGGCAGTCCAGCTCCAGGAGAATTCAGGCAAAATGCAGCACAGCAACTCTTCCCGTCTCCAGGACAGCAGCAGGACTTCAGAGTGGTTGGTGCTAGCAGTCCAAGAGAGGAATGCACCCAGTTCAGGTCTGTCTAGTCGATAAGAAGGCAGGACTCAGCAGCATTCCTCCTGTGTCCTCTAGTGTTCCTTCAGCTTTGGATATTAAGATCCTGTGGCCTACTCCAAGAAATAGCACCGCATCCACTCTTCTTATCCTAAATTCAAGTTATGGTGGGACCCCAACCTTCCAAAAATAAGGACCTTAAGCTTTCGAACAGGTCAGGGTGTCCAACAGTGGACAACACAGTCGACTACCTCACAGATGCCCAACAATAAGAAATCATCCTGGCTTGAATGTGGAGGGGGTTGGGCAGCCCCCTTTGCCCTTCCCTGCGAGCCCCGGTACTACCAGATGCCAGGCACACGCTCCCGGCCTTCTGGCAAGATTTCCATGAAGATGCATGGCCTTATAAGGCTTTCTCCAAGCTTTCAGGCAGAGGCGTCTATCAACAAATATGCCTGCAAGTGCAGGGATTAACCAACGAAGTCCAGGGCGACATGACCTGGTTCATGATCAGCATAACATCATGCAGGCTCCTCCTGATCAAGTTATGCAGGAAAAAAGTGTTATCTTGGATGTTTGGGAATTTGCTCCACCATGGGATCCCTGAGACATCCCATGCCAGGGTGGACAGCTGCGTGCAATCCAGTCACCGGTCTTGGCCTAGTTGGTTCTTACATAGAACTCTAGGATGGGGCTAGGAGGGTCTGTAGAAAGGGAAGACGGACAGAAATGGCTCATATTGGTCATCATATCAGGTGCCCTCTGTCATCGTGCTGTCACTTAGCCAAGTGGGAGGGAGTTTCCCTGAGGTGATGTTGATGTTCACTGTTTGCATTTTTCCTTCAAATCCCTCTGATTGGCGGAGGCCACACTTGCAGAGATGAGGAGACAAGTGGGTACTACAGAGATCTGAGGAGACCGTCAAATGGGGAATATCCTTTCTGTTCTTCCTCTGCACGCGGGCCTGCGACGAGGCTGAGTGATCCCGCACCTGTGCAGTAGGGAGAGGCACTGCTCTCCTCTTTCCAAAAGGAGTCTCCTGTGCGCTCATTCTACCAACCTCCCCTCCCCCTAGGACGAAGGCTGGCATCTTGCAACCACCACACCACAGATATCCCTTCAAGAGGTTCCTGCATCAGACACCTGTGTATCCAGATAAAGCCAGAAAGATGGATAGTTTTTGTGATAGGCCATAGTTAATGTTAATGTTAAAGGATATTTGTACCGCGCACTATCACCACCGGAGTGGTCCCCTGGCGCTATGGCGGCTCTGAAAGAGGGCGGCGGGGTGAGTTAGTGGGAATAGACTGGAAAAGTGCAAGAGAGCATTGATGTGCTGATGGCAGCCTCAGCCCGGTGGGTCCGTCGGCTGGGCTTGGGGTGTTTTACGGTCGGTAGTCGCCGTGTGCTGTTGTGCAAGTCTATGTGGGGTTTGTTTTGTTGTTGCAGTGTAGTGAAGTTAGTGCGGATTGCTGCATTTTAGGCTTGTGGTTGTGTTTGGTTAGAGTTTGAGAGGTGTATGCAGAGGGATGAAATTGTTAGCGGATTGGTTAGTTGGCATTGCTGTCCTTGCAGTTTTGTCTATGTCTGATGTTTGCTTTCATTCACTATTCCATCGGTGCTAATTTTCAATATTCTGTCTAGATGTGAGGCAGGCTAGTGATCACGATTCCAATCAAGTGTTGCACTTACCATCATAGTGCTGGGAAGAGGGATTTCCGGGGTCAAGGGGATCCACATTACTCAGACTATTGGTCCCTGGGGAATAAGGTTGTCCAAAATGCAGTTGCTCGCCTGCCACTTTAAATAATTCCCCTAGAGACTGAGACTTTGTCTGCCCTGCTGGTAATTCTAGAACCTGTGTACGCATCCCCGGCTGCAGGGGACTGCCTATCTAGGAGTCACAGATCCAGCATCCTTGCATCCTCATTCATGATGTTTGTTGTTTGACTTTCTCCACCGTTTTCTATGTCATTATGTCCTATCCTTGTCTCGGGTTTATGTTCCCACCTTCCACTACAACATCTGGTCTTCAAGTCACATTCTCTCACCCCAATGTAAAGGATGCATGTCCTCCACTCTGTTATCAATGGTAAATATTGCAAGTGGTTTTGTGCTGTCCTTGTGATTTTTATTAATAAGCAAATAAAAACTGTTTTTACGCTGCCCCCAGAGTCATTTCTGCATTTTGGGCATTTGCAGCTGAGTAACATCTGGAAGCTTCATTTTCTGGAGCCTTTCGCCATCCACTCTGCACCAGCGACTTTCCGTTGGCTTCAGTGTCTGCTTTGGCATGAGCCGGAACACCAACATCTGGAGCATGCCAAGGGGCCTTCCCCTGGGGAATGAGAGTGCACTGTCTCAGAGGAACAGGCAGTGCCAAATCCAGCCAGCATAGTGGTGCCACTTCTTCTACTCTATGCCCCTATTTCTTGGCACCGGGGCCACGTGATTGGGTTTCTAAGGTTTCTCTTTGCCTGCAATGGTACCTGTTTACAGTTGGTTTATCCCGGTGCTTTGTAAGTCCGTGAGACAGTGGTGTATCTATGAGGTACCAGGTCACGCAGGTGTCCGCTCGCAGGTGGCCAGTGGGCAATGCTTCTTACTCCCAGACCCCAGAGACCATATCTACAGAACCCTGTGAAGCACGCTTATCTACAAGGCGTGTACAGGTGGGAAACCTGGCACCATATACCCCATTGGCCCTTCACCATTCTTCCACTGCACTCGGGTGATAGTCGGAGGGTGTTTGCTGTATGACACACACCTGCTATAACTCCAACCCAGAAAGAAGGCGCCAGTCTCTCCCTGACTCTTGCGCAGGCCAGATTCACTGGAGGTAAACAGAGTCTTTCTTGGTGTTCTCCTCTCTGCAATCCTAGCATTGTTCAGTGACCAGTGGGGACATGAGGGAGCCCGACAAAATGAATGCATGAATGAACAAGACAGTACAAGATGGCTGACAACAGCACCACCATCATGGGGGCACCAGGCGTGCCAGAGCGGGCATACACGGAGCAAACCTGGCCGCATTGTAAAAGAACATGCACCTCAGAATGGCACTTTACCTAAATCCTTATACCCCCACACCACCCCTAAAGGTGCCGCCATGTGGAATGCATGGTCTTACTGGTTCCGTGCCACACCAGATGAGCCAGTGGTGCTTTTTCTTTTGTAGAAAAACTCACATTGGTTGGGCCAGATCCCCAGGGTGGGAGGAAGAGAGGGCAGCCTAAGGGATGTTAAGAATGGCCTCTGACCAATCCTGCCACATGTAGCACAGTTGGCTGGAAAGGCACTAAGCAAGTCAGTTAGGGAACATTCCCAGTAGCCTGGAAAATGACCATGTTCTCACTTGGGCTTAGAGCAAAATGGAGGCACTTGAGATCAACTCCTTGATTATGATCACACTTGTGACTATCACTTGCCCTTTAATCCCTGCAAGAATTGAGCAATGTGTTTCTGGTAGTGGTGAGTGACGCTGATACATTCCCAGTTAATGGAAGCACTGCGGCCTCTAGTGGAGGAGAAATCACACAGGACACAGAGGGTGTTAGAAAGGCACTGGAACTCTTTATTGATGTTGTAAGATGTTAACACAATTCCAAATGAAACCTCTGCCTGTGCTGCTGGAATTCACAGGCCGCTATCTACAGACCACTGTCCCCAGACGGCCGCTCACGGAAGGCTGTCCTCAGACCAGTGTCACCACAGAGCACCGTCTGCAACCACCACGCACAGAGCGACGTACAAAGCCTCTAAGCAGACAGTAAAGCGTTTAGTGGTAGTGCTTGGAGAGACCGGCGCAGGCCACTGCCAGGAACTTCTCCCAGGCGGCGTGCACTTCAGGGGTGAAGGCGGCTCCCATCTTGCGGGCCAAGACGATCACCAGGCAGTTTCCCAGGATCTGAGGGAAGAAAATATAGGGGCTGTTAAAGAAGGTGCATTGTAAAGTATATCGCATTAAATAAATAAACAAGAAGGTGCAGCAAGCGGGAAACCTCACTGAGTGTGGCAATACACTGTGGCATCAACGATTGTGTACATTGCCAGGGCCATCTCTCAAAGTCTAATTGAAATTAATTTTATTGGCATGACAAGTTTTATCAGTGGTGTCAACGAAAACACATGACTTTTATTTAACTGAAAAAACACCATGTTACTTTTCAGCGTTGACAGAAAGGCACAAACATAAACATACATATGTTTAGATAGGTAAGCTTGATATTATATTTTTCATCTAGCCTGCTGACATAAGCAAACATATCTGGCAGCTGATGAGTATTGACAAGAAGAACAGGAGACGTGTTGGAGGTAAGCTGGGCTTAGCAAAATGCCATGGGAATGCTTAAGTGAGAAACAGAGTTGGAACCCTGGTAGGTCTGTAGCTCGGCTGAACCATTGGGAAAACAACTATGAACTTCAATACTCTAATTAGGAGGAGTGCACAGATTAGGGATTGACATGTGATTACCAAAAGCCAAAATGAATTGTACTGGACTATAAAAAAAACCCACCTATCAGCCAAATTCTTTTACATATCTACTGATATGTTTACAGTTGAGTACACCATATAGTGATTAAGTTGAACACCCTAATTTGAGCCTCAACTTTTCTCCTCACATACCCAAACATGTTGACGTTTCGGTCCTAAAAGTCTGCATAAGGATAGAATTGATTTGATATGGAATATTGTATTTCAGAGAACCCCATCTACAGTGCTCTTGAAATCCCCACAACATTGTAGGTTTATTGGTTGTGCAGCGTTAGGTTGGATTAATAAAGTCCTCTTGCTCGCAAACAAACAAATATTAAAAGTCTGGAAAACCAGGAAAAAACCATGGGTAGAAGAATGGCTAGTTAATGTACAAGTTCTCTCAAATTTTGAGAAGATCAAGTTTAAAAAGCAGCATAGAGAGGATGTCTATGTGGAACAGTGGGATCGTTTAATGAATTTTCTGACTGAATATTAGACAGAGTATATGATATGATATTTTATTTGTATCGCGCTCGTACACAGAGCGCGACTAGGCAAGGGAGGGGAACAAAGGAGAACACAGTACAACATAAAAACGATCTTACTAGGCCCAGTGACATTGAGAATGTGCAAGTGCATGGGAAAGGGAAAAGAGAAAAAGTGCATGGAAGGGGGAGAGTGGAAAGTGCAGAAGCCGAGGAGCGCAGATAAATAAAATAAATAGAAAATTGGCAAGTGCTGTGTTTAAGGCAGCAGACTGGGTAAGTCTGAATAAGTGCAGAAAAAGAAGAAAAATGGGGGGGCTGTATGGGTACAGATACAGTCCCCAGTGCAAGGGGTGGCCAGGAGTCAGTGCAGGAAGGTGGCAGGGTGAGCAGGTACCTGGGCCCAGGGGACAGATGGTGGCCAGGTGCACAGTGCCAAGAGAGCAGATCAGCAGGAGAGAAGGGGAGCGAAGGAAGAAGCAAAGAGGAAGGTTTTGAGGAGCTTCCGGAACCGGAGATGGTTCTCCTCAAGTTTTAGAGTGGCAGGGAGGCTGTTCCAGAGGGAGGCCCCAGCCGAAGATAGAGATCTACCCCCAGCTCGTTTTTTTGAAAAACGACTGACCCTGAGGAAGTTAGAGGTAGTGGAGTGAAGAGCTCGAGAGGGGAGGTATTTGCGGAGGGATAGCTGAAGGTATTTTGGACCAAGGCCCCAGAAAGCCTTGTGGACAATGCAGAAGGGTTTGAATTTAATCCTTGCATCCACTGGGAGCCAATGGAGAGATTTCATAGCTGGAGAGATACGATCCCAGGGCTTGAGGCCAACGACAATAATTTGCTTGATGTAGTCTGGTAGGGTGGTTGTTTGTTTTGTGTATGTGTGTCTGGTCACGTCCCATGTGTTTTATTTATTATTTTTCTTCTCTATTATTTGGAAAGCCATTGTTAGATGTTAGTGATTTGGATTCGGATTCATTTTTTGCTTCAAATGTGCTATTGCTTGTTATTCTGATTGTTATTTACTTATAAGGATGGTTTTATTCTGCTGCATTACATATGTTACTTGTATGTTGTTTGTTTGGGGTTGCCTTTTAAAAAATGTAAATAAAGAGATTAAAAAAATAAAATAAAAAAAGTCTGCATATGCAATGCATCCAATAGATGCCTTCGCCAGGACAAACACATAATGTGCACTCTTCTTAAAGCCAGCCTTTGGTGTGGTGTAAAGTTGACTATGTCTTAGGACTGCACTGCCCAAAACTTCCCATGGGAGGACGCTTCACATAATATACCGATTGACCTTCACTCCAAATGAGACTTATTACACAAATTGATGCTCATATTTTATTGGTGCCGTGCCTTCCATGCAGAATCATTCATTCATTTGAGTTCTCACTACTCTCTCAAGCCGACTTAATGGGTCCCAGTTTAGTTGCATAATTTGTATCCATCCTGTCAACTCGCACTTGGCGGGGAGGGAAACAACTATCCTCTTATATTGTCAGATCAGTGGTTTCCTATCAGGTGGGCTTTTGTAGACCACTTGCTTTTCATTGTGGGTGACCAGACCAATATTCCAGAATATAAATGAGTTATAGTGAATGTAACCTCGAGAGGGTGATGCTATCGGGGCATAACCTAAACAGGTGTGACTCCCTAAAAAAAACGACCACTCGGCTTCAAGAGCAACAGATAGAAACTACTTGTAAAAAATACTTTGTTCAAGAAATGATTCTGTCTCTACTCCACAAAATGCCCCTAGTGGTGTGTATGCAAAACAACAAAAACACTCTGACATGTACATTGACATTTCAATACCTGGATATGTTCAAGGAGGTTGAGAAAAAAGGGGGAGGGCAGCATGGATAAGAGAAGAAGGGAAATCTAAAGGTGAAAAGAAAAAGAGGTAGTGCAAAGGGAAGGAAAAGTAGAAGGAGAGAAAAGAAAAAAGGTGTGAGGGCACAGCTATGATTGAATTGCTGATGGCTGGCAACTTCTGTAATGGGGCAGACCAGTTAAACAGTCCTGGCATGGAAGATTGCCCAGAGCAATGCCCGTGGTCATGATAAAATAAGACTCATAGATACATTTTCTTTCAATCAATGAAAGTTTCTTCACATCCGTTAAGGATTTTACTGAAAAATGTTCTTGTGGGACGACCAGGAGAGCGCAGGCCATATAGTAAGGCCATGGATCATGTGATGGAAACATTAAGACTCTCATGGAGAAACGATCCGCCATTTTATGCCAAATCCAAATGAAAGATCTCACTAATGCAAACACTCAAAACCTGGGCCCATGGTCGTGATCGTTTAGCCTTATCAGTGGGAATAACCAATCACAAGGTAGCAAGGATATGTCCTTTTGATCTCTGTATACTCCGGGGCTGGTGCTTTGAAGGCGATCTGGGCGGTGTTCTCTGTAGCCAATATGTGGCAACTTTGCAGGTTTTGTGTTGCGTGGCCACTGACGCGTAAACCCCTTCGATGACGTCAACAGGGCCTGGCTGAGAGGCTTGCTGTGGGTACATGTGTCACGCATTCCTTTATGTATCACAGCATTTTTAAAAATAGTTTTATACACATCAGTATGAAAGCAAATGTTGAGTGAGACATACATTCATCGAACAGTTAAATTGTATTTTTTCTAAATTCTTTTTGAGGCTGTTAAGTGCGGGCCTTAATGTGGTTAACGCTTCCATCTCTTGAGTTGGAGAGTTCTTTTTGCAAATCACATGTGTCTGGTCTCTATAAACCACAAACAGATATTTTTATGGCTAAAATGGGAATGGGGAAGTGCCTTGGTGAATGGGGAATTACCGCCCCCGCTCACCTTGGAGTAGGGCGGTATTTCCGCCATCCACCAAGGCGGACACAGTAAAATACCGGCGACAACCATGGCGCTAATAGCGCCATGGTTACCGCCTACCGTGTAATGAGGCTCTTTGTCAGAAAGAGACATGTTGTATCTTGGACTTTGAAACAAAACATCCAACCGGTCACAATATGGACAAGGCAATGTATACCTTCTTGGGACAGTAATTTCAGACTATATCAATCTCTATTCTGCCCTTATCATTTGGTATTCTTTTAGTTCTTCAATTTCTCACTGCCTTTCCTGCTGTGAGATTTTATACATCTTATATTCTAATTCTGATGGAAAATGTTTATGACTCCACACAGTGTAATCCATCTTGACTCTTTACCCCTCTCCTCTCAGTTTTTCACCTCCTTCCTCATTTTTCTTTTTATTTCTTTCCTCTTGTGTTCTACTCCTTTCCTTAATGAAGGATGAAGTTGTTGCTTGATGTGGAGACACTTATTGTGGTCTCCCTCTTTTTTGAAAATACACTTAGGGTGATCCTTTAAAAATAACTTTTTGACGATGAGTCATGTGATAGGTTTTTGAAGACAAGAAAGGGTGACTTTGGCAATGCATTTTCGGCAGTGGGAATTTTTACACTTCAATTTTGGAATTAGCATATCATGTTTTTTTATTGTGAATATATGTATGTTCACTAGGTATCAATGTTCTAAACATTAGCATCAACCAGCAGCCAACACAAATACAATACTCTTTGGTAGCTGCATACAAACACATTTTCTTCCTATTTATGACAATTTTAACTCAGTTTACAATGTTGTACTATAAGTCTGTTTTGGATGATCAAATTATTGACAACAAAAGGTGGGCCTAATGAGGCGTTATGAGTTTTTCATTTTTCACTTTAAGGAAGATATAGCGATACCATATGATGTTTTTAATATACCTGTGTAGTTTTATGATGTACTAGCTCAGAAAATGTAAACAGACTGGTATCGGAATCCATTTTGTAAAGGGTTTTTCAAATTGGTTATTTGGTGTTATCTGATGCATACATATGAACTTTGATAAGAATGATTGGGGCAAGGATAAAGCATTTCCCTAAACCTACAAATATCATGCTAATTATACATAAGTGAACAAAAAAGCGTAGATGCACTAGGCACTTTAAGCGGACAGCTAGCACCACGCACTTTGATGTTGGCATTGTGCACTTTAATATTGCAGGATTTTGCACATGGAATGAACCTCTGTTACCACATGGAGTTGGGGGAATCTCCGATGCACTAAGCACTTTCAAGTGAATTGCCGGCACTTTGCACTTTAACAATGGTTTTACGCATTTTTTGAATATTGCATGATATTTTTCGTATTAGTAGTGGGTCCCCATATAAAAAGCGTGACACATAGAATCAGTATATAATGTGTGTATAGGATGTCTGTTGATATTTAAACCAAATGATCTGACCCATTCCAAGATGGCCGATGCCAAGCCAGTTAACCACTTAGTCTTCTTTCTATGTTGAATATCCTGTCACATGGGGTATTTTAAAATGCATCCAATGTGTGGATCACTTGTTGTGATGAAGTGGTGAGGTAACAGCGAAATGCGTCAATTTGAGCCATTTATTGTGGGAGCGCCACGATATGGGTGGATTTTACTGACAGTCATGGGTTACATACGGTTTGTTTAAATAAAAGAGAAATATTTCTACAGACATCGGTTTCCTGAAAATTCTTAGGAGAACAGGGGAGTGCCTCTCATTCCGACTGTAAGAAAAACAGTCCAAATATATATATATATATATATATACACACATATATATATATATATATAATGGTTAAGGTGAGACCTATGATCCATTGACATTTGCGAAGATTCTTTTTCTAATAATGTTTGATTTGCTGAACAGATCTAGCTGCCATTTCCCAAACATGATATATATGTATAGATGTGGTATTCACAGACATTAACCAGGCTCAGGGAGGCACTGTGGCACAGGGAGTGCAAGGACATTGCACGCCTCCCACAGAGCGATGCCCCTTTGCCCATGCTGGCCTCCTCCTTGTCCTTTTTCCCCTGACCCTGGGAGAAGGCCTGCCTGGCCAGGCCTGTTGTCTCTGGCAAGGCTTGTTTTTATAATGCGACTGTCCGTTTGGGGATGCTGAAAGCATGGGTATAGTTGCCAGCTTTTCTCCTCCATCCCAGTTACTTCCACTTGCTGCACACCATTCCATCTCTCCTCAAATCTTCCCCTCTGCCTCTTGCACCGCTTCTCTGTCAGTCACTCTAGTTCTTGCACTCACTGCCTGTCTCCCCTCACAATCCTGTTCTCTCCCTCATGGCCCATGTCTTCCTTCTCTCTCTCTCTCTCACGCGCTAGCCTCATCTATTCTGCTCTTTCCGCTCACTCCTCTCTGGGGCAAGCCCTCATAATAGTCTGTTGTCTTCTTGGGGCGCTAACGGTTGGTGTTTCCATGGGGACGCGTGTAGAGAGATTTTGTGCATCTAAGACCATTCCCAGCAGGACTTTCTCTGGTCTAAGGTGTGTGTCCTCTGAGAAGTATCTATTCGTTCTTCTGTCCTCTTCTCCATTAAGTTACAGTCCTAGGAGGTATATTCACTCCATCACTCCCTCACACACACACACTCACTCCCTCACTCTCTGTCTCTGTTGCCACCCCTCTCAGGGCTTTACACTTTCTCCTTGAGGTCACCCCTCTGAAGTGTGGTCCCCCTCCAAAGAGTGTGAATGCTGAGAAGTTTCCTCCTTACCTTGAAGTTCTGGGGGTCCACGTGGAGGGTGTCGGCATGCAGCTCGCTTAGTTTGCTCAGCGTGTGTTTGATGCTATCTAGGTGGTGAACGGCTCCTCCCAGGGCAGTCAAGACTTTCCTGCCATGCTCGCGCACCTTGGGGTTGCCAGAAATGGCTGCCGCACTGGACAGGGATCCAAAGCTGCTGAAGTATCTCTGGGTCCAGGGATAGACTATCAGCACCCTAAACGGCAGGAGACAAGAGGGGGGCACGTTAGGGATGTGGGGTGGGGCAAATAGTTAATCTTTTCATTTATCTCAGTCAGTCTTCATCTGTGATAGGATACACATGACAACCTCCAGAGGCCCAATACATTGGACAGACACACTGGTGAGAATATGGAGCAAGGGGCCCTTTAAACATATATCATTTATTTACTTAGTTATTTATTTTGAAATTTGTATGGCGCACTCAACCAGGAGGCATCTGGGCGCTGTTCTTTACAGTAAGAAAATCCAGGTTACAACGTCACGCAAGTGAGCGTGGCAATCAGAGGTACAGAAGGGGAGTGTGCGCCCCGATCTGCCAGAAGAGGACCTATATAGGGGTGGACAATATTAGGCTTTAAGTTCCGGTGTTTATATTTCCCGTCAGTCATCGGCTGCAGCCTTCCTCCTCTTTTGCAGGATTAGGGAAAGCACCTGACTGCGCTGCAGAGGAAGGGAGGGTGACTGAGGAGATGTGGAAGGGCGGGGGAGGGGCAGTTTACATGTGGGAGGGATTACATACTGCAGAGGGAGAAGTGACGATGATTGGAAGGGCCTGCACAAGTGAGGCTTCATGGGGGGGTCATTGGAGGTGGGGGCATAAGGTGTTTGGCGCAACTGCATTTGAGACACAGAACACAACGCCTAGAGATAGAGAGGGTGAGAAGGTAAGGACGTGGATACACGAAAGGACTAAAAAATAGTGAGAATGAATGACTTGCAGTTACTAGAGGTCAAGGAAATCAAAATGATTAGGCCCTGGTCAAATATGGAAGTGTTTAACTTAATTAGGGGTGTGAAAGTAACAGGAAACCAAAGGGAAGGAAGTAAAGAAGTGGAGCGTGGGGTGCGCCAGTGACTGGCTCTGGTTACCTGGCCAGGGTTTCCTGCCCATCAGCCTCCAGGTCCACCTTACTCCACACAGAGGTGATGGCGGCCTTCTCTTCTTCTGTCCAGTGAACCATCTTTGCTTTGGGGTCGGGTGGCGCTGTGGTCTGCTGAGTCAGATTCTGCTGCTGGAAGCTGCTTCTGCTGGAGAGTTGCCAGAGCCCCGGAGATTTATAGGGACCTCTGCCAGGTCCCACCCAGTGCTGCTCCTGCTGAGTCATGCTGGCCCCTCTTATCTCTCCTGCCAGACTCTTCTGCCCCTCTCAAACAACCCTTTCAGGACCCTCCCTTTAAAGGGGGGTGTTTCTTTTTTGAGTGTTTTCTGCATCGCATCCCCAGCACCTAGAACACTTTGCCATTCTGCTTTCCAGTGTGATTTTCTGCCATGCCTGGTGGTTTTTCATTCAAACAGTGAGGCAGCTTGATGGCTGCATCCATCTGTCCCAAAGAGGAGGTGGCACCTTGCTAATGGTATACAAATGTGTATGGCACGTCCTGCTGGAATTTTCATTCTTGCAGAAAAGTGTGGCAGGGATGTCTCGCTCTCTCTCCTTCTCTCTCTCTCACACACACACACAAAGGTAGCACCCCCAGATTTTCCCCTACCTCTCTGCCACAATTCCATGGGCTTTCTGCGCTCCTCAGAATATCAGAATTCATTAAGCAAGCCCTTTCTAGTGACATGTCCGTCCTCTGCTGCACTGTGGCAGAGGGTCAGTTTCTTCCCTAGGTGGTGCATTCAACTGAACACCTATTTGAACCCTCACACCCTCGCTCTCGCGCTCTCTATGTGCAGAGCGCACCTGCTCTCCTGGGATTTCAGAATCCTGGGAAAACCTATAATAATATATGAAGTCCTCTTTCACCGGCAGTGCGGAATTGGCAGGAGGTCTTTGCTTTCCTCCAAATGTCAGAGCACTGCTCAGGGGACTGTCCTCTTCCTATGCAGTGTGGCAGGAAGTGACTTCCTCAAACTTGTATGAGAGTACACTGAGCACTTCCTGCCACTTTGGCATTGAGGCACTGGGAGGATGCACTTGCTCTTCTCAGAGAGTAAGACTACATGGAATACTGCACAGTGCAGCGTCCGTTTGTCTTCCCTCACAGAAGCTTGAGTATATGATATGATAGGATAGGTTATTTGTAACGCGCTTAAAACCCCGAGGTTTCTAAGCGGGACCTGGGGATTGAACCTGTGTTGCTCCTGTCGTCTTGCTTCCAATGCGAGCACGTTGCCCGTGAGCTATCCATACCTGCCTCCGAGGGCTTTTGTTCTCCTCCTTGGGTGTCCCATGTGCCAGGACGAGTCACGGCAATATGCAGCCTAGCCTGCATCCAAAGTATGGGGTTTGAAAACCCAGATCTCGGTATGATGAATACTTTAGTTATTAATGCAATCAACACATAAAATGTATTTGCACTTTTCTCAAAGTGTATGACAACGGGTTGTTAAAGTGTTGTGCTGTGTATGTTGTCGGTTATGCCACGCTTTGCTTGTTAGTGGCTATACTCAGCCAGAAAAATAATGAATTCTCTCACTTTTATTCATACCCGGTGGGAGTGGGGATGGCAGCCTGGCCTGTAACTATGGGCCCAAGGGCATTACCACATCAAGGAATGCCCTGGGGCCCCCTGCGAGGGGCTTATTGCTTCCCTCGGATGTGATGTGCTGGGTTTTTATAGGTGAATCTGTGGGCTATACAGGGCTGGACTGGGAACTAAAAGAGGCCCTGGAAATAATTACTGGGGACCAAAAGAGGCCCTGGAAATAAAGTTCAAAGTGGCCCCATATGACACATTTCCAGCAAGCCCAATGCTTTTCCTATGAGAAAATTTGGAAATACCACACAAAAGCGGCCCAGGGTGCAGAGGCCCACCGGGAAATCTCCAGAGTTCCTTATGGGCCAGTCCACCCCTGGGGCTAAACGAAACAATACAGCCTGCAGATTTTTCAGCATGCCACATTCAAATCTTCTCGGCCTCAATGCGCCACCAGTACTCATAACCTTCAGGTACTCGCACAGACCTCATACTTAAGTTTTCTCCTTCAACTGCGAGGTTCCTATGTCACAGGTCTCCCCTCAGGTCACGCCATCTCCAAGCCGCTGTGTTTCTTGCATTTCCGACTTGCCCAATACTTTTGAGACTGTCACCGGCCACTCCTCTGCCGGTCACTTCTTCTGCCGCCATCTCACAACTCTCTGTATTAATAGCCTGGGGCTGTGGTGGGACACACAGTCGGACTCAAGGGTACTAATAGTTGTATGCACCTACCCCATGGGCTACTAATCCCTGAGCAAATCACCACCTGTGTAGCCACTAGGTTTGTGAATTCCCCAACAGACAACCTCTCTGCCATTCAGGATGCTTGAAGCCCAGTCTATAAGCAGGGCTGGACTGGCCAGTTGGGAGCTCTGGAAATTTCCCGGTAGTCCTCTGCACCCTGGGTCTCTTTTGTGTGGTATTTCCATATGTTTTCATAGGAAAAGGGTTGGGCTTGCTGAAAATATGTATTATAGGGCCACATTTAATAATTTATCCTGGGACTCTTAGTTCCCAGTCCGCCCCTGTCTATAAGCATCCTGAAAGCATTCCCTTTCATTGATAATTGAACAACTCCACGTTGTAATAGCTTTACAGACCCCAGGTAAGTTCATGAAGTCTTGGGTATAATGACCTTCCCCAAATGATATCCCTTTGCAATAACTTGGCAGAATGGTCCCTACCAGTAATCATGGCCCCTCCATCGGTCTATAAGTCTTATTTAAAAAAAATATTCACTTTCATTCTTCAAACAACTATCATCAGTTCAGTGGAAGCAAAGAAACGATATATCTTTAATCTCCTTTTGTAACATACGCACCATATTTTCTTTTTTTTTGCCAAATTGGTATCCAGTGAAAATGTTGCCAACTAAAATGTCAGTGAAGGAACAGTGGTAAAAATACCTCTGCAGTGAAAAAGTCACCAATAAAAATGTAGTTAAAAAATTAGCCAAAAATGCAGTGCTGTAAAGGTAAGGTCAAGGGTTAAGTACAGTTTTGACAGCTTGTGATTGGCTGCTTTAGGTTTAGGTTAGGGGTTCAAGTAAGGTTATGGTTGGTTAAAGTAAAGGTTTTGGATATAATTAGTGTAGGGGTTGGGTTCGGGATGGTTGTGAAGGGCTGGTGTTGTCGAGTCTGGTTATGGATTAGGAAAGAGTAAGGGTCAGGGTATTAGAGATGGGGTTATGGTAAGGCTCAGGGTAACAGTGTGTGGATTCGGGTTAGAGTTAAAGAAAGGGATAGGGAGGCTGGTGATGTTGGGATAGTATAGGAGCTAGGATAAATGTAGAGGTTAAGGTAGAGTAAGGGTTAGGGTAATTGTTAGAAGGCAGATTAGGGTAAGTCTAAGTGTAGCGTTAGAGCAAGGGTTTGGGTTAGTGTAAGGGCAATGGAGGTTGAGTTGGGCTGGTGGTGAGGTTGGGGTTACGGTCTCTGTTCAATTTCTAGCTTTATTTATTTGGTGTTCTGTATTGAGTCACATGCACATAAGATGCTTTAGAGCAATGAAGGTTTAGGGGTAGGGAAAGTCTAAGGGTGAGGCAGAGAATAAGGGTTGTAGTTAGTGAAAGGTAAGGGTTTGGGATAGGATGATTGCGTAGAGCTGCTGACTACCTAGCTTTATTCAGTGTGTGAGTCATTGTTAGGGTTGCAGCATTGTGCATTTGAGTATTTAAAAACCGATTATCAGTGACAAAATGTTTGCACTTTACATTGCTTGTATAGAATGACTACATTTTGAAAACAACTTTTTGCTCACTACTTTTTCACATGACTGCATTCTCCTGATGACATTTTCAAATAGAACCGATTAATTCAGTGACTCCAATTCTAAAGTAAAAACATATCTGGGAGAGGTGCATCTAGGTCATGTCTCCACTACATGACCTATCCTCTGTAATTCCTGTCCTGGTCTGTCTGCATGCGCTGCCGGTGTGCATCAGGTCACATCATTGGGTATCAATGTGGTAATAAAAAAATCCCTAGGGAATCCTATGAGACTCCAAAATGGGGAATCATTTTCGGATCCACTTGACTTGTAAACCTGCGGACCAAATGAGTGACTGCATGCTTAATGCATATGGGAACAGTATTAGCATGTTGCAGTATTTTGCAATCAGACATTTAGTGTTACAAGAGTAAATTAGATGTGTGATCTTGTGTTTTGGGTGGAATGGTTTGGTCGTGATTGTGTACGTACATGAACTACAATGACAGAAGCTGAGATGGGCCCTCAGGGGTTCCAATGGGTTGCCAGTCAAAGGATCGAATCTAAAGAGTCGACAGGTCAAAGAATCGACACCAAGGGTCGACAGGCCAAAGGATCGAATGTTTTTTTTTTTTTTTACATATTTCTTTTTTGGGGGGGGGGGTCCCCCCAACCCCTTTTTTTTGCTAAAAACCACTTTTTTCCCTAAACGAAAACCTAAAAAAATATATATAATTTAAATAAAAATTCAATCCTTTGACCTGTCGACCCTTTGGTGTTGATCCTTTGACCTCTCGACCCTTTAGATTCGATCCTTTGACTAGACACCGTTCCAATGCACCAACAAGGTCAATAATTCTGAGTGAGAGAAAGAGAGAGAGAGAGAGAGAGAGAGAGAGAGAAGAAGAAAGGATAAGCAAGAGGTTGAAAGAGAGAGTGCGTGAGAGAGAGGGTGAGCGAGAGGGTGCACAGTAGAGAAGATAAGGTGCGAGAGACGGTGCACAAGAAAGACAAAGTGGAAGAGTGCTAGAGAAAGGATGTGAGAGAAGCAAGTTTTGGAGAGAGAGAGATAATGAGAGAGTTAAACACACACACACACACACACATACACATCAGCGTCAATTTCTTTGTTATTTTATTTAAAAAAATTATCATCCCAACAAAATGTGGGCCAGATTATCCTAGTAGAGTCAGAGGGTGGCACCACGGCATGCAGTGCAAGGTCAAGGCACGTGTGCAATAAAGCCAAGGCTCATTTGGAAAAGCGTAACAGAGGCCAATGGAGGAAGGCGATCAATACTCATATTCTGTTCTGCAATATGTACAGTCAGTGATGAAACGACTACTGCTTTACAGGGGTGATGGTATGAGTAGTGAGTAAAACACCTCCTCAGCCCCACACTACTACTAAACCAGCAGTGATGCCAATCATAAAGGTGACACAGCACAGCCGGGGAGGTGTACCTGGTTCTCCTTTGGTAGAGCGGGCAGCCGTGTCTTCAGGAGGGGTGTGAGATGATACAGTTGCAACCCAAACAAAATAGTGCAGTGGCACAAATAAAAATAATGTCCAACCAATGCCCTGAAAAATTGGGGACTTTAATAAAAAACAATCAGTGCATAAAACTAAGACCCACCCTTACAAAGCAAATACAGGGAATACAGAATCTTAGAAGAAGGGGCACTCTGTGCTGCTCAGCAGGGGTGTTCAGGCAGAACATTTCAGTAGCAATGCCGGACAAAACATGTCTTTAAAACGCAAAAGGGTGTGGGGGGTTTAAAAAGTCACTATGGGGGTCATTACAACCCAGGCGCTAATTGCGCCAACTTTACCACCATGGTGTAAACTATGTTTACACCATGGTGGATGGCGGATTTACCGCCCCATTCCAAGGTGAGTGGGGCGGTAAATCCCCATTTCCCATTTTCCCTTCCCATTCCCATTTTTGCCCCATAGGGCATAATGGGAGTGGGGAAGGCGCTAATTACGCCACCGTAAATTACGGTGGCGTAATTAGCATCATGGCAGGTTAGCGCCATGGATTTTAACTGCTGCTAAAAGCAGCCATTAAAATCAGAATAGGCGTTAAGGGTTAACGACGGCGTTAACCCTTAACGCCTGGGTCATAATGAGGCCCTATGATCGTTTAAGGTGGGCCAGAGGCACAGGGATTAATCAAATACCTTTGTAAAATCACGGAAATATTAAGGCTTGGTACCACCAAAAATTGGATCCGCCAGTCACAAAGTTTCAAAGATTTATCCTGCACAGATTCAAATATCAAAGCCGATAGCTATCTGGTTCACAGCACCTCGCAGCGTGTACCAGAAACACTGTGAGGGGAGTGACTCCTAGTCATCACAAAACATGCAGTATTTATACACAATCCACGTCATAGCTCATCCCATCTCCATACTAATAAGTTACACATTTGGGTTCGTGCCCAGTTCACATAGTAAATGCAACAATATTGTCTCTACATACTTCAAGTGTTTTCCAGCCCTCAAAATACAATGGTTACAACTTTGTTCTGTCTGGTCATGTTAGTTATTCAGCTTAGGCTGATCCTCGTTCCAAGAAACAAATTCAATAGCTTTTTGTTAAGGTACGCAGTTTATAGTTTGCCTACATTCAGTTCTTATGTTTGAATATAGCCGAGGCTATTGATACAGAAAACACTTTAAATTGGAGATCACTTTAGCTCCAAGGTTCCTTAAACATACTGACAAACTTTGTTGCCGTCAGCTGTGTGGATCTTTAGCTTTCCAATGTACACAGGATTCCTTCGCAGCATCAGTTTGCATTCATTGTATAACACTGTTTGTGGGAAGATGAGGTTTGTACACATAGATAACATTTTGAATGGGAGTTTGTTCTGACTGCAAAGTCTTGTTTGCACAGGACAAATAGTCTACTCTGCCAGCCCTGGTGTTGACAAAGGCTCAAAGGTCAATTCTGCTTTTGCAGTTGAAAACATAGCTAATTATTTACTGAAGAGTGAGCAGGAGTTTTAGAACCAAAGATGGAGGGCTTTTTCGAAGATGGCGCTTGAAGTCAATTCTAATTCAGAACTTTTCAACGTGGTTTTCCCCATAGAGCAACTAGGCTTAGGCCAATATGAATCAAAAGAAGGCACTAATATGATTTCCGTTAAACAAACCCTCCTTTTGGCCTAAGCCAAGTGCTAAACTAAAACTAGTCGCTCTACGAGTAACTCCACGACTCAATGTCCATACATCCTGAATCACATTCATCAGATATATCAATCGCCATAAGGTCTGCAGCAGAAATTTCCTTCAACACAAATTCGCTTGTCACTTTCTCTGGGGCACGTACCTTTTGTCCTAATGTTCCCATCGCCTATGCACAACATCCTCCTAACACCGAACATATGCCAGGAAGACACTGTATACAGCAACAGAAAAACAACAGAATACCCAAAATAATCAGCAAGACTGAAAGTAGCTTCCATCCCCAAGAAGTCCCAGAACCAAGCGCTAAGATCCCACTTTCCCTCGGAAACATGCACTTATGAACTAAGGACTTGCAGATTTTGTATTGCCTTAAAGATGGTTGGGGAGGAATCTGACAAGAAAACACAACATGCGGACCCCACTAATTTACATACTCCACTAAGCTCAGCCAGGATGACGTCTAATGCCATCCGGTTCTGAAGTGCCACTAACCTTATCGCTTTCTGTTCTAAAGTCATGTTATAGAGTATGTCAGTGGTCCATTGATGGTCCTCTCCAGTACTTTCGCTAGTCTTCTGATATCCTCAGAGTTCAGTATTTGCCCCCAAAGTGGTACAAAGAATTTTGCTACGTCACCCAGAACTTGTGCTGAAGTATCACCATTCTCGTCCCGTCTTGGATGAGCCTTTGAAATTTCTACAGTGCTTGCAATGAATACCCCGGGTAACAGAATCACTAAATAATAGGTTCCCTGCCAATCCCTAGGTAACCAGGGGAAAGCTACATTACCCAAACAAAGTAGACAGGTTCGCCTACATACAAAGGTCTGTCCTCACTGGCCAAGTTCGCAGCGTTGGTGCAACTCTTGAAATCACCCATTGACTGAGTACCATTCCTCTGTATGCAGAAAGAAACTTAATCAGGGCTGTAGTTAACAGTATAAGAAGGTGGTGTGGCATCCCTATTGCCTATAGGAGCCATCTTGAAGGAGATCAAAGATTGAAAAGGACGGAACAGTTTATCAGAAGGCCTAATAGAAGCAATATTAAGCTTGCCCCATATGCACAAAGAGTGAGCATCCCAGGGGCGTTAAAAGACGTTTTTCAAAGTCATTCAAGTTAGTTCCATCAAAGTTCCCAGAGATGCTATCATTCCATCGGCCAAAGAATAGTGGCATTAGAGAAGCATATCATGCAGTCGTCAAAGGTAAAGGATGAATATACCAGCCCAGCCCCTTATCTCCGTGTTGCGGTAAATGCGAGCAGACCCAACAATTAGATTTGTCAAAAATGGCGTGTGTGGCATTCACGATGAGTAATAGAGTATTGTTATGGTAACTCTGTCTGTGCCGAGAGTCTCTAGGGAATAGAGTGTGCAGATGCACGAAGGGTGTAGAAACAGTAGGTATATTTTGAGTGGGTAACAGAATTTCAAGCGGATGTACTTCCTCCAAATACCAAAACCCTAAGGCAATGACTATTGTGAAAGCAGTTAACTTAATCACAAGACAACAATACGTTTTCGGGGCCCACGCATTCGATTGTTCATTTTTACAATCGGTCACACAGTCTCTTATCTGTTCCGTATGAGTGGGAGCGGTTGCGGGCATTGTTTCTTCAAACAAATACACCAAAGTTAATGTGCTGGCGATCTCCAGATCGAGCGTTTTCTTAGTCCTTTCCCAAACCCTAGCCAACAGAATCCCCTTATGTACAATAGATGGGGCCAAAGAGACAAGCCCATCAATGATTTTCCTTGATAGCACAGCCGAACCGTGCAGTAAGTTTATTTCCTCGGACGCAGATCGTACCTTGTGATTCCTGGTACTGAGTGATCTGCAAACAACGTGTTGTTACTCCCTGATGGAAGCAGTGAATTCAAAGAAGGAGTTAACACAAGATTCGGAATGGAATTTGAAAAAGGAACTGTTGGAGAGTGTGCAGATGAAGCGGCTGTTTCCCCAGATCTCACGGGCTCAGGGAGAGTCTCCGACGCACTCTCGATGCTGTTTGATGCTTCTTGATCATTGGTTAAGGTATTGGTGAGGGGTTCTGTGTCTTCTGCATCTTGTGGCAAAGGGAAGGGAATCCTCTTGATGTGGGATGCGTCGATCCAGTGCTTCCTGCCCTCCACTCGCACCGCAGCCTGTGTGACCAGGAGAACTTGATGCGGGCCCCGCCAACAAGGTGCAAGGCAAGATGATCTTTCAAATGATTTTATCAAGACCCAGATCCCCGACCATATGCTGTGGCCTGGACCCTCGTGCCTAACAGGTAGAGCTTCTCGCACCTGTTGGTAAATCAAATACAGATTTTTAGTCAACTGTCCACAGTAGTCAGAAAGAAGTACATGTTCAACATCCCGTAGCGAGCGTGGCTTTGGCAAATTCCAAATGTTAGCTGGCCTACCCATGACCACCTCAAATGGAGAGAGCCCAGTCTTAGTTTGAGGGGTCGTTCTCATAGATAATAACACGATCGGTAAGGCGTCCGGCCATTTCAGTTTGGTGCCGGCACACGTGTTAGCGAGCTTGTTCTTGATGATGCCATTGTGTCATTCTACTAAACCAGCACTCTGAGCGTGCCTAGCTGAATGGAACCGTTTATCGATTTGTAATCCCGCGCATATCTGCAAAATTACAGCAGCGATAAAATGTGGACCATTGTCCGACCAGATGACCCTTGGCAAACCAAACCTAGGAAAATATTCCTTGAACATGGTTTTCGCCGTTGTCATAGCTGTCGCATCTTTAACAGGGAAGGTTTCAACCCATTTACTAAAAGCGCAGACAACCACTAGTACATATTTGTAGTTGTTGCAACGCTCCATTTCAATAAAGTCAAAATGTATAACCTCGAAGGGGACAGAAGGTGGACCAAAACTACCCCTAGGAGTCGATGTGCCCTTTCCCACATTATGTTGCAAACAGATCATACAACTTTGGACAAAGTGCTCGGCTACTTTGGAGATCTTATCATTCACCCAAACAGTTAGCAACATTTTGGTGATTTTTCATGTACAGATATGGGTGGGACCATGAGCCATAGTGACCATCATCGTAATGTATGCATCTGGCAGTAACCATTTCCCTTCCACCTTATCCACCCAACACCCGTCATCATCTAATTTTGCCAAACCCTCAGCCCATTTGTTAGATTCCTCTAAAGTGGCGCCAGCTTGAATGTTTGTCACAGATTCGATACCCTCATCCAAAGTACAGGCATTTGTGGCTTCCCTTGAAGTATACATTTCAGAAGAGAGATCAGTGGCAGTCTGTTTGGCTATCTGGTCAGAGAAAGCATTCCCTTTTCCCACATTATCTATGACCTTCCGATGTGCTGCGCATTTCATGATTGCTAACTGAGTGGGGAGTGCAAGTGCTGAGAGTAACCATACTATCAAGGAGCCATACTGGATTTTAGTGCCACGTGAGGTCAAGAAACCTTGTTCTGCCCAAAGTCTGCCGAAGTTGTGAACCATAACAAAAGCATACTGACTATCAGCATATATATTTAATGTAAGCCCTTCGGAAAGTTCACAAGCTCGAGTCAATGCTATAATCTCTGAGGCCTGCGCAGAGTTATGTGTGATTCTTTTGGTTTCCACAACCGTGCTCAATGTGGTGATTGCATAAGCAGCCGTGGATGTACCATCTGGAAGTTTGAAACAGGAGCCATCACAAAACAGCTCCGCTTGTGAATTGTTCAAAGGAGTATCTTTTAGATCGATTCTGCTTTTAGTCTCTTGCTCTGTGGTTTAGAGGCAGTCGTGTGACTCTTCGTCACTGCAAGCAGTACCTTGCGGGAAAGGTAAAAGTTCAGCCGGATTGAGAACACAACATCTCTGAATTTTGATGTGGGGTGCAAACAAGATCAATTCGTATCTCGTTAATCGTGTGGAGGTGAGATGTTACGTATGTGTTCTGTTTAATAGAACATCTACAGAGTGAGGTACTATCAGGGTTAAAGCATGGCCTAGGACCATTCCCTCACTCTGTTTCACGGACACAGCAGCAGCAGCGACAGCTCTCAAACATCTTAGCAAAGTGCATGCAACAGGATCAAGGGTGGAAGAAAAGTAGCTGCACGGCCTACTCTTCCCTCCATGTTCCTGCTTTAATACAGCCAAAGCACATCCATCACGTTCATGCACATACAACACAAAGGCCTTCTCATAATTTGGTGTGCCCAAAACTGGTGCCGAACACAGTGCAGTCTTGAGCAGATCAAACGCTTTCTGGTGTTCCAAGTTCCACGGCAATGGCGAAGAAATGCCCTTCTTCGTCAAAGCCAACATTGGTTTAATCGTTAATGAAAAATTGGGGATCCACTGCCTACAGTAAGAAGCCATTCCTATCAAGGCTCTGACTTCCTTCTGTGTATTTGGGACAGACATGCCAGAAATGATTTTTATCCGCTCAGGCGTCAACCTTCTTCCCTCCTTTGACAGGAGATAGCCTAAATAGGCAACCTCCTGTCGACAATACTGAAACTTTTTGAGTGAAGCTTCGTGTCCATGTCTTGCTAGGTGAATAAGCAACAACACGGTGGCCTCCTTACAAGCGCTCTCTGAGTCAGCAGTTAAAAGTAGATTGTCTACATACTGAAGCAGTGTACACGTGGTGGGCAACTCGAGTGTGTCAACCTGCTCTTTCAAAGCCCTACTGTAGATGCTAGGACTCTCCTTGTAAACTTGTGACGCACGGGTGAAGGTAAACAAGCATCCCCCTAAGTTGAACGCGAACAAGTATCTACTGTCTTTATGTATAGGAATACTAAAGAAAGCGTTCTTAAGATCCACAACACTAAAGTGAGTAGCTGAAGCCGGAATCATAGTTAATATTGTCATCACATCAGGCAGAATGGGAAATTGTGGAGCAACAATCTTATTGATGGGACGTAAATCAATAATGAAACGAAAAGGAATTGCTTTATTGCCTTTTTTGTACACAGGCAAAATCGGACTATTGCACAAACTACCTGCAATTTCCTCAATTACCGCACGATGCACAAAATCGGAGACTATGCACTTCAAAGCTTGCTCACCATCAACCAAGATCTTATACTGGGGAATAGGTGGCAACTTTACTCCATGTTTCAAAATAATCTTAACAGGCTCAATTTGCAAAACACCAACATCATTATCATCAATTGCCCACAAACACTCCGGAACAACACTGAATTCCGGCGGCAAAGGTCTGGTCAAGAACTGAGAGACAGAAAGTTGCTGTGGTGAAATCGTCAAATGCACTGCATCAGAAGAACAATGAATTACCGCATTTAATTCCTTCAACAGATTCAACCCCAACAAATTCTCTCTGCAATTCGTAGTCAAAAGGAATGGACAGTGGTCCGTAAATGGACCTAAAGTAATTGGTACCGGTGAAGAAACTGGGCAGACTACTGGTGTGCCAGAAAACCTTACAGAAACATTGGCTTGCCCTGACAGTGGAATGTTTGGAACCCGCGAGTGGTCATTGGAACACTTCTGTGCCCCTGTATCTATCAAGAATAGATGTTTCCTATTTCCCACTAATATCTCAACGTAGGGACCTTTCTGATTAACGGGAATAGGCACGATGCACAAAATCGGAGACTATGCACTTCAAAGCTTGCTCACCATCAACCAAGATCTTATACTGGGGAATAGGTGGCAACTTTACTCCATGTTTCAAAATAATCTTAACAGGCTCAATTTGCAATAGGCGTCAGTTCCAAACCCAGCTTCGGGCAATCCTAACAAAACAGAATGTCATCAAAATGAAGTTTTTCGGAAAGGTAAGCAGCAAAAGGATGATCGAAAATGTTTCTATTATCCACACTCGCTGCCTGATTATCCTGTGAAAAAGGTTGCTGTGAATCTTGTGAAAACTGACTTCTACCCGGACCCCCTGGCCTAGGGCGGCCTCTGGACCGTCTACCCATATTACCAAATGCATTATTCGACCTCTGCTGGAGGATCGGGCATTGTGCACGCCAATGACCCTCTTATCTGCAATAAGCACACTGGTTTATGTTTACAGGACCCAAAGGCGCATTACCCTGTGGAGCATACTGTCCCCTAAATTGTGTATTACCCCCTCTAGGGCCTCTAACAATCTGTTGCAATAGAACTTTAGTTTTTAGGTCTCCCTTTCTCTTTTCAATTCTTTCTTTTTCGTTATTGACACGATTCTCATAGTACTGAGCCATATGCAATACTTCTGACTGAGACTTCACTTGCCAAGCGCTCGCTGAAGACATAATTTGCGACTGGATGTCAGGCAACAATCCACGCACAAATGTTTCCAAAAATAGTCATTTTCCAGACTCTGTGCTCAAATCTTGTCCACTCACATCTGAAAACACTTATTCGAACCGATTAAAGAATTCGGTAGCACCCTCAGATTTCCCTTGGACACAGGCAGAAAGTTTGTCCCAAATGATCCTTCTTTCAGGATTTACAGCTTTTAACCTTGTAACTATTCTATCATGCAAAGTCAGTATTACCTGTGGTGGTCTCTCACCAGCTGGCCTTTCTCTATCTAACATGACCATATTATTACATGTATCCCCTAACCCTGGTACATCATCTACAGTTCTAATCTGTTTCCACAAATCAACAGGTAGGAGCACAGGAAATAGCAGATCAATATCGGTCAAGGTAAATACTGATGACTGCATGACAGACTCTATCTCTTTGTAGAACCCTGTTGGATTCTTCCTAACATCGAGAATGGATTGTTTAATGGTGTTCACTTCCTGTCTCGAGAACGGGACGTGAACAAACTGTGACACATAATGTGCAGGAATATCTTGAGCAGGTGTATCTGCTGCAACATTAGCAGGAATCTCAACTTTGGGGACAAATGTCGGAGGAACCTCTCTCAAAGGCAACTGAGAAGTAGGCAACTCCAAACACTTACTGAGCAACAGAGCTAAATCGAGCGCTAAAACAGCTGAAGAAGTGTCAAACGAAAAAGCTCTCTTATAGATATTCAATAATTCTGCAGGACAACAAATCTTTCTTTTTATACATTCATCCTGCAGGTATTCTACCATTACCTGTATCACTTTCCTCTGCATTTCTGGCGTATACTGACTATACGTGTCATATACTTCAACAGGAGTTATCGACATGTCTGAAATCCACCTAATCGCATCTTTTGTGCAAATTCGTGTTTCCTCATTTATCAACTTACGACAAGGAAGGAACCGTTTCTGTACTAACATAGCGTCCAAACTATCACCATCAATAACTTCATTCCGTAACCTCTCCAACTCCCTTCTATACTCAAAAAACCTCTCAACATGCTCATGTACTTTCTCCACAGTATCTCATGAATATGCTAAAATATTCAGATTCCTCAACCCTTGTGGGAGATCTATATCATCTTATCTGTTCCACATTATACGTAAATGAACTCCCAATCCTTCAATAAAAACGTTTTTCTCAGGAAAATTTTCTAAATTAGAGAGTGTGGCAAAAACATCAGCTTTTTCACCCCTCTCCATACAATGTCTAGCCCATGCAGTCAATTCATGCTTTCTCTCTGGAGACACAGTATTACGAGTTACAATTCTTGATCCCGCTCCCCGATCAACTACAAGCGGTACAGAACCACTTGGAAGAGGAAGAGTAGGCAAATCTTGTACATTCGGTAACAAAGGTGTTATTACTGGTGCAGCAGGTAGACCCACCAAACCCGTAACAGCAAGCAAAGGTGGAGGAGCAGGTGGAGGTGCAATGACAAGAGGAGGAACAACAGCCGGAGGAAGAGGAACATTAAGAGGGGCGACAGGAGGAGCAGGAGGAGCAACGGGAGGAGGAATAACAGCAGGGAGAGGCAAAACAGCAGGAAGAGGAACATACGGAGGTGGCGCAGTGGCACCAGGCCTTGGTTCATTTAGAAGTTTGTCAATCAACTCATCAGATACATGAAAGTCTTTAGAAGGATAGATTTTCTGAATACCAAGTGAAAAAGCCCTGTCCATACTCCTAACTGACTCAGACTGTTTATTTTGATCATATAACAACGCTTTTTCGGCGTTGGTCATATGACGGCGCGCATGTTTTTCTCTACTCTTAAGTTGCTGCATAGCTTCTTTCTTCCAATTCTGTAATACATCAAATGTGCAGGTCTAGCCCTTTTCTTTAATAATATGGATTCTAAGTATTCTATGCGAGGAATTTCAAAACTACCATTGATTGGCCACTGAAGTTCAGAAGCATGTCTAGTTTGTCTGTACCAATGCCGTGCTTACAGTATATAGTACACACCGGCGACCCCACCATTGGCGCCAGTTGGCCAAATTCCAAAGATTGTCTGTCACTGCAGAATAACGCCCTGAAGCAGGCAGACAATTTCCCAGGCATATCAGAATACTGGTGTTACCTGGTCAATAATTGTACTTGCAAGTGCAATACGCCAAAACAAATTATCAGGATACTTGAGAACCGGGTCACAACTCACCTGATCAAAGAACTAAAGGAGGTCCGATCGGATTACAAAGGATCGACGTGGCTGTCGAGTCTGGCAAAAAAACCTGCCTCAATATGGGGACCCTCGTCAAGATGCCGCCTCGGACCGCGAGCTCACCGTCCAGGAATCGGACCGTGCAGTACTGTTGAGGTATCGCTTCTCATCCAAGAAAGGGGACCCCTTTTTCACTATCCGATCCCTGTCCAATAGCCGCGTCAACCTTCAACGAGATGGCATCAATCTTGAGGGTGCTTATTCGGGTGCCATCTTGTAAAATCACGGAAATATCAAGACTTGGTACCACCAACAATTGGATCCGCCAGTCACAAAGTTTCAAAGATTTATTCTGCACAGATTCAAATATCAAAGCAGATAGCTATCTGGTTCACAGCACCTTGCAGTGTGTACCAGAAACACTGTGAGGGGAGTGAGCCCTGGTCATCACAAAACATGCAGTATTTATACACAATCCACGTCATAGCTCAGCCCATCTCCATAATAATAAGTTACAAATTTGGGTTTGTGCCCAGTTCACATAGCAAATACAACAATATTGTCTCTACATACTTCAAATGTTTTCCAGTCCCGAAAAATACAATGGTTACAACTTTGTTCTGTATGATCATGTTAGTTATTCAGCTTAGCCTGATCCTAGTTCCAAGAAACAAATTCAATAGCTTTTTGTTAAGGTACACAGTTTATCGTTTGCCTACATTCAGTTCTGTTTGAATATAGCCGAGGCTATTGATACAGAAAACACTTTAAATTGGAGTTCACTTTAGCGCCAAGGTTCCTTAAACATACTGACAAACTTTGTTGCCGTCAGCTGTGTGGATCTTTAGCTTTCCAATGTACACAGGATTCTTTCAGAAACTCGCAGCATCAGTTTGCATTCATTGTATAACACTGTTTGTGGGAAGATGAGGTTTGTAGACATAAATAACACTTTGAATTGGAGTTTGTTCTGACTGCAAGGCCTTGTTTGCAAAGGACAAATAGTCTGCTGTGCCAGCTCTGGCGTTGACATAGGCTCAAAGGTCGACTCTGCTTTTGCAGTTGAAAACATAGATAATTATTTACTGAAGAGTGAGCAGGAGTTTTAGAACCAAAGATGGAGGGCTTTTTCCAAGATGGCGCTTGAAGTCAATTCTAATTCAGAACTTTGCAACGCGGTTTTCCCCATAGAGCAACTAGGCTTAGGCCAATATGAATCAAAAGGAGGCACTAATATGATTTCCGTTTAACACCTTTGCCTCTTTGTCTTAGGTGCTCAACACCATTGAGTCAGGCTTATGGGTGCTTTCCAGGTGTAGAGACAGGCCAATCGCGTTGATCTAATGGCGAGTCCATGTTAAGTCTGCTTTGAGACGGGGCTCTCTGTGGATTGAGTCGGCACTTGAAACGGTTTAAGTCGATGGGTCACAGCAGCTGGAGTCTATAGACAAGTATATTCAAACCTATACACCTGCTGGGTCGAGTCAGTGTGCGAGTCAATGGCTTCCTGCGAGTTGAGTCATGTTCAGAGTTGGGTCGAAATGATGCTTCCGTTGGGTTGAGTTGCACTCTGCATGTGGAGAGTCAGATGCTTTCACAGCAGTGAGACAGCATTCGGTTTGCAAGTAAAGCGCGTCACTGGGTTGAGTCACCATAGAGACAGTTTAAGAAGCACGTGAGTGGTTTGAAATCTTTTGGGTGCTTAAAGAAGCGCCAAAGGACCTGTAGCAGCTCAAAGTGAGTTGATCGCGGTTCATCCAGTTTGAAGATATCCTGAGGTGGTAAACAAGGTTCCAAGCTGCTTCTAGACATCAGGGTAAGTGCGAGGAACAATCCAGGGTCGCCAGGTACAAGGTGAGAAGTTACGTCTTCACTTCCACTCTAGGAAGATTGTCTGGCACCTGAAGGGTATGCTTAGCCTCAAGTGAGCAGGGTACTGGTTCCAGTGCACAGGCAACAGAGAAGACTTGGTCCACAGTAGAGTCACTTCAAATGTTCCCTGTCGATGGTTAGGCAGCAGAGCACAGGACTTTGGAAAAGACTGTATTTCCAACAGAGTTCTAGTGAATCCTTCCTCTTCTTCTCAGAGTCCAAAGATGAATCACTCAAGAGAAGGGTTTCCTTGCCTTATATAGGCAAAATACTAAAGGCTATTGGTCCAAAGCAAGGCAGTTGTCAGGGGCCCATTCCAGGCTGTTTTAACAAATATCCTTTGTCCTCTGACATCACAGCCAGAGTCCTTTGTCTGCAAGAAATGGGTGGGAGGGCAGGAAGTGTAGGGAACCCTATAAGAATCCAAGATTGCAGAACATCTTTTCTGGCCTACCTTGTCCTCTCGGCTACTCTAACTTTACTTCTTTCCAATGTCTGCTAACTTCAAAATGACTCCAGTGATTGTTACCCTTGTGCAATCATGGCTTTGTCATGTCCAGATTGCCTTTCAAACACCAATTTCCCTAAAGGGTTCCTGTGCCCTGGAAGGAATGTGCTGTCATCTTCAGGGGGGTTAAAGAAAGAGGGTCCTGGCCAATGTCCAAGATGGCTATTTTTGAGACATCCAGGCCAGACGAGTAATACACATCAGCCCTGTCATAACTGGAGCTAATATAATATCCAATGCTGTGGCTGCATAATTGTGTTACCCCAGTGGCCACCGTGTCAAAACCAGGCCGCGCTTATTATTACAGTTTAACGTGCAACCAGACTGACTTGTATACACAATTGCTATATTTTGAATCAGAGGTGCAGATGTTTAAAAAGCCACCTCTGCCTGTCGGAACTTTGTGTTCTTACAATTGTCAGGAATGCCCATGAGACCTTTGAACCTGCCCTGCTTCTACTCAAGGCTGGTGTTGGTGATGTCAGGAGACATTCTCAGCAAAGGCACATGAATGGACTAATTTTGCCAAAGAACCCTATGAAAGGGAGGTCTGGTTAGCAAACCCCCCTTTCATGAACAGAATAATTCGATAAATTAAAAAAAAGCTCAGGCTACCTCAACCTCACCAGGTGCCAATCTGTCAAAAATGAACAAAGGAAAAATAAGACTTAATTTTCCATTGTGCATTGCACATAAGGTTGCAGATAAAACATATGTGCAAGGAGCGTGGCACAAGTAGGTGATATTGTTAGATAGTGCCATGGGTCGCATGCTTAAGTTTCATTGCCAGAGGTCCCCATACTCCATTCACCTATATTCTATTTCATCTCTGAACCACAATGGCAATCCCATATTGGACTAACTTTAGGTTGTGATGTATTTCCAATTGCAATGGCATCTATTCCTACTGCCATCTGGGTTTGTAAGGCAACGACATTGGACATCATGGCAATCATTTCCAACTTGAAGAACTCTAGAGCCGCAGGGCCAGATGGCGTGTGTAATATATTAATCAAACAATGCCCCGAGCTATGGGCTGCTGCCTTGCATAAACTATTCACCCATATAGGAATCACGGGAGTAATACCACCATCGTGGCAAACTAGCCACATATTAACTGTCCACAAAAAAGGAGCATGGGATTGTCCAGGTAACTTCAGGATGCTTGCAATGCTTGATACGTCATAGAAGATTTTCGCTAAAATCCTACTACAAGAATTAAATGCGTGGATTACTGAGAAACACATTCTACCTCCAAATCAAATTGGATTTCGTACCAATTCAGGTACGACACATGGGCTTTTGTTACTCTCCGCAGCTATAGAGCACTCTTGGACTAGGAGCAAATTAGATGTGTACTGCGCATATATTGATTTCTCTGCGGCGTTTGACACCGTGCAGAGAAATAGGTTATGGCAAAAGCTAACTGATTGGGGTATTCCACCCGGCCTTTTGAGGATGCTGATGCTGCTGCACTCGGACACTACAGTACGCATCCGTCTGAATGCTGCCGGTAGATTGTCAGCGCCGATGAAGACAACTACTGGCGTTAAAGAGGGGTGTATGGTTGCTGCGATTCTATTCAACCTGTATTTGGCAGATATGGGTGGAGTTTTCAATATTCCTGCAGCTAATCCAGTAAAAATCTCTGAGGTGATCCTTGGGTGGTTGGCATATGCCGATTACCTCATCTTGCTTGATTACACACCAGCGGGACTTCAGCTAATGCTGGATGCGCTGAGTAGGTATTGGACTCTTAACAGTCTAGTGATCAATATTGAGAAAAGCAAAGTGATGGTCTTCACAAAAAAACGCTGCCCAAAAAAATATATGTGGCTCATGAATGGTCAAACCTTGGAACAGGTCAAAACCTATAAATATTTGGGGATAATCATAGATGACCACCTGACATGGTATGCCCATTGGACTGCTCTCCAAACTCGATGTAAAACCACAACTAATGCTCTCAGCATATTTATTGGTAGGAATAGTGGCTACTCGATTTCAGCGGTATTGTGCATCTACATTGCTAAAATAAGATCTATAATATTGTATGCAATTATAATATGGGGACACAAATATGTCCAAATGGTTATGAAACTTGAAGCTTTTTTGCTACGTAAATTATTTCGTTTACCTCAATGTGTCAGTGTCGAATATCTCTATCTTGAATTTAATCTGACAGGCATATCTCATGTTTTCATCAACCATTGTGTGCTAAACTATGAGAAGTTGTTACGCCTTAAGACCGAAACTATCACTAGTGCTTATGTACATGCTTAATTACACCTAGTCAATGGTACCATGTTTGGAGTAATGGGCGAGTTAAAAAAACTTCACAATAAGTGGGCCCGTCAACTGGCCATAGATGTCCAAATGAGTATACACTCTGTGAGGGTAACTTTAAAAAATGCTCTCAAAGAAGTTAGCTACGAACAACAGATAATTGATCTTGCAACTAAATCCAATAGTGCGATCTATGGCAATGAACGTATACTGCGTAGCCATATACCGAGATACATTAATGCCTATCTCAGCCCACGTATAGTGAGGCAATATCTACTATTGAAGTTTAATAGATCTGAAGCACTTGAAATTAAAGGCGTACATACACGTATCCCGCGAGAATGTCGCTACTGTCGTTTGTGCAGGATAGATGTAATTGAGACGTTACACCATCTTCTCATTGTATGTGAAAGTCTACATGCACTTTGGCATAGACATATGATATCATACAATAATAACCTTACCCCTAATGAAATTGAAAGTCTCTGGTCATTGTTTATGAGTGGTAATGATTTAAACCTAATGTACTTTATGGTATTATTTTATACCAAAATTGTACAGATTTTACAGTGTTTGGAGTGACAATGTGGGATTACTGTAATATGTGATACGAATCACCTATGAACTAACAAATTATATAATCTGATATGATTTGGTTCCATTATTATTAGTGCCAATTACTGTTTGTTTTTAAAAATAAAATAGTAAATGTTTGATTTTAGAAATAACATGTAACGTGAATGGGATGAAATGATATATAAAACATTTGTTTTGTTATATGTATATCAATAAAACTGAATTTATGTTCTATTTCACACGCCTTGTGCTCGCCCCCTCCCTCATGCTCGCTCTTCTCACCCTCTGCTCCTTTAGCTCTTGTGTGAGCTCTGCACTTCGGAGCTCTCACTTGTATGTTTTCTCTCAATACAGGTGCACTCTGACCTCTCCCGTTTCTGTGCACTCCACCCCGCATTAATATTTAGCGACATTGGGCCTCCTTACGAGGCTGGCTTCATACTGGGTTCCAGCTCCGGGTTCCTTCAATGAGGAATTACCGGGCCATTCCAACATTGGAGGACCCGGTAATTCCTCATTGAAAAAACCCATCCCATCCCCATTCCCATTTGAGCCCCCATAGGGCTCAATGGGACTGGGGAGGGAGCTAATAACGGGCCTGTTATTAGCTCTCTGGTCCCCTTGCGGGACCCGCTAAGGACGTCTGGTCTGACCAGATGTTCTGTGCGGGTCCCGCAAGGGGACTTCGTAATAGGGCATCCCGTAATGAACGGTGCTCGTCCCGTACCGGCACCCTTCATTACAGGAGCGCCAGGGTCGTAATGAGGCCCATTTTCACTGTCCACCTGTTTCGCATTTTGTGTTTTTTGTTGCAATTGTGATAAGCTGGAATGGTCATTTAATTTGATTACAAACCTTTCCTAAGAGGGGAGACTCTTGTAGAGCCCTCCTAGATCAATAGCCCGGATGCTCTATGGGGCCTGAGGCGCTGTAGCTGTGCTGAGTGGGGCTCCCTGGGTAGCAAGGGTCTTGTTCGTGCATGCGCAGATGGGGCATTGCCTGACTAAGCCCTCAGCCACAGGGTCAATGGCAGGCCACCAATAATCCCTCAGAAACACCACCCTTGTGAATGCGATGCCAAGGCGTCCCTGGGATGCAGCTTGTAATAATTGAGTTCTGACACCTGCAGGGGCCACACTATGATCAGCATGGCACACTACATTAGTGTGTGCAGTTAATTTCTACTTCTACTCTATCTTGCAGAAGGGGAGACGTCTGGCATCAATTCTCCTGGCATGATGCCAACCTACTTGCACGAAAGGCAGTGTCCTTTGCAAACCTTCATTCTTGCTTTCAGCAAGACACCACTCTTTCTAGGTGGCACACCCATTGAGTAAGGGTCCACTGCATCATGGCCGCGCCATCAGAGTGCTTATCCTCCTGGTCCTCCGTCTTCTTAGATGGGCTGCATTGAAAAACATTCTCCAGCAATGTTTTGTTTGACAGGTTTGCACTCTATGTCATAATTGTATTCCTGCAGGTGTGCAGAAAGCCTGGCACGCCTGGGGGGCACCCTGCTGAATATCTAATTTGCAAATAAGATTGAAAATTGAAAACCATTATCAGTTCAGTGCATCTATGGATAATGAAGCAAATATATGAAAAACGAAGGCGACTGACCTACAAAGCATCCGCGACAAATGGTGTCTCTAGGCAACCACAATTTGGGCAAAGATTGTTCCAGAAAATGAAATATAATTCTACAGAGCAGTAAATATTAATATGTGCAACTACTATGACGTTTCAATTGAATGTATATAGGGGCAGCATCGCCCATAATAGTCCCACACTTGTGAGCATACATTCTATTTTGGAAGCATTAGCAGATACTTTCGGACTACTGTCATCTTAACGAAAAATGAAATAACGAAAACATTATTAACGTACCTAAAATATTCCAAAAATACCGATTTTCTTTATTTTATTTCAATTTTTATTTCCCTAGGTTTACTGCTCCCCCCCCCCAAACACCTCCCTACCTGTTTTAATCCTTTACCCCATATATATTCCTAATAAACAATGTGGTGTTTTTCTGTATTGTAGGTTCCTTAAAAAAGTTATTCGTTATTTTAAATTCATTAACATCACTGGGTGCCAATAGATTCCAGTGGACTGTCGTGCAGCGTTAAGCCCTATCAAAATAAAAAAATCTTAAAATAGCGTATTGGTGATAACACATATCTGCTGTTTCTACACAATAATATCCTTATGGCCGAATCAACAGACTTGCCCTTGGAACATCTCCATCCAACCATCAGTCTCCTGACTTTTCTGGGCTTGCTCGTCAGTCGGGAGACGTCGCAGTGGCAACTTCCACAGGGACTGCAATTCTTGGGTTTCTATCCCAAAGCTCCCAGGGAAAAGCTTCACGGAATCAGGAGAGGAATTGCGTGGGTGTTACGCGAGCACCTGCCATCTGTGGGACTGGCAACCAGTATAGTGGGTCACTTTTCAGCCTCCATTCAAGCAATTGTTCTGGCCCCTTTACAATATAGGGCCCTACAGAGGCTAGAGATTCAAAAACACTGCAAAGGCACATATTATGCCAATTGGAGGGGACTTTGTTTGGAAATGTGAGACGAATTAGGAAGGTGGCTTCATCATGTAGAGGGGCAACAACATGAAGGAAGTTCTAAAAGTGGGTGTCCGGAAATTCCAAATAATGTTTAAGGAATACAACGGTAGGGGACAAACTGGACAAGTCATGTGAAACAACACAAAGTCATCTGATGGGTGATCAGAAAGTTGTACTGCCTATTGATATAACAATTCTGCTTTAAAAAGTAAGAAATCTTAGTAAAGTGCAACTGTACAGCTGTATTAGCAGCGACATTTATGTTATTTGAACATAGTGCGATGAATCCGACGGTGTCATTGCTTCTTTCCCGGCAGTGGCCTTTGCCCATGTGGCCAGGGGGAGCAGCTGCTACCTAATACTTGCCCTGGGAGTGGCTATATGAGGGTGGATCACACGGGGGGCAACCTCTGGTTAAGTGTCTTGGCATCATTGGTTGAGACAAGGTATCCCCCTTTCTCTCCTGAGGGTATCCCACCGATACCTAAAGCCTTAATGGCGTATTGTTACACCTTCCCTCATCTACCTCGAAAGAGTGTTGAAAACCTTTTCACCAGATCTATATACAAACCCATCAAAAACCTACTTGCGTTCGCAAACCACTAAGAACATTTGCCCTAACTACATAGGCAAATCATCAAGAATGGACTTCCATTCCCACAAGCACGAGAATAATGGAACGAGGAAGAGGGTTCAACTAACACAGATCACCCAAAGCCAAGACCACAAGCTGCGCTCTAGTTGTTATGAGCGCTTGCATACAGCTGACCAAGAAGAGCTGCTGGCAGGAGAAGACTGCATCTCTCGCAAGTGACTGAGAGGCAGAGGGACTAGAAGGCGTTCCGTGGAGCAAACAGCTTATAAAGAAGGAGAAGGGAAGCAGACCGTAAGGAAGAACACGTTGCAGGGACACAGGAAGACTTCTGGGCATTTGCAGATGTTAGGAGGTCACTTCGACCTAAGAGGAGCATCGGAAGACACCAGAGAGCCCTGCACGAACTGCAAAGAGCAGAGAAGTAGGGAAACAGAAGCAGCGAGCAGGATGCAAACGCTTCCGTGGCTTACCTTGGTCAGGCGAAATATGCCAGGAAGAACCGGCGACTCCACAGAAGGGAAGAAGGGCAGCGGAGTGGATAGGCAGATATGCCAAACACTGTTAAAGAACAAAAAAGCCTCTGAAAGAATATATACAAGTGAACATTGTTACAATAGGGGAAAAGTAATCAAAACAAGAGACTTACAAATGTGTGAGTGTATGCTATACACATGTGAAAGAGTCCTGGCAGAATAGTATACCAGACGAATACAATACCTGAGAAATCCATGTAAGAGACTATCAATATTGGAAGTATGCGCAGAGCCCACATAAGTAAGCACTGTTTGTAGAGAATATCACACACTTGCAAGTGGGTTTAAGGAAGCCGTGGCAGAAGAGGATACCAATCAGTTGCAAGTGTGTTTTAAGAAAGCCCTGGCAGGAGAGTGTACCACTCAGTTACAGGTTTGTTTAGTTGCAAGTGTGTTTTAAGAAAGCCCTGGCTGGAGAGTATACCAGGCAATTTGAAGGTGTGTTTGAATGTGCAAGAAAGGGCATATGTAACAAAAACCCTGGCAGGAGAGTATACCGGGCACTTTGAAAGTATAAAGAAAGCTCTATGTATAGAAGACCTGGCAGGACAATATACCAGGCAGAAGCAAGTTGTAAGAGTATTCATGAAAGGAAGTCCCTGGCAGGGGAGTATACAAGTTAGATGCTAATTGTGAACATACAAGAAAGGCCCTACAGGAAAGCATATCAGGCATGAAGATGAATAAAGTGTAAAACAAAATTAACTCAAGAACTCCTGATCAGAGCATATCAGGAAAAGGCAGAGGAAAGATATCAAAGGTGAAAAAAAACCTGGCAGGAGAGTACACCAGGTATCCTAACACAACTAAGTCCAAGAGTCAAGTTGTTTTGTGCGTCAGTCGTGTTGATGCTCAAGAGACTGATAATCCTGAGCAGAAAGCAGAGTGAAGAGAAATCCAGGGGAAGGGAATCATCATCTTTGTCAAGGAACTCTATCCTTTGGAACGTTTTGTGTTGCAGTTGCGCATTTTCTTTTTGAGCATTTTAACATTGCTCAAGGCCAAAGTCATTTTCCCTTTCCACTTTAGAATTGCTTTGTTAGAATGTGAGTGTCAAAATAGAACTTTGGACACATGACAATTTGTTTTGGACATTCTGATTGCTGACAGATCCTTAGGTTTGGTTTTAGGTAGGAAAATACTCTACTGCAGGGAAAGATAGGCATTTTCCCACCCCTTTTATTCTAATAAAAGTCTTTGACCAAAACTATGAACCCCTTGTGTCTGAGTTTTATAGATAGAAGCACATAGCAATACATTAAAATTATAATGCAGTAGAACAACAGTCCACAAAAAAGCAAATGAATGGTATAACATAAACTGTGCTAAAGAATCCTGATTGCTTAAATAGTTTGTCGAAGTCTATTAACACAGAAGAACAAATAGCGCCTTCCGACACTAATGTATATCATGTTGAAATGCTTGATGTGGTACTTGATGGTCCACAAATTGAAAGACAATTCTTGAATGTAATCACTTTCATATTGTGATATACTACCTCTGTGTAAAAAATGAGCCAACATGTTTCATGCCATTAGGGTGTTAAAGGAACTTCGTCTTCGTCACAGGGCATGTGAACTGGTGGGAGGACTAACAAGCATAGGTAGCAGAGAGTTATGTTGAACATCGAGGGATGTCTGATCATTTATCTGCACGTAGGGATAGTGTTACATCCTACCTGTCAGGCAAGTAGTCATGTGCGCCAATTCATTCGGAATGTATTAGTTCCTGTTTGATTCAGGACTATTTGGCTTGCTCTTGGAGGGCCTCTATGCACCGTTCATGAGGAGCTCAACCTAGATATACCAATATATGGCAATCACAAGGACGCAAGAATTTGCATGAAGTGCAGTAAATAGGTTTGCATGTGTGTTAAGATTAAAAATGTGTTTGACAAGCACTAATCTCTGATAGTCTCAGGGAGGGGTGAAAGAATAGAACATTTTGAAAAATCCAAGGTTATTTTCACGGTGGGGATTCTCTTCTCATGATAAATAGCATGGATGCCTACAGAAGGGTCTCTAAAGCATGGTATCTCTATTTCAAGGAACATCTAATTGGAGGCTCACAGACCGGCGTCTCATGATATGATATGATATGATATGGCATTTATAACACGCCTATAAACAAGTGTTTCAAGGTGCGATGAGGCAAGGGAGGGGAACAAAGGGAAGACAGAGACAACGATATTACTAGGCCAGGTGACATTGAGATTGCACAAGTGCAGGGGAAGCGGGAAGGGGAAAAGTGCAGAGGAAGGGAGTGGGGGCAGTGCAGCACATGAGAACGACAGTAAAACTAAATAGAATAAATAAAAGCAATAAGGAAAACAAAGTGTGGCCAGCTAGTGGCCAGTGCAAGGGTAAGTGCAGACATCAGGTGTCAAGTGCTGGGAGGGGACTGTAGGGACACAGAAAACAGTCCCCAAGTGTGGGGGAGGCCATGGAGGCAGTGCAGGGGTGCAAGTGACAGGGGATTGGGACCTGGGCCCGAGATCAGAGGGTAGCCAGGTGACCAGTGCAGTTTCAGCCAGGAGTTCAGCAGGGGAGAAGACGAGAGAAAGCAGAAGCAAAGAGGAAGGTTTTGAGGTGCTTCCGGAACCGGAGATGGTTCTCCTCAAGTTCCAGGGGGGCAGAGAGGCTGTTCCAGAGCGAGGCCCCAGCCGAAGAAAGAGATCTACCACCAACTTGTTGCGTCATCTTATCTTAAATTAGAGATGCAGAAGTCCGCACACTACTGGATACAAGTAGCTAGTGGGAGAAGTCGCTGCTACACTACTACATCTAGTGATGATGTCATTATGGCCTGTGCCTGTTGCTGCGTGGAAAGAATAAGTAAACAAAGTCCCAGTAGACATACCGATGTTGAAAAGCATATATGTAAATGCCTGTTCAATGCAAAGTCAAGGAGAGGACATTTGGAGGGCTGCTCAATAAGTAAGAGCTTAATCTGGAAGGAAGGGTGCAGAGTATCTCAGTATTAACAAGATATCAATGTCATGTATGGGCACCATCATGTGAAGGTATTGCCCACGTGTGAAAAAAGGCAAAGTAGTATCATAGATATATTAGAGGGAAGAATCTAGGGAAATTGTTATTATTCCAGGCTCTGTTTCAGGCCCAAATATGGCTTCTTGTGAGGGAAATTATCCTCTTTTCAAAGTCACTGACGCTGGATTGATCGTGATGTCAAATCTTTTTCAGATCAGTCCATCTGATGTCACGCTCTGTGTGTTGTGTGCTTCTAAGATGTCGAACTAAAGGTGCTGTGATGACAGAGTTGCGTAACCAGCTACGGTGTTCACACATCCGTGTCCTCACTTTCCTCGTGGTTTTACCAATATAGATCAAAGTACATGGGCAGATTATCGCATAAATTGCCATAGTGGTGTTACAGTTGCAGAAGGTGGACTGTTTCCACTGGAATTTTAGGCCCAAGTTGATCTGGATGCTTCTCTCTGTAAATCGACAGATCATACGCCACGTGCTGCTTGGCTGGCAACTGGCAGCAGGGTGAGTGCAGTTGCCAATGTATAAATGGGAGGTTTCATCATTCTGGCAATGTCCTTTCTTATGACTTTGGGGCACATTATGAGTATGGCGGTGTGGGAAAAGAGTGGCGGTAACAGGATTACTGCCATGTTTCCTGCTCCACCATACTACGAGTTTGGCCCTGGAGTGGGGAATTTACCTCCAGCATCATGCTGATTGTAAATCCTCCCACTTTCTGCTGAAAAAGCAGCACAATCGGTGGAATTACCGCAGAAGTAATTCCGCTGGCGGTAATTCTGCCGAAAATCCCCAATGGAGACCTATGGTCTCCAAATTAATGGAGACTAACACCTCCACTTGTAATCCAGCGGTAAATCCGCCAGGCCAATTGGTGGTAACAGTAATTCTGTTGGGAAGAATTCTGGTGGATTTACTACTGGAATACCACACAACTCGTAATTAGGACCTTTGTTTCTAACGGGCAGGATTTTCTTGAATGCAAATATGGGGCTAGGCAGTGTGATGTTACCACTATTGCGAATATGCCAATGCTGCATCAAAATATTCTTGATTTGTCAATGACAAGTTGAAAAGCAGTCACAGAAAGAATGTGTCAGTCTGTTGCTTCCATGTTTTTCCTGCCAGAATGGACTCCCTATTGTGGTTAGGTTTCTCTTACTATATTACCTTACCAATTTCTTAGGATATCCTTGTCTCAATAGAGTATCCAACTATAGTCGTTCCTAAAGTCCTGCTTTGAGGCCTGTTTCTGTGGAGAGGCAAACATTGGCCATATGGTAGGTTCCTTTTCAACGTTGCTGGGTGGAAGGAGTCATATCACAAAAGTGTGTTTTGATCGGAGTGTTTGTGTTATGGTGTTATCACTAAGTCAGTGATCCTTTTGTGAATGGTGATGTTCAAGAAATTAATCTCTGTGTTGTTAATGGTAGATGTAAACCTTAGCTTAGCATCACGGGAATTGAGCCGAGCTTTGAAATTAGGAAGGTCTTCTGTGAGGCCTGTCCATACAATGAAGGCATATTTGCCAAGTGCATAGGTGTTCAATGAATGGGTTAATGTCATTATATATGTAGTCCAGTTCGAACTTTTCTACATATAACTTGCAGATGCTAGGCACCAATTCTGGTCACCCATCGACTTACCGCCATTGGTGGTAAAACTGCCTGTTGAATTGGAGGATATATTTTGTAAGGGGCATCTGTGTACACCACACAATACATTACTTTGAGGCTTCTAATGGGGGTTCTCTGTCTGGAGCCTCAGATACTATTTTAAAGGATCTTGTTGGGGGATACTGCTGTATAATGACTCAATGTCCAAATTCATAAGTATGATTTCCCTAGAATCGATTTGGAGGTCTTCAATCCGATTCATGATTTGTGCGGTACCTTTTATGCACGATTCCATCTTGGGGATGAAGGGTCTTAGAAAGAAATCTCTGTATTTTGATAGTCGTTCAAGAACCAATCCTATCCCAGATACAATCAATCTCCCGGATGATAAAGTGTGAGCTGGTGATGTCAGGTGGAATGTTGCTGTGTGAATGTCAGAATGTTTAGTTTGAGGGTTCCAGTCAGTTAGAGCCTCCCTGCCTGGGAGATGGGAGCCAGTGTTATGTCCTGTCCATTTATCTTAATGTAACTGAAACTTAAGTACTGTTAATAAACTACATGAGTAACCTTGAGAAGCCTGGAGGTCACTTCACAACACTTTAAAACAGGTGTATTATACAAAAACTCACCAACTACACTGCGCAGACAAACCACAATTGGCTACTGTGCTAAATGTGTAATCCGAAAACAACAGCCGATACGTGCTTTCGACCTCACAGTCTTCTTCTTGGGCTTGTACGAATTCTGTAACTCGCATCCGCTGGACACACTGGGCAGCTCAATTGGCTAATTCAATATCTATTGTTACTGGACTACTGGGCCATTTAGAGACTTTGGAAGTGTTTGAATCCCCTTTACGATATACGGATGTGACTAACAGAATGCGTACACGCCCAAGAAGAGGACCATGAGGTTGAAACACGTGTCGGGTGTTGTTTTCAGATGGAAAATTTAGCACAGTTGCCAATTGTGGTTTCTCTGCACAGTATAGTTGTGTATTTATTGTATAATCTGCTACTTTGGACACTTGGGGCAGTTTCCTTTCTTGCACAACCACCCGTTACATATTCAGTGCCTCTACTGTTATATTTATAAGCTTCTAATTCATTGACATGCACAGCTGGTTCAAGCTCAAGTGCCCCCTCCTCTCTCTTACATAGAAGAAAGGTACTCTAGGTGCTACTGGAAGGAGGCATTCACTCTCTTGCTTCATGATCAGCCCTTCATAATAGCCCCCCCAATCGGTTCAATCTGAAAATGTCCCCTGGGAAAAAGTCATTTTCCTGCACCCCTAAAAATCTTCCCCCACATATTCATGGACAGGTCAAATTTACTATTATTTCTCCAGTCCTAGAATATTTGGGGAAAGTGCTTGATTTTCTTGGGAGTGCAAATTTGGGGAAATGTCACGCCCTGGCAACCTTTTCCCAGGCGACCTTATCACTGGATAGCCCTCAATACTGTCTTTCATGAACTCCAGTATTTCTTGTGTGGGGTCTGAAGATAAGGGCACATAGCTAGAGGTGTCGTTTAGTAATCTATGGCATTCAGGGATATGTTTGTTTGGATCAATAATTACGATTGCATCCCCTTCATGTGAATTCTTAATTATTATGTCCTTGTAGGAGTTCCATCGATGTAATGCCTCTTTTTCTAGTCGTGTCATATTATATGGTGTCCTTTTGTGTATCTGTTCTAGTTTTTCTACATCTTTTAGTTCCTGATTTTCAATAACTATTGATTCTGGTGATCTAGTCGACCCTGGAATGTGGAGGTTAGTCATAGTCCTGTGATGTTGTCACTACAATCAAAGGAATTATTTTCAAAGCATTGTTGTAAGCTAACCTTCCTCACTAACCTATGGAACTGATGTCTAAAGTTAAAGGGGTTGTGTTTGTTTGTAAAATGTTAACTACCAGCTCGTTCCACTCTTGAGAGTTTGTTTTCCCCTTGTCTCTCCATTCTTGGTTTGTACCCCTGCCTTGGCCTAAAACACTTTGTCCGCCTTGTTATTGTTGCCTTTGTTGCTGTCCCTCCCTATGTGATGGACCTGCCTCTTCCTCGCTACCAGTGTTAGAGCTTGCTGAGCTGAAAGAGGTATCCCTAAATCTAACCTTACGGGAATTTGTGGACGTATATAGGGTTATCTGTTGTTCAGGGGAGAAGTTGTCAGTGGAATATGGGAAAGCCTTCTCGTGTTTGTAGTTATTAATGTCCTTCTTGAGGTTCTTTTTTACTTTTTCTGCTAGGGAATATTCTTTGAATTGTCAAGTACCTGGTCTCTTCGTTGTTGGATCAGAGGCCATGAAGAATCAATCCTTGGTCTACCCTGGTGATCCAGTGATGGTGTACATGCAACACAGGGACCAACCCCATTCTCCCTTCCCTGTGATACAAAACGGGAAAAGGGGCCCAGATGTGAATTCCCTATGCCACGGGACAGCTCCCCCAGATTTTAGGTGGCGTAGGAAAGCGCAAAGCACTGGCTGGGGGAGCCGGGTGTTATTAACGGAAGCTGATGAATGGTTTAAGCTGCATGCTGGTGGTGATGGTGATAGCTGCGAGCTGGTGGTAATGGAGTTCCCCTGCCCAGAAGAAGATGAAGACTTCAGATAATCCCCACTGGCGCAGGAAGCAGAGGACAAGGCAAAATAGAGGCGGCAACGGGGTAGAGCAACAGACAGACTACAGGCAGTGGGCACTAGGGGGCACAAAGCAGACAAAGCAAAAGAGGAGAAACCAGAAACAGAGAGTTGAAGAGGAACGAACAGACTGGCAGGATACAAGCAAGGTACGAATGTACGGAGCGCTTTAAGACACATCTGTATGAGAAGACAAGGGGTTTAAATACCCTGGTGGCCCAAAAGCAGAAGCAATAGAATTGGACGTCATTGCCATGATGGCACACAAAGCTTTTGGAACCGTGCCTGTGAGGGAGCCAGACAGTGGCCTCTCGTGCATGCTCCCTCTTCCTGACATGGCGGTACACATGGAGGAACCGCCGGAGGACATCTTGTAGACGGGCTTGAGTCAATGTTGTCCCCCACCGTTGCGGTCTCGTCTGCCGGCACCTTTCCCCCTCTGCTGAGGACGCCAACACAGGTACATCTGCTATGTAAATAACCGCAGGCCGCGGTGGTGACATGCGAGAATTACATGAATTATCTTATCTCATTGATTTCTTCAAGGAGTTTTGTATGAACATCTAGTGATACACGTTTTTTAATATGACCGTCTATTGTACCGAGGTCTTGACCTAATGTTGTGGCTACCACTCTTGCTGTTTCGATAATGAGAACTAACCAGTCACCACCGCATTTATTTGCTACATGGCTCCATTTCTCTAAAAATTCTTTGCAGTCGACAAATAGTCTTGGTTGGTTCCTCACAATCAGTCCTTGTGGAAGAATTTGATTACTGAAGTATTCTGCCATAACAGTGTAATTCTGTTCTAGCTAAACGTTTTTTAAATTTGGGTTATCTCATCCCATTCGGTAAGTCCTACCCCGGGTATTGAATCGCCTCCCCCAGTAGATTAACTGTAGATAGTAATTCCTGAATGGAGCATTTGAACATGATATACATTAGTGTCTGAAGGCACTATTTGTTCTTCTGTGTTAACGGACTTGGACAAACTATTTTTGGAATCGGGATTCATTTGCAGAGTTTATGTTATCACATTCAAATGCTTTTTGTGGATCATTGTTATACCACATTATAATTTTTTATATATTGCTATGTGTTTCTATCGGTTTATTGTCATTGCATGGAATTCCTTGCATTGACATGCATTTGCATCGATTTTTTTCCATCTAATAAATTAGCACCTAATGCATTTCTTTTTTTTTTTTGAGGGGGGTCCACCCCCAAAATCCCCGTTTTTTACTCTTTATAATACACCTGAACAAAAATTAACCCTTTACCCCCCAAAAATATGTATTCGATGGACATATTTTAGATAGAAACATTTCGATGAAATGGCATTTCGATGGAATGGCATTAGATGCAATGAACAGATACTATTTCTATCTGTGTTCAAATAGCATTAAATGTCACTGCTAACATACCCATACAGTTGCACTTTACTAAGATTTGTCACTCTGTTAAGCAGAGTTGTTATATCAATAGGGAGTATTACTGGCTTCATCATAAAGAACAATGGAATGGGCAGACGATTTTTCGGTACTACCCGCAGTCTTGTTTTGGGGTCCGATGCCAGCCTTACTACTTGGGGTGCTCGTTGCAATGGCATTTTCACTGGTGGCCCTATGGAGAGTCTCAATGGCACATGAATTGTTTAGCGATTTTTGCGGATCCTTTGGGGTTCAATGTTTCGCCTAAAACAGATGGTGCTGCACCATCACCCTGCGGAAGGACAATCAAGCAGCAGTCCATTATATCAACAAATTGGGGGGGTACGTGATCCAGGACCCTGTCAGACCTGGCAATACGGTTTTGGGATTTTTGTGTTACACATCAGCAAAAGATATGTGCTGTTTTTTCTCCAGGGGACTCAAACATATTTGCAGACTGAGGTTCTCAACATTGGTGCAATCCGGCAGACTGATGTCTCTCTCCTGTAAATTTTTGCATGCTACACAGTTTTGAGGGCCCTTTCCAGGCTGATCTGTTAATATCACGATTCAATGTACAAGTACAGCGGGTCCTGGCTATGGACGCGTTCGCTCAGAACTTGTGCAGGGACACGGTGTATGCATTTCCTGCATTCACACGAATACCCATGGTTCTGGTACAGGTACAGATCCACGGTGCCACTGTGATGCTCGTGACTCCATGGTGGCAATCACAGGCTTGGTATCCCATGGTGCTCCGGCTGCTCATTGCAGTCCTGCGCATGTTGCCATTGTTTCCTGGGGTTCCTCAGGGCCCTGAAGTTTAACCCCACCCAATCATTCTGGATGTGTCCCCCTGGTTGAATGCATGGTTGATATTGGGACATATTGGGCACCACAAGGCATTCCTAACTTGGCTACAGGCTTCTTCAACCGCTCATAGGCCCCTAGCTTGCTATGGTCCTATAAATCGGTCTCAACAGCCTGGGTACACTGGTGTTTTGGAAGGGGCTTGGATCCCCATTTGGCACCTGTTGAAGCCATTCTCAATTTCCTGGCGGAATTGACTGGTTCGGCTTCTTATCATATGGTGAACCGCTATTGCCCAGCAATATCCACTTATCAAAGATTAGTTGGTTGTTTTCTCGTGGGGGAGCATCTGTTGATATGTTGTCTCCTTAAAGGTGTTTGGATGCAGTCAACTCCAAGACCACCTTATTCTCGGCTATGGGGTGTGAAACTCATTCTGTGTCTGATAGAAATGTCGCCACACAGTGCACAGCTATCTGTGAAGCAACTATCAGCCAAGCTCGTCACATGGATGTGTCTCGTTGCTTTCTGCCGGGAGGCGGGCATTCGAGCCCTGGAACTTCACTCCTTCTGGCATGTCTTTTTATTTGTATTGTCAATCTAACACAGCTTCCAGGGTCATTCATGTCCCTGCCTTTCCTGCCAATCCTCGGTTGGGTGTGGTTCAATGCCTGAAACAGTATGAAATTGCCAAAGCTGCATGAGAATCTCCACAGGACCTATTTCTCTGTCCTTTTGGGAACCTTTCTCACCAGTGTCTTCTCCCACGCTGGCTAGGTGGGCCAACAGTGTTCTGAGGGAGGCAGCGGTGGATACCATGCTTTTTGGTGCCGATTCGATTAGAGAGGCTATGGCTTCTAAGGCTTTTTGGCCTGGAGCCCAGCTTGAGGGTATTTTCAGGGCATCAGACTGGGCTAATGCCTCTACGTCTTTTTAAGTCTGTGCTGCACGCTTCATCTGTGTTTTTTGTGTGGTTTTCAAGAGTGCACAATGAGAACCATGCATTTGATGCGTTTAGTCATAATATGCAGCAGACTGTCGTGATTCTATACATGGCCCGGGAGCTAACGTGTTTCTCCTTTCCTTTTTGAGGGCGAGCGCTCCCTGCTTACCTGCTGCTTTGATAGTAAGGGCGCTACTGTTGGCTGGATTCGCATTTTCTGAGCATGTTTCACTTGGACTTCAAATTGCTTGCTGCCAAGTTGGTGCCACCAAGCACAACCCTTTTTTTCCTCAAAATTCCAGATATCTGGTTTAATCTGATTATGGGATGAATAGGATTTGGACGGTGAGTGGATACATCCTGCTGGAGGTTCAAAACCTTGAGTCAGCAAATACATAGTTTATTACATTAGTTCTACATGTGTGTCGGAGGAATCTGTTTATCATGATCACCATCATACTTACACTTTGGTTGTAGGTCAAAGGATCGAATCAAAAGGATCGAAATGCAATAGGGTCGAATCAAAAGGACCAAAAACAAAAAGGTCAAATTCATTTTTTTTTTATTTTTTTTTTGGGGGGGGGGGTCCCCCCCAAACCTCTGTTTTTGGTGTAAAACCCACTTTTTTTCCTATATGGAAACCGAAAAAAAAAATATACATTTAAAAAAAGGCATTCGACCATTTTTTTTTCGGTCCTATTGATTCGAAACTATTGCATTTGATCCTTTTGTTTTCGATCCTTTGACCGGACACCTTACACTTTGCTGACATTTCAGAATAAGGCTATGATCTGGATTGCTTCCTATACCTAATAATTCAGTTATGTGTAAGTTATTTTTGATCTGATGAAGGTCTGTGTCAAAACTCTGCAGAGAAGCCTAAACATTGTAACAAGTAGACACCTTGATGTTTTCTAAAGGTGTGGACCACAAACTAGATGAGCTTCTAATCCCCCCCTAGATACAGGTTTCTTCACGTAGAGATGGTTTTAATTCATCCTTTTATCCGAGGTTTCAGACGCTACCTATGACTAAAAAAAACATGAATGATTTCCTCATAAATGTACATGTCTACCAATTGTTTGTTATGTCAGGTCGTTGACGGGTTAAAACATTTCTTTCATAATACACTGTGTTGATGTGACACAATTGACTCCCATAATATGTGTTCTTTGTAAAGAATGCCCCATGTATTTACGTTGCTGTAAAACCACTTTCTTAAAATAAATTCTTTTAAATAACATGTTTGTTTCCCATTCAGAAACAGTTCACAGATGACACTCTCTCCCTTCCTGCAGACTAAATTGACCTCATTACAAGGTTGCCAGTCCGGTAACAAGGGAACCGGTAAGCTTGCCAGTACTGTTGTTACCGGACCGGCAAACTACGAGTTCTGCTTGCATGTGCCTTTCCGGCTGCTAGGTCTGACCTGACAGCTGGACCGGCACCCACGAGCAGACCTACACGGTAGCATCGGCACCGTTATTAATGGTGCCGGTGCTACCGGCCTCCCCATTCCCATAGAGTCCTATCGGACTCAAATGGGAATGGGGAGTCATTTTTACCGGCACCTGGCGAAGGGGAATTACCGGGTTTGCCGGGGCTGGAATGCCCCGGTACATCCCCATTGCCGGTAAAAAAATTACTCTGGTGGCAGCCGTGCCAGTATTTACCGGCACAGCTACCACTAATCCTGTAATGACCCCAATGTTCACCAGCTAACACATTAAGGGCTCGATTCATGGAATTATTTGCACGGTTAAAAGTGACTTTGCACTGGTGAAAAGTGACATTGCAAAAGTCACTTTAAACCTTGCAAAAGAATTTCATGAATTGGGCCCCAAGGGAGTAGTGAAGGGACTAAATTAGGATAGTAAGGCTAGGACGTTTTGAAGAATATTTTTTGAAAATGAGTACACTGATACCAAAATTGGATTTTGTAATCCAATTCTGAAAGTATCTGCAAAGCATCATAAAGGGGACATTGGGGTATGGGTTAATAAGCGGTGGTTAGCAGGACACCAAAGCCCTATAAATGGAAAAAGAGAGGTTAAAAGAAAATTAAATTCATAAAAATCAGATGGTAAAAAATAGAATGCGTACCTTCTAGAAAGATCCATAAGGCTAGAGAACTGGGAACACAGCCCTAAAGGCAGCGCGCCATTCCCTGGGCGTCCCTGTGAGAGCAAGCCCAGATCTCAAGCACTACTGACTTTAGTAGACTCTTGTAGGCGCCCCCTAGACCTGGCCAGGAGTGTCTTTCAGTACAGTTGGGAGACCCTCAAAAGCATCCTTTATGACAGTGTGGAGTTAGATGCGGGAGAGATTTTGAAAGTCCCTCCACTCCACCAGCCCGGCAAGCTGCCTTTGACAGCTACCACAGGAAAGCATTGGGGACATGAGGAGACTAAAGGAGAGTGGGTAAACAGTCAAGGGTAGAGCAAGGAAGAAGTGCTCATCTCCACTGTTTTCAGAGGAAGCTCAACCTTGCTTCCATGCTCTTGTCATGCAGCACATTCCTACCTGGCGTCTGTGGCCCCGATTTCGATTACACACTTCCTACTTCCTGTCACGTTTTCCGCGCTATGTCCACTTAGCGGTCCAGTCTTTTTCTGCTCAAGTGAACGTAGCGTTACTTAGCCACGCCCTATCCTCTGTTCTGTGCGTTGCAACCCTTCACGGTCAGCTCTGTTTTCCTTTGCTATCGCGGTTTGCTATACGCTGTTATTCTGCTCCGCTGAGCTTTTCCTCTCTCTTTCTTCTTTCCACTCCTCGTCCACTCGGGTCCCATTTCCCAGAACCCCCCCTTTTCTCTCTCTCTCTATTACCTTTCTTTTTCTTTTGTTTTTCCGTTTTGTTTGCCTGCAGTTATCCGCTTACCTGGAGTAGGACCTCTTGTATTTTCCCTACTCTTCCTGTTTTTCTGATATACCTTCTCCGCATCCCATTGCTGATATCTGCAAGTCCAACCTCCATCAGGATGCCCACCTGCCTTCATGATTCACCAGGGTTTTTTTTGCCTACACTTGGCTTTTTTCCCCTTTCCGGTCCCTCCTGGGAGGGGGTCACGGTCAGGGCGTTTCTATCGCTCTCACTGTGGCTTCTTCTTGTGGGAGACATACACAACAAAGAAAAAAAGAAAAGGACTACAGAGCACATCGAACTCTCAGCCCTATCGAAGAAGACTCTGATTCAACAGGTGAGGAGGTGGAGGAGGGAAGCGGGAATATTGACGCCCTATCAGTGGAGTCTGCTGACAGTTTGCAACACCGCCAAACCGCAGGGATGGCTACTCGTGAGCAAGTGCAGGAGTTAATAACTGCTGTTCAAAGTCTTTCTCTCGAAATGCAAAACATGAAAGCAGAGAATAATCTTTTGAAACAAATGGTGGCGGCAGGCGAACCAACCACAACAGATCTACCTCCCATGTCTTTGTCCTCTGGGAAGTACGATGGGTCTCCTAAGACCCTAAAAGAATTCCTTGATGCTTGCAGGGTGTATTTTTCATTTAGAACTCGCACATATGCATCCGATCATGCCAAAGTCGGGTTTCTAATATCTAATATGACAGGCAATGCCCTTGCTTGGGCCACCCCTCTTGTTACAGGAACCGACCCAGTTCTCCAAAATTTCGATGCCTTTGTGGACCTAGTAAAATGCACTTTCAAGAGACCCGAAGTATCTATGGCAGCAGGGGAAGACCTGATGGACATTCACCAGGGCCAAGCCGATGTGTTGTCATACATTTCCTCCTTCAAAAGACTGGCAATGGAGACCGGTTGGTCGGAGCAATCTCAATTCATATTGTTCCGCCGAGGCCTCAGAGAGGAACCTAAAGACGAATTGGCTCATTTTCCCCGTCCTACCTCACTACAAGACCTGATGACTGCTGCGCTTCAGATGGAATTCAGGATGCAAGAAAGCCGACAGGAGAGACGCAAGACACGCCCCTCCTTTACAAGAACCTCCTCACCTCCTTCAGCTACACTCAAACATCATGACAAACCCATGCAAATCGGAGCTACTCGTCGGTCCCTGACCCCTGAAGAAAGGAAAAGGAGAAGGGAACAAGGCCTATGTGCTTATTGTACTTCTGATCGTCATTCAGTACATAATTGTACAGAGCTGCCTCATAAACCGGCGGAAAGCGCGAACCCTCGTACCTAAAAAGGACAGGTTATCGAGGGCAATCTTCCAGTTCCTATGTGACTTTGTCAATTGATTCTTCAGATTCCTCAGAAGACCCGCGTCTTATGGTAATAACAGTAAAGGTAGGAAGCAAATTTGAGTGGGCACCACAGGGGTATCGAGTCTTTCTGGCGTTCTCAAAGGTCTCTGGTGTAAGGAGTCTTTATTAGGAAGTTAGATCCTATATACAGGAGCTGGCTGAAAAAGGCCTGGATACACCCAAACCCAGAAAAAACGCAAGAACCAAAGATTAGGTGAAAACCCAATCATACAGCCACTCTCTGAAATCCCAAACTGGGTTCTGTGTTAGTTGTAATTTTACTATGTATAGTTCCTTTGATCCAATCTTGGAAAAATATGAAAGTCAAATATATAGTGGTTTTTCAATGTTGGTTTTATCCATCAAGTAAAAAATTATTTTGTAGAAAGAAGTGACAAGTAGCCACTAATAATGTTCTTCGTGAGGAAGAGTTTGCCATAAATCACTCTATCCGTAGACTATTATTGTGCCAATGCATTTCGGAATACAACAAATTCCTTCATCAGGGCAAGTCTAAAACATAACATTCAAATGCAATTGTGCCAACCATCCCATGGTTAATATCCATATAAAATAATTCCCATATTTAGAACAACGTGAGTATATAAATATCAACATGAACAGTCATCATCCAAATAGTTGAAAAAATATGAAGGTAAACACATACCCGACAATGTAATGAGCCGGATCAGAAGGCAGGTCAAAAAACATAAAAAGAAACAAATCAGTACAAAGGTAAGTAAAGATGTCCTATAACAAAAGTGAGGGAATTGGGTCCATTACCTGATGTAGGTGAGTAATGGCGAAATCTATGTTTCAGAGGCCAGGCTGCTCCACCGAGTGCGGCGAGCAGGTACTGTGAATGGTAAAGTAAATATATATGAAGGACCTATCCAGTGTAAGTGTAGCTAATCGCTAATTGAAAAAAACAAGCATGGATTGTAGCTTACCATATGTAGAAAACGGAGCGGAGAAGTTCTCTCTGCATCTGCTGAAAGCAGACTGTCTTTGTTACATCGGCGCGTTGCCGAGCAACCTGGTTTTATAAGACACGTGATTAAAGGCAGAATGTCCTCCTTGCATCGGTGCATTGCCGAGCAACTTAGTTGTGTAAGACACGTGATCACGGCTCCATGAAGAGGAGCACGAGCTGCGACCCGTGTTTGTGAACTGGTCAATGAGCTTAAATATGATAAAAATACCTAATTTGTGGACCTCCTGGGTTAGTAATGATAAAAGTCATCACCTAAGAATCAAAAAGAAATAGGTAGTCTGTCATCCATGGACATAGAAAAAATACTAAGAGTGACTGAACCCAATTGGATAAAAGTAATGGCTGTTTCATGAACACCTCAGATGAGGCTATACTATTATGAACGTGCCTAAGTTGGATGGATGGAGCCTAGGGAGCAACCATAGGGCTGTACCTTATATTGATAGTATGTGCCTTAATGCCGCTAGTGGTGTCGTCCAGACAGACAGCACCTCGGGTCCTGGGGGAACTCCAGGATGCGCAGCATGCATGTAATTTTAAACATAGGAAACATCTCTAATTCATATACATTCGAGTGACCCTCAACATTCAGGCCATATGTGTACTGGTGTCAATCTAAACCAAACGATGCCAAATACAATAAAAGAAAACACTTAGTGAAAACAATTAGAGAAAACAGTGAAAGTTGATCTCCTCATTTAACCCATTGGGTGCCAGACTGCCAAGTTTGTCAATCCAATATGTCTCTCTGCGATTCAAACGTTGGCATAAATCCTCATAAGGGCTATTCTTGGTTAGAACTTCCAAAATCACAAATTTTATTTGTGACACGTTATGTCCATTGGCCATCCAATGCCGTGCCACGGCTGAATTGATGTTTGCATTGCGAATACAGGATCGGTGTTCACCCCACCTTAACTTGGCTGTTCGGGTTGACTGTCCCACATAAAATTTCCCACAAGGGCATTTAATGCCATAGATGATATTACTGCTGTCACATGTGGCAAAAGTCTTAAGCATAATCTTCTGCCACGTCCTTGGATGGTTAATGGAATTTCCTTTAATAACAAAGTTACAGTTGACACACTGTAAACAAGGAAAAGTCCCAGTTCGCTGTGTCAATTACCCTCGGACGATACTTCAAAAACCAACGCATCCCAATGAGGAGATCAACTTTTACGGTTTTCTCTAATTGTTTTCTCTAATTGTTTTCTTTTATTGTATTTGGCATCGTTTGGTTTAGATTGACAACCGTACTCATATGACCTGAATGTTGAGGGTCACTCGAATGTATATGAATAAGAGATGTTTCCCATGTTTAAAATGTCCTGCATGCTGCGCATCCTGGAGTTTCCCCAGGACCCGAGGTGCCGTCTGTCTGGACGACACCACTAGCGGCATTAAGGCACATACTATCAATATAAGGTACAGCCCTAGGGTTGTTCCCTAGGCTCCATCCATCCAATTTAGGCACGTTCATAATAGTATAGCCTCATCTGAGGTGTTCATGAAACAGCCATTACTTTTATCCAATTGGGTTCAGTCACTCTTAGTATTTTTTCTCTATGTCCATGGATGACAGACTACCTATTTCTTTTTGATTCTTAGGTGATGACTTTTATCATTACTAACCCAGGAGGTCCACAAATTAGGTATTTTTATCATATTTAAGCTCATTGACCAGTTAACAGACATGGGTCGCGGCTCGTGCTCCTCTTCATGGAGCCGTGATCACGTGTCTTACACAACTAAGTTGCTCGGCAACGCACCGATGCAAGGAGGACATTCTGCCTTTAATCACGTGTATTATAAAACCAGGATGCTCGGCAACGCGCCGATGCAACGAAGACAGTCTGCTTTCAGCAGACGCAGAGAGAACTTCTGCGCTCCGTTCTCTACATATGGTAAACTACAATCCACGCTTGTTTTTTTCAATTAGCGATTAGCTACACTTACACTGGATAGGTCCTTCATATATATTTACTTTACCATTCACAGTACCTGCTCGCCGCACTCGGTGGAGCAGCCGGGCCTCTGAAACATAGATTTCGCCATTACTCACCTACATCAGGTAATGGACCCAATTCCCTCCATTTTGTTATAGGACATCTTTACTTACCTTTGTACTGATTTGTTTCTTTTTATATTTTTTGACCTGCCTTCTGATCCGGCTCATTACATTGTCTGGTATGTGTTTACCTTCATATTTTTTCAACTATTTGGATGATGACTGTTCATGTTGATATTTATATACTTAGGTTGTTCTAACGATGGGAATTATTTTATATGGATATTAACCATGGGATGGTTGGCACAATTGCATTTGAATTTTATGTTTTACACTTGCCCTGATGAAGGAATTTGTTGTATTCCGAAATGCATTGGCACAATAATAGTCTACGGATAGAGTGATTTATGGCAATTTCTTCCTCACGAAGAACATTATTAGTGGCTACTTGTCACGTCTTTCTATAAAATAATTTTTTACTTGATGGATAAAACCAACATTGAAAAACCACTATATATTTGACTTTCGTATTTTTCCAAGATTGGATCAAAGGAACTATACATAGTAAAATTACAACTAACACAGAACCCAGTTTGGGATTTCAGAGAGCGGCTGTATGATTGGGTTTTCACCTAATCTTTGGTTCTTGCGGTGTTTCTGGGTTTGGTTGTCTCCAGGCCTTTTTCAGCCAGCTCCTGTATATAGGATTTAACTTCCTAATAAAGATTCCTTGCACCAGAGACCTTTGAGAACGCCAGAAAGACTCGATACCCCTGTGGTGCCCACTCAAATTTGCTTCCTGCTTTTTTTCCTTCCCTCTATTGGTGAGACACACAGCAGTGGTGGCACACAATTTCAAAAGAGATTACCCAACACACTGAACATGTCATTTGAGGACATTGAAGGTTTATCTAACAAATGTGCAGAAACTTTAGGTTTCTCAACTGAGGAAGCATCTGCCATTCTTGGACTCATTAGCGAAACGTCTATTGGTGCTCATGGTACTACACCAAAGGATCCAGCCAAACGAATTAAACAATTAGAGTATCTTATACGAAAGGATATAAATAGGAAATTACACGCAATTACCCCCGGACGATAGTTCAAAAAACAACGCATCCCAAGGGGGCTTCGCATACAGCTCCGACCGACTTTGTGCAAAGAGAGTAGAGAGTTTGTTTGAAGGTGGGAATCTATACTGAATAAATGTTCACTGGACCTTATCTTGCTAACTATCCAAGAGTTATCAAAGAATTTAACAACCCTGAGTACAGAAATTGAGGAGATAGAGAAAGAATTAGTTGACAAACTTAGAAGAGAAGAATATGACACCATACTACTAAAGATTAACACTAAACTTGAGGACTACTAGTCTGAATTGGAGCAAAAGAAGAACAAGAAATTCAGAAGGGATACCTATGATTATATTAATGACGAGGTATACACCTGGATGGACAAATATGGCCAAGTAGCACCAAAGAAACCTTTTAAATACACATCCGACAATACCTCCAGTTCCGACTCAGAGGCCCAGAGAGAGTCTGATATTCCAGCAGATCAAACCATAGAGAACCTTGCACAGACAACAAGCCCTTCGGCACGAGCTCCGTCTGCTGTATCTTTTTTAGGGCCCGCCGAAAAGAACCCGCAGGGGGAGGAGGCAACGCAAGAAACAAACCTCTAACGAGATTGCAGCAGAAGAAAAGTTAGTCGTTAACATTTCGGGTAGGAGACTCAACAAGGCAGAGGAAGAGACTCTACAGAAAGGTCTCAGTTTCGTACCGACTTACGGTACCACCTTGTTTGACACGAAGATAGAACTATACAAGTTTGTTCGCAAACTTAAACTTAAAGTCTTCTTTAACGAATTGGAGACACAAGAGAGTCCGACCGAGATTCCAGACTTTCAAGACTTTAGAGTCAAAAGTGGGTTTGTTCCAACCATCACAGTACCATCCATAGAAATATTTCAGAAACTAGTCACTCGGGACCTTAAACGAATCAGCTACAGAAATCCTCCGTACAGGAACTTAAAACCACACGAGATGAGATTGATTAGAGACCTGTTTAGTGACAAGAGTATTACCATTCGTCCTGCAGATAAGGGAGGAGCCTTGGTTATTCAGAATACATGTGACTATGATGCTGAATGTAAAAGACAGCTTCAAGACCAAACCACATATGCTAGTTTGGACCATGATCCCACCCTTTCGATCAAACAGAATTTGAAGAGCCTCCTAGCAAAAGCATTTGAATTGGAATGGATCAACGAGCATACACAAAAATTTCTCTTGAAAGAACATCCTAGAATACCTAATTTCTACATGTTGCCGAAGATCCATAAAGATGCCATCAAATTAGCAGGTAGACCAATTGTTGCAGGGATAGAGAGCATTAACCAACCTTTAGGGATCTATATAGATTTCTTCCTACAGCCATTGATACAAGAGACCAACACCTACACAAGGGATACCACCCACTTCCTGCAAAAGCTTAGCTCATTGACACCTTTGCCTGAAGATCTGATTTTTACTATAGACGTGAAGAGTTTATACACCTCTATACCCCACAACCTGGGGATAGAGGCTGTAGAATGGCTGTTACTGAAAGCACCTGAGATACGTGCCCAGAAGGAATTCATACTGGCATTGTTACATTTTATTGCTGAGAACTCCTATTTTCAATATGGCAACCAATTTTTTCTACAAACTGCAGGGACTTCAATGGGAGCCACCATGGCACCCTCATATGCCAACAGTTTCATGCATAAATTTGAAACAGACCATGTATTGAATAAACAAGAATGGAATAAGGACATCCGGATCTGGACGAGGTACATAGACGCTATCTTTGGAATTTGGAAAGGAACCAGAGTGTCTTTTGAAACATTTTGTGTGTATCTAAACAGCATCCACCAGAGGGTACAGTTCACTATGGAGCTCTCACATGAAATTATAACATTCCTTGATGTACAAGTCATAAAGCAACTTACTAGCTACATCACTTCATTGTTTCGGAAAGTGACAGATCGGAATAATCTCCTGCACCGCCTCAGCTTCCATCAGCCGAGCCTACTGAAGAATCTACCATACAGTCAATTACTTAGGGTCAAGAAAATAGTGAGTGATCCTGAAGACTACAGAATGCAACAGATGGAAATGAAAGAAACATTTCTGGCCCGGGGATACAAGCAGAATGAACTCGATCTGGCATCTGACAGAGTTGATGCCTTATCACGAGAGACTCTATTATCAGAACTAAATCCCAAAAATAAGAGAGAATTGAAGTCACCAGTATTTGTATCTAAGTTCTCTACGCAAAGTAACAAAATCAAGAAAACTATTATGAAACATTGGGAGATTTTCAAGAATGACATCCGAGTTCAAGATATTTTTAGTGAAAAACCAATCTTTGCATACCAACGCAGTAGGAACCTAAGAGATGAACTGGTGCAGACGAAACCTACAGCCAGGGAACCTATGACACAGCGAACTGGGACTTTTCCTTGTTTACAGTGTATCAACTGTAACTTTGTTATTAAAGGAAATTCCATTAACCATCCAAGGACGGGGCAGAAGATTATGCTTAAGACTTTTGCCACATGTGACAGCAGTAATATCATCTATGGCATTAAATGCCTTTGTGGGAAATTTTATGTGGGACAGTCAACCAGAACAGCCAAGTTAAGGTGGGGTGAACACCGATCCTGTATTCGCAATGCAAACATCAATTCAGCCCTGGCACTGCATTGGATGGCCAATGGACATAACGTGTCACAAATAAAATTTGTGATTTTGGAAGTTCTAACCAAGAATAGCCCTCATGAGGATTTATGCCAACGTTTGAATCGCAGAGAGACATATTGGATTGACAAACCTGGCAGTCTGGCACCCAATGGGTTAAATGAGATCAACTTTCACTGTTTTCTCTCATTGTTTTCACTAATTGTTTTCTTTTATTGTATTTGGCATAGTTTGGTTTAGATTGACACCAGTACACATATGACCTGAATGTTGAGGGTCACTCGAATGTATATGAATAAGAGATGTTTGCCATGTTTAAAATGTCCTGCATGCTGCGCATCCTGGAGTTCCCCCAGGACCCGAGGTGCCGTCTGTCTGGACGACACCACTAGCGGCATTAAGGCACATACTATCAATATAAGGTACAGCCCTAGGGTTGTTCCCTAGGCTCCATCCATCCAACTTAGGCACGTTCATAATAGTATAGCCTCATCTGAGGTGTTCATGAAACAGCCATTACTTTTATCCAATTGGGTTCAGTCACTCTTAGTATTTTTTCTATGTCCATGGATGACAGACTACCTATTTCTTTTTGATTCTTAGGTGATGACTTTTATCATTACCAACCCAGGAGGTCCACAAATTAGGTATTTTTATCATATTTAAGTTATTGACCAGTTCACAGACACGGGTCGCGGCTCGTGCTCCTCTTCATGGAGCCGTGATCACGTGTCTTACACAACTAAGTTGCTCGGCAACGCACCGATGCAAGGAGGACATTCTGCCTTTAATCACGTGTCTTATAAAACCAGGTTGCTCGGCAACGCGCCGATGCAACGAAGACAGTCTGCTTTCAGCAGACGCAGAGAGAACTTCTCCGCTCCGTTCTCTACATATGGTAAGCTACAATCCACACTTGTTTTTTTCAATTAGCGATTAGCTACACTTACACTGGATAGGTCCTTCATATATATTTACTTTACAATTCACAGTGCCTGCTCGCCGCACTCGGTGGAGCAACCTGGCCACTGAAACACAGATTTCGCCATTACTCACCTACATCAGGTAATGTACCCAATTCCCTCCATTTTGTTATAGGACATCTTTACTTACCTTTGTACTGATTTGTTTCTTTTTATATTTTTTGGCCTGCCTTCTGATCCGGCTCATTACATTGTCGGGTATGTGTTTACCTTCATATTTTTTCAACTATTTGGATGATGACTGTTCATGTTGATATTTATATACTTACGTTGTTCTAAATATGGGAATTATTTTATATGGATATTAACCATGGGATGGTTGGCACAATTGCATTTGAATGTTATGTTTTAGACTTTCCCTGATGAAGGAATTTGTTGTATTCCGAAATGCATTGGCACAATAATAGTCTACGGATAGAGTGATTTATGGCAATCTCTTCCTCACGAAGAACATTATCAGTGGCTACTTGTCACTTCTTTCTATAAAATAATTTTTTACTTGATGGATAAAACCAACATTGAAAAACCACTATATATTTGACTTTCGTATTTTTCCAAGATTGGATCAAAGGAACTATACATAGTAAAATTACAACTAACACAGAACCCAGTTTGGGATTTCAGAGAGCGGCTGTATGATTGGGTTTTCACCTAATCTTTGGTTCTTGCAATAACAGTAAAGGTTACCATTAATGATAATCAAGTGGAGACCTTGGCACTTTTGGATTGTGGTGCCGCAGGAAACTTTGCTGATACACTCTGGGTGGACAAATTTGGAGCAAAGCGTATTGATCGCAGACATGGCCAAAAGGTAGAGGGAGTGGATGGCACGCCTTTGAGTTCTGGACTCATTGTACAGACACTGAACCTCTGCCACTCACCATTTTTCAGCATTCAGAAGTCATCACATTCGACATTATCAGGGCGGCTCATTTTCCTCTGATCTTAGGTATCTCCTGGTTGCGTCAACACAATCCCAATGTAGACTGGAAGTCAAACTGTTTGAATTTGAATTCCAATTATTGCCAAACCCATTGTTTCCAAGACACACCTTACCAGGAAGTCAAGATCCATCCCACCACTCTTCACACGACCATTGGCGTACACTCTCTTGACAAAGTCTTGGAGGAATATCAATCAGTATTTGCAGAAGCTGCTCCCATGGCGTTACCTCCCCACAGACCTGAGGACTGCACCATTGACTTGGCTCCCATTGCTCTAGTACCCTTTGGATGTTTGCATTATCAAAAACAGAAAAGGAAGTACTATGGAAATACTTGGATGATAACCTGTGTAACAGTCTCATTAGACCTTCAAAGTCCTCGGCAGGTGCCCCTTTGTTTTTTATCCCCAAACGGGATTCCAAAGACCTCTGGCCATGCATTGATTACAGGGGACTTAATAAAGTAACTCTTAAGGATAGGGACCCCATGCCGCTCATCCCAGACATCTTGGAAACCGTACAAGGGGCAAAGGTTTTCTCAAAGCTGGATTTGCGTAATGCTTATCATTTACTCAGAGTATGTTCCGGTGATGAATGGAAAACTGCGTTCAGAACACCTTTTGTGCTATACGAATACTACGTGATACCCTTCGGACGTGTCAATGCACCCGCCATTTTTCAAAGGTTTATCGACCATATCTTCTCAGATTTGTTATTTGTGTCTGTTGTCGTTTACCTTGACGATATACTGTTTTTTTCTCAGACCATGCCAGAACATCTAATACATCTCAAAGAAGTACTGGAGCGACTCAAAAGACATCAACTATTGGTCAAATGGGAAAAGTGTGTCTTCGGAGCTTCTTCTGCACCCTACTTGGGTTTTCTTCTCTCATCTCAAGGGATTCAGATGGACCAAAAGAAGGTCGATGCCATTCTCCAATGGCCAGCTCCTTCATCTGTCAAGGAAGTACAGCGATTCCTGGGCTTCGCAAATTTTTATAGGCGATTTGTACTAGGGTGTTCCAACATTGTCCTACCCATCACCAGTTTACTAAAGAAATCATCAGCACCTTTTGCCTGGAGCCCTCAGGCTGAAGATAGCTTTCAACTCTTGAAGAAAAGTTTCTGTAGTGCTCCCATCCTACGCCAGCCAGATCAAAGAAAACCTTTTATCCTCGAGACCGATGCTTCAGCTGCGGCCATAGGAGCGGTTTTACTACAAGAATATGACAACACAGAACATCCGATAGCCTATCCATCCAAAACTCTCCAGAAAAACATCTTGTCTTGGTGCCATGATCACAAGACAGCAGGTCATAGAGTGCAAGCCAGTACCCTGCACTTGATAAGAAGAGCCTTCTATTGGGAGGGTTTTCCTGAGGATGTCAAACGGTACGTTAGGACCTGCAGAGTTTGTTGTCAGAGCAAAACCAGTATTAAAAGGCCCATTGCATTGTTGCAACACATGTATAATGGTGACTATTGATTCTCTCACCAGGATGGCCCATTTTTCTCCGCTCCCAGGTCTCCCGACTGCCAACGGCATGGCATTGGTTTTCATTAAAGATGTTTTTAGACTCCGTGGTCTTCCGGACAAAATCATATCTGACCGGGGGAGTCAATACGTCTCTAAATTTTGGAAATCACTTTGCGCTGCCCTTAACATCCAGCGTGCTTTATCATCTGGATATCATCCCCACACAAATGGCCAGACAGAACGCTTGAATGCCACCCTGGAGCAGTACTTACGCAGCTACACGAACCTGGAACAAGACAACTGGGTGGACCTGTTTCCAACGGCGGAATTCGCATACAATAACGCCAGTCATTCAGCAAGTGGGATGTCTCCCTTCTACTGTTTATGTGGTTTTCATCCCCGAGCCATCATTCCTCTCTCCCTTTCAACCTACCATTCCTGTGGTTGCCGAAACACTGTCCAGGATAAAAGATACTCAAGAAAAAGCAAAGTTAAACCTGAAAGACAGTCTGCAAGTCTATAAGAGACATGCCGACCGACATCGGCAGGTGGTACCTGATTGGAAGGTGGGCTCTAAAGTGTGGTTAGCCACTAAATACCTCCCAAGATGGTCTCGACCATCTAAACTGTCACCTCGATTCATCGGTCCCTATCCTATCACTGAGAAAATCAATCCAGTGGCATTCCGCCTAAAATTGCCACATGCATTAAGGCGGATTCACCCAGTGTTTCATGCTTCACTTCTTAAGAGTGCCGAACAGTCTCACAAGGCTCGACCCCTCCCTATTCTTTCTCACTCCCCCGATTCATCTGAATACGAGGTTTCCCAGTTGTTGGATTCTAGGTACCGTAAAGGATGCCTGGAATACCTGGTACATTGGAAAGGTTTTTCCCATACTGAGGACTCTTGGGAACCCCGTTTACATATCCATGCCCCGATCCTTCTCAGAAAGTTTCACCGATTACATCCTGGTAAACCAGGGGGTCTGTGTCTTGGAGGGGGGCATACTGTCATGTGGCGCATTCCTACCTGGCGTCTGTGGCCCCGATTCCGATTACACACTTCCTAATTCCTGTCACGATTTCCGCGCTACGTCCACTTAGCGGTCCAGTCTTTTTCCGCTCAAGTGAACGTAGCGTTACTTAGCCATGCCCTATCCTCTGTTCTGTGCGTTGCAACCCTTCACGGAGAGCTGTGTTTTCCTTTACTACCGCAGTTTGCTATATGCTGTTATTCTGCTCCGCTGAGCTTTTCCTCTCTCTTTCTTCTTTCCCCTCCTCGTCCACTTAGGTCCCATTTCCCGGAACCCCCTTTTTCTCTCTCTCTCTATTACCTTTCTTTTCCGTTTTGTTTGCCTGCAGTTATCCACTTACCTGGAGTAGGAGCTCTTGTATTTTCCCTACTCTTCCTGTTTTTCTGATATACCTTCTCCGCATCCCATTGCTGATATCTGCGAGTCCAACCTCCATCAGGATACCCACCTGCATTTGTGATTCACCTGTTTTTCTTTTGCCTACACTTGGCTTTTTTCCTCTTTCCCGTCCATCACGGTCAGGGTGTTTCTATCGCTCTCACTGTGGCTTCTTCTTGTGGGAGACATACACAACAAAGAAAAAAAGAAAAGGACTACAGAGCACATCGAACTCTCATCCCTATTGAAGAAGACTCTGATTCAACAGGTGAGGAGGTGGAGGAGGGAAGCAGGGATATTGACGCCCTATCAGTGGAGTCTGCTGACAGCTCTCCCCCAACTGTGCACGATGTGGCTACCTTACCAGTCTTACCCATCTTACTGAATTTGACTGGGAAGCGAGGAAAGCAGGCTGGACAGCAGGGCCCGACTGGGAACCAAAAGTGGCCCTGGAAATGTTTTTTCAAAGTGGCCCCATATTTTGCTGAATGAGCGAGCATAGCGTGTGCCCAATCCTTCTTTGAGGGTATTGGGAGTATCCCCCAAGAAAGAAATTTGTCAAAATTAGTGCATTTAAAGCATGTTTTAAATACTTTCAGGATCCCTCAAAGTAGATCTTCAATGACAGAGGGACCTGGGACGTTACATATTTTGCAGATTAGAAAAACAAATTCTTCCGGTATTAAAGGTGCCCAGCCAACATGCATCCCTAATCCATTTCATCCCTATCCCCTTGCTATGAAGGAGACACAGATAAAAGGCAATCTTAAACGAGCAAAGGAAATGCCAACAGTTTTGGCTTTTGTGTAGGCATAGGAAAGGCATTTGCCAGGCACTGCCGTAGTGGTACTAACTGTCCATTGATGATAGCAGCTGCAACGTGGTGCGAGTACCTGGGCATGCACTAGCACTGCCTGGTGAATGCCTACTATTGATACACAAGCTCAAACTGTTAGCTTTACCACTGCGTGTTTGTAACAGGTTTTGAGAGAAGATCAGGCATTGGCCTCATTGGGACCGTGGCGTTAAGGGGCTAACGGCGTCGTAACAGGTGTCGGTGCTGTTAAACCCTTAACGCCTTACTACGAGGTCCCTTTGCAGGACCAGACCTTAACGTTAAAGTAGGGGCCTGCAAAGGGACTCTCGAGGTAAGTACGGTACTGCAATTTGCGGTACCGTACTTACCGCCTTCCCCATTCCCATTATGCCCTATGGGGCAAAAAATGGGAATGGGGAAGGGCCATGGTGGCATGGGGAATTACCACCCCACCAACCTTGGAATGGGGTGGTAATTTCCCATTCCGCCATGGTGGACTCCGGCATCGACCATGGTGCTAATAGCACCATGGTTTTCCGCCGGAGTCCTAATGAGGGCCATAGTACTTATAAATCGAGTGGCTGGCGGAACACCTGCTTGACATTTTAATTTCACCAGTAGCACTTTTACAGTTCCAATTAAGTCATTAACTCTCAGAAGAGACACTGGGAGGCACTTTCAGCACAATGTTTGATGGCAAGGCTTGGTAAATCTATCTCAAATACATCCCAGGAGGATGTGTTTTGGGTGGAGAGGGGCAGAAAGCGGGCGGAAATGGCCATAGGAATTAGCACGGCCGTGGGCAGTCAATGGGCGAGTAAATAACCTCACAGCATGTACAAGGTTTGTTTCCTGCCTCATATGCTTTTTCTCCTTAGCTGTACTCTAATGCAACAGTTTCAGTTTATAGGTGGCCCTTCAGCCAAAACTAAAGAAAACGTATCTCATAGAGTGATATGAGATCAGTGAGTCATGCCATTGATGATTTGTGCGGTACCTTTTATGCACGATTCCATCTTGGGGATGAAGGGTCTTAGAAAGAAATCTCTGTATTTTGATAGTCGTTCAAGAACCAATCCTATCCCAGAGACAATCAATCTCCCGGATGATAAATCTGGCCATGGCGTAGAAGATCGGTCTTGTTATATAGTGCCTGTCTGTGATGGTGTGAGCTGGTGATGTCAGGTGGAATGTTGCTGTGTGAATATCAGAATGTTTAGGTTGAGGGTCCCACCCTGAGGCAGTTAGAGCCTCCCTGCCTGGGTGATGGGAGCCAGTGTTATGTCCTGTCCATTTATCTTAATGTAACTGAAACTTAAGTACTGTTAATAAACTACATGAGTAACATTGAGAAGCCTGGAGGTCACTTCACAACACTTTAAAACAGGTGTATTATACAAAAACTCACCAACTACACTGCGCAGACAAACCACAATTGGCTACTGTGCTAAATGTGTAGTCCGAAAACAACAGCCGATATGTGCTTTCGACCTCACAGTCTTCTTCTTGGGCTTGTACGAATTCTGTAACTCGCATCCGCTGGACACACTGGGCAGCTCAATTGGCTAATTCAATATCTATTGTTACTGGACTACTGGGCCATTTAGAGACTTTGGAAGTGTTTGAAACACCTTTACGCTATACGGATGTGACTAACAGAATGCGTACACGCCCAAGAAGAGGACCATGAGGTTGAAACACCTGTCGGGTGTTGTTTTCAGATGAAAAATTTAGCACAGTTGCCAATTTTGGTTTCTCTGCACAATATAGTTGTGTATTTATTGTATAATCTGCTACTTTGGACACTTGGGCAGTTTCCTTTCTTGCACAACCACACGTTACATATTCAGTGCCTCTACTGTTATATTTATAAGCTTCTAATTCATTGACATGCACAGCTGGTTCAAGCTCAAGTGCCCCCTCCTCTCTCTTAAATAGAAGAAAGGTACTCTAGGTGCTACTGGAAGGAGGCATTCACTCTCTTGCTTCATGATCAGCCCTTCATAATAGCCCCCTCAATCGGTTCAATCTGAAAATGTCCCCTGGGAAAAAGTCACCAGATAGGTGATTTCTTTTTCCTGCACCCCTAAAAATCTTCCCCCACATATTCATGGACAGGTCAAATTTACTATTATTTGTCCAGTCCTGGAATATTTGGGGAAAGTGCTTGATTTTCTTGGGAGTGCAAATTTGGGGAAATGTCACGCCCTGGCAACCTTATCGCTGGATATCCCTCAATACTGTCTTTCACGAACTCCAGTATTTCTTGTGTGGGGTCTGAAGATAAGGGCACACAGCTAGAGGTGTCGTTTAGTAATCTATGGCACTCAGTGATATGTTTGTTTGGATCGATAATTACGATTGCATCCCCTTCATGTGAATTCTTAATGATTATGTCCTCGTAGGAGTTCCATCGATGTAATGCCTCTTTTTCTAGTCGTGTCATATTATATGATGTCCTTTTGTGTATCTGTTCTAGTTTTTCTACATCTTTTAGTTCCTGATTTTCAAAAACCATTGATTCTGGTGATCTAGTCGACCCATGGAATGTGGAGGTTAGTCATAGCCCTGTGATGTTGTCACTACAATCAAAGGAATTATTTTCAAAGCATTGTTGTAAGATAACCTTCCTCACTAACCTAGGGAACTGATGTCTAAAGTTAAAGGGGTTGTATTTGTTTGTGAAATGTTAACTACCAGCTCGTTCCACTCCTGAGAGTTTGTTTTCTCCTTGTCTCTCCATTCTTGGTTTGTCTTGGCCTAAAACACTTTGTCCGCCTTGTTATTGTTGCCTTTGTTGCTGTCCTTCCCTATGTGTTGGACCTGCCTCTTCCTCGCTACCAGTGTTAGAGCTTGCTGAGATGAAAGAGGTATCCCTAAATCAAACCTTACAGGAATTTGTGGACGTATATAGGGTTATCTGTTGTTCAGGGGAGAAGTTTTCAGTTGAATATGGGATAGCCTTCTCGTGTTTGTAGTTATTAATGTCCTTCTTGATGATTTTTTTTTACTTTTTCTGCTAGGGAATATTGTTTGAATTGTCAAGTACCTGGTCTCTTCGTTGTTGGATCAGAGGCCATGAAGAATCAATCCTTGGTCTACCCTGGTGATCCAGTGAGGGTGTACATGCAACACAGGGACCAACCCCATTCTCCCTTCCCTGTGATACAAAACGGGAAAAGGGGCCCAGATGTGAATTTCCTATGCCACGGGACAGCTCCCCCAGATTTTAGGTGGCGAAGGAACAGCGCAAAGCACTGGCTGGGGGAGCCGGGTGTTATTAACGGAAGCTGATGAATGGTTTAAGCTGCATGCTGGTGGTGATGGTGATAGCTGCGAGCTGGTGCTAATGGAGTTCCCCTGCCCAGAAGAAGATGAAGACTTCAGATAATCCCCACTGGCACAGGAAGCAGAGGACAAGGCAAAATAGAGGCGGCAACGGGGTAGAGCAACAGACAGGCACTATGGGGCACAAAGGAGACAAAGCAAAAGAGGAGAAACCAGAAACAGAGAGCTGAAGAGGAATGAACAGACTGGCAGGATACAAGCAAGGTACGACTGTACGGAGCGCTTTAAGACACATCCGTATGAGAAGACAAGGGGTTTAAATACTGTGGTGGCCCAAAAGCAGTAGCAATAGAATTGGACGTCATTGCCATGATGGCACACAACGCTTTTGGAACAGTGCCTGTGAGGGAGCCAGACAGCTCCCTCTTTCTGACATGGCGGTACACATGGAGGAACCGTCGGGGGACATCTTGTAGACGGGCTTGAGTCAATGTTGTCCCCCACCGTTGCGGTCTCGTCTGCCAGCACCTTTCCCCCTCTGCTGAGGACGCCAACACAGGTACATCTGCTATGTAAATAACCAAAGGCCGCGGTGGTGACATGCGAGAATTACATGAATTATCTTATCTCATTGATTTCTTCAAGGAGTTTTGTATGAACATCTAGTGATACACGTTTTTTAATATGACCGTCTATTGTACCAAGGTCTTGACCTATTGTTGTGGCTACCACTCTTGCTGTTTCGATAATGAGAACTAACCAGTCACCACCGCATTTATTTGCTACATGACTCAATTTCTCTAAAAATTCTTTGCAGTCGACAAATAGTCTTGGTTGGTTCCTCACAATCAGTCCTTGTGGAACAATTTGATTCCTGAAGTATTCTCCCATAAGAGTGCCATGTAATTCTGTTCTAGCTAAAAGTTTTTTAAATTTGGGTTATCTCATCCCATTCGGTAAATCCTACCCCGGGTATTGAATCGCCTCCCCCAGTAGATTAACTGTAGATAGTAATTCCTGAATGGAGCATTTGAACATGATATACATTAGTGTCTGAAGGCGCTATTTGTTCTTCTGTGTTAACGGACTTGGACAAACTATTTTTGGAATCGGGATTCATTTGCAGAGTTTATGTTATCACATTCAAATGCTTTTTGTGGATCATTGTTACACCACATTATAATTTTTGATATATTGCTATGTGTTTCTATCGGTTTATTGTCATTGCATCGAATTCCTTGCATTGACATGCATTTGCATCGATTTTTTTCCATCTAATAAATTAGCATCTAATGCATTTCTTTTTCTTTTTTGGGGGGGGTCCACCCCCAAAATCCCTGTTTTTTACTCTTTATAATACACCTGAACAAAAATTAACCCTTTACCCCCCAAAAATATGTATTCGATGGACATATTTTAGATGGAAACATTTCGATGGGATGGCATTCGATGGAATGGCATTAGATGCAATGAACAGATACTATTTCTATCTGTGTTCAAAAAGCATTAAATGTCACTGCTAACATACCTATACAGTTGCACTTTACTAAGATGTGTCACTCTGTTAAGCAGAGTTGTTATATCAATAGGGAGTATTACTGGCTTCATCATAAAGAACAATGGAATGGGCAGACGATTTTTCGGTACTACCCGCAGTCTTGTTTTGGGGTCCGATGCCAGCCTTACTAGTTGGGGTGCTCGTTGCAATGGCATTTTCACTGGTGGCCCTATGGAGAGTCTCAATGGCACATGAATTGTTTAGCGATTCTGGCGGATCCTTCGTGGTTCAATGTTTCGCCTAAAACAGATGGTGCTGCACCATCACCCTGCGGAAGAACAATCAAGCAGCAGTCCATTATATCAACAAATTGGGCGGGGGGTACGTGATCCAGGACCCAGTCAGACCTGGCAATACGGTTTTGGGATTTTTGTGTTGCACATCAGCAAATGATATGTGCTGTTTTTTCTCCAGTGGACTCAAACATATTTGCAGACTGAGGTTCTCAACATTGGTGCAATCCGGCAGACTGATGTCTCTCTCCTGTAAATTTTGCAAGCTACACAGTTTTGAAGGCCCTTTCCAGGCTGATCTGTTAATATCACAATTCAATGTACAAGTACTGCGGGTCCTGGCTATGGACGTGTTCACTCAGGACTTGTGCAGGGACACGGTGTATGCATTTCTGGCATTCACACGAATACCCATGGTTCTGGTACAGGTACAGATCCACGATGCCACTGTGATGCTCGTGACTCCATGGTGGCAATCACAGGCTTGGTATCCCATGGTGCTCCGGCTGCTCATTGCAGTCCTGCGCATGTTGCCATTGTTTCCTGGGGTTCCTCAGGGCCCTGAAGTTTAACCCCACCCAATCATTCTGGATGTGTCCCCCTGGTTAAATGCATGGTTGATATTGGGACACATTGGGCACCACAAGGCATTCCTAACTTGGCTACAGGCTTCTTCAACCGCTCATAGGCCCGTAGCGTGCTATGGTCCCATAAAACGGTCTCGACAGCCTGGGTACACTGCTGTTTTGGAATGGGCTTGGATCCCCATTTGGCACCTGTTGAAGCCATTCTCAATTTCCTGGCGGAATTGACTGGTTCGGCTTCTTATCATATGGTGAACCTCTATTGCCCAGCAATATCCACCTATCAAAGATTAGTTGGTTGTTTTCTCGTGAGGGAGCATCTATTTATATGTTGTCTCCTTAAAGGTGTTTGGATGCAGTCAACTCCAAGACCACGTTATTCTCGGCTATGGGGTGTGAAACTCATTCTGTGTCTGATAGAAAGGTCGCCACACAGTGCACAGCTATCTGTGAAGCAACTATCAGCCAAGCTCGTCACATGGATGTGTCTCGTTGCTTTCTGCCGGGAGGCGGGCATTCGAGCCCTGGAACTTCACTCCTTCTGGCATGTCTTTTTATTTGTATTGTCAATCTAACACAGCTTCCAGGGTCATTCATGTCCCTGCCTTTCCTGCCAATCCTCGGTTGGGTGTGGTTCAATGCCTGAAACAGTATGAAATTGCCAAAGCTGCATGAGAATCTCCACAGGACCTATTTCTCTGTCCTTTTGGGAACCTTTCTCACCAGTGTCTTCTCCCACGCTGGCTAGGTGGGCCAACAGTGTTCTGAGGGAGGCAGCGGTGGATACCATGCTTTTTGGTGCCGATTCGATTAGAGAGGCTATGGCTTCTAAGGCTTTTTGGCCTGGAGCCCAGCTTGAGGGTATTTTCAGGGCATCGGACTGGGCTAATGCCTCTACGTCTTTTGAAAGTCTGTGCTGCACGCTTCATCTGTGTTTTTTGTGTGGTTTTCAAGAGTGCACAATGAGAGCCTTGCATTTGATGCGTTTAGTCATAATATGCAGCAGACTGTCGTGATTCTATACATGGCCCGGGAGCTAACGTGTTTCTCCTTTCATTTTTGAGGGCGAGCGCTCCCTGCTTACCTGCTGCTTTGATACTAAGGGCGCTACTGTTGGCTGGATTCGCATTTTCTGAGCATGTTTCACCTGGACTTCAAATTGCTTGCTGCCAAGTTGGTGCCACCAAACACAACCCTTTTTTTCCTCAAAATTCCAGATATCTGGTTTAATCTGATTATGGGATGAATAGGATTTGGACGGTGAGTGGATACATCCTGCTGGAGGTTCAAAACCTTGAGTCAGCAAATACATAGTTTATTACATTAGTTCTACTTGTGTGTCGGAGGAATCTGTTTATCATGATCACCATCATACTTACACTTCGGTTGTAGGTCAAAGGATCGAATCAAAAGGATCGAAATGCAATAGGGTCGAATCAAAAGGACCAAAAACAAAAAGGTCAAATTCATTTTTTTTCTTTTTTTTTCTGGGGGTTCCCCCTCAAACCTCTGTTTTTGGTGTAAAACCCACTTGTTTTTCCTATATGGAAACCGAAAAAAAATATACATTTAAAAAAAGGCATTCGACCATTTTTTTTTTTCGGTCCTATTGACTCGAAACTATTGCATTCGATCCTTTTGTTTTCGATCCTTTGACCGGACACCTTACACTTTGCTGACATTTCAGAATAAGGCTATGATCTGGATTGCTTCCTATACCTAATAATTCAGTTATGTGTAAGTTATTTTTGATCTGATGAAGGGCTGTGTCAAAACTCTGCAGAGAAGCCTAAACATTGTAACAAGTAGACACCTTGATGTTTTCTAAAGGTGTGGACCACAAACTAGATGTGCTTCTAATCCCCCCCTAGATACAGGTTTCTTCACGTAGAGATGGTTTTAATTCATCCTTTTATCCGAGGTTTCAGACGCTACTTATGACTAAAAAAAACATGATTGATTTCCTCATAAATGTAGAGGTCTACCAATTGTTTGTTATGTCAGGTCGTGGACGGATTAAAACATTTCTTTCATAATACACTGTGTTGATGTGGCACAATTGACTCCCATAATATGTGTTCTTTTAAAGAATGCCCCATGTATTTACGTTGCTGTAAAACCACTTTCTTAAAATAAATTCTTTTAAATAACATGTTTGTTTCCCATTCAGAAACAGTTCACAGATGACACTCTCTCCCTTCCTGCAGACTAAATTGACCTCATTACAAGGTTGCCAGTCCGGTAACAACGGAACCGGTAAGCTTGCCAGTACTGTTGTTACCGGACCGGCAAACTACGAGTTCTGCTTGCATGTGCCTTTCCGGCTGCTAGGTCTGACCTGACGGCTGGACCGGCACCCACGAGCAGACCTACACGGTAGCATCGGCACCGTTATTAATGGTGCCGGTGCTACCGGCCTCCCCATTCCCATACAGTCCTATTGGACTCAAATGGGAATGGGGAGTCATTTTTACCGGCACCTGGCGAAGGGGAATTACCGGGTTTGCCAGGGCTGGAATGCCCGGTACATCCCCATTGCCGGTTGCCGGTAAAAAAATTACTCTGGTGGCAGCCGTGCCAGTATTTACCGGCACAGCTACCACTAATCCTGTAATGACCCCAATGTTCACCAGCTAACACATTAAGGGCTCGATTCATGGAATTATTTGCACGGTTCAAAGTGACTTTGCACTGGTGAAAAGCGACATTGCAAAAGTCACTTTAAACCTTGCAAAAGAATTTCATGAATCGGGCCCCAAGGGAGTAGTGAAGGGACTAAATTAGGATAGTAAGGCTAGGACTTTTTGAAGAATATTTTTTGAAAATGAGTACACTGATACCAAAATTGGATTTTGTAATCCAATTCTGAAAGTATCTGCAAAGCATCATAAAGGGGACATTGGGGTATGGGTTAATAAGAGGTGGTTAGCAGGACACCAAAGCCCTATAAATGGAAAAAGAGAGGTTAAAAGAAAATTAAATTCATAAAAAACAGATGGTAAAAAGTATAATTCGTACCTTCTAGAAAGATCCATAAGGTTAGAGAACTGGGAACACAGTCCTAAAGGCAGTGCACCATTCCCTGGGCGTCCCTGTGAGAGCAAGCCCAGATCTCAAGCGCTACTGACTTAAGTAGACTCTTGCAGGCGCCCCCTAGACCTGGCCAGGAGTGTCTTTCAGTACAGTTGGGAGACCCTCAAAAGCATCCTTTATGCCAGTGTGGAGTTAGATGCGGGAGAGATTTTGAAAGTCCCTCCACTCCACCAGCCCGGCAAGCTGCCTTTGACAGCTACCACAGGAAAACATTGCGGACATGAGGAGACAGCCGGAGAGTGGGTAAATAGTCAAGGGTAGAGCAAGGAAGAAGTGCTCATCTCCACTGTTTTCAGAGGAAGCTCAACCTTGCGTCCATGCTCTCCCCCGACTGTGCACGATGTGGCTACCTTACCAGTCTTACCCATCTTGCTGAATTTGACTGGGAAGCAAGGAAAGCAGGCTGGACAGCAGGGCCCGACTGGGAACCAAAAGTGGCCCTGGAAATGTTTTTCAAAGTGGCCCCATATTTTGCTGAATGAGTGAGCATAGCGTGTGCCCAATCCTTCTTTGAGGGTATTGGGAGTATCCCCCAAGAAAGTGTTGAATGAAATCTGTCAAAATGAGTGCATTTAAAGCATGTTTTAAATACGTTCAGGATCCCTCAAAGTAGATCTTCAATGACAGAGGGACCTGGGACGTTACATATTTTGCAGATGAGAAAAACAAATTCTTCCGGTATTAAAGGTTTCCAGCCAACATGCATCCCTAATCCATTTCATCCCTATCCCCTTGCTATGAAGGAGACACAGATAAAAGGCAATCTTAAACGAGCGTTGGAAATGCCAACAGTTTTGGCTTTTGTGTAGGCATGGGAAAGGCATTTGCCAGGCACTGCCGTAGTGGTACTAACTGTCCATTGATGATAGCAGCTGCAAAGTGGTGCGAGTACCTGGGCATGCACTAGCACTGCCTGGTGAATGCCTACTATTGATACACACTGCATGTTTGTAACAGGATTTGAGAGAAGGTCAGGCATAGTGCTTATAAATCGAGTGGCTGGCGGCACACCTGCTTGACATTTTAGTTTCACCAGTAGCACTTTTACAGTTCCAATTAAGTCATTAACTCTCAGAAGAGACACTGGCAGGCACTTTCAGCACAATGTTTGATGGCAAGGCTTGGTAAATCTATCTCAAATACATCCCAGGAGGACCTGTTTTGGGTGGAGAGGGGCAGAAAGCGGGCGGAAATGGCCATAGGAATTAGCACGGCCGTGGGCAGTCAATGGGCGAGTAAATAACCTTACAGCATGTACAAGGTTTGTTTCCTGCCTCATATGCTATTTCTCCTTAGCTGTACTCTAATGCAACAGTTTCAGCTTATAGGTGGCCCTTCAGCCAAAACTAAAGAAAAAGGTTGCGGTGATATGAGATCAGTGAGTCATGCCAACGAAGTGCCTGCAGTGTCCCGACAAAGTGGCTCAGCGCCTGTGCGTTCAACCATAGTGGTTTGCTTATCAGCAGTTCCACTTCGCCAATGATTTGTTTGCATGTTGCACTTTTGATTAAGGTAAAATCCGTATTGAGAGTTTGGAGCCTCATTCAGCACTATACGTGCCGCAAAGGGGGGCATATTTCTTATCTGCTTCAACTTTTTGACTGGCATCAATGTTGTTTTGTAGAAGTGAGAGGGCTGAGTAGACGGGTTAGAACACTACTCATCCTGGTACTTCTGCGGGACCGTAGTCATTTTGTCACTAGCGGGAAAGTGCGAGGCTGCTCGACCGAACGGTGGAACGAGTGGTTGTGGAAATGTCAGAAGCACAAAGCAAGGTGATGAGTCAAAAGGAACAGTACAAGGTCGCTCTTGGCTCCCGGCACATGGACAGCACTAGATGTGACAGCTTGCTGACCACAAACCCAACATTCAAAAAATAGCTACATTCTTTCTGAGAAAAAATTACTGTTTAGACTGGGCAATTTGGCAGACTGTCACACAGGAATGCCTGGTTTGTGGTCCTACGAGTGTAAATAGCAAACAAAACTCACGGGGCCTCATTACGACCCGGGCGGTAAGGGCTTTACGGCAGCGTTAACAGCGCCGACCCTTACCGCCTGAGTATGAGGTCCCTTAGCGCCATGGCGCTTTTAACACCTGCTTTTAGCAGGTGCTAAAATCCATGGCGCTAAGGGACCATGGAGTTAATTACGCCACCGTAATTTACGGTGGCGTAATTAACGCCTTCCCCACTCCCATTATGCCCTATGGGGCAAAAATGGGAATGGGGAAGGGTAAATGGGGATTGGGGACTTACCGCCCCGCCAAGGTCGGAATGGGGCGGTAAGTCCGCCAACCACCATGGCGTAAACGTAGTTTACGCCATGGTGGTAAAATGTCACGGCCCAGGCGGTAACTTACCGCCTGGGTCGTAATGAGGCCCACTGTGCCTGACAGTGGCAAGCAGATGGCATAGCAGGCAACGGTCCAGCTCTGCTAGACTGAAAGGAATTAGAATGCTTTTAATGTCCAAATGGGTGACAGGAAACGCATGGATTCCATCTTCCAGTAAATGATGCTGTCATGTTTTTCCAGGCATCCACTGTATTTTCCAAATTGAATACAATCCGTTCATGATTAAATCAGTGCCTCAACACGTCAATAAAATTAAATCAGCGAAACTGGTATGCATTTTGCTATGCGACCAGGATGTTGATTCGCAATCTTTAGCCTGTAGCAGCAAACGATGAATATTTCCTGGGCCATCAGCTTATGGAACAGGGTCTAAGTGTAAAGGGCAAACAGAAGGCACCGTGCCTGACAGTGGCAAGCACATAGCACAGTAAGCAACGGTCCAATAAGAACATACAACTATGAATAAATGGATGCACAAAGAGGTTAAGAGCAAATGCCAAATAGGGGTCAAGGAACAAATACATGGGTGTCTTTCGACAAAATTGGTAATTGAAACACGTGCCTCTAACACCATTAACACGACCAGTGGGAGGAAAGCTAGAACACTTAAACCGATAATATTTATTGCTCTTCATACATTTTGAGGATTTTTGTGCCGGATCTGCAATATTCCGCAGGTCGGGCTGCAAAATCCACAGCCTGCCCCGTGTAGGGATTGGGTGCGTAACCTTGTATCTTATCTCCGGCATATGTTTCTCTCCAAGGGAGGGTGGGACAGCATGCAGGAGCTTAACACTCCATCAGCAGTCAACACCCTCGCCAGCCAGACCCACCCACCATGACAGAGCAGAGGCAAACCTATCACTGATGGTGGGAGAACGGTTAATGACATGGGGTGGTGTTCAGAAGCGATGGGCTTGCGAGGTCATTGAACTGGGATTGCCTGCACTCTGAAAGAAACAGCATCCAGTAGGAAGAGTCATTGGCTTGTCCTGGCCAAAAGAGATTCAGTGGAACATAACAGGCGAAAGGGAGGTGTTATAGGATATTGAGGTTATTGACCCCAGGTGGTGGCCAAAGGACTGCAGATCAGCATTGGTGCAATGTGGAAAGAGGTGCTATTGAGTAATAGAAACCATTGACTGGGGTGATCCAAGATCTGCAGAGCTACGACAGAGCGATTGCAGAGGGAGACAGAAATGTGGTGCTGAATGTAAGGTCCTTGACCTGGGATGTCCAAGCCTCTGCAGTGCTGTAGTGGCACAACATGGAAAGAGGCGTGATTGAGGGATAGAAACCATTGACAGGGATGCTCCCAGATCTGCAGAGCTGCAATAGAGCAATTACAGAGAGAGACAGAAATCTGGTGCTGAATCTAAAGGTCGTTGACCCAGAGTGTCCAAATTCAGCAGTGCAGCATTGGGGCAACGTGGAGAGGTTGATAGTTGGTGAAAGAAGTAATTGGCCTGGGGCGTCCAGTGGTGTTCAGTGCTGCAACACAGTGATAAGAAAGAGAGACAGAGAACGAAGTAGGTGTGATGGGATAGTAGAGGTCCTTCACCAGGGGTTACCCTCGTTCATTCAGCAGGGGTTACCCTCGTTCATTCAGCAGGGGTTACTCTCGTTCATTCAGCAGGGGTTACCCTCGTTCATTCAGCAGGGGTTACCCTAGTTCATACAGCAGGGGTTACCATCGTTCATTCAACAGAAGTTACCCTCATTCTGTCCAGAAGCAATAGGCAGGGGAGGTCAATGCCCCAGGGTTTCCATTGGTTTGCAGAACAACGAAGGAAGAATACTTGGGGTGTGTTAATGGTAGCAAAATGGAACTGAGGTGGGAGCCCCTTCATTATGCAAAGGATGTGTTGCTTGGGAGAGGTCAAACAGCAGGTTCCATTGGTGTCGATGTCAGCAATGGAGGTCTATAGGTAGCAGCCAAAATACGAGCCTTGGGGAAATCCAAGAGCTCATTGATCTGGGGGGTCCCATTGCTGTAATCCGACCGCACACAGGTGTTGGCGGAACAGGAGAGGCTACTGACCAATATCTATTCTATTTTTTAAACAGTATAAAAATCAATATAACAAACCAGTACGTTTTATATGATTATTGGCTATTTGTTTCAAGAACAAATACGATCTTGTCAGGTAGGCTACAGTGAAATGCATTTAATTAGGTCGGCCTGCGATATAACCCGAAAATGCCACCAGGGAGTCACCCTATTTTATGTGTCTTTGACAACCTGAAAGTGCACTTACTGGCATCAAGTGGGGTGGAGAGGGGATGGGGGGTGGTGGGGATGAGCGTTCAATTCAAACATTAATCCCTTGCTAAACAACCGTTGCAATGGTGAATTCTCTCAGCTACATCTCAGTCGGCCATTTTGAATCAAACCCATGGTGGATTAATCTTCTTAATGGGAAACCTTCCGCTGTGCATTCTTCAGAAATACAGGGTTAAGGGGTAATTAAGGTTCACATTGCCATCAGCGAGCAGATCTTCTCCATAGAGCAGCTGCTTGACTTCTGCTTCTTTTGTACAGGTAATCTAAAAAAGGAATGTGAAACAAGAGGATTGAGTCCTTCATTGTATTTGATTTTGTAATTAAACATCTCCGTTCTAGATGCAATGCAGGCAGGAATTGCTTACCCACGCGCCCAGTTCTCAAAACTGACACACTGGGCCTCATTCCGACCCAGGCGGTAAGTTACCGCCTGGGTCGTACCTTTACCACCATGGCGTAAACTAAGTTTACGCCATGGTGGTTGGCGGACTTACCGCCCCATTCCGAGGTTGGCGGGGCCGTAAGTCCCCAATCCCCATTTACCCTTCCCCATTCCCATTTTTGCCCCATAGGGCATAATGGGAGTGGGGAAGGCGTTAATTACGCCACCGTAAATTACAGTGGCGTAATTAACAACAAGGTCCCTTAGCGCCATGGATTTTAACACCTGCTAAAAGCAGGTGTTAAATCCTCCATGGCGCTAAGGGACCTCGGAATCAGGCGGTAAGGGTCGGCGCTGTTTACGCTGCCGTAAACCCCTTACCGCCTGGGTCGGAATGAGGCCCACTGAGTTCTGACCAGTCACAAGTGTCAACGGACCTTGCCCTCCAAAGTCTCTGAGGTGTTCATCCCTGCCTGGTGCCCCGACTTGTATGAAGGGGACACGTGTAAAGGGAGAATGTGTGTCTCTACAGACCTGAAGAGGTGTACCCGATACCCTATGTTTTGCTTTTACCTGTGGCAATGGGCCAAGAAAGAGGGGATCGCATTGTTCCCAATATGAGTTTCTCTCAGAAGTGAGAGCGTGTTGTGCTTTGCTCTACCGACACGCTTTCTTGCTATGAGAACGTGTGACTGGGTTCTAATGGCGTCGATAGCATGAGGCATGCGCAAAGGCCACCTTCATTGGCCCAGGGCCTAATCTACCTTTTGGCCGCAGCTCAGCCATGCTCCGGCTGTACATTTGCTTGCTTCAAAAACAAAAGGGGTGCCTGGTCTTAATCCCCGGTCCTCCAGGCTCAATATATTAACAATAAGCAAAAGTTTGGACCACTGGGATAGGGACTAGCCAACTCAACACATTTATCTTTTTACATATATCAATAAATGCCAAATATTGAATTCAAAATCTTTTATTTTCATATCAAAATATAAAATGTCATTTCCTTAAAACATTTAAACACAAAATTATTTTTATATTCAACTCATACTGATTCACTCCTACCATTCATTCACTATTATTTTCTAAAACAAACAAGTAACACATATCTTTCTGACAAAATAATCAGCAAAAAAATCTTTCTTACTCTGTGAAATGTCCTCCACCAAATGGTCTGATGGTTCTATCTGCGTGCTGCTAGTCACACCGATATATCTGTCTGGCAGAAAATAATAGTGAATGAATGGTAGCAGTGAATCGGTATGAGTTGAATATAAAAATAATTATTTTGTGTTTAAATGTTTTAAGGAAATGACATTTTATATTTTGATATGAAAATAAAAGATTTTGAATTCAATATTTGGCATTTATTGAAATATGTAAAAAGATAAATGTGTTGAGTTGGCTATTCCCTATGCCAGTGGTCCAACTTTTTGCTTATTGTTTGTACATTTGCTTGGACATAAAACGCGTTAGGATTTTTTCGTGAAACTGCAAATGTTATGTGCGTTATGCATAAAAACACACTGCGAGTCTGTGTCCAAAATAAAAACACATTTCAGAGTTTTAACGCAGGCCCTTCTGCAGTGTTCCAAGTTTTGAATGTTGTACAAATCCTAGAGTACAGTTATCCCATGTCAGGTGTGCAACCATCAAACAGCTGAGGCATTTAGTCCCACATAATAGAATTTGTTTACTTTTAATCCTGTATTCATAAGTCATCCCTGAATGCAACATGAGATCTGCAAACAACGCCAGAACGTGAGGGTTCTGTTTCAGTACATTTGTACAAAACAAAAGTGTGACTGGTGTTCCCTTCTTGCCCCTGTTTGCCACTTGGTGCCATAAACATGCCTGAAAGAAAGCACACACAAACATACAAATGAAACTGCAACAAATGACTCACTGACACAACTAATCACATACATCTGCGTTCGGCTCAACTGCACACACACACACATCCCATGCACACTCTTTCTACCAGAGACATGGCTCAAACCCCAGCAAACACCTATTATTCCTGACATGCTTGCCCAACACTATGTCATCCCCCACAGAGATCGCCCTCACAAACAAGGTGATGACTTTGCCATCATTTTCAAAGACACACTCCCACATACCCCCATACACTTCCTTTGAAGCTCTCTCTCTCACTAACTCCCCATCACACCCACACCCCGCATTTATCCACCTCACTTAAAGCAGCCCCCACCACCCCAAAACAGAATCCCAACTTCCACGCTGATACCTTCGGGTCTGGAGCAAAATACAAATGAATAAACAAACAAACAGGCTGTCTGGACTGGCTTCACAACTAACAACCAATGCTCCCCCTGTACCAATATCTACTTTGGAGATTTCAACCCTGGTAGTTTCCATCCAGACAGCAACCCCATATTAAACAGTAACCTCAATCCGCTCACCCCCTATGACCTCACACAACTTATCACAACATACACATAGCTGAAACACCCTTGACCATTTGATTTGCCATCATTAAATCATGGGCCTCATTCCGAGTATGGCGGTAAGGGATAGCGGCCACCGGTAACGAGACCGGTGGCGGTATTCCCTTACCGCCATACTCCGAGTTCCCTCTGTGCCCTCGCCCTTAACGCCTGTTTTGAGCAGGTGTTAAAGTCGAGGGCGCAAAGGGGCCTCCAAGCCAATAACGGTAACCGTAATGAACGGTCACCGTTATTTGCATCTTCCCCATTCCCATTGAGCCCTATGGGGGCTCATTTGGGAATGGGGAAGAGCCTTGGTGAATGGGGAATTACCGCCCCGCCAACCTTGGAATGGGGTGGTAATTCCGCCATCCACCAAGGCGCTGCCGGTCCGGGTACGGCGTCAACCAAGGCGTTAATAGCGCCATTGGTTAGCGCCGTACTCGGAATGAGGCCCCATGTCTCTGTGCAAAGTCGAATCTGAGTGACATGGTCTGACCACTTTGTAATTCCCTTCACATTCATTCTGCCACACATCCTCCCCACCCCCCAGCCAGACAAACCAACCACATTACAGACACAGCCTTAGCAGCACTCATACTATCACCCTCCACCCCACACACACATCCCTCCATTCTCAACAATTACAACACCATCATCACATAGGCAATCGACAAAATAGCACCGCTCAAATCAGAAAAACCCTGCCGCCACCAAAGACCATGGTTAAACAGTTCCCTCCTCTCTATCAAGCAGGAAGACAGGTGCCTACAAAAAGTCTGACTAAAAAAACCATGTCCGTCATCAGGACACCCCTCAAGCACTGCCACAACAAAAACAAAACACCCATGTAGGGTGCCAAAGCCACCCACTATCTCCAAGAACTCCAATCCGCCACCAGTCATGCAAGAAACTTTTCAGACTCTCTGCAAACCACCAGCCCAATTAATATGCAACTCCCTCATGGACTATTTTAACTCTAAAATGCACACTGTCAGACAATGCCGTCCCTCGGCTGTCCCACTCCCACCTGTTAAGATGGATTTCTGAACTCTGACCTGGTGGGCAGAGGTTCAGAAAGCCAGCCTAGTTTCTTGGAACAGGGTAACCTTCTGGACAAGCCAGACCAATCAAGGTAGCATTGGCGGCGGTCAAGACTAGGGGCCTCATTACAACCCCGGCGCTAAACCATGGCCCCGGCGCTAAATGGTTGGTGCCGGTGTTGTAACGAGTCCGCCATGGTGGAATGGGGAAATACCGCCCCATTCCAAGGTTGGCGGGGGGGTATTTCCCTATTTCACCATGGCCCTTCCCCATTCCCATTTTCACCCCATAGGGCTCAATGGGACTGGGGAAGGTGCTAAGTAGGGTACCGCAAATTGCGGTATCGTAATTTGCACCGAGGTCCCTTTGCGGCACCCTACTTTAACGGCTGGTAAAATCAGCTGTTAAGTTCGGGTCCCGCAAAGGGACCTCGTAATCAGGCGTTAAGGGTTTAACGGCGCCGACACCTTTTACGGCGCCGTTAAACCCTTAACGCCAGGGTCGTAATGACCCCCTAGGTCTCAGGAGGGGTGAGGGTGACTGAAAGAGCTCCATGAGCACACAGAGTAAAGGACACTTACAAACTCCCAATCAGGTGTATATATATATATTAAAAATACATGTACATTTATTCAAGGCCTTTGAATTCTAACACAAAGCAATTCTCAACAGTAATACTTCAAATCAATACAACACTGCTATAACACATATACAAAATAGCAATCAGCCTAAAGGATTAGTGCACAGATTGGGTCCACAACCTAAAAGGAAAGGGAGCAAGCAATGCAAATAGACTTTAGGCAGTTCTTCATCAACAATTTCCTAATTGAGAGGCAGTCCAGTCCCTGCGAAGATTGGAGCCTAGCGCTCAAAAGTACTTTCAAATGCTGGTGCACGTGATAGTGCAGAAGGGCGAAAACGGGATCTCTTGCAGGGGCTAAATCAGCTCAGGAAGGTGGGTGAGGTGATGAAGAATAAGTTGCCACTATTTGTGGAGGGTCTCCCCAAGAGGGCAGAACAGGTTCCAGGAGTTGGGGATGGGACGGTAGTACAGGCTACCTGTGGAAATGTGAGTGGCCCTCAGGGGTCACTCGTGCATAAAAATTGATGGATGTGCTAGGGGCCACCGATATGGGTTGCAAGTACTCACCAACTCCTGGTGCACTCCGGACCAACCTTCGGCAGTCGAGTCCACTTCGGTTACAGGTTCAAATGCAGCAATTGTGCGACTCTGTGGCTTTCAGCGGCGAAGAAACAGTGATGATTCCGTGGCAGGACAGTGGCGATTTCTCTGCTCCAGGTGAAGGGATAAGGGCAGTTTCACTGTAGCAGGCTTCAGGGCACAGAGGGGCACAGCAGCAAGGCACTTGTGAAGTTCATCACCACTGCTGGGCGACACAGTGACCGTGTGTACTCCAGTTCGGACGCTCTCTCTTTATTCCAGACATGGGAATGCCAAGTGTACGAAATTCAGTGTGAGAGTGCCGTGGACACAGAGCTTACGATCTACCATCATCAAGTGTCAACTCGAAACGGCGGCGGTTTCAGAGAAAAGATCCTGCGCAAGCTGGTCAGTTTGCTGGATGGCCCAAGAACACTTCCGAAGAGGCTTACTTGCAGGTTAAGCTGAAGGTGCCGAGAATAGTTGATCCCACTATTCCAATGGGTCGAAGCATCTTTGCAGACTTTTCTGGTGTGATCAGATGCAGAGGGGTCCAGCGAAACAACAGCAGACTCACAGTGCCAAACCTTCCAGTGGGTCACCAGCGGTTCCTCAACTCAGATTCTTAGTTTAGGATACTTGGATCCTATCATGTGTGAACTCAAGAGATATATAGGTATAGGTGTTTGGAGCCTTCTCTTATCCAGAATCTCCTTCTCGCCAAAATGAAGAGGACCCAATGGGAAATCTGCTCACATACAGGCACACCAGACGTGGACCATTCATGGACCATGGTGGTCCCAGTCATTCCCAACACAACAGACTCTCTGGCACCCAGGATATGTATTGGAACTAGACAGTCCAGCCCACATCCTGGAGGCACACACACAAGGCATGCAGAAGCCTGCAAAAGCTTGGCGTTTCGGGGGAGAATGCATGACCCGGGTCTGCTCGACCTGGGGAAGAGAAAGGGACAAGATGGCCAAAGACAGGACAAAGAACCTTGTGGCATGGCCATTTTTGAGCCAGGTCACCTTCCTGTGCCAACCACGGTAAACGCAGTTTGCATGGCAAGAAAGGGTAAAAAATAAGCGAAAGGATAAGCTACCACCAGCTCTGTCCAAGGCACATCTGCACTTCTCCTAAAAAATCCTTTGAGGGAGTCTAGGACCTTTGAAAAGGAAAGGAAGACCCAAGCACACTGTACTGTAAGGTACAGTGTGCACTTGTAACATGTTTCAGAAAAGTTGCAACATTGCAAAGGACTAAGGAAAACAAAGGGGGTCATTCCGAGATTGGAGGTAGCCATGGTGCTATTAGCACCATGGCTGCCTCCAATACCGGGTCCGGGTCCGGTCTGGCTGAATGGGGACTTACCGGGTCATTCCGACCCTGGAGGACCCGGTAAATCCCCATTCAGTAAACCATTCCCCATTCCCATTTGAGCCCCCATAGGGCTCAATGGGAATGGGGAAGGCGCTAATAAAGGTACTGCAAATTGGGGTACCGTTATTAGCTCCAAGGTCCCTTAGCGGGAACCGCAGAGAAAGTGTGGTCAGACCACCCGTTCCTGCTGGGACCCGCTGAGGGACCTCGGAATTGGGCGGTAAGGGTTTACTGGCACTGGCATCCTTACCGGTGCCCGTTAACCCTTACCGCCCAACTCGGAATGACCCCAAAGTCTCCCAGTACTGACTGTCTTTAAGGGCATGTCAATTTCGCCAAAAGAAAGTGAGCGAAAGCCAAGGGGAGTGCAACTGAAGGCTGTGCTCCACTGGTAAAAGTCAGACTGTGGTGTTTAAACAGCAGCAAAAGGTTGGGGGGTACACAACTGGAGGGAAAATTACTCAAAAATGGGAATCTTTCCTAACACCATCACCCACTCCCAAACCCTTCAACACATGGGACATCTTCCACCCCATCGACAGAAAAACCTGCCTCACCCTCACTGCCAAAACAAAACCTGCACAATCCCATGATGACACAGGCCCATCTCAAGGCGCATCTAATTGCACCACCACCCTTGCTCCACCATGGTTCAACATCATCAACTCTTGTCTCTCACATGGTACTATCCCCTGTACACTCAAGAATGGCCTACTCTCCGCCCTCCTCAAAAAATATCTCTCAAACCCACACTCCCTAAAATCTACTGCCCCATCTCTATCCTGGAATAGCTTGCCAGAATCATGGAATGCTTTGTCACAACCCAACTGCAACAACACATCACCACAAATTCCCTCCTCAACCCCTTCCAATGTGGCTTTTGACCTGGACACAGCATTGAGATGGCTACACGTCACATCCTTGATGACCTCCACAACATCACTGACAAAGGACACACAGCACTACTCATACTTCTCAAGTTCTCTGCAGCCTTCAATGCCATCGACCCATCATTCTCCTTAACTTCCAATCCCACAAGAGGAAACTCTCACGCACCATCATCCATTGCTTCACCTCCTTCCTCACTGACAGTACACACTTTGTCTCCATGTCCCCTTATTCATAGAACCTCACTGCAGGCAAGTATTGGGTGCAACTCCCCTTCAACTTTTATGTAGAATCACTCAGACAAACCTTTAGCAAACACAAACTCTATTTTCACCAATAGGCAGATGAGACACAAATATACTTCTAAACCCTATCCCTTTCACAACTCCACACCGTCAAAACATGTCTCTCCACCATCCCCGCCTGGATGGCCACCCACTTCAAATACCTCCTCATATGCTCCCTATTTACAAACTTTTGTATCAAAGAACTTTCCACGAACAACCCACACATATTCCTCTCCACACCTGTTAAATCCCCTAGCTTCACCATCAACCTCAACCTTTCTTTCACACACCACAAAGCTGCTGTCACCCACACATAAAATCTACGACTACATCTCCTATGCAAAATAAGAAACATCCTTCCCCCTGTCAATTTCCGCACTGCAGTCCAAGCACTAGTTCTGTCCAGGTTGGACTACAGCAACACTCTCCTCACTCAACCACCAACAACACCCGAGGCCTCTGAAAGCTATACAAAACACAGTATCAAGACTCATCCTCCGCCGACCCAAACACTCACAGCTCTCACCGAGATCTACTGGCTCCTGTACCACAGAGAATTGCCTTCTAAAAGACTGCACTGTATTTAAAGCCATCCACCTCAAAACCGCATCTTACCTTCACAGCAAACTGAAACCCGTCACCCAGACAAACACCAGACAAGCCAGTCAGTATCTTTTAAACATACCACTTTGCAAACTCATATGCACACAGCAACAAGCATTTACCCAGTGCGCACACAGAGCATAAGACACCCTCCATCACTACTTTCTGCAAAACCCTCAAAACATACCTGCTTTCCCACACATAATCCAGCCCCTCCAGCTCCCCTGCACCTGCTTGCCAACCCTAATCTTCCCAGCCTTTCCTGAAAAATGTTTGTAACTTCTGTTTCCCCTCCCAACTTTTGAACCTTTGAACTTTGTAAGGCACCCAGAGACCGTCAAGTTAGGGCCAGCTCTTAACAAAAATTCAAATAAAAAATATATAAATAAGTAGTCGGATGAAAAAGTGGAAGTGGTTTGTCTGTATTTCTGCATTGCACGCTTTGCAATCTTTACTCTCAGGAGATGTTTTTCATGAAGATTATCTGTGGCAGAAGATAAACCTTTACCTATGTATGCATCTCTGTATGCATAATATATATATTGTGTAAACCTAACCCCAAGCAATGGATTCCATGGGCCAGGCTCACATATATGGAGATCACCTGAGATATTTGTAGAAACAGCATGACAATGTTCAAATTCTTGAAGGATCCTTTCTAACTTTCATCCTTATAGAGGCGATAAAATGAGTATCATCTAGGTGTGTGATAGTAACATTGATTTACAAGGCAATGGAGATAGCCAATACAAAGTTCAAACATCTACCTGGTCACAGGGGCGCACAAATGTAAGCACTGCAATTAAATAAATATGGGGAATACTGCCCTAGACCGGTGTGCACATGGTGCAAGCCCAGCCTGTAGTTACCTTCCACCCACATCAATACTAGGTAGAAAGGCAGGCTGGTAAAGTTGATAATGGATTCATGGACCTTATTTGAGTGAAGGGGGCCGCAGCCAGAGTACTCTAGTCTATGAGCGTGAGGAGAATAGCACATGTGGCGTGTCCTGATGTGCGAGATGCAGAGACTCATATAAAAGAGTGGTGAGGAGGTAGGCTGACAGGCTGCGTTGAGATAGAAGCAAAGGCAGAGCTGAAGACTAGGCTGAGGTACTCCGAATTCTTCTAAGGGGATTGTTTATGGAACAGAGGTGTAGAACTACGGTTGTGATGTCTTCAGGGGATTGGCCCGCCGCACATTTGCGCCGTGACTGACATGCATGACTGTTTACTCCAGCCAATGGCCACAACGAGAGATAGATATCAAGAGTCTAATATTGATCCTGTGAAGGTGAAATCTGGTTGGAAGGACCTGGAGGGACATAAGAGGCACGTAGAACCTTGGACAGGTACTGACTGCATGGATTTCGATAGTGTCGGAGCCCGGATAGAGCGCAAGGTTTATCTGACATGCAGAATCAATAAAGGGTCACATACATTGCTTTCAGGAAAGACTCTGCACCTGGTCTTACATTGTTTTTGTGAACAACGTAGCAAGAGCGAGAGGAAGGAGCCAGACATCTTCCACACGTGTGCATGGTAGGGTTTAAGCGAGGCCAAGTGCATGCTGGGAAAATGTTCGCTGAATATAGAGAAAGTACATTTGCAGACATCAAGGAAATACCATATCCCTTGTCTGCTTGGGAATCAGGATTGTAGAACTCTTTTAGAGTAGACAGAGTTGACAGACTTTAGTCTGTCTTGTGTTTTACTGCAGCAACAGTCCTTTCCATCCTCTACTGGAGTTTCCAGTGTCTGCCCGGGGTGAGATTGATTAGACGTGGGTGGGGGCATTGCACCATGCAGTTTTCAGACAGTTTGTTCTTGTTCCTACGCATGTTGAGAGTGGCTGGAGAGGGCCCTGTGGACGAAAGGATCCAAAGGCTCGGATAGCAGCAGCAGAGGCCCCAGCCTCCTTTTACACCAAGCACAGAGCTAAGCAAAGCCAGGGGCCATATTGGGGTGGGAAGCATCAAGAGTGTTAATTCGTTCACTGCTGCCGAACTCTCATCAACCTCTGAGCCATGCTCCCTTGAAGGGGTTTGGGACCACTAAACTGGCTGGAGGATCCAGACACATCAGTGCCTGATGTCAAGTGCATGGAAGGCACAAGGTTGGTGGAGCCTGAGGGGTGGGTGGGGCCTGTAGCCATAACAATGTGCAGACCAGGAAATAGGGGTTGAACGAACAGTGCCTTCATGCTTGATTACAGAATCGCTTACGGCTAATTGTTTCGGATATTGTGACGCAAAGGTAGGAGTACGTTTGCAAATCTCTACATTTTGTGCAAACACACACCCCTTCAATTGACAACTGTGTTAATGATGTACCAGCTATTATTGAAAGGGGTATGTGTGAAGCTCTATAAGGTGTAGATGCATAGACAGCGTAGGACCTGAGCGGGCAAGGCCCACCCAAAATCTCTAAATGCCCAATTCCCACTGCAGAGAAGGCATTTACATATGCCTCTGTTCAGCCCGAGCAGTAAGGGTCACACTCCAGCTCATCCACCCCTTGAGCAGATGAGCCAGAGACTGACCCATGTTGCGGGCATTTCAGGAACTAGGAAGATCGCCCTGCTTCCTGGTTCCTGTCTGTGAGTGTGCCTGAGGCCTACGGAGCGGCTGAGGAGGTAGCCTTGTGACGAGTCTACAAGGAAACAGGTAAAGAAAAATATGGTTTTTTGAGTGTATGTGTGTGTGGGAGGATTGTATGTAGGTGTGAATATATGCGTGCAGGTATGCAAGGGGGTGTACGTGCATGTAAGTATGTATTGTGATAAATTGCATGATTCTGTCACTTCTTCCCGGTGGGAGCCTTTCTCGGTGAGACTAGGGAGGTGTGCCCGATCTGCAATACCCTCCCAAGGGGGAGAGGAGAGCGGGACCTCACCGGGAGATACCCTCCCACACCCCGAGGTCAAGGGCTCACGTTCTTGTGGTGAACTCCCTGAGACACATATCCCTAACACATCTTTAAAGACATCTACTGGAGAAAGACATGAAAAATCAATCAGAATGTGTTATTGTCATCCAAATCGTGGGATGGTGCCTGTGAAGGAAAACTTGAGTCATACTGACATGAAGTAAACCAGTGGATGAATAAAGATCACGAGTCAAACAGAGAGGAATGACTTCAGCCCTTTGTTGGGGAAGTCCCACGGCAGCGTGACAAGAAGAGGAGGTTTCGACCTAGAGAGTTAGATCTCACGCGAGTTTCAAACTGGCTCACCGTGCTACACAGACGGAAAGTAGGGCGTGCAATGTCCGATAAGGATCGGAAGCCCAGGTGCAGCTGTGGATGCCGGGCAATGAAGAGGACAAGAGAAGCGGATCACTGAGGGGGACACAAGTCGTCCCTATCTTGAATGAGGAATAAGTGGTGCGTGACCATGAATGACTAATGGTGGACTAGTTGGTCTATGAGCTACGACAACATCAGTTTCATGGAGAAAGAGCATAGGAAACTGAAAGAAGAAAGGAGGAAGAGCCTGTATGGTAAACTGCAGAGAAATTGAAGAGCCAACTTGACAAGTGATCAAGAGGGTCCCAGCCAATTGTGCAACCCTGTGAAGTTGTTCCTGAAGAGGCCAGGTAAAAGGGAAAGCAGGAGACCCGAGAGGGGGGTCGAAGATAGTAACTGGAATGTTCATACTCATCCCAGTCAAGATAAAACATTGGGAGTTTTATGGTCTACCAGATCTTCGGTGTACAAACAAATCCAGAGACCCACATTAAGGTACCCAGCGGCAGTGTGATATTAGTTCTTCATGAATGTTGAAACGTGTGGCCTCCCCGAACTCCATTTGCATGCTTTTCCACTGTTCAGGGCATAATGACACAGAGCTAAAATATGTAATTGTAATTGTTAGTGCCACTTGCTATGGGAGCATGGCAAGCAGCGCTCGCAATGAAAAGTTAATGCTGCCTGGCATGTCAGCATGCCAGACAGCATTCACTCACTTTGCATTGTGGAGTGCAAATGTGAAGTTCAAAAGGTGGTGTACATGCTTGTATGCCACCTTTGGCCCTTTGCATTTGCCCCTGCAGTGCAAATGCCAACGATTTGACCGCAGGGAGCTGTTTACATTGCTGTGCAAATGCAATGACTCTCTGCTTCCCAAATTTCTAGTAAATGAGCTCCTTAGAAAGAACTGCCTTTTCCGGATTTGCAACCTTCTCTGTCGAGGCATGTGCCAAAATCACCTTATCAGAGGTACAGGCAGGATTGTGTAACATGTGGGGCCTGGAGGTAATCAGTAGGAACCACCCTAAGGGGAGCCCAATGAGGGAAGGTGGAAGGGGGTTTGTTCAGCCTCTGGCTAAATGCCCAGGAGCGACCGAGCATAGCAAGGGAGCACAAACCAATCGTGGGTGGTTAGGGGTGGTTCTCCCCCTGAGAACTCTTTTTTAAAATACAGTTTTTGTGATAAATTAGGTAAAAAGCCACACAGTCTACAGTCTTTTTTAAAGAAATTAAACAAATCCATTAGATGCCATGTCACCAGCAATGCATAGGTGTTTTTAACAACGCCCACTATGTGCCAGTATTCTGCAATTGTAAAAAAAAACATTTTCATACTGGTTGTGTCCACACACGTGTATTCTGCTGCACCTATGTATGCCAGTTTTACACATAAGAAAATACTCATGTTTGCTCTGTCCATAATGCCAGCAGTGATACTATAACAAAATATGTTCATACTGGCTCTGCCAACATATGCCAGTATCCCTGCGTAAGAACATACTCCTGTTGGCGTTGCTTTAATGGCAGTAAAAAAAAGCCATCTCCTTGCTGGCTATTCATGTTCGCCACGTTTTATAGAAATATGAGAAAAAGACAGCTTGTGCCTGCACCTCTTTGCGCCAATTATAACACGTAGTAAGAAGTCACAAAAGTCGGTTCACTTGAAAACCCCTGATGCGTGAGGCGTGAGCACTATAGTTTTCAGGAGGGATTGAGCCCTAAGACTTTGGTTAATTGATCAATTATGAGAGACTTATCCCAGAGGGGGAAATAAAACCGAAATAGAAAGGCCCGGATTTGAAAAAGGTGCCAGATACACGCTGAAACACGTGTCATCCAACAAGGGCTAAACGACAAGTCAAAAAATTAAGAAAAACTTTTTCAAGTGAACCGACTTTTGTGACTTCTTACTACGTGTTATAATTGGCGCAAAGAGGTGCAGGCACAAACTGTCTTTTTCTCATATTTCTCAAACGAAGTTGGGGAACTCAGTGTCTCCGTGTTGACCTACACCCATGCGACAACCCAACATTAAAGGATGAAAAAATAAGCAAATATTATAGAAAGAAGACATAATTGGACCAAAAAAGCAATCAGAAACAGGACGCGAAGGTACACCTCAAAGATATCTCCATACCAAAAAGTTCCTCCACATTACAGACGTTTTATAGAAACACCCATCATGTTGTTTTTGCCCACTAAAACGCCAGTAATAAATGTAATGCCACAGTAAGAAAACATTGGCTTTCAGGCTGCACATATGCTCTGCCGCCCACATCTAAGAACATGTATTTTGCCTTTCACCTTAACAACAGTAAAACAAATGTCATGCCACAGTAAGGAACAACCCCGCCCCCCCATGCAAGAACACTCTTCATGTTGGCTTTGCTCTTAATATGAGTACAAAATTCCATGTCACAGTAGTACCCATCCAGCCCCATTGTAGTAATCTCCCTGACTCCACTTCAGATAATAACACTGAAGTTGGCTTTGCTTTGCCCCTAAACGCCAGCAAAATATGCAAGGCCCCTGTCAAAAATGTTCATGCTCCAATGCCCTCCCTGGGCCCCAACCTTGCGTACACAGACACACACACACAGTCACCCAGCCATGCACACAAATAGACAGACACAGACCTACAAACTCATACACATTCACTCACCAGTCACGCACCCATACAGCTTGTCTGTCATTCACACAGGCATCATGAACATTCACACTACATTCACATTCATGCATACTCTCGCACCCATATACACCATTCTCACTGTATTAATTCATATGCTTACACATTACAGACACCCCCTTCCATACATACTGTGGTGGGTCAAAAAAAGGACATGGAGTCTGATTTTCCATCTCAAAATTGATTTATTAAACGAAAAGTGAAAAACTCCTAACTATCCCTACACTAAAGGTGTTCCCTGCCTAGCCAAACTAACTATAGTGCTTGTCAGTGATAGTTCTAATCAAGACCAGTCCGCTGTCCAAGACTACCTACTTTGACCCTGCCAGTATTAGAACAACAAAAAGCACAGGAGAATGACTCCCTTCTCCTGTGAGCTGGTTCTTCACCACGTTCAATTCAGTACCAGGTAGTTCTTGGTAACTACGGTTAGCAAGTCCCACAGTTCTGACACTGGATTTTTATAGGTTTCAAGTATCCTTTCTCTTTTACTGCTCCTTCTCTCCTTTTATACTCTTCTTGTTTTATCCCTTCGTTCTTTGTTCTGTTCTTTGCCTTCAGACTTAAAGGTTTATATTTGTTCAATGTCCACTCTTTTTCTGGACTGGGACAAGTATGAACATTCCAATAGTGATATTCCCTCTCTTCATCTTGACTTGGATGAGTATAACTGTTCCAGTAATAATTATTATTCTCTTCCAGTATTCTTGACACTTTATCTTGACAGAGACAAGTAAGAACATTCCAGTAATGATCCTTGCTCTCTTCACACACTCTCGTTACAGTATCTTGACTAGGACAAGTGTGAACATTCCAGTAATGACTCTCGCTGTGCCATGCACATGGTGTCTTCCTTGGATGTACCAGTTCGTATCCCGTCCTCATCGCCAATGTTAAATAAATGCTGCACACTTTAATGGAATTAGAAAATATTTATTGACAACAGAGCAACAGCCTAACGGCCTAGTACATGTCCTCTTTCAACAGCCACTTTCCACATTCTGTAAAGCACCATGACACATGAAATTGTTGAAACAAAATGAAATAGACAGAGGGTCTTAGAAGAGAGAAACAAATGCCAATTTAGGGCCTGATTCATGGAATTTCTAATGCGGTGCGAGGTGAATTTGCACTGCAAAATTACACTTTGCACCACTCTTTGAATCAGGGTGTTTGTTGGCAGTGCAAAGTCACTTTGCACCATGCTAGAAATTGCATGAATCAGGCCCTTAATAACTGCATTAACCATACCATTTTTATCCTAAGGACATACCTAGAGTGTGAGGCTGGGGGGAGTGTACTCAGGTAGCAGGAGGGGCTTCAGCCCTGCACATGGGGCCCCACAACATTCCCCTTCGTGTGAAAGCAGAGCAGATCCCTTGTGTCCACTCCCATGTTTCTCTCCTCCCCCTAAAGATCTGGGCGTTACAGAAGGAAGGCAGTTCGAGAAACTGGTTCCATGGCCAACACTGGACCAACAATTCAGGTTTCCTGGATCTTGCATAAGCATAATGCCACAATCCTATACTTTGAAGGGTTTGAATTCTGGGATGGCTATCTTGGGATTCTGGCTGTGAAAATACTAGGCAAATATAAACAAGACATGTATCCTTGGGATAAATCCCCAGAATCTTGTTTAAAATAAATTATTCATAGCATCGAATACTTATTATTTTACATTACATCAAAAGGAAAACATTCAATCAATCAACATAACTTTATTCAGCAAAATTGCCATAAAAGTATGCAATCAATCACAAATTTACAAAACAAGTCCAGCATTGTGGGCGACCAAAGTAAAACAACAACAATTGTCCTATGTCCAGCCCCAAGCAGGAGTGTACCGAAACCAACCGATCCAACCACAATGATCCCCAGGTCTCATCGCCCCAAAAGAGCTAAGTTCGCGCCCGTTAGTGGTGTATGAATTGGGGGGAATTCAGCAGTTACAGAACAACCGTCCAGGTTTGGCAGAAAATACTGACTCATTGTGATCCCTCCTTTGTTGTGGCGGCCATACCACCCCAATCTTCCCAACACCCCTTTAGCCAAATTCCGATTACGGGGGTCAGTTTCACAGAGTCAAAGGGGCTCAAACCAGGGCTTCTAATTCTGGGACAACCCTCCAACGATTCTCTAGATAAAAAAGTAAATCCTTTGGCAGATCAGAGCCTGTATAAACATTTGTTGAATAGAGCATCCCTAGGTTCTTTCTTACTCACTGCCAATTTTGGGACCCCATGGAGATAAACTGTACAAGGGCCCGACGGGCCTGTACAAGGGCCCGATGGGGCCCGACCCACCCTTACCATAACGCTCACTCAGATTCCCCATGCATTGATGATTATTTGCTGCCTGGGTTTTCTCACTTATGCCTTTTGTAGGGCAGCGAGGCTGCCCCCATATTTGGGGGGGCATTGTCTCTGCATGAAACCCTCTGCCATCCGCTCGATACAGGTTTCCAGATTATCGATGTTGCTCTGAGAGCTGGGTGCTGGATTCTCAGCGGGGATTTGTGTGCAATGGTTTCCTCTGAATCCTGATAAGAGGGGCAGGCTGGGATTTGGAGGTGAGTGGCTGTGAACAATCCAAAGCCATGACGACTTCTAACAAAGGTTTGACAGGGGCCTTGTCCCCCTGACAGACCAACAGGGGTTCCTCCTGGGGCCTTGTGCCTGCCCTCTCCTGATTTTCCATTAGGGTCATGTGCATTTTCCTGATCACTATCAGTTCAATGAGCACCTGATCATATTTGCATCCCTTGGTAGGGGATGCGCTCTCCGTTGACCTGGGGTTGGTAAGGCTGGGGCCGTGAGCGTCCATGGTTTTTGAGTTATAGCCTCTGAGGGGAGTTAAATGCAGAAAGGAGCTGGACCCTGTACTTATGGAGGTAAGGTAGTCACTCCAGGCACTACTCGAGGAGACCTCAGTGCAGCGACCGCCCTGACCACTAGGGGTGGACTTATCCGTAGCCACGCAGGGCACCATGTCCTCCTCCAGGGGGCTTACAGCCTTAGCGAAACCAGGAATGTCAGCAGGGCGGGATTTTCTTAAATCAGGAGCGGGGACATCTAAACACCCTGTTGTCGGGCTTGACGGTAAGTTACTGACATCATCGCTGTGAGATGGGGGTTTCCCCATACCTGTTGGTGGGGGTTTCCCCATAACTGTCACCCGCGATCTCGCCAGACCCCGGCATATGGACTCGAAAGGCGAATGCAGGGTTGGTAGATCAGCTATGTTGAGGGGGGCTAAAGGGCCAACCGGCGCAAAGTGATGGAGGAGTTCAGTTCCAGTGTAGCTTTTAACTTTATCAGCACCAAAGTCCAAAGAAAAGGAAGGCTTATCCATAGCGGGGAGGGCAGAAGTTTTAACAATTCCACAAGAGGGAGTCTCCAACTGGGAGAGAAAAGAGCTTCCATGGGGTCTTTGGTTGCATGTGTTCAATCCCAAGGGGGAGTCTCCCAGTGGGTAGCAAACTTCCATACCCCACTGTTTGACCACTCTCCCTCGGTTGGGGCAGAGCTTTGCTGGACCCGGGGGATCCCGTCCCCCCATGCGTTTCACCATCAGAGTCTTGCGTTTTAGGTTAGGAGCAGACTCCTGTGGGGTCCGTAGACCAGACAAAAGGGCAGATTTAGCCAGGAATAAAGGGGAGAAAGGTAACGAGAGTGGAGGGTCCATAGTTAGAATTGATTTAACTGGCTGAGTTCCTAGAATCCCCCATGACCAGGCAGTCCCAACAACAACGGCGTATTCCGAAAAAGAGGAAGTTTCCCACCAAACAAACCCTCCTCTTCAATTTCTGCTCACCTTACCCGGAGGGGGCCACAAATTCACAGTCCGAGAGTTCCGGGGTCCCCCCCCCTGCGGGGCCACAAACACACTCGCGGGACGCCAACACCCGCACTCTTTCCCCGCAGGCTTTCAACAGCCACTTTCCACATTCTGTAAAGCACCATGACACATGAAATTGTTGAAACAAAATGAAATAGATAGAGGGTCTTAGAAGAGAGAAACAAATGCCAATTTAGGGCCTGATTCATGGAATTTCTAATGCGGTGCGAAGTGACTTTGCAATGCAAAATTACACTTTGCACCACTCTTTGAATCAGGGTTTTTGTTGGCAGTGCAAAATGACTTTGCACCAGTGCAAAGTCACTTTGCACCATGCTAGAAATTGCATGAATCAGGCCCTTAATAACTGCATTAACCATACCAATTATATCCTAAGGACATACATACAGTGTGAAGCTGGGGGGACTGTACTCAGGTAGCAGGGGGGGCTTCAGCCCTGCACATGGGGCCCCACAACGTTCCCCTTCGTGTAAGAGCAGAGTAGATGTCTTGTGTCCACTCCCATGTTTCTCTCCTCCCCATAAAGATCTGGGAGTTACAGAAGGAAGGCAGTTCGAGAAACAGGTCCCATGGCCAACACTGGACCAACTGTTCAGGTTTTCTGGATCTTGCATAAGCATAATGCCACAATCCTACACTTTGAAGGGTTTGGATTCTGGGATGGCTATCTTGGGATTCTGGCTGTAAAAATACTAGGAAAATATAAACAAGACATGTATCCTTGGGATAGATCCCCAGAATCTTGTTTAAAATAAATTATTCATAATATCGAATACTTATTATTTTACATCACAACAAAAGGAACACATTCATAACAGAGGGAAAACAGAAACAAAAGAAATTAATCACACAAAAATTAAAATCGAATTATACAAACAAATAATGTACCGAATCACAATGCAAAACGGTAAAAAGGTTGTTAGTCAAAATACAAACAAAGAAATATAATTTAAATAAATCAAATTAACTTAAAACATACAAAACAATGTTGATAACTTCAACACACATGGTATCTATCTTCCTATATCTAACAAGGCATTGACACACAGTCAAAGCATTGACAACCAACCAACCAGTTTCGACGTAAAAGCCTTCTGATCACCTGCAGCATCTTCTTCAGGGCGGATTACACTCTGTAGTGAACAAAAAATATACAAACATATTAAGTTCCTTTGTTGAAAATAAACCTTTGAAAGATAAGTGTGAAATCTTAGACAATGAACAGATTACCTTGCCTGCCTGTTTATAAATGGCTTATAATTTTGTTTTTTTCCATTTTCATTTGAGTTATATAAATTGCGCTTCATTGTTTGTATCTTAACTAACAACCTTTTTACCATTTTGAACTTGTCATTAAATTGTTACGTTTTATTATAAATCATTTTTCATTTTTGAGTGATTATTTATTTCCTGTTCTCCCTCATTTTTGAATGTTTTCTTTTTGTTGAGATTTCAAATAATTATAATGATAAATATTAGATACTTTGGAATCATTTATTTAAAAAATTTTGGTGAATTTATCCTGATGCTACATTTCTTATATGTATTTGACTGTGGTCCTGGTGGGTCCTTGAGTTATTGTGACATTACTTCATTGTTGTTGTTTGTACATTCTGGGAACATCTACCTAGTAGGGTGGATGCTTTGAGCTCTGGTAACAAACACTGTAGTGAGAACTTTATGTAGAGTTTGAGCTCCATTTCTGCTTTAGGGAGACTTTGCATCTGTGCTCAAACTAGGCCCGGATATGTCCTGGTGGCTCTGTAATGTGAACACTCCAGGGCACCTGCAAGGCCCTGCGGTGTTGACTGAGCTCTATCTCGAAGGCGTCTTTTTCACCCTTGTGGCTTGAACAGGGACCATGGAATTTGGATGAGCCCTGGAGAATAGCCGCCAGGTGGCAAACCTGCCCCTGACAGCCAGTGCCAAGCATGTTAAATAGGCATCCAACCAGACCTATCATCTCCTCCTTTATTGTTGCGGTACCTCTCAAATAACTCCAGCATCCTTTGCTCAGACTCATGGTGCAACACTCATTCTTTTTTATCATGGCCCAGGCACAAAACTAGAATTTGTATTATCAGCCTCTTAGTGTTGTTGACCAGCTCTCAAAGCAAGCCTAGTCCCCGTCTCTGATCATGATAGACACACCTTCCAGCCAGCCCTACTTCCATGGCATAATGCATCAGCTTTCAAAGACACGTCGACATTTAAGCAATGTGGACCAGCTCCTCTTTCTACAATCCCATACCATCTCTCCAATCGACCTCAGTACCCACTAAGGGCCTAGTGGAGCTTCCGCTCAACCTGCTGAAGAGCTCCCCGCTAAGAATTATGGACATCCCAGAACTATCCCAAAGGCATTGAAAATCAGGCCTCATCTATTCACAGCACCCCACTGTGGGCAGAAGCGACCCAGCGGCGTTGAACATCGGCCATCAACTATTCACAGCACCCTACTGTAGGCAGAAGCAACCCAGGCTCATTGAACATCGGTCATCAACTATACGAAGCAACCCACTGTAGGCGGAAGCAACCCATGGGGCATTGAACGTTGTCCATCAATTATTCACAGCACCCCACTGTAGGTGGAAGCGACCCAGGGGCATTGAACGTCGGCCATTAACTTTTTTCAGCACACGACTGTAGGCGGAAGCGACCCAAGGGCGTTGAACATAGGCCATTAACTATTTGTAGCACCCGACTGTAGGCGTAAGCAACACAGGGGCATTGAACATCGACCATTAAATATTTGCAGAACCCGACTGTAAGCGGAAGCAACACAGGGGCATTAAACATCGGCCATTAAATATTCATAGAACCCCACTGTATATTCACAGCACCCCACTGTAGGCGGAAGCTACCCAGGGGCATTGAACATTGGCCATTAACTATTTGCAGCACCCGACGGTAGGCAGAAGCAACACAGGGGCATTAAACATCAGCCATAAAATATTCACAGCACCCCACTGTATATTCACAGCACCCCACTGTAGGCGGAAGCGCCCCAGGGGCATTGAACTTAGGCCATTAACTATTTGCAGCACCCCACTGTAGGCGGAAGCAACACAGGGAGATCGAACATAGCCCATTACCAATTCACAGCACCCCACTGTAGACAGAAGCGACGCAGGGGCATTGAACGTCGGCCATCAACTTTTCACAGCACCCCACTGTAGACAGAAGCAACCCTGAAGCATTGAACATCGACCATTGACTATACACAGCAACCCACTGTAGGCGGAAGCGACCCAGGGGCGTTGAAAATAGGCCACTAATTATTTGCAGCATCCCACTGTAGGCGGAAGCATGGATGTAATTTTAGGGGGGGACAGGGGTGTTTATCCCCTCCCCCAACTTTCATGGCACACCATTTTGTTCCCATTCATTTGGCTAGTGCACCTTTTCTTCAGATGTCTTGTCCCCCCCAACATTTTCAGCAAAGTTACTCCACTGGGCGGAAGCCACCCAGTGGCGTTGAACATAGGCCATCAAATATTCACAGCACCCCACTGTAGGTAGAAGCAACACAGGGTCATTGAACATCAGCCATTAACTATTCACAGCACCCCACTGTAGGCGGAAGCAACACAGGGGCATTGAACATCGGCCATTAACTATTCATAGCACCCCACTGTAGGCGGAAGCAACACCGGGGCATTGAACATCGGCCATCAACTATTCACAGCACCCCACTGTAGGCGGAAGCAACACAGGAGCATTGAACATCGGCCATTAACTATTCACAGCACCCCACTCAGGAAGGTGGGTGAGGTGAGGAAGAATAAGTTGCCACTATTTGTGGAGGGTCTCCCCAAGAGGGCAGAACAGGTTCCAGGAGTTGGGGATGGGACGGTAGTACAGGCTACCTGTGGAAATGTGAGTGGCCCTCAGGGGTCACTCGTGCATAAAAATTGATGGATGTGCTAGGGGCCACCGATAAGCGTTGCAAGTACTCACCAACTCCTGGTGCACTCCGGACCAACCTTCGGCAGTCAAGTCCACTTCGGTTACAGGTTCAAATGCAGCAATTGTGCGGCTCTGTGGCTTTCAGCGGCGAAGAAACAGTGATGATTCCGTGGCAGGACAGTGGCGATTTCTCTGCTCCAGGTGAAGGGATAAGGGCAGTTTCACTGTAGCAGGCTTCAGGGCACAGAGGGGCACAGCAGCAAGGCACCTGTGAAGTTCATCACCACTGCTGGGCGACACAGTGACCGCGTGTACTCCAGTTCGGACGCTCTCTCTTTATTCCAGACATGGGAATGCCAAGTGTACGAATTTCAGTGTGAGAGTGCCGTGGACACAGAGCTTACGATCTACCATCACCAAGTGTCAACTCGAAAAGGCGGCGGTTTCAGAGCAAAGATCCTGTGCAAGCTGGTCAGTTTGCTGGATGGCCCAAGAACACTTCCGAAGAGGCTTACTTGCAGTTAAAGATTAAGGTGTCGAGAATAGTTGATCCCACTATTCCAATGGGTCGAAGCACCTTTGCAGACTTTTCTGGTGTGATCAGATGCAGAGGGGTCCAGCGAAACAACAGCAGACTCACAGTGCCAAACCTTCCAGTGGGTCACCAGCGGTTCCTCAACTCAGATTCTTAGTTTAGGATGCTTGGATCCTATCATGTGTGAACTCAAGAGATCAACCAGGTATAGGTGTTTGGAGCCTTCTCTTATCCAGAATCTCCTTCTCGCCAAAATGAAGAGGACCCAATGGGAGATCTGCTCACATAGAGGCACACCAAACGTGGACCATTCAGGGACCATGGTGGTCCCAGTCATTCCCAACACAACAGACTCTCTGGCACCCAGGATATGTATTGGAACTAGACAGTCCAGCCCACATCCTGGAGGATCACACACAAGGCATGCAGAAGCCTGCAAAAGCTTGGCGTTTCGGGGGAGAATGCATGACCCGGGTCTGCTCGACCTGGGGAAGAGAAAGGGACATGATGGCCAAAGACAGGACAAAGAACCTTGTGGCATGGCCATTTTTGAGCCAGGTCACCTTCCTGTGCCAACCACGGTAAACGCAGTTTGCATGGCAAGAAAGGGTAAAAAATAAGCGAAAGGATAAGCTACCACCAGCTCTGTCCAAGGCACATCTGCACTTCTCCTAAAAAATCCTTTGAGGGAGTCTAGGACCTTTGAAAAGGAAAGGAAGACCCAAGCACAATGTACTGTAAGGTACTGTGTGCACTTGTAACATGTTTCAGAAAAGTTGCAACATTGGAAAGGACTAAGGAAAACAAAGGGGGTCATTCCGAGATTGGAGGTAGCCAGGGTGCTATTAGCACCATGGCTGCCTCCAATACCGGGTCCGGGTCCGGTCTGGCTGAATGGGGACTTACTGGGTCATTCCGACCCTGGAGGACCCAGTAAGTCCCCATTCAGTAAACCATTCCCCATTCCCATTTGAGCCCCCATAGGGCTCAATGGGAATGGGGAAGGCGCTAATAAAGGTACTGCAAATTGCGGTACCGTTATTACCTCCAAGGTCCCTTAGCGGGAACCGCAGAGAAAGTGTGGTCAGACCACCCGTTCCTGCTGGGACGCACTAAGGGACCTCGGAATTGGGCGGTAAGGGTTTACTGGCACCAGCATCCTTACCGGTGCCCGTTAACCCTTACCGCCCAACTCGGAATGACCCCAAAGTCTCCCAGTACTGACTGTCTTTAAGGGCATGTCAATTTCGCCAAAAGAAAGTGAGCAAAAGCCCAGGGGAGTGCAACTTAAGGCTGTGCTCCACTGGTAAAAGTCAGACTGTGGTGTTTAAACAGCAGCAAAAGGTTGGGGGGTACACAACTGGAGGGAAAATTACACATAAATGGGAATCTTTCCTAACACCATCACCCACTCCCAAACCCTTCAACACATGGGACATCTTCCACCCCATCGACAGAAAAACCCGCCTCACCCTCACTGCCAAAACAAAACCTGCACAATCCCATAATGACACAGGCCCATCTCAAGCCGCATCTAATTGAACCACCACCCTTGCTCCACCATGGCTCAACATCATCGACTCTTGTCTCTCAAATGGTACTATCCCCTGTGCACTCAAGAGTGGCCTAATCTCCGCCCTCCTCAAAAAATATCTCTCGACCCCACACTCCCTAAAATCTACTGCCCCATCTTTATCCTGGAATAGCTTGCCAGAATCATGGAACGCTTTATCACAACCCAACTGCAACAACACATCACCACAAACTCCCTCCTCAACCCCATCCAATGTGGCATTTGACCTGGACACAGCATTGAGATGGCTACACTTCACATCCTTGATGACCTCCACAACATCACTGACAAAGGACACACAGCACTACTCATACTTCTCAAGTTCTCTGCAGCCTTCAATGCCATCGACCCATCATTCTCCTTAACTTCCAATCCCACTCTCACGCACCATCATCCATTGCTTCACCTCCTTCCTCACTGACAGTACACACTTTGTCTCCATGTCCCCTTATTCATAGAACCTCACTGCAGGCAAGTATTGGGTGCAACACCCCTTCAACTTTTATGTAGAATCACTCAGACAAACCTTTAGCAAACACAAACTCTATTTTCACCAATAGGCAGATGAGACACAAATATACTTCTAAACCCTATCCCTTTCACAACTCCACACCGTCAAAACATGTCTCTCCACCATCCCCACCTGGATGGCCACCCACTTCAAATACCTCCTCATATGCTCCCTATTCACAAACTTTTGTATCAAAGAACTTTCCACGAACAACCCACACATATTCCTCTCCACACCTGTTAAATCCCCTAGCTTCACCATCAACCTCAACCTTTCTTTCACACACCACAAAGCTGCTGTCACCCACACATAAAATCTACAACTACATCTCCTATGCAAAATAAGAAACATCCTTCCCCCTGTCAATTTCCGCACTGCAGTCCAAGCACTAGTTCTGTCCAGGTTGGACTACAGCAACACTCTCCTCACTCAACCACCAACAACACCCGAGGCCTCTGAAAGCTATACAAAACACAGTATCAAGACTCATCCTCTGCCGACCCAAACACTCACAGCTCTCACCGAGATCTACTGGCTCCTGTACCACAGAGAATTGCCTTCTAAAAAACTGCACTGTATTTAAAGCCATCCACCTCAAAACCGCATCTTACCTTCACAGCAAACTGAAACCCGTCAACCAGACAAACACCAGACAAGCCAGTCAGTATCTTTTAAACATACCACTTTGCAAACTCATATGCACACAGCAACAAGCATTTACCCAGTGCGCACACAGAGCATAAGACACCCTCCATCACTACTTTCTGCAAAACCCTCAAAACATACCTGCTTTCCCACACATAATCCAGCCCCTCCAGCTCCCCTGCACCTGCTTGCCAACCCTAATCTTCCCAGCCTTTCCTGAAAAATGTTTGTAACTTCTGTTTCCCCTCCCAACTTTTGAACCTTTGAACTTTGTAAGGCACCCAGAGACCGTCAAGTTAGGGCCAGCTCTTAACAAAAATTCAAATAAAAAATATATAAATAAGTAGTCGGATGAAAAAGTGGAAGTGGTTTGTCTGTATTTCTGCATTGCACGCTTTGCAATCTTTACTCTCAGGAGATGTTTTTCATGAAGATTATCTGTGGCAGAAGATAAACCTTTACCTATGTATGCATCTCTGTATGCATAATATATATATTGTGTAAACCTAACCCCAAGCAATGGATTCCATGGGCCAGGCTCACATATATGGAGATCACCTGAGATATTTGTAGAAACAGCATGACAATGTTCAAATTCTTGAAGGATCCTTTCTAACGTTCATCCTTATAGAGGCGATAAAATGAGTATCATCTAGGTGTGTGATAGTAACATTGATTTACAAGGCAATGGAGATAGCCAATTAAAAGTTCAAACATCTACCTGGTCACAGGGGCGCACAAATGTAAACACTGCAATTAAATAAATAGGTTTCCCTTCGTTTATGGGGAATACTGCCCTAGACCGGTGTGCACATGGTGCAAGCCCGGCCTGTATTTACCTTCCACCCACATCAATACTAGGTAGAAAGGCGGGCTGGTAAAGTTGATGATGGATTCATGGACCTTATTTGAGTGAAGTGGGCCGCAGCCAAAGTACTCTAGTCTATGAGCGTGAGGAGAATAGCACATGTGGCGTGTCCTGATGTGCGAGATGCAGAGACTCACATAAAAGAGTGGTGAGGAGGCAGGCTGACAGGCTGCGTTGAGATAGAAGCAAAGGCAGAGCTGAAGACTGGGCTGACGTACTCCGAATTCTTCTAAGGGGATTGTTTATGGAACAGAGGTGTAGAACTACGGTTGCGATGTCTTCAGGGGTTCGGCCCGCTGCACACTTGCGCTGTGACTGACATGCATGACTGTTTACTCCAGCCAATGGCCACAACGAGAGATAGATATCAAGGGTCTAATATGGATCCTGTGAAGGTGAAATCTGGTTGGAAGCAGCAACACTCCTTTCCATCCTCTACTGGAGTTTCCAGTGTCTGCCCGGGGTGAGATTGATTAGAAGTGGGAGGGGGCATTGCACCATGCAGTTTTCAGGCAGTTTGTTCTTGTTCCTACGCATGTTGAGAGTGGCTGGAGAGGGCCCTGTGGACGAAAGGATCCAAAGGCTCGGATAGCAGCAGCAGAGGCCCCAGCCTCCTTTTACACCAAGCACAGAGCTAAGCAAAGCCAGAGGCCATATTGGGGTGGGAAGCATCAAGAGTGTTCATTTGTTCACTGCTGCCGCACTCTCATCAAGCTCTCAGCCATGCTCCCTTGAAGGGGTTTGGGACCACTAAGCTGGCTGGAGGATCCAGACACATCAGTGCCTGATGTCAAGTGCATGGAAGACACAAGGTCGGTGGAGCCCGAGGGGTGGGTGGGGCCTGTAGCCATAACAATGTGCAGACCAGGAAATAAGGGTTGAACGAACAGTGCCTTCATGCTTGATTACAGAATCGCTTATGGCTAATTGTATCGGATATTGTGACGCAAAGGTAGGAGTACGTTTGCAAATCTCTACATTTTGTGCAAACACACACCCCTTCAATTGACAACTGTGTTAATGATGTACCAGCTATTATTGAAAGGGATATGTGTGAAGCTCTATGAGGTGTAGAGGCCTAGACAGCGTAGGACCTGAGCAGACAAGGCCCACCCAAAATCTCTAAATGCCCAATTCCCACTGCTGAGAAGGCATTTACATATGCCTCTGTTCAGCCCGAGCAGTAAGGGTCACTCTCCAGCTCATCCGCCCATTGAGCAGATGAGCCAGAGACCGACCCCTGTTGCGGGCATTTCAGGAACTAGGAAGATCGCCCTGCTTCCTGGTTCCTGTCTGTGAGTGTGCCAGAGGCCTACGGAGCAGCTGAGGAGGTCTCCTTGTGACGAGTCTACAGGGAAACAGGTAAAGAAAAATATGGTTTTTTGAGTGTATGTGTGTGTGGGAGGATTGTATGTAGGTGTGAATGTATGTGTGCAGGTATGCAAGGTGGTGTACGTGCATGTAAGTATGTAGTGTGATAAATTGCATGATTCTGTCACTTCTCCCCAGTGGGAGCCTTTCCCGGTGAGACTAGGGAGGTGTGCCCGATCTGCAATACCCTCACAAGGGGTAGAGGAGAGCGGGACCTCACCGGGAGATACCCTCCCACACCTCGAGGTCAAGGGCTCACATTCTTGTGGGGAACTCCCTGAGACATATATCCCTAACACATCTTTAAAGACATCTACTGGAGAAAGACATGAAAAATCAATCAAAATGTGTTATTGTCATCCAAATCGTGGGATGGTGCCTGTGAAGGAAAACTTGAGTCATACTGACATGAAGTAAACCCGTGGATGAATAAAGATCACGAGTCAAACAGAGAGGAATGACTTCAACCCTTTGTTGGGGAAGTCCCACGTCAGCGTAACAAGAAGAGGAGGTGTCGACCTAGAGAGTTAGATCTCACGCGAGTTTCAAACTGGCTCACCGAGCTACACAGACGGAAAGTAGGGCGTGCAATGTCCGATAAGGATCGGAAGCCCAGGTGCAGCTGTGGATGCTGGGCAATGAAGAGGACAAGAGAAGCGGATCACTGAGGGGGACACAAGTCGTCCCTATCTTGAATGAGGAATAAGTGGTGCGTGACCATGAATGACTTGTGGTGGACTAGTTGGTCTATGAACTACGACAACATCACTTTCATGGAGAAAGAGCATAGGAAACTGAAAGAAGAAAGGAGGAAGAGCCTGTATGGTAAACCGCAGAGAAATTGAAGAGCCAACTTGACAAGTGATCAAGAGGGACCCAGCCAATTGTGCAACCCTGTGAAGTTGTTCCTGAAGAGGCCAGGTAACAGGGAAAGCAGGAGACCCGAGAGGGGGCCGAAGATAGTAACTGGAATGTTCATACTCGTCCCAGTCAAGATAAAACATTGGGAGTTTTATGGTCTACCAGATCTTCGGTGTACAAACAAATCCAGAGACTCACATTAAGGTACCCAGCGGCAGTGTGATATTAATTCTTCATGAATTTTGAAACGTGGGGCCTCCCCGAACTCCATTTGCATGCTTTTCCACTGTTCAGGGCATAATGACACAGAGCTAAAATATGTAATTGTAATGGTTAGTGCCACTTGCTATGGGAGCATGGCAAGCAGTGCTCGCAATGAAAAGTTAATGCTGCCTGGCATGCCAGCATGCCAGGCAGCATTCACTCACTTTGCATTGTGGAGTGCAAATGTGAAGTTCAAAAGGTGGTGTACATGCTTGTATGCCACCTTTGGCCCTTTGCATTTGCCCTGCAGTGCAAATGCCAACGATTTGACAGCAGGGAGCTGTTTACATTGCTGTGCAAATGCAATGACTCTCTGCTTCCCAAATTTTTAGTAAATGAGCTCCTTAGAAAGAACTGCCTTTTCCGGATTTGCAACCTTCTCTGTCGAGGCATGTGCCGAAATCACCTTACCAGAGGTACAGGCAGGATTGTGTAACATGTGGGGCCTGGAGGTAATCAGTAGGAACCACCCTAAGGGGAGCCCATTGAGGAAAGGTGGAAGGGGGTTTGTTCAGCCTCCGGCCAAATGCCCAGGAGCGACCGAGCATAGCAAGAGAGCACAAACCAATCGTGGGTGGTTAGGGGTGGTTCTCCCCCTGAGAACTCTTTTTTAAAATACAGTTTTTGTGATAAATTAGGTAAAAAGCCACACAGTCTACAGTCTTTTTTAAAGGAATGAAACAAATCCATTAGATGCCATGTCACCAGCAATGCATAGGTGTTTTTAACAATGCCCACTATATGCCAGTATTCTGCAATTGTAAAAAAAACATTTTCATACTGGTTGTGTCCACACACGTGTATTCTGGTGCACCTTTGTATGCCAGTTTTACACATAAGAAAATACTCATGTTTGCTCTGTCCATAATGCCAGCAGTGATACTATAACAAAATATGTTCATGCTGGCTCTGCCAACATATGCCAGTATCCCTGCGTAAGAACATACTCCTGTTGGCGTTGCTTTAATAGCAGTAAAAAAAGCCATCTCCTTGCTGGCTACTCATGTTCGCCACGTCTTATAGAAACACTCATCATGTTGTTTTTGCCCACTAAAACGCCAGTAATAAATGTAATGCCACAGTAAGAAAACATTGGCTTTCAGGCTGCACATATGCTCTGCCGCCCACATCTAAGAACATGTATGTTGCCTTTCACCTTAACAACAGTAAAACAAATGTCATGCCACAGTAAGGAACAACCCCACCCCCCCATGCAAGAACACTCTTCATGTTGGCTTTGCTCTTAATGTGAGTACAAAATTCCATGTCACAGTAGTACCCATCCAGCCCCATTGTAGTAATCTCCCTGACTCCACTTCAGATAATAACACTGAAGTTGGTTTTGCTTTGCCCCTAAACGCCAGCAAAATATGCCAGGCCCCTGTGAAAAATGTTCATGCTCCAATGCCCCTCCCTGGGCCCCAACCTTGCGTACACAGACACACACACACAGGCACCCAGCCATGCACACAAATAGACAGACACAGACGTACAAACTCATACACATTCACTCACCAGTCTCGCACCCATACAGCTTGTCTGTCATTTACACAGGCATCATGAACATTCACACTACATTCACATTCATGGACACTCTCGCACCCATATACACCATTCTCACTGTATTAATTCATATGCTTACACTTTACAGACAACCCCTTCCATACATATTGTGGTGGGTCAAAAAAAGGACATGGACTCTGATATTCCATCTCATAATTGATTGATTAAACGAAAAGTGAAAAACTCCTAACTATCCCTACACTAAAGGTGATCCCTGCCGAACCAAACTAACTATAGTGCTTGTCAGTGATAGTTCTAATCAAGACCAGTCCGCTGTCCAAGACTACCTACTTTGACCCTGCCAGTATTAGAACAACAAAAAGCACAGGAGAATGACTCCCTTCTCCTGTGAGCTGGATCTTCACCACGTTCAGTTCAGTACCAGGTAGTTCTTGGTAACTACGGTTAGCAAGTCCCACAGTTCTGACACTGGATTTTTATAGGTTTCAAGTATCCTTTCTCTTTTACTGCTGCTTCTCTCCTTTTATACACTTCTTGTTTTATCCCTTCGTTCTTTGTTCTGTTCTTTGCCTTCAGACTTAAAGGTTTATATTTGTTCAATGTCCACTCTTTTTCTGGACTGGGACAAGTTGGAACATTCCAATAGTGATATTCCCTCTCTTCATCTTGACTTGGATGAGTATAACTGTTCCAGTAATAATTATTATTCTCTTCCAGTATTCTTGACACTTTATCTTGACAGAGACAAGTAAGAACATTCCAGTAATGATCCTTGCTCTCTTCACACACTCTCGTTACAGTATCTTGACTAGGACAAGTGTGAACATTCCAGTAATGACTCTCGCTGTGCCATGCACATGGTGTCTTCCTTGGATGCACCAGTTCGTATCCCGTCCTCGTCGCCAATGTTAAATAAATGCTGCAAACTTTAATGGAATTAGAAAATATTTATTGACAACAGAGCAACAGCCTAACGGCCTAGTACACGTCCTCTTTCAACAGCCACTTTCCACATTCTGTAAAGCACCATGACACATGAAATTGTTGAAACAAAATGAAATAGACAGGGGGCCTTAGAAGAGAGAAACAAATGCCAATTTAGGGCCTGATTCATGGAATTTCTAATGCGGTGCGAGGTGAATTTGCACTGCAAAATTACACTTTGCACCACTCTTTGAATCAGGGTGTTTGTTGGCAGTGCAAAAGTCACTTTGCACCATGCTAGAAATTGCATGAATCAGGCCCTTAACAACTGCATTAACCATACCATTTTTATCCTAAGGACATACCTAGAGTGTGAGGCTGGGGGGAGTGTAGTCTGGTAGCAGGAGGGTCTTCAGCCCTGCACATGGGGCCCCACAACATTCCCCTTCGTGTAAAAGCAGAGCAGATGTCTTGTGTCCACTCCCATGTTTCTCTCCTCCCCCTAAAGATCTGGGCGTTACAGAAGGAAGGCAGTTCGAGAAACTGGTTCCATGGCCAACACTGGACCAACAATTCAGGTTTCCTGGATCTTGCATAAGCATAATGCCACAATCCTATACTTTGAAGGGTTTGAATTCTGGGATGGCTATCTTGGGATTCTGGCTGTGAAAATACTAGGCAAATATAAACAAGACATGTATCCTTGGGATAAATCCCCAGAATCTTGTTTAAAATAAATTATTCATAGCATCGAATACTTATTATTTTACATCACAACAAAAGGAAAACATTCAATCAATCAACATAACTTTATTCAGCAAAATTGCCATAAAAGTATGCAATCAATCACAAATTTACAAAACAAGTCCAGCATTGTGGGCGACCAAAGTAAAACAACAACAATTGCCCTATGTCCAGCCCCAAGCAGGAGTGTACCGAAACCAACCGATCCAACCACAATGATCCCTAGGTCTCATCGCCCCAAAAGAGCTAAGTTCGCGCCCGTTAGTGGTGTATGAATTGGGGGGAATTCAGCAGTTACAGAACAACCGTCCAGGTTTGGCAGAAAATACTGACTCATTGTGATCCCTCCTTTGTTGTGGCGGCCATACCACCCCAATCTTCCCAACACCCCTTTAGCCAAATTCCGATTACGGGGGTCAGTTTCACAGAGTCAAAGGGGCTCAAACCAGTGCTTCTAATTCTGGGACAACCCTCCAACGATTCTCTAGATAAAAAAGTAAATCCTTTGGCAGATCAGAGCCTGTATAAACATTTGTTGAATAGAGCATCCCTAGGTTCTTTCTTACTCACTGCCAATTTTGGGACCCCATGGAGATAAACTGTACAAGGGCCCGACGGGCCCGACCCCGACCCACCCTTACCATAACGCTCACTCAGATTCCCCATGCATTGATGATTATTTGCTGCCTGGGTTTTCTCACTTATGCCTTTTGTAGGGCAGCGAGGCTGCCCCCATATTTGGGGGGGCATTGTCTCTGCATGAAACCCTCTGCCATCCGCTCGATACAGGTTTCCAGATTCTCGATGTTGCTCTGAGAGCTGGGTGCTGGATTCTCAGCGGGGATTTGTGTGCAATGGTTTCCTCTGAATCCTGTTAAGAGGGGCAGGCTGGGATTTGGAGGTAGGTGGCTGTGAACAATCCAAGCCCATGACGACTTCTAACAAAGGTTTGACAGGGGCCTTGTCCCCCTGACAGACCAACAGGGGTACCTCCTGGGGCCTTGCGCCTGCCCTCTCCTGATTTTCCATTAGGGTCATGTGCATTTTCCTGATTGCTATCAGTTCAATGAGCACCTGATCATATTTGCATCCCTTGGTAGGGGGTGCGCTCTCCGTTGACCTGGGGTTGGTAAGGCTGGGGCCGTGAGCATCCATGGTTTTTGGGTTGTAGCCTCTGAGGGGAGTTAAATGCAGAAAGGAGCTGGACCCTGTACTTATGGAGGTAAGGTAGTCACTCCAGGCACTACTCGAGGAGCCCTCAGTGCAGCGACCGCCCTGACCACTAGGGGTGGACTTATCCGTAGCCTCGCAGGGCGCCATGTCCTCCTCCAGGGGGCTTACAGCCTTAGTGCAACCAGGAATGTCAGCAGGGCGGGATTTGCTTAAATCAGGAGCCGGGACATCTAAACATCCTGTCGTCGGGCTTGAGCGTAAGTTACTGACATCATCGCTGTGAGATGGGGGTTTCCCCATTCCTCTTGGTGGGGGTTTCCCCATAACTGTCACCCGCGATCTTGCCAGACCCCGGCATATGGACTCGAAAGGCGAATGCAGGGTTGGTAGATCAGCTATGTCGAGGGGGGCTAAAGGGCCAATTGGCGCAAAGTGATGGAGGAGTTCAGTTCCAGTGTAGCTTTTAACTTTATCAGCACCAAAGTCCACAGAAAAGGAAAGCTTATCCATAGCGGGAGGGCAGAAGTTTTAACAATTCCACAAGAGGGAGTCTCCAACTGGGAGAGAAAAGGGCTTCCATGGGGTCTTTGGTTGCATGTGTTCAATCCCAAGGGGGAGTCTCCCAGTGGGTAGCAAACGTCAATACCCCACTGATTGGCCACTCTCCCTCGGTTGGGGCAGAGCTTTGCTGGACCCGGGGGATCCCGTCCCCCCATGTGGTTCACCATCAGAGTCTTGCGTTTTAGGTTAGGAGCAGACTCCTGTGGGGTCTGTAGACCAGAAAAAAGGGCAGATTTAGCCAGGAATAAAGGGGATAAAGGTGACGACAGTGGGGGGTCCATAGTTAGAATTGATTTAACTGGCTGAGTTCCTATGAATCCCCCATGACCAGGCAGCCCCAACAACAACGGCGTATTCCGAAAAAGAGAAGGTTTCCCACCAAACAAACCCTCCTCTTCAATTTCTGCTCACCTTACCCGGAGGGGGCCACAAATTCACAGTCCGAGAGTTCCGGGGACCCCCCCCTGCGGGGCCACAAACACACTTGCGGGACGCCAACACCCGCGCCCTTTCCCCGCAGGCTTTCAACAGCCACTTTCCACAATCTTTAAAGCACCATGACACATGAAATTGTTGAAACAAAATGAAATAGATAGAGGGTCTTAGAAGAGAGAAACAAATGCCAACTTAGGGCCTGATTCATGGAATTTCTAATGCGGTGCGAAGTGACTTTGCACTGCAAAATTACACTTTGCACCACTCTTTGAATTAGGGTGTTTGTTGGCAGTGCAAAATGACTTTGCACCAGTGCAAAGTCACTTTGCACCATGCTAGAAATTGCATGAATCAGGCCCTTAATAACTGCATTAACCATACCAATTATATCCTAAGTACATACATACAGTGTGAAGCTGGGAACACTGTACTCAGGTAGCAGGGGGGGCTTCAGCCCTGCACATGGGGCCCCACAACGTTCCCCTTCGTGTAAGAGCAGAGTAGATGTCTTGTGTCCACTCCCATGTTTCTCTCCTCCCCCTAAAGATCTGGGAGTTACAGAAGGAAGGCAGTTCGAGAAACAGGTCCCATGGCCAACACTGGACCAACTGTTCAGGTTTCCTGGATCTTGCATAAGCATAATGCCACAATCCTACACTTTGAAGGGTTTGGATTCTGGGATGGCTATCTTGGGATTCTGGCTGTAAAAATACTAGGAAAATATAAACAAGACATGTATCCTTGGGATACATCCCCAGAATCTTGTTTAAAATAAATTATTCATAGTATCGAATACTTATTATTTTATATCACAACAAAAGGAACACATTCATAACAGAGGGAAAACAGAAACAAAAGAAATTAATCACACAAAAATTAAAATCGAATTATACAAAAAAATAATGTACAGAATCACAATGCAAAACGGTAAAAAGTTTGTTAGTCAAAATACAAACAAAGAAATATAATTTAAATAAATCAAATTAACTTAAAACATACAAAACAATGTTGATACTTCAACACACATGGTATCTATCTTCCTATATCTAACAAGGCATTGACACACAGTCAAAGCATTGACAACCAACCAACCAACCAGTTTCAACGTAAAAGCCTTCTGATCACCTGCTGCATCTTCTTCAGGGCAGATTACACTCTGTAGTGAACAAAAAATATACAAACATATTAAGTTCCTTTGTTGAAAATAAACCTTTGAAAGATAAGTGTGAAATCTTAGACAATGAACATATTACCTTGCCTGCCTGTTTATAAATGGCTTATAATTTTGTTTTTTTCCATGTTCATTTGAGTTATATAAATTGCGCTTCATTGTTTGTATCTTAACTAACAACCTTTTTACCATTTTGAACTTGTCATTAAATTGTTACGCTTTATTATAAATCATTTTTCATTTTTGAGTGATTATTTATTTCCTGTTCGCCCTCATTTTTGAATGTTTTCTTTTTGTTGAGATTTCAAATAATTATAATGATAAATATTAGATACTTTGGAATCATTTATTTAAAAATGTTTGGTGAATTTATCCTGATGCTACATTTCTTATATGTATTTGACTGTGGTCCTGGTGGGTCCTTGAGTTATTGTGACATTACTTCATTGTTGTTGTTGGTTGGTACATTCTGGGAACATCTACCTAATAGGGTGGATGCTTTGAGCTCTGGTAACAAATACTGTAGTGAGAACTTTATGTAGAGTTTGAACTCCATTTCTGCTTTAGGGAGACTTTGCATCTGTGCTCAAACTAGGCCCGGATATGTCCTGGTGGCTCTGTAATGTGAACACTCCAGGGCACCTGCAAGGCCCCGCGGTGTTGACTGAGCTCTATCTCGAAGGCGTCTTTTTCACCCTTGTGGCTTGAACAGGGACCATGGAATTTGGATCAGCCCTGGGGAATAGCCGCCAGGTGGCAAACCTGCCCCTGACAGCCAGTGCCAAGCGTGTTAAATAGGCATCCAACCAGACCTATCATCTCCTCCTTTATTGTTGCGGTACCTCTCAAATAACTCCAGCATCCTTTGCTCAGACTCATGGTGCAGCACTCATTCTTTTTTATCATGGCCCAGGCACATTTGTATTATCAGCCTCTTAGTGTTGTTGACCAGCTCTCAAAGCAAGCCTAGCCCCCGTCTCTGATCATGATAGACACACCTTCCAGCCAGCCCTACTTCCATGGCATAATGCATCAGCTTTCAAAGACACATCGAGCATTAAGCAACGTGGACCAGCTCCTCTTTCTACAATCCCATACCATCTCTCCAATCGACCTCAGTACCCACTAAGGGCCTAGTGGAGCTTCCGCTCAACCTGCTGAAGAGCTTCCCGCTAAGAATTATGGACATCCCTGAACTATCCAAAAGGCATTGAAAATCAGTCCTCATCTATCCACAGCACCCCACTGTGGGCAGAAGCGACCCAGCGGCGTTGAACATCGGCCATCAACTATTCACAGCACCCCGCTGTAGGCAGAAGCAACCCAGGGGCATTGAACATCGGTCATCAACTATACAAAGCAACCCACTGTAGGCGTAAGCGACCCATGGGGCATTGAACGTTGTCCATCAATTATTCACAGCACCCCACTGTAGGTGGAAGCGACCCAGGGGCATTGAACGTCGGCCATTAACTTTTTTCAGCACACGACTGTAGGCGGAAGCGACCCAGGGGCGTTGAACATAGGCCATTAACTATTTGTAGCACCCGACTGTAGGCGGAAGCAACACAGGGACATTGAACATCGGCCATTAAATATTCACAGCACCTCACTGTAGACGGAAGCAACACAGGGGCATTGAACATCGGCCATTAACTATTTGCAGAACCCGACTGTAGGTGGAAGCAACACAGGGGCATTAAACATCGGCCATTAAATATTCATAGCACCCCACTGTATATTCACAGCACCCCACTGTAGGCGGAAGCGACCCAGGGGCATTGAACATCGGCCATTAACTATTTGCAGCACCCGACGGTAGGCAGAAGCAACACAGGGGCATTAAACATCGGCCATTAAATATTCATAGCACCCCACTGTATATTCACAGCACCCCACTGTAGGCGGAAGCAACACATGGGCATTGAACATCGGCCATTAAATATTCACAGCACCTCACTGTAGGTGGAAGCGACCCAGGGGCATTGAACTTAGGCCATTAACTATTTGCAGCACCCCACTGTAGGCGGAAGGAACACAGGGAGATCGAACATAGCCCATTACCAATTCACAGCACCCCACTGTAGACAGAAGCGACGCAGGGGCATTGAACATCGGCCATCAACTTTTCACAGCAGCCCACTGTAGGCGGAAGCATGGATGTCATTTTAGGGGGGACAGGGGTGTTTATCCCCCCCCAACTTTCATGGCACACCATTTTGTCCCCATTCATTTGGCTAGGGCACCTTTTCTTCAGATGTCTTGTCCCCCCCAACATTTTCAACAAAGTTACTCCAGTGGGCGGAAGCCACCCAGTGGCGTTGAACATAGGCCATTAAATATTCACAGCACCCCACTGTAGGCGGAAGCAACACCGGGGCATTGAACATCGGCCATCAACTATTCACAGCACCCCACTGTAGGCGGAAGCAACACAGGGGCATTGAACATCGGCCATTAACTATTCATAACACCCCACTGTAGGTGGAAGCAACACAGGGGCATTGAACATCGGCCATTAACTATACAAAGCACCCCATGGTAGGAGGAAGCGACCAGGAGTATTGAACGCCTGCCATCAACTATTCACAGCACCCCACTGTAGGCAGAAGAGACCAGGGGTATTGAAACCTGCCATCAACTATTCACAGCACCCCACTGTAGACAGAAGCGACCAGGGGTATTGAACGCCGGCGATCAACTATTCACAGCACCCCAGTGTAGTCAGAAGTGACCCTGGGGCTTTGACCGTCGGCCATCAGCTATCCACAGCAACCCACTAGGCAGAAACGACCCAGAGGCATAAACAGCACCCCTCTCTAGGCGCTGCTAACCAGCGTTCTAGTCAGCCGCATGATCAGAGTCTGAGCATTGTACACCAACTGCCCCACCAATCCCAGGACTCCAGTTTGGGCACTTTGTGTCCGTTTTCCAACCAGCTCTAGCACTCAGACCGGGAACGTTTTAGACCATTGCAGAATTACATGTTTTGTTACAAACGCACGCAGTGTCAGAATACTTGTAAGAAGAAGCGTGGCTGTTGCTCTAATGAACCTGTAGATATGTATCTCCCTCGGTATGTTCAGTTCTTTGCACTGTGGCCATATTTGCCACCACACAAGGTCTATTTCTGAGCACTGGTGTGTATCTCATAGCTCTGGATGCCTCCTACTTAAATCAAAACATAAGGACAGAATGCCTGGCTGTCTGGTGGGAGCAGGGGGGTGGCTGATGCATGAAGGAAAAGGGAAGTACTTATACTGAGCGGATATGAAGGTGTCGATGGAAAATACAACAAAATGGAGGAGGCACTCTGATAACCGGGGCAGGTTCCTCCTCCTCCTCCGTCTACCCTAGGTAAGGGAGAGGGATGAACACAAGCGCGCCAAAGCGCTGGAAAAGGCTGCGACGGGTGACAAAAGTAAGGGCGGGTCAAGCCCCATATAAGCGGTGGGCGTCTTGCTGGAAAGAACTTTCATCTATCAGCAGGAGGACGCTCGCCGCTGCGGAAGAGGATTTTGTTTTGAGTATTTCGTTTTGGTTTTTCATTGTGGACTCGCTGGACTCTCGTTTTCATTCCTCTTTAGGTGCTGCCTAAATCCGGATCAAGTGAGGAACCAAGAGCAACAGGGGGAAGACGCGGTGCTGGTGCCTTGGGCCGCCACGCACACCACTCGGAAGGAAGGAGCGTCCGTCGCAGCGGGTAAGTATGGCAGGAGGAGAGACTACCGTTGTGGGAGCAGCGTGTGTATTGCAACGCGGACAAGGACCAACGGGAGCGACAGGCACAAGGAGTTGAACAGCTGATCCGCACCGGAGAAGCAGATCTCAAAGTAAAGACATGCGGCGGCCGGAGCCAATAAGGGGGCACAGGAGTGCACAGAAAGAGTGCGGTACAGCAGCAAACCCTTATATCATTGTGAGACTGCTCGGGCCGCCAAGGAGTGATAAGTAATTCAGGAGAAAGCACTTTTGACATTGTGAAACTATTTGAGCGTGCATCCGGGCCACCAACGGGGTATAGTATTTCAATGCAGCCGTCCGGGCTGCCATTGGGTGAAAACTGCTAATAATTCGACAAAGCTGAAACTAGCTGATCCACACAGCACACTGGTACAAATACGGCCATAAATCTTGAGTGGCAGAGGTCTTCGGCTGGTAGCTGCACAAAGCGGGCTCCCCTTGGGAAACGTGTCTGAAGGGCAGGCTACATAACTTTGCATATTGTTGTGGACAATACCGGGCTGGGTGAAACGTGCCTGGGTGAACAGCACGAGTCCTATGGGGAGCCTCTGTGACTAGTGTGAGCTGCGCAGAGCGGGCTCACCTGGGTGAAGCGCTCCAAAGGGCCAGCTAGCATAGATTTGACTGCCTTGTGAGCTGAGAAGATGGAGGCACAGGGCCAAGGCGCTAAGGGGTTTGCTTGCCCTAAGAAGGACCTGGAGGCCTTCCTCGCCATGGCACGGATGTCGGCTGACAAACATGGCACAAACTGGATGGTGTTGGTGGCATCTCAAATGGGGGCTGAGATTGCTGGGCGCAACCAAGGGGCTGAATCACCTCTGTTGTTCCCATCCACATCCAATGAGGAGGCCTGGATGGAAATCCATGCCCTGGAAGAGGGTGAAGAAGAGGAGGAGGAACAGAATGAAGAAGAGGAGCCAGTAGCCAAGAGGAAGAGGGTCATGACAGAGAAAGCCAAGGCCAGCAGGCAGCAGGCAGAGCTGCCAAGAGACACAAACTGGCTGGTGCTAAAGGAAAGGGGAGGGCGCAGGAGGTTGTAGCCGCAAGGCTCCAAGGAATCATGGCGGCGCTCCCAACACTCCTGTAGCCAACTCGCCAGTAGTGGCAGAGGGCCCCACAACCTTGGAGATAGTAAAAGGTATGTTCATGCAGTTTATGCAAGGATGGGGAAATGGGGGTAGTGGTCAAATGTTATGCGGTAATATTAATGCATTTAACCAGTTGGGTAGGAATGCTGAGGCGGTTCACCACCAAGGGGAGAACCGGGGGGCAAAGGACATGGGCTGCATGGTTGGGCAAGCCTTTGTCACTCCTGGGAGAGGACAGGTCATAGGAGTGGGGCCGTTGGCACAGGTGGGGGCACCACCAGCAGGCCCGCAGGTAGAGGGCCAACTTTGTGGGGATAAGGGACAGCAGTGGCAGGGGTCACCCCGTGGGAGGTGGCCAGGGATTGCCACTGGGGTTGGCACCAACAGCCAACCCAGTTCAGGGCAGGCTAGCGAGCAATGTCACGCTGTACGGGAGGCCTATGCCGGGCTTTGCCCTGGCCAGAGTTGCAGTGAATGCCTTGGTATGGCATATACCAAGGGCATACAAGGAGAGGGTATGGCAAAAATAATTTTGGGAAATCCTGGATTTGGTGGGAATGGAACCCGAAGGGGAAGGGTTAAGGGAGTTAACTGAGAGAGAGAGGGAGAAGAAAGACAGAGAAAGGCCAAAGGTGTGGAGGCTACTATTCACAACTGGCTGAGGGCCTTTAGGATGAATACTACCATCATGCTAGAGACATTCCCACAGGATGTGGTGGCAATGATTGCATATGAGCAATACATTCACAATCTGTATCTAAAACATGGAGCTGATGCTTGGCTCAACTATGATAGTGGCTTTTGACTTAAGATGCAGGTGTGCCCAGCTATGACCTGGGATGAAGTGGATGTGGGTGGGTACATAGACAAGATGGTACCTGCCAAGGAATCGGGGGAGAAGGCACAGGGGAGAAGCCGCAATACGGGAAGAGCAGAGGGTCTTATCCACACAGGGCCAGGGGGTCCTTTCGGGGGAACTCTTCCTGGAACAACTGTCCCAGCTTCCAGGGGGAGCAGCCCAAATGCTGGTTGTTTGCTGAGGGGAAATGTAGCTCCGGCAAGGCTTGTAGATTCAAGCACGCAAAGGGCGAAAGCTCAGGGGGACGCAGCGCCTCAGCTGGGGAAGGGAAGCAGCAAAGTAGTGGCAAACCCGAGGAGAAAACAAAGCGTGATTAAAAGCCATTTACCCACACCAGCGTGACTGCGGGCCATGATTCTTTTCTAAATGTGTATCATAACATTAGCGATCCAAACATTCTCTGGGAAGGTTTTAGGTGGGGGTTCAGGATTCCTTTCACTGGGCGAAGGTTGCCAAAGAGGCCAACAATTTGAAGTCAGCATTGGTGATGCCGGAGGTATTGGCGCAAAAAGTGGGACAGGAAGTCAAACTCGGGAGGGTAGCGGGCCCTTTCGACTTCCCTCCGTTGGTGGATTTTGTGGTATTGCCTTTGGGATTGGTTCCCAAAAAGGGGGAAGGGCAGTACAGGTTGATACAGCACCTTTCCCTCCCGGAAGGTGAATCCGTGAATGATGGCATAGCTGAGGAGCAGTGCAGGGTTCATTATGCATCATTGGATGAGGCTGTGGAGTTGGTGAAAGCCACAGGGGGAGGTGCTCTGATGGGTAAGGCTGACATAGAGTCTGCATTCCGGTTGTTGCCAATCCACAAGGAAAGCTATCATTTACTGGGCTTCAAAGTGCAAGATGATTACTTCTTTGAAAAATGTTTGCCAATGGGTTGTGCTATTTCGTGTGCATACTTTGAAAAATTCAGCAGCTTTCTAGAGTTTGCATTAAGGCAAAGAACCTCTGTGGGGGGGGAGTACTGCACTACCTTGATGGTTTCTTGTTTATGGGTAAGGAGGGAACGGGTGAGTGACGGTCGCTCATGAGATCATTTCAGGGACTGATGGAGGAAATGGGGGTACCACTGGGCAGGGGGAAGACAGTGGGCCCGGTCACAACACTGACCTTTCTGGGGATTGAGATCGATTCAGTCGCTGGGGAGTGCAGACTGCCCAGCGACAAAGTACTGAAATTGAAAGAAACAATCTAGGTGTTGAGGGGTAGGGCCACCTTGAGGGAGCTTCAATCACTGGCAGGCAACCTTCATTTTGCGGGTAAGGTCATCCCGGCTGGGAAGGTGTTCGCGAGGAGCATCGAGCTTAAAACTGTGGGGCTACAGCACGCAGGTCAACATGTCCACCTGGGGGCGCAGGTTAAGGAGGATCTCAAAATGTGCAACGCATTTCTGGATGACTTTAATGGAGTGTTGCAATGGAGAGAGGAGTTGGACAGCGGCAAGGGGTGTCAGCTGTTCACTGATTTTGGCCCATCTTGGGGAGTGAGTGGTGCAGTCAGGCCTGGCCACCAGCATGGCAGCGGAAAGGGATTACTAGGGACATCACGCTGCTAGAGTTGTTCCCTATTGTGGTGGCTTTTAAAATGTGGGCTCGACAATTGAAGGACAAGAAGGTGATGATCTGGTCAGACAACTTGGCAGTGGTGCAGATCATCAATCAAGGGACGTCCAGTAATCACAGAGTGCTTAAGCTGCTTAGAGAGCTCACAAGGAGCCTGATGATGCTGAACACAGAGGTGAGGGCACAGCATATTCCTGGGGTAAACGTGGCCACTGACTCTCTCTCTCGTTTGCAGTGGGTGAAGTTTCGGGGGAGCTGTCCGGAAGCAAGCATGACGATGACCCCTTTCAAGGCACAGTGGTGGGGCATGATTGGGGGGATCTGAGTTCCCTGATCTATACCGCTCTAGCACCTGGCACAGCGAGGAGATACAAAGCGTGCTGGGAGTGGTTCTTGGCCTTTCAGAGCGAGGTGTTGACAGAGACACAGAGGGATTTCCCGTTACAGGCTTTTGTTGGATGGTGTTGATGGTCTGGGAGGACCAGATCTTGGATGGCATATCACTTGGCGGCAATAGCGTCTACTACAAGTTGGGGGGCAGGTCAGATCCCACGAAAGAGCACTATATAGTGATGAAAATAAAAGGTTGGGCCAAGCAGGCTGAGAGGAAGCCAGATGAAAGGCGGCCCATTGATGTGGTGAAACTACACAGTATAATAGAATGCTGAGGAGGAGTTTGCCGAAATGGGTCTGAGAGGGTCTTCACATTAACTTTATTTGGGGCTTTCAGAGTGAGTGAGTTGGTACCGGAGAATAAGGATGGCAGGGGTCCTGGGTTCCTGAGGATGGGTGACGTGCACTTAGAGGGAGGGCGATTGAGCATCTTCCTTAGAAAATCCAAGACAGAGCAGAAGGGGAAAGGTAGGATGATTACACTCTGCAGCACGCAAGGCAACTTGGTGTGTCCAGTAGGGTGCATTTCTGCTTATCTCCAGCAGAGACGGCCTACCGGCGAAGGGTCTCCTTTTCTTGTGCACAGTGATGGGTAGGCCTTGAGCTGTTTCCAATTCCAGAGGGTTATGGACATGGCACTGGTAAAAATAGGGGTTACAACGGGAGTGTTCGGGACTCATTCATTTAGGATAGTGGCAGCCACCTCAGCAGCAGGGATGGGCCTGAGTGCTGAAGATGGAAATCAGGGTGGTTCAAGAGGTACATCAGGCATGAACAAATGTAGCGCTTACAAGCTTCCCTCTCATCTCCTTCCTAGTAGCTGCAGCACAAAGAAAGAGGCGGTCCGTCTGGGTGGTTGGGCATTCCTTTGTGTCAAGGGCTGGGGTGAGCTGGACGGCCGAGCAGGAGGAGTTGACCGCTGGAGAATACCAGATATGGTGGCATGGGTACCTGGGATGAGATGGGCACAGCTGCAGGGTCACATGCAAAAATTGCTGGGTAAGCAGCAGAAACCTGATGTTTTGATCATACACCTTGGGGACAACAACTTAACGAGTTTGGGGAGAGGGAGCCTGATGAGAGAGATGATGTTTTCCTTACAGGAGTTGTCGGCTCAACTGGGTGAGACCGAGATTGTGTGGTCGGAAATCAATTCCGAGGCGGGAATGGAGAGGTGCCGAGAGTCACTCAGCTGTGGAGAAATCAAGAAGGAAACTGAATTGTGCAATGGCAAAATTCTGCAGGGGCAGGGGCAGCGGCTTCCCTCACATCAGCCATGACTTGATCAACCTGAAATCCCCAGAAAACTAATTGAAGGATGGAGTGTACTTGTTGGCTTCAAGGATGGATCTGTTTTATTGGAATGTGTGCACTAAGCTCTTGGAACTGTGAAGGAGGGAAGGGGGAGCCGCGGTGGGTGGTAACCCACCTTCGGCGTGGCAGTGTTTTGGTGACCAGTGACAAGAGACAGACTCAGAATGAGCCATTGCAAAGCCGGAAGGGTCTTCGCTCTTTCGGACCAGCGCCTCTTGGGAGCCTAAGCGGCGGGGGCGCATGGTGGTAGCAATGAGGGCTCAGCTTCCCCCCAACAGACGGTGCTCTCTCAGCCCAGGAACACCTGCAGAGGCAGGCAGGTCTCAGATGCGAAGGGTTGGTGGAGTTGTGCCTATTATGGACTTTGCAGGGAAAAGGGGATAGCCGGTTTTGGACACGGAGCAGTCGCTGCACCTTCGGAACTATTTTCACAATTGTTTGCTGTGTTTTATTATGTGTGAAAATAAATCTGCAGCCTTTTATGCCAAAAGAAGACATGTTTCATTCTGCACCTTACTGAGGGGAAAAAGAAGGGGCTAAAAGAATGAGCAAGGGTGATGTATGGTGGCATAATAAATGGACAGATGCCCAGGTTATGACGTTCTGCTCCATGCTGCTGCAGGAGATCGGGCCATGCTTCCCAGCTATTCGAATATAAACAGGAGATGATGTCACGCAGGGGGTGTCAATTGCTCGTGTGCCAGGCAGCAGCAGGAATAAAGATATCCCTTAATTCGCAAGTGATGCAGTAATGATGATGTGATATAGGACTAAGTTGAGAGAAACATGGATGACAAGTGATTAAAAAAAGAAAAGAATGGACACAACCATGTGTACAAGGTGCTCAAATCTTAATGGATAGTAATGTTGTTGTGCATGGGTGATAGGATGGGTTAACACTCATCATTCAGGAACTACGGCAACTGTTGTCATGTGTTAATGGCAAAATAGGAAGCAATATAGCAGGGGGAGAGAGAGAGGAGGGGAGGGAGAGAGAGAGAGGAGGAGAGAGGGAGAGAGAGAGCAAGAGAGAGAGAGAGAGCGAGAGAGAGAGAGAGAAAAGGGGAGGAAGAGAAGGAGGAAGAGAGGGAGAAAGAGAGAGAGATGGAATAGAGAGAGGGGAGCGGGCGATCCACATTTTACATTATTTAGTTGGCACCCAGAGCAGAGTTGGGAGGGAATGTCCAGCATTAGTGCTGAGTAGGGCTGCACACCTGGAAGCTCCTAGTGCATGTTGACACACAGGTCCATAAACAGCTGGGGAACAACTGGGAGCAATGTCTTGGAATCCCAGACTGCCGGATGCAGTTGTACCTCTGGAAGAAAGGGGCGTCTGCGTGCCAGGACGGCCTCGAATACGTGATTATGACCTGCCGAGACCTCCTGGAGCGCATGCACCCTCTTCCACGGGTGAAGCAAAAAGGGGAGACGCCCCGCCTTTTCAATAAAAGTAAAACACCTGTGTGCGTGGTTTGAACCAGACCTCTCTTTCTGGCAGCAGACTCCATGCGTGAGAAATGGCGTGGACTCCCAGCTCCTGTCATTCAGGAGGGTAGGTGCTGCCCCAAATTGAGATGATACAACTCCAGATCAAACTCGCCTCACCTACTCTCCTGACAGGATTACTGTAACATACAATTATTCAAATTCAGGCAGCGTATCTCACCCCGAAAAAATCCCTCCTAACCCAGAAATCAAAGTGCCTGAGGGTCGCCCAGCAGAGCAAAGACTTGTATTCACAATCTACTGTATCGCGTGCACTCCCCATGGAGGGATCAAGGCCGGACACCTGAAGAATCTCTCTGCCAGCCAGATCCCCAACCACCCACTTGGATCAGGCAGTGCTCCATATGTGTTCTGCAGGTAAGAGTCAGATGTGAGACGCATGGAGGGAACCATGGAAGTGCTGCCTGGGCCCCCATCTCCAGACTCCAGGAAACCAGAGGTCTCCCCCTCTCGCAAGCTTTCAAGAGAGAGGGAATTGCTGCACCAGGAATAGTCCCTCCAGGTAGAGGGAGCTCTAGAGAGGGGTGCAGAGGACAACCCTGTATGCCATGCAGTCTATGGAGTCCCCAATCACAGATTGGACCAAGGACTGTGTATGGCGGAGGGACAGGGAGGTGGGTGTGGAAAACATGGGTGGGGCGAGCAGGAATATCGGGAGTCCCTTCTCACATTTTTCTTGGTGCTCCAGCCCGTCTTTTGGTTTTGCACCGCTGATGCTGCAAACCCTTGCACAAGATGGCCTCTCAGCACTGAATGTTTCATGATGCTTACATTTTTCACAAAGAGAAGCGCTGTTAAAATAACCTCATAGAAATTAGTGCAAGAATTACCAGCAGCTAAGGACCTGCTACAGCACCAGGACTTATTTCCTGGAGAGAAAAAAATTCTGAGATAAGTTTTTTTAAGAGCATAATGTGAGGTAAAAGTCTTACTGTAATGATATTGTTGTATTTTCTTATTTGTTTCAATATGTGTGTGTGCACAATACACTGGCTTCCAGTTGGCATGTTGCAGAATCCATTCCCTGCTGTGTGCAGCGAGAGGGATATTTTTTCGCCACGTGTCTTATCGAAAGCATATGTCTGACTGCTTGGGCAGGGGGGACGCTGTTTCTGGTCCTAACACGTCATCAGGGGTCTCCACCCTCCAGATCTCCCCAGACCCGCCACACCCAAAATGACAAAGCATATCCAGAGACCTTCTGGGAGGCGGGGAGTGGGGGGTCGGTCGGGGTCAATGGCCTGGGGTTTCTTGCATTATGTACAGCAGCAATAGACAGGAGAGGTCAATGATATGTGGTGTACAAGGGTCTGGAAAGCAGCATGAAAGGCAACCATCGAGAGGCGCTCAGTGGAAAGAATGTCCAATGACCCGCAGACACCTTCATTCTGCTCAAGACCATAGAGACGGGAGTTGCCAGCGACCTGGGGCTGCCAATGGTGTAGGCAGCAGCAACAGAGGTAGTGAGGGGGTGAAAACGGTCACCGAACCTCTGCTGTATTTGGTTAAGGGTACATTCTCAATGCTTTTATGGAAGGCACACATTCATTGATTGGAGCTTCGATTGGTGCAGTCATTAAATGTGTAGAGTTTAAGGGATTTGCTGGCCACTTGCCAGGAGTTGGCAATCTTTTATGTTGTTTTGATGAACTTGGTTTAATGTATATCCGTCTGCAAAGCATGGATGTTGGAAATCACACCTGTTGTTCAGTGCCAGCAAGTGCTGTAAATACGCTATGACACACACACGCATGCTTGGCCCGCAGTTGTATTCAGTTGGGCCACAGCAGCACATCTTTTGTCCCCCCACATCCTCAAGCCGTAGTGCCATGGAGCCTCTCGGGGGGTCACAGCACTACTCGGCCACATTCGCATTCAGAGCTAGCATCCAACCACACTCCACTCTGAACACTGCATCCTGCAGCATCACAGTGGTGACAGACCTTGGCACCCCTATTGGTGCCTGGCAATGCCTTTTGAGACCTGTGTAATGAAAGCGTGCCATCCTAGAAATCCCTGTCATTCTACCCTGCTTGCATGGACAGTATGAAATACCATTTGTTTGCAGTGTTGGATCAGGGTCCACCAAGAAACCAAAGTCTCTGTTAGACTCTACTCCGAGGCAGCCTTCACGGTTACAAGGCTACATCAATTACAGGTGAGCAGTAAAAGGTACTATTAAAATAGTGTCTTACACTAGTTTCTGCCGTAAGCGGAGTATTAAGCTATGGGGTGTGTCGGAGCCTTCAGTTGTGGAAACAGAGAAATTGACATGAGGCCGGGAAGCCCAAATGGAAACACACCAACACAGGTTACAAAGGACCATATAAAGCGCTTTATTTCAAAGTTACAAAGTTACTAAGTTATCAAGGTCAATTGACATGCGAATAGCTATTCGGCCCTCTGACTAACACACGAACCTTCAACGTTAGGTTCGCACTGAAAGTGGGAGAGACCGATCATCGGGATGCTTGGGTTTTTATACATTTAGTACTGCATTGGCCAGCCCTCCTACAAGTTAACCATTTCTGGAACCATGGCTAGGGTTCGTAGCCAGGTCGAACATACAATCTCCATATATTAGATCGGTTCCGCTGATACAGTTACATATTTACACCTAGGTTAAACAGAGGACAGGGTCTTAGTTCATGACCCTAACAAGTAGCCTGCGGACATATTATTCATTCACGTGTGCGGAGGTCACCATGGCCGAAGTCTTACTCGCAATGTCATTCGGCCTCCATTTTGTGATTCGGGGTGACTTCCACACTGCAAGAATACCTAAAATGGTGGCTAGATCCAAGATGGCAGCTTACACGATACATTAAGGTCAAGACCTTGCCGCGGAACCTATGTTCACAATATTCTTTAGACAGCTTGGCGTAGGCCAACATACATTTAAACAATGCGATTGGGGTCACAATATTATATCGATTTCCACAGACCCTCCTTTTGGCCTATGCCAAGTGCTAAAACATAGTTTTCTAATACTTTCGAAAATACTTGAAGGCATTATCATTCATAGGTTCCGCATCATTGTCTGAAATATCAATAGCCATAAGGTCGTTCGTAAGAACTTCTTGCAACATGAACTCTTTAGATGCTGTCTTCGGAGTGTATATCTTTCGCCCTATTGCGCTCATTACCTGGGCACAACATTCCCCCATCATTCCGCATATACTTGGGAGGCATTGAAAACAACAGCAAAGAAATAACAGAGTCCCTAAAATACCTAAAATGACAGAAAGCACCTTCCACCCCCAAGATCGCAGAGAATCCCAAAACCAGGTACTAAGGCTCCAGTCTCCTACAGGGATATGGACTTCAGAACTAAGAATATGTAAGTTCTGAATTGCTTTAAATATTGTTGGTGAAGAATCTGGTACGAAAACGCAACAAGCGGACCCCACTAATTTACATACTCCACCTCGTTCGGCTAAAATGACATCTAATGCCATTCGATTTTGCAGTGCTACCAATCTTATCGCCTTTTGCTCTAAGGTCATATTGTAAAGTATGTCCGTGGTCCGGTTGATCGTTTTCTCCAATACCCTCGCTAATCCCCTAATGTTTTCTGAATTTGCTATTTGTCCCCAAAAGGGGACTACTGATTTGGCTATATCCCCGAACACTTGTCCGGGGGTATCTCCATCACTATCTCGTCGCGGGCGAGCCTTGGATACCTCTAAGGTACTGGCTATAAATACACCTGGTAACAATATTCCTAAATAACAAGTCCCCTGCCAATCCTTGGGCAACCAGGGAAAAGCTAAACTACCACAAACAAAATAAACGGGTCCCCCTACATACAAAGGCCTATTTTCCCCAGTCAAATTTACAATATGTATACAAGGCTCGAAATCTCCCATTGGCCTAGTGCCATTTCTTTGTACACAGAAAGGGACAGAATCAGGATTGTGATTTACAGAATAAGAAGGAGGCATGGCATCCTTATTGCCTATCGGAGCCATCTTGAAAGAAACTAGATTTTGGAAAGGAAAGGAAAGTTTATCAGACGGCCTAATAGAAGCGATATTAGGTCTACTCCTATTTGCGAAAAGCGAGCATCCCAGGGGAGTCAATTCACGTCTCTCAAATTCATTCAAATTAGTGCCATCGAAGTTCCCTGAGATGCTATCATTCCATCGGCCAAAGAAGAGTGCTCTAAGAGAGGCATAGCAGGAAGTCGTTAGAGGTAAGGGATGTATATACCATCCCAGTCCCTTGTTCCCATGTTGTGGCAAATGCGTGCAAATCCAACAATTACTCTTATTAAAAATAGCATGCGTAGCATTCATCACTATCATCAGAGTGTTATTATAATATTTCTGTCTATGCCGAGAGTCCCTAGGGGACAGAGTATGAAGGTGTACAGAGGGAGTCAAAACAGTTGGTACAATTTCGGTCGGTAACAGAGGCTTCAAAGGATAAATCTCTTCAAAGTACCAAAGTCCCACGGCAGCAGTTGCAAAACTAACAATAATCAAAACAAGAACACAACAGTACGTTTTCAGGGCCCAGGCACATTGTCCATTGTTCGAACTGGTCACCTCCTTATCTAATAGTTCAATACGAGGAACAGCGGTGAAGGCGGCAGGCATCATGGTTGTCCCGATCGACGGCCCCAATGTTCGTTGCTGGCGGCACTTCGGCCGCGCGACTTCTTAGTCCTTCCCAACCCTAGCCAACAGAACCCTCCTTTTCTGTGTTCCAAAAAAGGGAAAGACAATAGTATTCCAATCACTCCTTTTTCTTCCAGATGCACGATACTCGTGCAACGATTTTATTTTCGTGCTCGAAGGTTGTACCTGATGGTACCCAAGTTTTCCGAATCCAAAAGCAAAATATCGTCGCTCCCTGAGGGGAGCGTCACGTCGGTGGCGACGGAAGTCGCAGAACTTGAAACCAGAGTTTCCGGAAGTGATTGATCAAGGGAGTGCGGAGACAAAATGGACGGCTCCCCGAGCTCCTCAGGCTCAGAGAACTTCTCCGACGCACTCACAACGCTGCTTGCTACTCCGAGATCAGAAAGTGCAGCATCAGCAAGGGGTTCTGTTTCTTCTGTAACTTGTGGCGTCGGGTGAGGGATCTTCTTGATGTGTGTTGCATGTATCCAGTTCTTCTTTCTTGCCACCCGCACTGCCGTCCTGGTGACCAATAAAACCTGGTAGGGTCCCCGCCAGCGAGGCGCGAGACAGGAAGACCTTTCGTAGGCCTTTACCAGGATCCAGCTGCCGGGCAATATATCGTGTCCTGGGCCCGTAAACCGTACAGGTAAAGCGGCCTTCACCTGGTGGTAGATGAAATACAGGTTTTTAGTCAATTGATTACAATAATCTACAAGCAATACATTCTCCACATCCCTCAGGGCTTTAGGTTTAGGGAGGCCCCAAATATTAGCAGGCCTTCCCATCACTACCTCAAATGGAGCAAGCCCAGTTCTAGTCTGGGGCGTGGTGCGCATAGCTAACAATACAATAGGTAAAGCATCTGGCCATTTTAATTTAGTCTCAGCACATGTTTTTGCAAGTTTGTTTTTCAAAATACCGTTGTGTCTTTCTACCAACCCCGCACTTTGAGGGTGCCTAGCTGAATGAAAACGTTTCTCAATCCCTAAGGCAACACATATTTGCAATATTACAGCTGCGATGAAATGTGGGCCGTTATCCGACCAGATTATCCTCGGGAGCCCAAATCGAGGAAAATATTCTTTCACCAAGATCTTTGCGGTGGTCATGGCGGTAGCATCTTTGGCAGGGAAAGCCTCGACCCACTTGCTAAAAGCACAAATGATGACAAGAACATATTTCAAGTTATTACAACGTTCCATTTCAATGAAATCAAGGTGAATGGTTTCAAAGGGGACAGAGGGGGGCCCGAAACTTCCCCTTGGAGTCACTGTCCCTTTACCCACATTGTGTTGTAGGCAAATCATACAATTCCTAACGTATCTTTTTGCAGTTTCCAAAATTTTATCATTCACCCAAACCTGCTGTAATATCTTCGCAATTTGCTGGGCACACACATGTGTTGGACCGTGTGCCATTGTGACCATTGCTAATACATAAGAATCAGGAAGCAACCATTTCCCGTCAGATGCGTCCACCCAACAGCCTTCGTCATCCAATTTCCCCATGCCTTCAGCCCATTTCCTAGATTCATCAACAGAGGCATCAGTCTGAATATCTCGCACAGACCCAATGCCTTCATCTATTATACAACCATCTCTCACTTCCCTTGAGGTATACATGTTTGTGCTAAGGTCTATAGCTGTTTGTCTAGCTATCGAGTCTGCAAAAGCATTTCCTTTGCCCACATCATCTATGACCTTACGATGAGCTGCACATTTCATAATCGCTAGTTGTTTAGGGAGTGAGAGTGCTGAAAGTAACTGTACTATTAAGGGACCATGCTGAATCTTGGTCCCATGTGAGGTCAGAAACCCTCTTTCCGACCACAATTTTCCGAAGTTGTGAGCCACCCCAAAGGCGTACTGACTATCCGTATAAATATTAACTCTATGCCCTTGGGAGAGCTCACAAGCACGAGTCAACGCTATAATCTCTGCGGCCTGCGCAGAGTTATACGGAATCCTTTTAGTTTCTACGATCTTGTTCAAAGTAGTAACTGCATAAGCAGCTGTAGATGTGCCATTCGGAAGTTTAAAGCAGGAGCCATCACAAAACAGCTCCCCTTCCGCATTCTCCAAAGGAGTATCTGAGAGGTCTATTCTGCCCTTTGTTTCTTGTTCGGTGGCGTACAGGCAGTCATGTGATCCATCATCGCCGCAAGCAGAAGTTTGCGGGAGAGGCAAAAGTTCAGCCGGATTGAGAAAACAACACCTTTTAATTTGGATATGAGGAGCAAATAGAACTAATTCATACCTGGTCAACCGGGCAGAAGTAAGGTGTTGTGTTTGAGTTTTATTCAATAGAATATCAACAGAGTGAGGTACCATCAGAATCAAATCGTGGCCTAGGACCATCCCCTCACTCTGTTTTACAGACGCAGCAGCAGCAGCAACAGCGCGCAGACATCGCGGCAAAGCGCATGCGACAGGATCAAGGGCGGAGGAATAATAGCCGCACGGCCTATTCTTCCCTCCATGTTCCTGCGTTAACACAGACAAAGCACATCCATTACATTCATGCACAAACAACACAAAGGCCTTATCGTAATTTGGTGTACCCAGAACCGGTGCTGAACACAGCGCGGCTTTGAGAAGCTCAAATGATCGTTGATGTTCCGATTCCCATGGCAGTGGCAAAGAAATGCCCTTCCTCGTCAAAGCCAACATCGGTTTTACCACTAGGGCAAAATTCGGGATCCACAGTCTACAGTAGGACGCCATCCCTATCAGGGCTCTGACTTCCTTCTGTGTTTTTGGGACAGACATGCCAGAAATGTGTTTTATTCCTTCAGGTGTCAATCTTCTCCCCTCCTTTGACAGGAGGTAGCCTAAATAGGCAACCTCCTGGCAACAATATTGAAATTTCTTAAGTGAAGCTTTGTGACCATGTTCAGCTAAATGAACAAGCAACAATATAGTGCCTTCTTTACAAGCTTTCTCAGAGTCTGCAGCTAAGAGCAAATCGTCTACATATTGAAGCAGCGTGCAAGTAGGTGGCAGTTCAAGGGTGTCGAGCTGCTCTTTTAAGGCTCTACTATATATACTAGGACTTTCAGTGTACCCTTGAGGTGCCCTTGTGAATGTAAATGAGCGTCCCCCCAAGGTGAACGCAAACAAATACCTGCTCTCCTTGTGTATCGGAATACTAAAGAAGGCATTTTTCAAATCTACGACACTGAAGTGCGTAGCCGTAGCAGGGATCATTGTTAAGATTGTTGTTACATCTGGCACTATTGGAAATTGTGGGGCCACTACCCGGTTAATAGCACGAAGATCTATTATAAACCGGTACGGAATTGCATTGTCGCCTTTCTTATATACCGGTAGGATCGGACTATTACATAAGCTACCTGTAATCTCTTCGATCACTCCACGATGTACAAAATCGGAGACAATGCATTTCAAAGCGCGCTCGCCCTCAACTGAAATTTTATATTGCGGAATGCGCGGCAGTTTAACCCCATGTTTCAATACTATCTTAACGGGCTCAACGTGCAATATTCCGACATCATTGTCGTCTATTGCCCACAAACATTCTGGGACAATACCGAACTCGGGAGGTAGAGGTCGGGTCAAGTACTGGGAGTTAAAAGGTTGCTGTGGTGAAACTGTCAATCTTATTCCGTCAGGGGTACAATGGATCACTGCATTCAGTTTCTTCAACAAATTCAACCCCAGCAAGTTTTCTCCACAGTTTGAAGTAAGAAGAAAAGGGCACTGGTCTGTAAAAGGGCCCAAAGAAACGGATACCGGCGCAGAGACCGGACAAACAGTTGGTATACCAGAGAACCCTATAGAAACGTTTGTTTGCCCTGACAGGGGAATGTTTGGAACCCGAGAATGGTCAATGGAGCACTTCTGCGCTCCAGTGTCGATCAAGAACTGATGTTTCCTATTCCCCACCAATAATTCAACATAGGGGCCCTTCTGAATAACGGGAATAGGTAAAGGTTCCAAACGCTGCTTCGGGCAATCCTAGTAAGGCAGAACTTCATCAAAGGGAAGTTCCTCAGAAAGATAGACGGCGGAAGGGTGATCAAATATATTTCTTGAGTCCATACTCGAAGTCTGATTTTCCTGTGAAAAAGGTTGCTGGGGATCTCGTAGAAGCTGACCTCTATCAGGACCCCCTGCTCCAGGGCGGCCCCATGGTCGCCTACCCATACCTCCGAATGTGCCTCCTGACCTCTGACGGAGGGCAGGGCACTGTGCTCGCCAGTGACCTTCCTGGCGGCAATAAGCACACTGATTAATATTAATAGAATTTAGAGGAGTATTTCCTCTTGGAATGTACTGACCTCTAGTTTGTGTCGTACCTCCTCTGGGGTGCCTGACAATTTGCTGCAACAATACCTTAGTCTTTAGGTCACCCCTTCTTTTTTCGATTTTCTCTTTCTCGTTATTAACCCGATTTTCATAATACTGAGCCATATGCAAAACCTCTGACTGAGATTTTGCCTGCCAAGCGCTCTCTGAGGACATAATTTGTGACTGGATGTCGGGCAACAATCCACGCACAAATTTGTCCACAAACAACCTCTTCCCCGACTCTGTACCCAAATCCTGTCCACTGAAGTCGGAGAACACCTGTTCAAACCTATTAAAGAATTCAGAGGTACCTTCAGTTTTTCCTTGGACACAGGCCGTAAGCTTGTCCCAAATAATCCTTTTTTCTGGAATTATAGTTTTCAATTTGGCAACTATTCTATCAGGTAAAGTGAGTATTACCTGGGGTGGTTTCTCACCAGCTGGTCGTTCCCCATCTATTCTAGTTAGATTTACCCATGTATCCCCTAACCCCGGCACATCATCTACCGTCCGTACCTGCTTCCATACATCAACAGGTAAAAGCACTGGAAACAATAAATCCATGTCACTTAAGGTGAACACGGAAGACTGCAAAACGGATTCTATTTCTTTATAAAACCCTGTCGGGTTCTTCCTAATATCAGGGACTGATTGTCTGATCGTGTTCACTTCCTGTCGAGAGAACGGGACGTGAACAAACTGTGATACGTAATGTGCTGGGATATCCACCGCGGGAGCACCAGTCGCCGCGTTGGCGGGGATTTCTACTTTTGGGACAAGGGTCGGAGGGACCTCTCTCATAGGCAACTGAGATATAGGGACCTCCGACCGCTTACTGAGTAATAAGGCCAAATCAAGCGCTAAAGCAGCTGTGGAAGTGTCAGGCGAAAAAGCTCTTTTACAAATACCTAATAACTCTGTGGGGCAACCAACCTTCTTTCTTATACATTCTTCCTGCAAGTGCTGTACCATCACTTGAATTACCTTCCTTTGCATTTCTACCGTATATTGACTATATGTATCGTATACCTCATCCGGCGGTATTGATGAATCCGAGATCCATCGAACCGCATCTCTAGTACAGATCCGTACTTCCTCGGGTGCTGATCTTCGGCACGAAAGGAACCGTTTCTGCATATATATCCTATCGTCCTCATCATCCTCATTTTGTAATCTTTCAAAATCCTGTCTAAACTCAAACAATCTATCAACATGTCCATATACTTTCTGTTCGGTATCCCTTGAGAGTGCCAAAGCGTTCAGATCTCTCACCCCTTGTGGGAGATCCGAAGTCTGCAATCTACCCCACATTACACCTAAATGAATCCCCAGTCCTTCAATAAAAACGTTTTTCTCGGGAAAATCGTGCAAATTAGATAATGTTGAAAATACCTTAGTTTGATCACCTTTTTCCATGCAATGTTTAGCCCAAGCAAATAGTTCCTGTTTCCTGCCCGCAGGAACAGTACTACGAGTCACTATCCCCGACCCTGCACCAGGATCTGATTTAATAAACACAGGACTCCCCGAAATCGAAAGTGTAGGTGAACCTAACATGGGTGCAGGGGAAAGAGGTAAAGTAGCAGACGAAATAGACGGAGGAGCGACAACTAAGGAACTAGGGGTAGTAGGCTGTGTAAGAGGAGTAGGAATAACGATAGGAGCAATAGCAGGAATGGGAAGAGCGCCCACAACAGGAGCATACGGAGGTGGCGCTGAAGAATCAGGCCTCCGTTCGTTTAATATTTTCTCAATAAACTCCTCGGAAACATGGAAATCTTTAGAAGGAAAAATTTTCTGGACTCCGAGCGAAAAAGCTCTGTCCATTTTCTGGGTTTCATCTAATCGTTTTTCCTTGTCATATAACAATGCCTTTTCGGCATTCGTTTTATGACGTCGTGCATGTTTATCCCTACTTTTAAGCTGCTGTAATGCTTCCTTTTTCCAATTTTGTAACACATCAAAGGCTGCTGGCCTAGCCTTCTTCTTAAGCAAAATCGACTCTAAGTATTCAATACGGGGGATCTCAAAACTACCATTGATTGGCCACTGAAATTCGGAGGCATTTCTGGTCTGTCTGTGCCAAATGTCATTAAATACAATACTACCAATGCCATACTTACAGTACATAGTACACGCCGGCGACCCCTCCTGTGGTGCCGGACGGCTAAATTCCAAAGATTGTCGATCGCTGCGGAATAGAGCCCTAAAACAGCTAGACAATTTCCCAGGCATTTCTCAAAGAATTGGTGTTACCTGGTCCAATAATTGTGTCTGCAGATACAATACGCCAAATTCAAATTGTCAGGGTTAAATTAAGAGCCGGGTCACGACTACACCTGACCAAACCTAAGGAGGACCGTACGGTTTTCAAAGGACTTCAACTAACAAATTTTACCTGTGTTCAGTGGTTTCGGCAAATCTGCCCGCCTCGGATTTGGACCCTCGTCAAGATGCCGTGTCAGACCGCACGACTATCGCCCAAGGATCGGATCGTGCAGCGCTGCCGAGGTATCGCGTCTCGATCGGTCGGGCCCGCAGAATCACACCGTCCGATCCCGATTCGATAGTCTGCGTCAACCTTCAATGATCCGGCATCAATCTTGAGGGTCCCTATTTGGGCGCCAACTGTGGAAACAGAGAAATTGACATGAGGCCGGGAAGCCCAAATGGAAACACACCAACACAGGTTACAAAGGACCATATAAAGCGCTTTATTTCAAAGTTACAAAGTTACCAAGTTATCAAGGTCAATTGACATGCGAATAGCTATTCGGCCCTCTGACTAACACACGAACCTTCAACGTTAGGTTCGCACTGAAAGTGGGAGAGACCGATCATCGGGATGCTTGGGTTTTTATACATTTAGTACTGCATTGGCCAGCCCTCCTACAAGTTAACCATTTCTGGAACCATGGCTAGGGTTCGTAGCCAGGTCGAACATACAATCTCCATATATTAGATCGGTTCCGCTGATACAGTTACATATTTACACCTAGGTTAAACAGAGGACAGGGTCTTAGTTCATGACCCTAACAAGTAGCCTGCGGACATATTATTCATTCACGTGTGCGGAGGTCACCATGGCCGAAGTCTTACTCGCAATGTCATTCGGCCTCCATTTTGTGATTCGGGGTGACTTCCACACTGCAAGAATACCTAAAATGGCGGCTAGATCCAAGATGGCAGCTTACACGATACATTAAGGTCAAGACCTTGCCGCGGAACCTATGTTCACAAGATTCTTTAGACAGCTTGGCGTAGGCCAACATACATTTAAACAATGCGATTGGGGTCACAATATTATATCGATTTCCACACAGTGGTGTTTGAGAATCGGGTGTCCTTGAGTAAAGGGGTTGTCTTTCAAGGGGTTTGGAGAAAGGTTCAATTTCAAGACAGACTGTTATTGGCTTAGACAATGCTGATGGCTCCAAGTAACAAGAAATGCATACCATGAGCTCGGTGTGGGGTTTGAAGAGCACAGTGTCTAAGTAGTATGTAGAAGGCTAGTGGTCCATGCAAGGAGAACTGCTTATTGTTTGGTGCAATCTCATGTGTAGCCATCTTAGATTATTTGACCCACTGTTAAAAGGGATGACCGACAAATTAAATAAAGCATACATGAAGGCAGAGGTTGGGGGTCTCCCCCTGTGAGGAATTCGACCATCCGCACAGGGAGTGTGCACTCGCCCAAGCTGTTTTGATATTTCTTTTAAAGAAATGGAATATTGGTAGATAAACCTCTGGGAAATGTGTGGGGCCAATCCACACACATTTCCCAATGCTCACCGCACAACAAACACATAGTCAAGTGTACTCTGGGGGACACAGCCTACCGGCGCAGTGCTCGTGTCATGTTCAGCTGGAATGTGACAGCCATGGGTACATCAAAGCATCTTAAGAAGGGACAAGATAACACCTTCCTCCGGCCTTGGCCAGCATAATTAAAATATCAAAGGCTCCATGCATCCTCCCTGCCTATTGTTAAGTTCTGTGTGGTGGCAGCACATACCGATGACAGTTAATTGAAGCAGGCTTGCGAAGAGGCCTGTTCACAGATCTAAAAAAAGGGCAGGAAACCCTGATGCCATCTTGATATGCAATGTGTCAGCTTAAAGCTAGCTCCCACCCCTCTGTATGAAGGGCATTAATTGTCATATCTGGGACAACTGTTTACAGTAGGCAAACCCTGCAGGGCGACACCCTTTCAGAGGGACGAAGTATGTTATTTGATGGAGACAGAATGTCTGTTCTCAACACAAACTTCAAGGGAGACCTGCACTTTGATCAGGAGTCACAGAGAGCTCAATTAACCAGGGAGACACTTTGATCCACAACAGACAGGAAGATGGGTGGGGCTTAGTAGCACATGTTGTTACTCCTTACCTTTCTTGTTGCAAAGCACTCTGGTTATGACCTCACACATAACAGAAGATTGTTGGTGGGGACCCAGGATTGGTCCATTAAGGCAGGCTTAGCATGCACCAATGACTGGGGCCCATTTGGCTTTAAAAGAGGGTTGAGCCCCTCTTTTGGTAGATCATCTGACAACTTTGAAAGGACTAATTTCGACTCTGGCTGAAGGTACAGTCTTCCTTATAGCTTCCGCCAGTGAAAGAAGGACAGGATTTCGAAGAGGGAAGCCATATCCCTCCCCAAAACATCTCCCAGGGAACAGAGGGAGATACCAGGCTCAGAGGACCCGTCCAGCAGCTCCAAAACCGGTACCCAGCCAGCACATAGCGTGTCCTGATAGGTTCTGCCAGAAAACTTCCTAGGTGGGAAGTGCCAGAGAGTCTCTGAACAAAGGGCAAGGCCATTGCTTGCAAACACTCTCCTCATCTTTGGGCCGTCTGCATTAAGAACCATACGAGCCCTGCAAAGAAGCTATGAGGAGTGCCACAACAAGCATCAACCACCGTCCATCTTTTAGACATTTTTGAGGCAGTCGAGCCCTCAAATCACGACCTGCTGCACCACTGACTGGTGTCACACTGCAGTCACTAAAGCCGTCCGAGACGCTTTGATTACCATTCCAGATCCGCCAACCAGCACAGAGACAACGATTCTTGACCCCGAGCTGCCGTGTAGGCAAGCCTGCAACCGTCCGTCCATCCTAGCTTGCCCAACTGCAGCTGTCTCCTGTCTTGAACTCTGTCGCAGGAGCTGCAAAGCATCCTGGAACCGACTAGATGCTGTTGAGCATCAAGATCATCTTCTAAAGCACCAGGTACATTGTGGCTCTGTCCCCCTGATCCTTCTCTGAAAGGCCCATAGTAACATTTACGACCCCTTGTTCCTTGGTGCTGAAACCAAATAACCTTGAACAGTTAAGACTGATTGATTTACCGACTACCCTCCTATCAGTATCCAGAGTGCATCCTCTGTGTTCCTTTGCAGGGTGGGTTGTATTTTGTAGTATGCTAGAACTGTCTGTTGTAATATTAATAAAGTAGACATTTGTACACAACCTTGACTGGACAGTCCCTTTTATCATTGGGTAATAATTGTATTTACGCTGTATTGCAACTAATTAACGATCCACGACCTTGCGCAGATAAGCCTGCTGTTCCGCCCACGTTACCAAAATTGGACAAGGAGGTTTATAGTTCACTTGTGTTTCCAATCTATTCGGATCCCTTCTGGTGTACTAGAGGTGTGGGGCACATTGAAGGTTTAGAAACCAATATTATATTATAATAATATTATATGATTATAATATTATATTAATCAATCAATTATGCTTCTCTACTGCTCTGAATCACCACCATAGTGCTCTCAAGGCACCCATCCTTGTCCTAGATTTGTGGGTGTATTGTGTCCCTACCCAGCGATCGCCAGCCCTTAGTCTGCTGAAGGAAAATAAAAATAGATGATTAGAGATGGATGAGGTATAGAAAGGATAGTAGGAAGAATCAGGCTGGATGCATGAGGGGTTCACGCTATCCTAAGTATATGAAACGTATGATTGACCAGGTCACCTGTAGGATAGGCAATGACTTTTAAAGCTCTACAGACGTTGGCTGCTAAGCTCAAAGACTACAAAGTCCAAATATAAGAACCTACTCCTGTTGGGTTTACCACTACAAAATGCCATGCCATGGTGATGAAATATGTTCAGACTGGACCCACCAATATGTGAAGAATTAAGGCAAGTGAGGCATAGACTACCCCTCCCTTTGACACTGGTAAGTAATAATAGTGGTGACACCGGCGGTCCAGATTCAACAAATAATCTGTTGGTCAGGTACTTGTTTCAAAACTGGTTAAAACACACATTTATTCCAAATATGATCAACAAAAGTGAAAAGAACGGATTATGACAATCATTTTGATGTCTTCAACTCATACAATTATTTCATCGTTGGTCAAAACATCAATTTTGTGAGGTTAGTAGCATATGACTTTGGTGCATTGTTTTACTTCAGTACACTCATGGCAAGTCGTCGCCACCAATATGCGCCACTACCATGTAGGAAAACTCATAATGCTGCCTTCACCCTAGATGCCCAGTGAAATCTTCCATGCCAGAGTGAATATGTGTCCTCACTGGACTCACCAATGTGAGCCAGTACCATGTAGTAACACTCCTCATACTGCCTTCGTCCTTGATTCCCAGTAACAAATAACATGCCATGGTAAATATGTATGTCCAAAATAGAACAGCCGCTGTGGGCCAGTACCACATAGGAATGCTCATTAAGCTGCATTCCACCTTGAAGCCCAGTAAACAATGCCATACCACAGAAAATATGGTCAGACTGGACCAACCAATGTGGGCCAGTACCACATATGAACACCCAATATGCTGCCTTCACCCTTGATGCCCAGGAAATAATGCCATATCACAGTAAAGAAATGTCCAGAATGGGCCCACCAGTGGGGGGTAGTACTACATAGATATACACTCATGATGTTGCGTTTACCCCTGCATTTATTTATTTATTTGTAAAGCGCATCCGGGCCCAAGGGCAACTGGGCGCATAGGGCAGGTAATGGTTACATACAGTACAGGTAATAAAGCTCAACAGGAATATATACAGGTTATTACTGGACATCACCTTAATGCCTAGAAAAACCATGCAATTGTATAGTAACAGCTGTCATCCCTTACACAACCTCTTCAACCCTCCTACGCCTCTAACACTGCAATCAGAGCCCCTGCGCACAGGTATCAACATTCACACAGCATCATTCATTCTTCATTCACTCTCACAATGACACACACTGATCACCCATACAGCATTCGTCTGCTTTCTCATTTACATGTACACCCAAACAACATACACTCTCTCATTCACGCACCCACTTACAAACACAAACTCATAGATGCACACACAAAGACATTTACTTTAATTCTTAACTTCAACCTTCCTCCGGATTCCAGTCCACACAGCCTGGCCGTGCATGCTATGAGGGACCTCTGACTTCTTTGCTGAATACAAGCGGAACCAGGACGCCCAGATTCCTGAGGATTTGGTGCGCTATACAAATAAAATACAATACAAGAGAGTGCCTGCTGACTCCTGCATATGTGTGGTGGAGCCGGAACAGCTCCATCGCACTGCCCCTCGGCCCGTGGAGGTGCAAGAGTGCCCCTCACACATTCAGGACTGTAGTACCCCAGCCTGCATCCCCAATGGGCTATGCAAGGCCGGTAGGAAGAAAAATGCCCCCGGCCTTGCATGGCTCATTAGCCATGCACACTGGCGTACTACTGAGGGATTGCTCAGTGTTTACACTTGACTGGTGCTGCTCCTCCATAATCACGAGGGTACTGGCAGGTCAACGTCCCCTTTATGGACGAGCCATCACTGTCGAATAGTATTCTTGGTGGAATGGGCAGCCAATGTATTTTTTCTTGGGATTGGGGAGATATAGTCCCATTTGTTGGTTCTGGTGATTATGTGCTGTACACGCATGACAGCTTTTATGGCGTGAGGTAGCAACCCCAGCGAGGAGGGCATTGCCGCTGTCTAGCTGTGAAATCACAAAGGACTCCAATTGATGGAGAAAGGAGTGGGTCCTGTGGAGGAGCTCTAGATGGTACCTGGAGGTTTGAGATCGTTGTGTGATATGTTGGTGAAAGCGTACATCACTATCATGAAAGAACCGACGCAATGTTGCTGATGGGGCCAGTGCTTTTAATTCCATTTTATTTAGCCATGTTATGGGTGGCCTTATTTTTCAAGGGTTGCCAAGTTCTTAGGTTGCTCTTCAGACCGGCTCTTGTAATCCAGGTTTTGATGGTTGAGAGCTAGACACTGGGCTGTGAGATGTCCTGTGAACAATTTGCCGCAATATATCGCTGTGTGTCAGCCGCATACTGTGAATGGTGAGGAGTGATTCTAGAAGATATATTGAAGATGAGCAGGGAGAGGATGAAACCGTGAGGGACTGCGCTTGAGACAGAGTGTTGCTTTGATCTGAAATTACCCATCTGGACTGATTGGTGCTTGTTAAATGGTAGAAGATGAGCCATCCAAGGGCTTTGCCAGTGAATCCCATTCTGTCTGATAATAATTTGATTAACAAAGTGGGAGCCACTGTGTCTCAGGAGGTTAGCTCAGGGGCAACGCGTTCACTTTAGAAGCAAGGCGACACAGAGCAACACAGGTTCGATCCCCAGGTCCGCGGTTAGATATTAAGCGCGTTATAAATAACCTATCATCATCATATGTTGAAGGCAGCAGATCTAGAATGACTGGGAGGAAGGAGTCAACTTTTTCTTTAATATAATAACTTGTATGGTTGTTGTTCTTGTGCTATTATTGTCATCAGAAACCAGACAGTTTGTCATGTATTTCCCTCTGCTGTCTGGAAACCCTTTGGGTTATCAATGAATCAATCCTGTGGCTAGAGGTGGACAAACCAGGTGCAGCTGGCACTAGCACGGGCCAAGTGACTGGCTCAAGCTTCTGTAGTGTTTCGAGCCGCTGGTCATGGAAAAAGGAGCTGTATCCCCACCTGCTCACATAGAGAGAGAAAAAGCCTGACGAGTTGGAGGCGGGCAGCGTCTGCCTGACCACACAGACCGCAAACCCCCTCCCACAAGATTTAACCCTTTACCCCACTCCCACACACAGCTTCTTTAAAAAAATTCGGTATTTTTCGTTATTTATGTTTTGTTATAAATGCATGTGTTCTTTTTTCCCGTTTTTAACAGTGTATACCGCAGAAGGCTATCTATTCTTTCATTGAGTGCGTATTATACACCTGAAAACGTAGAACCACTGCAATGCAATTAAAATACAGCTGCATAAAAGTGACTGGAGGAAGGCCATCAACGCTGTCTTTCTTTCATGGCACGATCTTAAATACTTCCCCAGAGCAATGAGCTGAAGAGGTGACTGGTACAGCTGCTCTACAGGGGGGAATGGGAGACCCGCCCCCTTAAGAAATGTGCAGCTTCCTTTAGTCTTGACTCTCCTATAATTGGACAAGACTGCATCTCTGCGCCAATGTGGGCCACTTTCATGACTAAGAGCTCTGCACGCTGGCAGTTCTACCCAATGGACCAATGTGCTTTACAATGGACCCTCTCCAATAACTTTTCCCAAACTGATGTGGCCGAAGAGACTTTTCAATCCGTTCTTTATGAAAAGTCACTAATGTGGACCACTTTGTTTTCCAGGTCCAGAACTATTTTGTGGTCCAGACCAACTCTGTACCGGGGAATGGTTTATAGAGAAATGGGATTGGCTGTAGGACAGCGCTAGCCAGGAATGATGGCTCCTCTTCTGGCTGCATGCTGTATGTTTTGCAGATTTCTCGATAGTACTGATTGCTCCAGAGGCGAATACCTTTTGTATGGGGAAGGCGGCAGCTCATCCAAGCAAGTGGGGGGCTGAAGGACATCAAGAAGCCTCGGGACCTGCAGGATGATAATCAAGAGGAGGTGGACAGGGGGGTAGGTAGGTCTTGAAGGAAGTTAAACCTTAAGGGCCTTATTTAGCCAGTTCTTCGACTGGAAATACCGCAAGCGGCAATTACAATTCCATGTGGTATTTCTGAATGGCTGCAAGCATTATTATTCTATTTTTTTTAAAAAATCAATTCCCCTCTCATTTTGAGGATGGAAATCGTGTGACTACAGTAGCAGCGTCCACTTGTACTCTCAAAAACATGTTAATGAACTAAAGGGCCACTCCTGACCTTTTTGCGCATCACGTGGCCAAGGTGCGGAGAAGGTATAATCAGAGACGCCCCTTTTCTTTCCCTTTCTTTCCGCCTTTAGATGTCCCCAAGGTCCTCTTATCTGCATTCCTGCATAACATCTCTGGCTTAAGTAATACATAAAAGAAGGAATGGGAGCGGGGGTGCTGTGACACTACTGAGGGGAGCTCTGAAGCAGCAAGGGCCCCCAATACCCACTGGGTCCTGAAATATGGGGTAACCAGGAACCATCTTTAATCCTAAACCCTAAATCTGGATTGCAGATGCCACCACCTGCACAGGCTCTCTACTATATAATGTGTTTGTTTCAATTGACCAAACTGGGGCAGTCAGAGAATGAAAAGTAGTCCCCTGTGATGGCAATGACCCTTGTGCCTTCATTGTACTTAAGGGCATGTGAAGCCATCTCCAGAACTACTGGGGAGGACGGGCCCAACAGGAGATGCATCTACAGGAATGCAATGGTGGCCCGATGAGCTGACGCACTCAAAGGTTGGGACCTCAGACATTGGGTACGCCGAGGAACATAGGCTTCACGATGGACAGAGTTGTTCGAAGAAGTGGTTTCCATAATGAAATCAAATATTGCAAATTCTCAAAAGAGCATGAAATTGTGGTTGGATTTAGCGCAGTTAAACAACTCCATAAAAACGTCCTAAAAGATACAATGAAGAGAACCCAAAGAGCGCCATGGGCAGCAAAGCACCTCTTTGGATGAAATCTGAGTGATAAATGCAATCGGGAGAGTGAGGACAGCAAGACAGACATCTGGGTAAATCTGGGTAAAATATACAACACAATCCTCTGGGGAGATGCTCCACTCTGAGCAGATGGTAAGCACAGGGCTGCAATGGACAAGCCTTTTGCGGGAGGGAGATCCTGGTACATTTATTTCATCTTTGATGACGTCTCACTCCCCTGGCCAAGACGATCTATGTGCTATGTTGCTGGGCTCAGGTCTTGTGCCAAGAGATATAATCGGGTGGGATAACACTATCCCTGTGGCACCAGAGCATTTTACTTCCTATCTTAGAAAGGGGACAAGAAGCATTGCCTGACTAGCTGCCATTTTATTGCCCTTCTCCATGATACAGGCAAGCTTGTTGCCAGGGCCGGCATTAGGGCAGGGCGTGCCATGCGACCGCCCAGGGTGCCATAGCCACCAAAGGCGCCATTAGCCCCCAGCCACGCCAGCTCGGGGGAGTCTTTCAAGGGCTCCCTCGAGCTGGCATAGTGGGAGAAGGCACGGCAGGCACCCTTTTGTTATTAAATGCGCCTGCAGTGGCGGGGAGCATTTAATAACAATAGGGTGCAGATGAAAAGCATCAGCACCTTATTGAGATGATTACCTCACTGCTTCGATGTGGGAGCGAGGTGGTTTTCATTAGAATAGGGTTCTCATGCATTAGCATGAGTGCCCTATTCCAGTGATTAACTCCCTGCTCAGGTGCCGGAGCAGGGAATTAAAAAAGAATTGCCCCGCACGCCCCTGGTCAATGCGGGGAGTAGAGGGTGCCAAATTCTTATTAAACCGCCCAGGGACTGCCGCCGCTAAGGACACACTGCTTGTTGCTAATATACTGCAGGGGTCTGCAATCTTTGGCTCTTCAGATGCTTTGAACAACAACTCCCATAACCCCTCAACATTGACTATGCTTACTAGGGTTAATGGGAGTTGTGGTGCAAAACATCTGCAGAGCCAAATGTTGCAGACCCCTGTATAAGCATCCAGTGCTGAAGAAAGGGGTGTGATCCCTTTGACACGTACTGGTTTTGGACCTGGTCATTCTACATCAATAAATGCCTTGGTTCTGATGCGTTTATGATATGATATGGCATTTATAATGCGCCTGTACACAAGTGTTTTTAGGCACGAAAAGACAGGAAACAAGGAAGGACAAAATAACGATCTTACTAGGCCTTGTGTAATTCAGATCGTGCAAGTGGGGGGAAGGGGAAAAGTGCCAGGGGGGAAGGGAGGTGCAGTTTACTCACAAGTGCAGGCAGTGGGTGGCTCATAAGTGCAGAGAGAAGGGACTGTAGGGTTGCAGATAGAGACCCTTAAGAGCTGGAGAGCCCGGAGGCAGTGCGAGGGAAACTGGATATGCAGTACACTGGGCCCGAGTTCAGAGGGTGACCAGGTGACCAGTGCACGGAGCAGTCAGGTGCATAAGCAGGCGAGAGGAAGAGAGAAAGCGGAAGCGAAAAGGAAGATCTTGAGTTGCTTCCGGAACCGGAGGTGGTTCTGCTTACGTTTGAGAGAGGCAGGCAGGCTGCTCCAGAGGGATGCACCAGCCGAAGAGGTAGATCTGCCCCAAACTCTCTGCTTGGAGAAGCGTCTGACCATCAGAGAGTTGGAGGTAGATGAGTGTAGAGCTCGAGAAGGAAGACGTTTTGGAAGAAAAAGCTGGAGGTAGAGTGGTGCCAGGGCCCAGAAAGCCTTGTGAACAATGCAGAGGATCTTGAAGTTGATCCTTGCAGCCACGGGGAGCCAGTGAAGGGATTTCAGAGCTGGAGAGATACGATCCCAGGGCTTGAGGCCAAGAACAAGACTTGCAGTCCTGTTCTGGATACATTGTAATCATCGAACAGTAGAGGAAGGAAGATTTAGAAAGAGAATGTTGCAATAGTCCAGCCTATAAAGGACCGGGGCTCTTGAAACAGTGAGCTTCTGGGGGAAAGTGCGAAAATGAAGAATACCTCTGAGGAGGTGCAGCTGATAGTTTGACTTCTTAGAGACGTTGGAGATGTGAGGAGAGAAGGAGAGGGTGGAGTTGAAGATGACGCCAAGGTTCGTAGCCTCACAGGAAGGAGCAGGAAGAGTGCCCAGCGTGGGATGCCAGAGAGAGAAAGGGAAGGAGGGAGCGAGTGTCCCAATGAGGAGGCTCTCAGTCTTACTGGCATTAAGGCAGAGATCATTTGCAGACCATCATTACTGAATTTCGGCCAAACAGTCTGGTATGAGAGAAGAAGCAGAGGTGGCTGAGGGGAGCCTGAAAGAGAGCGGAGTGTCATCCGAACAACATTGAAAATTGGAGGAGAAAGTAGCCATACGGTCGGCAAGAGATGCCATGTAGTGGTTAAAGAGCCAGAAGAGAGGTTAGCACCACAAGTAGAGAGAGCAAATAGAAGAGAGGAAAGACCCCAGTTGGACCTGAGAGGGGCAGTCAGTGAGAAAGGAGGTCAACCAGGCCAGGGCCTGATCAGTCATTCCAAGGTTGTCCCCGAGATGATTGAGCAGGATGGCATGGTTGACCGTGTCAAAAGCAGAGGATAGACCAAGTAGAACGAGGACAGAAGGCAGATTAGGGTCAATATTGGACAATGCAGGGTCCTCAGCTCCATTCCATATGTTTTTGTGTGGCCTTTACTTTGGAAGTTGATAAAGTTAACCACATATTTTAATGGGCTTAATTTGCTGGTTGCGGAATTGATATTGTTACATTGGAAATGATAATGGTCTTGTATAGGGACAGCTTGGTTAGCAGAAGACTACATAAGCATGACACGCTGACAAGCAAAATCCAGACAGACGTTGGCTTGAAACCAGGATGCTTTCTTGCACCCATATTGTTCAACATCGACCGGGCTTCTCATGTTACAGAAAAGAAGGATTGAGTTAGCCAGGCACAGTATAACGCGACGTGTCAACCCTGGGTCCGCAAAAAGGTTGATGAATGCTTTGAATGATTACTGCTGGGGAAATGGTGTACTTATTCATTTCCAATTCCTGTTTGCATCCTCCAAACAGCTTCTAATAAATCAATTCCTTTGTTTACTGCAGCACTTAAACATTCTTTTTTGACAGCAATATTCCCGAGCCCCTTAAACATGCAGTGATCTCTCCTCTACTGAAAAAGGCACATCTTGATCCAACAATAGCGGAGAATTACCGCCCTATTTCACTGCTTCCAGTTCTTATGAAACTGATGGATTTGATTGTAACCCCCCCAGCTATCTGCCTTTCTTGAATCTAACCCCTTTCTCAATTTCTTTCAGTCCGGCTTCCGCCTCTGTATGGGAACGGAATCGGTTACGGTTGCGCTGATGGACGACATTGCCCTGCTTCAGGACTGCGGAGAGGTGGGAGATTTGATTCACTTTGACCTATGTGCAGCCTTTGGTACTGTTGACCATCAGAACCTGCTGCAGTGTCTTCAGGGGGCAGGAATTTCAGGCTCTACGCTGAGGTGGCTCTCCTCCTTTATTTCATCTCTTTTCTTACAGCCTTGAACTGTGCGGTTCCTCAAGGGTCTGCTTTGTCTCATTTATTTTTGTATGCTGACATGCAGATTCTTTTTATCTCAACTTACCATCATCTGATCCTCCCCACAAGCTGAAGGACTGTCTATCTGCGGTCGGTGATTGGATGGCCAACAATTGGCTTAAGCTCAATGGAGATAAAACAGAGGTCTTGCTGGTCTGGCTCAACAACATGGGACAGCTCTGGACCTGTGAGTATTGGCCAACTTCCCTTGACCCTTGCCCCGGACCCCACTCCGATAGTGAAGAGCCTAGGGATCAAACTAATGATAGGCTCTAGAGAAGCCCAAATCTCTGCAGTTTGCCAACTTGGCTACAACAAACTAGAAGTACTGAAAAAAGTCTTACCATTCCTGACGCCGGAGTCTAGGACAAAAATTGTGACCGTTTCCATCATGGGATCCCTAGACTACTGCACCAGCATTTACCTTGGCCAACCTGAGGCTCTATTACAACGCCTACAGACTCTCCAGAATGCAGCCGCGGGCCTTGCTCTTGGAGCTCCTAGACTAACACACTCCCAAGACTTACTCCGCCAACTTTACTGGTTCCCTGTTCGGAGGCAAGTTTAACATTCTCTGCCTCATTCATTGTGTCACCTGTGAGGCTGAGGAAGCATTTCTACGATCCAGGCTTATGCCCTTTAAGCCCAGACGGCTTCTTCGCCCAGCTAATCAATCGTTGCCATACATTCCCAAATTCCGGTGTGCCGGAGCTGGAGGAAGATCCTTTACGGCACTTGCTCCCATGCTCTGGAACGCTTTGCCGCCCGGGCTTCCTAATATTCCAGAATATCTTCTTATTCAAAAGAAACTGAAAACCTATTTGTGTTAGCCCTGTTTGTTTGAAGTGCCTCTCTTTCTTTCACTCCTTCTCAGTGCCTTTATGCCTCTCTGTCGCTCTTTGTGCTCTATAAATGTTCATACAATACAATAAAAAACAAAAATCAAGAGTGTGTGGAGGTCAAACCAAAGAGCAAAGTCGTGCATTGCGTGTCACGAAATCGAAGCAGGTGCTGCCCAATGCTATATTGGGATCATTCCTACATGCCAACATTCTGGAGCACCAGGAAGGGAGATTTCAAAACAGAAAGTAGGAGAAATGGATTTCCCCATAGGATTGCATTTGGGTAAGAAATAATTTGGGCGGGAGAAAGTAAAAGTAAAAGATCACATGAGAAACGAATACATTAATCAGCTAAACTGATGGCCTTTTGTAAGTCTTTGATATTGAGTTTTCCCTTCTCCATCGGTTTTCAGTATATAAGAGGAAATGTTCCCTTTTTGACACACTGGTCAGATATTTGGGACCCAGATATTTGGTCGGACCTCAGTATAACCCAAAAGTAGGATTGTTTGATTGGCCCTCTGCCTGGCAGCAGCAACCCCAGCACAGGCTGCCCGTTTAGAGCCGGGCATCACCTCAATGGAAAGAGACGCCTTGAGAGTATATAAATGGATTTCTGTGGTAACATATGCTTCGGTGAATCTTGGCTTTCTTGTAGAAATATTGAAAGAAATGTTAGTATTGTAATGTTTGTTGAATTAATCTAAATAAAGAGGAGAAAAATAAATATTGAAAGAGGCCCTATATTCACTTCCCGTTCTTTGGGGATAGACAGTTTATTAATGGCCGGGGTAGAATGGATAGCACAGAGCGCATTAAAAAGTTAATAATTTGTAGAATACACAAAATATCTGGATGATTTAAAAACCCCTTGGCACTCTATTTGCCCACTTCTATACCATGTAAGGCCAAGATCACATATGCAAATTCGTTTCAACGAGATACCCAGGATGCGGGCATGTGGGCGCTAGAGCTGGAAAACCGTGGGGAATGAGTACATGCAGGTTATATGGAAACCTTAAAGGGCTTGCCAACTTCCTGTGACGGATTCAAACACTGAGCGAGGGCTTTTTCTTCTTAGGATAAGATGCGAAATAGAATTGCTGAAAGCAAAGCACTGATGGAAGTGAGGTATTATCATTATTATTATTATATTATATGATATGATATGGCATTTATAAGGCGCCTATACACAAGTGTTTCAAGGCGTGACAAGGCAAGGGGGAGGAAAAAGGGAGGACAAAAAACAACGATCTTACTAGGCCTAGTGACATTTAGATCGCTAAAGTGCTGGGGAACAGAGAGTGGAGAAGTGCCGGGGGGTGGGAGGATGGACAAGTTCAGAACAAAGGAAACAACAGGAAACAACAAGTAGTGCAGCCAATGGGTGGCAAGTGCGGGTGCTAAAAAGTGCACACAAGTGACTAATAAGTGCAGGAGATAGGACTGTCGAGCTACAGATACAGACCACAAGTGTGGGTTTGCATCTGGACAGGCAGGGACCTGGTCCCAAATTCAGAGGGTGGCCAGGTGACCAGTGTGTGGATCAGACAGGAGATCAGCAGAGGAGAGGAATAGAGAAGGCAGAAGCAAAGGGCAAGTTCTTGAGGTGCTTCTGGAACCAGAGAAGGTTCTGCTCAAGTTTCAGAGAGGCTGGGAGGCTGTTCCAGGGGGAGGCACCAGCCGGAGAAAGAGATCTGCCCCCAACTCGTTGCTTAGAGAATCCACTGACCCCCAAGGAGTTGAAGGTGGAGGAGCAGAGAGCTCAAGTAGGAAGATATTTTGGTAGAGAGAGTTGGAGGTATTGCGGTCCCTGGTCCCAGAAAGCCTTGTGGACGATGCAGAGGGTCTTGAACTTGATCCTGGATGCCACTGGGAGCCAATGAAGAGATTTCAGTGCTGGAGAGATACAATCCCTAGGCTTGAGGCCAAGGACAAATTCACAGTCCTGTTCTGGATGAGTTGGAGAGGACGGAGAGTAGAGGCAGGTAGATTTAGAAAGAGGCTGTTGCAGTTGTCCAGCCTAGAGAGAACCAGAGCAATGGAGACAGTGAGATTCTGGGGGAAAGTGAAGAAAGGATATATTATTATTATAAGGGTATTTATTGAGCGCGGACCTAGCTTGGAGAAGCAACGCAGCACTTTACAAGTCCTAGAGGGAAGTGCAAGGTTAGAAAGCAGAGAAACAAGGGATCAACGCAAGGGAACGGGGCGTCAGCAACAAAGAAGGAAGATGACGGGCAATTCAGCTGCAAGCAACCAGGGGAGGAAAAGGGGAAGCAGAACAACCATTTCTAGGTTAGTTGGGGAGTGGAGGGCTGTGGACCTCTGTGTTAAGGAGGAGAAAATCTTTGAAGACGAAAGTGTGGTTTGCCTTTCTCACTCTTTGTAAAAAAAGTTTTAAATTGATTTTCAAACCTGCAATTAATTAATTTAAATGAAGTATAATTACGTGTATTTGGGCCTCATTAGGAGTGTTGCGGTAAGGCAACAACAGTGCCGCAAGTGCTACCAGCGCCATTGTTACCTATCCGCAATATTCTGAGTTTGCTCGCGGGTGCCGCTCTGGACGCCTGGTCAGACCAGACGTCCAGAGCGGCACCCGCGAGCAGAACAGGATGCTAACAATGGTCCCGTCATTAACGGGACCGTTGTTAGCATCCTCCCCATTCCCATTGAGCCCTATCAGGGCTCAAATGGGAATGGGGACATACCGGGACCGGGTCCCGAAAATGGGAATTACTGGGCCCGCAAGGGTCGGAATGGCCTGGTCATTCCCATTTTTCAGGACCCGGACCCGAGTTTGGGGGCAGCCATGCCAGTAAAAACGGCATGGCTACCTCCAAACTCGTCATGAGGCCCTAAGTGTTTATTTGTAATGTCATTTACAAATCTCACTGGCCATTAATGATGGTTATACTATCTACAGACAAGACAGGACAGGACAGAGGGGCGGAGGTGTGGCCATCATAGCCAAAGACTCCCTTGACATTAGAAGAACACAGGCAGAAATAGGCCTCAACGCAGACTACCTACCCATCAAACTCACAATCTCCCAGAACACTACTATTGCATTCCATCTAGTGTATCGCCCCCCAGGACCTGCCAATGACTTCCAAGAAGCCCTTATCCACTCAATCTCAGACAACCTTAAAAAAACATCCAAAGTCGTGCTGCTGGGACACATGAACCTAGGGCTCAACGACACCAAGGACCACAACGCCCAATCCTTACAAAAGGCGCTTGCTTCGCTAGGATTCCTCCAAGCTATCACTAAAACCACACACATCAAAGGACGCACACTAGATTGGGTGACACAACATAACTGCCTAATCCTCCTCCACGACATATCTCCCATCCCATGGTCTGACCACCACTGCATCAACTTTCACGTCGACGCCTCACCAGAACCGGCAAGGCCCTCCTTCCTTCTGCCGGCATGGCTTTCAAGGAGCTCTAAAAAACTAACCAAGGATTCACTCCTTCCCCATCTGCTCACACCAGCTCTTCAATCCCCCTTCCAGAACGATCCCACCATCCTAGCCAACACATTCAGCCAAGCGATAACCACAGCGGTAGATGCCATCGCACCTCTCACCGCAAAAAAAGCTAAAAAAACCAAACATTCCAACGCATGGTTTACACAAGAACTTGCGGATCTCCGTACTCAGAAGAGAGTGCTACTGACCATTTGGAAAAAGCACCCCTCCGAGACAAACAAAACTGCCTTCAAGTCTATTTCCAAAGACTACAAAATAGCCACTACACAGGCTAAGGCCGACTCATATAACACTAGGATCAGCAATGCCAACTCTGATACTAAGGAAATCTTCGCTATATTCAGGGAATTGGAATCTCCATCCTTACCACCTTCCACCATCACCAAAGATGAGACATGGTGCAACCAAATTCAAGCAGCCATGCTACACAAACTAGATACCCTACACTCCAAAATCCTAGCGCACCAAAAAGCACTATCCGCTCTACTTGACCGCACTAAAGTTCCGTCAGCCCAATCGCCAGACGTTCCAAGTCAAGTACCTAAATTTGAATTCTCGAACATGACTGAATCTGAGGTCATTGCACTCATACAATCCATTAAGCCCTCAAACTGCAAGGGAGATACCTGCCCCGCCCACATTATCAAAGATTGCGCTCCAGCCCTGGCTCCTATCATCACTGCCTTCATCAACGCCTCTTTCCAATCATCGCATGTACCGACCTCTCTAAAAGAAGCTTGGGTCAAACCTCTCCTAAAAAAAACCTCTCTCGACCCCTCCATCCCTGGGAACTACCGTCCCATCACCACCGTCCCTTTTCTGTTAAAGATCTTGGACAAAGCAGCCTACCTGCAGGTTCAAAAGTTTATTGAAGACAACCACCTCCTTGGCCTACGCCAGTCGGGCTTCCGCCCTCGACATGGTACCGAGACGGCACTACTTGACCTAAAAAATCAAATAGATGACCTAAGAGATGCGGGCAAACCAGCTCTCCTCCTGCTCCTTGACCTCTCTGCGACCTTCGATCTGGTCGAACACAAAACGCTATGCCACCATCTCACAAACTCAGCCCACTTCTCCACCAAAGCATGCGATTGTATCTCCTCGTTCCTTCAAGAGAGGGTAATGAAGGTCTTCTCTGACTCCGCTAATGCTATGCCCAGCTCGATCAAATGCGGAGTCCCACAGGGCTCCTGCATAACCCCCACACTCTACAATCTCTTCACGAGGCCTCTCTTCAGGATTCTGGACTCCTTGGGCATCTCATATACAAACTATGCAGACGACACACAGGTCCTCATCCCCCTGCCAGGTGAATACACCACAGGCCTGGACACACTCAACAGGATCTATGCCACCATCCAATCATGGATGGCTGAGAACTGGCTCTGTCTAAACAGTGATAAGACCGAACTACTGCTTGTCGGCTCCCCATCTACACTGGGCAAACTTGACGCCAACTATCAATCTTTCACCGTGGATAATATTCCCATCAGAGTCTCCCAAACCATCAAAACATTGGGTGTATATCTAGAATCCAGCCTCACCATGGACAGACAGGTCAATGCCGTCGCCTCCTCCGCAGCATATCACTCCAAACTCATCAATGCCATCAGGCCCTTCCTATCTCAGCAAAACTGCATCTCAATTGCCAGAGCCATTATCGGCTCCAGACTGGACTACTGTAATGCGTTGTTCATTGGAACCTCCCAAAAAAACCTCACCAAACTCCAGATTGCACAAAATAATGCCTTAAGAGCTGCTACGGGCACCTCACGCAAGGAACACATCTCAGGGATCAGGAGGCAGGTGCACTGGCTCCCCATCAAGGAAAGGGTAGTCTTCAAAAATTTGGCCCTTACACATAAATGTCTGCACGATCAGGCCCCCCCTTATCTGACACAGAGGATCACCAGACAAACAGTCACCAGACCGTCTAGAGTAGCCTATGCTAATCGCATCACTGTCCCGCACACGCGTAGAGTGCGGGCAGGAGGCACTAGCTTCCCTTCTATGGCGGCGACCCTATGGAACAACCTCCCAGCTCAGATTAGATCAATTGATTCTCACACAGCCTTCCGCAAGGCCTAAAAACCCAGCTCTTTGTATAAAAGAGCCTGTCAGTCTAGGTCTGCACCTCCACTATATCACCTAGCACACTCTCTGTTATGCCTCGTGCTACCTAGAAAAGTATATGAGTAACTAACTGTAACTTTCACTGTATACCCGCCGTAACTATGTCATTGGACTGTATATCGTATGTAACCCTGTAACTGAATCTACCTAAGTATACCTTCTGGGGCCGCTTACAGTAACACTCAAGCAAGCCTTCTTTAAATCTCCTTATAGCGCCTCCTTGCCTCTGGGCTGTAGTGCGCTCTACAAATACTAAAATAAAATAAAAAATAAATAAAATGTATGATATAAACTGTATCTAGGTTCCTGTAAAAAAGATTAAATACATGCATACATAATTGTAAAAAAAATGACATTATTTCTGGGAATTTAGCACTTCAACCTCAGTACTTTTGAAATAAGTAGAGCAAAATCACCCAGAAATTGCTAGCAGCTAGTTCATGAAAATGTGTGTCACTGACACGATCATCTTGCTCAGGACACCTAGTAGTCAAATTGTTCTAATATTGAAGTTTTTAATTATTTTAACGAGTAGTAAAGTAGAAATTACACAGGACCCAGCAGGCATGGCCCGTCGTCCATTCCCTGCTCTGTTCAGTGACAGACGTCTTCACCACACCTCTTATCTAAAGCATGTGCCTGACTCCTAGAGGTGGGGCCATTGCACGAAGACTCAACACTCCATCAGTGGTCACCATCTTTACACCCTCCCATGTGCCCCACCGGTCCACCCAGCGTGACGCAGCATACCCAAGGCTCCTTCTGAAGTCAGAAGAGAGAGGTCAATGACCTGATGTTTCCTGCATCATGTAAAGGAGCTAGCGACACAAAAGGTCAATGACCCGCCATGTCCAAAGGTATGCAAGAAAGTATTGAGGGAAATGGAGAGGTCACTGACCTCTTGTTCCGGGGTAGACTGGCCTATAGGGAACTCTGGAGATGTTTACATGGGGTATTACATGTGGGTGAAGGGTGCAAGGGGCTGCAAGATCTAGTTCAGATTTCCAATGCAGACGGCAATAAAACAATGGCGTTGTCAGGGGGAAGGGAGACTCCATTGGTGCAGCAGACCCAGACAAGGGGGAGACCTATTATAGAGGGAGTCTAGGAGGCGCCCAGTCTAGTTTGTCCCTGAACCGTAGTTGTATATGCCACATAATAGCACATATGTACCCACAGAAATGGGGCAGTATATAATTGCACACACAGACAATAAAGACACGACAACTTGTCTTAAAGGCCACAACCAGATTGTTATAATTGAATTAGAGGGTCAGTAGTATGGGGATAATTCCCTTATTAGGAGAACATCAGTTTCCCCCTGATACCATGAGAGTGGCCCACTCCCCTGAGGGAGCCTGGAGGGGTATTTCAAAAAGCACCATCCCCTTTTCCTTGGCCGGCAAAGCATACCATGAGCTTGCCTGCAGTGTACTTTTTACTTTCTCTGACTCCTTAGTACATCAGAATTGTGATTTACCCGGGTCTTACTATAGTAGGAAGCAATTACTAGACCATACCCTAATGTTTGGTACGCTATTGCTCACATCCCGCCGAGCCTAAATGTCCATGGAGGGCGCGGGTCACGGTGAACTGGGGTAAACAATTGTCAACATGGAGATATTCCCTATGGAGAAGCCTACACATTATAAATCCATCAGTCAACTCCTAATCATGAACTGTTTAGCAAGGAACATGTACCATTGTCAAATGTATACCTTTTAATACATGCTTTACAAAATCACTTTTAATTCAATACCCATTTATTCTGCCCACAGAAAAACCTAAAAATAAGTTGGCTGCCGTGGAAATGACAGACAGGTGCACCGGGAGGAGTCCCTCTTCCTTCTCCATGGCACCTAGAACGATTGAGTGGTTTGTGCACAGGGTCCGTATGAGTTGAGGGTGTGACAGCCACTCCCAGAAAATGGTAACCCCCCCTCTTTTTTTAAATTAGTACTCAAAATTTCTGAGCAAATGCACCACCTTACCTACAGAAGTGTGTATGTAATGGTAAGTGCCTCTTCCTCTTCCTGGCCTTTCACTAAAGACATCAGGAAATAGTACAATACGATCGGTTAGATCCTCTTTCTTATTGTTTGTGAGTTCCTGGCATGAGTTGAGGGTGTGACAGCTGCTCACAGAAAATGGTACGCCCCCCCCCTTTTAAATTAGTAATCAAAATATCTGAGCACGCAGAAAGCGGGTATCTGGCGAGGGCCCAATAAACGGACACCTTGCTCGGAACACAGGCTTGTACAGTTAGGCAAAGCCAGGATCCAAGAAACGGGTATTGGCTGCTCACCCCTCTGCAGTGCTAATTTGTTTTTTTTTTTATACAGGATGACTCTAGGCACGTCTCTTTGTACCTTTCATCTCTATTTTCGAAGCATCAGTATTTTTCGTCCATCACTTGGACTTTCTCGCCTATCTGATCGCAGTCTTGCCAGTGTCTTAACTGCTTTTAATGTCCATTCTTTGAAGCGATTCACTTGCTCTTCCTAGTCTCTGATTTACAGGCCGATTCATGTAATTCCTCACAAAAGTGTCGCACGCGGCTGGCGCACAGCGTGCCCGTGCGAATGTCTGCGCCAGCCGCGTGCGATAAAATCAATTTCCGCGCACAGCGTATTCATGGATTCTCGCCTCCAAAAGCGACGTGGCGCAGAGTGGCGCAGCGACCCTGCAGCAGCGCCAGTTACGCCCCCAAGAACGCCCTCGCGCAAGGAAAAGCCATCAAGATCGCAAAACCATTGCAAAGGGCTGCACCAACCCTGTACCAGTTTACCGGACTGGCAAACAGCAAACGCAAAGCGGGGAACGAGTATTACGGGTGTCGGGAACACGCGTGCACGAGAAGTTTCACACGCGATCTGGCCTGGGGGAGCGTGTGCGTGTATTCCAGGGGTGCGCGAGAAGTATTACACGCAAATGGCCTGGGTGCGTGTATTTCAGGGGTGCGCGAGAAGTTCCACACGCGAATGGCCTGGGCGCGTGTATTTCAGGGGTGCGCGAGAAGTACTACATGCGATCGTGAAGTTCCACATGCGATTTGGCCTGGGGGAGCGTGTGCGTGTATTCCAGGGGTGCGTGAGAAGTCTCAAACGCGATTGGGCCTGGGGGAGCGTGTGCATGTATTTCAGGGGTGCGTGAGAAGTTCTACATGCGAATGGCCTGGGTGCGTGTATTTCAGGGGTGCGCGAGAAGTTCCACACGCGATTGTCCTGGGCGCGTGTATTTCAGGGGTGCGCGAGAAGTTCCACATGCGATTGCCATGGGCACGTGTATTCCGGAGGTGCGCGAGAAGTTCCACACGCGATTGGCCTGGGCGCGTGTATTTCAGAGGTGCGCGAGAAGTTCCACACGCGATTGGCCTGGGCGCGTGTATCTCAGGGGTGCGTGAGAAGTTCCACATGAGATTTGCCTGGGCGCGTGTATCTCAGGGGTGCACAAGAAGTTCCACACGCGATTGGCCTGGGCGCGTGTATCTCAGGGGTGCGCGAGAAGTGCCACACGCGATTGGCCTGGGCGCGTGTATTTCAGAGGTGCGCGAGAAGTTCCACACGCGATTGGCCTGGGGGAGCTTGTGCGTGTATTTCAGAGGTGCGCGAGAAGTTCCAAACGCGATCTGGCCTGGGGGAGCGTGTGCGTGTATATCAGAGGTGAGCGCGAAGTTTCACACGCGATTGGCCTGGGCGCGTGTATTTCAGGGGTGCGCGAGAAGTTCCACACGCGATTGGCCTGGGCGCGTGTATTTCAGAGGTGCGCGAGAAGTTCCACACGCGATTGGCCTGGGGGAGCGTGTGCGTGTATTTCAGAGGTGCGCGAGAAGTTCCACAGGCGATTGGCCTGGGGGAGCGCGTGCGTGTATTTCAGAGGTGCGCGAGAAGTTCCACACGCGATCTGGCCTGGGGGAGCGTGTGCGTGTATTTCAGGGGTGCGCGAGAAGTCTCACACGCGATCGGGCCTGGGGGAGCGTGTGCGTGTATTTCAGGGGTGCGTGAGAAGTTCTACACACGAATGGCCTGGGTGCGTGTATTTCAGAGGTGCGCGAGAAGTTCCCCTCCGATTGCCCTGGGCACGTGTATTCCAGAGGTGCGCGAGAAGTTCCTCACGCGATTGGCCTGGGCACGTGTATTTCAGAGGTGCGCGAGAAGTTCCACACGCGATTGGCCTGGGCGCGTGCATCTCAGGGGTGCGCGAGAAGTTCCACACGAGATTTGCCTGGGCGCGTGTATCTCAGGGGTGCGCGAGAAGTTCCACACGCGATCGGCCTGGACGCATGTATCTCAGGGGTGCGCGAGAAGTTCCACACGCGATTGGCCTGGGCGCATGTATTTCAGAGGTGCGCGAGAAGTTCCACACGCGATTGGCCTGGGGGAGCGTGTGCATGTATTTCAGAGGTGCGCGAGAAGTTCCACACGCGATCTGGCCTGGGGGAGCGTGTGCGTGTATATCAGAGGTGAGCGAGAAGTTTCACACGCGATTGGCCTGGGCGTGTGTATTTCAGGGGTGCGCGAGAAGTTCCACACGCGATTGGCCTGGGCGCGTGTATTTCAGAGGTGCGCGAGAAGTTCCACACGCGATTGGCCTGGGGGAGCGTGTGCGTGTATTTCAGAGGTGCGCGAGAAGTTCCACACGCGATTGGCCTGGGGGAGCGCGTGCGTGTATTTCAGAGGTGCGCGAGAAGTTCCACACGCGATCTGGCCCGGGGGAGCGTGTGCGTGTATATCAGAGGTGAGCGAGAAGTTTCACACACGATTGGCCTGGGCGCGTGTATTTCAGGGGTGCGCGAGAAGTTCCACACGCGATTGACCTGGGCGCGTGTATTTCAGAGGTGCGCGAGAAGTTCCACACGCGATTGGCCTGGGGGAGCGTGTGCGTGTATTTCAGAGATGTGCGAGAAGTTTCACACGCGATTGGCCTGGGCGCGTGTATTTCAGAGTTGCGCGAGAGGTTCCACACGCGATTGGCCTGGGCTTGTGTATTTCAGAGGTGCGTGAGAAGTTCCACACGCGATTGGCCTGGGCGCGTGTATTTCAGAGGTGCGTGAGAAGTTCCACACGCTATTGGCCTGGGCGCGTGTATTTCAGAGGTGCGCGATAATTTTCACACACGATTTCAGCAGGGTACGTGCATTTCAGGGGTGCGCGAGAATTTTCACACGCGATTTCAGCAGGGTACGTGTATTTCAGGGGTGCCGGGGAGTCCTACATGTGATTTGGCAGTGTGGGTCCTCCCAGGTGTCCACTGTACACCCTCCACGGCCCCTGCAGGCAGCCCACACCACAGGGGACTACCCTGCATCCCTGGTCATGTCCCGCAGGCAGCCCACCCAACATGGGCATGCCCCCCAGCAAAGGCACATGTCTCCTTGCACTACTGATCACCAACTCATGTCCCCTTACACCCCCACCCCCAGCATTGCGGGGCACCTGCCAGCAGGCCCCCACTCATGTCCCACTCATGTCCCCCTGCACCCCCACCCCCCAGCATTGCGGGGCACCTGCCAGCAGGCCCCCACTCATTTCCCACTCATGTCCCCCTGCGCCCCCACCCCCCAGCATTTCAGGGCACCTGCCAGCAGGCCCCCACTCACGTCCCACTCATGTCCCCCTGCACCCCCACCCCCCAGCATTGCGGGGCACCTGCCAGCAGGCCCCCACTCATGTCCCACTCATGTCCCCCTGCACCCCCACCCCCCAGCATTGCGGGGCACCTGCCAGCAGGCCCCCACTCATGTCCCACTCATGTCCCCCTGCACCCCCACCCCCCAGCATTGTGGGGCACCTGCCAGCAGGCCCCCACACATGTCCCCCAGCCAACATGTCATCACAATCTAGATCCCTGGCCCTTATGGTCAGCCTCCAAATGCAAAACACCCACTCGAGTATTGCATCCACCCACTTAGAAATGGCAATGACATGATAGAACCCCAATAGCAAGTTTGGAAATGAACACATGGCCCTCACATACACCCAATGGGTGTCAGTGAATCTCAAAACCCATATCATGATATGCATGATACCAATGAGATGATACTACACATTGAAATTTGATGAAAAAAATGTATTAAAAACAGCATAAATGGAATTAAAAATAAACAAATGACAATGGGAATCAAAAACCAAAAACAGCATGTCCGTAAAATAATGAAAAACGAAAAATCATAATCCAAAGGAAAGGTGTCCAAAGTCACAGTTCAAGAAAGTAAATCCAAGGTAAAAACAAAACCGAAAACCATTGCTCCATGGGTAAATCCAAAAAAAAATTAAAAAATCCAACAGTCAACTATATACAGATAAACAAACCAGGGTCCATGATCCCAACTGAAGAAATGAAACCTACATAAAAATACTACCTAATAAAATAAAACTATATACAAAAATGTGGCCCATTGTCCAAAAGGTCCAAAATAAATAAAAAAGCAAAGGAAACCTAACACTAACTACATAACTATTTACAAGGGCAGCGGGCTAGTCCGACGGCTCACTGGTTGTTGTCATGGGCTAGGGCATCATCGAACTCCTGTTTAATGGCTTGGAGGCGGGCATGTTCCCTGGCCCCGAGGTCCCGCAGGGATAATGCAGTGTCCAGCTCCAACTCCCTGCGAAGACCCTCGAGTCACTCAGCCCGCCTCAGCACCCTCCGCATGGAGTTCTCCGCCCGGACCATTGTGAGCCGTTCCTCCTCTGCCCGCTGCCGCTCCGCACCTATCTGCTGGCCCAACCACTCCCACACGGAAGCCACTCCCATTCCAGGGTTCTCCTGCCCTCCGGCCGATGCCTGCACCCCTGATGTTGATGGCCCCGAGCCATGATGCCTCCCACGTCGAGCCTGCCGCTGCCTCCGACGCAACTGCCTGTGCCCTGCCCGATGATGCCGTCACATCCTCCATCTGCTGGGGTCCAGTTGATGGTGTGTCCACCCCTGCTGGACCTCCGACTCCCGACTGTGGCAGGGATGGGATCCCCACCGAGGTGGCTGTATTGGTCGGGGCAGGTCCACAGGGGGCCCTCGTGGCATCTGGGCCGGAAGACGGCATGGAGTACGACTGGCGCATAGCCTCCACAGAGGAGGAGAGGGTCGCCAGAGTGCCCGACACATGTACGAGACCCCCGACCATGACCGCTCCCAACTTGGCCACGTTGGCACGGTGCTCTTCGTGATGACGTGCGTGCTCCCCCCGGGAAGCACGCACCTCATCACGAATGACAGCCATGCGCAACGCGACACCAATCAGGACCTTATCCATACGGCCAGGGGTCCCCTCGTCCCAGGTGGAGGGGAGTCAGATGACATGGACATCCCCCCTACCTGCGGACGGGCCTGGGATGGGGCATCCCTGCTGGTGCATGGCGGTGCAGTCACAGTGTCAGGGACAGTGACATGCACATGCACCTCCAGGGCGACCTGTGCTGCCTCCTGCCCCTGCCCCTGGACTGCACCACTTGCACCAGCAGGAATGCCCCCACCAGGCCCCATGTGCGGCTCAGTAGCGGCCTCCTCCTCCTCTGTGGAAACCACCAACCTGGATGGCTCCACACCGTCTTCCGCAGTTGCAAGCCCCTGTCGGGGCTCACCCACCCCTTCCGCTGCAGCCGTGGGGGCATCCCCGCCGCTTAGCTCCACAGCGCCGTCTCCGCCCTCTTCTTCACTTTGCGCTGTGTAGAGGGAGACATAGAACACAAGCATCAGGGTACTGTACAATGGTCCCCTAGACAGGAAGCAATAGTAGATGAGTGGCACTCTCAAAGATCACTTCCATCATGTCCCTCCACAACACATGGGTCAGTGCAGGCAAAACACATGCAGTAACAGGCATGGCGCATGCTATGGACATAAGCAAACATGTCCAAGGGACTCTTGAAGCATACAATGTTGTTTTTGGACTCACATGCATCATGGGTCATGCCTATCACATGCACACACTTCAACGTACTTTCATCCATCTGGACTCGTACACCCCAGACACAGTGGATGCAAGGATAACTAGGCTGCATCAGTGAATCTGAATATTGTCACAGACATGTGTCATGCATCCATGGCATCCACAAGTCACAGACACGCAGGTCAGAAACACAGACATGGACACCATACATGTACATGGCATCAGCACCCATCCCTCACCCACACCCATGTCCAGGAACAGAGACTGGCATGCTCTCATGTGTCCATTCTGCATAGGGCTCCCCATGTTACATTTAAACACATACACCAACCGTGTGCTTCACACATTACTGGTCTCACATGCATGACCATGATGTCCCTGCACACACACGCGTACATGGCCTTTGTCACACATACAGGCAAGTATCAGACAACCAGCACGCTGCAACATGCCCTGTCTCACACAGCAATGCTTGGCCACTTACCGCTCGACTCCAGACGGGTCTGCCTCTCAAGGATCTGGGCATGGAGCGCTGGGCGTACGCGTTCCAGGACCCTCAGCTGGATGGTACTCATGCTGCCCCGGCCCCCCTCCACGAGGGGCCGGGCCTTTATGAGGGTCCTGGACCTGAAGTCCTCCCAGCGCTTCTTGACTTGCTTGATGTTGCGGGTTGCCACCCCCTCTGCGTTGATGGCAACCACAAAGTCGTCCCAGATCCTGTCCCGTCCTTCCTTGTCGGCGCGTGGTGATCCGAAGAGGGCATCATAATGCCCCAGGACAAGCTCCACCAGGACACCAACTTCCTTCTGACTGAAGCTGGTGGCCCTCTGCCCCTCTGGCTGGGGGTCGCCAGTGGTCTCGGATGGTGTTTGCCCCGACATGGCGACCCCCGAGGCAGGCGTGGGTGGGCAACTGGGTCCTGGGGCTGGGCTGTGGAGCGATGGTATCCCAGTCGGGAGTGTTCTGTTCCAGCAGGGGTGGACACAGCAACTGGACCCCTGCAGATGGCTGATGTGCAAGCACCAAATGGCAGGGCACGGTGGCAGCAGGCAGGCAGGCAGCAGCAGATGGCTCGTGGGAGGCTGCTCAGGGCTCTGGGGGGCAGTAATTCGGCCTTTTGGGCAGGAGCGTGGTCTTCCGTGTGCTAACGCGTGCGCAGCTTGATACGGAGTGATTTTGCACGTGAAAATTCTGCACGTCAGCGTGTGAATCGAGGAAAGGCCCTTAGCGCGTAAGCGCGTCAGCACGCATACGCGATTCCTTTGGACCAAAGGCCCTTAGCGCGTATGCGTGTCTGTGACGTATCGCGCACGGGCGTTGCTTTTCGTGGGGTGCGGTGCGTGTGTCTTGCAGGCGTTGGGGTTCACACGCTATTACTTCACAGCGGGTGGGTGTTGGCTACGCGTTCTTCTACACGCAAGGCAGACGGTGAGTGGTACCCTGCTCCCCCAGGCCCGATCGCGTGTAAAACCACCCGCGAGCCCCTGAAATACACGTACCCCGCTCCCCCAGGCCTGATCGCATGTGAAAACACCTGCAAGCCCCTGAAATACACGTACCCCGCTCCCCCAGGCCCGATCGCGTGTGAAAACACCCGCGAGCCCCTGAAATACACGCGCCCAGGCCAATTGCGTGTGGAACTTCTCGCGTACCTCTGAAATACACGCGCCCAGGCCAATCGCGTGTGGAACTTCTCGCGCACCTCTGGAATACACGCGCCCAGGCCAATCGCGTGTGGAACTTCTCACGCACCTCCTGAAATACACGCACACGCTCCCCCAGGCCCGATCGTGTGTGGAACTTCTCGCGCACCCCTGAAATACAAGCGCACAGGCCAATCGCGTGTGAAACTTCTCGCGCACCTCTGGAATACACGCGCCCAGGCCAATCGCGTGTGGAACTTCTCGCGCACCTCTGAAATACACGCGCCTAGGCCAATCACGTGTGGAACTTCTCGCGCACCTCTGAAATACATGCGCCCAGGCCAATCGCGTGTGGAACTTCTCGCGCACCTCTGAAATACACGTACACGCTCCCCCAGGCCCGATCGCATGTGGAACTTCTCGCGCACCCCTGAAATACACGCGGCCAGGCCAATCGCGTGTGAGAAACTTCTTGCGCACCTCTGGAATACACGCACACGCTCCCCCAGGCCTGATCACGTGTGAAACTTCTCACGCACCTCTGAAATACACGCACACGCTCCCCCAGGCCTGATCGCGTGTGAAACTTCTCGCGCACCTCTGGAATACACGCACACGCTCCCCCAGGCCCGATCGCGTGTGGGCCTTCTCGCGCGTGTAGGACTTTGGCGCACATTTTTTTCCTGCGCAGGGACGCTACCGCCTGCTTTCGTGTGGCGGACATGTATGGGCCTGTGCGCGTCTTTGTCCGTGCGCTGTTTTTCCCTATTCAATTCCATGAATACATGTTGTAGGCGAGCGTGTGGGCATTCTGCGCACTTGCCTCCTGCACTTCCCCCGTGACGCCCACATTTTCACGAGTTGTTCCCCATTCTGCGTGTGACGCCCCGTGTTACGCCTACTTTTGTTATGTGCGCCGCGCTATGTGCGAATTCGCTGTGGCCTTATCGCACGGCGTTCGATGACCTGTGCGCCAGCGTGCGGCAGCGTGCGGCAGCGTGCGGCAGCGTGCGGCGCGCCCTTTTTCAGCGCACATCCCACATTTTGCGCGTGCACGGACTTCCATGAATTGATGTGCGATGTTTTCTGTGCGATAATCGCACTTGCACTGCGATTTTAGCTATTTCACTGCGAATCGCACGTTTTCGCACGGGTGCGCCGTTTTTTCGGCGCACATTAATTCCATGAATCGGCCTGTTAACACTGCGCTCTTTAACATGTGTGCATCCATTTCTATCACCAAAAATGAACACACAAGAGTGGAACACATGCACTGTGACAATAGATATTTCCTTCTGTCCCATTTCATCATATCTTCCACAACATGTAACATATGGCTCTGCAGCTTATTCCATGTATTTAATCTGATCTTGGATCCCAAGTAATCAACCCTCAGCACATGTGAGCCTTTTAAGAACCACCAGAAGCACCATTTTGCTATCGTGACTCTTTTACTCAATAAGAATCAAGGCCAGTGTTCTTGTCTCCGTTGATGTCCCGATGCATGGGCAGAATGCCCGCTCTGCACTCCCTTCAGCCAATGGCCAACGTTCCCCTCTGGCTGGGTACCCTACCTTCATCTTTGGACTGGTTAGCTCCCACTGTGAGCTGACCCGTTGATCTATCATCCTGTGACAAATTTAGGAGGACGGTGACACGCCCAATGAGGGATGGGGGTGTGACGAATCAACTTTGGTGAACCAGTGGTCCAGGGATGAATATCAGTTTCTAAACCATCAAACAGCCCCACACCTCTAGTACACCAGAAGGGATCCGAGCAGATTGGAAACACAAGTAATTATAAACCTCCTTGTCCAATTTTGGTAACGTGGACGGAACAGCAGGCTGATCTCTGCAAGGTCGTGGATCGTTGGTTAGTTGAGAAATAGAATTGTTACCAAATGATAAAATGGACTATCCAGTCAAGGTTGCATACAAATATCTACTTTATTATTATTACAACAGACAGTTCTAGCCCACTACAAAATACAACCCACCCCATAAAGTAGTACAGAGGACAGACAGTTTCAAGAAGGAAAGGGGATCCACTCTGGATACTGACAGGAGGGTAGTCAGTAAAGTATTCAATCGTAATGTTCCTGGATACGTGGTCTCAGCACAAAGGGAACAAGGGGTCATAAAATGTCACTAAGGGCCTTCAGAGAAGGACCAGGGGGAAAGAATCACACTGTAACTTGTGATCATAGAAGTTCTTGTTACTCGACAGAATCGAGTCGGTCCCAGGGCGCTTTGCAGCACCTACGACAGAGTTCCAGATGGGAGACAGCTGCGGGTATCAGGCAGAAGGCAGTTTGGCGAGTGAGGCTGAACAGACGGCTGTAGACTGCCTATACGGCGGCTCAGGGCCAGGAATCGTTGTCTCAGTTCTGGTCGTTGGACTGAAACACTGGTTGAGGCATCTCGACAACAGTCAGTGGTGCAGTCGTTTGCAGTTTTGAGGGGCTCGATTGTCTCAAAAACATCCCTTCAGGAATTCCAAGATGGCGGCCAGATGGTAAGGACATGCGAGTAGTCGCTCCATCCCCAAGAAGCCCAAACAATGAAGCAGGGCTTGGGAAGTGGCTTCCCCCGCTTCCACCGCAACTAAAATCACCTTCACAGATATCCAAAAAGAAACATCTGCAAGCACGGCTCAAATCATCGAGCAAAGAAGGCGCCCCCAGTGGGTGCATGGAGACCCATGAACGGACCTCAGATCTAGGCAAGCAGCGGATCAGCGGCAGATAGGTCTGAGGGCAGGCAACGAAGTGCAAAAGGTGGACAAAAAAAGGGACAACCCACAGCGGAGCACCAACCGGGCACACAGCTCATACTATGTGCTACATAGGACGGCTTGGCAGGTCAAGCCGGTCCCGGCTGGCACTTAACGACACTCACAGAGACAACACGGCCCCCTCTGGGCTGGGCGGCGAACACCCCCCCATGGGTCAGCTTTGCCTGCCACCGGCACCAAAGGTCCAGAGAGGCCACCTGCACACCCGAGCAGGACCGCGGGACCAGACCGCCACTTGGCAAGTGAGCGGCCACAACACAGGAAATCCAACACGGGAGCAGCACCCTGCTTAGAACCATGCTGCTGATGCTCAACTCAATAGGAGAAGGGAGAGGCCGGCCCCGCTCAGAGACCTGGAGCCACCCCAAGAGGCATCAGTCCCCCACGGAGTGGCAACCCGAGAAATCCAACTGGGGCCATCTCAATCACCGCTCACCCATGCGCAACACCAAGGGCCTACCCAGCTACAGCAGCTGCTACCCGGAGCAGTAAATATTCACGGAAAGCCTGTGCGGGACCCGCTCAAGGTCCCACCCGCCCCCAGCCCCTAGCATTCCCTCCCAGCCACCTGGAATAGAAAGGGGAGCCGGACCAGCAGAAAGGGGAGTGGGACTCAAACGGAGGAACTGAGTCCTCCTAAAATGCAAGACTCCAGCATCTGCAGCACCTCAGGAGTCCCGCAGTATCCTTGAGGCCTCCCACAGGGCTCGAGAATACCCCCCAAACAGCACACTTAAGGGCGACAACAAGGCAACGGGCGGCCCAGGAAGTAGGCCCAGAGGGAGAACATAGTACGCAGGAGATGCAGAGCTGGCCAAAAGCACCAACTAACTACCTGTGGAGCCTGCAAAGGCCCAAGCCAGGGATGGGCTAGAGCGCAAAAGCAGTTGGAGATACCCACAACACCGGACATACCTTAGCTGGGAACTAAAGAGAAAAACATAACCAGCAAAAGAACCCAAGCTGTTACAGGTCGGGAAAGCCCCATCCAACGCTGCTGGGCTAAAGAATCGGACCCTGGGGATCAACAAGGCAAAACACGGAAGCTCCCAAACATCCCCGAAAATGACCCGGGCACCCCAAAATGGCCCCCTTGAAAGCCGACATCAAGGCCTACATTCTCGAATTTCAGGAGAAACTCACGGCGACGTTTCAAACGAAATTCACTTCCATCATGGGGAAATAAAACAATCCATCATGGACATAAAAAGAGACGTTACAGCCCTCGAGGAGAGGACAGACACCACCGAAAGGGCCCTACAAGAATTAGTAGAGGACACCCGCAAAATGGACATGGCCCTGGAAGACCTAGCTAGGGTAACCCAAAACATGCAACTACAATGCAAAGACCTAGAAAACAGGACCCGCAGGTCAAATATAAGCTTCCGGAACCTGGCTGAGGCGATAAGCGACTCCAAGCTGAAACCCACAGCCACACATATTTTCTTGGACCTCCTGGGTATGGAAGGGACAGGGGAAATCCTAATAGACAGCATCCACAGGACAGGCCTCAGACGACAAGAACCAGGTGCGCAAGTGAAAGACGTGGTGATCGCCCTGGCAAGGTACCCCCAAAACGAGGTCATCCTCTGTGCAACTCACCCAGTGAAACCAATTACCTTCAATGTAGAGGATATTCACCTATACCAAGATCTGGCACAGGTGACCCTTCAGAAAAGAAAAGAAATGGGGGTAGTGAGAGAAGTCCAGGCCAAACAAATGAAATATTAATGGACAATCCCCTTTGGGCTCTTCTTCCAGTTGGAAGGCCACCAACACCGGATCACAACAAGGGAGGAAGGGGCACACCTGCTATACATGGAGGAAGATGAAGACGCCCCAGCATCACGGAATGCGCCACGGATACCCTAACACCCTAAACCATAGGAATGGACACCAGTAAGGAGAAGCCACAGGAGACCACAGCTACGGGGCCCACAGCATCTGCACCCCCAAAAAAGACAAGGATGCCGCTATCCCAGAAGGAAAATTACATTGGAAACCGATATCATCAACACGTAAACATGACACCCAAGCCGTACTTCGGGATGGAGACGACATAAGGCCGAAAGAACTTGGAATCACCATAGAGGTATTAGCACACCCCAAAAGAAGGCCCTAACAGGACTTTCCAGCACAACCCCCAGACATTCAACTGGGGAGACGCATAGGTACTGTGACTCACACCAGGGCAATGGGGGTGGTGGGAGGGGTAACAAGGGTAGGGGGGGCAAGTTGGGAAAGACCTGGGAGCCCAAGTTGGGGCAGGGCTCCCACCTCTAGTTTGTTTATTTGGGGGTTGTTGTTAACTTTTCCCAGGGCACTACTCCAAAGACACACGAGAAACATCACATAGAATGGTCAAAATCATCACACTTAATATAAGGGGGTTGAACACCCCAGTGAAAAGGAATAAATTGAAAAGGCTACTAGCACATCATGCACCAGACATAGTAGCGCTCCAAAAAACACATCAAGTTCGCTGACAGACCCCAACTCAAGTTGAGGCGATACTCACGGATATTCCAGGCGAACGCCCAGAGCAAGGTAACGGAGGTCCTAGTCGCAACTAAACAAGGGCTTGGAGCGCAAATGATAGCCACAAAGGCAGACAAAGAAGGGAGACACCTATTCATGACCCCCCGAATAGACACAACGGTATTTACAATAGTGACAATATATGCCATAACTCCAGGCAAGACGGCTTCCTAGAGACAGTCTTAATAGAATTAGAAACATTCAGTCAAGGGGAGATCCTTCTGATGGGAGACTTCAACTTAGCCTAGGACCCAAAGAAATACAGGACTGGAAAACATACACACAACCACAACTCACCGTCAACAGCCTTAAAATCAAAAATGGAACACCTCGCTCTCCAACATGTGTGGACATCATTGAAGGGCTCAGAGCCAGGCTTTATGTTCTATTCGCACATACACCTCTCCTTCTCCTGCATAGACTACATTTGGTCCTCAACCTCGCTCCTGGGGCAAGATCACACAGATAGACCTTCACACCATTGCACTGTCAGACCATATCCCCATATACATGAAACTCAATCTCCAACAGCAAAAGTGTGTGTTATGGAGCTGGGGCTTCCCCAAGGAAGTACTCACAGATTCAGTAATGAGAGAAGAAGTAGAAGGGAACATAAAAGAACATTTTGAAAACAATGCAGAAGCTGGGGTCCCAGAAGCAGCAGTTTTGGATGCCTTTAAGGCCATGCTCAGGGGGATCGGATAGCCCTCTGGGTGCGGTGGTACATGCAACTGAGAGCCTTGGAGAAGGAGCTGGAAGATGACCTTCAGGACATCATGGGTAAAATGGTCCGAGATCCCAGTGGAAAGCTCTGAAGGAAATACCAGAACGCAAAAGACAAACTACACCTTCTTCAAACTAGGAAGGCAGAAATCATTTAAAGTTAAAACAGAGATACTACGTACACGCAAACAAGGCAGATAGGCTGCTAGCCAGACAACTGAAACAGAAAGCAGTATCCCAAATAATCCAGGGGATCGCTAACCCACAAGGTACTAAGGTGAACACCACCCCCGAAATAACAGACCAATTCGTACATTTTTACTCCACACTTTATAAATTGGACAAACCCGGGGAAATACAGCAAAAAGCGTACCTTAGCTCACTCGCACTCCCCCAAATTACAGAGAAGATCTGGCTTTATTAGAGGCTGAGATCACGATATAGGAAGTCAGACACGTGATCAGGAGCCTACCCCTTAACAAAGCCCCAGGGTCGGACGGGTACCCAGCAGCATTCTACAAACATTCCAACCGGACCTGCCACCAAGACTAACCTCACTATTCAACTCAATCAGGGACTCCTGGTCGCATCACCCACACGATAAGCTAAAATTACACTGTTCCACAAACCAGCTAAAGACCCTGCGCAATGTGGATCATACAGGCCCATCACCCTCATAACTGTAGAGGCCAAACTATACAGCAAAATACTAGCCAACAGGCTGGAAACCCTTCTCCCACAGCTTATCCACCCGGACCAGTCTGGATTTATACAACACAGACAACACAACAATATTCGCAGAGTCTGTCACATCATAGAAAAGATCCAACGGAAAAAAAGGGACACAGCCATCGGCCTCTCTTTAGACGTAGAGAAGGTATTCAATAGGGTTCAGTGGTCCTTCCTATTCAACACCATGGAGAAGATGGGATTCGGAGCAGGTTTTGTTAATAGAATCCGTGCCAACTATCAGGACTCAACAGCCAGAATCCTAATCAACAGATACCTCTCCCAACCAATTAAGCTGGAGAGTGACCAAGCAAGTCTGTCCCCTCTCCCTGCTCCTTTCCGCCCTCCACCTAGAACCCTTCCTAGCAGCCCTCAGCACTAACCAACAAATACAGGGGATCCCCTTTGGGAAGGAAGCACACACAGTTATGGCTTACGCGGATCACATGCTCCTTACACTCACAAACACAGAAGCCTCTCTTCAGGCAGTAATGCAGGAAATAAATGCGTTTGGGATGGTGGCAGGGCTGAAGGTTAATATTACAAAATCTGAAATCCTAAACCTCTCTCTGGGAGGGGAGGAGCTCAGCGGGCTAACAAGGTATCCCAATTTCAGTGGGTACAAGGTGGCATTAAACTTCTAGGGGTCACTATCACACGCAGACTGCATGGGCTCAATCAAGCAAACTACCCACCTCTATTAACACTCCTCTGTTAAAACAGTTACTTCAATGGGGCCCGCTTTCGGTATCCTGGTTGGACCGGATAAACACCCTCAAAATGGTAGTTCTCCCCAAGCTCCTTTATCTATTTCAGGCACTCCTGAACTCAGTTCCAGAATCCTTCTTTCAAGCACTACATCGACTAATAACCCCATACATCTGGAACAATAAATCGCCCCGCACGGCACTTCAAACAATGATGCTTCCCGTAAACAATGGCAGGCTAGGTGTCCTGAACTTTTGTATGTACTACTGTGCAGCCCAAATGCGGGTGGTAAAGGATTGGCTGTTAGGCAGTTCACAGAAACACTGTCAAGGAGTTCCCCCCTTCTCACCTGAGTCCGATCTTTGCTGGATTTCTTTGTCGATGCCTACTTGCGGACGGATCGGGTCTTGAATAAGGCTGCACAAGTCTCTTCCAACTCCAGCGCGCGTTCAAAGTTCCGGGATGCAACGATCCAGGAATCCGGGGAAGTAAAAGGGTGCACTACACAGCACACGAGTCCAGGAAGAAGAAGGAAAGGATAGGGACTAGGAATGGAGTTTAGAAGGGACAGAATCAGGGAAAACAATACAGCGAGCTACGGAGAACATGTCTGGTCGCTACTTCGCAAAAGCATTGAGACGCGTCGAGCCGCGGGGGGCGTGGTCTATAAATAGAACACGCAACGTCCAACGTGTGGAGCGAGGAAGGTGTTTCATGCTGGATGGCCATGTTGGGAGTACCAGGGAGTGTAAGCCCCGCTGAGACAAGGACCAGGAAGTCCAAAAGAGGCGCTTTCTGTAGGTCATGACAGCATGCCTCCTCCGAAGACCCGTTCTTCCAGGTTTGCCCGGGTGTATGAGGTGAAATTTTCTGAGCAGTCGAGGGGTCTTGTGATTAGAAAGTGGTTCCCAGGTTCTTTCACTAGGAAGACATCCCTTCCATTCAACCAGGTATTGTAGCTGACCCCGTTTATACCTGGAGTCGCATATTATGGACACTTCGTATTCCAGTTGGTTGTCGACCAGTAGAGGAGAGGGTCTGCAGGATTTCCGGGAGGATTGGATGTAGGGTTTTAATAAGGACGTGTGAAAAACTGGGTCAATTTTCTTCCAGGAGTCTGGTAGTTTGATCCGGTATGAGACTGGCTTTATAATTTCTTTGATGGGAAATGGACCATAGTACCGAGGGGCCAATTTGTTTGGCCTTAGATGTTGGGGTAGTAATTTCTAACACAACCAGACTTGATCACCAATTGCATAAGAAGGCCCTGGTCTTCTTTTGGAATCCGCATACCTCTTAGTCTGTGTTCTGGCCTTCTCTAAGTTTTCTTTGGCCTCCTGCTGTACGTTGATGAGGGTTTCGATCCAGGAGTCGACAGTAGGTACCGGCGTGGGATGAGGGAGAACAGAGGGTAGAACCGATGGATGGAAACCTTGGCTACAATAAAAGGGACTGGTCTTAAGTGCTGAATGATCGGAATTGTTGTAGGCGAATTCAGCCACGGGTATCAGGAGCGACCAGTCATCCTGAACCTTGGTGGTGAAACATCGAAGATACTGTTCCAGGGTCTGATTAGCACGTTCTGTGGCCCCATTGGTTTGGGGATGATAACCTGATGAGAGGGCACGTTGGATTCCCAAAATGCGACAAAGATGTTTCCAGAATTGTGAGACGTATTGAGGTCCTCGATCAGAAATTATCTTGGAAGGAAGTCCATGCAGACGGAATATGTGTTCCAGAAAGATTCCAGCAAGTTCGGACGAGGATGGTAACTTACACAGGGGTGTAAAATGAGCCATATGAGTGAACAAGTCAATGGTAACCATGATGGTCGTGTATCCTCGAGAAGGTGTTAATTCCACAATGAAGTCTGTAGCAATGAATTCCCATGGCCTTGTTGGCAGTGTAGTTTGCAATAGAAGACCCGCCGGTCTCTTGTTATCAAGTTTATTTTGATACAGATAGCACAAACATGGACGTACTGCTGTATGTCGGTCTTCATTCCAGGCCACCAAAACTGTCTCTGTATGAGGTGGAGGGTGTTGGTTATGCCACGATGTCCGGGGTGAAGGGTATCATGACAGAGATTTATTATTCTTTGTTGTAATTTCTGTGTGGTAATGACCAGTGCATTGTCCTTGAATAAATATCCTTCCTTGACTCTTAGATTCCATTGATTCTTCCTTGAAATATCCTTCCACAGATCAGAGGATTCGGTTTGAACTCGAATTTCTTCCAGGAGATTGACTGCTTGAGCTACAAAGATCGTGTGGGGAAACATCTTAGGGTAGGCTCTATCTTCAGTAGTCTATGAAACAAAATGTGTACCATTACTGTGTTCTAGTAACCACTAGAGATTTGTAAAAAGGCAGGCCAGTCAAAAGGTTGGGCCTGTCTACTTAATTTAAATTATGAAAGCAGAAAATGTGTTGCCTAATCTTTGGCAATCACAGAATAGATCTGCACGTGGGTATAGATTATTTCAATCTCAAAAACACAAAAATGAAAGTACAAACAATACATAAAAAGAATTTTACTATTTTGTAATGAACATATCTTCAGTAGTTACACAGTCAGGACGTCGAGATAAGATGTCAGCAATCAGGTTTTGTGATCCGGGAACATGAGTGATGTGGAACTGGTACTGGGCAAAGAAGTATGCCCAACGCACCTGACGACTGTTCCTACACTCCAGTGACTGTAGAATTTGAAAATTCCGATGGTTCGAGCGGACCTGAACTAGATGTCTAGCACCCAGAAGTAGATGTCTCCATTCAGTGAAGGCTTGGCAGATGACTAACAGTTCCTTTTCCAGGACGGAGTAGTGTGTCTCACTGGGAGTCAGGGTTCGTGAAAGGTAAGCAACGGGGTGTTCCAGTTTATCCTCAAATTCCTGCTTCAACACCGCTCCAATGGCGTAGTTAGAGACATCCGTTTCCACTAGGAATGGTCGATTTAGGTCGGGTTGGGCTAAGATGGGGGCTTGCGTAAACTCTGCCTTTAAACGTTGGAATGCCTTATCCTGCGGTGTAGACCAGATAAAGCGGGTGTCTTTCTTCAAGAGAGGAACGATCGGCTGAACGATCTCAGAAAAGGTGGATATGAACTTGCGGTAGAAATTGGGATGCCCCAGGAAGGAATGAACTTCTTTCACAGACGTGGGAGCGGGCCATGCCAGTATGGTGTTTACCTTTGAAGGGTCCATACCAATTCCTTCTGGGCTAAGGATGAATCCTAGGTAGTGAACAGAAGTAACGTGAAACAAGCATTTTTCGGGTTTGGCTAAAAGTTTGTGTTCACAGAGTCGTTGCAATACTGCCTTTACATGTTCTTCATGCTTTAGAAGGTCCTTGGAAAAGATCAATATGTCATCCAGATAGACAATGATGAAGAGGAACAACATGTCTAGGAACACCCTATCTATGAAAATTTGAAAAACAGTGAGGGAATTAGCAAGTCCAAAGGGCATGAATAGATATTCATAGTGACCAAAGTGTGTTCTAAAAGCTATTTTCCATTCGTCTCCTTCCCGGACACGGATCAAATGGTAGGCACCCCAGAGATCCAACTTCGTGAATATTACGCCACCTCTCACAGCTTCCAGGATATCCGAGATCAAGGGCAATGGGTACCGGTCTTTGAGGGTGCATTGATTTAAGCCACAATAGTCGAGGCAAGGTCTGAGTTCCTTGGTGTCCTTCTTGGGAACAAAGAACAACAAAGCACCCGCTGGAGAATTAGAAGGGTCTTATGGTGTCATTTTCGAGGTTGGTATCCAGGTATGCTCGGAGGGCCTTCTTTTCAGGTTTGGAAAGGATGAATATTCTGCTGAAGGGAATCACAGCTGAGGGATCTGTATCTATGGCGCAGTCTTCAGGTCTGTGAGGGGGTGAGGCCTGGACTATGGCAGTTGAAAATACATCAGCATATCCTTGATAGGCCTCAGTGACTTGTATGATATTGGAAACCATGAGTGGTGTTTGCTGGTCTCTTGGTGGTTCTTTAGGGGGTGTCAAGGAGGGATCCAGGAATAGACAGTGAGTCATACAAAACTCTGAGCCTAGGAATAGTGATCCTGCTGCCCAGTTCATATACGGATTGTGCTTCTGTAACCAGGGCATACCCAATACCATGGGGTAATGAGCTGACTTAATGATGTCGAATCTGATCCGCTCTTGATGATGGTTTATAGAAAGCTGGATCTCTTTAGTCTGCAGGCTTATGGGCTCTGAAGTGAGGGGTCTTCCATCGATTGCTTCCACCGGCTGCATGGTGCGTTGTGTCTCGTATGGAATAAGATGACTAACAACCCAATCTTGATCAATGAAAAGTCCCATAGCTCCGCAGTCTACCAAGGCCAAGATGGAATAGGTCTTATTCTTGGAGGGCGATAGGAAGGCCTGCATTATCACCAAATTGTTTTGTCCAGGAGAGTTCAAGGATGGAATTGATGTGGAGCAAACATCTCTCTCCCGAAGCTCTGTTCCATCTAGGATCGGGAGCTGGTGTTTCCCGAACGCCGAGGAGGGGCTAGATGACACTCCCTAACCAAGTGTTTATCTGAGGCACAATACATGCACAATCCGTATGGATCCTTCTCATCCTTTCTTGCGGGGATACAGGTCCACGGAAGGCTCCTATTTGCATGGGTTCTGGTTCAGTGACGGAGCCTGGGTTTGTGTCCTTCTTGGTGGTACTCTCAAAAGACACTTTTGGAGGATTTCCTCTGGATTTCTTCTTCTCTGCCTTCCTTTCCTGGATTCGAAAGTCTATTTGCATGGCAAGGTCCATTAGTGCCTGGAATGAGTTTGAGCGAGCCACTCGGGCCAACTCATCCTTAATCTCCTCATTCAGCCCTCTCCTTAAAAGGGTAAAACTCACCGCAGGGGACCAATCAGCTTCCTTGGCTAATTGCTTGAATCGGGTTACAAAGGTGTGCATATCCTGGGAACCCTGCTGGAAGTCTAACCGGCGTTCCTGGGCACTATAGACCTGCTCTGATCGATCAAACATGGTTTTAAGGGCCTGTATGAACCCATCATAGTCATCTAGGAGGGCATCGCCGGAATTAACGAGGGGCGTAGCCCAGGTTAATGCATTTCCTGAAAGATGAGAAATTATTAAACCCACTTTAGCTCTGGGAGTCGAAAAGTAGTAGGGTTTAAAGGTAAAGTGGACCAAACATGAATCCAGGAATCCACTAAGGTTTTTGCCGACCCATCGTATTTGTCAACTATGCCGCCCAGCAACACACTTTCTTTTGTGGCAGAATCACGGGATAGGACCAATTGCTTAAGAGCGGCGTTTTCCGCTTTGAGATTCTGTACCTTGGTTGATAGTTCTTGCATGCCACGCATCAGGTCCCGAACGGCCGCTTCATTGTCCATATCGAGTTCGGTCGGGTGGTGTCTCAAACTGTCAAGGAGTTCCCCCCCTCTCACCTGAGTCCGATCTTTGCTGGATTTCTTGGTCGATGCCTTCTTGAGGACGGATCGGGTCTTGAATAAGGCTGCACAAGTCTCTTCCGACTCCAGCGTGCGTTCAAAGTTCCGGGATGCAACGATCCAGGAATCCGGGGAAGTAAGAGGGTGCACTACACAGCACATGAGTCCAGTAAGAACAAGAAAAGGATAGGGACTAGGAATGGAGTTTAGAAGGGACAGAATCAGGGAAAACAATACCGCGAGCTACGGAGCACACATCTGGTCGCTACTTCGCAATAGCATTGAGACGCGCAGAGCCGTGGGGGGCATGGTCTATAAATAGAACACGCTATGTCCAACGTGTGGAGCGAGGAAGGTGTTTCACGCTGGACAGCCATATTGGGAGTACCAGGGAGTGTAAGCCCCGCTGAGACAAGGACCAGGAAGTCCAAAAGGGGAACGTTCTGTAGGTCATGACAAATGCTGGATCTGCATGGACGAAGCAGTGGTAGGTACCCCCCTGAATGAAGTTCTTTGGCTGCAATAGTCAGACCACCCTCAAAATATGCACGTATCAGAAATCACAAAGCCGGTAGAAACCACCTGGGACTACTTTGCAAAATACAGGCAGATCACCACTTTACGGTCCCCTTGTGTTAAGATTGATTTCTGAACTCTGACCTGGAGGGGCAGAGGTTCAGAAGGCCAGCCTAGTTTCTTGGAGCAGACTAACCTCTGGACAAGCCAGACCAATCAGGGTAGCTATGGCAGGCGGTCAAGACTAAGTCTCAGGATGGGTGAGGGTGACTGAAGGACCTCAATGAGCACACAAAGCAAGGACACTTACAAATTACTCCAGACAGGTGCTATATCAAGAATATAGACACATTTATTACTTGGCCTTTGTAACATAGACCATAGCAAAAGAATCACAGTAACACTTGGTAAAGCAACACAACACTATCAATACAATGTATATGCAAGACCATTGGGGTCTAAAGGGTTAAATGCACAAATATGTCGACAACCTAATGGGAAGGAAACAGGCAGTGCAGAAAGTCTTTAGGCCCAGTTCGACATCGAAAATACACCTAACTAAGAGGCAGTCCAAGCCCTAAGAAGAAAGGAGCCTTGTGCTCTATAGTACATGCAATGCACGCACACGCGGTTGTTCCAATGGGCAAAATCGGGTCTCTTCAGGGTCTCTAGCAGCTCAGGAAGGTGGATGAGGCGATGAAGAATAAGTTCCCATTATTCATGAAGGACCTCCACTCGAGGGCAGAGGCTGTTCCAGAGTTCGGGATGGAGTCTCTGTTTCGCAATAACAGTGGAAAGGAGAGGGGCCCCCAGGGGCCACTCATGGTAAAAATGGGCTCTTGCGCTAGGGACCACAGGTTGGGGCATTGAGTACTCACCAGTCCCTGATGCAAGCGGACCGAAACTTCGGTTGGTCAGTCCACTTCGCTTGCAGGTTCAAATGCAGCAAAAAGGACGTCTCGCCACCTTTTACTTCCTGAGACACAGCTATGATTCCCAAAGGGGACAGTGGCAAATTCTCCACTCTGGGTGGATGAATCGACCCAGTTTCACTGCAGCAGGCTTCAGAGCCAAGAGGGTCACAAATGCAGCAGACTTGCAGAGGACATCGCTGCGGCAGGGCAACACGGTAACCGCGTTTACGCTGGTCCTGGTGCACATTCATCTCACTTCAGATCTGGGAATTCCAATTGACGAAATTCAGTGTGAGGGTTCCCGTGGACACAGAGCTAGCGGGTATACCAAGTTTTGAGGGCCTCCTCGAAACGGCGGCGGTGACAGAGCAAAGCAACCGGGTAGCTTGTCAGTCCACTGGTTGGCCCAGGGACACTTCCGAGAAAGCTTACTTGCAGGGTTTGATGAAGGTGCCGAGAATAGTTGGTCCTACTATTCCAATGGGTCGAAGCATCTTTGCAGAACTTCTAGGATGACCAGATGCAGAGGGGTCCCACGGGACAACAGCGGGCTCAGCGTGCCAAACCTTCCAGCGGGTCACCAGTGGTTCCTCAACTTCGTAGTTGCAGGATACTTGGATCCTGTCCTTTGTTCAGTGAGAACTCAGGAGATCGACGTGGTATGGGTGTTTTTGGCCTCCTCTTATCCAAAGCTCACTTCGCGCCAAAACAAAGAGGACCCAGTAGGAGATCTGCTCACAAACACACACTCCATATGTGGGCCAATCACAGACCACGGTAGTCCCAGTCATTCATGGCACTCCAGACTCTCTGGCACTCAGGATGTGTATTGGTACCAGACCGTCCAGCCGACATCCTGGAGGCACACACACAAGGCATGTAGAAGCCCGCGAAAGCATTGGGTTTCACAGGAAAGTGCATGACCAAATAAGGACTGACCCGGGTCGACTCGAACTGGGGAAGGTGAAGGGGCAAGAGGGCCGAAGAACAGGACAAAGAACCACGTGGCATGGCCATTTTGGTGCCAGGCCACCTATTTGGGCCAAACGCGGTTAACACGGTTAACATGGCAGGAAAAGGTTAAAAAGAATGCAAAAAGATAGCTGCCACTAGTCCTGTCCATGACACATCTGCACAGTTCATAAAACGTCCAGCGAGAGTTTCTAGGGCCTTTGGAAATGACTATAGACCCAAGGGTGCTGTATGGTAAAATACATTGCACACTTGTTACATGTTGCACAAAAGTTGCAACATGAGGAAAGGACTAAGGGAAACAAAGTCTCCCAGTACTGACTTTCTTAAGGGCATGTCAGTTTCCCCATAAAAAGTGAGCGAAAGTCCAGAGGAGTGCAGCTGAGGGCTGTGCTTCTCTGGCAAAGTCAGTCAATGGTGTTTAAACAGCAGCAAAAAGTTTGGGGGTTGATAAATGGAGGGAAAATTACATACACTTATTAAATCTTTCCTAACACCTTGCATACCTATATTCGGGAATCCTCAATTCACCCTGGGGTTGGAAAAGGGAGCCTTTAGGCACTGGAAGGAGGCAAGCTGCACTAAACTTTGAGACATGTTTCAGGACATAAACATTAAACCATTTACCCAATCCATGGCAGAACTGGAGTTAACGGAGAAGGATACCACTACAACATTGGCTAATGAATCCACACATATGCAAGGTGGCAACCCGCCCCCTCACCTCATTTGAGTAATTCCTTGCCGCCGAACCTGGAGACAGACACCTCATCTCCAATCTATACAAAATAGGACTAGAAGCAGTGCAAAACATAGACCTAAACTACAAAACCAAATGGGCAGACACTCTGGGGTTCTTTATGTTTAATTTCAATGCTCTAACAAAACCTAATAAAAAGACATTTTTAAAAAAATGTCCTTTCAGGCAGACGCTGGTTGATGCTTGTCGATGCACTCCTCCTAGGTTCTTGGCTGGCTCATGTCGTCTTTTAAGGTGGGCGACCCAAAGCTGAGGAGAGTGTTTTAGGCAATGGCCTTGTCCTTCTTTCGGTTCAGAGACCCTCTGGCACTTCCCACCTAGGAAGCCTGCTTGCAAAGTCTACAGGGCATGCTGTGTGCTGGCTGGGAACCGGTTCTGGAGCTGGATTCAGTATCTCCCTCTGTTCCCTAGGAGAGTTTTAGGGGGCAGATCCTGCTTCCTCTCGGAAATCCTGGCCTTCCTTCACTGGCGGAAGCTGTAAGGCAGACTGTACCTTCAGCCAGGGTCCAAATTAGCTCTTCTTGTTTCTCCTTGCAAAGTCTTCTGATGATCTGCTAAGAGAGGGCCTCAGCCCTCTTTTAAAAGCCAAACGGGCCCCGGTGATTGGTGCATGCTAAGCCTAGCTTAATGAACCAATCCTAGGTCCCCACTAACAATCTTCTGTTATGCGTGAGGTCATAACTAGAGAGCTTTGCAACAGGAAAGTTAAAGGGGTGAAAACATGTACTACTAAGTGTAACGCTCACCTGATTCCCACGGAGGCACAGGTCTGGCTTCGAGTGCTGATGCTTCTTCAATGGTGAAGCGCAGGACTCTGAAGATGGACAGGAAGGGCCCTCTACTCTGGCTTCTCCGGCTCGCAGGAATATTCCCCTGTGCGTGAAATGGGAGTATTACCTACTGACTGAGTTATGCTCAAGCCTCCCACATTCTTCCAACCGTCCACGATACCCTTCCACGATTCCCCGTGAAGTCTCACCTTAGGGTCTGAAAGGACGAGCTCTCCATCCTGCTTCTGACGCAGGGGCGCGTTGAACCCAGTTACTTCACTGGATTGAGGTTGGATGGGAGTTCAGGTAAGCTTGATTATACTGGTAAGGCGCTGTAAAAGTTCTGTTGCAAGTTCAAAAGTTCAAAAGTTCAAGCTTTAAATAATAATGTTCATTGTCTTTTTTCAGGTGATGAATGAAGATTCCTTTGGAGACTTCTTGCAACAAAGCGCTGACGTTGATGTCTTTTCCCCATAGGGGCCGGGGTTCGGAATGCCAGAAATAAACGTGCAGTTCCAGTAAAGATCTGGTAAGTCCTAGATGAGCGCTCAGGTGATGTTTTTGCATTCGCTCATCTAATGTCTTTGTCTTTTTTCCCCATAGGAGCCGGGGTCCTGCTTGGAAGCAGCAAGACCCGAAATTAAATGGGAATGACCCAACAGGTAAGTCTTAGAAGGAAACTGGGCTTTTCCTATTCCCTTCCTTCTCTCACCTCTTATTCTTGTCTTTCTCTCTAGGCTCTGGGAAGTGGCTGTGTATCCGGATGATCGCTGCTGAAGATGGAGGAACCCAGGAAAGGTGAGTGAAATGCAGCGCTGCAGCGATCGCAACGAAATGCTTTTAAAAATGATGTCTTCCCTTTCAGGATCGTCGGTGATGTCTCCGTGGTGCAGGTTTAGCTGGTAGGTCTCTTGTCTCCCTTTGCAGGTGACCCAGGATGCTGACAGGCGTGGCTGAAGTCCAGATGCAGGAGCTGACACGGTGAGCGTCCAGCTGCGAGGAGCAGAACAACGCGAAGCGTGAGTTGCTGATCGGGTGTGGTTTAAATAGCTTTGGAAGAAGTTCCAAGTGTGTATCCTTCCTCCGATCAGGTATGTATCTTTCCCCGACCACACCCGGGTGGAAAGTAGTCCCACAGGTAAAGTAGTTCCTATTCAGGCCTCAAGAGGGCCTGGATGTGGCAGCAGGGTCTGCATCAGGTAAGTGCACATTAAACACTTGAACACATGTCTAGCTTTATGAGCCTGGCGCCTAAGGCGCCAGGACAGAGGTCCAACATGAGCCTGGCGCCTAAGGCGCCAGGACTGCGTCCAAAGGGCCCCAGCTTGGGCCCGCTGGCACTCCCCTGGGGGAAATGATGCCTGCCTCTGGGGTTGCTGGGTCGGACCTGGCTCCTTGGAGGTAGGCATCATGACAGTACCCCCCCTCAAGGCCCCTCCCAAGGTTCTTCCCTCTGGGGGTTTGGGCTTGTTCGGAAATCTCCAGTGAAACCTTTGTACTAATCGAGGTGCGTGGACATGGTTACTAGGCTCCCACGATCTCTCCTGAGGTCCATATCCCTTCCAGTCAACAAGATAGAAGAGTTTCGACTTTACCACCTTGGAGTCTAAAATGTCTTTAACTTCGAATTCTAATTCCCCTTCAATTTGAACTGGATCTGGAGGTTTGGACAATCGGGTTCCTGGTTGTACTGGCTTCAAAAGTGATGCATGAAAAACTGGATGAATACGCATGTTGGACGGTAGATCCAGTTTAAAGGCCACTGGGTTGATTATAGCTTTGATGGGATAAGGTCCTATGAATCTGGGATTGAAGGTTCGCGGGCCCTTGAGGGGTAAATGTTTAGTTGCTAGCCATACCTGGTCTCCTACTTGGTAAGGAGGAGTTTTACTTCGGTGCAAATCAGCGTTTTCTTTATACTTTTTCTTGGCTTGCTGTAAATGAGTTGCAGCTTCTTTGAAGGCTCGGGTTATTGTGGAATGCAGATGATTTACTGCAGGCATTTCCAGGGTCAGAGGTGGATCTAGATCAGAGGTCCGAGGATGGTGACCATACAAAGTATAAAAGGGGGTTTGTCCGGTTCCAGAATGTACTGAATTGTTGTATGCATATTCTGCGATCCAAAGGATGTCTTTCCAATTTAACTCGGATTGGTGTAACATGCACCGAAGATATTGCTCGAGAGTCTGATTGGTTCTCTCGGTTTGTCCGTCGGTCTGGGGGTGGTGGCTGGTGGATAACCGCACATCTATTTGTGCTAGTTGGCAACACTTCTTCCAAAAATGTGAGATAAATTGACTTCCACGATCCGAGACTAAAATGGAAGGGAAACCATGTATGCGAACTATATTCTCCAGGAATTCCTTGGCCAAGGTGGAAGCTGAAGGCAAACCCTTTAAAGGGATAAAGTGGGCCATTTTGGAGAATAGGTCCACAATTACAAGGATTGTGTTGTAACCAGCACAAGGAGGCAGATCTGTTATAAAGTCCATTGACAGGGTGTGCCATGGTACCGGTGGAATATCCAAGGGTTGAAGTAGGCCGGCTGGCCTTTTCTTTTGAGCCTTGTTTTGGGCGCAAATTCCACAAGACAGTACAAAAGACTTTATGTCTTTTCTCCAAGAAGGCCACCAGAAGTGGCGTTTGATTTTTTCCTCTGTTTTAGCGATACCAGGGTGTCCTTCCATTAAAGATTCATGATGATGGGCAATAACAAGTTCTTGCAATTCTTTACTTGGCAGAAACAACCGCTCCTGGAAGTAGGGTAAGTCATCCTTAACGGTGTAATGAGGACCCTTTTGACTCCATTCCAGTAAGGTTGAAGAGTCTAGAAGTTGTTTTACTTGCGTTTGGATATCCTCAATAGATTGCAATGAAGTTAAGCCTAAGATTCTTTGCTCAGGTATGATGGGCACAGGTTTTAAGCTCGAATTAGGTTCTTCCATGCCAATCCGGGATAAGGCGTCTGCTTTTCCATTCTTGCAGCCAGGGCGATAGGTAATTACAAAATCAAATTCCGCAAAGAATAGAGCCCATCGGAGTTGTCGTGAAGATTGAGCTTTGGCCGTCTTTAAATACTGTAAGTTTCTGTGATCCGTAATTACGGTGATGGTGTGTCTTTCCCAGAGAAGGTAGTGACGCCAAGCCTTGAAAGCAGATTTGATGGCCAGTAACTCTTTATCGGTAATTGCGTAGTTGATTTCAGGAGGAGAACATTTTCTGGACCAAAAGGCCACTGGGTGTAGTTGGTTAGTTTTTGGGTCTCTTTGCGACAGGACAGCTCCCATGGCCGAACTGGAAGCATCGGTTTCCACTATGTACGGGAGATCTGGGTGCGGGTGCATCAATACAGGTGCAGAGGTGAATTTGGTTTTCAGGTCCTGAAAGGCTTGTTCGGCCTCAAGAGTCCATTCGAACCTAATGAAGTCTCACCTTAGGGTCTGAAAGGACGAGCTCTCCATCCTGCTTCTGACGCAGGGGCGCGTTGAACCCAGTTACTTCACTGGATTGAAGTTGGAGGGGAGTTCGGGTAAGCTTGATTATACTGGTAAGGCGCTGTAAAAGTTCTGTTGCAAGTTCAAAAGTTCAAGCTTTAAATAATAATGTTCATTGTCTTTTTTCAGGGGATGAATGAAGATTCCTTTGGAGACTTCTTGCAACAAAGCGCTGATGTTGATGTCTTTTCCCCATAGGGGCCGGGGTTCGGAATGCCAGAAATATGGCGCCGACCCGAAGTGAAACGTGCAGTTCCAGTAAAGATCTGGTAAATCCTAGATGAGCGCTCAGGTGATGTTTTTGCATTCGCTCATCTAATGTCTTTGTCTTTTTTCCCCATAGGGGCCGGGGTCCTGCTTGGAAGCAGCAAGACCCGAAATGAAATGGGAATGACCCAACAGGTAAGTCTTAGAAGGAAACTGGGCTTTTCCTATTCCCTTCCTTCTCTCACCTCTTATTCTTGTCTTTCTCTCTAGGCTCTGGGAAGTGGCTGTGTATCCGGATGATCGCTGCTGAAGATGGAGGAACCCAGGAAAGGTGAGTGAAATGTAGCGCTGCAGCGATCGTAACGAAATGCTTTTAAAAATGATGTCTTCCCTTTCAGGATCGTCGGTGATGTCTCCGTGGTGCAGGTTTAGCTGGTAGGTCTCTTGTCTACCTTTGCAGGTGACCCAGGATGCTGACAGGCGTGGCTGAAGTCCAGATGCAGGAGCTGACACGGTGAGCGTCCAGCTGTGAGGAGCAGAACAACGCGAAGCTCCTCGTGTGGTTTAAATAGCTTTGGAAGAAGTTCCAAGTGTGTATCCTTCCTCCGATCAGGTATGTATCCTTCCCCGACCACACCCGGGTGGAAAGTAGTCCCACAGGTAAAGTAGTTCCTATTCAGGCCTCAAGAGGGCCTGGATGTGGCAGCATGGTCTGCATCAGGTAAGTGCACATTAAAACACTTGAATACATGTCTAGCTTTATGAGCCTGGCGCCTAAGGCGCCAGGACAGAGGTCCAACATGAGCCTGGCGCCTAAGGCGCCAGGACTGCGTCCAAAGGGCCCCAGCTTGGGCCCGCTGGCACTCCCCTGGGGGAAATGATGCCTGCCTCTGGGGTTGCTGGGTTGGACCTGGCTCCTTGGAGGTAGGCATCATGACACTAAGTCCCATCCATCTTCCTGTCTGCTCTGGATCAAAGGGTCTCTCTTGTTATTTGAGCTCTCTGTGGTTCCTGATCAAAGCGCAGGTCTGCCTTGAAGTTGTGGCGAGAAAAGACGTTCTGTCTCCATCAAATCACATACTACCCTCCGAAAGGGGGCCCTCTTGCAGAGGTTGCCTACTGTAAACAGCTGTCCCAGACATGACAGTTCACTGCTGTTGATACTAAGGGGAGGGAGCTGACTTCAGGTTGATACAGATGCATATGAAAAAGGTGTTGGGTTTCATGTCCCCTCTGTCAGCTCTGCAACCAGGCCTCTTGCAGGCTTGCTTCAATTAACTTTCATCAGTATGTGCTGCCACCAGCAGGGCAGACAAAGTATAGGCCAAATCCATTTAGCCTTTGTCAGTTAATGAGGCTGGCCATGGCAGGGGCAGGAGGAAGGTTTTGCCTTCCCCCTTCTTGAGATGCTTTGATGTACCCGTGGCTGTCACATTCCAGCTGAATATGATAGGAGGACTGCTCCTGTAGGCTGTTTCCACCCAGAGTACATGTGACTATGTGTCTGTTGTGCGTTGAGCATAGGAAAATGTGTGCGGATTAGCCCCACACATTTTCCGGAGGTTTCTCTCCCAACATTCCAATTAATTACACATTTTTAAAATAGCCCAGGTGAGTGCACACTCCAATTGTGGGTGGTCAAATTCCTCAAACATCCACCACCCACAGTTCTCAAAGACCCATAAGAGACACGTAGATAGAGGCCCACCCACAGTCTGCGTTGATTGATGACACACGAAGAGGAAGTGAATTTATACCATGATTTCACAACTTTTTATGATTTTATATTTTCATTTGGTTTCTTGGCCCACAGCAATATGTTGAGAATAGATTAGGTAAACTTTATTCTATCTACTTCACAGGTATTCTTCAACTTGTGGCACATACACCCAGACAGACAGGGACGAGTGCACAGATAGCCCAGGGCTCAAGTCGGGGGACCACGCGGGTGGACGGCATCTGCCCACTTTTTTGAGAGTGTGGATGCTGGCACACTTGTGTTTTTATGTCATTTCTAAAAAAGCATACATTTCCTTCCAATGCTTTTCTTCCTTTTCTGCTGCCGGATCTCAAAACCAGGTTGTGCGGTTGAAAGGCGACGCTGTTAGCCACAAAACCAGATGAAGTGTGCTTCAAAACACTGTAAAATGTCTCTAATGTTCACTTCACGTGACGGCACTTTCCCATGCTTTCGTCACAGTCCCCCAATTTTCTTATTTAGGACTCCAGCCCTGAGTTAGCCATACTATTCTGCTGTAGGAAGAACATAGTTTACCAGAGCAATAACGTAACACAGTCAAACCTTTTCTTTTGTGTCACCTAAAGAGGTAGTCCTAACAATGGTCAACCTGTCTGAAATGCATTGGCTTGTGACTCTGTGACCTTATTTGTAAAGAAGGGCCGCCGTGTGTTATTAAACAAATGTCACAGAGAAAACACCATGATTTCACTGGATTTTGTTAAGTGTTTGTTGTAATGCAGTAGTATTTACTACATAAAATGGGCTCACCAGATCTGATGGTGAATATCAACAGTTTTGTTTCACTATTTCTTTCCCTGGAATAAGTGCATTTCAGGTTCGGGGCGAGCCTGTATATTGATTTAACTGATTTAACGTGTTTATGATTTTGTACTTCCCGCCCAAATCTCTAGTTGAATAGATCGCATACCGCACTGATTCTGGGGTAAGAAATGTAAGAATGAAAACATTAAAGTCAGGTTGTATTGTAACTGGAAAACGTCAACCTACACCAAAAGTCTCTCTCGTTCCTAGTGATGGTAAATAGTTTGAGTAGAGTGCCTTAAATGTCCCAGAAACAATTCACAGTTGCTTTGTACTACTTGGCAGAAGCGTATGCTGCCACTTGGCGAGCATGGGCGTTGAGGAGGCAGGATCATCTGTTCCCAGAGTGCTCAATTCCTGCTCATATGTTTTTTAGTTTTTGTGATGTGGCACATAGGCCTGATTCACAAAAGCATTTTATAATGGGGAATCCCGTAGGAAAACACTCTGTGAATCAGGCACAAAGTGTGGCAAAATCGTTTTCATGAAGGTTTAGATAAAGGAAAGATGGGTTTCTTTCTTCACTTCCATGCCTGCATCTGATCACAGGCTACTTTACCTCAGGACCAGGACCAAGAAGGAAGCAATGCCAGCGTTCCATGAGTGGGCCATGATTTAGGTAAGCTCACGTGGGCTATGTGTGAGGGGCAGAACTTTCTGGGCATACATTGAAGAAAAAGTGCACCACAGCACCATCTGAATGTGCGTGGCTCTTCTCGCACAGGTTTAACCCGCTTCAGCAACTAAAAGTGCATTTGTTTTTCCACAAAATCTTACTTGGTGTGCTTTAACATTGTGGCCGCTACACTTTCCAACATGGCAGCCGCAGACTCAGGCACCGGAGTGCCTGCTAGTCCAACCTTGCTGTACCTCTGATTGGCCATTGTATTCCGCCTAACCAATCAAGGGAGCGGCAGGCTGAGCAGGCCCCCCTGACAAAGGCCCTAACTAAGGCCCCTGTCTTGCCCTGCATGGCGGGAGCTGCTTGCCTCACCAGGGATCTCTGCTGGTGTGTCTTTAAAGCTGCCTTCCAGGTAAGAGGTCTGCACCTGCTTCCCCTTGACTGCCTCCACTCCTGTCTTCATCACTGGGGCTGGCTCAGGCCTCTACCTCCCCTTTCTTCGCTGCCTATGCTGCCCGCCTCCTCTCATCATCCTGCAATACTCTCACAGCATGCTGGCAGTCCTCTTGCTGCTCCCTAGCCGTGCTACAACATGCATCCTGCGATCCTCCAAATTCAAACTGCACCGGGAACTTTCAACTCCTCACATTCCATTTGGCACCCACTGGAGTAATCTCTGCCTTATGTCTCTCTTTTCTGTATTCTTGAAGACTTTGATCTCGTCGTCCTTGCTCTTACCAAGATGTGATTCAACACCAGCTCAGTCACTGCTCTTGACACTCTTCTTCCTAAGAGCTACAAAATCCTCTTCAAACCCAGGCCCAACCGGCCAACAGGTGGAGTGGCCCTGATTTTCCCTGAGTGAGTCCATGCTTCGATGATACCCAATCAATCCTACCCCTCTTTTGAATGCCTCGTCTGTATGCTTGGGGTCTCACCTACTCTCTCACTCACTCTGGCTAGCATCTATAGGCCCCGTCCCTCTCTCCCTTCCTCACTGAATGGGCTGACCCTATCTCCTCCCTATTGACCTCTTCTTCCAAACTCCTCCTCCTCTGTGATTTCAACATTCACCTCGACTCCCCTGAATCATCCACCTTACTGTTCCATGACCTCTGCGACTCCCTCTCACTATTCTTCCTTCCTGTCCGATCTACTCAGCCGGACATGCTCTGGATGCCCTAATCTATGGAGACATCCCTCTCTCTAACTCGGTCACGACCCCCTCTCCTGGTCTGACCCCTCTCTCCTCTCCTCCCAATTTGGGTCCCTTGGCCCTCTGTCTGAACCGCCCCCACACTGCCAACCTCCTTCGCCATCATTCGACCAATGAAGCTAGAGTCAGTTGCTGCTTTTGTTTCTACTTTCATCCCCCTCCTCCCCCTGCCTCCGATTCTCCCTCTGACTCTGTCCTCGATAACCTGCACCTTGCCATCTCTAACACACTTGATATCCTTGCCCCTGTCAAGAGGATCTGCCTGAAACCTGCCTCCAAGTGCAACAGCTGGTATGACTCCGATCTACCATCTCTGAAACCTCAGTGCAGAGTTGCTGTATGGAAGTGGTAGACCGCGGGTTCATCCTCTGACAAACTTTCCTGTCGCTTGGTCCAAAGGCAATGCCGTTCTTCTATCCGCTCCAAGAACAGGGCTCACATCCAAGCCCACATCTCAGGAGCCACTAAAAATACTGCTGAACATTCCAAAATCTGCAACAACCTTGCCAATCCAACTACAGTCTCCCCCTCCCTTCTTTCTTCCCAGGCCCTGTGCACAACATTGGCCTCCCATTTCAGATCTAAAACTCAGGACATCCTGTCGTCACTCTCCACAACCCTCACCTCCACTCCCAACCTCCCACCTCCCTTGGCTCCCCTCCCTCCACCACACGCAATCTCCTCCTCCTGTCCATAGTACCTGATGAGGTCTCTAAAGTTGTACACTCTATGAAGGTCTCATCCAAACAGGTGCTCCCCTGCTCTTCTAGGACCATTGAGAACAACATTTCATCTCTTGCCCAGGCTCTTGCCGAATTCTGAAACTACTCCTTCACCACTGCCTCTTTGCCTCTATCCCTCAAGCACACCCTTGTGCACCCTCTCCTAAAAAGCATCTACTGACCCTTCCTGCCTAGCTATCGCCCTATTTCCACAACCACCTCCTGGATAAACTCCTGGAGAAGTTGGTCCTCCCTCAATTCATCCTGCATACTGAACTTGCTGGTTGCCTTCATGACCATCAATCTGGATTCTGGGCATCCAGAAGCAGAAAACTGCTCTCCTGAACACCTGTGTAGACATGTTTGCAAATCTTGACTCTAACTCTCCTGCAGTTCTCATTCTCCTAGATCTCTGTACCGCCTTTGACATGGTCAACCATTCTATCCTCATAAAATGGCTCTGCGATACCCTCGGCGTCACGGATCGGGCACTGGACTGGCTGACCTCTTTCCTCACTAACTGCCCATCCCAGTTGCAGCTGGGCACTTACTCCTCCACCACTTCACTCTCTACCTGCGGCATCCCCCAGGGCTCTATCATATCACCATGGCTCTTCAATATCTATCTTGCCCCTCTTGCTCACTTGATCTCTTCCTTCTCTCCTCATTTCCAGTGTTACACTAATGACACACAGCTTTCCTTCAAACTTCCCTCTACCACCTCCTCTTCCTCCTCCCTCATCCCTGATTGTCTGACGTTTATCCCGGCATGGTGTGCAGCTAACAAACTCTGTCTTAATGCCACTAAGACAGAGATCCTCCTATCGGGACACCTGCACCCTGTTTCCCTCCCACCCTCTGGCCACCCTCCTTGGGCCCTCTAGCTTCAAAACCTCAGGGACGTCTTCGACTCCTCCCTCTCCTTCACCCCTGACATCTTGGACCTTGCCAAGAAGGCCCATTTCCAGCTTCACCTCCTCAGAGGCATTCTCCCTTTCCTCACCTTTCCCCAGAAGTTCAACGCTTCCAGTGCTCTGGTGCTCTCAAGGCTGGAGTAGTGCAATGCCCCCTTCAGCTAATCTAGAATAAGGCTGCAAGACCTATCCTTGGCTTCAAGCCCAGAGACTGTATCTCTCCAGCCCTACGATCTCTGAACTGGCTCCCGGTGGCCATAAGGATCAAATTTGAGACCCTCTGAATCATCCAAAAGGTTTTCTGGGACCTGGGACCACACTATATCCAACTTTCACTCCCTAAATACTTCCCTGCTAGAGCCCTCCGCTCCTCCAACTCCAACTCTCTGCTTGTCAAACGCTTCCACATGCAGAGAGTCTGGGGCAGTTCTCTCTCTTTGGCTGGTGCCTCCCTTTGGAACAGCCTCCCATGCTCTCTCAGACTTGAGCCAGACCTCCTTAACTCAAAACTCTGCTTTTCTCTACGTCATTCCCTCGTCCCCTTCCCCCCTAATCACCCCACTGCCCATTCACAATTTTGCCACCTCACTCAGTTTTACTCACCATTCGTATATTCAACTTCCGACTCTCGGGATTGAGCACCTCTTTAACAGCTGTTTCAACATTCTGTTTGTTCAGCTTCTTGTAGATGCCGGGAGGGGTTTCTGCCTGAAAACAAGGGACCCGTCTGACCTAGCTTGCCAGACTTGCTTTAAACTAATATCCGTTATCTACAGGGAACTTCACGTCGTTTCAGCCGAATGGAAGAGGTCGTGTGATATTTCCAGGACCCCAAAGCCTACTATCTCGATGAATTTTTAACCATCCTCTTTGTTACCATGTGAACTGGTGGACTCCAGCCCTTTAAGACGAGCTAGCAATATCCTTGAGATGGATGGGGATGCAGAATTTACTCAAACAGCAATAATTTAAACGACTCAGGTAGTTGGCAAAAAGATAGCTGTTTAAATATCAATTATCTAAAACAGGGAGTACAACGAACATCAACGGACATCTCAGCGTAGCATCTCTCAATGCATCTTAAAAAAAAGCATTCTTTTATAACAAAAAATTATCATTGATGACCTTAACCTACGTATTACTAATGTCATCCTACGTGGCAAACTGCAAAAACCTAGTGGCAATTGTCATAGGTTCTTCAGGAACCTCTAAGTATATGATCCATACTCGTCTAGGAGAGTGAAGAAAAGTGATAGATTTCTTAACATCAGAGGGGCAACTAAGCCCTCCCCTTAAACAGGTCACTATGAATGTCACCAAGTACACAACGTCCCATTGGTTACACAAGCTATAGGACCCTTAATCACGCGTCGCCCTACAATTGGTTGGCACTCTAACCTCTGTGAGTATTTTTCCACCTACGTTTAGCAGCACGCAGGCTGGTCTTCCAGGTGCTGATGAGATAGTCTTAACCATAGCTTCCCACGAATTAGCATATTCATCTATCAGCACCTCAGTGGTCTGCTGTCAATTAAGGCTTTATCTTGTCCTTGGGAGTGTTTTTTGCTCTGGGGAATTCAGGGGAGTGAAGGCACGCTCTGCCCTCATACATAGGTGTGACCATCGTGTTCGTCCAACTTCATCCTTCCACGTGACTGAAGACCACAAAATCGAGCTCTAGTGTATTTAAAATACTATTTTTTAATAGACCACTGGCGTCTTCCTTGTTTTTGTATCCGATGTCTGCTCACCGCAACCTGATAAGACGTTGGCTTCTTGGTGCTCGTCCAGCCTTGCCTTTCTGAGATCTGCTTCTGTAATGCAATTGCTTTTTTAACTGCGACACACTTGAAAAGAGGCCTTCCTTCTCTGGTCCAGCTCTCTGCTATAATTCATAGTGGAAACATCCATTCTTTACTAACTTCGATATATATGTAGTATATGTTGGCGCATGCCACAATCTATTCACTATAAAGCTAGCCTCAAGAATACTTTGTCTGCTTGTGTTTCTTTGCATCTGTACATGTATAAAATAGCTTGATATCTTCATCCTTTCAGCAGCATACGTTTCTTCATCTTGATCCGAAGATGTTACTTATCTTTGATCCTTTCTTGATGCCTTATGAAATATCTGCATTCTCTTGACTCTGAATATCTTCCATGTATGTCAGCTTTCTTCATGTGATGTCACCATTTTCCCTTCCATTCATTGGTCCTGCTTCTTCCGGGATTTCATTCAAATGGCCATCATACTGTCTCATATGCAGGTATGGCTTTCTCAATGGGAACCTTTCTTCCAGGATTCTCTTTGATATTGGAATTTTCACTGGTACCACACATGTCTCACACTCTGGTTCCCAAAATATAGGCAATATAGGCAAAGTGGTTGAGGTGGGGGTACTTGGCTCCTTCTCTACACAGGGAGTTACAACAAACATCAATGGACGTACGCTCGATTTCTCACAGCAATCGTTTCACAAAATAGAAGTTATATATAAAAAATACATCAGAGGTGACATCATACTACATGGCAAATAATAAAAAACCTACTAGGGATGGGGATTGGCTTAAGGGGAACATCTAAGAATATTATCTATTGGAACAAGGATTATGATTGGCTGCCCACTGTCAGGTGGACTACATATGCCTAACCCCTAAAGCATGTTATCGTCATAAACACAGTTTCTCATTGGTTTTAAAACTATAAGGTCCTTTGTTATATGGACCAGGTGCAAGAAGATGGGCCTGACTCTACCTCCCCACCCAATTAGCCCAACATCTCTCATCGCCCATGCCTTCTGCCATGAAGATTGTCTTTGAACTTGACCTTGAAAAGTATCCTTGTATCTGAAAATGCACGGGAGTGCGGGCACTTGTTATCGTGCTCTAGGATTCCAAGTTCAAACTCTATTTTCATCCCTGGCTCACGTGACAGGAGACCAAAATTTGGTCCATTTTGCAGGTTTTAAATGTCTTAAATGAATTCAACTTGGCACTCTTGGTATTCTTTCTTTGCACCCTAACAAGAGATGATTCGACGTTTGTACGTTTGCTCCTTTCCAGAATAGATAGCTGACCTTGGCTGCTTCAGTCTTGAATCCAAGCCACACAACCTCGCCATGCAGCTCCATGATTTAGCTTATTCTTGCTGCGACATAGGTTTCTCTTCCCTCTTCATGGGTCCTGGCTTACTAAAACTCATGATACCGATGTCCAACTTCTATACAATTGCGGCTTTGCCTGCATTCTATTCGCTACAAATAGCCAGCTTCTATGATGACTTAGCTTACTTGCGTTTCAGCGTCTGTACAATTATTGAAAGGTTGATTCTCTGCAGCACTTTGTGCACATGTAATCTTCTGTTTCATATTTAAAAAGTTCACTTGATTCTTTACTTGGTCATTAGTCTCTTCAGGATCCATACATCCTCATCAGCCAGTATCCCGGGACGTCGATCAAACTCTTTTAGGACATCACAGGCTTCTTTTCTTTGCTCCTTCTCATATTCCTTCAGGGAGTTCCTGCCTCAAATTGTCATCCCTTCAGGGACATATTCGCTAGGGTTGTCTCAGTGGGTATCTTCTTTTGAACATACGTTGCAGTATTGGCACAACTGCTGGTGTCAAACATGGCATGATCTCAGGCTTCCAACATATGGGAGGTAGGGGGCAGAATTTCCTGCGGAGGCATGCAGCTGCTCCTCCTCACATCCACAGGCCGACCCTCATCAAACCCCCCCCCCTTGATACAAACCTTCGCTCTTTCTCTCCCATCTCACACCAGGAGGTCCTGTCGCTCCAAGCACAAACCCACCCGTCAGGCCTCCCTGAGGATCCCTGCCGCTCACCCTCCTCAAAAACTTCCTAGCCTCAACCTGTGCAGGCAGTATCACATGCTCAATCCTCAACAACTCACTTATATAAGGATCCTTCCGAGAAGACCTAAAACCTCCTACATCAATCCCCTCCTCAGAAAACCTACACTCAACCCACTCCTCCCCCAGACCTACCGGCCAATCTCCAACGCTGCTTCATGACCTAACTCATGGACAACACAGCATACAAGCAGCTTGGCCATTTCACTGAAGCTAACAATCTCGCAGACCCTGCGCAATCGGGCTTCAGACCGCTCGGAGGAACAGAATCCTCCCTAGTGTCTGTCTGGGATGACCTAAAAAGAACAGCTGATGCAGAAGGCTGTGCTGTACACATCCTCCTTGACCTCTCTGCCACATTCAATGAAATCGATCACACTATCCTACTAGACAGGCTACAAACACTAGGAATCAAAGACACTGCCCTCTCTTGGATCTCTTCTTTCATCTCTAATCACTCACAAATAAATGCTCCTCCACCGGTTCACCTCCACCTGATGACCAGTAACAAAAGGAAATTGCACAAGCAAAATCCCTTTCCCCCCTACTCATCAACATCTATTTAAACACCTTGCCCACACTCATCTGCTCCCACAATCTTACTTGCAGGCGAAACCCAGATCATCCTTAAAATCCCAAAATCGCCAGGGTCCAACAGTCCAGATCTGCCATCATGTTTCTCGGATATCGACTACTGGATGACGACCAACCACCTCACCCTCAATCCTAGCAAAACTGAAATCCTCGTCTGCTGGAAAACAGTGCTCCTTCCCCAGACGATTCTGTGGCCACAATTCCTAAAACTCCCACCGGCAACTTCCAACTTGGTGAAAAACCTTGCATGCACACTGGACACAGACTTATCCCTCTCCCAACACATCACCTCCATATCTAAAACGTGGTTCTTCCATCTACGGATTCTCAGGCATATTTTCCCTTAACTCACCTTTCCCCGCCGTTTCCCGGCCATCTGTCATCCTCTCCTGCTTAGACTAAGCAAACTGCCTTTACCTAGGCGCACTGGCGTTTCAACTAAGGAACTGCAAAGAATCCAAAATGCTGCAGCACGCATGCTCATTAGCCTACCTCCCAGAATGCATTTCAGCCCTACACAAAGCCCTACATTGGCTCCCGATTAGTCGACACACTACCTTTAAAGCCGTGGCTATCCACAACACCGGTGTGGAATTCCTTTGAAACAAAATCCAGCACAACCCCCCCTCGTGGAGTCTTAGACCTAGCACAGCATCTCGCCTAGTGGTCTCACATTACAACTCCTCCAGACTGGGCGGATCCTCGTTCTCCGTCCAAGTGCTGATCTTCTGGAACTCCCTACCACAACACATTCGCAATATTGAAAATCACAGTGCATTCAGAAATGCCCTCAAAACGTATCTTTTCCCTCCTTTCTAGAGAAACCCTCCCCTCTCTCTAAACTATATCGTTGAATTCAAACACAACAACTTTCCCATCCACCAATACTGCACGAATGCTGGCAGAATTTTCAGCAACTCATTGTAACAATCTATCGCCCTCCCCATGCCCAACAACACTCCTACCCATCAGTAGTCCAAGGATGCCAGCAGCAGTCGCTGAGGCACACCATAATAAACTTTGTTCTTCCCAAGAAAAACAACGCTCCTACCCACCAATATCTCATGAATGTCGGCAAACTACCATCCTCCCTATAATTTTCCCTCAACCCCTATAATCCTCCTTCATCCCCCGTGCCCTCCTCCCTCCGGGCCCCTCCCTTGCTGTTCAGACTTTTGTTCCAGGGAGACCATGAATAGCGAGACCAGGCATCCGCATTGGATAAAGAAAAAGGAGAATACTGCAGTCGAACTCCATCAAAGCATACGGTTCGTATACCTTACACCACATCTGTGGACAAAGGCCACAGGCAATGCCACCCATCCATGCACCATAGAATGCAGCTATGGCTATGCCATTTCGGTCTAGCAGCACACATAGCGTCCACACTGAAACCCCTGACGTACGTCAACAGCTCTGCCAATAGTATACAGCGACAACCAACAAAATAAATTAGGTCTAGCTGGGCACACATCAAATCTTCAGCAATAGAACTCTATCCTAAACCACCAAGGGTGCCCACCCACGTGCCTGACCTGCAGGCTGCTTATTGGAGTTCAGCCAGCCACCCAAGTTCTAATCCGGCAATAATGCACACAAGCACCTTCTAATTTAACATCTTAGAACCCCCTCCATACACAAGGACTGTGGTCACTGAGGGCGTTCCAACCACAAAGCTCATTGAGGCCCTACAAATGGGGAAAGACTGCTATATAAATAACACATACAATACAATACTATTGAGGTGCACTTTTGAAATTCTTTATGGAGATGATCCCAACAGAGACTATATTATAAATTTAAGACAGACCACATGAATACACGATTGGACACAGTAACAGTAAGATAAACTAATCAAGCAAAGAGAACCCTGATTTGGAACAAGATATTAAACTGTGCACTAAAATTCACTGAAATGTTGGATCCCTGTAGAAATGTTAAGATCTTGACCACAGAAGGAAGAATATTTCAGTTCTGATCTCTATTAAACATGTAGGATTGAATATTAGTTGCTCAGATTGTAATGTACCTTTAGTATGAAATATGAATACGTGATTACTAAGAGACAACAGTCACTTTTACTTGAGTTGTGTACTGTATGTAGAATATGTGCAAGATTATATTGATTGAATTAAATACATATCCCTATATCAAGCATATGTAACTGTAACTGTGCCTTGAAAAAACCTTGGCGAAACAATTGCACGTGCCTCCAACTGGAGTATGTTGGCACCTTTCTAACAATTCTCAAAATTAACTTTGTTTTAAAACCAATCAACTAGGCATGTATAACTTTTATCAATAGATATTCTGCCCTATTTTTCGGCTGGGCGCAAGTAACCCAACTTACCCACGCTATTTTTTCTCACTTACGGACTGACTAGTGGATACCAGTCTGTGCTGGGTTCTGCTGCCAGGCCACAACTGTTGTTAGATTCTTGAGAGGAAATCAATACTAACCAAAATAGAAGATAAGTCTCTTTAACTTTAAAGTCTCTTTAACACTGAGGGTAGGCGCACTGATTAATATCCACTTTTCGCCTACCTGATTCCTACGTTAAGCTGAATAGTGAAATATGGGGTAATGCGGAATCATCTTTGATGAGGAAGGCATCTAGTCCTAAAGCCTAAGTTTGGATTTAAAAATAAGAGAGATAGAACTTAAGAATATTTTAATAGAAGAATTAAGGGTGCATCCTAGGACACGTTTTACGTGGCACCACCTGCACACACTCTCTACTAGACTATGCTTTCATTTTGATGGACCAGATTGGGCCCATCAATAAAATAAGCAGTTCCTTATGATACCAGTGACTCTTTGCCCTTCAGATCGCCTATGTTGCATATGCCAAGTGGGTGCGAAAGCATCAGAAACTTCACACTGAACCAGCAGTAGTGAGATGAGAACCCGGCTTCCATAATTCAATCAAATTTTGCAAACTTTGAAAGAACCTCATACTGCATTCAGAATTAGGGGGAACACCATAGTGCCAAGTAAGAATTGCAAAATGCCTTTGGGGATGAAAATAAGAAAAGGGCTATTAAGGCGTAAGATAAGACTTCTGAAAGCAGATGCATATTAAGAGAATGGTGAGCAGGTGACATTACTCTGCTTGGCTAAACAGGCCCCTAGACACTGCCTATCATATACAAATACAATGGCTCACAAGGCACCATGGGTGGCGAAGCATCGCCTTGGATGCTGAATGAATAGTGATCTGAGTGATAAATGCAATTGGCACAGTGAAGGCAGCAAGAAGAAAATCTATTATACAATTCTATGGTGGGCATTACACCCCCAGCAGACGGTAAACACAAGGATGCAGTGGGCATGTCCTCTAGGGAGGGAGATCCTTGTATGCCTATTTCATCTTTAAAGTCTTCTCACTGCCCTGCCTAGATGGCCCTGTTTATGTTATTTGGTTTTCCAAAGCCAACATGGGTGGGAGATGTAGGGGGGACTGGAGTCAGGTTTTGATCCCCTGTAGGAAGAGGTGGAGTCCAATGGGATGATACCACCCATGTGGCATGAGGGCATTCTAGCTCCTATTTTAGCAAGAAGACCAGAAACACTGTCCGGCTAGCTACCATTTTACTGTCCTTTTAGATGGCACTGGAAAGCTCCTTGGTAAAATCCTGCCCGGGGGGGGGGGGGGGGGGGGTCCGTATGTGAAGGCCAGACGAAGGGTCTGATCCCTTTGACACTGATTGGTGTTTGCCTCAGTCTGCCTGCATCAGGGTTGCCAAACTTCATGCCTCGAGGTGGAAACCTGTTGGATTTTCATGACAAATGTTCATTACTACTCACGAGAGAAATATGCATAAAATGATTCTACATGCTCCCACATTTTTTCACATGAATATTAATGAGAGATATCCTGAAAATCCATCACGAAACAGCCCTCAGGCTTGGAGTTCTGACACATTTAGCCGTTGCAGGCTACACAACTGCATTATACATGTTTTTGTGTGAATCACTCCAGTATTTGGCAAAGTTACCAGCACATTATTGTGGGTTTAAGCTGCTAGTTGGGGAGTTGATCCTGCTCAGCAACAGACGAGCCTGCTCTTGGGTGCCAGTGATTCCTTTGTAAGTGAGAGAGTCCTGGCTTGACCTGGTGAAGAAAGGACCTTCCCACTGAAATTGACATCGAGTCACGTCCCAGGTGTGAGTTACTCAGGAGACGCCCCTGGGACCACAGAGATTGCTAAATGCCTGGTATGAATTCTGCAGGGAGCAAAGATCAAGCATGTGCAAAGGGGAAACCAAAAAGAAAAATGGCGCACTGCAGGTGATCAAATCAAAGTGAGTGCCGCCCACTGCAATCTGGGCAGAGTCTGCGATGCCAGATTCTCCTGGAAAAATAGCAGGAGGAAAAGGATACATCGATCAACTGAACTGATGGACTTGCAATCAGCCTTTGTTATCGAGTACAGTGGAGTTGTTCCCATTGCCCTATTTTTTTCAGTATTTAGTAAAGTCTTTCTTCTTTGGTACACAGGTGAGATGTGGAGCGCTGCTATTTGGTGAGACCTCGGTATAACCCAGAGGTTGGATAGTTAGGCGCGCCCTTGGCCTGGCAGTGCGACCACCAGCACAGGCTGTCTGTTTGGAGCCCGGTGGGACTTCAATGGAAAGTGATGCCAGGTGAGTCTATATGGATTTCTGGGGTAACCTCTGGTTTGGTGAAGCGTGTCTTTCTTCGAGAAATATTGAAAGAGGCTCTGTATTCACTTCCCGTTCCTTAAATGAGGGCCTTCCTAGGGACAGACAGTTTGGTAATGGTCGGAGATAGAATAGATAGCACTGAGCACAATCAAAAGTTTAAATTATCTGTAGAATATACGAAATATCTGTAGGATTTGGAACCCTTTGGCACTTTATATGCCCACTTCTGTGCCAAGAAAACAATGACCGTTTAGGTGAAGGGGATTTCTCAGGTGCAATGCGTTTGTCTTGGAAACAAGACAATGCAGCACAACACAGGTTCGAATCCTGATCCCTCCTTAGAAACCAATCTCTGGTATTAAGCACGTTATAAAAGAACAATTATAATAATTATAACCTGGTTTCAGCCCTGATGGGGGCATGTTGTCCCGAGGTCTGAAAGACCCTGGGAATGCAGGTTATATAAGCCACTTGATAACTGTCTGAGAAGATTCAAACACTGGGTGACCGCTTCTCCTTCTGCAGAGAAGAGGCGAACATAGAATTGCTGCAAACAAAGCACTGCTGCATTGGTGTAGGAAAAGGGGAGACTAATGTGTGGTTTTGCTTCATTCGCCTTTAGTAAAAATATATTTTTCAAATTTCCTTTTGAAGATGCAATGCATGAATTGTTGATTTGAAGGATGCAATGTGTTTTCTTATTAATTATGGGTGTATTTGCTTTTTTGCACTTTTATATTGAAATACATTTTATTTAAGGTTCCTGGACACTCCATAAATTACATGAATACAAACATTTTGAAAACCTGATTGTATATCAGGTAATTTAGTGCGTCAGCTTTACCCATGAATGGGCAGCAGGTCAACACCCAGTTTATGGCCATGTGTCTTCCTGGCAAGCTTATTTTATACAGCAGGACACCTAGAAGCCAACTTATTTTAATGGTGATTTGTGTGATTATTTGAAAGGGTGCTATGTGCTCATTACAAGGGATTAATCCCCCGCTGTGTGCGGTGACAAGGGGTCTTCACCACACCCCTTATCTCAAGCATGCGCCTCTCACTCCTGGAGGTGGGGGCAGTGCGCGCAGTCTTAACACTCCATCAGTGGTCACCATATTCACGCCCTCCCCTGCGCCCCACCGTCCCACCCAGCGTGACGCAGCAATCCCAAGGCTCCTGCTGAGGTCGGTAGAGAGAGGTCAATGACCTGACGTTTACTTCATCATGTAAAGGAGCTGTCGACAAGAAAGGTCAATGACCCGCCAAGTTCAAAGGCACGTATGTCAGCAAAGGAAGAATTGAGGGAATGGGAGAGGTCACTGACCTCCTGTTTGTAAGGATGAATGCAAAGCGAGTGGATGAAGATTTTAAGGGGCTCCAAGCAGTGGAGGTACCAGGGGGTACAGAAGGGCTCTCCTCAGTGCGCGGTTCACCCCCTGCCTCCCACAGAGTTTCCACTCACCACTAACATTGTTATATTCCCTTTTATTAAATGTGCGCAAGTGCTGTAGTGTCCTGTGCATCTTGCACTCTTGCCCGCAGGTTGCGAATTAGCAGCAACTACAAAGTTGATCAACCCTGCCCGAGCACCCCACATCTTCCAGTCCTTCTGGGGGGCTTCAGTGCTGCCTGGATATGTTTGCGCCTAGTTCTGCCCTTTTCTCTACCTGAAGAGAGGCTTCACTGCAGAGGAGTTGGCCGAAAGATGTTTTCTTGTAATGCACGCATGTTTGTGTGTAATACATACAGTGTGTATGTGTGCAAGCAAGAGGAGGGTCAGGTTTATCGGTAGCTGTGCATGCATGATGTGTAGGTTATTGTCGGAGTGTGTGTGTGTGCATGTATCTGACTGAGGGTGTGGCTGTCTGGGTATTTGTGTGAGTGTGAGTATAATGCCTGTATGTGTGGAAGATGTGTTTGTGTTGTGCAAGGCAGTACCAGTGCTGATTTCTATTGTGCTCCCAGCCCCATGCAAGTGATTTACAGTGACTGTTATTACCGGCATGAACTGATTCCGGTCGTGGCCTCGTTCAAGTGATTTACAGTGACCAATATTATTGGCACAGACAGAGTCTGGCCTCAGCCTCCTTCATGTATCTTACAGTGACCATTCCTATTGTCATAGACAGATTAGTTACGCAGCCACATACAAGTAATTTACAGTGACCATTATTATTGCCAAAGATAGATTGTGGGTGCAGCCTCATGAAACTGATTTACAGTGATCATTATTACTGGCGTTGATAGTTTGTGGGCCTAGCCACACACAAGTGCTTTACAGTGACCTATATTGGCATTGAAGTTTGGGGTTTCAGCCACATGCAAGTGATTTACAGAGTTTGTTATTACTTGCAAAGAAAGAATGCAGCTACAGCCATATGCGCATGATTTACAGTCACCATTGTTACTAGCATGTATTGCTAGCATGCCCTGATAGATTGTGGCGCAGACCTCATTAAGTGATTCACAGTGAACATCATTATTGTCATAGACCGATTTTGGTTTTAGCCTCATGCAAGTATTTTTACAGTGACCAAATTTGGCATAGACAGATTGAGGCTGCAACCTCAAGCAAACGATTTACAGTGACCATTACTATTGGTTTGGATAGATTTTGTCACAGCCTCTTGCAAGTGATTTACAGTGATTATTATTATTGACATAGAATGATTATGACTTCAGCTTCGTTAAAGTGATGTGAAGTGCCCCTGTGTACTGTTAGCAGCGTGGCATTTACTGGATTTTTTATGTGTTAGACAAGAACACCAATTGTAAATTGTATGGCTTGTTATTCCAATTTTCTCAAACATCGTGCTGTAAAATGCATCATTTCAACAGATAATTTAAAATATTTCTTGGAGGAAGCCGCCCCAGTCCCCACCACATTATGTTAGACTCCCTCACTATGCTCGGTCGCTCATGCAAATATGGGGAAATATTTAGGAACCTACACTGAAAATATTAATTAGCCATGACTGACCATGAACCTTGGCATTTACTGGATTTTTTTCATGTGTTACCCTAGAGAACCAATTTCAAATTGTAAGGCTTTTTTACCCCATTTCTTTCTCTAACATTGTGCTGTAAGATGTACCATTTTAACACAATAGTTGAAACATTTTCTTGAGGGATTGTCCATGACCCTTTTAATTATGTTGTGCCCCCTAACTCATCCGAATTTGGGGAAATATAAAGGCCTCTCCACTGAAAATATTTACCCGCCATGACTGACTGTGAATCATTTATAATCCTGGTGCCCCCTTCAGGAGACATCAGCCCCTCTGGCACCAAAAGCTGCATCTCCACCACTGACAGCAAGATCTTATTGAGTTTGATTTCCACTTGAGAGGGCAAAAAAAACAATGGAGTTGTTAAAGGGAAGAGAGGCTGCTGATCAGGAGTTTTCTTGGGTGTGGCGAACCCTGAAAAGGGATAGACACATTGAGGAGGGAGTCTGGGAGGCACCCCCGTCTGGACTGTCCCTTGACCAAGGCCAAATATGACATATAATATTCCATGCCGAATTTGGACATTACATCATTGTGCACACTAAAGACACTGCAACTAAGCTTGGCCGGCAGAGTCCCATGCCATGCCCCTGGTCCTGCTTGTAGCGTTGTTTCTGAGATCCTCAGCATTTACATTTACATCCTGGGTCAAATCACAGTAGGTAGTCAAAATGAGAACTTATCCTATTCATTACTGCATTGGTGCTCATGTTGGCTCACTGCATCACGCCATGATACAGTGGGCATCCAAAAAGAGCTTGCCTACTCCGTAGAGGTCTCTGCCGCCACGTGCCGCAAACGCTACTGCCTAATCCCTCCACCTGCTGTGTGGTTAGAGCACATGTACACACAGCTCAGGAAAACAAGCATCTGTCGCAAACACAAACCAGAAGGACTGACGTCATGTTGGCCAAGACCCTAAAAAGTTCTTGTGGCACTTTCACAATATCACTGTGGCCTGATACAATGATGTCCCTACGCTTTAAGCTGGCAGGATGTACGATATTCGTCATTTCCCCCAGAAGTGTTGCCCAGCTTAGAAGCCGGTGTCAGGCAGGGGGTTGGGGGGGCATCTGGCACTGTACGAAGTGGAGTAAACAACCACCAACATCGAGGTGTTCCACATTGCATAACATAAAACATCAAACATCAATCCACCTGTCTGTCAACTCAAAATCATTCATTATTTAGCAAAGGGATTTCTACTATATTAAAATGTATATTTTTCTAAAAACGGTTTACAAAAATAATTTAATTGCAATACCCATGTATTCTCTTCAAAGCAAAACCTACATATAAGATGGCTGCCATGGAAATGAGACCAAGAGAAATCCCTCGTCCATTTCCATGGCAGCTACTAAGGAGATGCAGAGCAGCTAGTAGGTTGCACGCATGAGGCGAGGTTGGGACAGCGGCACCTGGAAAAGGTATGTGCTTTTATTTAAATTAGACATCGAAATATATGAGTCGGAGGAGGGAAGGGTGTGAGGCGAGGGCCCGTGTAGCTGATATCTTGCTTAGAGCAAAAGCCTGTACAGTTAGGGAAAGCCAGCGATCCAAGCAACCGGATTGACTGCTCACCCCTCTCCAGTGCTAATTCATTTTGCGGCCCCACGTGATGACTCTGGGTGCTTTTCCTTTGTATGTTTTTTACTCTATTTGCTAAGCATCAGTATTTTTCTTCCTTCACTTGGAATTCCGTCCTTATATGAACAGGTTTTTGTCACTGTCTTAACTGCTTGTAATGCCAATTCTTTAAAACGATTCACTTGTGCTTCATAATATCTAATTTTATCTTTTAACATTGTATTTTTTAACAAGTGTGCATCAATCTCTATCTACAAAAATTGAATATACTGAGTGTAACACATGCACTGTGAGCACTGAACTTGGTGCCAAGGCTTTCGACCCTCAGCAATGGTGAGCCGCCCATTTTGCTATTGTGACTCTTTAACTCAGTAACTCAATGAGCGAGGGATTATTCTTCTGAGAGTAAGATGCAAACACAGAATGGCTGCAAGCAACACACTGGTGCATTTGGGTAGGAAAAGGGGAGACGACTGTGGTGTTTTGCGTCATTCACCACGATAGTGGCTGTGTAGTTATGGTTAAGTTATGGTTAAGTTGCTGTTTCCATAGGAAGAGCACTTTTTGGGCGGCTTATAACTCCGCTCCCCCTGGACGAATCCTCTCCAAACTTTGCAAAAAAAGTATATGGGCCACTCTGAATTTTTTTGCAAAGTTTGGTGATGTTTGGTCCAGTGGGGAAAAGTTATAGGGGGGTCCCAAAATGTCTTTTTTTCCCATACACTGAATGGGGGGAAAACTTTGCGCATGCCTACAGGCCAAACCGCTGAATGGATTTTCACCAAATTTGCGGCAGGGGCTTGGTCCCGAAAGCGTGCTTTTGTAAATTTGGTGACAATCCGTCGAGTAGTTTCCTTTAAAACGACCAAAAACGTGTCTAAAAAAATTTGTGATATCTATGTCTGCTCCGCGATCACACTTCCCTGTTAGCTCCGCGGACAAGATACCGATTGGCTAAGGGGCTGGCGTCATGACCGTGGACAAGCGACTTCTCCGCCGATTGGCTGCAGTGAGCCGTGATGTGCTTCAGATTGTTTGGATGTCTTGGATCCGCCAACAGCGCGGCGGCGACCAGAGGCGAAATGCTGTTTCGGAAACTGTTTTGGTGTGTCAGAGTGCTTGGGGAGGTTCAGAGAGTAAGAGATGGGTGAAATACTGTATTTGTTTAGGCAGCAGGTGTTAATGATGTATTCCCTATGCCCGCCTTGTCGCGGATGTTTGTAAGTACTGAAAATGAGGGGTCTCATAAGGATAGTACTTCAGTCCGTGCTGTGCGCAGACAACTTGAAGCTGTTCTAAGGACACGCGTGGTGTTAGCGAACATTAAAATTGAGTACATGCCGTAGTTAAAATTTTTGTTTCTATGGGTGTGCTATTGAATTATTCGCCGCCATGGGTGCGATATGCTGCGGTGGTTGTGGCCAGGGCCTAGAGTCTTGGGTGCATGGAAGTAGGCCCTAGGCCATACACCCAAGAGTGTAGACCCTGCCCACAACCACTGCAGCATATCACATTCATACATCACACCCATACAATCGATTATGTATCTGGTAGGTGTGGGCAGGGCCTAGAGTCCTGGATGCAAATTGAGTACATGCTACAGTTATAATGTTTAATTCTATGGGTGTGCTAATGATTTATAAGCGACCATGGGTGTAATATGCTGCAGTGGTTGTGGCCAGGGGCTAGAGTCTTGGGTGCATGGCCGTAGGCCGTAGACCATACTTCCAAGACTCTAGGCCCTGGCCACAACCACCGGAGCATATCGCAGCAATGGATACACCCGTAGTATCGCTTATCGATCAGATGGTTGTGGGGAGCGTGTACAGTTTGGCCATGCACCCAAGAACAAAGTTATAAGCAGTGGAGCTTTAAGCCACTATGGGTTTTATATACTGCACACCCATACATTCAAATATCTATGGCCTTACACCCAATACTCTAGGCAGTGGCCACAACCACTGCAGCATATCACAGCTATAGATACATCCGTAGTATCAAACATCAATCGGTTGGTTGTGGGGAGGTCCTAGAGTCCTGGGTGCATGAGAACAAAGTTATAAGCACAGAAGTTATAAGCCAACATGGGTTTTATATACTGCACACTTTTCGATTCGAATATCTATGGCCATACATCCAAGACTCCAGGCCCTGGCCAGAACCACCGCAGCATATCACAGCAATAGCTACACCTGTAGTATCGCATATCGATCAGGTGGTTGTGGGGAGGGCCTAGAGTCTTGGGTGCATGGCCAAAGGCCATGCACCCAAGACCACATTTATACGTAGTGAAGTTTTAAGCCACAATGGGTGTGATATGCTGCCGTGGTTGTGGCCAGGACCTAGAGTCTTGGGTGCATGGCTAAAGGCCACGCACCCACGACTGAAGTTATAAGCACTGAGGTTATAAGCCAGCATGGGTGTGCTGTGGTGCGGTGGTTGTGTGCACGATCTAGAGTCTTAGGTGCACGGCCGCAGACCATGCACCCAAGACCAAAGTTATGAGCAATGAAGTTATAAGCCACCATGGTTTTGATATGCTGCGCTGGTTGTGGGTAGGACCTACAGTCTTGGTTGCTTGGCCGCAGGGTATAGGTGGTAGGTTATACATCCAAGATTCTAGGCCCTGCCTACAGCCACTGCACTATATTACTGTCATAGACCAGACGTAGAGATTCGAATATGTATGCCATGTGTGAAATTATACTTACTGTTTACTTTGTTGAGATTCCATATATTTCTTACATGACTTTAGTACTTGGCGGAAGTATCCTTTTTTAATTTCTGTGATAAAAGAAAAGAGCATGTAAGTGTTTGTATTTTATAAAGACTTATTACTTTGTTCACTAGACATTTTAGCTTTTTTTTTACCCTCATATTTAGTTTACAAACCAGTGTACTGTGCATTTTGCTCAGTTTCTGTGTTTATTTTTCAAATCCTTGGGTCTGTGGGAAAAAAATCCTTGATGGATTAAATAAACCCTTTCTTTGCTATGCTACAAACTATTTCTTTGTTTCCTTTGAGTGTTTACTTGTTGTTTCTGATTAACGTTATGTATGTTGGCATGTTGCATATTTTTTAAACAGTTAGATACCTGTTGGCGTATTCTAACTGTGTATTTTTTGTTACGGATCTGTGGTATTCATTTATCTGTGTGGTTGTTATACACTCTTGGGCAGTTAGATACCTGTTGGTGTATTCTAACTGTTTACAGTCTTTCACTTGAATTTTTCTTAATGTTGAAGTACACATTAGTTACTAAATTTTGGCTTCAAGAAGATTAAATACGCATTTATAAGATTAGCTGGCAATCTCTGCTTTAGAGTAATGGTACTATCATTACATTCGAACCATCCACATTTCTTTTTAATATATGCAGTGTAGTGACCTGCATTGGTTGTGGCTCCTGCGTGGTAGATTATACCTATTGTTGTAAAGGTTTTCTTACCAAGTGACACTTGACCGTGTGTGAATCCAGTCAGCTTGCAGTTGTTATTGGTACCATCTGCATTGTAAAGTAGAAGCATACGCATTATGTAGCTACTATGTGTTTGTATCATAAGGTGGAGCGATTGTCTGAATTGCAAATAGTACATAATCTGCCATGGTTTGCATTTTGTACAAGTTGCTGAAATGGAATGCTCCCACAATTTGGTATGGAAACATACACAAATCGCTCATTTGGGATTTCTTCCTGTGTCACATTGCTACAGAGAGTGCATGTATGTTTCGACATGTATGAAATCTGGAAGATTTCATTTATAGGTATGTTTTTGTTTTCCAGTACTTGTAGTAAGTATATTAGAAATTCTTGTGGAACTTCTTGTGAGTTTATAGTGAATCTCGCCATTCCAGCACAGTAGTCCAATTCTTGTCTTATTCCGTGAACGTGTTGTCAGGATTGTTTGTTGCGTTTCTATGAAAGACTAACATTTGCAAACACAATTGGTCTGTACTGTGTTAGTAAATATTGTTAACAAATTGTGGCAATTGAAATAGAATATTCATTGCTACATTTGCGTAGCAACTTACACCAGTTTCATTTGAAAATTTGAATGGACCAGCTAGTTCTGTCTCTGAGTGATTTTTTTCGGAGTTTCTGTTCCTTCTTTGAAGAAGTACCTGATTTACTTTCCCTAATAGGTTCTTCTTTGCTTGTGGTAATTGATGAATTTTTAGCTTCTTTTGTTTTCTTTGAAGGATTTGCCATCAGATTCTGTTGCATTTCTGTTTGAATTAGTTTTCTTTTACCACGTTTTCCTTTTTCTGGAACAGGATATGATTTCAGATGGGGGTGTACAGTGAACGCAGTCTATTGTATTCTAAAATGCAAGGAATATCAGCGTTCACTTTACTTGCATCATAGTTGATTAGAAATAGACTGTCAAGTGTATGTAAGCGTGATAGTGCTACGTAGCTCATACCTTCTTTAAAGACTGTGTTTCCTATATCTATCAATGCTTTGTCGAGGGTAAGACCTTGGGATTTATGAATGGTGACTGCATATGCAAGAGTTAGAGAAAATTGTTCTCTACGTACATACATGTCTTTGAAGAGAAGGAATCCAGCAGTTGAGCGCCCTATACTTTTCAATTCTGAAAGTTTGTCAAAGCGAATATTGACAAACTGAATGTTGTTGTTAAGTGGGTATGTTTGAAAGCCAACAACTGTACCCAGTGCCCCATTAACTTGCCCTTGCTCCACGTCAAGGTTACGTTTAAACATTACTCTACAATTTAAGGATAATTGTAATATTTTTTCCAACCCAGCTGTGTTGGAGATTGAATTTTCTAAGGTATTTAGTCTTGTTGTTGCTTGCTCACATATGAGTAGTGTCATAGCATGTACGTCTAGTTTGTCTGTGGAGCAAATTTCCATTATTGGTTGCATTTCTTTTTTTAACATTGTTTCATTGAATTTTAAACAGCTTGCAAGAGTTGGCATTAGGCCATATAATTGACATTTGTGTGCGCTAATTGTTCCATAACATCAGTAGCACGTGTGTTATCGCCATAAAGTGCATGAATGTGCCGGTTTTTCAATATTGCTTGTGCTTCTTGAGATAGTACACCAACTCTAATACTTTTTAAAATGTTGGCGTAAGTGAGATCTGCAGATTGAAGCATGTTTTCTGTTAATTCTCCGTATTGGAAATGTTGCCAAAGGTTGAAATTTCCTATGCTGCCAACAGTCTTACGGCAGAGTTTGTGTCCTACAGTTTTAAAAATAGGTTCACCTTTCACTGGTGTCAATTGTAGAAGATCTCCGAAAACGATAATGTGTTTCCCTGCAAAGAGTTCTTCGTAGTTTGTTTTAAGTACTTTTTGAAATCTGAGGTGAATCAAAGCCAACATTAGGTTGGAGACCATGCTCACTTCATCTATTAGTAGCATTTTCATTCATTTGTTTTAAAACTCTATGTAGTTCCATTGCCGCTTCTGCAGAAAGTTTGTAACAGTCTAATTTGTTTTGGTGTTCTACTGGAAGGAGCAGTAATCGGTGTAAAGTGACACCGCCTATGTTGTAGGCAGCTGAACCTGTGGGGGCAGTTACAACAGCTGACAGTTTGTTGTTTGTCAATTGTTGAAGGAACCTGCTGATGATTTTGGTTAAGAATGTTTTTCCTGACCCAGCTTCACCACTGATGTACAGCAGTATAGGTTTGTAATTTTGGCAGGTACATTCTTTATTTTCGTGTTGTACACCATGTACAATTTCTTTTGTTACTTCTTCAAAAATGGTGCGCTGATCTTTGTTAAGTTTTTCTTGTCGTACAGTAAATTCTTTAATATATTCTTCATAGGGACACATGGTGTTTTCCACTTCTGTCATAGCTAATTCTGCCTCATTTGTTATTAGTGGCTGTCCTAGTGGTTCTTGACTTCCTGTTACAGAAGGTTGACTACTGTCGGAAGTGTCCTTATCTAGTTGGGCCTGAAGTTCTTCTTTGTGTTGCTGTTCATTGTGCAACATTGTTTTGTACTGCGTAAAGTTCATATCGATGATAGTGCTTTCATTTGCTTTGAAAGCATCTTCATAGCACTCGTAGTTATCTAGTATGTCTTCCTCTTTTCTCCATGGTTTAAAAAGTTGTAGCAGGGACATGTAACATAGTTCTTTCTGTTGAGGAGTTTTTAATGACAATTTGACATGATTAATTAAGCTTTGTTTGGTAAGTTTCACTAAGCTGCCTTCACAATCTGTCACTCTATATCTACCTTTGCTTTCATCGGGTTTTATATTATTTTTGTATGCAAAGTTTTGAGCTATGAGGTATAGACACATGGTTTCCAAAGTGGAACTCCTGTTCGGATAGTATGTGTCCAGTAAATTGTTTTTTAAAATGTCTTGGCTGCTGGGATCATTTCTGGCATTTGTTTCTATGTCCTCACATGATTTCAGAACTCTTTTTCCAGATTTAGCAGGACCAAGACTTAGCCATACTATGTTTTCTGGTTTTCCATACAAAGCAGTACCGGTTAAACCATCTGCCGCGTCATAGGCGCCACATTCTCTATGAGAGAGCATTTTTATGCCTAGGCTGTACAATTTCTGAGATAGTGTTTTGTCTGATGATAGGTCATTGCAGAGCTCTTGAAGCTCTGTTTTTTCTGCTTTTGTTAAGTAGGCTATAACATACCGTGCAACTGCAGTGGAATTGTCTGCAATGTACTGCACATCTATGTTTGCATTCCATAAGAGGGCAATGACTGCATTGTAATCATTGATATATTTTGATTCTTCTGTTCCTTTTATGTAATGAGTGTTCTTAGGTGATTTACCTTTAACACAATGTCGAATTGAAGACATTAAGTTGTTCACTTCACCTGTTTCTGTAACTAGTCTAGGGAAACCAAAGCGGCATTTGGTGTAGTATTTCCCTTTGCTTTTGTATTTGCAATGACAATATTTGCCACATTTGTGTCTTTGAAATTGTAAAATCTGTCCATGAAGGTCACTATGTGTCCGTTGTGAAGGGATTTCACAAGTGACATATTTTTGGATGAACTGCAAAACAGTGGCATCACTGTCCTCACCAAATTTAGGTGCACCTTTGATCCATAAAAGCATGTGAATATGTGGTGCTCCTCTGGCTTGGTATTCTTTTCTCCAAAGGAAGTGTTGCACTTCTCCGAGGGGAGGAACAGTTTTATTACAAATAAAGTGTAGCATAGCAATGAAACGAAGATGGACATATCTTGACACATTAACAGGATCTAGAGAGCAAAGTTCTCGAGGTGTTAGTATATCTATGTTGGTTTTGTTGTTGTTTGATATGCGAAGGAACTCATGTAAATCTTCCCATACATACTCTGCACAACTTAATGTAACAAGCCAAGTGGGTGGTCCAAGGTTTCTGATCATACAACGTACATCTCTGTGCTGTCGGAACCAGTATTCTTTCGAACCATGCATGTTTGCAAATAGATTTGCCATACTTGATTGTAAAGCCTCATCTTTTTCTTGCACTTTTTGTATTAATTGCATAGCTGACATATTTTGAAAGTGGGTTCCAGATTTCAATATGTGTGCAACTCCGTAACATAGGGTTGCTAGTTCACTTTCCAAGAGTAGGTGGAATATGTATTCCACATTTTGTCTAAATCTGGGATCTTGAGAATACATTCATAATGAGCGGTATTCTGATGCCGTAATCTGAGTGGGTCTATCATCTTATCTTCCACCTTTGCCAGTAGGAAATAGCAGTGGAAAAGCACGATTTTCTATACTTTTTTCCCATATGCTCATTGGTGATCCTTTGGTTTGTCGCATTTGGTAAGTTTCTAGTGCATCATCTATGCTCTCATTAGAGTGCAATGGATGAATTGTGTAATGGTCCAAAAGAGTAGATACTGCAGCAGGATCCAGAAGTTCAAATTGACCAGTTTCTGATGACTGTTGAATTATTTCAGTGGTTTCCCTTAAGCTTTCTTCAATATTTATTTCTTCGTAGTATTCGTTATTGTCTTTCAGATACTGCAAGGCTTGTCTAAGTTTATATAAATCCACAAGTTGTTGCCAAATTCTTTTGTCTTTTGTTGGTACACCATTTACTAAGACAATTAAAGAATGCTCTATTGGACGTTGCACTCCTAGAGTGTGCACATTTTCTGTCAGATCTAATGGCAAATAGACTACTTTGCCACGAATGCCTTTCACCAATTCAGAGGGATGTAATTTTGCTGTTTTTGGTTGAAGGCGTATTATTGCTTGAAATGGGTGAAGTGTTTGAATTATGATGCTCTAATACAAATTGAGTTGTTGCAGGGGTTTTGGTAGTGGGAATAATTCCAAATTATTTGTGATAGCACGTGAAGGAGTTTGGTTGTTGTCCAGTTTTGTAGTGCAGTAACTGCAACATATTAGGGGTTCACTTATTTGGTATTTGTTTTCTGCTAAAAGATAGAGAGCTAACTCAAACCATTTGGAATCGTCATTGTCTTCTATTTGGTATGTTACATCTATAGTTTTTGTGTTCCTTTTGTAAAATGTTCTGCGGCAACACACGCACACATGGTTTGGTACTTCAGCCGATGTACTTTTAAATTTTAGTATTTATTTTTTGTATGTGTTTAATAGAAGGTTGATATGTGCAGAATTGTTGCTAGTCTGTTCTAAAACTATTGCATTTTGTAAGTGGCTTTCACTTTCAAAATATTTTCTCTGGATACGGTCGATTTCTTCTTGTAGGTATTTGGGTGTACCATGTAGAAGAGTGTTATTTAAATTGGCTATTTCTAAAGCTGGACTTTTAGCATAGTACAGTTTATACACTAGATTTCTTACATTTGAATGATGTACTGAAATCCTTTTGATATCATGGAAGGTGCTTTTGCAAATAGGTCCTGAAATGCAGGCTAATGAATGTCCTTGTAGTCCTGTGTATTTGCGCACAGGACAGATATCCATATTTTGCAGCACTTTCATTTTGATTTTGTCTTTACCTTTCCCATACTGATTAAGGAACTGACGTAAAGATTTGAAAGATTTGTTAGGAATGTTACACATTGACGTGCATGGCCATTTGTATACTGGACGGTCTGGTTCAGTCGAATGGAGAGGTAATTCTAAGTTTTCAGGGGATACTTTTGTAAGCAGTGTTTCTTGTTCCATGATGGCATTATTGATTTTTTCATACCCCCATCCACTGCTATGGTTGGCGATTGTGTTTGTTTGATTTTGTTTGTATGCTTCTTCATTAAAATATGGTTATGTGGTTGTTGTGTGACTCCATTCACCTCCACAAATATTTAAGAAGTTATTTTTGTTGACATTCCGTTTATTGAGAAGTTTCTTTTGTAGGTTACTACTTAGTTTTGTTAGTGGTTTCATCCTATTTAACACTAAAATAAATAACTTCCTTTTGAGAAGGATTGCACTGTCTACAAGAGCTTGTAGGATTAATTTTCTACGGTAGGTTTTAAGGGTTGAAGAGGATTTTGCTCCTCTTCTTATTAGATTCTGAAGGACTCTGTGGCAAAACATTTTTGCTAAAATACTTTTTTTACTATGGGCTCTTGTTACTATATCAGGATTCATAGGAGCATTGTTAGCAGTACTGGTAGCCAATTTTTTGTAATGCATTTTCTGTTTCGTGCCACATTTTCATAGAGGAGCCAAAGTTTCGGTAGTTGAAGCTTACTTTGTTTCGCTAAATGACTGTATTAGCTGTTTTGTTCCAACGTTCTATACAAACTCTGCTAGAGATGGATGCTTACTTTGGACACTTTTATTTTCATTTGCTCTATTTCTGCGTTCCTTTCTACGGACTTGCTTTTTGGTAGGCATTCTTTGGGGTCTGTTGAAAAAAAAGAAGGCATGGTTTGGTCTGTTGTACAATGTATGTGTGCTGTGTGCATGCGTGCATGAGTTTGATGGGGAAGCTGTTTGTGGTGGTGTGTCAATGTGCATTGGGAAGTTACAATGAGTTGGGAAGGCTATTTTTCTGTTTGTATATTACTACACTGTGCTTCAGATGAGAGTAGAAAGTGGGCCAGTGGTGAGGAGAAGCATTCATAGTAAACGCAATGGTATACAATTAAAACAGCTATTTGTTTTGTAGTACTAACATTCTGAGGATTCTTTATGTTATTTGTGTTCCAAAAACACAGGGATTTGTGTGCCATTCTGCCTGTTATTCTTTGTTTAATAAATGGGGATTTTTGGGTAGAATGGTTCAGAAATCAATGTTTTTTTTGGTGCGCAAATTACATAAATAACCCACACAGTCTCTTTGAGGAACAGTAAGAATATAAAGGTAGTACTGTACTTTTTTTTGCGGAATGACCAGGTTTCTTCGGATATGTTGTTTGCAGTGTAGGTGCTGTTTATTTTCAGGAGAGTAGTCTTCACTGCAATTGTAAAAGGAAGAAGTTAGTAACTTTGTGTGTTTAAAGCAGTGATGTTAATTCACACGTTCATTTTGAATCTTTCTTCGGAGTATTCTCCTTTGATATCTGAACACAGTTTATGTGTGCATTTCATTTCACTATTTGCAGCCTTTATATGTTATTTGCAGTATGTTAGTTGAACTTGCTTCTCAAATGAGTACAATTTTCAGTTCACGAAATTCCCTTGTTTTTTTAAGCTGTGTTGTCTATAGCAGAGAGGTTTGTAAGTGATAGGTCATTATAGTAGATGGGAAAAATGTGACTACTTTCATATTATAAGTATGAATGCGAAAAATCGGGAGAACCTCAGGGGGAGATGTCACCACAGCAATCGGGAACGTTTATTTTTCTCATACGATCGCATTAGAGTAGCATTAATTTAGGCGGTAGACAGTAAAAAATTGTGACATTTTCTAATGGAAAATCGAGTTTCGCTCCTAAATCGGGAGGGTTGTTACGGATGTGTAGGTTATGCGGGAGACAGTAAGAAGTAGTTTGGTTTCTCAATGAAAAATTGGAAGTCTTGCACTTAAAGGGGGAGCGTTGGTATGTATTGGCTATGCAGATTTAGTGGCATTAATTTGTTTAAATGAAATCATAAGGGATGCACATGTTCTCTGAATAAAATATTCATACCTGTACTTTGTAGTCATGCATGTGCGTATGCATGGAGCTGTAAGTAGAAATCCATGACACTTGCACAGTCATTTTTGAAGTAGGTGCTTTGCAATGATATGCGACTTGCATTCAGAGTGATCAACAGTACATTTGCAGTGCGGAACTCTGATGACGGAGTTAGATGTAGAGATCTTGAATGTGATTGGTGGATGGTTGTGTGACTGCTTAGCTGTGTCCAATGAGGGAATGGATTCGCGAGTGATGTGGAAAGGGTAGAAGGACTGGCTAAGAGTTATGTGGCGCACATAGACCGCGCCTGTCCACAGGTAGGGCATGCCACATACGGGGTTCTACAGCATATCCAGCATGGAAAGGGGACTGTAGGCATCAGCTAATAAGATGTTCACATTGTTCATTTGTGTCGAAAGACGGTGCGTGTAGTGAAGATGGCAGAGTTGGAGACAGTCAGGGTGTTGGTGCTCAGAGATATTTTTGTCCATGGTTTACAGCACTATTCCGAAAGTAGGCATGTGGCACACAATTTCAATGTCAGAGGAGTGGAGGTGGTGTGGAGCTCTGCGACTGATTGCAATGTTGCGGCAATTCTCCAAGTTTGCAGAGATATTCGTAGGATGACCAGTCCCCATATGGTAGTTTTGCACTACGGTGCTTGCCATTTGGGCTATGTGACTTCACCTACTTTGTTGGAAGATTTGGAACAGTTGGTGCAAGCAGTAATTTTTTCTGGCTTACTCCCTAGAGTTAAATGGGACAACAGTTCTGTTTTTTGTCCTGATCAAAGTATTGGGAGGTGTACCATCAATCGCAGCATGCGTGTTTTCATTTTACGAGCTGGTATGTTTTTCTGCAGCCACGAGAACATTGTTTCCAGTAATGCGGCTTATTTTGAAGCAGATGGTGTTTTGTTATCTTTTTTGGGAAATGCCATGTTCTTTTGGAATGTAAGGCTTGCTTTGGAGAAGTTTCTGTAATGATTGTAGGAGTAAAGTAAGAAGAAAAAAAAGAAAAAAAATACAAAATAACAGGTGTCTGTCAGGCATCTGCCCAAAGAACAAAAAAAAACGGCTCTTTTCAGAGCCCACCTTTAAGGGAAAAAGTGGAATACTATTTAAATGTACAGTCGTCACGCTCAGATCCTCTATGTGTCCGCAGACATGGTGGTAGTCTGCAGGCAGCGCATATTACCAGCGGGGTTTCTGGGGTGGAGACGCATGCAAATGAGAATGTGCGAAGCTAGGGATTGGACAGTAAAGTTCAGTGGGTGTGTTCTGAACGGAGAGATTTAGTGAGAACGTCTTTTTCCTGACAGGAGACCAGACAGCTATGGCTCTGTGTGCTCGAAAACAGATTATCCGGATTTTGGGAGACTCATGGATACATTGGTTGAAGGTGCATGCAGAAAGTTGCAGTATTTTCTCATGTGGAAGTGCACTGGCATGGAGTACGTGGAATGAAGTGGCTGGACTTGGTTCCTCTCTGTGCTACTTTACAGACAGTGTGTCATCCTGATATAATTATCATTCATTTTGGAGGAAAGAGTTTAGGGCATGTCTCTGGTATTTCTTTGCAATTTGCAATGAAGGAAGGACTTGCGAAGGTCATGGACATGTTTCCAATTGCCAGGTAGTTTTTTCCCGTATTGCACAAAGACAAATGTGGCTCCATTCCTCTGCATTTGGTCCACAAATGGAGAAAGCGAGGCGCAATGTCAATAAAGCTGTTTGTGCCTTTCTAAGAGATGTTGGCATGTCCTCATTCCACAATGAAAACATTTTGTTTTGCAGCACTTTCATTTTTCGCAGTGATGGAGTCCATCTCACACATGCTCGCAATCAGATTTTTCTTCGAAATGTACAAAATGCATTGCAACCTGTTTTGGATTCATAGTCACCTATTTGGCATACATTTTTTCGAATCCACAGTTTTTGAAACACACAAAACACCACCGAAAGGCTCTTTTCAGAACCACCACTTACTCTCAGCGAAAAGTGCATTGGTTATTGGTTTTGCTTCGCTTGCACCCTCCATTTTTGTGTGTCCTACGACTGTCTGCAGACTTTTTGAAAAATGCACGGGGGCTTACACCGGTCACTTCATAGTTCCATTGTTAAACTGAGAAAGGCGGCTCTGAAAAGAGCCTTTTTTGTAATTTTTGTTGTTGTCCATTTTTTTTATTTTTTAACACACGACATACTAGGAGAGGAGGGTAAAGTAGGGTAAGGAAGGGACACCAACCACAGGGATAAGAAAGGGCAGGTGGAGAGAGAAAGATGTAGGGTGGGCTTTACTTAGGTAGGGAGCAGTTCTTCTGGTGCTCTGTGACCGTAGTCTCAAAAGCACTTCGAAGACTCTCCCCCTGGCAGAGTACTGCGTCGCAGTACATACACAACATTGTGACCCTCGCAAGGTAGGGGTCAACAGCATTGCGAATGTCCTATGAGGCAGCTGGAGGGATGTGCTCTCCCACAGGAGTGTCTCTTGTGGTGAGAGGATCAGACACAGAGGATGCTGCGGAGGAACTCAACCTACTACGTTCTTCACATGGTATCACCTTGCGAATGTCCGCACTGTGGAACGAAGTTAGGTGTCGCTTCATGGTTGTCGTACCAAAGCTGTACGCACCAGGTCTCCCGCGACTCAGCACCAACTTGCACTGGTTGCACCTGACCTGGGTCGCACATGCTTTTGGTACGTTTCCACAAACAGTAAACAACCGCCACACCCACGACTCCCGGCGAGTGCTTGTAGTGCAGAGTTCCTTCACCTCATTCTCTTCTTCCTCGCTCTCTACATCCTCACGCGTATTTCCCTCTGCAGGCCCTTGGGAAGGTGGTGACGGTGAAGGGTTTGGGGGTGGTGCGGAGGCTAATGAAGCAACAACAGCCATGGATGCCATTAGGATTGGGCGGCTAATCTTCGCTACAGCAGTAAAGGCAGCAAAACTCAATCTACTATAGCCAGAAGTACAATGAAGATGAGCTCGGGGTGTGGCCTTTTATAGGGGTGGAGGGGTATGCCTCGTGACCATATCGATCACTGAAAAGCATTCCAAAAATTCTAAACAATACGTTCAAAGGTAGGGCCATTGTATGGGACATGTGAAATGGTGATTTTATACTGTAAAATTATTTCCCATGCCTGTATAAGTTCTTTTGAAATGTTGCGAAAGCAGGCAAACTGCGCAAATTAGTCCACACACTCAGCGTGGGTGCGGTCACATGATGACGTCATGAACACATCTGTGAAGGAAATGGGTGCCCGCTGGACACCAAATTCAGAGTAACGGATGTGCGCATGCGCGCAGGTGTTCTACAGACAGTGTTCGGGTCCTGAAACTAATTAAAAGTGCGACACAAGTGAGACGGACAGTTACGGACAGGCGCAATGTTCGCAGTACTTATGGGTGTGGTGCGCATGTGCGTAGATGTTCTGCTGACTGTACGGCAAAGTACAGTGTCCTTAGGACACCTCCATTTTGTTTGACTACGGACATGCCGGCCACCACGCCTGTACTACAAACAGTTCCATCTTGGCTGCGGACGGTACAGACACGTATAGTGTTCTTAGGACCTTAGGGCACTCCCATTTTGTTCATGCACAGACATTCCAGACACCTGGTGTGTTCTAAGAACATGTTTTATCTTGGTTGTGAACAGTACGGAGAGGTATAATGTCCTTAGGACGCCCCCATTCTGTTAATTTACGGACAACTTGGACACCTGGTGCATTGTAAGAATAGTTCCATCTTGGTTGCGAATGGTACAGGTAGGTGTATTGCCCTTAGAACAAACCTATTATATTGATTACGGCCAGCCCGAACAGGCACGCTGTCCGTGGACATTTGAACTCTTTTTAAAAAAAATTCTTTGGTCCAAACCATTCCACTATAACTAACATAAAACATGTTTTGAAACACACACATACATCAATCAAGAGAAATACAGGGGGAAACAGATACTGAAACGAATATGGGGGAATTAGGGTTTAACAAAGGCTGGTTGTGAGGGGATGAAGGGATGGATGTTTTGTCAAAACGTTTATGTTCTTCTTGAGGGTTTGGGGATGGTTCACTAGGAAATGAAGAAGGGGGACAGGTACAGGTGGTACAGTGATATCTTATTTTTCCTCTCACGTATTCCGCCACAAATTGCCTTAAGCTGTTAAAATTCTCATTTAGTATGTCCATTTTCTGTTCTATCCGTTTCAGGCTGTCTTGCTCTGTGTCCTTTGGTGGACTTTCTTCTTTTTTTACCTGGTCTGTTAAAAATAAATATATATATGTTAAATGCCCATAAAATACTGACTATTAATTTGCTTATGCAGAGACGTTTGTACCATTATTATCGCTATCTTCCGACATTTCCCATGCAGAAGATTCTCCTCCAGCCACTCCAAAGTACTGCACATTTCTGTGTCAAAACAACAGAAATACATTATTTTTTCTGCACCTCATGCAAAAAAGTACACACACATATAAGAAAAATGAAGTTCACTTACTATTTTCTTGTAGTTTGTCTTCATTGTGCTGTGTGCGTCTACTGTCACTCCTGGCTGTTCTGTGAAGTAATTACGTTGGAGGCATATCTTTTTTTGTTAAGGTATAATCCATTTCATTCTACATGATAATTAAATGCATGGGTAATGTTTGAGATGTGTAGGATCAATTGGTTACTTATTAGTACTTATGATGTGTTTATGTGTTCTTTTTTAAACTTGTGCATTTCTCATATGGCACTATAGTACAATTTCAGAAACCCCCTGACTGTTTGGGTAGTGTTGATCTCATCCTTGCCCGTCCGCACACAGGCGCTCAGTCCGTGCCTTTCAAATATCATTAGCGAGGGGGTTCAGTATGTTCTATGTTACATGTATATAAAGTAAGGGAATTATAGTACATATCTCCCAAATTCACATGATAAAAGTGTATATTCAGTAAAAAAACTTTGTTAACGGGGTGTTATGATTAAGTTGCCCTACTAAAAATCTATGAAATTCATTTAAAAAAAACTTTGTTAAAGGGACGTTATGGTTAAGTTGCCCTACTAAAAACCCGTAAAATTCACTAAAAAATACTTTGTTAAGGGGACGTTATGGTTAAGTTGCACTACTAAAAACCTATGAAATTCATTAAAAAAAACTTTGCTAACGGAACGTTATGGTTCAAAGTAAAACCGGAAAACCCTTGAAATTCGCCAGTTATGGTAAGCTAAGCAACCATAACTGCCCGCACCACTGTGCACTGCTAACACTAACACCCAGGACATCAAAGATGACATCACAAATGTAATTGATGACATCACTGATGACATCACATGTGTAGCCCCTTCGTTTTTGTTCACTGCCATATCTAGGCCAAGTGGGTTTATTTACTGACAGTCAGAAACTTAACTTTCAAAAGGTATTACGTGTATAGATATTGCTATTCTCACATGTTCTTACACTTCTTTCCTTAGAATTTAATCGCATCTTATGATGTGCATATATAAGGGAAGAAGCAGGCCTGAAACACAGCAATCATTTTTCTGTGTGAATACAATCATGTAGATTATACACAGTTGCTAATGATACTGCCTCTTCTATGCTTACTTTACTCTCCATATATAAGTCCCATATTTGTATGCATTGTAGTTTATTTATGTTTTGTGTGTATTACTAGAAATATGTAGTAAGTGATGCATTATTAGCAACTTAGTACATGTTTCACAGACCAGAAAAGTGTGTTACAGAAGCATTCCCCGTTTTATTATACAACTTTGGAAAGTACAAATATAGCCCCTCTGTGGTGTATGCTGCAGCCAATACCTACATTTCTTTATGGGTACGTTCCTGTACTAGAAAGAATACTGCAATGGAATGTTCTTTAGAACACTACATTGCGTGATGAAGTATGTAGTTTATTACACATGTCCCGATAATCCCTGATACGTTTTTGCCAAAATTACATTCACAACCCCTTGTTTGAAAAGTAAATGCACATGTGATGTCATCAGTGATGTCATCAATGACATTTTCAATGTCATCTTTGATGTCCTGGGTGTTAGTGTTAGCAGTGCACAGTGGTGCGGGCAGTTATGGTTGCTTAGCTTACCATAACTGGCGAATTTCAGGGGTTTTTCGGTTTTACTTTGAACCACAACGTTCCGTTAGCAAAGTTTTTTTAATGAATTTCATAGGTTTTTAGTAGTGCAACTTAACCATAATGTCCCCTTAGCAAAGTTTTTTTTAGTGATATATATATATTTTAGTTATTATATGTTTATTTTTCCGTTATATTGATATACATTGGGTCTCGTTATAACAGTGGCGGTACAGTGATAACGGCGCCGGTAGTGATGCCGGCGCCATTATCACTGTACCACCACATTACGAGTTCTGCTCCCAGGGGCCGCTCTGCACACCTTGTCAGACCAGGTGTGCAGAGCGACACCCGCGAGCAGAACTGGATGGTAGCAACGGTACCGTTATGAATGGTACCGCTACTACCATCCTCCCCATTCCCATTGAGCCCTATGGGGGCTCAAATGGGAATGGGGATGTACCGGCTCTGGGTCCTGCGCAAGGGGAATTACTGGGCCCGCCAAGGTCGGAATGGCCCGGTAATTCCCCTTTAGCTGGACCCAGAGCCGGACCCGAGTTTGGGGTTAGACATGCCCTTGTTAAGGGCATGGCAACCTCCAAACTTGTAATGAGGCCCATTGTATTTAAGGCTCTTGTGCGAGCCATAAAGTACATGAGGGCTAGCTCGCCTTGGAAGCAAGACGACAGGGTGCACCACAGGTTCGATCCCCGGTTCCGCGCTTAGAAACCTCTTGGTATTAAGCGCGTTATAAATAACCCATCATATCATGAATTCAAACATTTAAAAACCGGACTGTATGTCAGAAAATCCATCACTTCTTTCTCGGTGCATGATGCAGCGTACCTAGAGCTCCTTCTGAGGTCGGTAGAGAGAGGCCAATGACCTGACGCCTACTGCGTCAAGTAAAGGAGCTGTGACAAGAAAGGGCAATGACCCGCCATTGCCAAAGGTATGCTTGCCAGTAAAGGGAATACTGATATTATTATTAGTGCTTTTTTGTGACTATGGCGCTGCGGTGCATCAGATCTCCGAACAATAGAACAATTCTAAAATATGACATGAAATCAAAGAAACTCACATAAAAGACATCAAAGATACAAAAGGGCGCGGCACTGTTGATCAGCACGAAAATGGCCACTTAGCTGTGGAGCTCCGTGTGGCTGGGACTCATCATCCGGCAGCATCAGCGGATACCACTGCCTTTCCTACTTGCCACCAGCTTGGATTGTGCCCGACACTGCCCTGCACGTCTCGCTGCGTTCTTGAGCCGAATCGTGCTCTGGGGGCCCCGCTGGGACGCGCGGGAGTTCATGGCCCTGCTGCCTGATACGCACCGCAGCGTTTCCTGGGGGGCCGGTCCGGCCCGCCTCCGTGGAGGATCTCAGCCGTCTTTGCCGCGGTGCGGGGGGACTGGCGCCTGCAGCTGTTGACACTGCTGGGGGTGACGTGAGTGTCCCCAGCCCCACCAGTGCACTGCGGCCTTCCCCGCAACTGTCTCTGCAGCTCTGGCGGACCGGAGCGACGCTTGGGCGTGTGCCTGCCCCTGCTCCGCTCCCTCACCTTGATATCCCAGGCGCTGCGGCTGCTCCGCCTCCTGAGTGGCCGCTTGATCCAGCGAACTCGCCGCTCGTGTCTGGAGACACCGGGCTGCTTCCTCGAGGGTGGCGGTTTGCGCCCGCAACCAGGTGAGGAGTTGGGCTGCGCGGGGGCCAGCCCTCCCTTACTACTGCTGCCCTCTGCCCCGGAGCCTCCTCATACAGCCCGCCCGTGCCACATCACCGCCGGCTCAGCGAGCCCAACAGACCACGGGGGGCCACTATCTGCTGGGGGCGCCCTGACGCCCCCGGATGCACTGCACTGGACTGGGGGCCTCCACTGCCACGATTCATTCTGCCCCCGGGGACACGGCATCTCACTGCATTTTTTGGCACGTGGTCCTGGGTGCCGTGCCTGCCTGGCGCATGTGTGCGGCCTCAGGCATTGCAATCTGGCATCGTGGTGCTCTACATTGGCCATCCTGCATACTCTTCTTGGCCTAAATTCACGTTGTCAGAGCCTTGCTGCGGCCTCTTCCGCCCCTCACACCTCCCATGTTTGATACCCGGACTGCCTACACTTGCCTGAGTACCTCACACGTTGATTCAGTGGCCATCAAGATACCTGATCATCCTAAAAGGGCCCTAGCCCATCTCTACGTCCGCTAGACCACAATAGCCTGATACATTTGGAGAGTGATCCTTGCCATTGCGCCCTGGCACATAACTTTAAACTGGGCCTGCCTGTAGGGTCACCCCCATCACATGTGTTATGCCTAGCAAACCCAGAGGAACAAATAAGGTGGGCGCCATGGACAAATATGCAAGAGCGGCCCTGCGCACGGACCAGGGCGCTACGGCGTCTGTCCAGGACGACCCTGACTCTGAGGCCCCCACGGCGACACCGGCCCCAGATCTCACCGCCATGATGGAGTCAATGGCCAAGAACTTCGCCTCATTTCACGAAAAACTAGACGACATAAATGCCAATGTCGCCTCTCTAAAGTCACGGGTTGACCAAGCTGGAACACGGATAACCGAGGCGGAAAATAGAATTGGGGCTAACGAAGACCAGCTTCACACTTTGCAGGATACAGTGACCACCTTGACCCGCGGCATGAAGCTGGTGAAGTCAAAGTGTGATGACCTCGAGTCCCGCTCACGTAGAAACAATCTTCGCATAATTGGGGTCCCGGAGAGAACGCTCTGAAGGGACGCATGGAGCTGGCTATTGAAAATTTGCTCAGAGACCTGACGGGGATCCCTGCACTATCCCCTTTCTTCACGGTGGAACGGGCTCATCGTGCGCTGTCCCCGCGTCCCAAGCCAGGAGATTCCCCCAGACCTATCATCGCCAGGATTCTCAATTACAGGGATCGGGACCTCATTTTACGCCTCTCCTGCGAGAAGGGAGATCTACGCCTTGACTCCAACATCATCCGGATATTCCCTGACTTCTCGGTCGGGGTGCAGCAGGAAAGACGCCAATTTCTGGGTGTCAAGAAACTTTTACGGGAGCGCAACGTCCCATACGCCATCCTATTTCCCGCCAGGCTCAAAATCACCTTCAAAGAGAAGTTGTTTTTCTTCACGGTGCCTGAGGAGGCTGTCAAATTCATAGAGGCACAAATAACGCTACCTGTTCCCAACGCCAATCCAATGGCAGATGGCTAACCACCCAGTATCTTTGCTATATGCTTGTTATGGTTTGTTCCTCATTTGTTGATAGTAATACAACCCTTGGGACTCACCTGTGAACACACGCTATTACTGGCGCTGAATATCCATGCATGGTTCATATATGCTGTGCTAGACACCGCTGGTAATCTGATGTTATGTATGTTCTTTTGAAAGAGCCCACCACACGGCAACGGCGCACCCCACTGCGATTGCAATGTTTACTTTTGTTGATTTAGAGTTGGGCGATGGCCCCAGTTGGGCCAATGGGCTAGCGGGCTCATGTTGGGCACTGCTTGTTGTTCCCCTTTTTGTGGGACCTGGTTGTAGTTGTGGGTGAGGGTGCGGGGGTAACACTGCCTGCTTGGATGGGGTGGTGCGGGAGGGGGGTAGGAAGGATTGTTTGTGTGTTGAGGAAAATAGCAGAGGCGGATTGGCAGACCACAGTGCAACGGGGGGCCCTGACGGGGGTGCCGCCCTAGCGTTACCTTACGACAACGTTGGTGGGATGTTACTTAGGTTATTGGCATGCCTGTAGCAGTAATGTCCTGGAATGTGCGGGGCCTGAGCAATTACACCAAGGCTCATAAAATCATGGCATACGCCAATAGACACGGCTGTAAAATACTGTTCCTGCAGGAGACTCACTCAATGGGTCCCCTGATCAAAACTAGGGCCCCAACTTGGGGTCCTCACAGATATTTTACCTCTTAGTCCAACGCACGCCAGAGGGGTGGTAACGATGATCCATAAAGCGCTCAAGTTTGTTCTCCACAAGAGTTATATAGACCCCGAGGGGAGATATACGGTATTGCACTGCGACATAGCCAACAGGGAGTACTTGCTGGTGAATACTTACAGCCCCAATGTTGACTCACCCCAATTTGTTGAACAGGTGGTATCTATTTTGCTAGGATACATTGGGGTACAGATCATTTGGGGGGGACATTAACTTTATATTAGATACCGCGATGGATAGGACGGGCACGGCCCCTAAACCCCTGTCCGGCGCAGCACGCTGATTGCTCACCCACCAGGCATCACTTGACATCCAGGGTGGCCGAGTCACGGATACTAGCGCGCACATTATCAGATCACTCACCTATTCTTATAACTCTAGACCTGGGAATTCCTGCCCCTACGATCAACACATGGCGATTCAAATCAGCTGACCTGCATGACATTGTATTTAAGGCAGACATCCTCTCCGACATCCAGACCTATTTTGAATACAATACCCCCCAGTCCACCACATTGGGAACCCGCTGGGACGCCTTCAAAGTCTTCATCAGGGGTGCGTCCATCTCTAGAGAGTCAGGAGTCCTCAAACCATTAGAGCCGCCTTGTCCCACGCAGAAACTAAATTGCGTGACCTGGAACGTGCCCACCCGGCCTCAGTTGACCCAAGCATCCTCTCCCAGATCAGTGAGGAGCTCAAAACCTTCAACGAACAAACCACCAGGGAATTCCAGTAATTGAACCGCCCACCGGCGGCTCGAAGGTACAGCGAGGGGGACAGACCCGGGAAAATACTTGCTGCGTTGGCAAGGGGGGAGTGGGGCCAATCTCAAATAACCTGTGTCAAGAACGGGCAGGGGGGTCACACAGTGGTCTGACCAGCAAATCCTTGATATCTTCGCAGACTTCTATTCGGATCTATATTCACAGCCCCCCGAACATAGCGACTTCCAGATGCAGAGCTCCTGGAACAGATACCCACCACCTGTGTCTCAACCGCCACGAGGGACCTACTAGATTCCCCTTTCACACTGAATGAAATAGCGGAGGTCATATCCAGTCTCCCTAAAGGAAAGGCGTGGGGCCCCGATGGGCTAACAGCTGAATTTTATCAAGAATACGTCGTGATCTTGGCCCCCAAACTGCTTGAAGTATGGAATGAATCACTCAGACTAGGCTCCCTTCCCCCATGACTACGCGAGGCCGTCATCACGGTACTGCTTAAGCAGGGTAAACCTAGCAATGAATGCGGCTCCTACCGGCCCCTGTTATTGATGAATCTAGATACTAAAATCTTTGCTAAGGTGATCGCTGCCCGTTTCCTGCCTGTCATGGCTTACATGGTACATGACGACCAGTCAGGCTTTGTCCCCGGGAGATCCACGTGCCACAATATCAGGCGGCTCCTGAACGTCATGGCACGCATCGATCAGGGGGTGAGTGCGGTCGCGGTAACCTTGGATGCCCAGAAGGCCTTTCGACATGGTGTCCTGGAGGTACGTGTGGCTCGTCCTTGAGACCATGGGTATAGGACCCAGGATGATCGCACATATCAAGCTGTCATACACCTCCCCGGTTTCCAGGGTCCGAGTCAACTCCGAGACCTCTTCTCTGTTCCTTCTCTTCAGAGGCACCCGCCAGGGATGCCCGTTCTCCCCGATCCTGTTTGCCCTTGCCATCGAGCCTATGGCAGACTTTGTTAGGGAGCGCCACTCACGCAAAGGGATACGGCTGCAGGGTTCCCCCGAAATTATCTCTCTCTACCCAGACGATGTGTTGCTGTTTGTCAGGGACCCCATTGCCCATCTTGACCCAATCCTCCGGGACATCACCCGTATCGGCACGTATTCTGGCTTCACAATCAATTACACCAAATCTGAACTTTTCCCTCTCACAAGCTCCACAGCACAACCGGCCACTGAGTACCCCCTCCGCTGGTCTCCTGATGGGATTAAATATTTGGGTATCCAGGTGTCACTGACCAAAGATGCCCTCCTTGCCAACAACTACCGGGCCGCGGCAGAACTGGCTGAGGCCAGGATTGTACGGTGGCGCCCTCTCCCGCTATCTTTTGCAGGGAGACTGTCCCTGGTTAAAATGATATTGCTTCCTAAACTGCTGTATATATTCAATAATGTTCCTATTTGGCCCGGTAAGAAATACTTCACAGACTTACATAAGTTGTGTGCTCAGTTCCTGTGGCACTCGGGGGCGGTGCGGAAAAAATGGCTTGCTATGACACTTCCCTACGAGAAAGGTGGTTTCACCGCCCCCGACTTGCTGCGGTACTGGATCGCAGCGCAGGCACAATTCGCCTCCTACTGGTATCCCGGCCCCCCCTCCACGCCCTCATGTTAAGCTGGAGGCTCTCGCGGCATCTGGCACCAATATAATGTCCCTAATACTGCATCGACAATACGAGCCGGACTCTGCAATCGACCCGGTCCGTACCACCGTTCAGGCCTGGGGTCGGATATTCGCCGCTGGGGCGGAGGATCACCCGTACTATAAGTGGCTCCCCGTCTGGCGCTTTCCCGGAATGGAACCCACGCATGACGTAGCTCTAACACGGCACTGGCAGGCTCTGGGCTACTCAGCCCTGACAGACTTCTACCCAGACGGGCAGTTCATAACTCCGCAGACCTGGAAGCCGGGCCACATGGGATCACAGTTGGAACTGCTACAATTCTATAGGCTAAGAGCGGCCTTCCGAGGTGCCTGGCCGGGGTTTCCCTGTGAACCCCCTGATTCCCCTGGGATCTCCTATATTGCCAACTCGGGCGGGGCCCACGGGGTGGTGTCTTCGTTATATAAACTCCTCCTAAATACTACCCCAACACAGCCTTTCAGGGCCAGGGACGACTGGGCATCCGAATTAGGGCTGGAACTCACAGATCAGCTGTGGATGAAAATGTGCTCAAATACTAATAGAGTCTCACTGAACTTTCACTACCGAGCCATCCAGTACAAACTGGTGAATAGGTTATACTACACCCCACGCAAAGTCTCGAAATTTGCTCGCTCTGACCCACGGCTCTGCCCTCGCTGTGGCGCTGGGGATGCGGGCCACTTACATATGTTCTGGGACTGCCCGGGGTTGGCTGCATTCTGGGACGGGGTCCTGAATACTTTGTCTGAAATCTGTGATATCACTATTGAACCTGCCCCTCTGGGGGTATTGTTTGGTGTATGGGGGGCTGAGGGAGTCAGAAGTGTTGCTAAATTCCTAAACGTGGGTTGCATAATTGCCAAAAATGTGTGTTACAGAATTGGAAGTCCTCCCCCCCCAACATTCCAAAAATGGCTGAACTTATTAACGTGGTCTCGGAACTGCGAGGAGGAGTACCTCACTATCCTCCCGGCCCACTCTCGGCCAAAAAATATCTGGACAGCTTTCAATAGCTATCTCAATAGCCTGGATGCACTCTCGTCTGCAGACGATTCAACGCACTCATCTCTGCAATGATCCACAGCATCTCCCAACCCACAAGGTTGCCTCTTTTATTGTGTTTCTTTCTCCATTATTGTGCCTATGTACCACTGCTTTTTGGAAACCACGTATTATGTTCCTATTGGCTGCTCTGATGTTTGTGTAAGCTAACTACCTCTGCCGAAAAAAAAAAAGTTAAAAATAAAAGATACAAAAGGGCAGTCTCCAATGTCATAACCGTCTAAAAGAGAAATGATGATGAAAAAACCACGGAAACATAATCCACCAAAGTCACAGTTGAAGTAATAAAGTGCTATTTCCCATTGCCAGCTCCTCAAAATTAGTCTTTATTTTCACAATGTTATATTATGCAGCCAATTTTTCCCCAGTTCCTTGGGTATAATGGCATCCACTGTGACTATTCTTACTCTTCTCAATGGCGTTAAAATATACTTATTATGAATCTCCTGGTACAATGCTTGGGGCCTGATTCGCAAAGCGTTTTAAATGGGAATGTACCATTGTAAAAGTCTTGCTTAAATCAAGCCCTTGGTCGATTACTTTGGTGTTGTCCCCTTTGAGGACCTTCTTGTCCGGTTAGCTCCCATATTCCTTTTAGCCGATCTCATACGAACTTGGATGCCTTTAGTATGAATTGACCACAGTGAATTTTACGTCACATCAACTCCTGGATGATCATAGCTGATCACACTCTATAACGGACTATGGTTGATTACGAATTTCATTCCTATGGGTCTCTTTGACCAATCATCATTCATTTTTTTGTCATTGTAACAAGGTTGCCATGGTGAACACAAGAATTGCAGAATTGGCAAGAGGTCTCAGAAGAGCATGCACATATGTTTTAGCCTCTGAACACCGAACCCCATATCGCTTCAAGGTGTTTAGATGGCGAGATAGAGAATAAATAAGTGTGCAGCAAGTACACATCCTTGGTGGCCTCCATGTTCTATGAGGAACGGTTCATTGACATTTAACCCCCTAATCTCACCCGCTCGTTGTGCCCTTCCTACAAGGCCACAATGCCACGCTTCACTGCCCTAGGCACACGTGGGGTAGTGGATGCAGACTGCACAGGGATAGCCCTCTGACCTGGTGGTGTGAGGGATGGGGTGCAGCTGTGCAGACAGACTCCATAACCTATCAAGGCCAGTTCCCTAGCATTGCGACTCTACAACCGAACAGGAGCGCATGCCATTTATTTCAGTTTTCTACTAGGAGAGAGTCGTGGATCACAAGTGAAAGCGCCATTTTCGATGTAAGCGACCATTCACCCTATGTTCTGCAATACAAATATAGTCACTATTTTTATTATTATTATTATTATTATTATTATTATTATTAATAATGGAGAAACACTGTGTCTACTCTATCAAGGCTTGTATGTAGCACTCACTTAATGCATCCCCACTGTATGTCAAGCAATGAAAATAAGGCCCATTTTGTGGTGATTAGTCTAGGATCACAAATACCATATGCAATTATTTACCTTCAGTCTGCACATCCTCTTTAGTTTGCATTAAAATGGGACTTTTTTCTGCATCTTCCAAGACAAAATCTATTATGTTTTCTATTTTCTCAAAGTAAGAAAATTCCAAAGATAGTCAAAAGTAGCGTGGCCAGACGTCTCGGTTTTTGCCTAAGCCTGCCGCCAAAACAACTGCATTGCGGAACACAGCCTAAAAATTCAAATGGAGCTCCAAACATGTTTGTTCCTTTAAACTATTTGTTTAAACTTCGGAGAAACATTAATAAAGATAATAAGCATTCACCCAGGCCACCTGCCAAAACTTTAAGAGACCGCTCCTACCAAACAAAGAACTATAGACCAACTGATTTAACTGTGAAGCCTACCACCGCTAGCGGCAAAGAACAATCCAAAGGCCAAATTGTTTGCGAAATCATCCTTCAGAACTGCAAGAAAAGATTGGGAAACAAGTCCTCCTATTCCACACTTAAATGCTATGTATCGATATCCCCTAGTTAAGAGACTCACATCTCAATACCCAAAACTTTACAGAGCATTTCTAACATGGATCCTAAAACATCTGAGATGTGGGACATCAGTGCCTCCGCTGAGTTTACACAACGCATCACTAGCTACACAATATCTGTTGCTGATGTGTTGATCCTGTGGGGCTTGCTCAACCGAATAACATGCTACAAGATCTTATATAATTCTCAAACAGAACTTCTGAGAGTATTCCACCATTATTGTTGCTTTAGAAAATACATTCCCTACTGAGAAGATGCAATGGAATTGGACTGGTGAGATGTTCCAAAGGTCCAATGCATTACAAAAAAAATCAAGTTGGTATGCGATCATCGCTTCAACTTTGAAAACTATATAAATCCCAAGCCGTCAATTGCCTTGCAGGTCCTGGTGGGCACAGAAAGGGGGCTGCTCCCTTGCTGGCCGTGCAGTGACAGGCTCCTCTCTGAGCGAGCTGTCAAGATAATCTCAGATCAAGGTGGTCTCAGGGCATGTTCAACGCTTGCTAAATGCGAGCCATCGGGTTAATCATGCACACTCAAAGTGGTGACGCAGAGCCACTACAGCAGGCAGGACAAGTAAGTCATAACCATGGCAGAGAAGCAAGGTAGGCAGAATGTTATACAACATCGGGAAAGAGGGGAACACATTGCGGCAGGCAGCGCACACTTCAAGGGCACATATACACCAAGTGTGCTTTAATAGTAAGGATCAAGTGCAGGGTCCTTCAGAAACGGCTCCCAGGGGCATAATCAGAGCTGGTGTGCAAGCAATTCGCCATCAGGGTGAAGTTTGAGTGCTATGGCTGCCTTTACAGCCACAGAGGCTGCACGTGGCCACCTCAAACCCATCCCTATGCTCCAGCATCCAGTGGCGTTACCTACTCTTTGCTGCTGCCTGCACTCTCCTGACACAGGCTCCCGCTGCTGCACCGAGTTACGCTCTTCCACCTGCATCGCCTTCGCTGACCGACTAGAGCAGCATCACACGCAGGCGCAGAGTGCTTGTATGACCAAATGGAAAAAGTCCCTGCTGCATTCCGTGCGTGCCTCGTTATGGAAAGAGGCACACATGCAATTAGGCAATTAGCATTTTCATTGGAGGAAGAGGATGGGATGGCTGGGATGGCCAGGGGTCATAACGGATTAGCTAGGGGTTGCAAGCTGACAGCCATGGGTTGCAGCTGCGACCCCTAAATGACATCCCTGGGGACTGCCCCTTGGAATACTACAGAGTAAAGTTTCCAACTGTCAGGTGTAGTGACCCCGTTCGAGTTATTATACTGCAACATTTGGTGCTGTGGGCTTAGAAAATCCAAGATGGCCGAAAAGCCCACACTGTGCCAGAATCCAGGAAAACCGTGCAGTTTTTGCGCACACCAAAATGGTCGCCTGACCTGCCACCCACCAGTGCGAGCGTGATGGGCCAGAAGCGCCATGAGTGAAACGTGGTGCCAAAGAAAAAACAGCAGTGCCTGTTAGCTCAAAAAGCGCTGTGAAATCACCTTTGTTTCTCTGAATGGAAGCTCAAAATGCCTATTTCAAACATTGCAAGATAGTTAATACAGGAGACCATTGCCAGACCCTATCCTTTGGCTGCACACAGAGCAAAACCAGTGCAAAGGAATATGGTGCTGTTCAAAATCCATTTTAATTGATGTCAAAAATTGCTAAAATCATGGGCACAAAACCACCAAACAAAAACTTCTGGTTGGGTGTTCTACATTACTCTACTGCAGAATCTACATCAATTCAATGTTAGCAAGGATCATATGCCATCAAGTGAAATCCCCTTTTTGAAATGCATTGATTCAAGACAGCTGCCAAAAAAATGGGTGCAGTACCAGTCTTTGACACTGACCGGCGCTAGCGATCTAAACTCTGACAGGAGACCTGTATTTCAGGAGCTGAAAAGGAACCTGAGTCAGCTGGGACTTCAAAGACTTGCTGGTCAATGAGAATTCTTCACACCTACTGTTCCCAGGCCCTATACCAGAAGGCAGTCTGATTTAATTAAAAGTCAAGAGTCCTCTGTCCATGGGAAGCTGTCACACCTCAGAACGCCACACCAGAAGGCAGGAAATCACAAGTTTCAGTTAATCAAATGGAGACTGGCACCCTGGACTGATGCCCTGCTAGCGGGAAAAGCCAGACAAAGGATGCCTTCAGCTGAAAGGGGTATGCTGATTTTGGTTGTGAACTGTCAACAACAACTGCTTTGGGAGAGACAGGCCATGTGACATCTGACTCAGCCAGTTAGGGGCGGAGACAAACCATTGTGGATTCAGAAAGCCCAGCAAATATATGTTTTATTAAATTGCTTATACAATATTGTATCAAGCTGACAGAAAGGTACGATTTGGAGATTCTTAATATGAAAAATGTACCCACAATTTGAGACTAAGCTCAACTCTGTGTGATGTTCGGAGACCAAACCCCGTGATTATTAATATTACAGACACTGTGGTTATCTCAGAAAATTGAAAACTTATTTTAATGTGCCCAGAGAGGGGGGTGTACCTCCGGGGAAGATTTGATGCAGAACCGACCAGGGCAAAACCCACTAAAAGTGCAAAATGTTGTCGTTTCTGAACCCAAGCTCACAGGAACATGGGGCTTGAACAGAGACCTGTCTTAATTAATCTGTGATGTGTATATGTATTATGAACCACGTGTGTATCTGGGAAACCTGTTTGTTATGAAAAATTCATTTTCTAAGTAAAAGCAAAGGGGCGTTTCTTCAATAGATTGTAAAAGGGTAGCATCACTCTGACTCACAACTCAGTTATCCAGTTAAAGGACAGAAAATCCCCTAACATATCAGGAACCTTAGAGGGCTGGGCATAGAAAGTCAGCCTTCCCACCCACTTTCAAAAGCCATAAAAAGAACCACTGAAACCCAGAGAGGGACTGCTCTTTCTACTTTCTTGCACAGCACTTTGCCGGACCAGACAATATCCAGAAGGAGCAAAGACTCCAGATAGACTCCAGAACTTTAAGCAGAGAGGCCTGAACCAAAAGCTGAATCCTTCTCAGCAGGCCTCAGAATCCAGCCACCTAACCAAACTATTCAACAGCCGGGCGAGCTGTTTGATTCTGGTTAGAACCAGACCCAGAAAGCAGAGCTGTATCCAGAACCGCAGACCAGACCAGACCGCTGTGCAGTGCCAAGAACTTTTGCCAGAACCAGAGATCCAGACCAGCAGAGCAGAGCTGACTCAGATAGCTGTGACTTCAGAACCACCCGCTAGAAGTCCAGTCTAAACCTGTTGACCAGATCTTGACGGCCTATTTCAAATTTATAGTGTGAGTATCCAGCCAGAACTGTGCAGAACCAATCTCTTAATCTAAAATAATCTCATCCCATCCATTTCAACCTATTTAGAACTGCATAGAAATCGTGTGTCCATTCTGTGATTTCAAACCTGTGAAAGTGTCATTTGTTATTTGAATCTTACTTTATTTCTGAGAATCTAACTCCACTAAATCGTCCGTATCTTTTGAACCGCACGTCCTAGACACAAGATTTAACTTTCATTTTAAAGCTAAGAACTCCTTATATTTTTTCCGTAAACGTGATCGACGCACTCGGAAATAGTGCCGCAAATTGCAATTTGACTCAATTTCTCCACCTGTCAAAAATAGCTGTCTTTTGCTTGCAACTGCTGAAATTCGTTTTCAATCTGATAATCATTCCTGATTAATTGCTAGTGTTGACCTGAACTAATTCAAAGTAGCTGTCACCTACCCTGAATCTCCTATAGGGAATTAAAATCATTTTAAGCATATTTTTCACTTCATTGCAAATCACATTTAAAAGTATTTCTGCCTGTTTTAAAGCATACCGGTTGCTCTAAGCTTGCTAGGGGGGAACTGGAATTTGTATTGCATTTGATTGTATTCCTGAAAACTGTGTGCTCTCCTTCCATCTCCTTATATTGCATAGGGGGGAGTGAATTGTCAAAAGAAAAAGTGATCATATTATCTCTTGTTGAAACCATATCAGTTTATTTCTGTGCTGCATTCTTTCCATCATTGCTTTTCCTTGAAACCATAAAAGTATTCTCTGCTACCTTATCCTTTCTATACTAACTCCTCACTGATTGAAAAGAGTGTGCAATTGTAACATTACCCATTGTTGACCAATATTATATTCATAGGTGTGCTATCAAATATTAATTTATTCATAAAAGTGTGATATATATATTGTTTACTTTTTTCAAATAAATCTTTGAATTTGCAAAACAAACCTACTTCTTGGCTCAGTGAGGTCAGGGGGATTCAAAGAGAGGGGCGTTATACAAGGGTTTATCATCCAGATCTATGAACTTGTCATAAAAATATATAAATAAGGGCTTCCCTTGGGCATCCCAGATTAGGCATTGACTTAGTTGGAGTGCTGATTTGAAGTCACTTAACAGAGTGGGGGCTCGAGCCGGGACGTCTGGATTATATCTACCACTTGTGCAGCTTAATACAGTGTGCTGACAGGATACATAAATCCTGTTGGATCACCACGCTGTGTTACACTGTAAAAGCACCCCTCAAAAGAAGGACGCTCTAAGGAGACGGTCTGTTTTGCAAAAAAAAATACTAACTCTGTACGTCAGGAAGGAAAACAATTTCCAGAATGACGACCTTGGTAGATATCAAAATAGCCAGAGAGCACCTCTTACATAAGCTATTTGTGAGAGGCGAATGGACGGAACCGTACCAGACGGTGTGGTTGCAGGCAATCGCACCCCAGATCACTGCAACAGGGTCAGACATATGGAGAGATCAGGGTCCATTACATGTAGCCCTGAGTGAACTATATATGGCCCCTAAAGCTAAAGATGAGCACGACAAGATTGTCAGGATAGCGGCATATTTATATTTATATATGGAGCCATGCAGGACAAATGTGCTGAAAGCCAAGATCTGGCAAATAGGCAACAGTTTGCATTAGAGAAGGCCCTATCTGACCTGGTCTCTTCTGAGCAGAGGCTGCAAAGGAGCCAGGAGTCAGAAAATGAGAGTAGACAGTATCTCATTAAAATAAAAGAAGATATGGGGATACTGCAACAGGAAAAGACAGACCAGGATACCAGATTTCTGGCCTTGCAGAAGGAGTATCAAGAAGGTTTGGACTCCCTACTGCAGAGCCAGAAAAAGCTGGAGCAACAACTGGACTTCAATAGGGCATGCGCAGAGCAAGTAGTCACCCTGCAAAGCCACCTAGATGGGGAGAAGGCAGAGAGCAACAAACTGATTCTGAAAGACCTGGATATCCAGACAGAATTTGAGGAAGAGCGCCAGAAAGCTGGTGCCCTTCAAAAGCAGAGGGACGACCTGGCGGCACAGAGGCAGGCTCTTAGTCAGGAAAGGGACATCTTAGGCCAGGAAGTCTGTCACTTAAAAAGAAAAATGGAAGAAAATCACCTGGCCCTCCAGGGACTGGGTGACCTCCAAAAAGAGCATAAAAACTTGTTGGAGCACACCAGAAGGGTGGAAGATGCTCTGGCAAGAAAGGAGCAGGCCAGTAGGGATGGGACTCAGGAGGTAACCCTCCTGCATCAAATACTGGCCCAGTACTCCAAGACTAACCAGGAAGCACAGAGAGAGAATGAGGCTCTCTGCCAGCACAATGATAGGCTTCAGCAACAGGTAGCCATGCAGGTGAGACTGATAGAGTCTAGTAAGGCATTGACTGAGGAACTGAAAGCACAGGCTCTTGCATGGCAAGAGGGAGCAGGGGCTGATAGAGATTAGGTTCGCTGGGAAAGGGAAACACCTGGGCATAACCTCAGGACCCCTAGTACCAGAGGCCTTCATCTCTCCCAGTCCCTGGACTCTGCCACCCCCATGTCCGCTGGCGCACATGAGCACAGGGCCACAGGGATTGCAGATTACTATCCAGCCAAAAGTATGGGGCTCATAGGCCAGTACCACCAGGAATGAATGGGCGGGCATCTAGGTAAGTATTGTGCAATTTAGTGGGGAACCCCAGGAGAGTAGGCCCACTAAGGGCATCCTCAAAACCTCTGCCCAGTTAGGTCAGTGGGGGGGGTACCCATCAAATCCTGGCAGCAACGAGGAATCTGAAGACTCCTCTGAACGTCACAGGACACAGGAGACCAGGTCCCCACATTCTGCCAGCCATTCCCAGGCTCACAGAATCTGGGAAAACTTGGAAGATCAGGCGGGCACCTCTGGGAGCAGTGCTTCTGAGTCAGAAGATGAATGGACCAGGGTTGCCCGAACCAACAAGGCCAATAAGGCAAAAAGGGCCTTGCTTAAGGACCCCTTTAAAAGATTAAGGCAATAAGGAGTGTCATCACCCCTTATCACAAGAACGCCAAGTATTCTGTTTGGGAACATTTGGAGCTTTACGAGCAAATGATGGAGACTTTCCATTTAAAAGACAGCAGTAGCTGCATCCAGTATGTAAAATGGACATTCTCCCCAGAATACTCCAGTTTCTTCGCGGAGCTGGAGGACCAAAACCATTCAAGATGGTCCACATATAGGGCGGCCATCTTGAAACATTTTTCTGTTCACCGAAATCCCCAAGCGGCTCGCAAGGCAGCCTACAATTTGCAATGTGGGGAGGATCAGGCCCCACAAGAATTTGTGCAGGAATTGAAGCGTGCCTTTGCGCAGACTACCAAAAGGGTGCGCACGGACAGTAAAAAATGTGTAAATACATTTTTCCATGCCTTACCCAAATACATAATGACCCAGCTAGTGAGAGATTTTCATGAGAAAAGGTCACTAGACTGGGTCATTGAACAGGCTACCCGGATCTATGAGGTGCAGAAGCCCATAGAAAATAAAAATAACGCCCAGAAAAGCCCCAAATCAACCAGCACCCCTGCTGCTGCTAAGGTGGCAGAGGTAAAGGTTGCCCCCATTTTAGATTTGGAGATGGGGGGGCCTAAAAACTTGCCTGCGCAGAATAACTCTAAGCCTGGAAGGCCCTTGGGCCAGTCACAAACGGGGAGTCAAGGAGGTAGTCCCACATATGGGATCCCTCATTCCCCTGATTATGTAAGTCCCTGTTACAAGGGAAACTGACCCACCCTGGGTTATATGTGGTCTCCTCCAGCCCAAGGGGGGGGGGATCCAGCCAAGCACCTAACCCAGGGAACTCCCCACCTAACTTCCCACAGGAGGGCAGAAATTCCCCAAATACTGGGCAGAATTTTTTTCCCAGGTATCCACCCAATTTCCAACCCCAAAATCATCCATCCTTCTTTCCCCAATTCCCTGAGCCCACACCACTTAATCCGGGAGAGGGGAGGCCAAGGGTGGAGGGGTACCCAAATTTTCCCAACCCGGGGTACTACCAGAGAAGGGATAGCTACCCTTCCCAGGATCAGCCCAGGGGAGAAAACCGAACCCCGTATCAGCCTGAGCGGGTTTCACAGTTAGAGCGCCAGGCCCGAAATATGGCACGGGATCTGGGTCACATGCTGAGGGCTCAACAGAACCCTCAGATGAGCATGCCAGCGTAGAATGCCCCAATCTCTGGGCATGGTGCCCCAGAACAATGACGGGGGCAGCACCCGATAACCCACCGGTTCCCAGGGAGGAGGCACAAGGGGAAGAGGGGTGTAAAGCCTTGGAGGAAGCTTGCTTCCCCACTTGTAAACAGCCCCTGGAAACCCAGGAACCAGAAACAAAATCTCCTACCCCTGAAAGTCTGCTACCCAAGGAGCAGAGAGGAGGTAGGACAAACAAAGGACCCAAACAGACCCATTTTGTGGAAGAGGTACAGATCTTCCAATTTTAGGGAGAGGAATGCTCAGAGGATCCTGGGAAAAGGATCTTCTCCTTCAGAGATGGGGGAACTCCTCCCAAAGAAAAATGGGTCCCAAGGGATCCAAATCCAGACTGGGTAGATGTGGGGACTGAGCTAGCACCGCCCATCATCTCATCCCAGAACCAACAGCATCAAAATCCCCTGGTTCAAACCCATTCTGGTGACTGCCTCCAAAAAGGGGGGGTCGGCCCAAAACCGGAACCAGGGGAACCCACAACGGCTCTGATTTCCAGTTGGCAACTTTTTCTTGCAGATTCCCATGACTCTCCACAGAATTCTGCCCAGATCTCTTCTCTCGCAAGGTCTAAAACTAAAAAATTAGCCCACCAGTTGTCCAAAAATGTGCATTATCTGTGCCCCCTTGAGGAGTAGGAGGGAAGATACTATGCCCAGGTTCAAGTGCAGGGGCAGGGTACAATTTTGGCACTGGTGGACACTGGATCCCAAGCTACCCTTTTGTCCAAAAGGGCCTTTGATGAACTTAATGCAGGAAGGGGGGAGAATTACCGAATTCCTCTCACCTCTCTTCCTGGACAACTTCAGAACTTTGACGGGAAGGAAATTCCCGTCGGGGGGACTGCAGATTTGGACATCAAAATTGGGCGACACAAGGTGAAACACCCGGTCATAGTAGTGACTCCAGAGGGCAACCCTTGTTTACTAGGGAATGACCTCCTGAGAAGGTTGTCACCCCTAATAGATTGTGTAAACAAGGTCCTCTGGACCCAGACTAGTGGCCAATAAAATTAAAACAGAGTGTCACCATGTTAGTTTAAACGGCACATGCCACATGGTTGAACAAAAATCTGGCCAAGTAGAATTTCACTTCCAGAACAACCAAATTCCAGACGTGACAGTAATAGCAGTAGGACAACAGACCGGTGATGGGGGGTCCTCTCTATTTCTGCAAATCAACCTTCCTTCCAGTTTAAGGTGGTATTCCACACTGGAAGGAAACACTCTGAAATTCTTTACTAATCCACAATCAGACATTCCCACTCCAATAGTCCAGAAAGATGTGAAATCAGCTCAGAGCCTGGCTGATATTCAGCAAATTGGAGAGCAGTTTTTCATCCCTGTTCACTTAAATGATGGGAAGGACTCTGTTCTCGCCCGAGTGTGTGTGAACAACGGTAAGAGCTTCATCAGCGAAGCCATGTTCCGCCAACTCCCAAAAGATCCAGCCATTCCCACATTCAAACTGATAGACAAATGGGAAATGGACTTGGAAGCACCCAATTCCAAACATCTCCTGCCAAGCAGGTGTATGCTCAAAATCTCCATTGGCAACAAGAGCATAGTCCATAATTCTTGGGTCGTGCGAGACGTCACTGCCGCCTGTTACTTAGGCAGTGATATTCTCAATCGCTTTGCCATTAGTTTGGACCTAATAAACTTCAAAGCTTGGTCCCGATTAGCGGATAATCCCATGGGCTTTGATGATCCAGAAAAAGCATTTAGGTCAGCTCAATTGCTACCTTATGCAGTTGAAATTCAGATTAAAGAGGAAGTCACCATCCCAGAAACTACCCGACAATTCTCCCTGGAAGTGAAAGTTAAAAGAGAACAAACATTGAAAAACCCTGATGCTTATATTCATCTAAATGCTTCTCTCCAACAGCAAGGGTTGGGGGTAAACCCAACACCATTAGTCAACATAGAACATGACACCATTGCAATAGAGGTGGATAACAGCGACTTAAAGAGTATTACCCTAGCCGCAGGCACTATTATTGGAATGGCGGTTGATGACCGACATTTTTCCATTGATTTAGGAAATGAACTGTTAGGACCAATCTCCAAGGACTGTTTTGACAGTGACAGTGATGACAATACAACACCAGATAGGATCTTTACCCGGCATGGGGGGAACTTCCTGGTGTACACTTCCTGCCCTTATGGTAAGGAAGATTTGACTTGTGACTTCAGAAGGGATGTGGTGAATTTCCAGGTCCAAGAGGGCTGCCTTTCCCACCTGAAGCCTCCAGTCCAAATCAGCACCCTGACCAGGGACTTCTCCACCCAGCTGGAGGAGGCCGCTGAGATAGAAAAACCAGAAGCCTTTCCTGGCTTCAGGCAGATGGTTGAAGAGAGAGTCAACCTAGCTGATGCCTGTGTGACTCTGGAACACAAGCAAAAGTTGAAACAAGTTTTCTTGGATTTTCAAGATCTCTTTGTGGTAGACTCATATGACTATGGTCGCACCGACATCCACACAACAACAATTCCCACGGACCCTGGTATGACTCCAGTGTTTGTGAAGCAATATTGCTTGCCTCTTGCATCAATGGAGTCTCTTACTGAAATAATTAAGAACCTTGAGTCCCGGGGGATAATCCGTCCAGTCCACAGCACCTTCAATAATCTGGTGCTGGGAATATTGAAGCCAAACTGCTAGTGGAGACTCTGTGCCGACCTTAGGGAGCTCAACAAACGGGTCCATACTTCCCGATGGCCTCTTCCCTACATTGACCAAGGGCTGGCCCAGATCCAGGGGTCACAGGTATTCACTGCAAAAGACCTGACCAATGGATACTGGACTGTGCCTGTCAGTAGGGAGGACCAATACAAGCTGGCTTTTACCTTTGGGGGCCAGCAGTACACATGGACCCGGACTCCTTTCGGATACCTCAACTCCGGTAATTAATTCAACATTTTCCTACACAAGGCCATGCCCGACCTGGGTGTGAGGGGTAACCTGGCTTATGTAGATGATGTCCTCATCAAAAGTTCATCTGTGGAGGAACACATAGCGGAGATCCGTTATATTCTGACACAGTTGAGGGCCGCCGGAGCAAAACTTTCCTTTCAGAAAGCACAGTGGTGTAGAACCTGTGTTAATTTCTTGGGGCATGAGATTACTCCTCAGGGTCTCTGTCGCCAGGAAAAGAAAGTGGAAGCACTTCAGAAACTTAAAGACCCCACAACTCTGCGGGAACTAAGGAGCCTCCTTGGACTGACTAATTACAGCAGAAAGTTCATTGTGGGCTACACAGAGATCACCAGACCCCTGATCCATCTCTTGAAGGCGGGGGTCAAGTGGGAATGGGATCCAGAACAATCCAAGGCAGTAAGACAGCTCAAAAGAAGCCTCTCACAAGCGCCTTGCCTAGCTTACCCTGTCAGAAACAAGGAGTTTTTCTTGGAGACAGGGTTCTCTAATACATGCTTGACTGCAGTATTATATCAAAAGCATGACAAGGTCAATAAAGTAATTTCCTATGCAAGCAAAACTTTATCCTCTGTGGAGAAAAAATTCAAGGATTGTGAGAAGGCACTCCTGGCAACGGTGTGGCGATTGAAGAATTACCGCCCGTTTATCCACGGGGAACACATCATAGTGGAGACTCCAAATCAGCCTCTGCAATATCTCCAAAGTGACAGAAACTGGGCCGGAAATGTGAGTAATTCCCGAATTACTTCCTGGATTCTGTCAATGCAAGGGTTTCCTGTGGAGGTCAGATATGGCCAAAACAAGAAGAGTCCCCTCGCGCAAGGTCTGGCTGACTTGCATGATTGTGCCAGAGAAAACTGTCTCGAGGACGAAAGTCTAAAAATCAAGGACAACATGGAGGCATACCTTAATTCCCCAAACAAAGTCTTTGAAGAAGACAAGTATGAGGGAATGCCCACTGTCTATGTGGATGGATGCTCTTACCATGTTGACAACAACGGGGAAAAAGAACTTGTGGCCGGCGTAGGGAACGCATGGGTGAATGAGTCCCCAGAACCCTCCGCTGGGTACAAAATTGGTCCCCGGAGTAGTCAGGTGGCAGAGTTGATGGCTGTGCATCAAGCCATCCTCACTGCTGTCCAACATCAACTCCACGGACTGGTCATAATCACAGATTCAGACTATGTACGGAACAGGTTCGTGGAGCACCTGGTTAATTGGAAAACCAGAGGCATGTTATGTGCTAATAACAAACCCTTGAAACATGGGAAGTTAATTCAAAATATTGACAATCTGGTCACCTCAAATGGGATGACCGTCTACTGGAAAAAGATCAAGGGTCATTCCAAAGTAGAGGGACCAGACAAAACTGGAAATGACTTAGCTGATCAGCTGGCCAAAACCGGGGCCATCCAAGGGGATCTATTAGAGTTTGAGTCCCGGTTGGGGGAAATCCAGGTCACTGCTATCACCAGGTCCCAGACAAATGCCCACAATGATTTTTCAACTGCACAATGGAGTAAGGAGACCCCAGATGCTGATTTGATTACGGCTCAGAAGCGGGATCCAATAATTGATAAGTTTTACCAACACATTGAGGACCCTGAGAACTTTCCCCTGACGGACACTGATTACATTGGGAAAGAGGACCTTAGAGTGTTGATGAAATGTCCATAAATGTTCCGAATCCAAGACGGTTTGTTGGTAAGGAAATCCCAAGCTGGCCATGATCAGTGGGTGGTTCCTACCTCATTCCGAAGCCTGATGTTAAGTCACGCCCATGATGCGGCCACAGCCTGTCATAGGGGGTTTCATAAAACACTTGAGATCTTAAGAGAGGTTGCATACTGGCCACACATGGGGCAGGACCTCGACCAATACTTGAAGGGGTGTCTTGTGTGTGCACAATTTCAGCCAACATCCCTCACACACTGTGCGCCTCTCCAAAAGAGGGGGATGACACTGCCATGGTCAGATTTGCAAGTCGACTACATAGGGCCCATGATTCGTTCCTCTAGGGGGAATAAGTACATGTTGACGGTGGCATGCTTATTTACTAAATGGGTGGAATGCCTCCCGGCCCCAAACTGCAAGGCAGAAACAGCAGCTGCCCTGATGATCAACCACATCTTTTCCCGTTTTGGTCTACCCCAAAGCATTGAGTCAGACAGAGGTAGCCATTTCACCAGTGAAGTAATGACAAAGATGTGGGAGATACTGGGGGTTAAAAGGAAGCTACACATTGCTTACCGACCAGCTTCTTCTGGGGCAGTAGAACGTTACAACCGAACCATTGTGAGCATCTTAAAAAAGTTTGTGGCAGATTCTGGGCCAAGTTGGGATATCCGATTACCTCTTGTCCTAATGGCCATCAGATCTACCCCTTCATCTGCAACTAAAATATCACCGTTTGAGCTGATGACTGGACGCAGGATGGTGCTACCCCAGCATTTGCTCTACAGGACCCAAGAGCAAACATTGATCAATGCCTCCACAACTCACGAGTATGTTAAAAATTTAAGGAAACACCTTCAACATGCTTTTGCCCATGCTCAGCGAAACCTAGAAAGATCAGCCGATAGCATGAAGACTCATTATGATTTAAAGACTACTAGGAAAGAATACAATGTAGGGGACCGGGTTTATCTATACAATTTCCAAAGGAACCAGGCCAAACAGCAGAAATTTCTGCCTACACGGAAGGGAACTTTTAAAATTGTAGACAAGATCTCACCAGTCGCCTACACGATCCGTATCCCCAAAGGCAGTTTGGTGGAAGGGGAAGACAAGTGGGTCCATATTAATCAGCTAAAGTGTTGCCATCCTAGGCACACTCTGCAGCAACTGGAGGAGTCCTCTGCAATCCCAGAGGGGGCCGCTCCAGAGTAATACATTTCCAACCCTAAAATATTCCACATATAGCCTATAGAATTCTATGATTCTTGAATGCAAATGTCTCCTGATGTATAAAACGTATATGTTCACCCCACCATTAATAGTGGTGGGGAAATGTCTACGAATATGTTTCTGCCGCTTTGCTTTGTCATCCTAGGAGAGATAAACCATGGAGACTGACCAAGGAGGACGACCCAGGGACCGGGAGCAAAGATCCGAGGGGCCCGGGGTACCGCCCAATACTTCCAGTCAGAACTGGTTGGGAGAACCAAATGATCCAGCACCGAGGAGAAGAAGCAGATGACCCTCTTCGTGTAGATCAAAACATCCTTTGCACCTGACTCCCCTCAACTCGAAATCAAAGCGCAGTCGAGCGGGGGGTGCTTTTCAGGTGTATTGACCCCGTTCGAGTAACTATACTGCAACATTTGGTGCTGTGGGCTTAGAGAATCGCACAGTTTTTGCACGCACCAAAATGGTCGCCTGACCTGCCACCCACCAGTGCGAGCGCGAAGGGCCAGAAGCGCCATGAGTGAAACGTGGTGCCAAAGGAAAAACAGCAGTGCCTGTTAGCTCAAAAAGCGCTGTGAAATCATCTTTGTTTCTCTGAATGCAAGCTCAAAATGCCTATTTCAAACATTGCAAGATAGTTAATACAGGAGACCATTGCCAGACCCTATCCTTTGGCTGCACACAGAGCAAAATCAGTGCAAAGGAATATGGTGCTGTTCAAAATCCGTTTTAATTGATGTCAAAAATTGCTAAAATCATGGGCACAAAACCACCAAACAAAAAAATCCAACTTCTGGTTGGGTGTTCTACATTACTCTACTGCAGAATCTACATCAATACAATGTTAGCAAGGATCATATGCCATCAAGTAAAATCCCCTTTTTGAAATGCATTGATTCAAGACAGCTGACAAAAAAATGGGTGCAGTACCAGTGTTTGACACTGACCGGCGCTAGCGATCTAAACTCTGACAGGAGACCTGTATTTCAGGAGCTGAAAAGGAACCTGAGTCAGCTGGGACTTCAAAGCCTTGCTGGTCAATGAGAATTCTTCACACCTACTGTTCCCAGGCCCTATACCAGAAGGCAGTCTGATTTAATTAAAAGTTGAAGAGGCCTCTGTCCATGGAAAGCTGTCACACCTCAGAACTCCACACCAGAAGGCAGGAAATCACAAGTTTCAGATAATCAAATGGAGAGTGGCATCCTGGACTGATGCCCTGTTAGCAGGAAAAACCAGACAAAGGATGCCTTCAGCTGAATGGGGTATGCTGATTTTGGGTGTGAACTGTCAACAACAACTGCTTTGGGAGAGACAGGCCATGTGACATCTGACTCAGCCAGCTAGGGGCGGAGACAAACCATTGTGGATTCAGAGAGCCCAGCAAATATATGTTTTATTAAAGTGCTTATAAAATATTGTATCAAGCTGACAGAAATGTATGATTTGGAGATTCTTAATATGAAAAATGTACCCACAATTTGAGACTAAGCTCAACTCTGTGTGATGTTCTGAGACCGAACCCCGTGATTATTAATATTACAGACACTGTGGTTATCTCAGAAAATTGAAAACTTATTGCAATGTGCCCAGAGAGGGGGTGTACCTCCGGGGAAGATTTGATGCCGAACCGACCAGGGCAAAACCCACTAAAAGCACAAAATGTTGTCGTTTCTGAACACAAGCTCACAGGAACATGGGGCTTGAACAGAGGCCTGTCTTAATTCATCTGTGGTGTGTATATGTATTATGAACCACATGTGTATCTCGGAAACCTGTTTGTTATGAAAAATTCATTTTCTAAGTAAAAGCAAAGGGGCGTTTCTTCAATAGATTCTAAAAGGGTAGCATCACTCTGACTCACAACTCAGTTATCCAGTTAAAGGACAGAAAATCTCCTAACCTATCAGGATCCTTAGAGGGTTGGGCATAGAAAGTCAGCTTTCCCACCCACTTTCAAAAGACATAAAAAGAACCACTGAAACCCAGAGAGGGACTGCTCTTGCCACTTTCTTGCGCAGCACTTTTCCGGACCAGACAATATCCAGAAGGACAATAGACTCCAGATAGACTCCAGAACTTTAAGCAGAGAGGCCTGAACCAAAAGCTGAATCCTTCTCAGCAGGCCTCAGAATCCAGCCACCTAACCAAACTATTCAAAAGCCGGGCGAGCTGTTTGATTCTGGTTAGAACCAGACCCAGAAAGCAGAGCTGTATCCAGAACCGCAGACCAGACCGCTATGCAGTGCCAAGAACTTTTGCCAGAACCAGAGATCCAGACCAGCAGAGCAGAGCTGACTCAGATAGCTGTGACTTCAGAACCACCCGCTAGAAGTCCAGTCTAAACCTGTTGACCAGATCTTGACGGCCTATTTCAAATTTATAGTGTGAGTATCCAGCCAGAACTGTGCAGAACCAATCTCTTAATCTAAAATAATCTCATCCCATCCATTTCAACCTATTTAGAACTGCATAGAAATCGTGTGTCCATTCTGTGATTTCAAACCTGTGAAAGTGTCATTTGTTATTTGAATCTTACTTTATTTCTGAGAATCTAACTCCACTAAATCGTCCGTATCTTTTGAACCGCACGTCCTAGACACAAGATTTAACTTTCATTTTAAAGCTAAGAACTCCTTATATTTTTTCCGTAAACATGATCGACGTACTCGGAAATAGTGCCGCAAATTGCAATTTGACTCAATTTCTCCACCTGTCAAAAATAGCTGTCTTTTGCTTGCAACTGCTGAAATTCGTTTTCAATCTGATAATCATTCCTGATTAATTGCTAGTGTTGACCTGAACTAATTCAAAGTAGCTGTCACCTACCCTGAATATCCTAGAGGGAATTAAAATCATTTTTAGCATATTTTTCACTTCATTGCAAATCACATTTAAAAGTATTATTGCCTGTTTTAAAGCATACCGGTTGCTCTAAGCTTGCTAGGGGGGAACTGGAAATTGTATTGCATTTGATTGTATTCCTGAAAACTGTGTGCTCTCCTTCCATCTCCTTATATTGCATAGGGGGGGAGTGAATTGTCAAAAGAAAAAGTGATCATATTATCTCTTTTTGAAACCATATCAGTTTATTTCTGTGCTGCATTCTTTCCATCATTGCTTTTCCTTGAAACCATAAAAGTATTCTCTGCTACCTTATCCTTTCTATACTAACTCCTCACTGATTGAAAAGAGTGTGCAATTGCAACATTACCCATTGTTGATCAACATTATATTCATAAGTGTGCTATCAAATATTAATTTATTCATAGAAGTGATATATATATATATATATATATATATATATATATATATATATATAGTTTAATTTGTTCAAATAAATCTTTTAATTTGCAAAACATACCTACTTCTTGGCTCAGTGAGGCCAGGGGGATTCAAAGAGAGGGGCGTTATACAAGGGTTTATCATCCAGATCTATGAACTTGTCATAAAAATATATAAATAAGGGCTTCCCTTGTTCATCCCAGACTAGGCATTGACTTAGTTGGAGTGCTGAATTGAAGTCACTTAACACAACACTGTTGAACTGTTGATGATCATTTGTCAGGGCACTGGAGCAGGACATTGATTCGAATTTAAAGCTTACCTTTTATTTTCAAGGTTGCATTTGTGTTTTAAATGCACTTCTCAACTTATTGACTATATTTCACAACTTTTATCCATGGTATAATGTGTCTTGGGTGTTCCTTTTCGAAGATGCTTTTGAATTTAGCCACACTAGAACTGTAACTTGCTGCTTTTGATTTTACCACACTACAATTATACTGAGTTAGTTATCACTGCTTCTTAATTCAGCCGCACTAGAATTGCAACCCGTTGCTTTTGAATTAATCCAGACTACAATTGCAATCTTCTGCTTTTGAATTTAGCCACAATAGAAGCGTACTGATTTATTTGTTTAGATTTAGTTTAGGCGTGCCACTCTGCAAACAATACACCAGGACCAAAGCAAACACGTGACAATATAGAAGGAAGAAACAACAATAAAACTACTCAAAACCCAGATATCACCTGAAACCAACGAACCACCCCGATCTCATCTCCACACCCTCACACCTCTCCCATACTACACAAAGCCAAAGGGTTAGTAAAACAACCCACCAAAAAACTTGCGAACTGCACACCGCTCTCTAATCCTACCTCAAACCCCATACCTGCAAAAAAAAACAACCACTCAGACACTGGTTTCCACCATTATGGACACACGTCCAGTGCACATAACAAAGCACACCCAAAATGCTCACATGCACAGACACCAGTACCTCTTGGTTCTGCACACATCAACAGATGAGCACAAATTCCATCCCTTCCCTCTCTCCCTCAGTAACCAACCCTACCCACTATTCTTACAGAGCCACGTGAGCACCTGGAGACCATGCAAGTGGTAGCAGTGCACAGTATTAATCAGTATTAATCAGCATAACATAAACTGACGTTTACGCACAAACTAAGGATGTGTACAATGTTTGGGCACACTTTTCTTTGGTATCGCTGTGCTTGTCATATGTGCTCAGTAGCAGCTCCTTCCACTCCTAGAGGTGAGGCAAGACTACCCCATCGTGTTTACCAAGGGGAATTTGAACTGACATGTGATGGCCCTTACATGTGTACTGTTCAATGGTCTCTCTGAACCCCTCACCAAAGGCAATCAGAAAAACATCTTAACACTCACCTGTCCTGGCATCTGAACGTATTTATATCAGTCTTGTGTAGTAAACCATTTGAGCCCACAAATAGCAAGTATGTTACCCAGAAGACTACCTTTCTGGTGGATCTAAGTACAGCGTGTTGAATCAGTGAGCTTCAGGGCTTATTCTTTGTGGTCTCTGTGGCTGCTTTTCTGGAGTTGCACAAGTTTAAGGCTTTGCTCTGAACGCATCCCCAATTCTCACATAACTTGATCTCAGATTATCATCTGCCCCCTGTTATCCCACTGTAATGATGTGCCTTGGTGTCCCACTGGAATTTCTGACCTCCTGCGTTTGCTCCCTATGATGTTTGCTCCCTTACAGAGAGGAATGCTCCAAGTTTGAGTTATCCGACCATGCACTCCACTAACCGTGCTGCACTATCATTCTCAATTTATACGCTCAAACACACTATACACCGATTAACAAAGCCACGCAAACAGTTCAATTTAATATCCCTGTCTACAGACGCCCAAACAGAACTCTACACATCTACAACCAACTTACATACCACAGCCCATGTCAATGCATCCTACCACCACGTGCACACAGGGGTCTGCTCCAGACAAAAGCATCCATGCTCTTGACACAGAAGCCCTTGTGACAGATCTACATGCAGCCCTCAGTGTAATTCCAGTCTGCATGTATCACTACAACAGCAAAGCTACTTAGCATATCCCTAATTCTCACTAATCTAACCAGAGTGCCTACAAACATTGTAAATAGCAGTGCTCTGTGCAGGGATGGCATCAGGGCCTTTCAATCTTTACAGTTGAAAGGGGCATCAAGATTCCGGGGGGCTCCCAGCAACTACCTCCATGTTGCCATTCTGCAGTCTTGTAACACGATAAAATGTACAGGAGTGTTATCACCACGTTGTCTTCTAACACCAGATTCTCCACATCAGCCACTTGCTGACAAAGATGGATGTCCAGCTCTTCAGTGGCCCTTTATGGTTTCAGGTCCCTGCAGACTGCCTGTCTCCTAATAATCTGCGGCTATTATCCCCTGACCATATTTCTTTGTCTGCATTGTAATGTATGCACCCCATGGGTGACTCAGACTGTCTTCCACTCTAAGCAAGGGAGGAGGGCAACCATCAAGTTAAAATGGACCCCCACAAACTTTCAGCTGGGCATGGCTCTGCTGTGTAAACCCCAGGAATATAACATTGGAACCTAAGGTCAATGACCTTTCTCTCACTATCACTGCTGGCTACACTTTTTGAATTCCCAGGTCAATTACCTCCCTACCGCCTTCCGAGAGGGCTCGACATATGCTTGGTTATAGTGGGTGGGTGTGGAAAAGGGTGTTTTTTTTTAGCTGAGCGGTCTACACTGATGAAGTTCTTAGACGACACACACTGTGCACCTGCCCTGAGAGTTAAGCATGTACCTGACAGATAATATGTGAACTGTCGATCTTCACCTCCTCCTGCGTCACTGCACAAAGTAGTGGATGGATTCTGTCTCCGGGCCATCATCTTGCACATCGGAGGGCTAGTATCAGGGGCTTGGAGGACTTAAACGCCTTGCATATCCCCATCAAAGAATCAAAGAAAGAGAAAGCGAAAAATGAATAAGCAAAGAAAGCAAAAGAGGAAAAGAAAAAGCTAAATAAATCGTGAGAGAGCAAAAGAAAGTGAAAGAAAGAGCAAATGAAAGAAAGGGCGAGCCAATGAAAAAAGAACAAAACAGCAAAAGTGCGAAACAAAGCGAATACAAGAGAATGAAAGAAAGAGCAATAGAGCATAAACATGAATGAATTAACAGTGAAAGACCCAAATAAGTACAGCAAAAGAAATATTGACTGATCAAAAGAGAACAAAAAGAAATCATGATAAAGAGATGTAAGAGTCTAAGAATGAGAGAATGATTAAAAGAAAGAACAAAGGAATGAAAGATTAAAAGATAAATGAAAATAAAGTGAAACGTGGAAAAAAGCAAAGAAAAGAGAAAAACTAAGAGAAAATAAAAGAGAAACAGAAGGCATCTCATAAAATGAAAAAAGAGCGAGAATAAAACACAAAGCCTAAGTGTACAATAATAAGAAAAGAGACTACAAGAAAGACTAAAAGGCCAAAAGAGAAAGTAATAAAGAGTGAAAAAGGGGAAAGAGCAGAAAAAGAGTGTAAGAAAGTATTAAAGAAAAACTGAGTTCCAAATAAGGAAAGAAGAAGTGAAGTGAAAGAGTGAACGGACTAAATAAAGCATAAGAAAGTACAAAAGAAAAATTGAAAGAGTAATGAATTGCAACATGAATAGGAATAGAGTGAAAGAAAGAGCAAGAGAGCACAAGAGAGAGTGAGAAAGTGCAAATGAGCAAAAGAAAGCACAGACTATTGAAATAAAGAGCAAAAGAAAGAGTATGATTCAAAGAGTGCACGGAAGAGCTCTAGTTTTAGTAGCATGAAGGAAAGTGTAGAGTGACAAAACCAAAAGAAAGATTGGTAGATAGAGCAACATAAATAACTACAGGGAGAGCTAAAGAAGAACTTATATTTTTAAGGGGGTGGAGTGGTAAATCAGGAAGTAAAAGCAAGGCGTATTGCTTTTTACGCTTTGATTCAACCCTCTGCCTCATTTGATGCAGAAGGAGCACGGATTGTTAAGAAGATCTCTACTGGTTGTTCATCCTTTGTCCTGTCAGTGTGTATAATTTCACACCTGCATGGCATTTTCATGCAGGTGGGAAACAAATGGATTCATATGGAATCCGCTGTGGCTTGACACCTGATAATGACGAAATTGATTCCCTAGAATTCTGTCAGTAGACGATGCCTGAGTTCCATACTTGTAGGCAGTGTTTACTTTTCAACAAGTCATAGTGGAAAACGGATAAAGTAAACGCATGTTTGCCTCGCTTTTACACTTTCCTTGTCCTCTCGGACGAGTGGACTTGTAAAATTTCATGCAAGGGACCCCAGAGTACATAAATGCTAAAGTTGGCGGTGCAATTAAGATTATTATTAAATTACCCTGTCTTATTGTCCCTGTCTAGAGATAGTAAACACTACCTGAAAATACGCAGCTGTCAGGAACCATGCACCCCATGTCCGATGCCCCTTTGGGTGGCGGTTGACATGGAGCTTGGTGCAGAGACCCCAACATCACACAAGAGGTTTCCAGCAACAATGCAGCCACAACGTCATGGTGTCACTGGCCATATCGTCACCAAAGCGGTGATGTCATCATGCCTCACCATTTGAGGGGTGAGTAAAAGGAATTCTGAGATTCCCTGCAGATTTACACACTGCAACCAGAACAAGAGATGCTTCTCTGTAGTATTGTTTATGGATCTCATGCTCCAGGTTTTCTTGACTCGGTTTGTCCAGCATTATTCTTGCCTCTTCTTACCCTTGGATTTGGCACTCTGCTTTTGGATTGTTACTCGACCTAGTCACAAATTACCCTTGATTTTGGCCTTAGACCTGAGCTCCTCACTCCTCCAGTACTGAGGGGTCTCAGGCGTTGGAATCCCTGTACTTTTTCTACCTCTGTACTACAGCCACTGGTGCTCTTGGAATGGGCCTGGGCTTGGATTGCTTTGCCCCACTTTGGATTGGACTCTGTCATGAATCTAATGCAGTCATCACTGATTCCCCGGCAGTAACCTCCTCTGATGTGGCCAGGGGATGGCAGCCGCTACTGTCGAACGGGAAATTATATCGTGCCTCCTATACTGTATGAATATATGTATAACCCACTTGCGATGAAATCCGCGTTGCAAGGTCTTGACGTTAGATCAGTGTAAACCGCCATTTTAGGTCTATCTGCCATTTCAGCTTCTCCCTCTAAAGTCACCCTGTGTTCTAAAATGGTGGACAATGTCATTCCGAATGTAACATGGCCGTCTTGACCTCTGTGTATAAACTAATGTATAACTTGCCTGCAGGCTACAGGTTGCGGTCATGAACTGAGACCTTGTCCTTCACTGACGTGTGTGTAGAGGATTGCTTGCACCAACGAAGCTAATCCATGAGCATATGTTAACGCTTTAAGTGCCATGGGTATTTCTCCCCAGTTCCAGGGCCTTTTTTGCTGATTTCGGTATGTGGCCATTCAATGGCTTGTAACTTTTTTGTTACATGAGATATCTCGGCCAAATTTGGCTCCTTTTTTTCCCACAGGAATCCTAGGTTGCTGTAGGGGGGTAAGAGAAAATAAGCAAAAAGGGCGAAAATTTTGGGTTTTTTTCAAAAAATGCCAATGAAATGATGTACAAAGAAACCTGTGGTTTTTTCCTTGTAAGAGCTAGGAACAAATGGTTTGCTGTGCTGAGTTCCCCAATTTCCTGGCTTTCAAGAACAGGTTGAGTGGAAATGGAAAAAAATTATTTTGATGTGGTTATAAACCGTTTTGTGAGAGGTAGGCGATTTTGGCCATTTTTGCCAATTGGACATGCATGGACAGAATGGAAGAAAAGGGTAGGAAAGCCGAATTGGAGGACAGAAAGGCATATGATTCTGAAAAGTAGACAAAATTCCAAGTCTAGGAAGGGGTGATTTGCATAGGTCAGGCAACAACTAGGTAGGGGAAACTGCCATCGATTGGGGGAAAAGCAGGAAAATGACTGAAAAAAAGGTATGTGTTGGACATGGTTGGCTTGGTACGGCAATGGCTTCTATGAATTCTGAGAAAAGCAATGCTCCGCTACATTCCCCCAACTCTTGCAGTTAGGAGAGCACACATTTTTTGTAGTGTTTTAAAAAACAAGCAATACCACAAGCCAAACACTGAGCAATGGTACACAGGAGTTTTACGCTCACGGCCTGACCAGACGCACTTAGCATGTGTAAATCGGGAAAACCAATGTGGTGAGGAACGGCAAGCATACATTTTTTGAAAGAGCACAGGCAGACGTTTTTAATGGTAGGTGCCTTGTGCAGGTTACAAAAGTGTATGGTGCCTAAAGCAGCAACTAAATGTAGGTCACATTTGAGAAATGAACGTGTTGTCTGACAAAGGCCACCAGCAAATGTGTCAAAACGTTATGAAAACCACACAAACACAACACATGGCCTACCGTCCTGCGTTTCCACAGGTGTCCCGATGAAAATGGTACCTCACATGTGTGGGTGCACCTACCTGGCCGCCAAGGGGGAAGCCTAAAACATAAGTAACCCTAAGTCTGTTTTCTGACCCGAATTTGAGACGATCTGCCGACCGGTTCAACATACAGATATGGGCCTCGGGTGTCCAAGCCACAGGGGAAAACAGGGAACCCCATGCATTTCCGAAAAGAGGACACCCGTGGGAATCCGCAGAGGTATGATATGCCCAAATCGCCCCAGAATGTATTACCCAGACACCCCCGCAAAGTCCAAAATGTGGGGAAAAAATAGCATTTTCCTCACATTTCGCTCGGCTGATCCATCGAAGCACGCCCCCAACAACACATGGTCTACTGTCCCGCGTTCCCACAGGTGTCCCGATGAAAATGGCACCTCACATTTGTGGGTGCACCTACCTGGCCACCAAGGGGAAAGCCTAAAACACAAGTAACCCCAAGTCTGTTTTCTGACGGGAATTTGAGACGCTCTGCCGACCGGCGCAACATACAGATATCGGCATCGGGTGTCCAAGCCACTGGGGAAAATAGGGAACCCCATGCATTTCCGAAAAGAGGACACCCGTGGGAATCCACAGAGGTATTATATGCCCAAATCGCCCCATAATGTATTACCCAGACTCCTCCACAAAGTCCAAAATGTGGGGAAAAAATAGCATTTTGAGCACATTTCGCTCAGCTCACCCATCGAAACACGCCCCCAACAACACATGGCCTACTGTCCCGCGTTCCCACAGGTGTCCCGATGAAAACGGTACCTCACATGTGTGGGTGCACCTACCTGGCCGCCAAGGGGAAAGTCTAAAACAAAAGTAACCCCAAGTCTGTTTTCTGACCGGAATTTGAGACGCTCTGCCAACCGGCGCAACATACAGATATGGGCCTCGGGTGTCCAAGCCACTGGGGAAAACAGGGAACCCCATGCATTTCCGAAAAGAGGACACCCGTGGGAATCCGCAGAGGTATGATATGCCCAAATCGCCCCATAATTTATTACCCAGACACCCCCGCAAAGTCTGAAATGTGTGGAAACAAAACGCATTTTCCGCACATTTCGCTCGGGTCACCCATCGAAGCACGCCCCCAACAACACATGGTCTACCGTCCCACGTTCCCACAGGTGTCCCGATGAAAATGGTAGCTCACATGTGTGGGTGCACCTACCTGGCCGCCAAGGGGAAAGCCGAAAACACAAGTTACCTCAAGCCCGTTTTCTGACTGGGATTTGAGACGCTCTGCCGACCGGCACAACATACAGATATGGGCCTCGGGTGCCCAAGCTACCGGGGAAAACAGGGAACCCCATGCATTTCTGAAAAGAGGACACCCGTGGGAATCCGCAGAGGTATGATATGCCCAAATCGCCCCAGAATGTATTACCCAAACACCCCCGCAAAGTCCGAAATGTGGGAAAAAAAACACATTTTCCGCACATTTCGCTCGGCTCACCCATCGAAACACGCCCCCAACAGCACATGGCCTACCGTCCCACGTTCCCAAAGGTGTCCCGATGAAAACGGTACCTCACATGTGTGGGTGCACCTACCTGGCCGCCAAGGGGAAAGCCTAAAACACAAGTAAACCCAAGTCTGTTTTCTGACTGGAATTTGAGACGCTCTGCCAACCGGCGCAACGTACAGATATGGGCCTCGGGTATCCAAGCCACCGGGGAAAACAGGTAACCCCATGCATTTCCGAAACGAGGACACCCGTGGGAATCCGCAGAGGTATGATATGCCCAAATCGCCCCAGAATTTATTACCCAGACACCCCCGCAAATTCCAAAATGTGGGGAAACAAAACGCATTTTCCGCACATTTTGCTCAGCTCACCCATCGAAACACACCCCCAACAGCACATGGCCTAACTTCCCACGTTCCCAGAGGTGTCCCGATGAAAATGGTACCTCACATGTGTGGGTGCACCTACCTGGCCGCCAAGGGGAAAGCCTAAAACACAAGTAACCCTAAGTCTGTTTTCTGACTGGAATTTGAGACGCTCTGCCGACCGGCGCAACATACAGCTATGGGCCTCGGGTATCCAAGCCACCGGGGAAAACAGGGAACCCCATGCATTTCCGAAAAGATGACACTGTGGGAATCTGCAGACGTATGATATGCCCAAATCGCCCCAGAATGTATTACCTAGACACCCCCGCAAATTCCGAAATGTGGGGAAAAAACGCATTTTCCGCACATTTCGCTCGGCTCACCCATTGAAACACACCCCCAACAATACATGGCCTACCGTCCCACATTCCCACAGGTGTCCCGATGAAAACGGTACCTCACATGTGTGGGTGCACCTACCTGGCCGCCAAGAGGAAAGCCTAAAACACAAGTAACCCCAAGTCTGTTTTCTGACTGGAATTTGAGACGCTATGCCGACCGGCGCAACATACAGATATGGGCCTCGGGTGTCCAAGCCACTGGGGAAAACAGGGAACCCCATGCGTTTCCGAAAAGAGGACACCGGTGGGAATCCGCAGAGGTATGATATGCCCAAATCGCCCCAGAATTTCTTACCCAGACACCTCCACAAAGTCCAAAATGTGGGGAAACAAAACGCATTTTCCGCACATTTTGCTCGGCTCACCCATCGAAACACACCCCCAACAGCACATGGCCTAACGTCCCACGTTCCCAGAGGTGTCCCGATGAAAATGGTACCTCACATGTGTGGGTGCACCTACCTGGCCGCCAAGGGGAAAGCCTAAAACACAAGTAACCCCAAGTCTGTTTTCTGACTGGAATTTGAGACGCCCTGCCGGCCGGCGCAACATACAGCTATGGGCCTCGGGTATCCAAGCCACCGGGGAAAACAGGGAACCCCATGCATTTCCGAAAAGATGACACCGTGGGAATCCGCAGACGTATGATATGCCCAAATCGCCCCAGAATGTATTACCTAGACACCCCCGCAAATTCCGAAATGTGGGGGAAAAACGCATTTTCCGCACATTTCGCTTGGCTCACCCATCGAAACACACCCCCAACAGCACATGGCCTAACGTCCCACGTTCCCACAGGTGTCCCGATGAAAATGGTACCTCACATGTGTGGGTGCACCTACCTGGTCGCCAAGGGGAAAGCCTAAAACACAAGTAACCCCAAGTCTGTTTTCTGACCGGAATTTGAGACGCTCTGCCGACCGGCACAACATACAGATATGGGCCTCGGGTGTCCAAGCCACTGGGGAAAACAGGGAACCCCATGCATTTCCGTAAAGATGACACCGTGGGAATCCGCAGAGGTATGATATGCCCAAATCGCCCCAGAATTTCTTACCTAGACACCCCCGCTAAGTCCAAAATGTGGGGAAAAAAAGCATTTTCCGCACATTTCACTCGGGTCACCCATCGAAGCACGCCCCCAACAACATATGGTCTACCGTCCCAAGTTCCCACAGGTGTCCCGATGAAAACGGTACCTCACATGTGTGGGTGCACCTACCTGGCCGCCAAGGGGAAAGCCTAAAACACAAGTAACCCCAAGTCTGTTTTCTGACCGGAATTTGAGACGCTCTGCCGACCGGCGCAACATACAGATATGGGATTCAGGTGTCCAAGCCACTGGGGAAAACAGGGAACCCCATGCATTTCCGAAAAGAGGAATCCCGTGGGAATCCGCAGAGGTATGATATGCCCAAATTGCCCCAGAATTTATTACCCAGACACCCCCGCAAAGTCCGAAATGTGGGGAAACAAAACGCATTTTCTGCACATTTCGCTCGGGTCACCCATCGAAGCACGCCCCCAACAACACATGGTCTACCGTCCCACGTTCCCACAGGTGTCCCGATGAAAATGGTAGCTCACATGTGTGGGTGCACCTACCTGGGCCCGAAGGAATAAGGCTAAACCACTGCTATCCCCCCCAAAGGGTTTGGGGAGCCAACCTAGAGATTTAGGCCTGGGGTGTTGCAGCCACCAAGAAAAACAGGGACCCCCATGCATTTCTGAAAAGAAGACACCCGTGGGAATCCGCAGAGGTATGATTTGCGCAAATCGCCCCAGAATGTATTACCCAGCCACCCCTGCAAAGTCGAAATGTGGGAAAATAAACGCATTTTCCGCACATTTTGCCCGGCTCACCCATCGAACCAAGTCCCCAACAGCACATGGCCTACCATCCCGCGTTCCCACAGGTGTCATGATGAAAACAGTACCTCACATGTGTGGGTGCACCTACCTGGCCGCCAAGGGGAAAGCCTAAAACACAAGTAACCCCACGTCTGTTTTCTGACTGGAATTTGAGACGCTCTGCCGACCTGCACAACATACAGATATGGGCCTCGAGTGTCCAAGCACTGGGGAAAACAGGGAACCCCATGCATTTCCGAAAAGAGTACACCCGTGGGAATCCGCAGAGGTATGATTTGCGCACATCGTTCCAGAATTTATTACCCAGACACCCCCGCAAAGTCCGAAATGTGAGAAAAAAAACACATTTTCCGCACATCTCGCTCGGCTCACCCATCGAAACACGCCCCCAACAACACATGGCCTACCGTCCCGCGTTCCCACAGGTGCCCCGATGAAAACGGTACCTCACATGTGTGGGTGCACCTACCTGGCCGCCAGGGGAAAGCCTAAAACACAAGTAACCCCAAGTCTGTTTTCTGACCGGAATTTGAGACGCTCTGCCGACCGGCACACCATACAGATATGGGCCTCGGGTGTCCAAGCCACCAGGAAAACACATTTCCGAAAAGTGGACACCCGTGGGAATCCACAGAGGTATGATTTGCGCACTTCGCCCCAGAATTTATTACCCAGACACCCCCGCAAAATCCGAAATGTGGGGAAAAAAAATGCATTTTCCGCACATTTCGCCCGGCTCACCCATCAAAACACGGCCCCAATAACACATGGCCTACCGTCCCGTGTTCCCACACGTGTCCCGATGAAAACGGTACCTCACATGTGTGGGTGCACCTACCGGGGGCGCAAAAGGAAAAGAGTAACCCACTGGTAACCCCAAGCCTTTCGCCACTGCCCTTTTTGTTCATGTGGGCAACCTACAGATTTGGGTCTAGGGTGTCGAAGTTACCGGGGAAAACAGGGAACCCCATGTATTTCCCAAAAGAGGACACCCGTAGGAATCCACAATGATCTGCCTTGCGCAAATTGTTCCAGTTTTTATTAGCCACAATGCCCGACAAATTTTGATATTTGGTGGGGAAAAACATAATGTTAACTTTGTCTGGGGTTCTGGGTAATAAATCCTGGGCCGCTTTGCGCAAGTCAGACCTCTGCGCATTCCCACGGGTGTCCTCTTTTGGGTGTCCCTGTTTTCCTTGCTGGCTTCGACACCCTAGGCCCAAATCTGTAGGTTGCCCACATGAACAAATTGTGCTGTGGCGAAAGGCTTGGGGTTACCAGCGGGTTACCCTTTTCCTTATGCGCCCCCAGTAGGTGCATCCACACATGTGAGGTACCGTTTTCATCGGGACACCTGTGGGAACGCGGGATGGTAGGCCATCTGTTGCTGGTGACGTGTTTCGGTGAGTGGACACAGGGAAATGTCTCTGAAATTGGCTGGAAATGCATACAATTCTCAGAACTTTCCCTCTGCCCACCCAGCGAAACACACCGCCAACAACACGTCGCCTACCTTCCCGCGTCCCCACACGTGTCCCAATGAGAGGCAGACCTCTTGTGTGCAGGTGTCGTACCTGAGTGACAATGGGTACATCTTTTGTATAGTAACTTCTCTGTAGTGCGCTTAGGAAACAGTAAAGTACTGGTAGTAAGCCATTTCACATGCACCTTTCCTCACACTTCCCATACATACCAGTCACAATGCAGTTGGACACGCAAGATAGGATTTAGCACAAGGAGAAACCTCCTTGTGTTGCACAAGAAGGATCGTCCTTGTGAGCAGTGATGCCACGACAAGGCACCCACCGGATCACTGGCCATTCGTATCCCTTTCGTGTCTGCAGTCAGTTGGCATCCATTTCAGCAGTTGCACTTCTACCAAATCACTAGCACCAGAGCAAGTGTATCTACACATGAGCATATCTACACACTTATACCACGTGGACATGTGCTTACAATGCAACTGTGTCTCTAGCAATATCTTAACTATCATTTGGCAGCAATTGTATAGCAACTGTGTCTGCATTCAAACTTTATGTGCCTACAATCACATGTGGACACTGATAGCAAGTGCATACTGGCTCACTTGGCTACCCTTCCCTACAGGCGCTATCTTCCACACCAGCTTTGAGTATGCCCATAGCAACTATGGGCAAACATTCATATGTTCAACCGTACCCACACAAAACACCCACCCTGCAACATGACAATCATTTCTGCAGTGCTGGAAAAGTGCATTCACAGAAATTGTATCTGTATGTTCTTTGTATCGTTACCTAATTCACACAACAATCATATCCAATTAATTCCTACAGAAGACGTGTCACTTACACCACACATAACATTACTCGCAGTAAAACAATAAACAAGGCAGGATGTTACGAGGTACGCAAAACACCGCTGCCATATAGTTGGTGTCCAAGTACCACTTTCATGACACTTAGACCTCAAGGGAGGGAGCCAAAGTGGCGTGTATTATTTTGAAAAGACACCCCTTGAGTGGAGGGAACCTGAATGGTCTTCTGGTCTTCCACAAAGCGCCGCTTGACTAGAGGGAGCGATACTGGCCTTTCTTTGCATGCCAAACCTTAGGTGGAAGGAGCCAGATTTGGGTTCCTTTCCAAAGTACGCCGGAAGCGGATGGGGCTTTCCAGACGTTTTTTTTTATGGCAATCCCGAACAGAAGCAAGATGCACTAGCGTGCCTTGCCAAGACACCCCAAAGGGGAGTGACCCAGAGTCCTCCACCCTTCTTCTCCATGGTCCGCCTCAACTACAGGCGGTGGAGTGGCATTCCTTTCCAAGATGCGCCTGCTTTGGAAGAAACAAGCATTGCGTTACTTTGCCAGGCACATCACGCGCAGAGGGAACTAGACTGCCGTTTCCTTATGAGGCAGACCTGAAGTGAAAGGTACCGGGGGTGATGTCTCTTCTCCAGGGAGGCATCAAGTGGAGGGGGCAGGACTAGCATTGCTTGCCAAAGCACGCCAAAGGGGAATGACCCGCATGGCACAACTCAAGTAGAGGGACCCATAATGATTACTATTTCGCAGGCACGCCTCCAATGGAAGGAGCCTGATTAGCGTTCCTTTGCAAGTCACGCTTTGAGCTGAGGGATCTAGACTGATGTAAATTTCGTAGGCAGGCCTCAAGGGAAAGCTACGGCTGTGGTTGCCTTTCCAAGGCAGGCCTCAAGTGGAGGAAGCAGGACTAGCAATGCTCATGAATGCATGCTAAATCAAGTGAAGTGAGTTGACATCCTGTTGCATTTTCATTGAAGGTACACCTCTAGGGCAGGGTGCAAGAGTGCCATTCCTTTATAAGACATGCACGATTTCAGTGGCCAAGGGTCCCTTTCAAGGAATGATGGGCATTTTTTCGGAAATCAGTCTATCTCCCAATATGTTTCCTTTGTATGATACAAAAGGAAACAAGGCTGAAAGCAGAGGGCAGGCTGGGAAGGGCATTGGGGACAGTACACCAGACTATCCTTCCTCTTTCCTTGTTTTGTACACACCTTACATTTTCGGTACGGTTGTGCCTTCGTGGCAGTGGGAGGAACATAATCACCAAAGTGTCGCTCTTGCAATCTGGCCACATCTTCGACCTCTGGAAAGGAGGGAATTTGTACATGAACATTAACCAGAGATTGAACAATTGCTAAATCAAAATCCAAAAAGGAGAGGTTGTTTTCTGGAGTAGCTGCACGGTACACCACATAAGCATTGTACGTTGCCATATGCACAATTTGTGTGGCTAACTTTTTGTACCAGAAACGCGACTTGCGTTCAGCGTGGTATGACTCAAGAACTTGGTCATTTTTGTCTACTCCACCCATGTACTTGTTGTAATCCAGAATGCAATTGGGCTTCAACACTTGCTGAGTCTGCCTGCGCAGAGGGACAACTGAAGTACTTTCATCATGGATAGTACTTAGCATGTACACGTCCCTTTTGTCGCAAAATTTCACTGCTAACAATTCATCCTGCCGCAATGTCATACGTTGTCCCTTGGCCAACTTCTTACACACAAGTTGTCTGGGGAAGCCTTTGCGGTTACTGCGGATTGTACCGCATGCCAGTGTGCCCACATTGAACAATTCCTTGAACAGTGGAATTCCAGTGTAGAAATTGTCTACCTACAAATGATGTCCCTTGTGGAGCCATGGTGTGAGAAGATCCCAAACAATCTTCTCACTTGTCCCTAAATGGGCTGGGCAGCCCGGAGGGTTTAGGGTAGAGTCTTTACCGGTGAAGACTCTCATGCTGCTGACATACCCAGTGGTACTTTCACACAACATGTGCATTTTAATCCCATATCGTGATCTCTTGCTAGGAATGTATTGCCTGAACACTGAGCGACCTTTGAACAACACCAACGATTCATCAATGGATATGTTCTGGCTAGGAACATACACCTCTGCAAATCGGTGAGTGAAGTGGTCCAGAAATGGCTTCAGTTTGAAGAGCCTATCAAAGTTTGGGTCCGTTCTGGGTAATGCTGCCGAGTTGCCATTGAAGTGCAACATACGGTGCAGTGTTTGAAAGCGATTTCTGCTCATTGTAGCTGAAAAAAACGGGCAATAAATTGGTGCTACAGTAGACCAGAATATCGCGACAGACGGCTTGTGTCCAATTCCCAGGAGCAGAATGAGACCCCAAAACTGTCTCATTTCAACATCGTTTGTGGGTACCCATGCTTGTGCTCTGGAGTGGGGTTTCAGAGTGGGACCCCTTGACCTCATGAACGGTGCAGTGTATGAATTGGTTTGCTGAACCACATCTGCAATGAACCCGTCATCAACAAAAAGGTTGAAAAATTCAATAGGCTGAAACCCTTCCGTATTCAGTGTACACCCTGATATACCAGTGAAAGGGGGCACAACAGGCTGAGCCATTGCTGGAGGCACCCAGAGCGACTCTTGAGTCATGTCAGGAACTGCCACATTGCGTGGCCGTCTTGCACGTCCCCTCCCCCTTACAGGTCCCCTGCGTGTGGGAAGTGTGCGAAAAGGTGGACGCACTCTTCCTTCCTCTTCGTCATCAGATGATGACGATGATTAGTGGGAGGAAGGACTTTTGTCAATGCCCATCTCACTTCCCCAATCACTTCCCTCCTGCCCCTCAGAAGCACTATCTGTTTCAGAATGCATGTACACATCTGTGCCTTGCTCCATCACTACAGCTAATGCCTTCACACCAGACATTGATCGCCGAGAAGCCATGAGTACCTTCGCTATGGAACCCTTCACTGCCCAAAGACCAGATGAAGACTGAAACAATAAGTATGTGTGCTTCTCAAAGTATGGAACGTAGCAGAGTAAGTGGTATTCAGTGCCACAAACCTACTCCACACAAGTACACCAAAAGGTCCAGACTTTGCTCACAAACTGCAGCAGTCCTCTGCAATATGACGTACTCCCTGCACGCTACAATAAATGGAGTACTACTTTGCAAACACTCACGTGAAATGCTTAGGACCAGCTGACTGCATTCCTACAAGTGGGTAGACAGCTACAACACACCTGCACCTAAAAGAAAGATAACAAAAAATGTATGGACGATGTCCTCTTCCGCTAAACTTTAAAGAAATACAAGCATGGGGACGAGTATTTCAGCCACACTACCTATTCAGAAACAGCCAACATGCTTTGCACCATGCCCTCCTCCATGGGATGCTGGTGGATGGGAAATCGAGGTGAGAAGCAACCATGCAACGTATTAGTGATTGGGTGAGTTGAAAAGCCATAGGCAATGAAGAATCAGAAAGGGAAGATAAATAAAGTACACGGCAGCCCCTCCCAGGCAACTGCTGGCACACTTTTGACAAAAACGCCTGCTCATTCACATAGGGGTGTCTGTTGTAAGGGGAAAGGTCACAAGGACGAAATTATTGCAAGGCCAAGCAAATTGATTTAGGCTGATGCAAGCGGTGATGGGTAGCTAAGAAATAAGCATCACAGACATAGTGAATGCATTGACATGCCATGAATGCAGACAATTGCTAGGAAGTGGGAGTCTCACTGCCAACATACTTACTACCATTTTTATTCACATTTCACATATTCCAGTACGTCCATCAGTTACTGGGCAACCCTGCCTTAGAATAGCGTCTGGGCAAAATCCATTATGTCTCCAATTAACAGCTCCATGCCTGTTTTGGAAAGGTGCACCCCATCTCTGTGAAACATCACAGCACCTTTGATAATGCCATGGTGAATGGTCCGTATTCTCTTGTTGCCCTCTGTCAGTCTAGTGAACTCGCCATTCAGTTTCCACACCGAGCGGTTGATGGCCCTTGTATTCCCTTGAGTTCTCCAATCCATCCTGGGAATCATCTGGGACCAGGCCACCACAGTGTTTGGAAACCTCTGTGCAATACATTCAAGGTCCGTCATGAGCTGCTCCCGTACCCCCTTCCGTCCCAAAAACGCGAAATCATTTCCTCCCTGGTGCACCACTATAAGGTCGGGGGGGCCCTCTCCTTTTGCTTGGGCATCGATGATGGCTCCTCTGAGCTGGTGAAGGCGCATCCCCCTGACCCCAAACCAATGCACTGCAAGGCCATCCCTTCCAGACCCAGATGTAGGTGGCCCTCAGAAAAGTCGTGCAGCCCTTTGGATATAAGAGTGGCCGAAAATCCACACAACCCTCATCCTCACTAGGAAATGGAAACAGGAAAACCCCTATGATTATGGCTATACATACAGTTTACCAAATAACACAACGATTGCGTCAACACATGGCTCTTGTAACAATCCCAGACACATACTTCACCCACTCGGAACGCACCTCTCATTTGAGATAACAGTAGGTCGACACATAATTGCCACAATATTTTCAGGGGAAAGAGGTGAAGAAGATAGTATGTCACCTTGTGCCAATAACACAGTTGTGCTAGCACAATTGCAATCAGTGAAGGTTTCTACTCCTGTGGGCCACCAACTTCACTGAACGGTGTTAAGGTGACTTGCACATGCTACACCACTATACTTTGGCAGGGTGACTAGTCTGCCAGAGGATATGAAGTTCACAGGAAGTGTGCTTTGTACACTCTTTGAATATAGGTACCCTGACAGAATGTACCACAATCACCACAAATGGATGCACCTTCAGACACTTTCATTGTGAGTGTTTCGGCCACAGCTCCAGGACCACTGGTGAACTTGGGGGTACTGAAGTACCAAGGCAGAGAGGCGGGCAAGGTCACACACATCAACCACCACCACCCTACATAGCGTCCTGGTCAGCACTACAGCTTTCCCCTCCAGGAAGGGATGGGGACCATGCCAAGGCACCCTGCCCCAATGCTGAATTTGGGGGACAAAATATCCACCAGGGGGACGGACGCCCAAGACCAATGAGATCCCGACACCCCCCAACGTCCTGCCCCTCTAGCTACCCTGCGTTACAGCTTTTCCCCCTGCAAAAGGATGGGGACCCTGGCGGGGCCCACTGGGCCCACTGCTGGAATTGGGCCACAGAAATGGTGAACGTTGCAGTAAAATGAATGAGCTCTGTACCAAGTGTGCATAGCATGCTAAGAAAAAATGACCATCTGCATAACTACTGGAAAAAAAATTGAAAATGTGCTGCTACTTATGTCGGCCAAACCTTTCCTTCTGCAAAGCAGCCACCTTCCTCAATGCAAGGCACAACCATCACTGGCCCCCGAACCTCCCCACTACCCTTTCCCACCCATATCACTGACAATGCAGCCACATTTTCTTCCACCCCAGTAGCCCTCCATCCCCACATTACCAAGTAATATATGTTGTACTTACATAATAAGCGAAAGCTTTTCAGTAGCCGCAACTGCAAAGGAAACATAAAAGAATTACATTCAGTGCTTTGCCTACCAATAACACATCCAAACTATCTGGCAACTATCTGTACTTTTTTCAGCTCCTTCCACCACATACATGACACTTCTCAGTCATCTATCACCATGGAAGCCTGGACTGCACAATGATAGGAAATTGGAATAGGACCAATGGGCATATGGCAACTCCCAGCACAAAAAAAACATTGCACAGATGGCTAAGTGGCAAAGTTCCCTCCCAGGGAAAAAGCACTGTACAGCTGGACTGGGGGGCATTTTGTGTGCTTCGCCGGCAAGTGTGTTACTGGCCACCACAATACCTCCCCAGAGCACCCACTTCCCTTCACAACACCAACACTACAGGCCCAGTTCCCACCCATCCCAATAGCAGTGTGCCCTCCACCCACTATACAATATTGCAATAGCCACATTTTCATACTTACATAACAAGGGAGATGCTTGAACTGCTCAAGACCTGTAAAGGGAAAAAAAAACATAAATTATCTGTGTCAGCCCACCCACATACCAAACCACCCTTACTGCCCCCCCTATTGCATTGGCCAGTACGTTTTGGCCAGCCCGGCGCAAGATTAGCACACCAATGTGCCCCTCTGCGCCAAGGCAGGTATAGTAAAGAAAGAACACAATTCAAAATGGCAGGCTGCCCTTTAGCGGGGGCAGAGGGGCCCCCTACACCGCTGTGGATTTTTCTAACGTGAAGGGGGGTGCACCTCTCGACCCCCACCCCAATTGGAGGGGCGGCCCATCTCATGTAGCCCTTCCCAGGGGCAGATAAGTGGGGGGCAGTCCTGCACTCGTCCCTGGGCTCAGGCGTCCGTTCCTTTGAGCAGATATCTGGTCCCAGGGAGGGCTGCATGACATGGCACCCACTCCATTGTGGGCGGGGGGAGGGGGCCAACGCCCCATCCCATTAGAAAATTCCCCGACTCTTTGAGGTGCCCCAGCGCCCCCCCTAAAAAGCGGTCCACCATTTTCACTTTTTTCCTTTGGTAACCCAACTCCCCTTGGTGCAGAGAGGCACATTGGTGTGCCAATCTGGTGCCGGGGTGCCCAAACCTTACTGCCCCACCCACTGGGGGGCCTGTCCCACCATTTTGTGGGGCCCTCTCCCCCCTCACCCCAAATGGGTGGCAGGGGCACCTCATGCAGGCCTGCCTGGGCCTCCTACAAACGGCTGCGTGAGGTACACCCCACCTACATTTGAGGTGGGGGGAGAGGGCCCCCGAAAATGGTGGTACAGGCCCCCAATGCATGGGGCAGTAGGGTTTGTGCACCCTGGGGGCAGATTGGCACACTAATGTGGCCATCTGCGCCAAGCGGACTTGGGTAAACAAAAAAAAAATACAAAAACGTAGGCTGCATTTTAGTGGGGGCTGAGGGCCACCCTAAATTGGCAGCAAATGTTGTACTGCAACGGGGGGTGGCACTCACCCCCCCCAACCCCAAATGGAGGGCCCCACCTCATGCAACCCTCCCTGGGGGCAGATCGGGGGGGCCCCACCTCATGCATCCCTCCCTGGGGTCAGATGCCCCTTCCTAGGAGCAGATATCAGCCCCCAGGAAGGGTTGGATGAGGTGGGGCCCTCCATTTGGGGTGATGGGGTGGGGTGAGGGCCACCCCCCGTTGCAGTACATCATTCGCTACCAATTTAGGGTGCCCCTCAGCCCCCCCTAAAATTCAGCCTACGATTTTGTAGTTTATTTTTTGTTTACCCAAGTTCGCTTGGCGCAGATGGCCACATTAGTGTGCCAATCTGCCCCCAGGGTGCCCAAACCCTACTGCCCCATCTATTGGGGGGCCTGTCCCACCATTTGTGGTGGCCCTCTCCTCACCCACACCGAACGGAGGGGGGCGCACATCATGCAGCCCTTCCTAGGAGGCCCAGGGAGGGCTGCATGAGGTGTCCCCCAATGCCATTTGGAGTGGGGGGGAGAGAGCCACCACAAAAGGTGGGGCAGGACCCCCAATAGATGGGGCAGTAGGGTTTGGGCACCCTGGGGGCAGATTGCCACACTAATGTGGCCTCTGCACCAAGCGAAGTTGGGTAAACAAAAAAAATAATACAAATTCATAGGCTGCTTTTTAGGAGGGGCTAAGGGGCACCCTAAATTGGCAGCGAATGATGTACTGCAACGGGGGGTGGCCCTCACCCCCCCACCCCAAATGGAGGGCTCCATCTCATGCAACCCTCCTTGGGGGCAGATAGGGGGGGCCCACCTCATGCATCCCTCCCTGGGGTCAGATGCCCCTTCCTAGGAGCAGATATCAGCCCCCAGGGAGGGTTGGATGAGGTGGGGCCCTCCATTTGGGGTGAGGGGGGGCGGTGAGGGCCACCCCCGTTGCAGTGCATCATTCGCTGCCAATTTAGGGTGCCCCTCAGCCCCCCCTAAAAAGCAGCCTATGAATTTGTATTATTTTTTTGTTTACCCAACTTCGCTTGGTGCAGATGGCCACATTAGTGTGGCAATCTGCCCCCAGGGTGCCCAAACCCTACTGCCCCATCTATTGGGGGGCCTGTCCCACCTTTTGTGGTGGCCCCCTTCCCCCCACCCCAAATGGCTGGGGGGGACACCTCATGCAGCCCTCCCTGAGCCTCCTAGGAAGGGCTGCATGATGTGCCCCCTCCTTCCGGTCTGGGTGAGGAGAGGGCCACCACAAATGGTGGGGCAGTAGGGTTTGGGCACCCTGGGGGCAGATTGCCACACTAATGTGGCCATCTGCACCAAGCGAAGTTGGGTAAACAAAAAAAAAGAATGCAAATTCATAGGCTGCTTTTTAGGGGGGGCTGAGGGGCACCCTAAATTGGCAGCGAATGATGTACTGCAATGGGGGGTGACCCTTACACCCCCCCCCACCCCAAATGGAGGGCCCCACCTCATGCAATCCTCCCTGGGGGCAGATAGGGGGGCCCACCTCATGCATCCCTCCCTGGGGTCAGATGCCCATTCCTAGGAGCAGATATCTGCCCACAAGGAGGGTTACAAGGGGTGCCCCCCTTTCTACTTTGGTTGGGGGGGCACCCCCCCTTTCATTCAGTAAAAAATCCATGGTGGCTAGTGGCCCCCAACCCCCACCCCTTCCCCCACCCCCTTTTCAAATCATTTCATATTTTTTTTGTTTTAAATTCCATTGGGGCAGATGGTCAGCCATCTGCCCCAGGGTTCACATGCATGTGCCCCCATGCTTTGGGGGCCTGGAGGGGGGAGAGGGCTGCTTACATGAAGCAGCCCCCTTCCCCTCCACCTCACAAACGGATCCATGGTGGTCTAGTGGGTTGCTGGTCACGGATCAAGTGCTCTGTGCCGATCCGTGACCAGCAATGCCTCATATATGTGGTGTCCTTGGAAAGGGGAGAACCTCTCCTTTCCAAGGACACCACTTTTTGCCATATGCCTGGTGGTCTAGTGGGCCCCAGGGCCCCAAACCCCCTCCACCTCCCCCTTCCCTCGATTTTTTTTTTCCCTTTCCCCCCTGGGGGCAGTGATCATCTGCCCCCAGGGGTCACTGGCGCTGTGGCCCCATGCTTTGGGGCCATGGGGGGAGGAGGGCCGCTTACCTAGTAAGCAGACCCCCTCCCCCCGCGGCACAAACGGATCTGTATTGATCCGGTGGCATTGCTGCCCGCGGATTGCACGCCCTGCGCCCGATCCGCGGCAGCAATGCCACACAATGGGTATCGTTGTAAAGGGGAGAATCTCCCCTTTCCAACGATACCGGCCTCGATCTCTGGCTTGAAATAGAGCCGGAGATCAAGGCGGAACAAGAAGGTCTCTTACCTTCTCTCTTCCCCGCAGTAGCCAAAAATGGTTGCTGCGGGGAATTTACTTTCAGTTTCACGCCGACTTGCGTTACGCACCCTGACGTGAAACTGAAGGTAATCCAGCCCCCTGGCAGTGAGGGGGGACCTCCCCCTCACATAGCCCGGGGGATGGATTACAGTTTTGAGCGATCCCTGCTTTGCAGGGATCGCTCAAAACAAGGTGCCGAAAAGGACAAGCTATCTCGTCCTTGGCATTGCGTGTGCACTGCCAAGGACGAGATACCTCGCCCTTCACACTTAAAGGGTTAAACACAATGTATTAAAATACTGAAATGTGAACACTTGTTTGACTACATTGTATAAAACTGTTTGAAAAGGTTTAACATGAAATCCTAAGATATACTGTTGCCATTGAGGCTTGTTAGTGAATATATTAAAGGTAAACCCTAAATGTACAGAAGGACGAACTTGGCACGAACCCTAGATCCGTAATGTATTAACTTATATTAACTTGGAAATGGGTTGAACATCATGATTTCGATGGTATAAAGAGTGCGACAATTCTAATGTACAGTCCCACTCACTGAGCACATCGAACGGAGCTGGAGTTCGCTTTGTTGTACTGAGGGCCGATAGCTATCTGTTGCTTTGTCCTTTGAAAGTGTTCAGTATAAAATAAAGATCTTTTCTATGTTCCTTTGTAACCCGCGTTTGGTGTATTTCCTTTTGGGGTACTTAGCCTCGATATCTGCTTTTTGTTTTCACAGTTGGCGCCCGAATAGGGACCCTCAAGATTGATGCCAGATCGTCGAAGGTTGACGCGAGCTATCAGACCGGGATCGGACAGTGTAACAAATAAAGGGGCCCCTTTCCGAAAGAGACGCGACACCTCAGCAGTGCTGCACTACCCGATCCCTGGACGATGAGCTTGTGGTTTGAGATGGCATCTTGACGAGGGCCACTTATCGAGGCGGGCAGATTTGCCGAAATCACCAAACATGAGGTACGATAAGTTAGAAAAGAATCTTTGAAATCTGATCGGACCTCCTTAGGATTGATCAGGTGAGTCGTGACCCGATTCTTAAGTATCCTGATAATTTGGTTTGGCGCATTGTATCTGCAAATACAATTATTGACCAGGTAACACCAATATTTTGATATGCCTGGGAAATTGTCTACCTGCTTCAAGGCGTTATTCCGCAGCAATAGGCAATCTTTGGAATTTAGCCATCTGGTACCACAGGAGAGGTCGCCGGCTTTTACTATGTACTGTAAGCATGGCATTGGTAGTATAGTGTTAAATAATATTTGGCACAGACAAATCCGACATTCTTCCGAACTGCAGTGGCCGATCAAAGGTAGTTTTGAAATCCCTCGCATTGAATATTTAGAATCCATTTAATTAAAAAAAAAGGGTACATTCGATGTTTTACAGAATTGGAAAAAAGAAGCTCTCTCACAGCTTAAAAGTAGAGAAAAACATGCGCGCCGTCATAAGACGAACGCCGAAAAAGCGTTGTTATATGACCAAGATAAACAGTTTGAATCGACTAGGAATATGGATAGGGCTTTCTCACTTGGCATTCAGAAAATCTATCCTTCTAAAGACTTTCATGTTTCTGACAAATTTATTGACAAATTGTTAAATGAAAGAAAGCCTGTTGCCTCTGCGCCACCTCCGTATGTTCCTCTTCCTGCCACTTTTCCTTCTTCCTGCAGTTGTGCCTGTTGTCCCTGCTCCTCCTGTTGTTCCTCTTCCTCCAGTCGTTGTTCCTCCACCTGCTCCTCCGCCTCTTCCTATTGCACCAGTAAAACTTGCCTACCCTTCCTCTTCCAAGTGGTCCTGCACCGCTTGTAGTTGATCAAGCGGTGAGATCGAGGGTTGTCACTCGTAATACTGTACCTCCAGAGACGAAACAGAACTTGATTGCATGGGCTAAGCATTGTATGGAGAGAGATGATCAAGCTAATGTTTATGCCACACTTTCTAATATGGACAATTTTCCTGAGAAAAATGTTTTTATTGGGGGATTAGGGATACACTTATGTGTAATGTGGGACAGACTAAACAATACAGATCTCCCACAAGGGTTGAGGGATCTGAACACCTTAGCGCTTTCTAGAGACACTGTGGAGAAAGTACACAAGCATGTTGAGAGGATATTTGAGTATAGGAAGGAGTTGGAAGGGTTACAGAATGAGGATGAGGATAGTATGTATGTACAGAAACGGTTCCTTCCTTGTCGTAAATCGATATCCGAAGAATCACGAATTTGTACAAAAGATGCGATTAGATGGATTTCAGACATGTCGATAACTCCAGTTGAAGTATATGACATGTATAGTGAGTATACGACAGAAATGCTGAGGAAAGTGATACAGCTAATGGTAGAATACCTGCAAGATGAATGTGTGAGAAGAAAGATTTGTTGTCCCACAGAATTATTGAGTATTTATAAGAGAGCTTTTTCACTTGACACTTCTTCAACTGCTTTAGCGCTCAATTTGGCTCTGTTGCTTAGTAAGCGTTCGAAGTTGCCTACTTCTCAGTTGCCTATGAGAGAGGTTCCTCCGACATTTTTCCCGAAAGTTGAGATTGCGGCTAATGTTGCAGCAGGTACACCTGCTCGAGAAATTCCTGCACATTATGTGTCTCATTTGTTCATGTCCCATTCCCAAGACAGGAAGTGAACACCATTAGAAAAATCTGACAGGATTCTATAAAGAAATGGAGTCTGTCTTGCAGTCCTCAGTATTTACCTTAGGTGATATTGATCTGTTATTTCCTGTACTCCTGCCCGTAGATTTGTGGAAACAAGTTAGGACCATAGATGATGTAGCAGGGTTAGGAGATACATGGGCTAACATAATTAGACTCGATAGAGAAAGGCCAGCTGGCGAGAAGCGGCCTCAGGTGATACTAACTTTACCTGACAGAATTATTGCTAAATTGAAAAACTTAATTCCCGAAAAGAGAATTATTTGGGATAAGCTTACGGCCTGTGTCCAAGGGAAGTCTGAGGGTGCTACTGAGTTCTTTAATCGTTTCGAACAGGTATTCTCGGATTTCAGTGGACAAGACTTAGGCACAGAGTCTGGGAAAAGATTATTTGTAGACAAATTTGTGCGTGGATTGTTGCCTGACATCCAGTAGCAAATTATGTCTTCTGAGAGCGCTTGGCAAGCGAAGTCTCAATCAGAAGTACTGCACACGGCTCAGTACTATGAGAATCGTGTCAATAATGAAAAAGAAAGAGTCGAAAAAAGAAAAGGTGATTTGAAGACAAAAGTTTTATTTCAGCAAATTGTTAGAAGTCCCAGAGGGGGTAGTTCGCAGATTAGAGGTCAGTATGTTCCGCAAGGAAATATGCCCTTGGGTCCTGTAAACATTAACCAGTGTGCCTATTGTAGGCAGGAGTGTCATTGGGGTGCACAATGCCCGGTCCTTCGACAAAGGTCAATAACGCATTTGGAAACATGGGTAGACGATCCAGAGGTCACCCGGGTGTAGGGGGCCCTGGTAGAGGTCAGTTTGCACAGGATCAACAGCAACCTTTTTCACAGGATAATCAGGTACCAAGTGTGGATACTAGAAACATATTCGACCATCCTTCTGCTGCTTGCCTCTCTGAAGAACTTCCTTTTGATGACATTCTGTCTCGTTAGGATTGCCCGAAGCAGGGTTTGGAACCAACGCCTATTCCCGTTAATCAGAAAGGTCCCTACGTTGAGATGATAGTGGGAAATAGGAAACATCTATTATTGATAGATACAGGGGCACAGAAGTGTTCCATTGATCATTCTCGGGTTTCAAACATTCCACTGTCAGGGGCAAACTAATGTTTCTGTAGGGTTTTCTGGCGCACCAGTTGTTTGTCCAGTTTCTTCGCCGGTACCTATTTCTTTGGGTCCCTTTACGGAGAGAATTTGCTGGGGTTGAATCTGTTGAAAGAATTAAATGCGGTAATTCATTGTTCTGATGGAATGCATTTGACGATTTCACCACAGCAACTTTCTGTCTCTCAATTCTTGACTAGACCTTTACCGCCAGAATTCAGTGATGTACCAGAGAGTTTATGGGCAATTCACGACAATGATGTTGGTGTTTTACAGATCGAGCCTGTTAAAATAGCCTTGAAACATGGAATAAAGCTGCCACGTATTCCACAATATAAGATTTCAGTTGAGGGTGAACAAGCTTTGAAATGCATTGTTTCCGATTTTGTGCATTGAGGGGTGATTGAGGAAATTGCAGGTAGTTTGTGCAATAGTCCAATTTTGCCCGTGGACAAAAAAGGCGATAATGCAATTCCTTTTCATTTCATAATTGATCTACGTGCCATCAATAAGGTCGTCGCTCCACAATTTCCAATTGTGCCTGATGTGACGACGATATTAACTATGATTCCGGCTTCAGCTACTTACTTTAGTGTTGTGGATCTGAAGAATGCTTTCTTTAGTATTCCTATACACAAGGACAGTAGATACTTGTTCGCGTTCACCTTAAGGAGACGCTTGTTCACCTTTACCCGTGAACCGCAAGGTTACACGGAAAGTCCTAGCATCTATATTAGGGCTTTGAAAGAACAGCTTGATACCCTTGAGTTGCCCTCTACTTGTACACTGCTTCAGTATGTTGATGACTTGCTTTTGGCTACCGATTCTGAGAGCGCTTGTAAGGAAGGCACTGTGTTATTACTTATACATCTGGCTAAACATGGAAACAAAACTTTGCTTAAAAAATTCCAATATTGTTGTCAGGAGGTCGCCTATTTAGGCTATCTCCTGTCAAAGGAGGGAAGAAGATTGACACCTGAACGGATAAAACACATTTCTGGCATGTCTGTACCAAATACGCAGAAAGAAGTTAGAGCCTTGATAGGAATGGCTTCTTACTGTAGGTTATGGATCCCGAACTTCTCACAAGTGATTAAGCCAATGTTGGCTTTGACGAAGAAGGGCATTTCTTCACCATTGCCGTGGAACATGGAGCGCCAGCAAGCATTTGATCTGCTCAAGACCCCATTGTGCTCGGCACCGGTTTTGGGCACACCAAACTATGAAAAGGCCTTTGTGTTGTTTGTGCATGAATGTGATGGATGTGCTTTGGTTGTATTAAGACAGGAACATGGAGGGAAGAATGGGCCATGCGGTTACTTTTCTTCCGCTCTTGATCCTGTAGCATGCGCTTTGCCAAGATGTTTGCGTGCTGTCGCTGCTGCTGCTGCGTCTGTAAAGCAGAGTGAGGGAATGGTCCTAGGCCATGATCTAACCCTGATAGTGCCTCACTCTGTAGATGTTCTATTGAACAGAACTCAAACGCAACACCTCACTTCTGCACGGTTGACGAGATATGAATTGATCTTGTTTGCTCCCCACATACAAATCAAGAGGTGTTGTGTTCTTAATCCGGCTGAACTCTTACCTTTCCCGCAAGGTACTGCTTGCAGTGACGAAGAGTCACATGACTGTCTGTACACTACCGAACAAGAGACTAAGGGTAGAATTCAGCTAAAGGACACTCCTTTGAATAATCCAGAAGGGGAGCTGTTTTGCGATGGCTCCTGCTTCAAACTTCCGGATGGTACACCCACAGCTGCTATGCAATCACCACATTAAGCACGGTCGTGGAAACCAAGAGAATCACGCATAACTCCGCGCAGGGTGCAGAGATTATAGCATTGACCCGAGCTTGTGAACTTTCTGAAGGGCTTACAGTAAACATATATACTGATAGTCAGTATGCCTTTGGGGTGGTTCACAACTTTGGTAGACTTTGGTCAGAAAGAGGGTTCTTAACTTCACATGGTACAAAGATTCAGCATGGCTCCCTAATAGTAGAACTGCTCTCAGTGCTTGCACTCCCTACTCAGTTAGCTGTCGTGAAATGTGCAGCACATCAAAAGATTGTAGATGATATAGGAAAAGGAAACGCTTTCGCTGATCAGATAGCTAAACAAACTGCCACCAACCTTTCTACAGAGATGTACATTTCAAGGGAGACTGTAAATGCCTATTCAATGGATGAGGGTGTTGACTCTGTAAAGGACATCCAAGCTGATGCCACACTAGAAGAATCTAAGAGATAGGCAGAAGGCTTGGGGAAACTCAATGATGATGGGTGTTGGGTGGACATAGTTGAAGGAAAATGGCTACTTCCTGATGCATACGTAATGATGATGGTCGTCATGGCTCATGGCCCTACCCACATATGTGCCCAGAAGCTTACACGAATGTTGGAGAAAGTTTGGGCAAATGACAAAATCTCTAAAATAGTTGAGCGTTAGGTTCAGAATTGCATGATCTGCTTACCGCATAATGTGGGAAAGGGAACATCAACTCCCAGGGGAAGTTTTGGTCCACCTTCTGTCCCCTTTGAGGTTATACACTTTGATTTTATCGAAATGGAACGGTGTAACAGCTTGAAATATGTGTTAGTAGTCATCTGTGCTTTTAGCAAATGGGTTGAGGCTTTTCCTGTTAAGGACGCTACAGCCATGACTACTACAAAAACTATGTTAAAAGAGTATTTCCCTAGGTTTGGGCTACCAAGAGTCATCTGGTCGGACAATGGTCCACATTTTGTCGCTGCTGTAATTCTGCAGATATGTGCGGCATTACAAATCGACAAACGGTTCCATTCGGCCAGACACACTCAGAGTTCCGGATTAGTAGAAAGACACAATGGCATCATCAATAACAAGCTCGCTAAAATGTGTGCTGGCACCAAACTAAAATGGCCGGACGCCTTACCGATCGTGTTACTAGCTATGCGTACAACCTCTCAAACTAAGAGTGGGCTCTCTCTCCATTTGAGGTGGTAATGGGGAGACCTGCGAATATCTGGAACCTTCCAAAATGTCGGTCTTTAAAGAATGTCGAAAATGTACTTCTTTCTGATTACTGTAGCCAGTTGACTAAAAACCTGTATTTGATTTATCACCAGGTGCGAGAGGCTTTACCTGTACGATACGAGGGCCCTGGTCATAGTATTCGGCCCGGAGACTGGGTGTTAACGAAGGCATTTGAGCGATCTTCTTGCCTTGCACCTCGGTACCGGGGCCCTTTCCAGGTCCTGCTGGTCACACAGATTGCGGTGTGTGTCGCAGGCAGAAAAAATTGGATCCACGCGACGCATGTCAAGAGGCTTCCGCACCCGGTGCCACACGATACAGAAGAAACAGAACCCCTCACCAATACGGCAACCAATGATCCCGAAGCAGTAAACGACAACGAGAGTCCATCAGAGTCTCTCTCTGAGCCCGTGAGGCCTGGGGAATCAGCCATTTTGTCTCCACACTCTCCAAAAGTTTCATTTCCGGAAACTGTTGTTCCGGATCTTGCATCTTCACTTGCTCTTGATACGTTGCTTCCAACGGGAAGTGACGAGACATTGTTCTCGGATCAATCAGTACCGGGCGGCAAAGAGGTACAATTTGCGTCCAAGGAAATAGACTTACGGCACGGTTCGGCTGTGCATTCGAAGAAGAAAGGAAATCATTCAGGGATTGCTTTTGCCCAAATGATTTTTCGAAAAAGGGGATTCTGTTGGCTAGGGTTGTGGAAGGATTAAGAAGTCGTTCGGCCAGGAGGTCGCCAGAAAAAAAACATTGGGGTTTTTCGTTTGAAGACTGCAAAGCCTGCAACCGCTATTGCTCGTACAGGACTGATAAATGACCGTGTGACCAGCAGTGAGAATGGACAAACTGTTTGGGCCCCAAAAACGTACTGCTGTCTTTTTATAATGTCAATTGGTTTTATAATAGTAACTGTGTTAAGCTTTTGGTACCTGGTAGAAGTGCATCCATTCGAAACCTTGTTACTGACTGAAAATGTACCCACTGTCCCTACTCCTTTTGTGCATCTGCATACTTTATCTCCTAGAGACTCTCAGCATAGGCAGAGATATTACAACAATACATTGTTACTTATCATGAATGCTACACGTGGCATTTTTAATAAATCCAACTGTTGGGTCTGTTCGCATTTACCGCAACAAGGGGATAAGGGGCTAGGTTGGTATATTCATCCTTTACCTTTGACAACTGCTTGTTATGCCTCTCTTAGAGCACTATTCGTTGGCCGATGGAACGATAGCATCTCGGGGAATTTTGATGGTACTAATTTGAATAGTTTTGAGAAACGTGTTCTTACGCCCTTGGGATGCTCGATTTTCACGAATAGGAGCAAGCTCAATGTTGCTTCTATTAGGCCTTCTGATAGACTGTCTCGTCCTTTTCAGTCTTTGATCTCTTTCAAGATGGCTCCTATAGGCAAAAAGGATGCCATGCCTCCTTCTTACACTGTTAACCATAGCCCCGATTCAGTTTCTTTCTGCATACAGAGGAATGGTACTGAGTCAATGGGAAATTTTAAAGGTTGTGCCAATGTTGCGAATTTGACTGGGGAAGACAGACCTTTGTATGTACGAGAACCTGTCTACTTTGTCTGCGGTAATGTAGCATTTCCATGGTTACCCAGGGATTGGCAGGGAACTTGTTATTTAGGGATCTTGTTATCCGAGTTATTCATAGCCAGTACTGTAGAGGTTTCAAAGGCTCGTCCACGACGGGATGAGAATGGTGACACTCCAGCACAGTTTCTGGGAGACGTAGCAAAATCCTTTGTGCCATGTTGGGGGCAAATTGCAAACTCTGAAGACATCAGGAGATTAGCAAGAGTACTGGAGAGAACCATCAACCGGACCACAGACATACTCTATAATACGACATTAGAACAGAAAGCAATAAGATTAGTAGTACTTCAGAACCGAATGGCATTAGATGTCATTCTGGCTGAACGTGGTGCAGTGTGTAAATTGGTGGGGTCCGCTTGCTGTGTTTTCGTGCCAGATTCCTCCCCAACTATCTTCAAGGCAATACAGAATTTGCACGTCCTTAGTTCAGAAGTGCATGTTCCCGAGGGAAACTGGGATCTTAGCGCTTGTTTCTGGGACTTCTTGCGATCTTGGGGTTGGAAGGTGCTTTCGGTCTTGCTGATCATTTTGTGAATTCTGTTGTTTCTTTGTTGCTGTATACAGTGTTTACCTAGTATATGTTCAATGCTAGGGGGATGTTGCGCACATGCGATAGGTACAATGGGACACAAGGTATACGCCCCAGATAAGAGTTCCAAACAGTATGTGCTGGAAGAGATTTTGATAGACGATCTAATGGCCATAGATATTTCTGACAGTGATTCAGGGTGTATGGATGTTGAGACATGGAGTTGTTCGTAAAGTGACCAGAAGTAGTTTAGAGCTTGGCATACGCCAAAAGGAGGGTTTGTCGAACGGGAAATTATATCGTGCCTCCTATACTGTATGAATATATGTATATTGGCCTTCGCCAAGCTGCTTATAAGCCACTTGCGAGGAAATCCGCGTTGCAAGGTCTTGACGTTAGATCAGTGTAAACCGCCATTTTAGGTCTACCTGCCATTTTAGGTTCTCCTTCTAAAGTCACCCTGTGTTCTAAAATGGTGGACAATGTCATTCCGAATGTAACATGGCCGTCTTGACCTCTGTGTATAAACTAATGTATAACTTGCCTGCAGGCTACATGTTGGGGTCATGAACTGAGACCTTGTCCTTCGCTGACCTGTGTGTAGAGGATTGCTTGCACCAACGAAGCTAATCCATGAGCATATGTTAAACACAATGTATTCAAATACTGAAATGTGAACACTTGTTTGACTACATTGTATAAAACTGTTTGAAAAGGTTTAACATGAAATCCTAAGATATACTGTTGCCATTGAGGCTTGTTAGTGAATATATTAAAGGTAAACCCTAAATTTACAGATGGACGAACTTAGCAAGAACCCTAGATTCGTAATGTATTAACGTATATTAGTTTGCTGTGTTGTACTGAGGGCTGATAGATATCTGTTGCTTTGTCCTTTGAAACTGTTCAGTATAAAATAAAGATCTTTTGTATGTTCCTTTGTAACCCGCATTTGGTGTATTTCCTTTTGGGGTAGTCAGCCTCGATATCTTCTTTTTGTTTTCACACTACCTGATCCTGCCCCTGGTGGCGGCTGCATGAGGGAGTATCACAGTGGAGGATACAGCATCCAGGGAGATGTCATGACTTATTGCCATTCATCTACACCCCCTCTTGGGAAAATAGAGAAACCTTTCCCCAAAACCCTATAGCCCACACTTCCATTCCTGGTCTATGTAAAACCCATAAACTACCTTTTTCAGTTCTAGTTATCTACCATATAGAACTGACTCATTCAGAACTGTTGAAAGTGATTTTCCCAGTAACCTGTATCAATCAACATCAATCGACTCATTTTCCCACCATCACCCAAGTACTGGGACGAGGAAGAATGAAAGAACAATGCAGAGAAGATGGAGCTTCAAGCTCAATGAGCGTTCTAGTTGTTTTTGAAATGCACCTGTGCGCGGGACATTTAAAGATCGAAAGCAAACTCTTGGAGGCTGCTGCTGTTTTTGAGACGTCATTGCACCTATGCGTGAGGCTTGTGGAGGTTGAAAGCATGAAGCGGTTCGCCAGAGAGGAAGCAGAAAACGCTGTACGGACAGGACATGCCACAGGCACACCAGGAGCCAGTGGAAGACCCCTGGGCATTCGGAAACCGAAGAAGGCAGCATTTCACCTACCTGGACCTGGATGGAAGCAGGCATGCAGAAGTGAAGCCGAGAGAGAGACCAGATCGACACAAGAGCAGTCTAAAGTAAGCACGACGGGACCGGGAACACCAAGCAAAGCTGGTGAGTCAGCCGAGGCATAGTGGGGACCCCGGGGCATTTCAGCAACCGCACCAAATACAGACTAAAACAAATAAAGTCTGCAAAACAAAGACAACAAAGAGACTGATTGAAAACCAAGAAGGCATATTGCAAATAAAGACCCCCACCCCGTATATATTAATCTATGGAATGCAAATATGGGGGAACCGAAATCGAGACCCCCACCCCGTATATATTAATCTATGGAATGCAAATATGGGGGAACCGAAATCGAATGATGATTCAAGGAGGTGTGATTTCCCCAAAAAAGTATGTGCAACTGTGGAAGTAATAAAGGAACCATGTGTGAATATAAGAAGTCCTGGCAGGCGAATAAACCAGGCAGCTACAGGAGTATGTGAATACGTGAATATAAGAAGTCCTGGCAAGGGAGTATACCAGGCAACATAAGTGTGAATACAAGAAGCTTTGGCAGAAAAGTATACCAGGCATTCACAAGTGCATAAGAAATGCTGGCAGGGTAGTGTACGAGGCAGTTGAAAATCTACAGAAATCAACAAGACAAGATATAGAACGGTGTTTGCTAAAACACAAAGGAACTTTTGACATTTATATTGAGGAGGAATCCAGGGGAAGGGAACCACCCTCTGGAACCAAGGATTTTTGCCCTTGAAGAACATTTATGTTGGAGCTGTTTAACTTTCCTTTACAAACTCTTTTTAAAATCACCGAAGGTTAAAGACACATCCCCTTTCACCTTATAGTTTAGTTTATTGTGTGAGGGCCAGAATAGAACATTGGACACAAGGACAGTTTTGACAACCTGATTCAGACATATGCTTAGTTTTTGGTTTTCGGTATGGAACTCCTCAAAGAGCAGGATCAGGGAGGCCTTTTCCCAACCCTTTTGTTTTCAATAAAAGTATTTAACAAAAAAAATGGCTAACGTGCTCTCGAGTTTCATTCCTGACTCATTCACATATGGTGTCAGGAATGTGAGATCGGGCTCAGTTGACATAAACTGGAGGACCCTTATATTTAAGAAACTCGGCAACAGAGCTTCTGATCCATCAATTGCCACAGAACCTTCTAGTGGGTATGGCTTATGCAGTATCAGCGGAGAGTTGATTCAATAGAAATGGAAAGTGCATTATTTCCTAAGGCCAAGGAAGTTAGAAATTCTGACAAAATCAAAAAGGGGAACCAAGGTTTCTGGGAGGCAGACATAGATCACCATACCACAGAGCAGACAGTCCCACCTCAAATCCTAGAAGAAGAGTCTGAAATTGTTCCTGACCTGGAATTTGCCCAAAGGAATGATCCCTTACTTGCTGAATTTTTGCTTCATGTCATACCTGAAGAGGAGGGTGGAGAAAAGGGGGGAGGCATTTTTCTTCCTGAATGCTGGATTATTATACAGGGGGGACATTGGGCCTGATGGCACTCCTAGATCACAATTAATGGTGCCCAGATGTCACAACTGTCAATAGAGGTGTCTTTGGTCATGACCTGGGGCTCCTCATCCATGCTGGGGTAAATTCATACCACACCTGGCAAGGAGTAGCCACAGCGTTCAGGAAGGCATTGTTGAGTGTACGCCCTCTCAGATTGAGGCCCGATTAATGGAATTTTGTGCACGGTTAAAATTGACAGTGTTCTGCTAAAAAGTGACTTTGCACTGGCGACACAAACCCTGATTCATGGAATTGTGCAAAGTGTATTTTGCAGTGCAAAGTCAGTGCAAAAGTCATTTTGTACTGACAAAATGAACTGCACAGTGACTTTGCACTGGAAAAATACACTTTGCACAGTTCCATGAATCAGGGTTTGTGTCGGTAGTGCAAAATCACTTTTCAGCAGTGCAAAGTCACTTTGAACCGGGCAAAAAATTCCATGGATCGGGACCTAAATAACTTCTGGGGGCCATTTTGCTCAGTTGTGTCAGAGGAGGAGGAGGCATCATACTCGATTCTCTGTTCCAGGCCAAGAAGGCATGGTGACGGTAGGTGGGAGTAGCAGTAGTTGGGAATGGTTGTCATTTTAGGTGTGCCCAGGCCGGCAGCAAATTGTTTTCTGTGCTGGCCCCGTCATTATGGAATGCTCTTCCATACCACATCAGGAGCAATCATGTCTTATTAAGTTTCCGTAAACAACTTAAAACACTGCTGTTTGAGAGTCGGATGCTTATCCTCTTCTCTATGGTCCCATTAGCACCTAGATGCCATTAGGTCCTTGTTGCACTTTACAATTACCATTACAATACAATACAAGGGAGCTCATCGTAGGCGACTGGAGGTGAAAGGTGAAGGAGGAGAGCATAGAATAGAAAGGGGAGAGCAGATGGGAAAGCAAGGGAAGATAGGTAAACTGATGTTGCCACACTATTTGGCTTGCTTCTCTTTCTCTCTGCACTGTTTTCATAGCTCATTTATAGCATGTTGAAAAATATATATATAACTTTTGTTCGTAGGGCATGATTAATTATGATTCACCTCTCAGGCTCTTGTTCCGGGGTCTGCGGAATAAAGTTTTTATTTTTTATGCTTTGGCAATAGCTTTCCTTATGGAGAAGTGGGGCGTAGAGGGAAGCTGAAGTGAGTAGGGAATAGAAAGTCAAAAGTAGCGTGGGACCTTATGGAAGGGAACAAGGAGCGGATGGAAGAGGGGAGCAGAACACTTTGGAAGGGCTACTAGAGAGCATGTGGTTTTGAAAAGGATGCATGAATGGAGCAGATTTCCCACTTGAACAATTTCACTTGTAGCAGCAATTAACTACTCCCACCCTAAGCTCTACACCAAATCCGAGCCTACCTAGTGCCCTCTGTCAGTCTTGCCATGAAGCGCTTTGCCTTCATTTTGCCACTGAGTACAATCCCAACAAGCATCCTGATCAGACATTCAAGTAGTTCTAATGGGTAAATGTTTCACTCCTGGATTTAATAACCTGGGTTTGAATCCGAGCTTCTGCCCTTTTAAAGCCGTCCAAAAGACTAAACCAATTAAAGGGTGCAAATAGATTGTTACGGATCCAGGACTTTTTTGGCTGGATCATGGATCGGGGAAAACTGTCTCAATGAGTTTAGGGCACTCACTTTTCTTGTCCTTTTCTTTCCTTTTCTTTAACCTCGCCTCCTGCTTCCGGGGGAAAATATATAGGTTTGCTGTACTCTGCAGCTTCCTGCAATGGATATAATCCTGACACGGTCGAAAGTGGAACGCATGGTTGAGTGTGAGGAGGTACGGTTGGCTGTACACTCCCCTCATCTTCTCTTTCTTGAACTGCTCCTACTACTCAAACATTTTCCACAGCTCGAGTATGCTTAATCTACTCTGTGTTTTTTTTCCCTTATGTGTGGCATGTAAGTATGTGTGCATGTGTTGCAGCAGATGCTTCCAGTGTGTCCCTTCTTGGTGCCATGGCTGATACATTTTACTGGCCGTGTCTTTAACCCATTGCACATGGTATTTGGGACTATTTTGTTGATATTGGGGAAGCGACTTACACAAATAAACAATGGGGGTGTCTGTCATTTTAATAACAAATCCAATTTAGCACAAATTCAACAATGGCTGTTTTCACCACACTTTCCCTGTTCTCCTTTTCACACACCCTGCCATCCCAACAATTTACAATATCAACACACTATCCTCCAAACTCATACCAACAATACACAATCTCAATCTAATCCATACTTACCTCCAACAATCCTACCTACTACTCTACCAATACATTAAAAAAAACTCTACCATCCTACCATATACCAACAACATCAACAACAAATAACATCTATTCTACACAATTGTCTTTCTTTATACGGGATACCTTCTCCTTCATCTCTTTACTGCCCCTGAAGGAGACTAAGCTTCACACCCTACCATGCAGCCTTCCCCAACTACTGTCACAGGTATCGATTTTTCTCTCTCTTCAACTTAAAGCAATAACAACACCCGATATACCCTCCCCTGGAGGTATTTTTAATTTTAATTTTTATTTGATTTGATAGTATTATATAGTTAACATTGTCAACTTTTAATACTTCCATTATAAAACACACATTAACATGATTCAGATTCAGCTGTGACAAAGAAATTAAAACAGTAAAATACAACAAGTAAAACACATTTCCTTGCTGGGTTTGCCAATAGTATAGCATGCCCTACATGTCCAGTCCAATATCCATTACACTCATTCAATAATTTCAATGATGATTGCAATCCTTTTCCAAAGTATAGCAAAATAGAAGGTACAATCTTCCTGGTTCCCACTCATGATGATGTTCCAGAGAGTGTTGGGTGTGACACTCCTCTCCATACCAGCACACCTCAATGTAAGGAACCGTAGGTTCAGGAAAGAGGAACATTCAGTCATTAGGTGCCTCAAAGACTCCAAGAGGACCACCCCACAGAATCGACAGTGTCTTTCGTTCCTGGGAACATTTGTCCACGCCCCAGTGATTTCTAGGCATCTCACTGCATTAGTTTAGTTTCAGATAATCCTTGGCCAGCGAGTTGCCCAGGAAATTGTGTATATACCTAGGAGTTAGTACCCGGTCTTGGATGTCTTCAATATAGAAGGTCGCCATAGATCAGGTGGATAAGTCAACAATCCGCTGCTCCTTGCCTAGTGAAAATAGGAGCGCCTTCATGGTTTTATTCTAGTGAGAAAAAGGCATTGAAAGGGCATTCTAAGGAGCATATGCCAACCATCTATTGGCAGCGAGCTTGATCTGTACAAGGGAGATTGATGGCATAAGAGGTAACCTGCTGAGACGAATTCCCTGCAACAGCCTATTCACAGAGTCTTTGGGGGCTTTAACAATCTTCCAGTAAGTGATCCAAAAGCTCAGATAAAGTTTTCCCATAATCGGCTGTAAATTAAATTCTAGATAAATCATTTCCACAATAGAATGGGGGTAGAGGGTATTGGAATTCTCCTGAGGATGACGGCCTCCCATTTTATGATCTGCATGTTCCCAAAGGCCCACATTTTGCCACCATACATGATAGTTGGTAGGATCTTTTCCTGGTAGAGTTTAACCAAGGTTCCCACAGAGTATCCCACTCCTCTGTGGGCAAAGGAATTGTTGGCACCATAATTGGTCCAGGTGTAACATACCCATATATCTAGAATCTAGTGTAATCCCCAAATATTTGTAATCAGAGACTACCTCAATGCCCGCCTCGTCCAGGTACCCCCTTAGCCTTTTGCCTTCTTTTTCTATGGACTAAAGACCATAATCTTGGTCTTAGAGGTGTTTATCCTGAGAGAATTTAAGGCTGAGTATGTATTCAGAGCACACAGGAATTGTTGGAGTCCACCTGGGGTTAGGTTGAGTAGAGCAAGGTCATCTGTGTATGTAAGCCACTGTAGAGGGGTGTCACCCAATTTTGGAAGAATGGAATTCAAATTACCTACTGCCCCTCCCAAGTCAGACAAATACAAATTAAATAACATGGGTGTAAGGATGCAACCCTGCTTTAACCCCTTCTGTGTTAGTATCCAGCTAGATATCCCACCATGTTGATCAAGGCAAACCTTTACTCTGGTCTGCTCACGAAGATGGATAATCATGTTGAGCAGGCCTAGGGGATGTTCCAGCTTCGCAGCTTACTGCACAGCCTTTCCCAGTCCACAGTATCAAAGGCTGCGCTGTAGTCGATAAAGGCCACATACACTGTTGTTTTGTGTATCTGCCAAGCCTGCTGTACAGAGGTTATTAGTGCAAGGCCATTGATAGTGGTGTTGTAACCTTTCCTGAATCCCGTTTGATTCAGAGGTATAATGTTCTCTTCCTCTGCCCAGGCTCTCAGCTCCTCTAATAGTAATCTGGCAAACATCTTGGCTGGAGCATCCAACATCGGCAATAGCCGGTAATTTCACAGATCAGCGCGACAGCCCTTCTTGAAATCAAGAATGATGATACTGTCTCGCTATGAAAATTGAATGGTCTGTGTAGCACTGATCCAACTAAATAACCAGTGTAGAGCTTCAGCCCAGACCTCCGTGTCAGTCTTAATTAACAAATTGCAAAGGCCATCGGGCCTGGAGCCCTCGAAGATTTACTGGCCTTACTCAATTTAACAATGTTCTTCCCTGCAGCCGAAGCACTGCGGTAAGCTTGGCGCTTCTCTGTTCTTCACTGAATTACATCTCTGCCTTGCTGCCTTTGTTTGCAGTTAGCCTTAGCCTTAATATTTGCCACCTCGCGGCCTGAGCTCGCGGCCTGAGTGCTGTGCAACCTCATGAAGTTCTTCTGAGCTATATAAATAATGTCTTGCAGCCTGAGTGTGCAGTTAGCCTTATGAACTTCTTGCAGTGTTCTTTTCTCATATCTAACCGCCCTGTGACATCCTGCAGTAACCTATTTCCCCCTTCTCCCTATGTGCCCTTGTCTGCTCCCTCTGCTCCTTTCCCCTGCCTGCTTCTGAACGCTGATTAGTCTCTAGGAACCTTTTTCTTTCGTAGCCCTAAGTCGAATGTATTCTTGCATTTGCTGGTGTTTAAAAATGAGGCTTTTCCCTCTTTTCTAGGAAATTCGAAGTAGTACATTCTTGCATTTGCCGCTGTGTTTAGAAATTAGGGTTTTCCCCTCTATCCCTCCATCTAGGTGCAGACACGAAGTGGCCCAGAAGTGGTCCTTGGTGGGCCATTGCAGTCTATTTCCCACTTCCATCGAGGGGAGGAGGAGCCGTGCGACCTGCTTTGCTGTTTTCCCTACAAAGAGGCCACTCCAATGTGGAGCGCAGTGTGGACAAGTAGTGGGCCAGAAGTGGTTATTGGTGGGCCACTGCAGTCTGTTTCCCACTTCCATTGAGGTGGGAGGAGCCCTGCAACCTGCTTTGATGATTTCCCTACAAAGAGGCCAGTCCAGCACGAAGCGCAGAGTGGACAAGAAGTGGCCCAGAAGTGGCTATTGGTGAGCCACTGACTGCAGTCTGTTTCCCAATTCCATCGAGGGGAGGAGGAGCCATGTGACCTGCTTTGCTGCTTTCCCTACAAAGAGACCAGTCCAACACAGAGCGCGATACAAAGAAGTAGTGGCCCAGAAGTGGTTATTGGTGGTTCGTGGTGGGATGGCTGGGGCAAGATAGGAGTTCCTGTGACTATGCGGCCAACCAATAAGCTTGTGTGTGGCAAACAAAACCCAGCTTCCAGCTAATGTGGCCATGAATAAATCCTTGACCTGAGTTTTCTGATATTCGTGGACACTTCTGTATCCCAGAATTATTTTATTTTATTTTATTTTATTTTATTTTATTTTATTTTATTTTATTCATATTTGTATAGCGCACAGCAGCCCTAGGGCATTGTGGTGCTTGTTACAGAGAATGAACAATCTTAGTTACAGAGTTATACAGTTTTCCTTAGCACTTTATGACATTTACTTAATAGTATACAATTAAAAGAAAAAAATTACATTACAGCATACAGTAACAGTTGGAAGTAGTAGAGGCAAGGAAGAAAATGGTGTGGGGTGAAGGAGGTTAGATCAGGAAGAAGGTTTTGAGATTTTTGCGAAAGGCATGGAGGGAAGTTTCGGCTCTGATGGTGGTGGGGAGCGAATTCCATAGTTTAGGTGCTATGTATGAGAATTAGAAACCTATCCCTCCTGCTTTATCTCTACGGATGTGAGGGATGTGTAGTTGGTTGGTATACTGAGCCCTTGTGGGGCGTGTAAAGGAGGCTCTGGATATAGTTCCTGATAGGTATGTGGGTGCTGTGTGATTGAGACATTTGTGCGTGATAGTAAGGATTTTGAGTGTAATGCAGTCTTTAACCGGAAGCCACTGTGCCACCTGTCTGGCTTGTGAGGTATGGTCCCTTCTGGGGATGCACAAAGCTGCTCTAAGGGCATTGTTCTGTGTAGTTTGAAGTCTGTGTACGTTTTTGGCAGAGGTGCCTGCTAGGAGAGCATTGCAATAGTCAAGTTTGGCACCTATATTTGCTCTGGCTATTGCGAGGCAGTTGGGTTTGGAGAGGTAAGATTTTATGGTATCAATGATCTTAGTGCTGTCTGCTGAAGCTGAGGCTATGCTGCTATCTTGTTTGTTCATTGATAAATTGGCATCAATGTAGATACCTAGGGCCTCATTACAGGTCGGGCGGTCCGGAAATATCAGTGGCGGTAAACCCGCTGCCACTGTTAATTCTGGACCGGCCAAACCCGAGTACTGCAGGCGGGAGGTGGCGTTCCCGCCAGGTCTGACCTGGCGGGTTTACCACCGCTCGCCTGCAGGCAGACGAGGAAACCCCGGCACCATCACGAGATGGTGCCGGTGTTTCCATGACTCAATAGGAGTCCATAGGACTCAATGGGAATGGGGATTTACAGCCTTCCACCTCGGGAATTCCCGGGACACTGGGTTGTAATGCCCCGGTAATTCCAGGAATCACGGAGGCGGAATGGTAATACGAGTCTGGCGGTAACCAGGTGGTTTTACCACCTCGGTTACCTCCGGACTCGTAATGAGGCCACTAGTGTCTTTACAGAGGATGAGACTGTGATGATGGAATTGTCTATGTTAAAATTGGAGTATTGGGGGTTTAGCTTGGCTAAGGTGGCTTTCTGTCAGATGATAAGAATTTCAGTCTTATCCCCATTGAGGCAAAGGCCATTAGCAGCCATCCAGGCTTGGATTGTAGCATAGATTTTGTGTAGTGCTGTGGCGTCTTGATCATAGGATCCAGATAGTGGTAGGAGTACTTGGGTATCGTCAGCATAATTTGTATATGCAATTCCCAGAGAGTCGAGTAGGTCGAAGAGAGGCTTTGTGAAGAAGTTGTACAGGGTCGGGGCTTCAGAGGAGCCTTGAGGTACTCCACAGTGTATAGTGCTAGGGTCAGCATTTGCTATGTTAGAGAACACCTTCATAGCTCTGCCCTCCAGAAAGGAGGTAATCCAGGAGGCTGCTTGTGCGGCGAATCGGGCTGACTGTGTAAGATGGGTAGTAAGGGTCTTATGATCTACCAGATCATAGGCAGTCGATAAATCGAGAAGGAGGAGGAGGGCAGGCTTGCCTTTGTCCATGATCTGTGCGATTTGGTTTTTCATGTCTATTAGGGCAATTTCCGTTCCGTGACCTTTACGGAACCCAGATTGTCTTTTACCTAGTATGGAATTAGATTCTATGTATAGTTGGATCTGGCTATGGGCCGCCTTGTCCAGAATTTTGAGGAGGACAGGGACAGTGGTTATGGGCCTATAGTTATTAGGGTGTGCTGGATCTAGTGAGTTTATTTTTTAGAAGGGGGTGTATCCATGCTTCTTTGAGGCTGTCAGGAACGGTACCTGTTCTGAAGGATGCATTAATGAAGGCAGTTAGGAGGGTGGCGAAGTCCTTGGCACATTCCTTAATGATTTTAGGAGGGCATATGTCTCCTTTGCAAGGAGATGGTTTGAGGTGTTTAATGAGTTTGATGGTCTCAGATTCAGTGGTGTCCCTAAAAAAGAATTGGGAGGGGTGGGAGTCATTATGCTTAGCTTGTGGCAGAGGGTTTGCCTGCTGGTTAGGGAGAGCTTTGTAGTGGTCTTGAATTCTTTTTTGCAGGAGGTCTATTTTGTTGAGCATTGCAGACTGAATGCTTGTGCACCATGTTTTGTCTTAAATGATCTCATCTGTGCTGGTAAGAGGTGTGACCAGCTCATTAAAGATGGTGAATATCTCTTTGATTTTAGAATTAGCAATAGAGATCCTATCGCTGAAGGAGTTGGCTTTAGCTGAGATGATAGCTTCTTTGTATTGGAGATCTGTTTAAAGTTGTTTTGTGTTGAATCATTGGGAATGGCTTGCCAGTTTTTTGAGCCTGCCGCTTTTGTGAGCAGAGGGTTTGGACCTCGTCCGAAAACCATGAGTTGCAGTGAAAGGATTTTTTTTCTTTCTTGCTTTCGAGTGGGGTTATTGAGTTTATTGCATTGGTAAGTGTATCTTTAAAAATGTCTGCTAGTACGTTCGGATCCTGAGAGTACGGGGGTGCTAGACGTGGGATGTGAAGGTATGGTCGGAGGTTATCCGAATTATTGGACTACTGGTCGTTTTGGTACAGGGAATCTCCGGCTCCAAGTTACAGTAATTATCCAGAGTAAAACTAAGACCAAGAGCAGTCCGCACCTTCCTCCTGCTTTGCTCACCTGCACGAGGTGAGAGGAGGATGCCGGAACTCTGTAGGTTTCTGTGTATGGCCTGAATGCCTGAACGTTTGCCTCATGCAGTTCTGTGGTAAAGTGACCCACTTGGACAGCATTTCAAGGCAGGGGTGTCTAGCTTTTGTTGGCTAGACTTCCCGGCCCTATTGGAGCTGAATTGGCTGTGTCTGGCTGACGTTTCTTGCTCGGCCGGTTCTGTGTCTTGGAGGTGTGGCTCGACGTATTGCCATCCCAGCGAGAGGGTAAGGACCAGCCTGGGATCATTGGGGCTCCACCCTCCAAGCGATGATAAGCCAGGCCCAAAAGCATTTGATTTCCAGGTGGGGCAGGCGGGGAGAGTCGTACTGTGGCAGCTGCCCGAACCGTCAGCGTTCCCTGTCCACTGCTTGATTCTCTCTGAATGTTTACTACACCTTTGGGTCGACATACCAGTGAATGTTAACTGTGACTGAATTTTCTGGTTATCAAGGTTCGCAGGGCCCCTCTGACTGCTTCTTGCCATTTTCCTTCTATTTGTTTGTTTGTTTGTTTTATTATTTATAATGCGCGTCAGACGCAGAGATATCAGGGCGCAGCAGAACATGAATGTGCGAAGCTTAGTTACAAGAATCAAGGTAAAAGGTACCTTCGTACAAAGTATTATTTACAGACAGAGTATTATACAGGTATTTACAGATAATACAAGAAAGCATAAATATTTACAAATATTACATGCGGTGTGTGAGAAATTGTGGTTACCACCGTGGGGGTGGCCAGAAATAAGTTGAGAAGAATGGTGTTTTTCTCACAGACATAGTGAGTCGTCATTTACTGTTAACAGAATGGCATTGGTAGTTGGCGTACAGGATTCTATATCGTGCGATTAGTGGTCATTGGAATTCAGCCACAAGGTAATGTTAGTTCTAAAGTTTTGGTACGTTTGGTCTATTCTCAGTGTGGAAGGCAGGGAGTTCCATAATTTGGCCGCTTTCACAGGGAAACTGTTACCTCCAATCGTGGATAGTTTGAATCTAGGGATGGACAGGCGATCCCTATTTGCAGATCTGGATGATCTTAGGGAAGTCTGTCGAATCTGTCAGCAAGATAGATGGGGCAGCTTTATCATGAGATGTATGGATGAGCAACAGGGTTTTTAGAATGTGTTTTTAATATACAATCAAAGTTAGAAATTTAGCCCTCCTCTTAGTGATTACATGTATTTCTGCTCGCCTGAGCCTTTATCAAATCCGGGTTGACATGAATGTACGAAATTTACATCATAGTATTATAGTTCATACCAATGATCAAAATGAATGTAAACAGACAAAATACACAAAAATCATATGAAATTCCAATTACAAAACCATGGTACCATCATATCCCATGTAATGTCAAAAATCCACAAAGACAGGAAAAAGAAGGGTTGGTGAAGGGAAGGATTAGGCGGGATCAAGAAAATAAGTCATTGTATAAAGACATACAAATAAGAAAAACAAAAGAAAAAACAAAGGAAAAAACAAAAGAAAAAGAACCATTAGTTCAATTGCTTATAAGTCTAATTGTCAGCGGCAAAAACAAAGTGATATTTCCTGCAAGTGTTAGAGGATTATTGGCTTACCCAATGTTGAAACGATAAAGTCCATATGGCTGTTGTCAGGTTGAAAAGTCACTGGGACAAATCCCCACAATTCAATATTCTGTAACAAAGCATTTCGAATAATCCTATTTTAATGTATACACATGATCACTCCATTAGTGAACTAAATACAAGGGCGAAAAAAAGCAGCACCCCATGTATGGTAGGGAGTGGGGAGCACGCAAAACACTGATCCATGTTCAGTGATGAATTGCAATCTGTGCGTTTTGGAGCGCAATTCCATCTTAATCTAGAAGCTACTCTTTACATACATATTTACAAACAAACACACAGAAAAGTTCTCAAAGTGATGAGAAAGAATTCCCATCGTAGCACTGTTAAGTATAGGCTATGCGCGATGTGTGCAATATTAATGTACATTTCTAAGTGAAAAAAAGGAGAGAGAATGCTGCACTGTTGCAGATCGCCATTAACGTGCAGTCCGTATTCATGTCACGGTATATATAGATTAGCTCTGGGTAGCGATTCTTTACCAATTATTTCATCTAGCCGTGATAGCGGGCCGTGAATGCCCATTCCATTTTATATATAAGTGCTTGCATAGATAGGTAAGCAGAAAACGCAAGCTTACCCTGCTGCTCAAATTCAATCACGTCGGCTGCACAAGAGTAAGCCCAAAAGGGGCTTGGTAAAAATGTTGTACAGTGTGGGCGAGACACGCGACCCCTGGGGCTCTCCGCAGGTGATGGGTATGGGGTCTGCTGCTGCTGAGGGCGAGAAGACCCTCATTGTTCTGCCACTTAGGAAGGATCGATTCCAGGTTATGGCATCCTTGCAGAAGTGTGCTGCTGTGTCAAGATGGTTGTATAGAATTGTATGATCAACCAGGTCTAACAGGAGGAGCAGAGCTGATTTACCATTGTCCGTAAGCTCATCAGTTATTTAATTAGCTGCTCCCAGTTTCTAAATGTTTTTAAGCAGCTTTTTATGAATTCTTAAACATTTTTAATTGTATTTTATCTTTATTTTCTGATATTGGTTGGTTTGCATTTTATTTTTCGGCATTGTTTCAAGCATCTTCTTGCATTTTGCACTTGTAATTTGCACTGAATTGCAGCATTTGCACAATACGTGTACTTGCTATCTGAACTGATAATTGCACATTTGTACAACTTGCTTTTAATTAGTACTCCCCCCTGACCGTGTTTTTGTTCTTAATGCCCAATGTACATTCTGCAGGGTTTATTAATTCCTCTAAGCCTTGGGATCCCCCAGGGAGGAGGAAGACAAAAAGGCAAACTCTGGTATTTCACCAAGGGTGGGACCCAAGAGAGTGTATAAACTTTTTGAGCCTATTCAGGAAGTTACTGTCTTGATATCTGAAATTAAAGGGTTTTTGTATAACCTGGATGGGGGGGCTGTGTATGCTCCAGTTCAAGTAAAGGCCATAACTAACTGTGTAATCCAGGATGAGGATTGTAATGTCACAGGTCCAATAGAGCTGTGGGATGAGAGTGGGATCCTTGTACAAAACATCATGAGTTTAGGGCCCTTTAGGAATGTGCATGCAATGGATGGGTTCACACAGAATAACGCTGAGTCCAAATAACCGAACCAACTCAGAAAGATGGCAAAGTACTGTTTTATTAACAATTATCTAAAACATGGAGTTACAACGAACATCTACGGACGGGGGCGCTGGATTTCTCCCGGTGATCTTTTCACAAATCAAAGGTTATATATAAAAAATATGTCAGAGTTGATGTCATACTACGTGACAAATAATGAAAAACCTTCTAAGAGTCGGGATAGGCTCATGGGCAACATCTAAGTAAACATTCTATAGGAACTAGGATTGTGATTATGCCTAACTCCAAAGCTTGTCATCTTCAGAAACATAAGATACACGGTTTCTCATTGGTTTTGAAACTATAAGGTCCTTCATTATATGGACCACTACAATTGGTTTGCACGCTTGTGCCATGCCTGGAACATTCGGTTCACTTAGCAGCACGTAAGCTCAGAACCAGGTACAAGGAGATGGGGCCTGACACTTCCTCCCCACCCAATAAGCCCAGCATCTCTCATCACCAATGTCTTCTACTATGACGATTGTCTTTGAACTTGGCCTTTCAAATCTATCCTTGTGTTCAGAATACATGGGAGTGCGAGCACTCACTATCATGTTCTGGGACTCCAAGTTCGAACTCTATTTCCATCCTTAGCCCACGTGATAGGAGACCACAATTTGGTCCATTTTGCAGGTTTTCAATGCTCTGAATGAATCAAACCTGGCATTCTTGGTGTTTTTTCTTTGCACCTTAACAAGGGATGATTCATCTTTTGCACGTTCGTTCCTTTCCAAAATAGACAGCTGATCTTGGCTGCTTCAGTCTTGATACCAGGCCAGACAACCTCGCCATGCAGCTTCACGATTCAGCTTTTCTTTGCTGTGACACAATTTTCCCTTTCCTCTTCATGGGTCCTGGCTTACTAAATTCATGATACTGATGTCCAGCTTCTATATAATGGCAGCTTCACCTGCTTTATATTTACTATGTATAGCCAGCTTCTATGATGACTTAGTCTACCTTGCGTTTCACCATCTGTACAATTATTGAAAGGTTGATTCTCTGCAGCACTTCATGCACATGTAATCCTCTTTTTTTGTATTTAAAAGTTCACTTTATTCTTTACTTCGTCATTAGTTTCTGTGGGATCCTTACATCTTCTTCAGCCAGTATCTCAGGACGTCACTTTATGTCTCTTGTGACATCATTAGCTTCTTTACTTGCTCTTTTTCATATTCCTTCAGGGAGTGCCTCTCTTAGGTTGTCATCACTCTGTGGATCCATTCGATAAGGTTGTCTCAACGGATATCTTCTCTCGAACACACGCTGCGGTATTGGCACGACTGCTGGTGTCAAACACGGCACAATCTCAGGTTTCCAACATATGGGGCTAGGGTGGCATGCTTTTCTGCATAGGTATGCAGCTGCTCCTCTACATTCCCCCCTCTGGTCGAGTCCTCGACCACCTCCTCAAGTGCTTCCACATTCTGGTATTTTCTCTTAAAGAAGTGTCTCTTGAGTGTCCATATCTTCATCACCCCTCTCAGGGTACCTGTTGATTTGACATGTTGATCTACACTCCAGGTCATGTAGTTACATTGTCCATTCAGGGTACAATAGACCCATCATCCCTCGTACGTCTTATGATTCTTTGGATATAGGAACTTTGTTCCTTCAGGTGCTACTATGCTGGCCTCTATGTATTCCTGGGAAGTTACAAAATGGAGTCGACGGGTAATCACCTCCTTTTTGTACCCTAATCTTTTAACACATTATAAACAGAAGGACATTTTTTATAATTGTCCTGCAGCTGTGTCCCTAACATAATTGTATTAGCCCTGTATGTAAAATATCTACTGTGTAGATAGAGCCAGCCCTAGTATGTGCTGGTGTGCCGCCTACAAGGTAATGTAGAGGTCCTCACCCTTTCCTCTCTCACTACTTTCCTCAATATCTAAAACATAAATGCACATTTACTGGTGGTTGGTTTCAATCTTTATTTGTACCTCCTCCAGTATGTGCGTCTTATCCAAAAGTATTTCTATGACCACTGAGGTCAACTTTTTTACAGTTCCCTGACCATTTATGTTTTAGATATTGAGGAAAGTAGTGAGAGAGGAAAGGGTGAGGACCTCTACATTGCCTTGTAGGCGGCACACCAGCACATACTAGGGCTGCCTCTATGTATTCCTAACAGCTTCATCAGTCTGCTCCTCAGCATTATTTATTTATTTATTTAGATTTGTATAGCGTGCAACAGCTTGTGAGCATCTTGGCGCTTGTTACAGTGAAGGGTGACAACTTAGTTACATAGTTAGCATGTCAAAGAAGTCAGACTTAGTTACAAGGTAGCAGTACAGCGTGTATATCAGTGCAGTTACAGAGATAGCAGTATAGTTACATAGATAACAGTACGTGAAAGGTCACATCTTAGTTGCATAATTAGAAAAACAGTCAACATAGAGTGCTCATGGTGGAGTAGTTGGTTGTAAGCACAAGGAAGTAAGGGAGGTTAGAAGGAAGACAGTGATGGAAATGCAGAAGTCTAATTAAAGAGTGCAGTTTTCAGCTTTTTTCGAAATGCAAGGAGAGAAGTTTCTGCTCTGAGTGCAGTGGGGAGCACATTCCAGAGCTTGGGGGCTAGGTATGGGAAGCAAATTCCTCCCACTTTGGCTCTGAGGATGCGTGGGATGGAGAGTTGATTGGTGTAAAAAATTATTGTGGATCTAGTAGATGTGGTTCTAGATAGGGTGTCTATGAGGTAGGTGGGTGCAGTGTGGTTGATGCATTTGTGTGTGGTTGTGAGGATTTTAAATGTGATGCGGTCTTTGACAGGGAGCCAGTGTACAGCTTTTCTTGCTTGAGAGATATGATCTCTTTTCGGTATACTTAAGGCTGCTCTTAGTGCGTTGTTTTGGGTGATTTGGAGTCTGTTTAGGTTTTTTGGGGAGGTACCGGCAAGTAGTGCATTGCAATAATCAAGCTTTGCTCCTATGGTGGCTCTGCTCATAGAGAGACAATTGTCATTAGTTAAGAAGGGTTTGATGGCATTAATGAGTTTGGTGCTGAGGGCTGATGCATAGGCAATAGCACTGACCTGTTTGTTCATGGACAGTGTGGCATCTATATGGACCCCTAATGTCTTTACAGAAGAAAGCACTGGGATGATGCAGTTGTCGATATTGAAGTTGGAGTAGAGACTGTCTAGGCTAGCAAGGGTGGTTTTTGGCCAAGAATGAGAATCTCTGTCTTGTCTTCATTCCTACCACTTTCTTTAACATTTTCTTGCATTGGGCAATCACCATCCTGACTACACAGAAGCCAAACATTACTAACACCAGTCTTATTCCAAGAAACTTGAATATGTTTGCCAACCACTGGGGAATCCATGAGAACAAGGAGGCAAACCAGCTATCATCTTCAATGTCATCTGTCTCGTCTTCCATCTTGGCATGCAGGTCTGTCAACAACGTTATGGCCTCTGTCAAGGTTCCATTCAGGTCATCCTGAGAAGGTAGGAATGTGCAACATGATGGCCCGATTTTGGCGCAAACTCCTCCTTCCATCGCTGTGATCGTATCAAGGACATATCGGTTCTGGAGGGTCATCAGTTGCATGGCCCACAACTCTTCTTTAATAGCGTTAAATCCCTTTATGGTAGCATTAATTGTCTGCAAAAGCCCACCTAGTGATCTGTAACAATTTGGCATTTACAACTGTCTGAATTCCAGGCATGAATATAGTTGTCATTATCATAGCAGTCTATCTGAACAACCTGTGCTCCTCAGGAATAGTGTCATATGCTGTTATTGACTTTGCTGAGAAATAATGTTCTTTTTTTGTCCGACAGAGAAGTTCAAGTGATCTCTTTTTTCTCAAATGTGCATTCACCTTTGGAAATTCACCAATGTTCAGGTCACTCTGAGGAATCACTAATGCTGGAACATGAATGAGTACCAGGGAACATACTCTGCCCCAATCCTTGGGCAACTTCATATAGTATCTAGATCTGCAAGCCCAATATCGATCCATAAGGAGGGCTGTCCCTCCTCCCATCCTGGGGACATCAATTGTGGTCTTGCATTCTTTGTTATATCCCACATGGTTCTTTCCATGTCTTCCGAAGCATAGTGTCACATTAACCAACGGGATTACAACTACTGGGAGTCATTCATCTTCTACCCTACTCCCTCCCTCACCACTTTCCGCAAAGCTATGAAAACCATCCTCGTCACATAAGGCCCCGCACAATAGCATGAATACTGACACATGACCCAATGCATAAGTTGTAACACAATGACCAAGTGCAATGTCTGTAACAACAGCATGATGTTCTTTAATAACCATTATGTATCAACGACCGCTACCATGGCTGTACCTGTGTAACTAAGTTCTTGCAAGTAACAGTGCCTCAATGCCCTTGGGCTGCTTGCCTGCTATATAAATATAAATAAATAAATAAAATAAAAAATACCCATGTCAGTAGTTTGGAGTGCTTGGCCCATGACTTGAAGCATCCATCATTCACTTTCTGCACTTCTTGCATGTAGTCTGCCTTCAGAAGATGAGTTGCACAGGACACCATTCCCTCTTCCCATCCCTTTTTGGTGTGCACTCATCCATAGATCAACATTTGAGTTTGTTCCCAAAATCCAGGTGATCCTGCTATTTCTCTCACATCAGGACAATTCATTCTCTTCATTTCTTCAATGATCACCTCATCCTGGCTTGCACCAGGATACACAAGCATCTTGTTCTTCCATTCAGGCTCCTTTTCCATGAGTGTAGTCTTGATATAGTCATCCTGGTATGCAAACAACCATTTTGATCACCATTGCAAGGTTGCCCAACTTCCTTGAAACTGTCCTCGAGTGGTACATGCTGCAAGATGTTTGAGGCATTTCGCACCATGTTCTGATGCCTCCTTTAACATGAAAGTCCTTACTGTATTCATGGCATAGGAGATGAGACAACAGACATAGCAACTCTCATCAGATGCTGTTCTGGTTGTATACGAATTGATCGTTTTACAACTGCTCGAATGACAATTGACCTTTTCACAATTGACCGAATTGTGAAGGTCAATTGTACCATATATGTGGGGGGAAACCCCACACAACCCCCCACCCAACGCCAAACCCCCCAAAACCCATTTATATATATATATATATATATATATTACCAAACCGATATATATATATATATTCGGTCAATTGTGACCCTTTAAATTCGGTCAATTGTTCATTCGAACAATTGTAAATGACCAATTTGGGTAATACCTCTGTTCCCCCATCTTTTTTCATGTGTTGATACCACATGCTATTCCCCAGATGAGCTGCATTATCTAGGTATGTATTTATCCCCTCATTATCTCCATCTGCATCTCTTCTATGTCTCCCAATATATTTATAGAGATCAAAGATTTTCTCATTATTCATTTTCATAGTGGGGCGAACCATAAGAGCTCTTTACATGGTAGAAACATTAAGATGAAAGAGACTGTGAGAAATGAGGAACAGAAAGACAACGAGAACAATCATGCAATTATATAGCATGCATTCAAATCTGGGTAACCATTTCTCGGACCATCCCACTGCTTGCTGAATGTGTTCATTCTCTATAATCATGCAATTTTTTTCATGAATAATTTTTAATACAATCATAATTTTTTGTCATGTCTGCAACTGTATAATTTGTTCAATTATAGCAATAACTTGTCTTCTTACCACGTGACCATTTTTAAGATCCTCTAAGAAAGTGTGAATATTTACATCTCTTCTAACAAGAGCAGGTTAAGACAGAAGTATGAACACAAAGACAGCAACCACAAGCAGATGAACGTCACTATCGGCAGGTACCATGTGTTTGAATATTTGTTTTAATTGCTTTAAAACAAATATTCTCCAAGAAATGAATCTGGGTCCGATCAAGAACTGACATTTAGGCATAATTCCTAATGCATTATTTTCTGCTTCAATATATATCTAAAAGTTTGTTTCAAAATTCCTGGAATTCCTTGCAAGTCCTTTCACTTCCTGCTAAAATATCTATAAAGAATGTCTATTGAATTCCTGTCCAAATAAAGTATATGTTAATCACTCGTTGCTTTATCATCCTTCTTCTTAGTCATCAATCTCCACATGCAGACATTCTTCTTCTTGTCTAATTTCTGAATCTGCAACGGTGGGAGGGAATGTCTCACCTTTATAAACTTAAGTGGAGCCAAGCTCTTCTTCCTCATATCTTGACTGCAGAAGGGGACACTTCTCAAAAACACAGAATGGACCAGGGAAACGTGGCTCATGCCACTTCCTGGTTAAATTCGTAATCAAGACTATGTCCCCAGCATATAACTTAGGTGGTGGTAATAGTTCACTTGGATTGGTTGCCGAATTATCTTCTTCTGTGTCCTTAGACTGACCCTCCCTGACGCTTTACTTGATCTGAAATGAAAGAAATACTGGTAGTCATACGTGTCAAATAATCATGCATCTCATCACCTAAAGTTTTGGCTACACTGTGGGCATCACTCTTAACCCTAGTTGGAGGTGTAAGGGGTGCTCTCATTCGACGCCCTGCAACTAGTTTGTGCGCGTGGTAAGGTTGTGGTCTTGCCCTGGCTGATTCCGAAGGGCATATATGGCCAGGGAAAGACAATAGAGTCATCCCTTCTTCAAAGTATTTTAGTGTTGGGGATCATTTCCTTGAGGAGGCTATTGAGTGCCTTACATATCCCCTTCGCTTGCGGGCGTTAAGAAGAAGAAAACGTGTGCTTTATGCTTAACAGAGGCCCTATCTGTTAAACTACCTCACTGACAAAATACGGCCCATTATCAGATCCTCAGGAATACTTTGCACTGTAAAAACATTGCTGCACAAGTGGCATCAGGGTGTGTACAAAGACCCGCCTCAACCCACCTAGAGAAGGGACACACCACCACTAATAGATACCTATATCCATTACATGTCTGCAGCACATCTACATAGTCGATATGTACATGCTGAAACAGACCATTTGGTCGAGGTATTACTCCTCTGATCATTCTCAGTGTATGCCCAGCAGTATATTCTATATAGAAACACAGCCTTTTGAGAGCTGTTGTTGAATTCCTTTGGTATACTTGATTTGTTGTTAAACTTCTGTTATTTTTAGCTGTGTTCAATGGCTGCAGTGCAGGGTCCTGGTACGGATGCTGTCCAGCGCCTTGTCAACTATTTGCAAATAAAGGAATAGATCCTATTTGTTGCGCCACTTTAGTGATCTTTCATTGAAAATCTGTTACAATATACAGATTTGTTAAACGGCATTCGCTGAATTTTGTTACAGTTACTCAATCCTATTGTTCTTTTGTCTTGTTTGTAGTCTTGTATCTCTTAGATCGTGACTTTATTTGAAAAATGTTTTGCAATAACTTGTGTAAGTTGCAATATCTCCCTCTGTAGTTTTCTTATATCTCTTATTTGCGACTTTGTTTGAAAAATATTTCACAATAACTTGTATGAATTGCAATCTCTCCCTCGACATGTGTTTCTCTGTCATTTGATTATAGACGGTTCATCAGGAGGGGATATCATTCTCAATTGTGTTAACCTGTACCCAAACAAATATAAAACATGCTTAACTGGAGTTATTAGTTGCACAGTTTCCTATCGCTTACAAAGTTTTCCTCGCTGCATTGGGCCGCAGAAAAATTGAAATGGCCGCTTTTAAAGTGTGCGCAATTACGTGGTCACGTGAAGTTAACGTGTCCACGTCATTTCTACGTAGCCATATTACCTTGGGAAGCTAATAAGTGCATACATGGAATTATCTATTGCCATGCTAGTACGTCCTCTAACCTGCATGTACATTAGATCATTAAATCATTACATTTATTAGAAAAGATATGACCAGGTTTACTGTGTACACTTTATTGTACGCATTCTTATAAAAGTTTAAAAAAATGTGTGTGATATAGTCCGGCCGATTGCTTTATATTGAATTATTTAGTTATAATAAGGAGCTAATACTAGTTGTGTCTGTCGGGCTTGCTAAGGTTTAAATCCACTTCTAAAAAGTGTTTGTAGGTGCTCCTTGCTAGTTCTGACAGTCTCTATTAATTTGTTGAGAATCTTAGTAGCATATCTAATTGGTATTGATCTCTGTCCTATTAGCAGTCATATATATTTGCTGTTGTGCAATTACGTATGTGTATTGTAATTTTCTGCGATGAATAAACTGATGTTAACTGAATTGCTCTACAATTCTTACTGTGTTTCAGGTGCTGAACCTGGTGTGATTGATAACAGATGATAATGCTGTATATGATAAAAACCAAAATTACTTGATTACATTTGCAATAAAGACGTGTGTAAACAAGTGATAGTGAGTACAAGCTAGTCACAAAAAATGATGCATCTCCATATCAGCATCCTGTATGGCAACTGTCCATAAGACAAATCCATTATGCTTACCTGCATTGGAGAAGTTTTTCATGGTAACTCCTCTTGGAGGCATCTGTACCTTCTCTGGTCCAACATTTTTTATAGTGTCCATGGATTCATAATTATGACGTTGTTGAAAATGGAAGGCTAAATGAAATCATATGTCTTTATTTCTTATTGACCTTAGATGTTCTCCAATCTTAGTTTTGAGATGTCGCATGGTGCTGCCTATATACATTTTAAGACATATGCATTTGATCCCATAAACCACATATTTTGTGTTACAATTAATGACTTGAGTAATTTTGGTGTATTTTGCCATTAGGCATCTTGATATTTTTCTTGCCATTATCTGAAAATGGGCATACTTGTCAGTTGCCACATTTGTAATTGCCTTGAACTGGTTCTGAACTCCATATTTGTGGAAGGCCCATGTATTTCTGTTTGGCTGCAAAATGTGAAGGACTCCAGGTTTCTGAGATTTTTGGCTTTTTTAAAGGTTAGACAAGGTACAGTGTCCAGATGGTATTGAAAATCTGCATCTAGTTGAAAAATGTTCCAATGTTTGGCCAAATTCTGTTTGATTAAATGTATGTTTGAGCTATAGGTAGTTGTAAAATCTTACTTTGTGGTTGTCTACCTGTGTGGTAGAGTTCTGTTTGTTTGTGAGCAGATCTGCTCTGTTTCTTAATGTGGTGTTCTCTAAAGCCTTTGTTAAATGATTCTTGTTGTAATCTCTGTCCTGGTATTTACGGATAGATACTTGAGCATGTTTCTCAAATTCAATGTTGTTTGTACACTTTCTTTTTATCCTTAGAAATTCACCATATGGGATGTTTGTGATTACATGATTCGGATGATGACTTGTGGCATGTAAAATACTGTTTACTGCTGTAGGTTTCACATATAGGGTAGTGTGTATATTGTTGTTGTCTATGTATAAGTGCAGATCCAAAATATATTTCTGTAGTACTTTCTTGCAAGTTAAACTTGCAGTTATAGTCGTTGGTATTGAAATCTTGTAGTTGTTTTTGGGTTCCATTCCAGATGATGAGTATGTTGTCTATTTACCTTCCCCAGTAGATTATAGTGTTGTTGATGGTGAATTCTGGATTTTGCCAGGCATGTTCGTTCTCAAAGTGACCCATGTATACATTTGCATATGCTGGTGCAAATTTAGCCCCCCTGGCTGTTCCTTGCTTTTGGCGATAAAATTGATTGTTGAAGATAAAGATATTATTGTGTATTGTGTGTATCTTGTACATACGATGAGAGACCTGCAGCTAACATTTATAAATGTCTATCAATATACTGCGAAATGGGTTCTGTGAGAGAACCTATACTGTTTTTAATAGGTCTGCAGGATGGTAGAGTCTAATAAGGCTTGTGAATTTTTGGAATAAAGTAGATTGTAGCGATGGTTGGATGTATGATGTTCATTAAATCAAATTCTTTTTCAGTTATAAGTCCTTTTTCTTGCCAATGTGTGCTCATCATTTTACATTCTTGCACACATTTTGGCATTGGGTTCGTTGTGAGTTTCTCATAACATGATTCGTTGTTGAGGTGGTCAAGCATGTTTTAGATCTAACACGAACAAGTAGATACTTTTTAGAGGAGCTGCATTATGTTTAAACATCACAAATTTGGAGCTAATAAAGGGGTACATTCATATATCGTTTTCTGTAGGAGGAAGACTCCAAATTGCTAATCAATGAGTGCAAATTTGTAAAGCAAGAGGAATAAGCAGCATGCAAAATAAAAGTGGTACACTCAAGATTAAAAGTGAGCACACACAACTATATACCGAACAGCAATTTCTTAAAAAGTTGCATTAAACTAATACCTCCAGAATAAGATCTAGTAGCATAAGCATTTGTATTTCCAATTATATTTGTTTTGGTCCAGGTTAACACAATTGAGAATGATATCCCCTCCTGATGAACCGCCTATAATCAAATGACAGAGAAACATGTGTCAAGGAAGAGATTGCAATTCATACAAGTTATTGTGAAATATTTTTCAAACCAAGTCGCAACTAAGAGATACAAGAAGACTAAAGAGGGAGAGATTGCAACTTACACAAGTTATTGCAAAACATTTTTCAAATAAAGTCGCAATCTAAGAGATACAAGAAGACTACAAACAAGTAAAAAAAAACAATAGGATTGAGTAACTAACAAAATTCAGAGAATGCTGTTCAATAAATCTGTGTATTGTAACAGATTTTCAATAAAAGATCACTAAAGTGATGCAACAAATAAGATCTGTTCCTTTATTTCCAAATATGACCAGCAGTGAACTTTTAACACACAATGCAATCCACCATAAATAGTGCAACGTGTTCCAGCAAATTAGGAACAAACCACTCTTCTGCAATACTAGCTGCAAGACTCTCTCTAGGTACATCTGCAGGGCAATGCAGCTGTTCAAGCACAAATTTTAATAAAGTTACTGGCATCACTGGATTTCCATTGATGTCCTGTTGCCATAATGCTTCCGTGGGGGATAAAGAACATCCCCTTTGTTTCCATAGTTCTTGCTATTACTGTGGTGCACTTCCTTGAATCTCTATTAATTGGGTTATTGACAACTTATTAAACCCCTCTTGCACTCACATAGTTGTAACTGAATTCTCTTAATACTCTCAGTATCAAAACTCAACATTTCTGGAGAATATTCAGCCCTTTTGGCTTCTATGTCTGCGGCTTTGTTCCAGCAAGAGATACAATCTGTCCGCTTAGTATGGGCTGCGCATTTTATGACCGCTATGACTACTGGGAGTTGTAGTGCCATAATGAATCTCCCCAATAAGGACGCATGCTGCACTGGAGAGCCGTCTGTGCGGAGGTAGCCCGTCCTCTTCCAACGTTCTAACCCTGCATGTACAGTAGTTGTCACCTAGGCGGAGTCACTATACACCATCACTTCCTGCCTTTCATGTTTCTCAAGTGCGACAATAAGCGCCACTAATTCTGCTGCTTACGCTGAAAAATGAGAGGGTAGTATTGCACTTGCTATTACTTCGATTTCTCCATTTAATCTGTGTCTTACTACTGTAGCGCCTGAATGCCTTTCCCCCCTTTTCTGATCAATTTTCGAAGTACCATCAATAAAACAAATCTCCCCTCCAGCCAAGGCATTCTCCGTTACACGGGGTATATCACCATAAAATTCACCATAATTGGCACTGTCATGCACATGATCACCGTTCAGCTGTGAGCATGGCAGTGTACCCTATTTTACATCTTATGATTTTAATTGCTGTCTTATTATTACCTCGTAAACTGAGGCTCTTTGAGAAATAAATGTGCCCTTGGGTTTCTCTAAAATGGCAAATAGAGCATGCTCCACGAACAGAGTCATAGAGCAGCTCATGACAATATTTGTGGACTTCTCAATTGCCATTCCTGCTATAATACATCAATGGTGTGTACCCCAATGTGCTTCTTTGTGAAAGCACTGCTGTCATTACTGACCCATCTGTGTGTGGAAATAAATAAAATTCCTCACTATAATTAGGGATTCCTAAAACTGGGGCTGTGTAAATTGCTTTTTTCAATTCTTCAAATCATTCCTCCATTTCATAAGTCCATTCTAATTTTGTTTTATCAACTTGTTCTTTCTTTAATGGTTGCAGAGGTGGCCTTGGGTACATGCTTTAATCAAACACTCAGGCTCTAACTGCACATACCCAAAAATGTTTGCATCTGTCTCACTGTGTTCGATTTTGATGTTTCCATGATTGCCTCAGCTCTCTCAGGTTTCACTTTCTTTCTTTCATGTGAAAATCAACCGACTTATGTATAACACCTCTTCTTGACAGAATTGTAACCTCTCTTTGTCCGCCTGATATCCCTTGTCTGCTAGAATAGTCAATAATTGAATAGAGTCCGATCTGCACTAATCTTCTGTTTTACTGCAAATCAACAAGTTGTCTACGTATTGTATCACGCACTTTCAAGATCAATATTGCCTAGATCCATCTGTAGGATTCTGTTAAAGAGTGATGGGGCCTCACAGTACCCTTCAGGCAGCCTAGCATGTTTTAGTCGCTTTTGGCAAAACGTAAATGAAGTCAAGTGTTGGGAGTCCTTATGCAACGGGATCGAGAAAAACACATTTCTCAAATCGATCACCGTGAAGTATCGAGCTTCTACTGGGATGCTACATAATATTGTTGCCAGATAAGGAACTAAAGGAAACTCAGCATCTACAATCTGGTTAAGAGGTCTCAAATCCTGAATAAATCTCCACGACCCCCCTCTGGTTGTTTTAATCTGATACACATCAGTATTACACAATGATTCTGATGACACAAGAATACCCTGATTCATTAGTGTTGAAATAGTCTGAAATATACCTTCATCAGCTTCTCAAGACATGGAGTAATGTTTTGCTCAAATAAAATTGCTCCTCGCTTAAGCTTTATTTTTACCTGCCCTTTCCCCTTCAATAAACCAACGTCAGAAGGGCCTGTGGCTCATAGGGCGCACAGCACTTTTTCAAGATCTTCCTGAGAAAATGCTGGGTGCTCAGGTAAGACTGTTGGAATTTGATGTTTTGGAAGCACGCGTTCTAATATTGTTTTTCCCTTTCTCGTTATTGCAGGTCGCAATGTTCGAACAGCAGCTGTGGTAGCGGTTCACCGGAAGTCCTTAAACTAGCACTCAGAGGTGAGTGATGTTTCTTCTTTTCTCAGTTTCCACAGATTGCAGCCCAGTTGAGATGCTGAGTGCTGGATGGTGTTTTCTCAGGTAAAACAGAATAATCTTGTTCTTTTTCTTCCAGGATTACAGGAAGATGCTGAAGACCAGGAGCTGGACACGGTGAGTGTCATGCTGCTGGTTGCAGAATAACACGAAGCATGTTCTGCAGTCAGGGTGTGGTTTATATAGCCCAGGTAAAGTAGTACCAGTGAAAGTAGTTCCAGGCCTGCCACACCCAAAACACTAGACCGCATGGCTTGGTTCTTAGAACTAGACTGTGTGGGTGCTTACATGTTGGATTTAAAGGCCCATGTACATAAATGGGACCTAGTTTGAACATCCCTTCCTTCCTGCATATGAGCCTGGTGCCAAAGGCGCCAGGACTGGCTCCAGGAGCCCTTTTGAAGTGGTTTTAAGGCCCTCAGGATTCTGGTGGGAGCCTGCTTGTGGCACATCTTGTACCCCCTCACAGTGGTCATGGCAATCAGTCAATCTGTACCCCTCCTCAAGAGCTATCACTGTTCTCCATAGTCTACCCTCATCGTCCATCCCTTCGAGCATTGCCTTTTCCTTTCGTACTATAGCTCCTTCCAACTCTATAGGAATAGTCTGTCCACCCTCCTCATCTCTAGGTATTTGTGGTCTAAATAGAAACTCATCAAGTTTTCTTCCAATCTTTCCTACCAGGCCAGGTAGCCATGTCAGTAAAATGCTTACTCCATATAAAAAGATCTCTGGATCTGCTGGAACGCCTCGCAGAGCAACTTGTCCTGTAAACACCAGTATGAACTCTCTTACGTTTAAATAGTTTATTCCTGGAGTCAAGCACACTATTCCTTGGTCATTAAAGGAAATTGTCATGTTACGTTTTGTCATTAAATTTCTTCCTAAAATGTTAACCGGTGTCTGTCGTGAATATAACAAAGGAACAGACATGTCACATTCTCCTATGTTTACTGGTAATTTATCAGTAAAAGGAACTCAACTCGTAGCTCCAGAGAACCCTTGAGCATTCATGGCAATACCTGACATTGGATATTTTTCTTCTCGTATACACGAATGAGTCGCTCCAGTGTCTATAAGAAAAGAAAAGGATCTGCCTCCTATCGTCACATCAACCCTTAGTTCCTCTTGCGGGTCTGGTGTCACAGATAGTACTGAACACATCAAGTGACCCTGTGAGCTGTCCTATTGTGAGTACAAGCTCATCCCCGTCCCTGTGAAAGGATTTCCTCCTACCACAGTGACACCTCCTATTCTGGGTGTCAATGCTTGTCCTGTATTTGCATACTGCTGTGTCTGCATAGGGACTTGTTGCGACTGCCCTTGTGGCAGATTCATTTGTACCTGTCCCTGCTGTTGCGCCTGTTGTACTTGTGACGATTGTGCCTGATAAGATGTGTGATTTTGGGCAAAGCCCTCTCTGGACTGTGTGCTATATGGTGGAGGATAATCCGTCTCCCCCTCTCGAAAATTGGCCATTTTGTGCATTCCCTTGGCTCCCACATATGCACGCAATATGTCCTGTCATTCCACAATTTCAACATACTGGGGTAACCCTCCTATTAGGCCCTCCTTGATTATATCTTCCCAGAGCACTCTGGTTCTCTTTCTGTGTACTTTAAAATCCACCTTGATTATTTTGAAATCCGCCTCCTCTTCCTCTATAACCCATACCTCTTCCTCGTGGCGTATACACACATCCACCTTGGTCCATCAGGCGTGAAATATTCACCTACGATACACCCATTGCTTCCTGAATTTCCAATCCTTCTCTGATTGTCAGTACCATCCATTCTATGGCAGATTTTGACAACTTTTTTTAATTAACTTGGCTTCTTCGATCTTCTTATTCTCATCTTTCTTTTTATTTTTCTCTTGTAATAACCAACAAGGTGCACTATCGTCAACTGTATCTCAGCCCATGGCTTCGCTTCCATCCCTACTTGTTTTTTCATCTGCCTCTGTACTGGCTTAAGTAACCTTTGACATGACATGTGGTAAAATAATGCCACTGTCTTTTCCCACAACTCGCAATTTTCAAGTTGCCATTTCTCCTGAATGTGAGCAATAGGGTCTTCACCTTCCTTCATTTTACATGTCATAATTGCACCCACATCCGATGTGTCGGGATACTGTAGCCTGCCTGGAGAGCCCTCCAAATGTCTGCTCTACAATTATTAAACAGCGCTCCTTCATGCACTGTGTTTTGTGCAGTCACACTTGAATACCTCTCTCTCCTCCATATTTCATCAGCCCTCTCTTTAAGAATGGCTGCTAGGAGACATTTTATGTCCCCTATGGCCAGCGTATTTCCTCCCGTCATTTTTTCTAATTCCTATATCCATTTCCCAGCGCCCAAAGTCAAACTAGGGAACTTGCATTTTAAGTTATCCTTGTCCATCTGTAGCCATGAAATGTATTGCAGTCTTGCTCCCCCCTTCTCTAACAAGGGGAACTGTGTGAACCCCATCCCATAGTCGGGTCTCACTATTAGTCTATCCATGGGAGGGATAATCATACCTGTCTGTCTCCTTGTTGGTAATGACTTAAACCTGCTTACATATGGTGGCGACTCTCCCTTCTCACTATGCGATTGTCCCCAGGGACGCTCAGGATATCCTATGGGATCTGGCGTTCTATATTTAGGTTGTTACAGATCTGTCCATCTCACTTATTTATCCACTGGCAGACTTCCTTCAGGGGCGAACACACTCCCTCCTTCTGCTCCAAAACCAGACTCTCTTTCCTCATCTGACATGTCTAGTCCCCAAATATTGTGACATCATGCCCTAAGCCTACTCTAATTTCAGTCTGCTTAAAGGCAATGCTCTACGTTCATCAAAGAACAGGTTTCCAACCTCACTTCATGATTGAGGTGCTGGGGATCGATCACCATTTCCTCAAGTTTCATAGTCACTACCATTCCTTAACTGTTGATAGAACTTATCGATCCTTTCTCCAATACTTTCCGCATCAAATCTTTCTTCTGCCAGCGCTACTCTAGATACTGCTGGCGTTACTTCGTTTGTCCGAAGAACCTCTTCCACTCTGTCAAATCGTACTTCTGTGCTCGGCCTCATTTTTTCCTTACGAATGAGATTGGCACCGAGACCTTGCTGTCTCCTTTTCTGTTCTATTTATTCATCTACTTCTCTTTGCTTTCTCGCATCCCTTTTAATTATTTCTTCCCCGGGTCTTTGTTCTTCTCCTCTCCTTACTCCTTCCCTTCTTCCCTTCATCGCTGTAATCTTTTGTCCATTAGTCTTTTTGCTTCTTCCTCCTCTCTCTTTCTTTCCTTTCTGTCCTTTTCTTCTATCGTTCTTTGTCTGTTGTCCTACTTTCTTAGTTCCGCTCATCTTATGTTTTCTCTTGCTCCTCCTGATATATCTGCTCTTGTCGCTCCCTGCTTTTCCATTTCTGCTCATCTTCTTTTAATCTCTTCGCTCATTCCTTATCCTTCCTTTCTTGTTCATTCTTATCTTCTCTTTATCTAACTTCCTCGAAACATTTCCCATCTATCTTGAGTAATATCTGTCCTCCTGTCTATTCGTTTTGCATGAGAACTACCTTGTCAGCCTTATCGTTTTATTCTTTCCATCTCTTAAACTCCCTGTCTATTTCTGTCGACAAATTTGACCGCTTAGTTTTCTCTTCCTTGTCTTATATAATCTTATAAACCTCTTCCATTCTTTTATTCTCCTCTGGACTATCCTTGTTACAGTAAACAGGGGGGTTCATATATGGAATTACTATACCCCGTCGCTGCTCTCTGTTCCTTTAAAGGATACACTGCTGTGTCTTCTGTAGCAACACTCTTTGCTTCAAGCAAGGTAAGGGGAGCTGAGAGCGAAACACCTTGCCCTTATGCTGATTAAGCATCCACTCCTAAGGTGGCAGGTCTGCTCTTTCCTCTTGATACATCTTCTAAAGCTCTAAAATTGCTAATATTTTCTCTAATTTCTTCCCTATCTACGCCGCGTGCAAGAATGTGTTCATGTATTGTGATACCGCTCTTGTCAATGAGCACACTTGTGGCCATGGCATGAACATTTTATCTTCTGTTCCCTTTACCCATTCCGCACTATACTGTTTGAGCTTGGGCACATGTTTTGGCAGTGTCTTGCATAGGTGCATGAGAGGGGTATTCCCCATAATGACAAGTCTCAATCAACTGTCAATACTTACTGGACTGTTAAATAAACCTTATACCTTGACTTAAATCACCACTTTTCAATGTTTTAAAACAACTAATATGAGCAAGCACCATCAATCGCTGCTCAATCTTCTTGTTTCAATGGCCTATCTATTCTCTTGATTGGCGCCAATCGTTTTACTACACTTGATCTTTACTCACTGTTACTTTTTCACTTCTTCAAAATCTCTATCGCTCCTCGATTTTTTACTCAAAAGACATTTAGACTAGTCAGACATTAAACATTATAAACATCGTGATCACCTCTTCCCTCGTCTTTATTTTTTTGCCCTGTCCAGGGTTTGAGACATTAGCATACGCAGTCCTGACCACACGATTTATATTTCACCCTACCCCCATTGGGGTTTGAAATGTCTCCTTCGAATTCCCTTGAATTAGGAATCTTTAGGCGGTCTCTCTTATCTCTACAATTATTTCCCATTACTCAAAAATTATTACAACCCGTCCCTTTATTTGACATTGCCCTTAATCCACACACCATTTGTCAATCAACTCAAGGTATTCGGTATCGACTCCTCCTTATTACCACTTTGAAGAGTACTACACTCTCTCTTCATATCCCCTCATTGCAGAGCCGGCACGTGCGGAACTGAGGGAGACCTGCGTAGCTAAGCAGCCCCCTGTCCATTGGAACTTGCGTACCGTGGCTGTCTGCCTGGGAGCCTGGGTCGCTTGCGGATGCGGGACATTCTGGGTGAGCATGGAGGATTGCGGAGTGGGAGATATGCTATCCTGACCCATCCGCGCTACTGAAGTGGCGTACCCCATATCCCACGTGAATGAGACCACGGACCGCAGAGAATGCACACAGCAATATGGTCAGGAACACCCAACTGCGGATGATACGCATGGCGGACTGACACAGAGCCACCGCAATGGATGATAGCTGCAGCAGGCCAGGGGCTTTCATCCGATACCAGCAACAGGTACTCAGTCCACCACGCCTTTCTCCTTGCGGAGTGCCACCATATTCGTGAGTGGCCACTGCCGTGTGCCGAAGTTTACTGAGCAAACAAACGACGGTCCCACGTGGGTTCTATCTCGCATCTGCTGTGGACACAATTGAAATATACGCAGCCCGGGACGAATGAGGTGAACATTTTGGTGGGTGTCATTGAATGGGCAGAGGAAAGGCTTCTGTCAACAGAGAGCCGCAGCTCACCCTTCCCTCATCCTGTGAGGTGGGGGTGACACAGGCAGACAGAGGTGGTGCTTGATTGCTACATGGGCTCGACAGGCCAAAGCGCTTTCCTCAAAATTGTATAGATCTTCCCAGCAGGCTCCATCATATGCTTTTTACTCGTAGGCTGAACTACCAGTAAGTCTACCTGGAACACAGCCTACATCCATGGTCTGGTGGCACCACGATTCATAGTTTAACTGGACAGAGAGGTAAAGAAACTTGCGTGAGGGCCTAAAAATACAAAGAAGTGATCCAGCTACCCGGGAGGCTACAATCCATCCTGTTTCCGAAAGGGTGAGGCAATTGCAACACAGCTGCGAGATTGAGGTGGAACTGCTTGGAATGGGCCGAGTGGGCAGCAACGCTGTCGCATTTACTGCACACATATATAACAGGCTAGCAGCTTGCCTCTCTTGTACGCCTGCTGTGCTCTGCGGATTCACTACCGGTGGCCCTTCAAACTTCACTATAGTTGCAGACTCCGCTGGATCACACCCGCATGACATTATCCGGTCTTGTGGTGAGAGGTGCTGCTCAGTAAGAAGAAACAATTTGAACTGGCCCTAATATAAAACACGTACCGAGTACACAGAGCTCGGAGTGCAGGGCACCAACATAGAATCAACACCCCTCAACGTTACTCGATGGTAGGTGGGGTAGTATCCGATAAGTGAGGTGAAATGACTGGATTCTGCCCCGGCCACAAGATTCTGCAACAAAGGCAAGATAAGAAACTACGCAGCATCGGGAATGCTGACATTACTGTTCAGGAAGGAACATTAGCCTAACATCTACGACTGGGAGTGAGAGGTGGATTTGACAAGCAGCAGCCCCCTCAGCTGTGCTATTTCCCTTTGGGGTCAATGGTCAAATTGGACTATTCATAGTGGACCGCCTTCGTATAATCCATTTACAATGAGAAAGGGGGCAGGAGGCAAGAAAAAAGGCCTTGTGACTTAATTTATTAATTCCCAGACCCAGGCGGCAAACGTAGCGTCATCCCAAGCAGACAATGTCCCATCAACATCTACAGGAATCCCAGAGAAGCCCACCTACTAGCAATTGTACAGTCAGGTTTCTTATCCGTGTATGTCAAATTGGACGACATAGTAGTGACTATCAGGTCGCTCAAGGCAAAATCCGAGAAGGAGAGTGCGCGGATAACAGACACTGAAGCCAGGATAAGCGTGACTGAAGATAAGGTTGACCAGCAGGACCGCAACATAATGCACTTAAAGGGTGAGCTGTCCAAAATACGCGGCAAGTGCGACTATTTAGAATCAAGGTCCAGAAGGAACAATGTACGAATTGTCAGAGTTCTAGAATCTGAATGCAAGGATCATATGGACATTTTTATACAAGCACTATTGAAGTCCCTTTTTGCTGAAGCCTTGTTTTCTGATCAATTCCTGGTGGAAAGAGTCCATCGCACCCTGGCCCGACACCCAAACCGAGCGCCCCCACCCGCACCATTATAGCAACACTGTTAAATTATAGAGACAGAGACTTGATTCTCAGAAGGTCCAGAGAAATGGGAACACTGAGATACGAGGAGAGTAACATCTATATATATCCAGACTTTGCTGCAGGGGTGCAGGCTCAGAAGAAGACCTACGATCCGGTTAAGAGGCAGCTTCGTTTACGCTGTATGCCATATGCACTTTTTTGAAAGGCCCACTGAAGCAATGAACTATGTTGAGTCCTCTAGTCCGCTTCCGCCACAAGACTGCAATATGGATCAGGACAGAAACCCAAGACCTAACGACGACAGGAGAGACCCTGCACACTGAACTTTATACACTTCCATATCCTTTATGCTTACTCAAAGGGAGAGCAAATGGGTGGCACCAGCACATGTGTGTTAAAATTGCCCGGATGGTGGCAAACGGTTGTTGCAGACATGGTTGCTGCAACATACGCACCTCGGGAAGGTTCCAAGAGCTATGGGTGCAGCATCATCTAGTTGGGGTTCATGGTGCGGGTGGTGGTGTGGGCACAGGGATTATACAGTTAACGTTTGAATTTAAATCAGAGGAAGATAGACCAGGAGGGCTATGCCGGGGCCATATGGCGGACAGCTCGATTGGTGTTCTGTTCTAGTTGGGGTTGCTGGTGCGGATGCGGGGGAGTACAGGTTTTCAACAGTTAATATTTGACAAAGAGGAGGGGCGGGAAGGGAGGGCTAGGAGCACCAGAGGGGTTGGGGAAGCTAACAGTTTTGAAAACAATGGTCATGTTATGAAGGAAGACACAGAAAACAATTGTACGCACATTGCAATTGATAGATGCAGTAAATGTAAATGGCAACTAAAGGTCCCATAGGCAAAGGGCAAAAAATCAAGCTGCTGACATCCGGAGTCTTAACAATCCGGGTAAGGCTAAAAAAGTTGGTGTGTATGTTTTGCAACATGGTCCACAGATCCTGATGTTGCAGGAAACGCATGCTCTAAAGAAAGTTAACACTGCTTTTGTGGCTAATTGGGGTCCACTGCGTTATTATACAGAACACTCTACACAGGCTAGGGGAGTCCTTACACTTATTCATCCCTCATTGGGTTTCCGTTTTACAAAGAGCAAGGTCAACCCTCTTGGACGATATGTACTCGTATGGGGTGAGATAACTGCACTGCCAGTTGAACTGGTGAATACTTACAGACCTAACCTGGATGACCCGGCATTTTACCAAACAATTGTGGACATGCTTATCCAACTAGATGAGGCTTGGGTAATTTGGGGAGGGGATTTCAATACTATCCTAACACGCTATTAGACTGGTCTTCTGATGCAACCGGTTGCTTACAAAGCGGATAACCCATTACACCCGATTCTTTTGCAACTGACCCTGGTTGATGTATGGTGGGCTCTCCACTCACACGACATAGGAATTTGTCATGATGCCTACCCCCGGGCAAGCCCATCAGCCCCAGGAGAAAGCATCCATATATTTATTAAAACCCCAGCAACCCCGGCTAGGGGCTGTCTGGGTTCAGTCCTGGCGCCTTAGGCATTACTAAGGCTCATAGACATTACTTATCTCAGGCAGACCATGCTGCAAATGAATCCAAGCCAACGTGAGGCCTGGATGGGACTATTTTACTACAGGGACTATTTTTTACTCGGGTGTGGTTCTAGGGAACTTCTTACCTGGAACTACTTTGGAGGCTATTTAAACCACGCCCGAACAGCAGCACATGCTTTGCGTTATGCTGCATCCAGCAGTTTACCGCTCACCGTGCCTGCAGTCAGCATCCAGTCTTCAGCCACGCCCGTCTCAAATCCAGAGCTCCTAGCAGAAGAGGAAAGAAGAAGGAAAGGTTAGAACACCGACATTATTCCAATCCTTACCCGATTCCGGATCCATCACGTCTTCGAACTTGAAAAGGACATTATTTCTGCACGCGTCGCATCGCCAGCTGCAGCGCCGCGCCATACTCACCGGTCCACACAGCATTTTTAGATCCGGCGTTGCCTCCATCATTTTCTTCACCTAGCTCCAGCATCTAGGGGACAAAAGAAACATAAGGTGAGCCGAGAGAGCCAACAAATACAAACTCTTTTTACCACCATAGACTTACCTGATTTACCACCAGAGGCATTATTCTTAAACAAACCGCAACTTCTTACGCCGCATCTGTAAGGAGAGAGAAACCAATAAGTTAAATACACTCATCCATCTTTTACCGGACAGTGTTGGGAAATACAGACTCTTACCTGAATGCCATCAGCTGCCACAAGACAATCTTCACTTGGACCCAGCTGCAACACATGAAGGGAATGGTAAAAGAGTGAACATCGGACATATTGAACTCTTTGAACTTTATACTTACGGGTTCTCGTCTGGAACCGCAGAGTCAATATTCATCTGGAACTCTTCCAACACCTTCGAACCAGTGAAGTAACTGGTATCAACGCACCCCTGCACTCCACGCAGGATGGAGAGGTCATCATTTAAAAACATAAGGTGAGATTACTGAGAGTGAATATCGGAGGTGATTAGTGGGGAGAACAGTGGGGTGCCATTACTAGAATCCACGGGTGGCTAAATCCCTTTCTCCACTTGCAGGAGAATACTTCTACGGGTCAAGCAGACGAGATTAGGCGGTCCAGTCCAGTCTGTCATCTCGGCACTACGCTTCACGTTGGAGGAGGCCGCAGCTGTCTGGGTCCGATCGACGCCCCTGTGGGAGCCAGGTGAGCGTAACAGAATTTACACATGATTCGGAGCCCCGCATAGATTACTGGATGATAACCACTTCGATTTTCAACATGGTGCAGAGCTGTGACATCCTCCCACGCACATTGTCCGACCATTCCACAGTCTCGCTGAGTCTTGAATTGCATGATTTCCCCCCACGCACACCATGATGGAGGATGCCTTCAGCGATTCTCAGAGACCCCTGTGGGACTGAAGCCCCACATACTGAAATCACAGAATTCTTTGCCATTAACGGTGGTTCCGTTATCACCCAATCAGTTCTTTGGGAGACCTTTACGGTCTGGATCAGGCCATCCTCTTGGCCAAAACCACTGGATTAATTGAAAATGTTCAAAAAGAATTAGGTCAAATCGAATCTCATCTAAGGGACCACGAAAATAATTACAGTACGACACATAAGGAGGAGACTCTAGCAAAAATTCATGAGTTATTAGGTGAATTCCACAAGCTAGCAGATAGGGAGGTGCTATACATGGCTTCCCCAGTGAGAGCTCGCTGATATGGTGAAGGAGATAAAGCTGGCAGGTCATTGGCTAACTTACTGAAAGCAGAGAAATATTGCAATCCTATCACTGGGATTCAAGCTATAAACGGCTCAACGGTGACCGATGACAAAGATATAAATGACGCATTTCCCACAATTTTATTCTACATTATATTCTAACCAAGATGAGGTTACGGCAGACGAGATTTTGGGATACTTAAACAAATTGAATCTCCCCGTAATCTCGCCTGAAGTCAAACTCACTCTAGATCAACCTATAACACAGGAGGAAATTGTTGGCCCCGTTAGGTCACTGGCATCAGCGAAAGCACCTGGATCGAATGGCTTGGGAACTGAGTTATGTAAAGAATACCACCAGAAACTGGCACCTACCCTACTGGGTGTATGAGAGGAGGCTATGGAGAGAGGCTCACTCCCAGAGTCGATGAGGGAAGCTATTATTACAGTGTGTTATTAAAACCACACCGCCCCTGCACGATATGGCCTCCTATAGAATTGTGTCCGACTCTTATATGCTATTCCGGGGGTGAGAGTCCTCACAAACCGAACATTGTCTGCAGTATTCCTCCTTGGTAGGGGAACTAGGCAGGGTTGCCCCTTCTCCCCAATACTTTTTGCCCTTACTATCGAGCCCATTGCCACTTTTGTTCGACAGGTACATGGATACAGGGTAATTAGGATAAGAGGGTCTCCACAAATAATGTCTTTGTACGCTGATGACACTCTACTATGCGTCTGAGACGCAGAACAAAATCTTGAACCCATTATGAAAGACATCCATGAATTTGCCTGGTATTCCGTTTACAAAATAAATGACTCTAAATCAGAATTATTCCCTATCGCACCTGTTACCACATACCCATCCAATATTAGTGGGTTCAAAGGGGCACCGATTCGAGTCTGATATTTGGCTATCATGGTGTCAAGAGAACGGCAAACATTATATGCTGATAACTATGAGGCCTACCTACATCTCCTGTCTGTGAAACTATAGCTGTGGGCAAAACTCCTAACCTCCCTCTGTGGGCGAATAGCGATCTTGAAAATGATGGTCCTCCCAAAACTGTTATATCTTTTTTTTTTTTGCAATATGCCCTTATGGCTAGGGAGGGCCTTCTTTACTAAGTTTAAATCACTGTTGACAACATTCGTATGGGGTCTTGGTGTTGCACGGATGAAATGGCATAAATTGGCAGAAACATACACAAGATGTGGCCTGGCAGCACCCGACCTCGAGCTTTACTACTTAGCATCACAAGCCCAATTTGCTAGGCATTGGTATGACCCGGAAGATACAGCCACACACATACCGCTGGAGAGGTATGCTGCGTGCCCCACTGAAATAAGTTCAGTTATATTTAGTACACAAAACAAAGACTCCTGCGTATTTGACCCCATTAGTTCCACTGTCAAAGCATTGTCGAAAATCTTTGGGAAAATTTAATTTGATGTGGACACGCAGTATGACGGATAAGCCCCACTATGGTGCTTTCCCGGAATCTCCCCCACCTTTGATGAGGCATTACAAAAACCTGGGACCCTGGTAAGCAGTTGAAAATAGGAGACATGTACCCTGAAGGAGAATATGTTACTTTAGGTGACTTTGTAAACACTATTGGGGTCGGATAGATGTCATTGTTACAATATCACTGAACGAGAGACGGATTTAGTAAGAGATGGCGGGCATTCCTGAAAGAGCCAGATACTCATGAATGTATAAGAGCCATCCTGTCCAAGGATGATACAAAAATAGGAGTGTCCAAATTGTATGGGTTAATACAATCACATATCCCTCCTTAAAACTCTACCAAACAACCACGGGAAACAAATGTGGGAACCACAATAGGGGATGAAAAATTGCCCAAATACTGTCAATTAACAAAAACTATTTCTCTGAATGCTGGGTTACGTCTGATTCAGTTTAAGATCCTGAACCATACTGAAAATTCTCCAGATATTGTTAACTGTTGAAAATGTTGTACACTGTGTGTATATAATGCTTTGATATGTGACTGACAACATGACGGTTGTAGGTCAAAGGATCGACAACCAAAGGGTCGAATGGTCAAAGGATAGGCAGCAAAGGACTGAAAAGCAAAGGATCAAATTATTTTTTGTTTTTTTTTACATTTTTTTTTTTTGGGGTGTCCCCCCACAAGCCCTGTTTCTGTGGTAAAAACCACTTTTTTTCACTAAACAAAACCCCCCAAAAAAATATATAATTTAAAAAAAAAATTGGATCCTTTGGTTTTCAATCCTTTGGTGTCGATCCTTTAACCATTCGACCCTTTGTATTCGATCCTTTGACCAGACACCCAATATGACCATTCAATAAACAAAGCTGGAAGAAAAACAAAATACACCAGAGGTGATGTCATACTATGTGGCAAATAATGAAATACCTACTAAGGGTCAGGATAGGCTTAAGGGGAACATCCAAGTACACATTCTATAGGAACTAGGATTGTGATTGGCTGCCCACTGTCAGGTGGATAACATATGTCTACCTGTAAAACATGTCATCTTCAGAAACATAAGACACACTACTTCTTATTGGTTTTCAAGCTATAAGGTCCTTCGTTACACTACAATTGGCTGGCACGCTTGTGCCATGTCTGGAACCTTCGGTTCACTTAGCAGCATGTAAGCTTAGACCCAGGAGCAAGGAGATGGGGCCACACACCACCTCCCCACCCTATTTGCCCAGCATCTCTCATCACCCATGCCTTCTGCCATGAAGATTGTCTTTGTCTTTGACCTTGACCTTGCAAAAGTATCCTTGTCTTCAGAATGTATGGGAGTGCGAGCACTCACTATCGTTTGGGACTTCAAGTTCGAATTCTATTTCCATCCTTGGCCCATGTGACAGGAGACCACGATTTAGTCAATTTTTCAGGTTTTAAATGCTCTAAATGAATAAAACTTGGCACTCTTGGTGTTCTTTCTTTGCACCTTACCAAGAGGGATCATTTATGCTGTGCATGTTCGCTCCTTTCCAGAATAGATAGCTTACCTTGGCTGCTTCAGTCTTGACTCTAGGCCAGACAACCTTGTCATGCAGCTTCACGATTCAGTTTATTCTTGTTGTGATACAATTTTCCCTTTCCTCTTCATTGGTCCTGGCTTATTAAATTTATGATACCTATGTCCAGCACCTATATATTGGTGGTTTCACCGGCATTGTATTTACTATGTATAGCCAGCTTCTATGATGACTTGGTCTGCCTTGCATTTCAGCATCTGTCCAATTATTGAACGGTTGATTCTCTGCAGCACTTTGTGCATGTGTAATCTTCTTTTTCGTATTTAAACGTTCACTTGATTCTTTACTTCGTCATTAGTTTCTGTAGGATCCAGACATCCTCTTCAGCCACTATCTCAAGGTGTTACTTTATGTCTCTTGTGACGCCATTAGCTTCTTTCCTTGCTCTTTTTCATATTCCTTCAGGGAGTTCCTCCCTTAGGTTATCATCAATCTGGGATACATTCGATAAGGTTTGTTTCAACCGGTATCTTCTTTCGAACACATGTTGCAGTATTGGCATAACTGCTGGCGTCAAACACGGCACAATCTCAGGTTTCCAACATATGGGGGGAGAGAGGCAGGGTTTCCTACAGAGGCATGCAGCTGCTCCTCTACAATAAGAATAAGACTCAAGTATCCAGTGACTCAAGAAGGGAAGCTAAAGTGGACCCACTAGCTAAATTCATAGTAGACAATGCCACGGATAAGGAAGGAGGGAAAAGTTATCTTCTACCAGTCCACTGTCCCAATCAATCGAGCTGCGTGGGCTGTCAAACGAGTAGTATAATTGAAGTGCACTGCCTGGTAGCACCCCTAACAGCTCTGCTACCCTCATGCATAACACTGGCCAGAATCCTGAGCTGGTTACAGTCGCCCGCTCTCATATTCTAGAGGTGGCAAAGGTACCCAGCACAAGTTCAAACAATGGTCGGGCAGAAATTGATCCCTCCAGCGCCCTAATTATTGGCCCAGAAGTCATTCTCCACGATAGATTCTCAGCCCTGTCGGTTGCACCACAGCCGGAGCATGACAATCTGAGCAGCTCATCAGTTGCAATGAGACGGGGCTCTCACTCCCAGGCTCTGGGGGGGAGTAGAAGGGCGAGTCAAATGGAACAGTAACCCTAGGACAGCATGAATTCCCCAAAAAAGCACAAGAGCATAATTGCATCTACAAATTCAATTCCAACACCCAAACTCCTGGGTGCTGAGTGTAAATACAACTGTATAAGAACTCTTAGAGATTTAACGATGGAGTTTGGCAAACTCAAGGAACTGGTCGCTAGCTTAACCAAAACTGTTGCAGAACAGGGAAACCAGCTCCTTCAACCCCAGAAAGGGTCCCCTCTCTTTCTATGTAACCTCAGGTGGATTGCAGTGTAATTGCTGCTACGAAGGGAGGGTGAGGGGCCTCGGAGCTGCAGCACCAGGGTTGGGTCGGTAGCCCCAATGAAAGGGGGATTTCCTCATTAACCTTAAAAACTAGAACTACGAAGGTCCCACGTGCCTACCATCTGATAAATAGGGAGTTAATCCACTACTGGATCCGGCTCATCACTTGTGGGAGTTATATTTTCAGCTACTCTCTCTCTATGGAGCCCCAGGTTGCCTCAGATTGTAAAGCAGGTCACTCTCCCTCTTGTTCCCATCCACCTTCACCCCCGGTCATGGCTGCTATTGTGTTGAGTCGATTAGATTATTGTAATTCCCTTTATCTATCTCAACCGAAAGGTCTTATCCTGCGACTACAGCTGCTGCAAAATATGGTGGCCCGGGTGGTGACTGGTTCTCCCTATGGTGCCCATATACCCCCGGTCTTGCGCTCACTCTATTGGCTACCGGTTGCTCAGCGCCCTGTTTTTAAAACCCTGTGTCGGGTCCATCGCGCTCTTGAGGCTCAAGGAGTGGAATATCTATGTGCCAAGTTCTCTCGCTATCTCCCGACGTGATCTCGGCATTCGACATCAGCTGGTCTTCTCGATGTTCCTGCGTTTCAGCGCGCCAGCTGTGGGGGGCGCTTTTTTTCTGTTGTCGCCCCCAGACTCTGGAACAGTCTACCGCTGCATTTGAAGAATTTTGATACCCACCTTGCCTTTAGAAAGGCACTAAAATCTCATCTGTTTTAACATTTCGGTTACCGTAAATTAGATCTCTCCTTCCTGCAGCGCCAAGATGCCTTTGGCGAACGTGCGCTTTACAAGAATGCCTAAAATAACACCAGCGACTTGCCTTTGTCATATGCACTGGAATATCTGCCTCAAAGGCAAGCACGTTGTCTATACATTATCTGGAAAGGAGAGACAATCTCATGTGCCCTGAATATCCATTTCGCCCATCCATGCAGTCCATGTGGGACTCTGGATCACACTAGAGCCCGCCCAGTGACTAGATTACTTTTTCCGTAGGAAAAGCACAACCATGGGGCTCCGGTTGCCTGTAGTGTATGTTCTGATGTTCTGCAGTAGTCCAGAAGCATCCCTGGCCATGTCTGGCATCTTCCTGATCTCGCTGGTATTGTCAGAACCTGTCCCACCTGTCTCCATGGGGGACGTTTTGACAGGGCCTCATGGCTCTCCATGTGGCCTGTTGCAGCAATAGGGTAAGGAGCAGCAACACTTTGTGGGGCTTGGGAGGTTTCTCCACCAGATATCCCATCTGGGACACTGGTCATTCTCTCCTCTGAGAGGTCACAGTGCAGCAGTGCTGCCTGGGGCCTGAGTCAGCCCAATGGACTGGTGATAGGCTCTTCTAAGGCAGAGCAAGCAACGCCTGTCCCTTTTGCCTGTAGCGAGTCATCTCCAGTCACTGTGGTGTCACCCACGGCAACCCTGAGAGGCACTAATATCCTCTTTGTAATCTCAGGAGATGCGTCCGTAGCCCTCAGGCCTAGGCACCCCTGCATCCCAGAGTTCTTCAACTGGAACTGGACAACTGAATCATGGGCTTGCATCTCAGGTGAGAAGCCAAGACATTGTGTTCCCATCCGGTTTGGGGGTACCACCATTCTCCCTGACTCTGAAGTGCACACTCTCACGTGCCTCTTATTGTGAGGTTACACTTTTGTCCCTAGGGTGACGAACTCAGGGACAGAACAGACTTGAGTGCAATACTCTCTGGGTTAATGCCCTGGCTCTCCTCACACAGGTCAAAGGGCAGCTTCCCCAGCCAGGGGCAGAATGGAGATGGAAATCTGTCAATATACAGAACTTCTGCCACAGATGAGGAATGACAGAGCTTCTCCAGTCCAGGGAACCCAACCACGAAGACCATCATTTCACAAACGGAAAAGCTCTTGAGAAGTAAACCCAGTGCAATTTGTCACCACCATGTGCTTACACTGCCCAGCGCCACTTAGCATCACAAGAGCAAAATAATGCGAAATTAGGTTTAAAACAACCATCTTAATTTGCATTGTCAAGCAAGTATGAGCAATCCGGACCCTGACCTGAGCCTGCTTGGTCCTTGGTCCTTGCTCCAGTTTCTCTTCTAGTTAATGCAATTGTCGGCATTAGAATCTATGCACCATTGAAATTGCTATAAAAAAACGGAGATGAGGCGCGCACTCTGGTTCCCAGTCAGGTTTAACTGCTACAACAACAGTTAGTCTTCTCCTCCAAACGTTTTCTTAACTCTATCAATCATCAGGGAGGCTGTTTTCATTTCCTTTTCCTTTTCAAGTGTGTCTGGTTGCTTTTCATTAAAGGCTCTAAGGATTCTGGTACATGTAGTGGCACAATTTTTTCAAAGCAGGTGACGAGGAACCAACTCTCCTCCAAAGCACAAACCTTACCCTTGATAGGGGAGGGGGGAAACCATGTGTATGGCTCTCCATGGTAAGGCATGATGACCTGGGTGCTGCTGCCTCTTGAGCCCGGGACTGACTCAGAACCAGAGTGCACGCCTCATCTCCATTTTCTTTTAGTGTTTCAAGAGTCCTGCCTCTCATTCCAGTTATGTGCACTCTCCATCTCCTCTCTCCTCGTGTACAGCCTCTTTTTCCTGTCAGTTACTCTCCTTCTCTCCCCACTCCTGTGCTTCCTCCTTCTCTTTCTATGGGCATAACCAGCCGAGCTCTCCCCTTCTTATCTCTCTCTCTCTCCTCGTTCGCCATTTGCAATCCCAAGCTCCCACTTCCTCTATGTATCTCTCTCCTGCCCAGCTCTTCCTCATTCTCCAGTGCTGGGCGCCCGTCTCTTTCTCCACATCTCACCAGCCCAGCTCCCCCTTTTCTTCCTCCTAAATTCCACTATCTGGACTTCTCCTTCTCTTTTCTTACTTCCCTCCTTTTACCATCTCCACTCCTGTGCTCTTTTCATGTAGTACTGACCCTCTGTCCTTTCCTGCTGCCCCTCCCTCTCAATTCCCAGTCCTCTTTTTGCTCCCTCTCTATGGCACGTTTCTCCCACCTCCTGGGAAGTGAGATCATGGAGGGGCGTCAGTGGAGGGCAGTGGGCAATTCCACTGCCATCTACTGAACACTAAAAAGATCACATACACTTCTGGGCTAGAGGAGAAGTGCTAAACACAGAGTGGAGGTCGCCGAAGCCCATCTTAAAAGTTAAGTACTTACACATCCATTTAGGGCCGGGGCAAAGGGGACTGTCAGTATACACATATTTTGAATAGTATTCTTTACTCACGGCACTATTTGTTGTTCGAACTTTCACTAGACAATATGAACTGTGCTCTTAAGCATACTTTTTATTCAGTCAATGCAAAACATATATTGTACCGTTTTTAAAGGTAAGGACAAATAGCAAGCATTCTGCACAATTTAAAAGGACCCTTTTGTCCATGCAAATTGTGCCGAAAGTGTGCTATTTATCCTTCGTCCTTGCGAATAGACACTTCTTTTTTAAAAAACAAATTGGTGGGGGCGAGCATCTTCTCCACAACCCCATTCGTTGCAATAGGGAGGCTGGGATGACAACATTTCCAGGAGTCCTTTTGGCTCTCAGTCGAGCCCTGCATACTGTATAATGCTCCGGATGTTTATCATCTCCAGGTAGGTCAGTCTGGTGGGTGACCTTCCCCGTAGGTGAACTCACAGCCTCGGCCACACCGCCACAGAAGCAGAGGTCAGTGGAGGCCTGCAACCCAGGAGAAACCAGAGGTTCACTGCCACAAAGAAAGGACACTCAGCTTGCAAGAGCCCTCTCTGCTCTGTTTCCAGAGGTCAATCCGACCTCTCGTGCAACAATGATCAGGAAGTACTGCATGGATGCAGATCCCGAAGAAGAGCCCCTCTTATCACAGAGGGCAAAGAGCATCCCTCCACTGACTGCACAGACAGCAGTCCATCAAGAGGTGGAGAGGCTTCCCACCAAATTCCACCTGGAACATCACACTGGGAAGTGCGGGATTGAATCTGAAGAGCAGGCCAACCCAACCCCCGGCAAAAGCACCACAGAGTGCTGCTCTCCAATGAGCAGAGTGGAGATCCCCTGCCACAATGCCACAGAAACCACCATGGGGAAGAGCAGAGGCTCCCAGCCAACCTCCAATACGATCACACCACCGTGAAGTGATGTGTGGAATTTGATTCAGAGCAGGCAGCCCACCACAAACCCCTGGCCTCTACCACAGAGTGTTCCCACTGACAAGAGACCAGATACCTGCCACACTTCCACAAAGAACACTCATTCACACGTCCAATGTGTAATCTGATTGCAAAAGTGGAACACACGAACGTTGCACAGTGCAGGAAAGAACACTTAACAGACAGCATTCCACCTCCATAGCCTCTATTTATGCAGAGGTCACCACTTAGCTTGTCAGAAATGGCAGGACAGACTCTACACCTGGAAAATGTGTGTGTTTGAATGGCTTAAAGGCTTAATGCATGGTACGTGACAATTAGATTTTTTAAAAAAATAATACTAATTGCTCTACAGTTTGAAAGAAGACGTCAGAAAAGCCTGAGTCAGCAGGTTGGAGGAGCCTGGCCAGAGAGATAAGTGTCCCCGTCTTGACTCAGCACAATTAGCTCACTGGGTGGGACTTGGCCGCAGCCCTATAAATCCCTTGGACTCGGGCAACTCTCCAGTAGAAGCAGCTTCCAGCAGCAGAATCTGACTCAGCAGACCACAGCACCACCCGACCCCAAAGCAAAGATGGTTCACTGGACAGCAGAAGAGAAGGCCGCCATCGCCTCTGTGTGGAGTAAGGTGGACTGTGCTGCTGATGGAAAAGAAACCCTGGTCAGGTATTAAGAGCCAATCCTTATCACAGACCACGCTCCACTTCATGTATTCCTCCAGGTTTTCTCCCCTCACATTCCTACTGCCTACCACCTTTTCCTGACCTAGCTCTGACTAATAACCCCTACTTTCGATTTCTCCAACTTCCATTTTCTATCCTTTCTCGCTTTCTTCTGAACACTTTCTCTTATGCCTCTATCTCCCGGATTACTGTAATTTGGAACAAATGCTGTTGCTTGCTAAACCAACCTCAGATGCAGCTCTGTCTACCTCCAGTCTGTGCAGGCATTGCCATCTGCCCCTCAGATTATTTCTCCAGAATGTTTCATATGTTAGTTAGCTGGTGTAGTTTCCTACTAAAGGATGCTGGGGGGTCACTGTCGATTCTGGTAGACTCTGTCACTCATACAGTGTCTGGAAATCTGCCCTTTTTCTCTCCCACTGCTACATTTTCATATCTCTTCAATGGTAATTAAGAGTTTCCGTTGGCTGCACCAATCCTCAAAAGTGTAGTTGCAAAGCGGGGATAGTTATGGGCATTTAACAATCCTTATGTTGCTGGTTGACTCCATGTCACTGGGCCCACCTTCCCCTGGTCTTGGGCTTTCATATGTCAATTAGTTGCATTCCGGAAGTTGTTGTCTTGGGTCACTTCAATTAAATACAATTGACTGAAGTAAGACTAAAATGAAAGCAAAGCCTAGGAACTGACTAGGATACCCCAGTGACATGAACCAATCCAGACATATCTGATCTCTGATCCATATGGTACTGATTATCCCATCCGCCTGAGCCAGCATATGCAATGTTGGGAGTTGAGCTCCACATTATCTGAAGAGCCACAGGATGCAGACCTCTGACCTGGAGTCTTGTCTTTGTGAAACACAGTAAGACCCCTACGCACAGGCCAGGGTGGTCCTTGCCCTGCCTGGTTACAGTCACTGTTCAATCTCATTTCTTCTTGAAAAAATATACTAAACCATTGTTAATATTTTCAACACGGGTCTCCTGTAGAGGGTTGTTTGGTGAATGTATTTTATATATCGTTGTTACCAGTTGGTGTTGTTATCATGCTGCACAGTGTTAAAGTCTTCTCTGCCGAAATGTTTGTGCACAGCTGTGCCAGAGACATCTGAAGATACCTCATTAAATCTTGGTGCAGCATTGTGTGATTTGGGCACTTGAGGTGTCCTTAAACCTTCCATAATGTCCTGTATTAGGGCACCCATGTAGTCTGCAGCCTGTACCAGAGTTTGCTTTTCAGGCATAACAGTGATAGCAAACATCAGTGCCTTAGTCGCTGCCTGCTGTGGAACCTTGGCCAAAATGTCATGAGAATGGGCGTTTGTAGTGGAGTCTCGCGTAGATCCTGAGGGTAGGATCTTGTAGCCTCAGGTGGAGTCTCAGGGACCTTGTGAGTGTATGATGTTGTAACCTTATATGCAGTCTCATGCGCAGGATGAGGGTTGGGTGTTGTAGGCTCCGGTGACATCGACCGAGCACTGAGAGGGTGTGATGTTCAAGCCTCAAGTGGAGTCTCATGTACATCAAGAGATTGGGGTGTTCTAACCCCCGATGGAGTCTCACATGTACCATAAAGTTTGGCTGTTGTAGTGGTACATGAAGTCCAATGTTCATCTCAAGCGCGTAGCGTTGCAGTCTCAGATGGAGTCTCATGTATTGGTCTGGTGGCTCTATTGCCCAAAAGGTTGTTTTCAAGATGTTGCGTTCCAGCAGATTGCTAACTGCCTACACTTAGCTGTCAGTACCTTAGATGGGTGGGAGTCAGGATGACAGACGAGGGACGGTGACTCTTGAGGATTGGACCTTGGAAGAGTTTCTGTTTGTAGAGGTAATTATTTCTAGTCAACATTTCTGGTGATTCTCGGGCCTGAATGTTTGCACAATATTGTTTGCTAGTCATCTATTTTTCCAGTCATGGGTAAGAGCTCAACAACGAAACCATTCGGATATTAAGCATATGTTGACCCTCACTCTTGTCTCAACTCTTTTAGGGTGTTGGTTGTGTACCCATGGACCCAGAGGTACTTCAGCAGCTTTGGAGACCTCTCCACTGCAGCAGCCATCAATTGCAATGCCAAGGTCGCCGCTCATGGCAAGAAGGTCTTGTCGGCTCTGGGAAGTGCAGTCACCCACATAGATGATATCAAGCACACCTTGGCCAAACTGAGTGAGATTCATGCTGACACGCTCCACGTGGATCCCCAGAACTTCCGGGTAAGAGGAAAAGTTTTCTGATATGTCACAATTTGAGGAGGGACTGATACCAAGATGAGGGGGGGCAGCACCTTCAATTAAACAGAGGCGTGACCTCTAGGGGAGGTGACCTCTCAGGGCACTGGCACCAATAAGAAGGCAACACCCATCTGAGGTTACTACAAAAGTGATGTAGAGGTGCTGGGAAATATGAGACGGAGAGGGTCAGCGAGAGAGTAAGAGAGAGCGAAAGACAGAGAGAGGGAAAAAGAGCCTTGATCGCCCAGGGACGGACACCAAGAGCAGAGACAATGTCGATAGCCCATGTGGCTCTAGGGCTCGACTAGTGAAACATGTCCTTTTTGCTGATGAACCTATTAAATACTCTCTAATACAGTTTCCCATGTCCGAGGTTCTTTCCCAATTCACGGCTGCGCAGCCCCCTGGTGATGGGTATCTAGCATGGAGAGCATGTGGGTGGTGGGCTACAAATGAACACAGCAGGTGTCTGCCCCTCCAACAACCCAGCACATGCAATAATGCTAGCCTACATGCATGATGCTGTGACCAGGACCGGTGGGTACCGCGGACATGCTGGGGGAAGCTGCTTGCCCAGATATTTCTCCTAAGGGAAAACAGTTACATTTCACTTTCTCCCATTTTAGACCAGGGGGGTGTTCTGGGGGGCCTGGGTTTGATAGGGTATCGATGACCACGGTTTTCACCACCATTTGAGGTTTTTCAGATATGCATATAAGAGAGCCAGACAGATAGCCTTTTTTTCTTTGCTTAGGGTTTTTGGGCATAGTTGCCAGTAGACAAGGAGCAAGGAAAGCTGTCTCTAGACTGGAAGAGTGTCATGCAGAATACAAGACACGCAGAGTGCAGTGCACAGTAGCAGAGTGTTTAGCTTATTTGGTGAGGTGCGGGACAACACAGAGCAGGTGTCAGTCAGAGATCCTGTTGCAGTTCTGGGAGGAACTGACATCTCTAATAACAGGTTGGCATTCTATATGGCGGCTAGCATTGGATGTGCTGGGGGGGTGCGCTGTCCAAAGGAGTTTCAGCATGGATGCCTAGAATGCGGTGGCCAGACGAGCATAGTGTAGTTGAAGTATTATGCCTGGTGGTAATGCCCGGGGGATAGCAAGTAACTCATAAACAACATTTTAGAGCGGCAAGAGTTTAGCGTAAAACCCTGGACATCTCTCGAGGTAGACACTAGCTTGGCGGCAAGCAGATTTTCCTTCTTGATTTAATCCTCTCTTTAAATAGGATTCTCTTGTTGTGGACTTTTTATTTGATTCAGTGTATCCCTACTTCTGGGTCCAATTGATTGTGTGCACATATTAACTGTTTTAGGGTATGCTCTAAATTGGAGGGAATGCACATTCCGGGAGAATTGACCTCCAATCGCAAAATCCCAGAGGCCTTTGTGGATGAACACTGTGTCGCCTGATCATGTCACAGAGCCTCCATATTCTGTAGATTGTGGCATGAGTTCGACCGCACAGTGACATAATAGCAGAAGACTCGAGTGCATGCTATTCAACGAGTCTTGACTGTTTTTATCTGTGTTTTTATGACTTCTACACATCATAGTGCCTTTGGATAACTGACTGAGCCAGTGTTCCCCCAGCATATGACTATGCCTATCCCATGCTTTCATGAAAGCTAAAACTGTTGGCTTTGGCAGTGCTTGTTTATAAGATGGATGCTTGCATTTCTGTTTCCGCCAAATGATATCACCTTGCTTGACTCAATATACAGTTTTGTTATTTCTGTCTGTATTTGATGGTGTGTGAGTATTCAGTATTTGTTGAGGCATGTGCTGCCCAGGTGGTGCAACCTGGACGGTGTCTGCCCTCATCCCTTGATAACGGTCCTGTGGGATTTCCTACTCATGGCACCATCACGAACATCACTAACAGAGCTTCATATTTTCCTCCCTCAGCTCCTGGCAAACTGCTTGGTGATCGTCTTGGCCCGCAAGCTGGGAACCCCCTTCACCCCTTCGGTCCACGCCGCCTGGGAGAAGTTCCTGGCTGTGTCCTGCGCTGCTCTCTCCAAGCACTACCACTAAACGCCTGTGATTGGTGGCCTGTGAGTGGTGGTCTGTGGGCGCTGGTCTTTAGCTGATGTTCTGTTGGATGTTCTGTTGGCATAATTCTGTGGATGGTGACCTGTGCCACAGCCTGTTTTTTCATCTGGAAATGTGTGAATTTGTTGTGACATCAATAAAGCGATTCAGTGCCTTTCTAACAAGCTGTGTTCTGTTCTCCTTTGCTGGGGCCCCAGGTATTTACATTTATAGCGAGGCCGACAAGTGTTCTTACTATGGGAAGCAAATTGTGCGCCTGGAGGTTCTCATAATTCGAAGTGGCCTTCGCACAAATGAGTCCTCAAATGTTACGGAAAGAGAAACAACTCTGTTCTAGTTGAAAATGTTAACACCAATGTATTCAAAATTTGCACTGTAATATATTGTTCAACGCTTGCAGAGAGTCAAGCAGCGGATTGTTCTACACAAACCTAGCAGCCTTTTCAATATGGCCACCATGTTGTCTTAATGTCGTGCCAGTAACCTGTGACTGACAACCCTTTTTCCACAGTCCTTTTTGTATTCCCAGTCGGATGGCCCACACCCCAATGTGTAAACCTCCTGGCTTCCTTAATGGCCATCGATATTGCTCATGAGTAAAGCCCTTTCTGTTGCTGGATCCGTCGCCACTGGAACCTGCAATGGTTTCTAGAATACCCCGCTGACTGGGGAAGCCAATAGATGTTTTCCCTTTACTTGCATCCCTCAAGGCAGTCCTCCAGCCCCACGGTAGGACGCCCACAGTTATGAAGGGGGTGATCATCTAGAGAGCATCACAATATGGCCTCCTTATCCACAGCAATGACTATGTTCATGCCTGGCACAATACGACTCCTGAAAGATTAGAGATAAAGATAAAGAGTCTTACCTATCTTCTCCCAAGGCCCATCAATGGCATGTATTGGCCAATGGCATAGAAGAAGGAGCTGGCTAGCTACTGTCAACAAGGAGGTGCACAAACCACCATCCCATCGCACATACACAGGTGAATTTCATTACTCACATGGCTCCTGCCTTCCTGACAGCTGAAGAGGACATGGAACGCTGCTCAAGGTTGAGGGGAAGGACTCTACCACTTTTTCAGGGGAACTGGGGGTGTAGAGAACTGGACACTACCACTTCTTCAGGGAAAGCAAAGGCCTAAGAACTGGACACTACCACTACTTCTTCAGGGGGACTGGGGTCTAGAGGAGGGGAACGCAGTTTGTAGAGGAACTGGCAGGCCTGGCTCCAGCAGGGGGGCCAGGCCCTCTCAAGGCCACCACCTGGCCCCCCTTGAATAGAGCCCTTGCCAGTGGTGTTAAACACCCGTAGGATGCACGGGTGGACTGTCCTAAAGGGAACTCTGGAGTTTTTCTGGTAGGCCTCTGCACCATTGGCTTCTTTTGTGTGGTAACGTATTTATTTCCAAATGTTCTCATAGGAAAAGGGTTGGACTTGCTGAAAATGTGCAATATGGGGCCCACTTTGAACATTATTTCCAAAGCCTCTTTTGGCTCCCAGTCCACCCCTGCTGGGAGGAGGGACGGGGGACTGCAAGGGGTATTTTGCTCTAACGTGCTGCAGCAACGTCAGTGCTATTAGCCTCCTGAAGGGCTGCTCTGCAGAAGGCCTGGCCATGGTTTGCTTGCTTGGCCTGGGCAGTGATTTATGCCCCTCAGCCATGAAAACACAAATGACTGGGGCGATGGAGGGCCATTCACACCTTTAAGTGAGGCAGAACACTTGCCCAAGAAGGCTGCCTACAACTATCTAGCAAGATCCTGGTTTGCTTTTGTTCATAACTGCACTGTTCATCTCACATGTCCAGTCCAAGCTCTCAGTTATCACGTGGCTATTTTCTGGAACCTAAAATCACAAGTTGATTTATGTAATTTAAAATACGTTTATTTTTCGTGGGAATATAACAATTGTTCCCATCATGCTTAATTAAATGGTTTACTGTATCAAACACATGGAAATATTTACAGTGGGACCTCACATGTGACAAGGGGGCAGGGAGTAGGGCGGGAGGATTGTTCCCACCCCCGGATCAACATTTGCCTTTCAGAAGATTAATCATGAATACCTGGAAAATAACACAAGAAAGGAGTGTTTCCTATAATGTTGCTGGTAAAGTAAAAACGCGGTATTTAAATATTACCCAAAGAGTGCAATCAGAGGTGGATTGAACAGTCGGTCAAGGGACAAATGGCCAAGGTTTCCCTGTCGCTCTGCCTCTCTCTCCCCCCAAAGACAAACAGCCGGGGCTGCACAGGGCCTCCCAGTAGGTCTTAAAGGTTTAATGGGTCTCAGTAGCAGATTATTCACAACAGGAAGTGATTAGAGATGAAAAAACGTAACTGGCTGTCACCATTGCTGTGGTACTTTTTCTTTAAATTATATAAGGTTTAAATAAGCTATTTAAGTGTGTTTGTTGGGTGATTAGAATGTATGGGGTACATAATAAGCTGTGTGAAACAATGACCATGTCATGCATTTCATTTAACTTTGTGTCTGTAGGAGATTTTTTGCATGTTCTCATTAATTTTCATGCTGGAGCTTGTAGGTTTCCATTCAGGAAGGGGAAAATAAAGCTACTATCATAGGGGTCCTTTACCAAGTAAAGCGGAGTGGAAAAAGTGGCACTAAAAACATTTACTGCCACTTTTAATTTGCTGGCGGTTTTATTATGATTTGGTAGGTGGCGTTGGAGAGAGGGGCGGACCTAACACATTTGCCTGCTCTTACACTACTCCCTGCCAAATCTGATTGGTTTTCCAACTGCATGTATTTTTATGCTGGTGGAAAACCAATGGATTTCCACCTGGTAAAAGCAGGCAGTTTCCAGACGAATCCATCATATATGGCGACCACAAATGTTAATTGTGGCAGGAGTTTACTCTTTTCCATACATATTATGGAAAAGCGAAGTGCAAAGGGGATTCTGCCTGTGTTTTACTATTTACTTTTCTGTTACTTGGTGGAAACAATCCCAATTACATACAGGGCCCCTTTTGCAAACATGTGCACACATGAGTGGTCCCCTCCATCCACTTTAGGATTCAAAACAAAATCACCCCGTTTCTGCAATAATGTATACATTGGCAGGTTGATTTATCATGTGACATGGCTTTTTTGTAAAGGAATATGTATGCAATTGAGTATTATTGTATGTATTCGAAATCAAACTTCAACACAAATTAGAACCAACTTGAGATAGCAAAATGCATAGTCTGGTTCCTAAATTTCATGCTATGCTCAAATTCTGGATTTGCCACATAAGCAAAGTGTATACTCCTGGACAAATCATTTAATGTCACTGTGCCTTACCTGCCAAAATTAGGTGCCCCTAGATGTGATTCAGTTTTCAGTAAAATCTACTGCAAAAACGACTCACTCATGGTTTAATAGATGGGCATCGGAGAGGTCAGGGGCCGACAAGTAGACACAATCACATCTTTAAAATTATAATTGCTTATTCATAGCGCGCTTAATACCCAGAGGTTTCTAAGCGTGGACCCGGGGCTCGAACTTGTGTTGCTCTGCGTCGTCTTGCTTCCAAGATGACTGTGTTGCCCTGAGCTATCCTCCCGAGACTTTCTTTCTTTGGAAAATATAAGGCTACATTTATTGAACAAAATTGCAACACTCAACGGCAAATCAAAGCAAACACATCAACTAAGAGGTCATCATGGACAATTGCATATTATAAACAGTATGTACCAGACAATGGCATATAGGCCCCTCCTCCCGGCCACTAGAGCTATACCAGGAGACCAGAAACACCTCAAACTGCGAATCTGCATCCTGATCCAGCACCCCTTTCCCTGGCTCTCTATCCTTAATGCTAGCACTTCCTCACACCCTCAACTAAATTAAAATGTACTGAAAAATGCATCAAAAAATACAAATTTGTGCAGCAAAATGTAATTTTGGTAGAAATAAAACGTCATATTCCTTGCTTTGTTATTCTGGAAGGGGTTCTGTTTTTCACAACAAGATGGCAGGACCACAAGCACCTCCTCCCTGACCTGCAAGGAGTAGCCACAGTGTTCAGGGAGGCATTGTTGAGCGTACACCATCAGAGATTGAATACTTTCAATGGGCCTTGTTGCTCAGCCGTCACAGAGGAGGAGGCATCATCCAGGATTCTCTGTGCCAGGCCAAGAAGGCATGGTGAGGGTAGGTGGGAGTAGCAATAGTTTAGACTGGGGGGTCGAGGTAGCTCATGGAAGGGGACTGTAGGTGCAAGGTGAAGGAGGAGAGCATTGAATAGAAAGGGGAGAGCGGATGGGAAATGAGGGGAAGATGGGTAAATTGATGCTGCAATGCTATTTTCCCTGTATCTCTTTCTCTCTGTACTGTTTTTATACCTCATCTATAGCATGTGGAAATAAAGATATATAACTTTTGTTTGTAGGGAATGATTATTTGTGATTCACCTCTCAGGCTCTTGTTCCAGGGTCTGCAGAGTAAAGTTTTTATGTTTTATGCTTTGACAATAGCTTTCCTTATGGAGAAGGAGTGAACGGAAGCTGAATTGAATAGGGAATAGAAAGTCAAAGGTAGTGTGGGACCTTATGAAGGGAACAAAGGAGTGGATTGAAAAGGGGACAAGAACACTTTAGAAGTGGTACTGGAGAACATGTGGTTTTGGAAGGAATATACGGATGGAGGGGGAAAGCAGATTTCCCACTTGAACAAATCGAGTGATCCTGGGTAAACCATTTTATGTCAGCAAAACCACTTTAAAACATGGAACATTTGTTGTACTTGTGACAGCAATTAACTACTCCCACTCTAAGCTCTACCCCAACACCCAGCCTAATTAGGGCCCTCTGTCAGTCTTGCCATGAAGCCTTTTGCCATAGGTCTGCCACTGAATGCTATCCTAACAAGCATCCTGATCAGAAAATCAAGTTGTTTTAGAGATATGTGTTTCGCCCCTGGTCTTAATAACCTGGGATTGAATCGAAGCTTCTGCACTTTTTAAAGCAGTCCAAAAGACTAAACCAATGAATGGGTGCAAATGGATTGTTTCGCAACCGTGAATTTCTTTTTTGCTGGATCATGGATGGGTGAAATGTGTCTCAAAGTGTTTGTGGTACTCCCTTTTCTTTTCCTTTTCTTTAAACACCTCTTGCTTCCGGGGGCACATATCTCGGATTTTTGTACTCTCCAGCCTCCTGAAATGCATATAATCGTGGCACGGTCGAGAGTGGAACGCATGGTTGAGGGGGAGGAGGCGGTGTTGGCTGTACACACCCCTCGACCTGCTCCTCCTCAAACTTTTTCCACAAATCGAGTAGCCTTAATCTGCTCTTTAATTTCTTTCCCTTGTGTGTGTCCTGTAAATATGTGTGCATGTGTTACAGCAGATGCTTCGAGTGCGTCACTTCTTGGCGCCATGGCTGATAAATTGTATTTATTTCTTTAATTGCTCATGGTTTTCATAGAAAACCTCTGCAATAAAATCAGCAATACATTAATACAAATAGGAATACCCAAATAAGAATTAAATCACTCAGTTTAAAATCAATTCAAGAAATTGCTATATCTAAAGAAATGTCATTTCTATTTAAAATCCTAATCTAATACATTTCAGTATTTAAAAGAGATTAATTAAACACAAACTGAGCCAATGTTTCAAAACACTGCACTTGAAAAGCTGAACACACAATAACAAAATGGTACAATGTTTTGACATGTTTAGCACAATATCGAAGTACATTTCGTGGGACATTTTCCCTTGCTCCCAGGACTTCTCCAGTTGAAAATAAACTCAGTTTAAAACGCAACATTGCATATCTATGGGATCTCGAGGGATGTTTTAACAAATAAGAGGGCAGCACATTATAAGCTTAATTTCTTGCTTAAGATGGTAAAAAGATGACAATTTATTGCTGAGGCCCGGTTATTTATCCAGTCGGTTTCAAATATTTTCTTTTTCACCCTAAGCGGAAAACCTTTAATGTCATCATCAGAAATATTGTAGACTACTGATAAATTCATAATTTGATATTTCCACTCCTTTAAAGCCTTGCAGGAATTCCGATCTAAATCAGCCTTAAGGGCAGAAAAGACACTATATTCAGGAGGTAGTAAGACATTTCTCTATACTTGAAGAATGTTCCAATCTGTTTGAGATTGTAGGGAGATTAACCCAACCTCATGCCTTAAAACTGAAATGGGAATTCCTTGTGGTGCGGGTAAAATCCTATTCCATAATAGCGATTCAGCCTTATCCCATAGATAATGGAGCAAACATGTTTCAGCACCCTATAAAGGCAAGGAACCGTTTTTTGATGATAGTACTTTGCAATAGGACTAGCCGAAAAGCAAACATATTTTGAGTCAAAGACCAATAATTCAGTAGCATCCACCCTTATTTTACATTTCATATTTTCCATAAGCGAGCGATTTGTGCTCCTGGCATGAACAACTACGCCCAAGTATTTAAAACTCTGGACCACTTCTAAACTTTTACGATCTAAAAACCAATTAAATTTCATCTATCTCCGTTTATTATAATTTATCATTAAAATGTTTGATGTATTCACATTTAACAGAAGGTCCTTTGGTATGAAATAGGCACTTGTTGATGCAAGGGCTCTTTGAAGGCCAATGGGTGTGAGATCAAACAAAACGACATGATCAGAGTATGCCAAATAATTAAAGTGGCAAGTTCACAAGTTTGGAGGATTATTTGACATTTTTTTGAAGATCTTGCCTCAATTGCTGATATAAAAATTACATAAAAAGGGTTCCAAAACGCAACCTTGGCGTAGGACCCATTTTGTTTTAATCCATCTCGTTGCATTTCCCTTTTGGTCCAATCTCACTTTAATCTCTGTTTCTGAATGCAGTGCTATCAGCATACTCATAATACCTTGAGGACAACCCAATTTATCACATTTTCCCCATAACATAAGCCTATTTACACAGTCGAAGGCCTGCGTAATATCCAAAAAGGCGCAACAGAGCACTGTTTTTTCATATTTCACTTGCACTTGGAGCAGATGAATAATAACACAATTTTGGGCTGTACTCATACTTGCCCTAAAACCCGATTGGAACTTTTCCAGACAACCATTTGTAGAAGCCCACTTATTCCATTCCCTGAGAATTAGGGCACCAAATATTTTGCTTGGACAGTCCAACAGAAAAATAGGATGATAATTCTTAAGAAGTAATCTATCTCCATTCTTATAGATTACAATTATCATGGCTTACTTCCACGAAACTGGAGACTCACTTAGCCTCAAAATCTTCTGAAATAACCACCATAAAATAGCTGCCCACAGATTGACATTCGTTTTTAACGTTGCATTGGCAAGCGCATCCGAGCCAGGTGCATTTGGATGCTTTACTTCTCTTTATCAATGTTTGCACCGATTGTAAGTCCACCTCAATATAGTCTGCCCAATGCACTATCATTTTAGTGTCTATCACCTCATCCCCCAGCTTTTTATACAGTTTAGAAAAACTTTCCTCCCATATTTCAGCTTGAATCAGCTGAGTTTGGAGGAAGCATTGGAGTTCAGGTGACCTAACCGACCGCCAAAATGAACTTGCGTCTTTAGACAAAATTGACCCAAGCATATCCTTGGCATTCTCAATATTTAGATTAAAGCAATAGTTCTTTAACCAATTCTTATAATTCTGTTTTAGCGCCTTAATTTCTGTTTTGCGTCCCGGAACAGCCTTGTTTACGTGTCTTCAATCTCTTGGCAAACATCGCTTCCTGTCAACAAGCTTTTATCATATCTATATCTGTGTCCACATGTCTGGCCCAAATGGATGGGCCACAAATTTAGGGGCATACACATTTTCTAATAATTTCTGCACTACCTTATCATAGATAAATGGATTTAACAGTGCATCTTTATCCAGGTCCTCACTTCTTAATACATTTTCATTCAAGCAGTGCCAACCCGGGTTTCCATGTAAGGGCATTGTTTCTTGGATGAATGTCAACTAGAGCATGTATATTTTCAAAAATATGTTCCACGACATTTAGATCCGAGGACATTACAAGAATACAATGATCACTGGAGAACATTTCAAAGATTTCCAGACCTGTACATAATCAACTTAAATGCATTGAAATGAACCCATAATCTAATGAAGATTCCAAACCCCCATTTCTCCAAGTAAAATGTGGGGGTTTATCACCCGTGATTTTGCCATATGCCAAGGTTAGACCCCCAACCCTTCATCCACTCCCTTATGAACCTACCTCTTTCCAAATAGCGGGGCGAGGCTTTTATTCTATCAGACATGCTGTAGTGCTCTAGATACACACATTCACTATTGAAATCTCCAAGAATGAGAACACTGCATAACGTTTCACCCACAGCCTCAGATATTAGGTCAGCTAGGCTATCTAGATATATGACCATATTTGTAGTTAATGGATTCAAATATACATGAAACACGTAGCATACAACTTCATTAATGGTCTTACAGTAGTTTTTCTCTATTTAGACCAAATGAATGTCCCCCTTACTAGTTTTTATTGGGGACATTTTTAAACCCAGCCCATTTTTAAGAGCTCACAGCAGTCCCCCTGCTGGTCTACCATGTGGACCCTGTTGCGCATTTATGTTGCAAATGGTAAATCCCTCCACATATAGAAAACCCATTAACCAGCTCTACTGAAAACAAGAGAATAGGGCCATAACAGGTCAAAATGCATTTTAGAAAAAGTATTTCACCTGCAGTTCCAAGAGGCAACAGTAAACAAACTTTTTCAGTCTGAATTTTTAGCCCACCGTGAACACCTATGCTATAGGGACAAAATAGAAGACCACTTATAACTTGGGCATACGTCCAATTGATTTTGGTCAACCACATCCGGTACTGAATCTGTGCCAAAGGTTATAGTTCACATTGATGAAACATTCTGGGCCGGTTTGCTGGTATTTCTGAGAACAGAATCATCAAATGTTGATGATTTAAGGGATAATCAGACACCTCTACTAAAATCTGTTCAATAAATAAGGTTTGATCATCTGAGAAATTAGTGGAACCAGTCGTGTCGTCTACACCCTTTTTAGCTATTGCATGGTGTACCTAAAGGAGCACAGACAAATGACTTGAGAACTCATTAAATGGTCTTGTCAGATTATTTAAAATGGGAGGAGAATTCGAAAACCCAGAGACCTTTGATATAGAGGGGGGTTTTGCAACAAAGAATGTCTTTTTAACTCTAAAGTCATAAAAAGCTGAGCTGAGGAAATTTGGGGCTTTACCACCAAGGAACGAACATGAGATAACTTCTCAGGAACCTCAGTCAATTTATTTTCCTTTTCACCAAGGGTAATGCATTTTGGGACACATTTTTCTTTAAAGGTCAATGATTGATCATTGGCCCCATCCAAGGCTAATTAAAGCGTCACATATTTGCCTGGGCCATAATTTGAATAGACAACCTGTGTGTTCGAATTTACCGTCTTTTCACATAACACAGGCTTTAAAATTGGCTGATAAGATGGCAAATTTCTCTGAGATCTAGGCAAAAAGATTGGTGCTAAAGGTTTAAAAATTTCAGACGAACCAGGCTGTTTTACCGCCAAGAGAAGGGGAAGTGTGTCAACTGGAACTGCAATAACCTTTTCAATAGGATCATCAATTCTTTCCACCTCAGAATAAACTGACAATGCACTTATATTTAATTCATTCTGAACTTCAGGAATAGGCTTCAAATAATTCCTTACTGAACCCTGAACTCCCGTTGACACAGTGCTTTCCTAATGTTTTTTCTTACTTTTGGCTTTTCTTGGGAAAAAGCTGGTTTAACAGCTGGTTCTGAAACCCTGGTTACCCCATCTAAGATATGTCGCTCAGGATCATCAGTGGATACAAGACTGATATTTTGGTGTGGACTTACCAAACCCCCACGCCTCAAATTCCTCTGAAATTTGCGAGAACATTTATTTTTTTGTTTTGAATGATTTTACTTTTTTTTTTCTCGCAAAGCGAAATATGGAAACCGTATTTGTAGTTATTTCTTTCCTCGTTAGGCTAGGTACACTAGAACCCTCTAACGAGCGACGTGGGACATCACTCTGATATTGTAAATCCTAAACTACAATAGATGAAACCAACAATAAATGAGAAGCAGCCATGCCATTTACCATTCATACCAATACTTGTGGAACTGGCGGTAGATGCAAAGTTTGAACCTCCAAACATTTCATAGATTCAGACAGAGAAATTCGGCCCATTGAAGAGTTTACAAAAATATTGTCCTCCAGTTGCACAGAGGATTCCACTAGGGAGGACATGGGAACTTTAACCTTTTGAGAAATAACTTTTTTAAAGTCTGGTACTGTCAGACGAAGGCCAGATTTTTGTTGCAAGATCCCATAAATAAACCCTTACATGAACGCCAATTTAGATGCCATGATAGTGGATGTGGCTCTCTGTTCCCAGGATTCCTCTGCAATGCTTTGTGTGGAGTGTGCTAACTGAGCCACTGTAAAGTTCAGTGCATGCAAAGCGGATCCTGGGGTAGCGGGTGCTCGAGCAAAGAAGCACCCAATGTGGAGCGAGTAGCCGCCCTTGGGAGGAAGCTCACATGGATAAATAGATTAAGCGAGCATTTAAAATGTCCCGGTGTGGAGAGTCTGGTAAAAAGAAGTGATGGTGATTGCGACAAATTTGTGCCTGGGATTATACAAACTCCTGATGAAAAAGATATCCGGCGTGTTTGCATTCAGCATTATTATCCACTGGGCTAGCTCCCTCTCTTTCAACCACGTCCAAGGGGTCTCTATTTGTAAATTTAGCATATATGAGTACGTCATAGATGGCTGCGGGGGACTTAAACTGGAAGAAAGAGGGGTCTATCTTATTTCTGAGCATGCCACAACACTGTGAGACTGAGAAGCTGCACTCGGGTCTGCGATTTGCTGCAACGGTTTCACCGCAGACATTTCACCAAACAAGCCACCAAACTGGCAGTTTGTTTTCCCCTTTGCTTTACTTCAGAGGGAATAGATGTTCAAGGACATTTTATGTCCCGACAATCTGAAGATTGGAGCGGCATGTAGCAAGACAGGCAAATTACAAATAAAAGAGAAGAAACACTGCTCACCCAAAGCATAGAACAGTTGTAGACCTCAAAACACTGAGTCGCTCAAAACTTGTTTACTGAAGCGTGAGTGAGAACAAACAACTTGAAATACTAAAAATATAGTCAAGCCAGATATGCTCAAAATGTGTCAGGTGGGACAACAGAGTTACAGCACTCAATGCTCACTGACTCGCTCTCGCTGACTGACAACTGATGCTTCCACTTGGCAACAACATTGCACCGGCTTTGCGAGGGAAGACTGTATTTAACTCCCATGGGGTGGGGCGGGGCTGTGCTGCACGACACTCTGTTGTAGAAAAAAAGAAAAGCCTTGCAGGCAGATTTAAGTATTTCAGTGTAACTCTGTGATTACATAGCCAAAAAACAAGCGACTGCTGTGCCCCCTTGGCAACCACTTCGCATTTTACTGGTCATGTCTTTAAACCATTGCACATAGTATATTAGAATCTTCAGTTTATATTGGGGGAGTGACTTAAACAAATGAACAATGGGGGTCTCCACATTTATAATAACAACATCCAACTTACCACAAATTCAACAATCACTGTTTTCACCACACTCTTCTCTTTTTCACACCTCCCCTCACAACAATTTAGAATATCAACACACTATCCTCCAAAATCATACCAACAATACTCACTCTCAATCTAATCCATTCTTACCTCCAACAATCCTACCTACTACTCTACCAACAAATAAAAAACACCTCTACCATCCTATCATAGAGCACCAACATCAACAACAATAAACACCAAATAAAATATATTCTACACAGCTGTATTCCCTTATACAGGGCGCGTCCTCCTTTATCTCTTTACTGCCACCAGAAGGAGACAGAGCTTTACACCTTACCACGCGGCCTTCCCCAACTACTGTCAGAGGTATCTCTTTTTCTCTCTCTCCGCAACTTAAAACAATAACAATACCCGAAATACCCTCCCCTGCAGGTATTTATTATTCGTATTTTAATAAATCTTTTTTGATAGTATTACATAGTTAACATTGTCAACTTTTAATACTACCATTATAAAACACACCTTAACATGATTCAGCTTTGGCTGTGACAAAGAAATTAAAATACAAGTAAAACACATTTGCCTGCTGGGTTTGCCAATAGTGTAGGCATGCCCAACACGTCCAGTCCAATATCCATAACACTCATTCAATGATTCCAATGACAATTGCAATCCTTTTCCAAAATATATTAAAATAAATGGTACAAGCTTCCTGGTTCCCACTCATGATGATGTTCCAGAGAGTGTTGACCGTGTTGGCTGTGACACTCCCCTCCATACCAGCACGTCTTAATGCTAGGAACCGTAGGTTCAGGAAAGAGGAACATTCATTCATTAGGTGCCTAGCAGACTCCAAGAGGACCACCCCACAGAACCGATAGTGTGTTTCGTTCCTAGAAACATTTGCCCATGAGCCAGTGATTTCCAGGAATCTCGCTGCATTACATTTTAGTTTCAGATAGTCCCAGACCAGCGAGTGGGCCAGGAAATCGTGTATATACCTAGGAATTAGTAGCTGGTCTTGGATGTATCCGATATAGTAGGTCACCATGGATTTGGTGGATAAGTCAACCATCCGTGCTCCTTGCCTAGTGAAAATAGGAGTGCCTTCATGGTCTTCTTGTAGTGAGAAAAGGCATCCAAAGGTAATTCTCAGGAGCAAGTGCCAACCATCTATCGGCAGCAAGCTTCATCTGTTCAAGGGAGCTTGATGGCATAAGATGTAACCTGCTCAGAAGAATTCCCTGCAGCAGCCTATTCAGAGAGTCTTGGGGGACTTTCACAATCTTCCAGTAAGTGATCAAAAAGCTCAGATAAAGTTTCCTCAGAATCAGCAGTAAATTAAATTCAACATAAAACATTTCCACAATAGACTGGGGGTAAGGGGAGTCTCAGGAGTCTCCTGAGGATGACAGCCTCCCATTTTATGATCTCCAGGCATGTTCCCAAAGGCCCACATTTCAGAACCATGCAAGGTAGCTTGTAGGATCGTTACCTGGTAGAGCTTAACCAAGCTTCCCACTGAGTATCCCCCTCCCTTGTGCATAAAGGAACTGAAGGCATGTGCAGTCTGGGCGGATCGGATTTGTAATTGGTGAAGGTGTAACATACCCATCAATCTACAATCTAGGGTAATCCACAAATATTTTTTATCAGAGACTACCTCAATGTCCTCCTTATCCCGGTCCCACCTTAGCCTTTTTATCCTCTTGTTCTGTGGACTAAAAACTATAATCTTGGTGCTTAACCTGAGAGAATGTAAGGCTGAGTATGTATTCAGAGCACACAGGGATAGTTGGAGCCCACCTGGGATTAGGTCGAGTAGAGCAAGGTAATCAGCGTGTGCAAGTCACTATAGAGGGGTGTCACCCAATTTTGGAGAAATGGTATTCAAATGGGCTACTGCCCCTCCCAGGTCGAACAGACACAAATTAAATACCATGGGTGCAAGGATGCAACTTTGCTTTAACCCCTTCTGTGTTAGTGTCCAGCTAGACATCCCACCATGTTGATCTAAGCAAAACTTTACTCTGGTCTGCTCACAAAGATTGATAATCATGTTGAGAAGGCCTAGCGGGATATTCCAACTGCACAGCTTCCTCCCCAAACAATATCAAAGGCTGCGCCGAAGTCGATAAAGGTTGTATACACTGTTGGTTTGCGTATCTTCCAAGTCTGCTGTACAGTGGTTGTTAGTGCAAGGCCATTGATAGCCGTGTTGTGACCTTTCCTGAATCCCATTTGATTCAAAGGTATAATGTTCTCTACTTGTACCCAGGCTCTCAGCTCCTCTAATAGTACTCTGGCAAACATCGCCAGTAGCAGCGACAGCCCTTCTTGAAAACAGGAACAATGATACTGTCTCGTCACGAGAATTGAATGGTCTGTGTAGCACTGAACCAACAAAATAACTAGTGTAGAGCTTCAGCCTAGACCTCAGTGTCAGTCTTAATGAGCAAATTGCAAAGGCCATTGGGACCTGGAGCCCTCAAAGATTTACTGGCCTTTATCAACTTAACAATGTCAGTTTTACCTTTTACATAGGTCCAGGCAGACGCAGGTGTGTTAGCCATGGAGACCTCAGAGGCACTCCCACCTAATTATGAATCAATATGTGAGACCCAAGCCTGCTCCGGAACCCCATTTACAACTCTAACAAGGGACTTTTTACCATTAACTATTTTCCAAAACCCCATGATGTTATTAGTTAGGACCATATGTACCCGGTCCCACCACTGAGAACATTCTAATTGGCACTTGTGCCGCTTTGACCACTTTTGATATTTGTTTTTGATATCTTTGACATTCATGGCATGAGCAACTGGATTAAACTCAGACTTAGTCAGGCCACAAAGTTCTCTGCTAACTTCCCTTTTTCCCCCTTAATTTGCTTGTCATAAAGGGGTAATGTAGCCTCTACAGCAATTGACCAGAATCACACACACCTGACAGCCCTTTCCTTCCACACACAGATAAAAGATGGAGCAAAAGAGCACAGTACAAGCAAGGCAGACAGCATGACATAAGAGTCAGTTCCTTCCGGCAGTTCAAGAGGAGGCAAAAGACAGCGCGAGTCGAGAGGAGACCAGGGGGAGAAGTGAGCTTGCCCTTATCGACAGAGGCCTCTAAAGCTTCAAGAGGAGGAATCGTAAGGCCAGGAAATATAGCCTGCGTGTGTTGCACCAGATGTCAACAGTACCCAGGCGCCTCCTCCGCTGACAACATAGCTGGGGAGAGATATATGGCCCCATGGGACCGGCCTTGACTCTAAAGGCAAGAAAACAATGCCATTCATCACAATCGAGTGGGAGAGCTGAAAAAGAAACCAAATTGTGCTGATCAAAAGTAGCGAGAGGATAATTGAACTTTGAATACAAAGAACTGTTAAGAGAACAGGGGAAAACCAGCAGAGCAGAGGCAGGCACCACGTGGGTGTGTGCTCGTGGTGATTACCCTATTGTGGAAGTGCAGGTACCAGAAAGCCTTGCGAGAAAGGCAAGCAGAGGGATCAAAGTGGTCATACAGGGGTCATGCAAAATCCTCTGTACCGTCAGAAGTATTTGACCAACCGATGATCGTGAAGTGAAAGGGATGTGAATCCTGCTTGGTAAAGTGGATGCATGAACTGTGCATTGTAAATGTTAGCGAGCGTGAACCCGGTAGAGGGATGCTAACGAAAAGGCGTGAGGCCTGAGGTCCCTGTGAACGGTCTAATGATATGAGTGAACCTACCGAGGCACACCTACAGTGAAACGTGCAAAAGGTGGCCAGAGTGCACATGGGGCATTAAAATCGCCTGTCAAAATCACAGCCGTCTACCCTGATGACTCTTTTGTGAACCATTTCATCAATATCTTAGTTACACCCTCAAGAAGGTCATGGGAGTAATTTCCATCTTGGAGGTCGTAAGAGTCAGCGTTTTAGAGTTGACAGTAGGGAAATTGCTGATCACCACAGCAAGCACATTTTTCAAATGTATACCACTTTCATAAGGTACCGCCTTGTAAGTAATTCTAGTTCCAATACACAACGCGTCAAACTGTCTGCTTTCTTTTCTTCTGGATGCCGGAACAGTTGTTAACATATAACCACCTATCAGCACATTTCCTACCACCCATGTCTCCTGTAATGCAGACATATCCACTGAGCTTAGTAATGACCCTCCTTCCAGATTCATCATAAAAGAATGGAACCCCCTTGTGTTCCAAGGCACAATTTTGGTTCTGCGCTTGTTGGCGGGGGGCTTGCTGAATAGTTTGTATTCTGCATAGGTCTCACAGGTGCACTATAACCATAGACCTCACTATTTGCCTGCATATAAAATTGAATAATGCTTTTTTGCACAGGAAGTGGTTTTGACCCATGTGTTGTGAAATTGACCTGCATCTCAAAACCCAACTGCGCAAACTGCTCGCAATAGGCAATCATATGGCCGGTCCACCTTCTTAACGTCTCCTGAGGCTATTATGTTTCAATCAGGAATCAAATGTACCAGGTGTAACAGGTAAGAACGGTTTAGAAAAGGGACTGTTATTGGAAGTATTTGTTTCCATTAAAAGGATTGCATTTGTGAGAAGCCAAGCTTTTTGCTGGGGATATATTACCTACTTCTGTGGTATTACTCGAATTCTACTATACCAGCTCTCCGTTTCGGTAAGATGTCCTTGTTGGCCTTCATTAACATAAATCACATTGTGTGGGTTTCCATTCCGACTATAAAGGTTATATTGCTGTACCTGCCCAGCCTCACTTTCTGTCACCGCCGCTGCTACTGGTAGCATCTGTGTCACCTTAGTCTGTTTCTGAATAACATTATTGTCAGCCAGTTGGTGGGATGTTTTCCCCTCATTCACAGGAGCCTGCCGTGATTCCAATGCCATCTCTAATGGCCTGCGCCATTTGTCCAGGCTCTGGTTAGGATGTACTTTATGTATAGTCGAGTTTTTGCCTTTATTCATACTAGTTTGTGATATTATGTAGCAGTTGGTCTCAGAGCTTTTGCTTCAATTTAATAATTTAGCATTTATATAGTGCTACGAACCCTCAGGTATCTGAGGGCTGCTTATAATTTCCCATGTGTGTGGTGCTCATTTATCCACCTCGGAAGGATGAAAGGCTGAGTTTGGCTCTGGGGATTCAAACTTGCGTCAGCAGGCTCTGCACAGATGTCAAACCGAGCACTCTACTCCTCTTCTCGCTGTGCCACTTGACGGCTACAGGCTTCTATGGCTTTATGCCAGAGCCTGACCGTTCATTCTTTCTTTTTTGTTCTTCATTGCTTGGCCCATCTCCTGTTGTCTTTTATGTGTTGGCTGCTTCTTTTTTTGCTTTCTGCGATTAGTCGATGTTTTATTTTGGAACATGTTTTGTGACACCTCTGGGTTAGATTCAGTTTCTGCATTTGGACCCTCATTTATATATGAGGAGCCGGACAGCAATGACAAAGGTGTTCCATAGTCCAAGAGCAATGACATGTTGCACCCCAATTCCTCGTTATTGTGCAATACCAGAACAGCCCTCCCCTCGCTATTTACTAATATGATGTCTACTGCTCTCGCCAGTATACATTTCAGATCGCGTTGTTCTAGCATCAATGTGTTACATGAAGCAAAGATAGCGTCCATGGTCGCCATTATCGCCGTCCATTTGGGAATGTTCGCTACCTCTGTTTGGGGCATTGGAAACATCGCTAGTAAAAGAGTCCTCAGAAGAGGAGGATTGCAGTCTTTCCAGATCAGGTGTAAAGGAAAGATGTGTGATTGCAGTCCCTCTAAATTGTGTGGACTCTAAGTTTGGAACTTTGCTTGTGTTTTCCTGTAAGCTCAAGCATGTATTCAGTAACAAGCTGTTATTTTCTATGCACATAGATGGGGTTGGAGGAGTTATTTACTTATTTTATTTATTTGCGTTTTTAAAGCGAGCACACAGCCCGGGGGCATCGAGGCGCTGTTACAGGAATATGTCTTAGTTGCGTATTTATAACGCATTTAATACCCAGAGGTTTCTAAGCAGGCACCCTGGGATCGAACCTGTGTTGCTTCGTGTCGTCTTGTTTCCAAGCCGAGCATGTTGCAGCTGAGCTATCCTCCCAGGATCCTCTCAGCATTTGTCTACAACCCGACGTTGTCTCAGTTTGTTTTTTACCTGTCGTCAGGAAGAAACCTGTAATCGTGTCTGACCTCTCTTTGTTTAAGCAAGTGGTAACTCTTCTTGCACCTTTGAGAGTTCCTCAGTTTGAGGAGCGTTGGCTACCCCAGGACCATTAACCTGTAAGGTTCCTGGAATCTTCTCCAAGCAGCTCGTTAAATCATTTGGAATGTTAGATTTGGGCACCCCTGACAAATTTCCTGGAATGCTCTAGACCTCCTTTAAAGCTTTGCCGAGTGGTCGATGCTCCCCTGGTCTTGACACGCAAAGCAGGCAGTCTCGGTAGGAGGGGCTTACTTAGGTTCTTCCTGCACCCTAGTACCAGGGTCAGTGTACCAGTTACCTTATACAGCTCAGACAGCTATTTTGCGAGTCAGCTGCATTTTTATAAAGCAGCTCCTCTGCGTCATGGAGAAAGTCTGTGGCTTTTCAGATGTTTCGACAACTCCAAAAAATTCAGGTGGCACACGCCACACACCCAACACCTAACACTCCAGCACTCCCATCGCTGCGCTTGTGCTGAGCCTAGGCCTTTTTCCCAAGTGGTGGCATTTTTTCTGGTGTGAGCGTTGAGGGGTTTCTCTAAATTTTTTAGGATTGCAACGTGATCCTAGTGACCCCCGCGAAGACAGAGGCTTCCAGGCCGCATCTCTGGAGGGGCCGCACCCACCTGCAGTGACCAGTCCCAAGTGCGCAACAGGCAGTGGTGTACAGGAGCGGTTTTCACAGAATTCCTGTCTGCTATTTGAAGCATACACGGTTACTAGGAGGGTGCAGGCCGTAATTGGGACCCTGTGACGAGGAGCTCAGGTGAACGCGCAGATGTAAGTACATCTCTTGTGAGTGACAACAGCAGAGGCAAGAGTGAGCGGGGAGATGTAGTTTGTGTGTGTGTGAAGGGAGAGAGTGAAAGGCCACATGGTGGTTTTTAGTTATTTATTATTATTATTATTGAGGAAATAACGAGGAGGAAAACAGGAGTGTGGGATTCTTTCCGAATCAGGGGAGAAGGCTGCGCCATTTTTTTTATTGTGATAAGGGGATACAAAAGTAGGAGCTCCGTATATTTAGAGAGCTCGGATTCATGTGCCCAGTATATTTTGATTGGGGAAGGAGGGAGAGTAGTGGTTGATGTTTTGGCTAATTATTTTAACGTATTGAATTATTATTGTGAATTTGGTGCGCGCCGAGGGAAGACTTGTAGAAGAGTTGTGAGTTTGAAGAGTGAGAAATGCAGAAGTGTGCACCAATGGGGGAGGAGTGGACAGGGGGCGACAGGGAGGTGGGAACTGAGCACTGGTAGTGACGGTTTTAATAACAATTGTGTGTGAAGAATAACTAGAGGTTTTTTTAATATACACTTGTCATTATGGGGGTACTGACTCCGCTGGAATACATGTATAGTGCCCTGCCATTGTACAAGGATAAGATGGAGAAATACTACAAACAGTGAGTGGCGGAGGCCCCGAGGGGGATGTCCCTCCCCTGGCCCGAGCAGGGTACTAATAACAGAGAGATATTAGAGCACATGAAGATGTTTTTAGCTGCTCAACATAAAGATAAACAATTGCAGAAACGAAAAGAGATTTTAGACTTGTGGAAAATGGAAGAGGATATAGAGGACACCGGGTGTATTCCCCGGCGCAAAGATAGTGCCAAGTCAAATATAGTGAACACAACAGCGCCAGAGGAAGCATTGCAGCACGTGCATAGGGAGGGGCTTTATCAACTTACTGCCCACCCAGCCACAGGATACACCAACATATTATATGTGCCCCCGCCTGCCACCGCCCCACCCCCATATCGACCAACACCAAATGGTACTATGCAGCAGGAGAACAAATCACAGAAGGAGTTAAAGGGGGTATTAGAGGTGACACAAGTGGAGTTGGCAAGTTTAAAAGTGGAGAGTAAACTGGGGTGTGGGGTGGATGAGTGGAGGGCTGGAGAAATGTTTTCAGGCTAGGCAGTACCGCTATCAAGGATGTGCATGTTGAGAAGCATGGTAGCGTTGACCGAGGGGCAGAAAGTGCAGGCTATGGGACAGTGAGATCAGACAGACAAGCACAACAAGAGGTGCATGAGGAATGATGGGACAGGGTGGAAGAGTTTGAGGACGAAGGAGGATAGACACAAGGGGTGCCAGAAATTATGATAAGAGAATAAAGCTTGTAGGGCGAGCGATTGAGGAGCCAATTTGGGGGGGTAGCAGTGGCAAGGAAAAAGGGAAGTGATGGATGGAATCAAAGCGGGGAGTGGGCTTCTGAGACCTGCACCAAACCGTGAAGCACTTCCACGTGTGCCCGTAACACAAAAGTGTAGATGACGCGCTGGCCCCGGCAAGAATCACTTTACATTCCATAATAAGATTATAGTGACTAAACTCTAGAGCTGCAAGAGCCAAGCCCTGAGGTTCAATGAGACCAGGTTGTGATACAGAATGGTCCCCCCCTTCTCTGGAGATTAGGTTGGGAAGAGGAGGCAGATGTATGGCTGGCGCCACCAACATGCTGAGCAGGTCCAGGTACCAGATCTGGCGGGGCCACATTGGGGCGATGAAAATCATCTTGCAGTGACAGAGTTTGAGTGTGTTGATGACACGCAGTATAAGTGGAATTGGGGGAAGGCATAGAGAAACTGCCACTACCATCTGAGCGAGAAGGTGTCCCCTAGGCTCCCCACCTGAGGAAACCTGCTGGTGAACTCCTTGCAAGTGGAATTTGCTGTAGTGGTGAAGAGGTCGATCTGGGGATGACACCATTTTCTGAAGAGGAAAGACACCTGCTCTTGTGGAATCTCCCATTTGTGGCAGGACCGCAGCTCCCGGCTGAGGGCATCCGCTACAGTGTTCTTGATGTCTGCCACATGAAACAGGATGATGAAAATGCCTTGAAGAATTGCCCAGTGCCACAGGGCCTGAGCCTCTAGCAAAAGAGCAGGGGATCGGGTTCTGCTCTGCTTTCTGATGTAGAACATCGTGGTGGTGTTGTCTGTGATAATCCTCACAACCAGCTGCCTCAGAAGAGGCAGAAAAGACTTGAGAGCCAGAATACGGCCCGTAACTCCAGCGCATTGAAGTACAGAGTCTTCTCCTCCGGCAGCCAGAGGCCCCTGGAATGGGATTGCCCGGTGTGAGCCGCCCCTCTGTCCAGGAAGGCATCTGTGTTGACTGTAGCCTGGAAAGGTGGGACTTGAAACGGGAAACCCTGAGTAAGGTGTGAGTGCTCTCCCCACCATAATATGGACTGTCTGAATTCTAGGTTGACAGTAATGCTGTCTGTCCATTTCCCTGTGACTTGGCGACAACTGGCGTCCAGAAACATTTGAAGCAGCCTCATCTGCGGTCTGCAGAACAGGACCAGGGTGTGTCCCTGACAAAGTATTCATTTGTCAGTGGTGATGTCATTCCACGTGTTTGCGAAATTTGATATACGACCCCCCACTGGGGAGCAAAAGTAAAAGTCCCAGCCTGAGTGTTTGTGTCTTGCCTTCCTGGCATTGTCAATGCTGCAACCCTCCTCTGAAAGCTTGCAACCAGTCTCTGTATGCTTCCTGTGCCATGTAACGGGAGGGATGATGGTAGGAGGTAGAGGCCTATCCTCTGGAAAATCTTCTGAACTTTCCACTTGAAGATCAAAAGGAAGAGGACCAACACTGTTGCAGGGACCCTAGGGATCTTGACATCTCTGTGTCCATCTTTATCGCCTGCAGCACATTATCCACAACCTTTCCGAAGTGGTTATACCCAACAAAGGGCATATCGACCACCTTGGCCTGGACGTCAGGAATAAAGTTGGTGACTTTCAGCTAGCATTGGCGCCTGAGTGCCACACCATTATACATTTGTCAAAAACATGAATCTGTGACATCCATGGCTACTCTGAGGGTGTGGTCAGAGGCCACCTCTCCTTCGTGACAAAGGGCGAGAGTCTATGTCTTTTTTTCATCTGGCAAGAAATCTAGGAGTGAGTCCAGCTTGAACCATAACTCTCTATTATACCGGGCTAGTTTGGCCAGAGCATTGGTAGCCTTGACGGTTGATGCTGCGATGTACATGACATGCTTCCTCATTGGATCCAGCTTCTTTCCTTGGACCCATAGACTTGGAGGACGTGTTTGCAGACCATTTGCTTGCTGCAGCTGCGACCACACAATCCGATGATGGCTTTGAACTAAGACACTTGGGGGCAGAGCCTGGCACACTGTATTCTTTCTCGGGCCTCTACCCTTTTACTGGTGCAGAACTGGGGGTCTTCAATAGTGCAAGGCCTTCTTCCCACAACTCGTCAAATAAAGGGACAGACAATATCATCTTCCTGGCCGATGTGCGCCTCTGGTAAAGGAAACCCTCCTTTTCCTGGGGCACTAAATTGAACAGGGTAGATGTCCTTCCCATCATGGAGTGGAACAACCCCGCCTCATCTGGGGGAGAATCCCTGGCAGAATGATCGGCACCTATTGGGTCCCCATTCACAGGAATAAAGTTGTCAAACCCATCCGTGTCTGTGGTGCCGGTATCAGTGCATGTTGCAGTATCTGTCTGTCGTGCGTCCCCCTCTGGTGCTGCTGGGATGGGTTCTTGGCGTGGTGGCCGTCTCGGGGTAGCCGAGCGATGCATTTTCAGAGGCCTCGGAGGGCTGTATCTGGGGTTGCTCCTCGACAGGGCTGATGTTGGACACCAGCAAACTCAGCACAGTGAAAATATCCTGAGACATGTCTCCAGAGGCACGTGCAAGGGCCACAGGAGGGGGCACTAATGGAGGGCTAATGCGTCTCACTGGGCTAGTCTTCCTTGGTGACCCTATGCTTATCAGGCTGTTGCCTCTCATGTCCAGGCATTCCTGCACCGTTTCCTCCTCAGAACTTGTGTAGATTGTCATCATCAGGTTGCTTGCGACTTCGTTCCGACCCCCAACCCCCACCCTCGGTCTGATTAGAAAATCTGTTGGTGGTAACAGATCCAAGCAAAAGATACTACCAGTGCCTTTACTGGCTGAAAAGTGGTAGTTGATGAGGCAGTAATCGTGGTCAGAGCAGTCGTGGGCCTTGAAGGTAGCAATACCCTGGATTTTCCCCTGATTGTCGACGAGGTAGCCATTGATGGGGTCATCAGCGGGGTCGATGACTGACATGTGCCGTCCACAGTCATCGGGGCCTGGTCGTCAAAGTCGTGGTGGAATGCATCATTGATGGGGGCATTTTCTGCGACATCAGCGACAACTAAATTGTGGACATCGACGTTGACGAGGACCTTGACGTAGCCTCTTTACGGGAATGCTTTTTAGGTTTATCCTTCGACAAAGGCTTTTTAGGTTTATCCTTCGACGAAGGTCTCACAGACGATACACCACCCACTGGCAAGCTTACAGTGGATGGGCATCGTGATGGAGAGCGTGTGTGCCCTAAACTAGGACCTGCACCAGCAGCGTATCTAGCCGGCTCATCAGCATGATGCTTGGCCTTATGGACACCCTGCGGGCATACATCTTTGGCCGATCTCGAACTCTTACCCGAGGGAGAGCACTCCAGAGGTCAACTGGATCTGGGATCTGCATGAGCATGCCCAGAAGCCACACCAGGGGCCCTGTCTTCCTTCAGCCACGCCACCAACTGTCGGTAACGGTCTCTCTTAGTCTTGGCTGGGAAACTTCAGAATATATTGCATCAGTATTCCTCATGTTCGAGATGCAGACAATAGAGGCACCTCGTGTGCCTGTCCTCTACGTAGATGTTCCTCAAACCAAACTGGGAGCAGAGTCTGAATAGACTCCTCTTGCCTTCCTCCGACATGGTGATGCACGAAGTAGGCCTCACTGGACCTTCCCACAAAGATCCAACGGTGCATTGGTCGATCTTCACCGACAATGGTTCGCCACTACCGGCACTGACTACGAGTCAACGGACGAGAGATTTAGGACAAAAATAGGATTTTCTTTCCATCGAAAAACAACAATTACAATAAATTGCTTGAAGACCCACTCAAAGGACTTCCGGCACCAAAACGTGTGCTGCAAACTTTGAAGATGACCGTCGGGGGCGGGACTCAGAGACGGTCGTCATTGGATGGGTGCTGTATAACCCACTCTCTAGTGATTGGATAATGAGAGAAACGCAAGTTTTCAAGCTTTTAAAGAAAGACTTTTCTTTTTCTTACCGAGGATTTCCAGCCTGACAGCGGGTAATATTCATGAGCATGTGAATCCATGCCAGACCCTATGCTGAAGAACCAATGCAGTCAACCTGCCCCTGCACTACCACAGCCACTGAGATTCACCTCCATACCGTATGAACTACACCTGGCCTACACCAAGTTGCCACCAAACACCCCACAAGTGCAGGCACAAGCACTCCCTAATGCACAACCACAGGCAGCCCAGCAGAACATCTTGTAGCGAGGCCAAATACTGACATGCCCTCACCAGAATCCCTCCAGCGAGCGGGCAGGAGCCCCCACCTCTACTCCATCGGAGCGGGCAGGAGCCCCCACCGCTACTCCATCGGAGCGGGCAGGAGCCCCTACCGCTACTCCCTCGGAGCGGGCAGGAGCCCCCACCGCTACACCATCGGAGCGAGTAGGAGCCCATACCCCTCCTGGGTCCCTCCTGCCACCATTGCAGGGCCCATTTGCAGGCCCACCACCTTCTTTGCCCTACAACCCGCTCGCGCCGACATGATGAAAAACAAAATGTCGGGCGCGATGCGGGATGAAAGCGAGGCTTGGCCTCGTCTTAGTTGCTAAGCAACGCGTCCCTGATCCATACCTACAGGAACTTCCGCCGGCAGGCGGAATAGCCGGCGGCCACCTTTAAGGCCACTATAAGGCCGAGCTGCCTGTTAGCCCTCACCAGAATCCCTCCAGCGAGCGGGCAGGAGCCCCCACCTCTACTCCATCGGAGCGGGCAGGAGCCCCCACCGCTACTCCATCGGAGCGGGCAGGAGCCCCTACCGCTACTCCCTCGGAGCGGGCAGGAGCCCCCACCGCTACACCATCGGAGCGAGTAGGAGCCCATACCCCTCCTGGGTCCCTCCTGCCACCATTGCAGGGCCCATTTGCAGGCCCACCACCTTCTTTGCCCTACAACCCGCTCGCGCCGACATGATGAAAAACAAAATGTCGGGCGCGATGCGGGATGAAAGCGAGGCTTGGCCTCGTCTTAGTTGCTAAGCAACGCGTCCCTGATCCATACCTACAGGAACTTCCGCCGGCAGGCGGAATAGCCGGCGGCCACCTTTAAGGCCACTATAAGGCCGAGCTGCCTGTTAGCCCCTGTTCGCCGCTGGCAGGCGCAAGGCGCTCGCCCCCTTCGAACCCTGCCACAGAACTTGCCTCTATGCAACAGTACCTTTTGATCTAGGTCTTATAAAGTGCCGAGTGCCAGCTTTTATGCTCCTTCTGAAACTTACTTACAATATCCTGATTATGCCGGCACCTATTCAGGGTAAGAAGCTCAATACCAGTATACATCCCTAACCATTATTGCAACCGTATTGCACTGTCAATGTATGGCTGTGTGACCTGAGTATACTCACCATTTCCAAACTGTATTGTGCCTTATGGTCGCTTTCAGACCACTTTTTAACTGTGCCTTATGGTCGCTTTCAGACCACTTTTTAACTGTGCCTTATGGTCGCTTTCAGACCACTTTTTAACTGTGCCTTATGATCGCTTTCGGACCACTTTTTAACTGTGCCTTATGGTCGCTTTTAGACCACTCTCTAATTGTGTTGTGCCTTATGGTCGCTTTGACCACTCTCAAATTGTGTTGTGCCTTATGGTCGCTTTTAGACCACTCTCAAATTGTGTTGTGCCGTATGGTCGCTTTTAGACCACTCTCAAATTGTGTTGTGCCTTATGGTCGCTTTGACCACTCTCAAATTGTGCTGTGCCTTATGGTCGCTTTGACCACTCTCAAATTGTGTTGTGCCTTATGGTCGCTTTTAGACCACTCTCAAATTGTGTTGTGCCGTATGGTCGCTTTTAGACCACTCTCAAATTGTGTTGTGCCGTATGGTCGCTTTCAGACCATTTTTAAATTGTGCCTTATGCATTCAGACCAATCTTAATTGTGTTGTGCCTTATGGTCGCTTTCAGACCACTCTAAACTGTGTGTGCCTTATGCCTTTGTCAATTTCTAAGTGCCATGCCCCACTATATTGGCATTTTTAGCCACGATTAGAACTTCCCAAGCCTGAACCCTTGCTGTAGCATATCCGCCTTACAGATACTAACAGGATCTACCAACCTAGACTGATAGTACATTTGCACCCCTATCCCCTCCAAACTCACCAAATACAAGCATTACCTCATCGCTACCACAATATGCACACTACTACCTGCGTCTCACACCCACGTGGGACCATAGCCTGGACTCTCCTAACCATCACCATCATAATGGCCCTCACCAACTCTACACCCTGCAACTTGCATGAGAGAAACTTGCGACTTAGAGCTAGGCTCCCACGACTTTATGACATCAAAAATAAGAGAACCAACCCACCAGTATCCACGCGCACCCCCACTACCATCAATCCTAACCTCCCAGACCTTGCAACGATAAATCGTCCTCAACCACTTGATTACCCATACTACAAACAGAGGAGACACAACCACCCCAATCCCAGAACTGCCAAAGATAACAAGATAAATCCAACACTATCAGGAGCACTCATTAATGCTAGGTCCATTATAGCACATAACACCGAAATAGCAGATATACTGTCTTCGGACAATTTAGATATCCTTGCTGTCACTGAAACCTGGCTCCATGATGCAGCTGGCCCTGCCCTCTCGACTGCCATACCAGATAACTTCAATATCCTTAGAGTCGACCGTCCCAACACTAGAGGAGGTGGCCTAGCCATCATAACCAAAACACACCTAGCTGCCAGACTCACCCCACACCCAGCTCTCACATCATGCGAACTTCTCTCAGCTAAAATACCTATCTCATATAACAGCACACTAACTATACTTCTTGTGTACAGACCACCAGGCCCACTAGGCAATTTTGAGGAAGACTTATCTAGCCTCCTCACCGACAGCATTAAAGACTCCACTCAGCTCCTTCTACTAGGCGACTTTAACCTAGGCTTTAATGACGCTGAAGACAAACAAGCACAAGCAATCCAAACTATTCTAGCCAATCACGACATTACCCAAAATGTCCTAGCTCCTACACATATAAAAGGCCGCACGCTAGACTGGATAGCCAACCACAACTGCAACATCACCATCTCCAGTATCCTACCTCAAATATGGACCGACCATCATCTTATTTGCTTCACAGCCAACATCGAACCTCCCAAACCCAATAAGATTAAAATAGCACCCCCCATGCCAACAAGAAGTAAAAAAGAAATCACAGCTGAAAAACTACTCCCACTCCCCCTACCAACTCTCATAGCTAGTCCAAATGATTCCAACCCCAGTGAGTTAGTCGAATCATTTAACAACGCCATGACCAAAGCGCTAAACTTGATTGCCCCTACCAAACTCCACAAAAGTAAACGGGAAACTCACCTCAACTCTTGGTTTACCCCCCATCTCAAAGAAATGCGTATCCAAAAACGCAAACTCCAAGCTATCTGGAGGCATACTCCCTCTGCCGACAATAGAACCACACTTGCTAACTTTGCCAAAAAATACAAAAAGGAAATCATTCAAACGAAAAAAGACTCATTCAATCATAGAATCAGTAAAGCCAATTCCAACTCCAAAGAGCTCTTCACTATTCTTCGTGAATTGGAAAACCCTATTGCCCCCACAGACAATGTCCCCAAGGATAAATCCTGGTGCACTAGCATCCAAAATGCTCTTGCAAATAAAATCATAACCCTTCAATCTAAAATTGCTGAGAAAAAAGCCTCCTTGCACCCTCACGGTACCCACACCACCCCATTGAAGGAGTCACCCAGCACACCCCCCCAAAACAATGATAAACCCTTCAGGTTCACCAACATCTCTATACTGGAAACGGAAAAGGTCATTCTGTCCCTTAAACCGTCAAATTGCCAAGGTGACAGTTGCCCTGCGCAAATCATTAAGGATGCAGCTAGAGATCTAGCACCCTTCATCTCGAAACTTATCAATGCCTCCTTTAACACGAGCACTGTACCCACCAACCTTAAAGGATCCTGGGTTCTCCCCCTCCTCAAAAAACAGACACTTGACCCAGCTATCCCCACTAACTACAGGCCTATTACTACGGTCCCATTCCTCCTTAAAATCATTGATAGAGTAGCCTACCTCCAAATCCAAAACCACTTGGAGACGCACCAACTATTAGGTACACGGCAATCTGGCTTCAGACCACTGCACGGCACTGAAACAGCCCTCATTGACCTTAAGACACAAATTGACGAGCTGAAGGACAAAGGTAATACAGCTATGCTCCTCCTCCTTGACCTGTCAGCGGCCTTTGACCTGGTGGATCACGCAGTATTATGCAACCATCTAGCGTCTGCCGCTCACTTCTCAAGTGAAGCTATAGCATGGGTACAATCCTTCCTAGCCAACCGTTCAATGAGAGTGTTCTCCCCTGTAGCAGCAGCGGACCCAATCCAAATCACTTGTGGTGTCCCACAAGGCTCATGTGTCTCACCGACTATGTACAATATCTTCACTAAGCCTCTCTTCGACAAACTTGACAAACTAGGGGTAACCTACACGAATTATGCAGACGATACGCAGATTCTCATACCTCTATCAGGCAACTTTGTCGAAGATACAGCTCTAGTAAACAAAATCTACCTCCTCATTCAGGCATGGATGGCCTCCCACGGCCTCTGCCTAAATGACGACAAAACTGAGATACTAATACTGGGTTCCGACTCCAACCAAAAAAAACTGAGCCCCAACTATCGTAACTTTAACATAGATGGCAATACAATTAAGGTGGCTACCGAGGTAAAAACCTTGGGCTTCTACCTCGACTCCACTCTATCCCTTAAAAAACAAGTCAACACCCTGGCATCGTCTACAGCGTACACCTGCAAACTAATCAGGACCTGCAGACCTTACCTCTCTAAAACCAACTGCATCATGCTTGCCAATGCGTTAGTCATGTCCAAACTAGACTATTGCAATGCCCTCTATGCAGGGGCCAACAAATCCATCATAAATAAAATGCAAATCCTTCAAAACAACGCTCTTAGAGCTGCCCTTGACATAACCCGCAAAGCACATATCTCAAACGTTAGGAAAGACCACCACTGGCTCAAAATCAGCGACAGAGTCCTGCTCAAGACACTATCGCTTACCCATAAAGGGCTCAACAACACTGCTCCCCCCTACATCTCAGCCAGACTAACTAGAAAATCATCTAGGCACCATACCAGGGCTACTAACCACTACCTGCTCGAAACCCCTAGATTCAGACGCTCCAAAGCGGGCGGAGCAAGTTTCCCTGTCAAAGCTGCCCAGGCCTGGAACGCATTACCCACTGCACTAAGAGCCAATTTACCCTACTTCAATTTTAGATGCAAGGTAAAAAACTGGCTCTGGACAAATGACAACTAACCCCTGAGGCACCCATGATACCGTTGTCCATAATGACTTCTGTTCTCAGACCTGCACACTCCCTCAAAACTACAATATGCTAGTTTTCTTTTTCTTCTGCCACACGGCAAGTATTGATCTGTCTTACGGTACTGTTATGTTGTTTCTCGCCTATACTCTGTATGTAACCCAAGTTTAAGTAACCTTGTACCTGCTGCGCCCGGCTACCCCTGGGTTTGTGTGCGCATTATCAAATAAACAATACAATACATCCAATGCAGTGCCGAATGGAACAGTAGCGCCTTACTGAGCGGTCAGTGTCATAGGAGGAAATCCTTTCACGTTCCCAGGTACCAATACGTATCCTGATTAGGACAGCCCACAGAAAGCTCTTGCATGCCCAATCCTGTCCATGACTACCCACCCTGACGAGGCACCTTTCGTGGGCGCTGAGATAAGTAATAAGCAATGAATCTTTATGGTTGACACAGGTGCCACTAAATCATGTATCAGTGAGGGAAGCTTTCCATTAGCAGGTGAAATTCTTGACCCACAGGGATTCTCTGGGGCTGTCGCAACAGTTCCCAACACAGAAGAGATAGCTATCAAAATAGGAGGAAAAGTGGTGCATGCACCCTTACGGTATTCAGAGGCCTCCCCAATACATTTGCTGGGACAGGACTTGTTGAGAAAACTGAACCTGACCATCACTTTTACGGACTGTGGGGTGGTATGTGCCACCCCAGGCATATGTGCCTTAAGGGCCACATGGTCATCAGACAGGCCAAAGGAGGGGATGTGGTGGTTCTCGGCAACCCCGTGGACCCAGATATGTTTGTATATGGGATAACTGGATTGCTTGCTGCAGTGCCCCAGATTGGTAACGGAGTGTTGGCGGGTAACATCAGACTTCATCTTTCAACCCGAGGAGACCCCAGAGTTTGCGGCAGGAATGATACTGTCTCTAGATTTACATGGCCTAGTTGTGTCAGCAAAAAGGATTGTTGTGGTGGGGACCGACTCTGATGGATGCAAGTGGCATACTGTATTGTGTATTGACCCAACAGTGCCCCTCGAAGAAGTGACAGATGCCGAATTGTCTGTGGACGAGGTTGACAATGGAGGGCTTGTGTTGGCAATCTGTATCCCTTGTGACATTATGGAGCAATATCGGAAGATACAGTGTTTCTTGATGGCTCTTGTTGCCCGCACAACTTCACTGAGAGTGACTTAGATCAAGTTCCAGAAAGCTTATCGACAACTAAGGCCCACGATGTAGGGCTCTTGCAGGGAGTGGCACCAGTCCGAAATAACACTCAAGTCAGGGCAGTGTTGCCCCGAGCTAAACAATACCCACTGTCCAAAGAGGCAGAGGAGGGCATACGATACACCATTGTAGCACTCATGAATCAGGGGATAATAGTGCCCTCTGCCTCCCCGTGCAACAAAGCAATCTATCGGATAAAATGACAAAAGAGGGAAATTGGAGAATGATACAGGACCTCCACCATCTGAACAACATTGTCCAGGCAGAATTTCCCATAGTGCCGAACCCTGCAACAATACTGCGCAGCATCACCAATAAGACAACCCACTTCACCACGGTGGACCTCAAAAATGCCTTCTTTCTCATAGCCATGCAACCAATTCGCAGTAACTTACTGCATTTACCCATGGGGGGATGTGTTTTGAGCACACGAGATTGCCTCAAGGGTACTGTGAGTCCCCCAGAACCTTCAACAGAATATTGCATTCACACTTGGGAAACATTCAAGTGCCCAGTACCATCATTCAGTATGTTGACGATTTGTTGGTGTGTAGTGACAGTCAGAAGCAGTGATGGAAGGACTCTATCACCCCCTGCAGCTGCTAGCATACAAGGGGTATAAGGTAGACAAGGCGAAGCAGCAATATTTCCTCCAAGAAGTACTGTGTTTGGCCCAGCTATCTGTCCATGGGAAGAAAATTATACCTGATCACACCACCTCAGTGCGCAGTACTCCCCAGCCACAAACTGTGAAAAAGATGCAGAAATGTCTAGGTTTGTGTAAATAGTGCAGAGCATGGATTTTAGCTTACGTTGTATACGCCAGGCCCCTCTTGCAGGGTCTCAAGGAGGCTCAGAAAACTGACCACAAGATTGCATGCACAGAAGACATGCTTGCCAGCTTCACTGATCTAAAAAAGGTAATTTCTACTGTCCCAGTGCTAGCTATGCCTGATTATATCCAAGAATTTAATCTGTTTTACATTCCAATGGTCAACTGATGACTGTGGTGCTTACACAAAAGAGTACAATGGGCCACAAACAATTAGCCTACTTCAGTGGAGTGCTAGATTCTGTGATGCAGGGACAGTTCCCATATGAACATGCACTTGCTGCAACTACATTTGCGATTGAAAAAAGCTCCACAATTGCCATGGGGTGTCTTGTAACACTGTAAGTGGAGCATGCAGTGTTTGCCATTTTGGAACACCCCAAATCAACTCTGACTACACAGCGGGAATTTGCATATGAGATCATTCTGTCTCGCCCAAACATTCCTTAATGGCAGTGGTAAAATGCACCGCCCATACTAACGATACAGACGAGATCTCAATCAGTAACGCTGCCGCAGACGCAGTGGCCAAGCAAGCAGCGTATTTACAGGTGGCAAGTGTTTCTGAGAACCCAGTCGTAGCGCAGAGCAGAGAACAACTGCCAGACTCCTACATTTCCCTACCGATTGCACAACTGATTGAGTTGCAGGGATGGGCTGTGCAGGAGGAGAAAGATCTATGATTCAAAAGGGGATGAAAGCAGTCCCCTACAGATTTATTGTTGCAACAATAAACATCTTGCAAAGCACTTATGCCACACGGGTTGCTGCTGGAGCATTCAACCAGCTGTATTATCTTTCCGATGTGTCAAAACAACATATTGCTACAAATATACAAATGGACTGGTTTGTGCCCAATCTGCAGGAGGCAGTAAATACAATGGTTATTAACTCTACTACTTGTCAGACAAACAGCACTTGCCTCACCCTGCCCAATGACAAGCATAGAGAGGGTCTCTTATATATGGCCATTGGTAAATTACAGTATACAACCAGTGGATGGCTTGCACACGTGGGTTTGAACCCACCAACACCAGTTTTAAAAACAGAGCGTTATCAGAAAGTAACCCTTTTTGTTAGATCTGACTTCCATGGCAGAATTCATCTACTTAAAAAAATCTGAATGATTCCACCTAACAAATTTGTCACATGCCTCCCAGCTGACAAATAGGGAGTTAGTCACTACTGGGTCAATCGACTCACATCAGTGGCATGACTGTCATATGCACTGGAATATCTGCCTCCAAGTGCAAGCACGATGTCTGTACCACATCTGGAAAGGAGAGACATTCTCATGTGCCCTGAATATCCATTTGGCCCATTCACGCAGTCCATGTGGGAGTGTAGATCTCCCAGAAACACTACTTGCACTACGACACTGCACCCCGCCCCATGACTAGGTTCCTTCTTCCCTAGGTAATACTCAGTATTGGGGCTCTGGTTGCCAGTGGTGCATGTTCTCCAGCAGTCCAGGAGCATCCATGAACATGTCTGACATCTTCCTGTTCTCAGCAGGAATGTCAGAACCATTCCCCCCCGTCTCCATGGGGGACGTTTTGACAGGGCCTCATGGCTCTTCATATGGCCTGTTGCAGCAGTAGGGCAAGGAGCAGCAACACTTTGTGGGGCTTGGGAGGTTTCTCCACCAGATATCCCATCTGGAACACTGATTAGTCTCTCCTCTGAGAGGTCACAGTGCAGCAGTACTGCCTGGGGCCTGAGTCAGCCCAATGGACTGGTGATAGTCTTGTCTTAGGCAGAGCAAGCAACGCCTGTCCCTTTTGCCTGTAGTGAGTCATCTCCAGTCACGTCACCCACGGCAACCCTTAGAGGCACTAATATCCTCTTTGTAATCTCAGGAGATGGGTCCATAGCCCTCAGGCCTAGGCACCTCTCCATCCCAGAGGTCTTCAACTGGGACAGGACAACTGAATCATTGGCCTGCCTCTCAGGTGAGAAGCCAAGACACTGTGTTCCCATCCAGATTGGGGTTACCCCAACTGGATTCACCACCATTCTCCCTGACTCTGAAGCGCACACTCTTGCGTGCCTCTTGTTGTGAGACTACACTTTTGTCCTGAGTATGACAAACTCAGGGACAGAACAGACTTGAGTACCATACTCTCTGGGTAACTGCACTGGCTCTCATCAAGGAGGTCAAAGAGCAGCTTCCCCAGCCAGGGTCAGAATGGAGATGGAAATCTGTCAATATACAGTACTTCTTCTGCCACTGATGAGGAACGACAGCGCTTCTTCAGTCCAGGGAACACAACCACGAAGACCATAATTTTACAAACAGAAAAGCTCTTGAGAAGTAAACCCAGTGGAATTTGTCACCTTCATGTGCTTACACTGCCCAGCACCACTTAGCATCACAAGAGCAAAATAATGCGAAGTTGAGTTTCGTACAACCATCTTTATTTGCATTGTCAAGCGCAATATGACTAACCCGGACTCTGACCTGAGCCTGCTTAGTCCTCGCTCCAGTTTCACTTCTCTAGTTAATGCAATTGTGGACACTAGAATCTATGCACCATTAAATATGCGCATGGACATCACATTAAAAAAAAAAAACATAAGCAGAATCATGTAGTAAAAAAGTGTATCTGAATGTTGGTCCTTCGTTCTTCTACGTTCTCCTAAATTTTGAGTTCCTTCACGCCCCTGTTCGTTCCTTTCCATTGCTGAGCTCTGTCTATCAGCCTCTCAATCCAGTTGTGAGTACTCTCTGTTGGGGGGCCCTGTCCAGATCACCGGGTGGGCGCCTGTGCGTGTCGGGAGCACCCGACACGGACCATCAGTGCAGCGCTCACGCAGCAGACAAAGGAGTGGGGATCACCCCCCTCGCTCCGGTGCACTGGAGCAACCCACGTGGCTGGGGGCACCCAGAACACAGCAGCCCCGGCTCTGGGGGCACCCAGGCCGGGGTTGCACCATTCAGCCATGATCACATGGCTAGGCAACTGAGAGGGCGGCGTTGCCCAGCAGAGACACCGACCTAGTGGAGGGCCCCGTACCTGGGCCTACTTCACACGGTGCTGCACCAGCAGAGTGCACCCAAAGAACAACACCGGAGTCAGCGTCACATCGACTGACGAGCCGGAAATGGCTTGTTCTTTTTATTAACTTGGTCACATGGTTCCCCATGTGACCAAGACAACAACCCTGGGAGATACCATGTCTCCCCACAGTAACACTGGCAAGTCGGCCACTCATTGCACTCCTTTTCCTCATGGGGGGCGGGTGGCAGGAAGACACTGTTGGTAGGGTGCCTGACCCGCAAACCCAAAAAGGCGCACAAAGCACCAGCGAGACCTGCAACCCATCCTTTCCATTCTCCTTGCACTGTGGGGTTGGGGGCACGATGACACTGGTGCAGCGGTATAGGCGGCAGTATGACAGCTGCTCCATTCACTTCCCCTCCTTTTCCAGGGCTGCTGGCAAAGCTGGCACTGGTGACAACGTATCGGGGCCCTTTAGGCGAAGGACGGATTGATGAGCCTGTGGCTCCTCCCCTTGTATCCCCGCCCGATGGGTCTTGTAGGCTGGTGGGCCGCACAATTAGCATGGCCCTCTCCCTTATTGCTGTGGGGCCCCAAGGCAGTATGACTTCCCCTTGTCTGCACCCATGTACACTTGGACGCCTTACCCAACCCAGCTGGGACCCCGAGTAGCCCGCGGGCCATGGCTCTTGTAACTAGCCACCTCTGTACTTCACAGCCAGCCTGGCCACCTTCATGCCCCCCTCCATTTGACAATGGCAGCGCCTCCTCCTGTGGCGGATTGAGGCTGCGCTGCGGGAATCACTGTTCTCGTTGCCTCACTCTTGTTGATGGAATGGCTGACTACATCTCTTCTGGGTTGCTTGCTGCGGGTGTGCTGTTTGGCCACGCCCCCACCTTTGTTCTGTGGCCGCAGATGTTAAGGGGCCACGCCCCCTCTTTGTGTGCCTGGAGCAGCCCTCCACAATGTTCACCCCGCGGGCCCGTTCTTGACAGGGCACGCCCCCTTTTTGGACCGCTGTAGGCACCTATGTCCCTTTTGTTCGATTCGTTCCAGTTCAGTTTTATTTTTCCATTGCAGTGAAAATCGCTGCTCTTCAACTTCGTGGCCTGCTGGTGGGGTAGGGGCAGCTCACCTCTTCATTGCGGCTGCAGCCGCTCCATATCTTCTTGTCGGGGGGCCGCACCTCTCTTCCCCATCGCAGGCTATGACCCGTGTTCTTCTTGTTGCGGCTGAGGCCGCTGGGCATCTCCCTCCTCTCGCCAGCATTTTCCTTTTCCTCGGCGGCAGACGCCGCCTCCACATGTTGCGGCTGAGGCCGCAGGGCAGGAGGGCACACACGCAGCTCCATATATCGCGGCTGGCGCTGCTTCACCAGTTGTTGGCCGACACCGCCCGGGGACATCTCCCTGGGGCGCGGGCGGACCATTTCCTTGCCTCGGGGCAGCAGCTCATGCGGCCAACGCCGCCTTCATGGTGCGGCCAACGCCTCCGAGAATTCCTCCTCCCCATGGGAGGGAGGGTGGTGTTACGCTCACCTGGGTTCCACAGGGGCCCCAAACGAAGCTGGACTGCAACGGTCTCCACAAATGTGACTCGTAGTGTAATGATGAGCAACTGCACTTGCCCACTTAGTTTTGTCTGTCTGGCAAGTAGCAGGACTTTCCTAGAGTGGTAAAAATGGTAGGTAGCTGACCGCAGTAAAGAGGTTTAACTTCTGTTTTTTCCGTAACCACCTTGTGTTCCCCTTATTATGTCTCACCTTATTGTTAAGAAGGATGGGCTCTCCATCCTGCGTCAGAATGCAGGGGTGCGTAGAAACCAGTTAACTTCACTGATCCCGTAATCTTATGGCAGAGTTCCAGACAACAATGACTAGGAAGAAGTCTTTATGCCAATCTAAAGAAGGATGCAATGCTTTAGAGTTCAGGTTGTCTTATAGTTCACTCTTGTACCTTTTCTTGTGTTTCTTCCTCTTGCAGAATTGCCCAAGATGGATGTCGCTTCTCCGAAAGAAACGAGGTAGCGCCAAGGTAAGAGTCAGTTTTTGCACCAAGCACAAAGTCTTAGCAAACGATATTGTTCATTCATGTGATTAATCAATTGTCCTCTCTTTATTTTGCAGGTGAGGCGCTTCTCTAGAATGAGGGACGTATGATGGTGACTAGCGAGACCTCAAGCGGGTATTGTTCCCAAGTAAGTATCTTGTGGTGCAAATTTAAATGTCTTTTAACGGAGCGCAGCTCACCTGTTGTCTTTCTTATCCTTTGCAGATGCGGATGCTCCGAGCGGCGATCTCATCAGAGTGCCTCGCGGGATCGTGTGGATGAAAGGAGCATCAGTGAGTATTCCGCGGCGCTGCTGATAACAGTACAGCGCGGTAACTGGTGTTCCTTTTCTTGCAGGTGCGGCGACTCCCAGATGAATGCAATGACAAATGGTAAGGCTCCTGTTCTAATCTGCTTTTCCTTTTCTCCTTTGAAAGTTCGGATCGTGGAGAACAAGACGGGCTTAGCTGCGGCCTGGATGCTGGAGCTGCAGGCACGGTGAGTGTTACGCTGCAGGAGTGCAGAATAACGCAAAGTGTGTTCTGCTCTCCGGGCGTGGTTTAAATAGCCACCACGAAGTAGTCCCCAGGTGAAGTAGTCCCAGTACCACACCCAAGAAAATAGTCCCTGGAAGAAAGTAATCCCTTCAAAGGCCTCAAGGTGGCCTGTACATGATTTCTCCACTTGATGACCTGATCTGGCTGAAAAAGGCACTATGAGCCTGGCGCCAACGGCGCCAGGACTGAATCCATGAAGCCCCTAGGCAATCCTTTGGGGCCCCATGGGTTCCCATGGGTGCCAGTACTCTGGGCAGACTGGCCTGCTCCTGATGTCTGGGGGCAGGCATCGTGACAGGTGGGGGGCGCAGATCCACCTTCCATCCCTGGAGGACGGGGGCTCATCACCGCCCACCTCCATCAACGGCAGAAGCTGCCTCAATTCACGTTGCGGCCGAGGCCGCAAGATAGTCTTCCTACTACGGGGCACGTGGGGCCCTTTTCCTTCGTCGCCATTGTTGGGGGGCCCTCTCTGGGTCACCCGGCGGGCCCCTGTGCGTGTCGGGAGCACCCGACATGGACCATCAGTGCTGCACTCACGCAGCAGACAAAGGAGTGGGGATCACCCCACTCGCTCCAGAGCACTGGAGCAACCCATGTGGCTGGGGGCACCCAGCACACGACAGCCCCGGCTCTGGGGGCACCCAGGCCAGGGTTGGACCATTCAGCCATGATCACATGGCTAGGCAACCGAGAGGGCGGCGTTGCCCAGTAGGGGAGCCGACCTCGTGGAGGGCCCCGTCCCTAGGCCTACTCCACACGGTGCTGCACCAGGGTGCACCCAAAGAACGACACTGGAGTCAGATTCACATTGACTGACAAGCCGGAAACGGCTCGTTCTTTTTATTAACTTGGTCACATGGTACCCCATGTGACCAAGACAACAACACTGGGAGATACCATGTCTCCCCACAGAGGTGACATGCAACACTCTCCATCTTCTCTCTCCTCGTGTACAGCCTCCTTTTCCTTCCAGTTACTCTACTTCTCTCCCCAGTCCTGTGCTTCCTCCTTCTCTTTCTATGGGCATTGTAATGTGTGACCCTCACATGTGTATTACCCTTTTAAAGGGATGTGTCCCTCCCACGTGTATTGCCCTTGCCCCTGCAGGCACATGCAGCAGAAGGGCTGTAGACTCCAACTATGGAACTCCTGTTGTCTCTCTCTCATTGTGAGCCCGCAGGCTACACTGTGTGATCACATTCCTGCGGCCCTTCCCTGCAGGCCCCAAGCCATGTGACCATGGCCCTCCAGGTCCCTGCTGGTCTGAGACCCGCAGATCAGCCTGGTGCCCTGGGTCCAGCCCAGGCACTCACCATCCAGGATCTTCCAGGCATCCAGGGCTCTCTGGCACCCAGGCTGTGTCCCACAGACTCACAGGGCCCTGCCACTACCACAACCACTAAGCCCGGGTGACCTCATACAAGCATGGTGCTGGGCCCCCCAGCAAGGCCGGCCGTGTGACTGCCGCCAGCCCCACTACAGGCATAACCAGTCTGAGCTCTCCCCTTCTTATCTCTCTCCCTCCTTGTTCGCCATTTACAATCCCAAGCTCCCACTTCCTCTATGTATCTCTCTCCTGTCTAGCTCTTCTTCATTCTCCAGTGCTGGGCGCCCGTCTCTCTCTCCACATCTCACCAGCCCAGCTGCCCCTTTTCTTCCTCCTAAATTCCACAATCTGGACATCTCCTTCGCTTTATTTGGGCGTAGACATTCTGAGCCCCTCATTCTTATCTGTCTCTCCATCCTCTTTCACCATTCCCACTTTCTCTCCTTATGTCTCTCCTATCCTGCTCTTCCTCTTTCCCCAATCCAGATTGACCCTCCTCTTTCTCCACCTTTACCTATCTCCAGCCCTGGGCTCCCTTTTCTTTCTCCTGCCTCCTGCAGTCCTGAGCTTCTCTTTCTCTTTTCTCCCCTCCTTCTGTTTCCATCTCCACTCCTGAGCACCTTTCATTTAGTACTGAACCTATGCCCTTTTCTGCTTCCCCTCCCTTCCAACTAGCCAGAGCCTCCTCTCCCCTACCACCCTGCTGATATATTACGTGTACACTGTATAATATCCTGTATATAATTTACTGTACTATTGCTACTACCTGCTCACTTTATTAGCAGTATGTGTAATCATGTAACTATGTAACCTAAGCTTCGCATATCCTGTACTGCTGTGCCCTCTTATCCTCGGGTCTGGTGAACATTATAAATGAATAAAACAAACAAACAAACAATGTCTTACTTCCCAACGTTTTCCATCTCCACTCCTGTGCTCTTTTCATGCAGTACTGACCCTCTGTCCTTTTCTGCTGCCCATCCCTCTCAAATCCCACACTCCGCCCTTAGTCCTCTTTTTGCTCCCTCTCTGTGGCGCTGACCCTTTAAGGGCGCGCACGCGACGGAGTGACGTTCACTCCGTCGCATGCGGGTATAAACAAACAGGGCGTTCCCGGCAGCCTCAGAGCCACCGGGGATCCCACACGAACAGCACAGAGTCTCCATGTCTTGTGTCTGGGGAAGTGGGGGGCTCACGGTGCGGCGGTCATTGAAGACTGCCAACAGTGGTGACGAGCGTTGGAATACTGACCCGGGACAGGCAGTGATCTTTGAAAGGTGCGCAATGATCAGATGTGAGGCACACTTTCCGAAATATGCCGCGGAGAGGGGATTGACACACGTGCTCGGTGGCCATTTTGCACAATAGGCCCTGGGAGGTCACGGCTTCATAACGAAGCGACGGTGAGCCATCCAAGCCTAATTATTGGACAATCCAGTGGCGGATAGCTACTAGAAGCAGCACATGCCATTTTCATAGTGATTTCTTCGCTGTTTCACTGTTTTTCACCGAGTGTTTGGTTGTGGAACCAAGGAAGGCCTGCTGTGTTTATTCTTTGGGGCCCACCCTGCTCAATTTTTGGATCCTCTACTTTGCTTGGCTACCTGATCTGCTACATTGTAGAACTGCTCATGCCTTACTGCACCTGAGGAACTTTGGCATCTGTGGGTTTGCCAGTGCCACATCCAGGATCATCTACTACAGAGGAATACGGATTGGTGTGGTGGTGAGTTGCAGCCCCGTTTTCTTTACATCCCTGGGGTGCCTGTGCCCTTGCCACCATGAGCCAAGGACAAGCTGCGGCCGCTGCTCAACAGACAGTCTCTCCTGCAGCAGCCCCACAGCAGCCACCCATCCTACCACCAAGACCGTTACCCAAGCCACCTGGGGTCCTACAGCCAATGCCTGATTTTGATGTCTCGGGCACTCCATCGAGCCTGGGGCCGAGGTGGAAGATGTGGATGGACAAGTTAGAGATGTACTTCAGCGCCACAATGGAAACTAGTGATGCATTCCCGGCGGCCTCAGAGCCACCGGGGAGCCCACACGAACAGCATAGAGTCTCCATATATTGTGTCTGGGGAAGTGGGGGGCTCACGGTGCGGCGGTCATTGAAGACTGCCAACACTCTCCATGGCACATTTCTCCCACCTCCAGGGAAGTGAGACCATGGAGGGACAACAGTGGAGGGCTTTGGGCAATGCCACTGCCCCCCAGTAGTCGAAGTGGGAAGGAGCGGTTGCGAGGGGTGCTCCTGTAGCTTTTTAAATTAAGTTTGACTGTTTCCATACTTTTATTTTAAAAAGAAACCGTTCCGGAATGGTTTCATTTTAAAATAAAAGTGTAGTAAGAAGTTGAAACTTGCCCTTTCAGTGCACTGGACTGAACCTTCCCTTAAACAGCAGGCGCGTGTGTTTTGGGGGTTTGTATTGTGCGTGGGAGGGGGGCGTTTGTGGGGACCAGGGGAAGGCCAGTAGGGAACATAGTTCCACTACTTCTTTCTCGTCATTCACTTCAACCACCGCTGCCATCTACTGGACACTAAACAGATCACATACGCTTCCGGGCTCAAGTAGAATCGCTAGAGAGCCTAGTGGAGGTCGCCAAAGTCTATCTTAGGGGACTGTCTGTATAAACACATTGTGAACAGTATTCTTTACTGAGGGCACTATTTATTGTTCGCACTTTCACTGGAGATTATGGAGCTCTTAAGAATACCTTTTATTCAGTACATGAAAAAAATATAGTGTATCGTTTCGTAACTTTAAAACAAAATTGTGTGTGTGGGGGGTGCATCTTCCCCAAAGCCCCATGTAAGTAATGTATCTCGCTCGGTAGATACATTGCAATAGGGAGGCTGGAATGACAACATTTTCCAGGAGTCCTTTTGGCTCTCAGTCGAGCCCTGCATACTGTATAATGCTCCGGATTATGTGAAGTGGTGTGTGGAATTTGATTCAGAGCAGGCAGCCCACCACAACCCCTGGCCTCTACCACAGAGTGTTCCCACTGACAAGGGTAGAGTTACCTGCCACACTGCCACCAAGAACACTCATTCACACGTCCAGTGTGTAATATGATTGTTAAAGGGGAACAGACGAACGTTGCACAGTGCAAAGAACACCCGGCTACTAAGTGTTGTGTAGTTGCACTTTCCCCAGGAGAGTGGAATAAGTTCTACTTAACAGACAGCATTCCACCTCTTTAGCCTCTATTTATGCAGAGGTCACCACTTAGCTTGTCAGAAATTGCAGGACAGACTCTACACCTGGAAATTGTGTGTGTTTGAATGGCCTAAAGGCTTAATGCATGGTACGTGACAATTAGATATTTATTTTTTTAAATTGCTCTACAGTTTGAAAGAAGACGTCATTAAAGGCTGAGTCAGCAGGTTGAAGGAGCCTGGCCAGAGAGATAAGTGTCGCCGTCTTGACTCAGCACAATTAGCTCACTGGGTGGGACTTGGCCGCAGCCCTATAAATCCCTGGGACTCGGGCAACTCTCCAGCAGAAGCAGCTTCCAGCAGCAGAATCTGACTCAGCAGACCACAGCAACACCCGACCCCAAAGCAAAGATGGTTCACTGGACAGCAGAAGAGAAGGCCGCCATCACCTCTGTGTGGAGTAAGGTGGACTGTGCTGCTGATGGAAAAGAAACCCTGGTCAGGTACTTAGAGACAATCCTTATCACACGCCACGCTCCACTTCATGTATTCCTCCAGGTTTTCTCCCCTCACATTCCTACTGCCTACCACCTTTTCCTGACCTAGCTCTGACTAATAACCCTTACCTTAGTTTTCTGCAACTTCCATTTTCTATCCTTTCTCGCTTTCTTCTTAACACTTTCTCTTATCCGTCCATCTCCCGGATTACTGTGATGTGGAACACATGCTGTTGCTTGCTAAACCAACCTCAGATGCAGCTCTGTCTACCCCCAGTCTGTGCAGCCATTGCCATCTATCTTTATGTAGACTTGCCCCTCAGATTATTGGCTGGTGTAGTTTCCTACTAAAGGATGCTGGGGGGTCATTGTTGATTCTGGTAGACTCTGTCACTCACACAGTGTCGGCAAATCTGCCCTTTTTCTCTCACACTCATACATTTTCATATCTCTTCAATTGTAATGAAGAGTCGCTGTTGGTTACACCAATCTTAAAAAGTGTAGTTGCAAAGCTGGGATAGTTATGGGCATTTAACAATCCTTATGTTGCTGGTTGACTACATGTCACTGGGCACACCTTCCCCTGGTCATGGGCTTTCATATGTCAATTAGTTGCACTCCGGAAGTTGTTGTCTTGGGTCACTACAAGCAAAGCCTAGGACCTGCCTTGGATACCCCAGTGACATGGACCAATCCAGAAATATCTGATCTCTGATCCATATGGTACTGAGTCTCCCATCCGCCTGAGCCAGCAGACCTCTGACCTGGAGTCTTGTCTTTGTGAAACACAGTAAGACCCCTACGCACAGGCCAGGGTGGTCCTTGCCCTGCCTGGTTACAGTCACTGTTCAATCTCATTTCTTCTTGAAAAAATATACTAAACCATTGTTAATATTTTCATCACGGGTCTCCTGTAGAGGGTTGTTTGGTGAATGTATTTTATATATCGTTGTTACCTGTTGGTGTTGTTATCATGCTGCACAGTGTTAAACTCTTCTCTGCCGAAATGTTTGTGCACAGCTGTGCCAGAGACATCTGAAGATACCTCATTAAATCTTGGTGCAGCATTGTGTGATTTGGGCACTTGAGGTGTCCTTAAACCTTCTATAATGTCCTGTATTAGGGCACCCATGTAGTCTACAGCCTGTACCAGGGTTTACTTTTCAGGCATAACAGTGATAGCAAACATCAGTGCCTTAGTCGCTGCCTACTGTGGAACCTTGGCCAAAATGTCATGAGAATGGGCGTTTGTAGTGGAGTCTCGCGTAGATCCTGAGGGTAGGATCTTGTAGCCTCAGGTGGAGTCTCAGGGACCTTGTGAGTGTATGATGTTGTAACCTTATATGCAGTCTCATGCGCAGGATGAGGGTTGGGTGTTGAAGACTCCGGTGACATCGACCGAGCACTGAGAGGGTGTGATGTTCAAGCCTCAAGTGGAGTCTCATGTACATCAAGAGATTGGGGTGTTCTAACCCCCGATGGAGTCTCACATGTACCATGTAGTTATGCTGTTGTAGTGGTACATGAAGTCCAATATTCATCTCAAGCGCGTAGCGTTGCAGTATCAGCTGGAGTCTCATGTATTGGCCTGGTGACTCTATTGGCCAAAAGGTTGTTTTCAAGATGTTGTGTTCCAGCAGATTGCTAACTGCCTACACTTATCTGTCAGTACCTTAAATGGGTGGGAGTCAGGATGACAGGCGAGGGACGGTGACTCTCGAGGAGTGGACCTCGGATGAGTTTTCTATGTGTAGAGGTATTTATAGTTAACATTTCTGATTCTCGGGCTTCAATGTTTGCGGAACACTGTTTGCTAATCATGTATTTTCCCCGTCAGAAGTAAGAGCTCAACAACAAAACCATTCAGATATGAAACATATGTTGACCCTCACTCTTGTCTCAACTCTTTTAGGGTGTTGGTTGTGTACCCATGGACCCAGAGGTACTTCAGCAGCTTTGGAGACCTCTCCACTGCAGAAGCCATCAGTTGCAATGCCAAGGTCGCCGCTCATGGCAAGAAGGTCCTGTCTGCCCTGGGAAGTGCAGTCACCCACATAGATGATATCAAGCACACCTTGGCCAAACTGAGTGAGATTCATGCTGACACGCTCCACGTGGATCCCCAGAACTTCCGGGTAAGAGCAAAAGTTTTCTGATATGTCATAATTGAGAGGGGGACTGATACCAAGGTGAGGGGGGGCAGTACCTTCAATACAACAATGGTGTGATCTCCAGGGGAGGAGAACTCTCAGGGCACTGGCACCAATAAGAAGGCAACACCCACCTGAGATTACTACAAAAGTGATGTAGAGGTGCTGGGAAATACGAGACAGAGAGGGTCAGCGAGAGAGGAAGAGAGAGCAAAAGACAGAGAGAGGGAAAGAGAGCAGTGATCGTCCGAGGACGGACACCAAGAACAGAGACAATTTTGATAGCCCTTGTGACTCGGTTGCTGAAACATGTCCTTTTTGATGATGAACCCATTAAATACTCTCTAATACAGTTTCCCATGTCCGAGGTTCATTCCCAATTCACGGCTGCGCAGCCCCCTGGTGATGGGCATCTAGCATGGAGAGCATGTGGGTGGTGGGCTACAACTGAACACAGCAGGTGGCTGCCCCTCCAACAACCCATCACATGCAATGATGCTAGCCTACATGCATGATGCTGTGACCAGGACCGGTGGGTACAGCGGACATGCTGGGGGAAGCTGCTTGCCCAGATATTTCTCCTTAGGGAAACAGTTACATTTCACCTTCTCCCATTTTAGACCAGGGGGGTGTTCTGGGGGGCCTGGGTTTGATAGGGTATTGATGACCACGGTTTTCACCACAATTTGAGTTTTTTAAGATATGCATATAAGAGAGCCAGCCAGATAACCTTTCTTTCTTTGCTTAGGGTTTTTGGGCATAGTTGCCAGTAGACAAGGAGCAAGGAAAGCTGTCTCTAGACTGGAAGAGTGTCATGTAGAATACAAGACACACAGAGTGCAGTGCACAGTAGCAGAGTGTTTAGCTTATTTGGTAAAGTTCTGGACAACACAGAGCCGGTGTCAGTCAGAGCTACTGTTGCCGTACTGGGAGGTACCGGCCTCTCTGGTAACTGGTTGTCATCAGATATGGCGGCTAGCATTGGATGTGCCGGGGGGATGCCCTGTCCGAAGGAGTTTCAGCATGAATGCCAAGAATGGGTGGCCAGACTAGCATAGTGAAGCTGAAGTATTATGCATGGTGGTAATGCCAGGGGATAGTGTGTGAGTCATAAGCGACATTTTAGAGTGGCAAGAGTTTAGCGTAAAACCCTGGACATCTCTCGAGGTAGACCCTAGCTTGGCGGCAAGCGGAAATAAGGAGATTTTCCTTCTTGATTTTATCCTCTCTTTAAATAGGAATGTCTTGTTGTGGACTTTAAAAAAAAAATCCAGGTAAAGTTGTAACATTTGTATTTGATTCAGTGTATCCCTACTTCTGGGACAATCGATTGTGTGCACATATTAACTGTTTTAGGGTAGGCTCTAAATTGGAGGGAACGCACATTCCGGGAGACCTGACATCCAATCACAATATCCCAGAGGCCTTTGTGGATGAACACTGTGTCGCCTGATCACGTCACAGAGCCTCCACATTCTGTAGGTTGTGGCATGAGTTTGACCGCACAGTGACATAATAGCAGAAGACTCGAGTGCATGCTATTCAACGAGTCTTGACAGTTTTTATCTGTGTTTTTATGGCTTCTACACATCATAGAGCCTTTGGATGACTAACTGAGCCAGTGTTCCCCCAGAATATGACTATGCCTATCCCATGCTTACATGAAAGCTAAAACTTTTGGCTTTGGCAGTGCTTGTTTATAATTTTGCTTATTATTTATCTTATTTATTATTAATTATGCTGTTCTCCTTTTGCTCCGCACTTCCCACTTCTCCCCCCTTGCTTGCACTTTTCCCCTCGCCTCCCCCATGCACTTGCGTGTTATCAATGTCACTGGGCTGTTGTTTTGCTCTCCCCTCCTTCCCTCCCTTCCCTCGTCGTGCTCTGAAACACTTGTGTATGAGCGCGATAGAAACAAAATATCAATTAAATTCAAGATGGATTCCTTGCATTGCTGTTTGCGCCAAATGATGTCACCTTGCTTGACTCACTGTACAGTTAATTTTGTTATTGCCGTCTGTATTTGACCGTGTGTGAGTATTCAGTATTTGTTGATGTATGTGCTGCCCAGGTGGTCCAACCTGGACGGGTGTCTGCCCTCCTCCCTTGATAACGGTCCTGTGGGATTTCCTACTCATGGCACCATCACGAACATCACTAACAGAGATTCATATTTTCCTCCCTCAGCTCCTGGCAAACTGCCTGGTGATCGTCTTGGCCCGCAAACTGGGAGCCGCCTGCACCCCTTCGGTCCACGCCGCCTGGGAGAAGTTCCTGGCTGTGTCCTGCGCTGCTCTCTCCAAGCACTACCACTAAACGCCCGTCTATGTGCAGGCTTCAGACACTGGCCTATGATTGGTGGCCTGTGAGTGCTGGTCTGTGGGCGCTGGTCTTTAGCTGATGTTCGGTTGGCATTATTCTGTGGGTGGTGACCTGTGCCACAGCGTGTTTTTTCATCTGGAAATGTGTGAATTTGTTGTGACATCAATAAAGTGATTCAGTGCCTTTCTAACAAGCTGTGTTCTGTTCTCCTTTGCTGGGGCCCCAGGTATTTACATTTATAGCGAGGCCAACAAGTGTTCTTACTATGGGATGCAAATTGTGCGCCTGGAGGTTCTCATAATTCGAAGTGGCCTTCGCACAAATGAGTCCACAAATGTTAGGGAAAACAACAGACTCCCTGTTGAAGCTGAAAAAGTTAACACCAATTTATTCAAAATGTATACCATTGAAAATGCACTGTAAAATATTGTTCAACGCTTGCAGAGAGTCAAGGAGTGGAGAGTTCTGAACAAACCTAGCAGCCTTTTCAACATGGCCACCTTGTTGTCTTAATGTCGGGCCAGTAACCTGTGACTGACACCCCTTTTCCACAGTCTTTTTTGTAATCCCAGTCGGATGGCCCACACCCCAATGTGTAAACCTCTTTGCTTGCTTAATGGCCATCGTTATTGCTCATGAGTAATCCCTTTCTGTTGCTTGATCCATCGCCACTGGAACCTGCAATGGTTTCTAGAATACCCCGCTGGCTGGGGAAGCCAATAGATGTTTTCCCTTTACTTGCATCCCTCAAGACAGTCCTCCAGCCCCACGGTAGGACGCCCACAGTTGTGAAGGGGGTGATCATCTAGAGAGCATCACAATATGGCCTCCTTATCCACAGCCATGACTATGTTCATGCCTGGCGCAATACGACTCCTGAAAGATTAGAGATAAAGAATCTTACCTATCTTCTACCAAGGCCCATCCTTGGCATGTATTGGCCAATGGCATAGAAGAAGGAGCTGGCTAGCTACTGTCACCAAGGAGGTGAAAGAACCAGCATCCCAGCGCACATACACAGGTGAATTTAATTACTCATTTGGCTCCTGCCTTCCTGGCAGCTGAAGAGGAAATGGAACGCTGCTCAAGGTTGAGGGGAAGGACTCTACCAAGCCTAAGAACTGGACACTACCACTACTTCTTCAGGGATACTGGGGTCTAGAGGAATTAGATATTACCACTTCTCCAGGGGAATACAGTTTGTAGAGGAACTGGCAGGCCTGGCTCCAGCAGGGGGGGCAGGCCCCCTCAAGGCCACCACTTGGCCCCCCCTTGAATAGGACCCTTGCCAGTGGTGTGAAACACCTGTAGGAGGCAGGGGTGGACTTACCTAAAGGGAACTCTGGAGATTTCCTGGTATGATATGAAATGATATTTTATTTGTATGGCGCTCGTACATAAGTGTTTCAGAGCGCGCGACTAGGCAAGGGAAGGGAACAGGGGAGAACACAACAACAACAACGATCTTACTAGGCCCAGTGACATTGAGAATACGCAAGTGCATGGGAACGGGAAAAGGGAAAAAGTGCATGGAAGGGGGAGAGTGGAAAGTGCGGCGCAGAGGAGAGCAGATAAATAATAATAATAAATACAAATAAATAGAAAATGGGGGCAATAAACAGTGGTAGTGCAGCCAGAAAGTGGCAAGTGCTGTGTTTAAGGCAGCAGACAGGGTAAGTCTGATAAATGCAGAAAAAGAAGAAAAATGGGGGGGCGGTGTAAGGGTACAGATACAGTCCCCAGTGCAAGGAGTGGCCAGGAGGCAGTGCAGGAGGGTGGCAGGGTGAGCAGGTACCTGGGCCCAGGGGACAGAGGGTGGCCGGGTGCGTAGTGCCAAGAGAGAGCAGATCAGCAGGGGATAGGGGGAGCGAAGGCAGAGGCAAAGAGGAAGGTCTTGAGGTTCTTCCGGAACCGGAGATGGTTCTCCTCAAGTTTGAGATTGGCAGGGAGGCTGTTCCAGAGGGAGGCCCCAGCCGAAGATAGAGATCTACCCCCAGCTCGTTTCTTTGAAAAACGATTGACCCGGAGGGAGTTAGATGTAGAGGAGCGAAGAGCTCGAGAGGGGAGGTATTTGCGGAGGGATAGCTGAAGGTATTTTGGACCCTGGCCCCAGAAAGCCTTGTGGACAATGCAGAGGATTTTGAATTTACTTCTTGCATCCACTGGGAGCCAATGGAGAGATTTCAGGGCTGGAGAGATACGATCCCAGGGCTTGAGGCCAAGGACAAGTCTCGCAGTCCTGTTCTGGATAAGTTGCAGAGGGCAGAGAGTAGCGGCAGTTAGATTTAGAAGAGGCTGTTACAATAGTCCAAACTAGAGAGAACCAGAGCTTGGGAGACAGTGAGCTTCTGAGGGAAGGAGAGGAAAGGCAGAGTACCTCTGAGGAGGTGCAGTAGGAAGTTTGACTTTTTAGAGACCTCAGAGATATGGGCGGAGAAGGAAAGTGTGGAGTCAAAGATGACCCCGAGGTTCTTAGCCTCACAGGTAGGGATAGGAGGAAGGCCAAGGGAGGCTGGCCAGAGGGTGAGGGAGAAGGGTGGAGATGGTGTGCCGATGAGGAGGATCTCAGTCTTGCTAGCATTCAGACAAAGATCATTGGCGGCACACCAATCTTGAATGGCAGTAAGGCAGTCAGAGATGAGAGAGGGAGAGGAGGTGGCCGAGGGCAGCCGGAAAATGAGTTGAGTGTCATCAGCGTAGCACTGGAAATTTGAGCAGAAAATGGCAGTGCAGTGGGTGAGAGTTGCCAGGTAGGCCAGGTTGCAGTAGGCCTCTGCACCATTGTCTTCTTTTATGTGGTAACCTATTTATTTCCAAATGTTCTCATAGGAAACGTGTTGGACTTGTTCAAAATTTGCAATATGGGGCCCACTTTGAAAATTATTTCCAAAGCTTCTTTTGCTTCCCAGTCCACCCCTGCTGGGAGGAGGGACAGGGGACTGCAAGGGGTATTTTGCTCTAACATGCTGCAGCAACGTCAGCGCTATTAGCCTCCTGAAGGGCTGCAATGCAGAAGGCCTGGCCAGGGTTTGTTTTCTTGGCCTGGGCAGTGATTTAATCCCCACAGCCATGAAAGCACAAATGACTGGGCGATGGAGGGTCATTCACACCTCTAACTGCGGCAGAACACTTGCCCAAGAAGGCTGCCTACAACTATCTTTGAAACAAGTGGGAAGGCGTCCTGCCACTTCCTTTGGAGCCGTTTACCTACGTGTTTTGGTAAAGGCTAAATTCTTTCGCATGTTAAGTATGGCAGTGGCTTTGTTATTTGGCTGACTGTCATAGGTATTCTAAAAAGACGAGCAAGAAAAAGCCCTTCAGAAGTGCATCATAGCATGCTTTTATTATTTTGCTAATGCTAATAGGTGCACAAACATATTTTACACACTTAGAATTTTTCAAGAAATACTGCTATTTCATAATATACATTTTAGATCAAAATACATTCATTTTGTTTTGGAAATGTATTAAAAAAGAAAGAGTGATTGTTAAACATAATTGTGGCAGACATTCAGCAAATACAACATATCTAACACATATAGTGCACAGAGTCACCATCAATCATGTTTTTTTGTGTCTTGGGTGGATCATATATGCAAGACAGCATGGTGTCTGTGAGCTCTAAAAGAGACAGGGACCTAGTCATTGGTCAACGTCAGGAATCAGATCAGGTACTGAAACGGGATTGTGGGCATGAAGCCCTCAAGGTTATGTAAACCCGTGACGTTTCGGCAATGAGCCTTCTTCTTGGGCCTCGACTTGGTCTCCCCTGTGTGTAGAAGAGAGGGAGAGAATGAAAAGAGTTTTAAGTAAAAATGGGGGGGCAAAACTTGCTGTAGAGTTCATCTCAAAAGAGGGATGAGTCTAGTGCTAGTCTGACCAGCATGCTTTAAAAACGAATTGAGGCCAAATGGGGGTACAACCGTGAAGTTGTCCTATCGCTTGCTGGCACTTGAATACTAACCTGGACGGAAGTCCGGGGTTGAAATTGGCTTCTCGATGTTGAGGATGGGGAGTTCTATTGAACTGTCCGACATCAGGGCTTAACAAGGAGAAAGTTGAAGGTAGATGGTAAATCTACTGGAAATGCTAAAAAGTGGAAAAGGAAATGGAGACAGAAAACAACAATGTGTGTTTCAGTGAGGTTGGAATACAAATACAAATTCCACTGCTAATCATATACCTCGAGAAGTGACCATGCAGTACCTGGGGCACAATTATGTGCTGCCCGCAGCGGATAGTGGGCTGGATGCTGTGGGGAAGCAGTTCTTTGTTTAAAGTGCCTGGATGATAAGTTGCAGGCTGGGGATCACGGTCAGGCATCCGATGTCAGGGTACTGGAACCAGCACTGAGCCATTCTTTAGTATTGCTGTGTTTACCCTAGGTGGAGATAGATCAGCGAAAGATTAATAATGGCGCCGAGGTGTGTTAGGAGGATACACACATGCGGCTTGGTACGCCCGTGACTCCCAACCCGTTTGTGTGGGTTGGAGCTGAGGATCAAGTCGTGGGGCCAGGAACGCAGGAACAGAGTCTGCCATTCCCGGTCTCCACGTAATCTGCCTACCAGGGGTCTCTCACCTGTAGAGGTCTTGCGCCGAGTGTATTCTTTGCTCGGGGCTACTGCATTTGTAGCGGCTCGCGTAGCTGCAGTGGGGGAACTGAGCTGTGTCTGTAAATGTGAAGCGCGCATGTGCCGGAGACATCTGTCTGAATCTCCGCACATGCTCACTTCGTGTGGTGTCCGCGAGTTGTCATGGCACCCGTGTGTGTCGGTGGAGCTTGCGTGGATATGTACTTGGGGAGACAATCGTGGGAGGCCTTCGCCTGTCTTGGATGGTGTCAGTTCGCCTTAAAAAACAGAAAGGCGTGTGAGTAACAATTCTTGTGGAGGGTAATTTGTGTCCAACTCCAACATTTACAAATATCGACAAGATAAACAGCCTTGATGTTTTTAGAGTATATCATTGGTGGCTGCCACTAGGTTTCGAAGGCATACATTTACTCAGATACAGTACAGTGTTGGTATACAGAGTGTAGTGTTGAAAAACGACACCTATTTTGTTCTGACAGAGTGACAACGCATTTGCATATACATTTTTATCATAGTAGCATCATGTGGATGTACATGAAGGAGTGTACTAATGTGAGGCCCCAAAATGCTTAAGTGGGGGCAAATCATACCTAGGGAGTATATGCACATCTAGTAACATCTGGCTAGGCAGAGAGACCCGTGAGATGCAGGTCTTTGGGTTTGAATTGGAGGTGCTAGAGTATCCGTGTGTTGCTGAGGTAAGGCAGTGGGTGAGGAGGCCCAGCTCATCCATAGGTGGTTGGTATGGCTTCGTTAAGGCCCTTCGTTATGGTTTTAAGTTTGAAGATCCACCATGATTCTTTGTGACTTGGGGCATTAGATGCATTGGTGGTATTGACAATCGTGTCAGCCACCCACCAAAGTATGTCATCTGCACTATGTTGGTATTCCATATAGTGAGAGACTAATGGTGCTGAATGAACTCGGCATCGGATCCTGGAGCGATGTTCACCAATTCTCTTGTAAACCTGCCTCTGAGTTTGGCCAACATATCTGAGCCCACAGGGGCATTCGATGATGTATATCGCATTAGTAGTTTTTCAGTTAGAAACGTGTCTGATCTTCCACTCCTTGCCTTCTGTTTGAAATGATGTTGTTTTTCTTGTGAATTTGCAGACATTGCATGTACCACATGGGTGGTGGCCCACTATTTCCCTCATGTTCCAAAGTCTAGTCCTTTGAGATTTTTTGTTGAGCCTAGCATGGGTTAGCATGTCCTTCAGATTTCTGCCTCTCTTGAGGGCCATTCTTGGGGTGGGTTCATTCGGGAGGCTCAGTTGTACCAATGGCCAAAATTTCTTAATGATGGTCTTAAGTTTGGTCGTATTTGGGCCAAAGGTGGTTACACAGGTCATTAGTTGTTCACTTTCTGTGTTGCGTGCTTTGGGGGTGAGTAAAGTCTCACGAGGAGTGTATTGTGCACACTTAGTGGTATTCCGAATTAATTTTTTGGGGTATCCTCTGCTCAGGAGTTTATGTTTCAAAATGGTGGCATGCTCTTTATACTGTTCCAAATTTGTGCAGTTCCACCTGAGCCGTAGAAATTGACCAAATGGTAGATTGTTTCTCAGGTTCCTGGGGTGATTACTTCTGTAGTACAGTAAAGTGTTCCTCTCTGTTTCTTTCCTGTATAGGGAACATATCAGTTTTTCCTCTTTGACACTGATTTCCAAATCAAGGAAGTTGATCATCTGGTTGCTTTTGCAGAGTGTGAATTTGATATCCTCTGTTCGTTGGTTCAGCCAGTGTAAGAAATTCTCAACTGGTGTATCGATGTCTTGCCATATGAAGATAATGTCATCGATGAAGCGGTACCAATGCACAATCTGAATGGATTATGTAGGCTTAGAATATGTTGTTGTTCGTATTCTGACATGTAAATTACGGCCCGGCCTGGGGGCAAAGGCTGCTCCCATCGCGGTCCCACTAATCTGTAGATAGAAGTTCTCATCAAATGAGAAAAAGTTGTTTGTGAGGGCCAGTTCTAACAATTCCACTATAAAGTTAGCTGGGACTCGGCTTTGTCTCATATGATGTATAAGATGATGGTGGATGCATTCCAAGGCTGCATCTTGGGGGATGCTCGTGTAGAGACTCGCGATGTCCATTGTAACCACAAGGTCCCTCGTTGGATTGAATGTCAGATCTTCAAAGATAGCGATCGTGGCCATGGTGTCCCTTAGGTAAGTAGGGGTTTCCTGGCTCAAGGGTTTCAGGAAATAATCTACAAATTTGCATAATGGTTCAAGAATGGACCCACAACCTGATACAATAGGTCTGCCTGGGGGGTTTTGTTGGTTTTTATGGATTTTTGGTAGGGCGTAGAACGCCGGCGTTCTTCCCTCTGAGGTGTTGAGAAAAATGTTCTCTTTTTCTGAGATCAACCCTTGTTCAAAGGCAAGTTTTGTGGCTTCTTGTATCTTGATCTTAATTTCCTTGGTAGGGTCTCTTCTAAGTTTTTTGTAATTGGTGGTGATATCCAAAAGATTATTGACCATGTCTTTGTACTGGGCAAGGCTCTGCACTACTATCCCTCCTCCCTTGTCAGCCATTTTGATGACAATTTGGTTGTTAGAGGTCAGTTGCTTCAGGGCTTTATGTTCATCCTTAGATAGGTTTGGTCTTGCTGTAGTGGTTGAGTCCTGTAGTTTGGAAATCTCCTTTCTGACACATATCTCAAAAGTAATAATATGGGGCGCAACCTCATTTTCTCTCGGGTTGAAATTGGAGGGCACTCTTAGACCTGAATCTTCATCTTGTTCCAATGGTTCCTTGTCTTGGAAGAATACTTTTCGTTTTATGGTTCTGAAGAAAGTTGAAACTTCTTGATCTAGTTGGAACCAGTTTGTTCTGGTTGAAGGGACAAATGAGAGTCCTTTAGTTAGGACCTGTATTTCTGCTTTAGATAGTATCGTCCCTGAAAAGTTAAAGATAGGTATATCTTCTATGGTCTCCATTTGTTGCGGCGCCCTCTGGGTTGTTGGCTCCATTGTGGATAGTTGAAAGGGTAGTAGAGCATGGACATGGGCATAGGTGGCGGCGGGCCCCAGTATCGGCCTCTGGGGCCCCCTCTCCCTAAAAAAGGGACCTGAGGGGGTAGTGGTTGGAGATATCCTCCTTGTTGGCGTCTGCCTGCTTGAGATGGATCATCTGATGAACCCGAGCTTGAGGTATCCGAAAATGAAACCCATTTTCTACCACTTCTCCTGGGTCCGGTTTGGTTAGCTGCTCTTTCTTTTTCTTTTCTGTCTTTGTAGTCTGCTGATAGGTAGGGATAGATGTTTTCTATTTTGAAATTCTGAATGTCCTTGGCCAGTTTCTTGTGCTTCTTTTCTAGTGTCTGAGCCATAAATTGATCAAAGGTGGTGTTAATTTCTTTCAATTTGTCACGTGCGTTTTGAAGGTCTGTGTTGTTAAGGAATTTTTCTTCTTCTGTTTCAAGATCCAATTTGATTTTAGCATGTATCCTTTTGGCCGTAGTAATGGTTAAGACCATGAGATCTCGTGAGCACTTCGTAGATATTTGGCTGAAGCCGAGCATATATTCTTGGTCTTCCAAGAATAGCGCTGTTTCATTATGCACAATAAGTCCTAGTGGGACCATGTTCACCCTTAGGTATTCCCTAAGGAAGTGTCCATGGACCTCTGTTCGAAAACATTTCTTTTTTAGCTTCAGCAGGTCGTCTCCTGATGCGGTCGAGGCGATGTTTTGTTGGGCACCGTTGAGATTAAACAAAGTGGGTCCTTGAATAATGTCTGAAGTTTCTTCTTCCGTGAAGCTTAGGATTTGTTCCATTTTAGGGATGGAGAGTCCAGGGTAGCAGGTAAGTGTGAAGCAAGCTTTGGTCAATTGAGCTCGGGAGGATTGACAAACCAATTCAGGATTACTGGTTTCTAAAACCCTAGTATAGCAGTTGCTATATCTTAGACTTTTATAACTGAAGGGTAAGCTCATGTACAAGTGGAAGGACTAAGGAGCTAATAATACTTGAAACAAGTGGGAAGGCGTCCTGCCACTTCCTTTGGAGCCGTTTACCTACGTGTTTTGGTAAAGGCTAAATTCTTTCGCATGTTAAGTATGGCAGTGGCTTTGTTATTTGGCTGACTGTCAACTTTTTAGCATTTCCAGTAGATTTACCATCTACCTTCAACTTTCTCCTTGTTAAGCCCTGATGTCGGACAGTTCAATAGAACTCCCCATCCTCAACATCGAGAAGCCAATTTAAACCCCGGACTTCCGTCCAGGTTAGTATTCAAGTGCCAGCAAGCGATAGGACAACTTCACGGTTGTACCCCCATTTGGTCTCAATTAGTTTTTAATGCATGCAGGTCAGACTAGCACTAGACTCATCCCTCTTTTGAGATGAACTCTACAGCAAGTGTTGCCCCCCATTTTTACTTAAAACTCTTTTCATTCTCTCCCTCTCTTCTACACACAGGGGAGACCAAGTCGAGGCCCAAGAAGAAGGCTCATTGCCGAAACGTCATGGGTTTACATAACCTTGAGGGCTTCATTCCCACAATCCCGTTTCATTACCTGATCTAATTCCTGATGTTGACCAACGACTAGGTCCCTGTCTCTTTTAGAGCTCACAGACACCATGCTGTCTTGCATATATGATCCACCCAAGACACAAAAAAACATGATTGATGGTGACTCTGTGCACTCTATGTGTTAGATATGTTGTATTTGCTGAATGTCTGCCACAATTATGTTTAACAATCACTCTTTCTTTTTTAATACATTTCCAAAACAAAATGAATGTATTTTGATCTAAAATGTATATTATGAAATAGCAGTATTTCTTGAAAAATTCTAAATGTGTAAAATATGTTTGTGCACCTATTAGCATTAGCAAAATAATAAAAGCATGCTATGATGCACTTTTGAAGGGCTTTTTCTTGCTCGTCTTTTTAGAATACCTATGACAGTCAGCCAAATAACAAAGCCACTGCCATACTTAACATGCGAAAGAATTTAGCCTTTACCAAAACACGTAGGTAAACGGCTCCAAAGGAAGTGGCAGGACGCCTTCCCACTTGTTTCAAAGATAGTTGTAGGCAGCCTTCTTGGGCAAGTGTTCTGTCTCACTTAGAGGTGTGAATGACCCTCCATCGCCCAGTCATTTGTGCTTTCATGGCTGTGGGGCATAAATCACTGCCCAGGCCAAGCAAACAAACCCTGGCCAGGCCTTCTGCATTGCAGCCCTTCAGGAGGCTAATAGCACTGACGTTGCTGCAGCATGTTAGAGCAAAATACCCCTTGCAGTCCCCTGTCCCTCCTCCCAGCAGGGGTGGACTGGGAAGCAAAAGAAGCTTTGGAAATAATTTTCAAAGTGTATAAAATATGTTTGTGCACCTATTAGCATTAGCAAAATAATAAAAGCATGCTATGATGCACTCTTGAAGGGCTTTTTCTTGGTCGTCTTTTTAGAATACCTATGACAGTCAGCCAAATAACAAAGCCACTGCCATACTTAACATGCGAAAGAATTTAGCCTTTACCAAAACACGTAGGTAAACGGCTCCAAAGGAAGTGGCAGGACGCCTTCCCACTTGTTTCAAGTATTATTAGCTCCTTAGTCCTTCCACTTGTACATGAGCTTACCCTTCAGTTATAAAAGTCTAAGATATAGCAACTGCTATACTAGGGTTTTAGAAACCAGTAATCCTGAATTGGTTTGTCAATCCTCCCGAGCTCAATTGACCAAAGCTTGCTTCAGACTTACCTGCTACCCTGGACTCTCCATCCCTAAAATGGAACAAATCCTAAGCTTCACGGAAGAAGAAACTTCAGACATTATTCAAGGACCCACTTTGCTTAATCTCAACGGTGCCCACCCTTCAGTTATAAAAGCCTACAACTATCTAGCAAGATCCTGTTTTGCTTTTCTTTATAACTGCACTGTTCATCTTACTTACATGTCCAGTCCAAGCTCTCAGTTATCAGATGGCTATTTTCTGAAACCTAAAATCACAAGTTGATTTCTGTAATTTAAAATAAGTTTATTTTTTGTGGGAATATAACAATTGTTCCCATCATGCTTAATGAAATGGTTAACTGTATCAAACACATGGAAATTATTTACAGTGGGACCTCACCGGTGACAAGGGTGCAGGGAGTAGGAGGGGTGGATTGTTCCCACCCCCGGATAAACATTTGCCTATCAGAAGATTAATCATGAATACCTTGAAAGGAATGTTTCGTATAATGTTGCTGGTAAAGTATAAAAGGGACACATCTTTTAAACCTAAAAACGCAGTATTTAAATATTACCCGAAAAGTGCAATCTGAGGTGGATTTAACAGTCGGTCAAGGGACAAGCTTTACCCGCTGCTCTGCCTCTCTCCCCTCAAAGACAAACAGCTGGGGCTGCACAAGGCCTCCCAGTGAGGTCTTATCGGTCTAATGGGTCTCAGAAGAAGATTATTAGCAACAGCAAGTGATTAGAGATGGGAAAAGGTAACTGGCTGTCACCATTGCTGTGGTACTTTTTCTTTAAAGTATATAAGGTTTAAATAAGCTATTTAAGTGTGTTTGTTGGGTGATTAGAATGTATGGGGTACATAACAAGCTGTGTGAAACAATGACAATGTGATGCATTTCATTTAACTTTGTATCTGTATGACATTTTTTGTATGTTCTCATTAATTTTCATGCCGGAGCTTATAGGTTTCCATTCAGGATGGGAAAATAAAGCTACTATGATAGGAGTCCTTTACCAAGTCAAGCAGAGTGGAAAAAGTGGCACTAAAAACATTTACTGCCACTTTTTATGTGCTGGCGGTTTTATTATGATTTGGTAGGTGACGTTGGAGAGAGGGGCGGACTTAACCCGTTTGCCTGCTCTTACACTACCCACTGCCAAATCTGATTGGTTTTCCAACTGCGTGTATTTTTATGCTGGTGGAAAACCAATGGATTCCTATGAAAACAGCCTGAATTTTACACCTGGTAAAAGCAGGCAGTGTCCAGAGGAATCCATCATATATGGCTCCCACAATCATTTATTGTAGCAGGAATTTACACTTTTCCATACATATAATGGAAAAGCGAAGTGCAAAGGGGATTTCGCCTGTGTTTTACTATTTACTTTTCCGTTACTTGGTGGAAACAATCACAATTACATACAGAGCCCCTTTTGCAAACACGTGCAAACATGAGTGGTCCCCTACATCCAGTTCAGGATTCAACACAAAATGACGCCCGTTTCTGCAATAATGTATACATTGGCAGGTTGATTTATCATGTGACATGGGCCTTTATTTAAAGGAACATGTATACAATTGAGTATTATTGTATGTATTCAAAATCAAACAAATTTGAACCAACTTGAGCTAGTAAGATACGTGGTCGGGTTCCTAAATTTCATGCTATGCTCAAATTCTGGCTTCGCCACATAACCAAAGTGTTTGCTCCTGGGCAAATCATTTAATGTCACTGTGCCTTACCTGCCAAAATTAGGTGCCCCTAGATGTGATTCAGTTTTCAGTAAAATTTATTGCAAAAAAGACTCACTCATGGTTTAATAGATGGGCATCGTGGAGATCAGAGTCCGCCAAGGAGACACAAACACATCTTTATAATTATAATTGCTTATTCATAGTGCGCTTAATACCCAGAGGTTTCTAAGTGTGGACCCGGGGCTCGAACCTGTGTTGCTCTGCGTCGTCTTGCTTCCAAGCTGACCATGTTACCCCTGAGCTATCCTCCCAAGACTTTCTTTCTTTGGAAAATATAAGGCTGCATTTATCAAACTAAATTGCGATACTCAACAGCAAATCAAAGCAAACACATCAAACGAGAAGTCATCATGGACAATTGCATATTATAAACAGTATGTACCAGACAATGACATATAGGCCCCTCCTCCTGGCCACTAGAGCAATGCCACGAGACCAGAAACTCCTCAAACTGCCAATCTGCCTCCTGATCCAGCACCCTTGCCCTGCCTCTCTCTTCTGCATGCTAGCACTCCCTCACACCCTCAACTCAATTAAAATGTACTGCAAAATGCAACAAAAAAATACAAATTTGTGCAGCAAAATGTAATTTTGCTAGAAATAAAATGTCATATTCCTTGCTTCAGTATTCTGAAAGGGGTTCTGTTTTTCACAACAAGATGGCGGGGACCACAGCACCTCCTCCCTGACCTGCAAGGAGTAGCCACAGTGTTCAGGGAGGCATTGTTGAGCGTACACCGTCAGAAATTGAATACTTTCTATCGGCCTTGTGCTCAGCCGTCACAGAGGAGGAGGCATCATCCAGGATTCTCTGTGCCAGGCCAAGAAGGCATGGTGAGGATAGTTGGGAGTAGCAATAATTGGGACTGGGGGTCGAGGGAGCTCATGGAAGGCGAAAGGTAGGTGAAAGGTGAAGGTAGGTGAAGGAAGGTGAAGGAAGGTGAAGGTAGGTGAAAGGTAGATGAAAGGTGAAGGAGGAGAGCATAGAATAGAAAGGGGAGAGCAGATGGGAAAGGAGGGGAAGATAGGTAAAATGATGCTGCAATGCTATATTTTCCCTGCATCTCTTTCTCTCTGTACTGTTTTTATACCTCATTTATAGCATGTGGAAAAAAAGATATATAACTTTTGTTCGTGGGGCATGATTAATTGTGATTCACCTCTCAGGCTCTTGTTCCGGGGTCTGCAGAGTAACGTTTTTATGTTTTATGCTTTGGCAATATCTTTCCATTTGGAGAAGAAGGAGTGAAAGGAAGCTGAAGTGAATAGGGAATAGAAAGTCAAAGGTAGTGTGGGACCTTATGGAGGGAACAAAGGAGTGGATTGAAGAGGGGAGAAGAACACTTTAGAAGTGGTACTGGAGAACATGTGGTTTTGGAAGGAATGTACGGATGGAGGGGGAAAGCAGATTTCCCACTTGAACAAATCGAGTGATCCTGGGTAAACCATTTTATGTCAGCAAAACCACTTTAAAACATGGAACCTTTGTTGTACTCGTGACAGCAATGAACTACTCCCACCCTAAGCTCTACCCAAAACCCAGCCTACTTAGGCCCTCTATCAGTCTTGCCATGAAGCCTTTTGCCATAAGTCTGCCACTGAGTGCAATCCTAACAAGCATCCTGATCAGAAAATCAAGTCGTTTTAGGGATGTGTGTTTCACCCCTGGTCTTAATAACCTGGGATTGAATCGAAGCTTCTGCACCTTTGAAAGCAGTCCAAAAGACTAAACCAATGAAGGGGTGCAAATGGATTGTTCCGGATCCGTGGATTTCTTTTTTGCTAGATCATGGATCGGTAAAATGTGTCTCAATGTGTTTAGGGTACTCACTTTTCTTTTTCCTTTTCTTTCCTTTTCTTTAACCTCACCTCCTGCTTCCGGGGGCACATATCTAGGATTGCTGTACTCTGCAGCCTCCTGCAATGCATATAATCCTGGCACGGTCGAGAGAGGAGCGCATGGTTGAGTGGGAAGAAGTGCTGTTGGCTGTACACGCCACTTGTCTTCACTTCTACCTACATTCTCTTTCTTGACCTGCTCCTCCTCAAACATTTTCCTCAAATCGAGTAGCATTAATCTGCTCTGCAATTTATTTCTCTTGTGTGGGTCATGTATATATGTGTGCATGTGTTGCAGCAGATGCTTTGAGTGCGTCACTTCTTGGCGCCACGGCTGATAAATTGTAGTATTTAGTTATTTAATTGCTTATGGTTTACATAGAAAACCTCTGCAATAAAATCAGCAATACATTAATACAAATAGGAATACCCAAATAAGAATTCAATCACCAACTTTAAAATCAATTCAATAAATTGCTATATCTATAAAAATGTCATTACTATTTAAAATCCTCATCTAAAACATTTCAGTATTTAAAAGAGGTTAATTAAAAGCAAATGAGAAAATGTTTCAAAACACTGCACTTGAAAAGCCGAACACACAATAACAAAATGGTACAATGTTTTGACATATATGGCACAATATCTAAGTACCTTTCTTGGGACATTTTCCCTTGCTCCCAGGACTTCTCCAGTTGAAAATAAACTCAATTTAAAACGCAACATTGCATATTTATGGGATCTCGAGGGCTGTTTTAACAAATAAGAGGGCAGCACATTATAAGCTTAATTTCTTGCTTAAAATGGTAAAAAGATGATAATTTATTGCTGAGGCCCGGTTATTTATCCAGTCGGTTTCAAATATTTTTTTTTTCACCCTAAATGGAAAACCTTTAATCTCATCATCAGAAATTTTGTAGACTAATGATAAATTCATAATTTGATATTTCTACTCCTTTAAATCATTGCCGGAATTCCGATCTAAATCAGCCTTAAGGGCAGAAAAGACACTATATTCAGGAGGTAGTAAGACATTTCTCTATACTTGAAGAATTTTCCAAACTGCTTGAGAGGGAGATTAACGCAACCTCATGCCTTAAAACTGAAATGGGAACTCATTGTGGTGCGGGTAAAATCCTCTTCCATAATAGCGATTCAGCCTTATCCCATAGATAATGGAGCAAACATGTTTCAGCACCCTATAAAAGGCAAGGAACCGTTTTTTGATGATAGTACTTTGTAATAGGAATAGCCGAAAACCAATAATTCAGTAGCACCCACCCTTATTTTACATTTCATATTATCCATAAGAGAACGATTTGAGCTCCTGGCATGAACAACTACGCCCAAGTATTTAAAACTCTGGACCACTTCTAAACTTCTACGATCTAAAAACCAATTAAATTTCATCTTTCTCAGTTTATTATAATTTATCATTAAAATGTTTGATGTATTCACATTTAACAGAAGGTCCTTTGGTATGAAATAGGCATTTGTTGATGCAAGGGCTCTTTGAAGGCCAATGGGTGTGAGATCAAACAAAACGACATGATCAGCGTATGCCAAATAATTAAATTGGCAAGTTCACAAGTTTGGAGGATTATTTGACATTTTTTTGAAGATGTTGCCTAAATTGCTGATCTAAAAATTAAATAAAAAGGGTTCCAAAATGCAACCTTGGCGTAGGACCCATTTTGTTTTAATCCACCTTGTTGCGTTTCCCTTTTGGTCCAATATCCCTTTAATCTCTGTTTCTGAATGAAGTGCTATCAGCATACTCAAAATACCTCGAGGACAACCCAATTCATCAGATTTTTCAAATAACCTAAGCCTATTTATGCAGTCAAAGGCCTTCGTAATATCCAAAAAGGTGCAATAAAGCACTCTTTTTTCATATTTCACTTGCACTTGGAGCAGATGAATAATAAAACAATTGTGGGATGTACTCATACTTGCCCTAAAGCCCGATTGCAATTTTTCCAGACAACCATTTGTAGAAGCCCACTTATTCCATTCCCTGAGAATTAGGGCACCAAGTATTTTGCTTGGACAGTCCAACAAAAAATAGGATGATAATTCTTAAGAAGTAATCTATCTCCATTCTTATAGATTACAATTATCGTAGCTTTCTTCCACGAAACTAGAAACTCACTTAGCCTCAAAATGTTCTGGAATAATCCCCATAAAATAGTTGCCCACAGATTGACATTCGGTTTTAACGTTGCATTGGCAAGCGCATCCGGGCCCGCTGCATTTGGCTGATTTACTTCTCTTTATCAATGTTTGCACTGATTGCAAGTCCACCTCAATATAGTCTGCCCAAAGCACTATCATTTCCGTGTCTATCACCACATCCCCCCGCTTTTTATACAGCTTAGAAAAACGTTCCCATATTTCAGCTTGTATCAGCTGAGTTTGGATGAAGCATTGGAGTTCAAGTGACCTAACCAACTGCCAAAATTAACGTGCGTCTTTAGACAAAATTGACCCAAGCATATCCTTGGCATCCTCAATATTTAGATTAAAGCAATAGTTCGTTAACCAATTCTTATCATTCTGTTTTACCACCTTCATTTCTACTGTGTGTCCCGGAACAGCCTTGTTTACATGTCTTAGATCTCTTGGCAAACATTGCTTCCTGTCAACAAGCTTTTTATCATAGCTATGTCTGTATCTGTATGTCTGGCCCAAACTAATGGGCCACAAATTTAGGGGCATTCACATTTTATAATAATTTCTGCACTACCTTATCATAGATAAATGGATTTAACAGTGCATCTTTATCCAGGTTCTTACTTTTTAATACATTGTCATTCAAGCAGTGCCAACCCCGGTTTCCATGTAAGGGCATTGTTTCTTGGATGAATGTCAACTAGAACACATATATTTTCAAAAACATGTTCCATGACATTTAGATCCAAGGACAGTGCAAGAAGACAATGATCACTGAAGAAAAGATTTCCAGACCTGTACATAATCAACTTAAATTCATTGAAATGAAGCCATAATCTAATGTAGATTCCAAACCCCCATTTCTCCAAGTAAAATGTGGGTGTTTATCACCCGTGATGTTGCCATTTGCCAAGGTTAGATCCCAACCCTTCATCCTCTCCCTTATGAACCTACCTCTTTTGAAATCCCGGGGCAAAGCTTTTATTCTATCAGACATGTTGTAGTGCTCTAGATACAAACATTCAATATTGAGCTCTCCAAGAAAGAGAACACTGCATAAAGTTTCACCCACAGCCTCAGATATTAGGTCAGATAGGCTAACTAAATATATGACCATATTTGTAGTTGATGGATTCAAATATACATTAAACACATAGCATACAACTTCATTAATGATCTTACAGTAGTTTTTCGCCATTTGGACCAACTGAATGCCCCCCCCTACTTGTTTTTATTGGGGACATCTTTAGACCCAGCCCATTTTTAAGGGCTCACAGCAGTCCCCGTCCCTGCTGGTTTACCATGTGGACCCTGTTGCGCATTTATGTTGCAAATGGTAAAACCATCCACATATGGAGAACCCGTTAACCAGGTCTACTGAAAACAAGAGAATAGGGCAATACCAGGTCAAAAAGCATTTTAGAAAAAGTATTTCACCTGCAGTTCCAAGAGGCAACAGTAAACAAACTTTTTCAGTCTGAATTTTTAGCCCACCGTGAACACCTATGCTATAGGGACAAAATAGAAGACCACTTATAACTTGGGCATACGTCCAAGTGATTTTGGTCAACCACATCTCGTACTGAATCTGGGCCACAGGTTATAGTTAACATTGATGAAACATCCTGGGCCAGTTTCAATGTCCTCAAATGTGTACACGATTCAGATTTACCAACGGCCTTGTTTACATTATTCCCCTTCTGCAATGGCATACCATCATAAACCAATGACATGAAAGATTCAAATTCTGACAATACCAAATCTCTGATCATATGCGAGAAGAAATATAATTTGACTAAATTCAATCTCCATGCTGACACAAACTCAACCTGTGTGAAATCTTTTGATGTTATCAGATGCGAAGCTGGTATTTCTAAGAACAGAATCATCAAATGTCGATGATTTAACGGACAATCAGACCCCTCGACTAAAATCTGTTCAATAAATAAGGTTTTATCATCTGAGAAATTAGTGGAACCAGTCGAGCCATTAACACCCTTTTTAGTTATTGCTTGGTGTACCTGAAGGAGCGCAGACAAATGACGCAAGATCTCATTAAATGGTCTTGTCAGAGTATTTAAAATGGGAGGAGAATTCGAAAACCCAGAGACCTTTAATATATAGAGGTTTTGCAACAAAGAATGTCTTTTTAACTCTAAAGTCATAAAAAGCTGAGCTGAGGAAATTTGGGGCTTTACCACCAAGGAACAAACATGAGATATCTTCTTGGGAACCTCAGTCAATTTATTTTCCTTTTCACCAAGGGTAATACATTTTGGGGCACGTTTTTCTTTAAAGGTCAATGATTGATCTTTGGCCCCATCCAAGGGTAATGAGAGCGTCACATATTTGCCTAGGCCTTGATTTGAATAGACACCCTGTGTGTTCGAATTTACCGTCTTGTCACATAACACAGGCTTTAAAATTGGCTGATAAAATGTCAAATTTCTCTGAGCTCTAGGCAAAAAGATTGGTGCTTAAGGTTTAATAATTTCAGACGAACCAGGCTGATTTACTGCCAAGAGAAGGGGAAGTGCATCGACTGGAACTGCAATAGACTTTTCAATAGGATCACCAATTCTTTCCATCTCAGAATAAACTGACAATGCACTTATATTTAATTCATCGTGAACTTCAGGAATAGGCTTCAAATAATTCCTTATTGAACCCTGAACTCCTGTTGACAGTTTTTTCCTAATGTTTTTTCTTACTTTTGGCTTTTCTTGGGAAAGAAGCTGGTTTAACAGCTGGTTCTGAAACCCCGGTTACCCCATCTAAGATATGTAGCTCAGGATCATCAGTGGATATAAGACTAACATTTTGGTGTGGACTTAACAAACCCCCACGCTTCAAATTCCTCCAAAATTTGCGAGAACATTTATTTTTTTGTTTTGAAGATTTTACTTTTTTTCTTTTTCGCAAAGCAAAATATGGAAACCGTATTTTTAGTTATTTCTTTCCTCGTTAGGCTAGGTACACTAAAACCCTCTAACGAGCAACGTGGGGCATCACTCTGAGATTGTAAATCCTAAACTACAGTAGATGAAACCAACAATAAATGAGAAGCAGCCATGCCATTTACCATTCATACCAATACTTGTGGAACTGGCGGTAGCTGCAAAGTTTGAACCTCCAAACATTTCATAGATTCAGACAGAGAAATACTGGCCATTGAAGAGTTTACATAAATACTGTCCTCCAGTTGCACTGAGGATTCCGCTAGGGATGACATGGGAACTTAAACTTTTTGAGAAATAACTTTTTCTAAGTGTGATTTTTGTTGCAACATCCCATAAATAAACCCTTCCAGGAACGCCAATTTAGATGCCATGATGGTGATTGTGGCTCTATGTTCCCAGAATTCCTATGCAATGCTTTGTGTGGAGTTTGCAAATTGAGCCAATGTAAAGTTCAGTGCATGCAAAGCAGATCCTGGGGTAGCGGGTCCTCGAGCAAAGAAGCACCCAATGTAGAGCGAGTAGCCGCCTTTGGGGGGGAAGCTCACATGGATAAATTGATTGAGTGTGCATTTAAAATGTCCCGGTGTGGAGAGTCTGGTAAAAGAAGTGATGGTAATTGCGACAAATTTGTGTCTGAGATTATACAATATCCCTCTCACTTGTGCGTAAAGGAACTGAAGGCATGTGCAGTCTGGGCGGATCGGATTTGTAATTGGTGAAGGTGTAACATACCCATCAATCTACAATCTAGGGTAATCCCCATATATATTTTAGCAGAGACTACCTCAATGTCCTCCTCATCCCGGTCCCACCTTAGCCTTTTTACCCTCTTGGACTAAAAACTATAATCTTGGTGATTAACCTGAGAGAATTTAAGGCTGAGTATATATTCAGAGCACACAGGGATTGTTGAAGCCCACCTGGGATTAGGTTGAGTAGAGCAAGTTAATCCGTGTATGCAAGTCACTATAGAGGGGTGTCACCCAATTATGGAGAAATGGTATTCAAATGGGCTACTGCCCCTCCCAGGTCAAACAAAGGCAAATTAAATACCATGGGTGCAAGGATGCAACTTTGCTTTAACCCATTCTATGTTAGTGTCCAGCTAGACATCCCACCATGTTGATCAAAGCAAAACTTTACTCTGGTCTGCTCATGTTGAGAAGGCCTAGTGGGATATTCCAGCTGCGCAGCTTCCTCGACAAACAGTATCAAAGTCGATAAAGGTTGTATACACTGTTGTTTTGCGTATCTTCCAAGTCTGCTGTACAGTGGTTGTTAGTGCAAGGCCATTGATAGCCGTGTTGTGACCTTTCCTGAATCCCATTTGATTCAGAGGTATAATATTCTCTACTTGTACCCAGGCTCTCAGCTCCTCTAATCGTACTCTGGCACACATCACCAGTAGCAGTGACAGCCCTTCTGGAAAACAGGAACAATGATACTGTCTCGTCACGAGAATCGAATGGTCTGTGTAGCACTGAACCAACAAAATAACTAGTATAGAGCTTCAGCCTAGACCTCAGTGTCAGTCTTAATGAATAAATTGCAAAGGCCATCGGGACCTGGAGCCCTCAAAGATTTACTGGCCTTTATCAACTTAACAATGTCCGTTTTACCTTTTACATAGGTCCAGGCGGACGCAGGTGTGTTAGCCATGGAGACCTCAGAGGCACTCCCACCTAACTATGGCTCAATATGTGAGACCCAAGCCTGCTCCGGAACCCCATTTACATCTCTAACAAGGGAGTTTTTACCATTAACTATTTTCCAAAACCCCATGATGTTATTAGTTAGGACGATATGTACCCGGTTGCACCACTGAGAACATTCTAATTGGCACTTGTGCTGCTTTGACCACTTTTGATATTTGTTTTTGATATCTTTGACATTCATGGCATGCGCAACTGGATTCAACTCAGACTTAGTCAGGCTACGAAGTTCTCTGCTAACTTCCCTTTTTCCCCATTAATTTGCTTGTCATAAGGGGGTAATGTAGCCTCTAGAGCAATTGACCAGAATCACACACACCTGACGACCCTTACCCTTCCACACACAGATAAAAGGTGGAGCACAAGAGCACAGTACGAGCAAGGTAGACAGCATGACATAAGAGTCTGTTCCGTCCAGCAGTTCAAGAGGAGGCAAAAGACAGCGCGAGTCGAGAGGAGACCAGGGGGAGAAGTGAGCTTGCCCTTATCGACAGAGACCTGTAAAGCTTCAAGAGAAGGAATCGTAAGGCCAGGAAATATAGCATGCATGTGTTGCACCAAATGTCAATGGTATCCAGGCGCCTCCTCCGCTGACAGCATAGCTGGGGAGAGATATATGGCCCCATGGGACCGGCCTTGACTCTAAAGGCAGGAAAACAATGCCATTCATCACAATCGAGTGGGAGAGTTGATAAAGAAACCAAATTGTGCTGATCAAAAGTAGCGAGAGGATAATTGAACTTTGAATACAAAGAACTGTTAAGAGAACGGGAAAACCAGCAGAGCAGAGGCAGGCACCACTGGGTGTGTGTTCGTGGTGATTACCCTATTGTGGAAGTGCAGGTACCAGAAAGCCTTGCGAGAAAGGCAAGCAGAGGGATCAAAGTGGTCATACAGGGGTCATGCAAAATCCTCTGTACCGTCAGAAGTATTTGACCAACCGATGATCTTGAAGTGAAAGGGACGTGAATCCTGCTTGGTAAAGTGGATGCATGAACTGTGCATTGTAAATGTTAGCCAGAGTTAACCCGGTAGAGGGATGCTAATGAAAAGGCGTGAGGCCTGAGGTCTCTGTGAACGGTCTAATGATAGGAGTGAACCTACCGAGGGACACCTAAAGTGAAAGGTGCAAATGGTGGCCAGAGTGCACATGGGGCATTAAAATCGCCTGTCAAAATCACAGCCGTCTCCCCTGATGACTCTTTTGTGAACCATTTCATCAATATCTTAGTTACACCCTCAAGAAAGTCATGGGAGTAAAGTCCATCTTGGAGATCGCAAAGAGTCATAATCAGCGTTTTAGAGTTGACAGTAGGGAAATTGCTGATCACCACAGCAAGCACATTTTTCAAATGTATACCACTTTCATAAGGTACCACCTTGTAAGTCATTCTAGTTCCAATACACAATGCGCCAAACGGTCTGCTTTCTTTTCTTCTGGATGCCGGAACAGTTGTTAACATATAACCACCTATCAGCACATTTCCTCCCACCCATGTCTCCTGTAATGCAAACATATCCACTGAGCTTAGTAAAGACCCTCCTTCCAGATTCATCATAAAAGAATGGAACCCCCTTGTGTTCCAAGGCACAAATTTGGTTCTGAGCTTTGGGGGGGGGCCTTGCTGAATAGTTTGTATTCTGCATAGGTCTCACAGGTGCACTATAGTTTAGTTTAGTTTAGTTTATTATTTGTATTGCGCTCCAGACCCGAGGGTATTCAGGCGCAAGGCATAAGGATATTCAAAGCTTGGTTACAACATGTAAAATACAATTATGTGCAAGTGCCGCTTGGTTACATGTTGGCACAATGAAGTTACGATATATACAGGCGGGTACATTGATGGCATGCATAGTTTTACACAGTGGTTGGTGCATGCGGTGTAGAGAGAGGTGCCGGGCAAAGTCAGCAAGGTATATGCCTAGATGTCTGCATCTTTGAGCCAACTAGTGATGCTTTGACGGAACTTGTGATAGGATTGATTGATTCTTAGAGGGGAAGGTAGTGAGTTCCATAGGAGTGCTGCCTTGACCTGGAAGCTGCTGCCTCCTATTTTGACATGTTTGTATCTGGGGATCCAGAGGTAGTTGGTGTTGGCGAGTCTGGTGATTCTTGTGGTAGGCTTCAAAGTGAATTTGTCGGATAGGTAGCGGGGTGCTGCATTGTTCAAGCATTTGTGCGTGAGGGAGGCAGTTTTTAGTTTTATTTTGTCCTGAGTGGAGAGCCAGTTGTTGGCTCTTCTGGTGTTAGAGATATGTTCTCTCTTGGGGATTCCTAGGGCTGCTCTTAGCACATTATTTTGTAGGAGTTGGATTTTTTTGATGGTTTATTGGCTCCTATGTATAGCGTGTTGCAGTAGTCCAGCCTGGATAAGATGAGGGCTCTGGCTAGGGTGATGCAACTGTCCTGAGACAGGAAGGCCTTGCCTGCTCTGATCAACTTGCATGTGTATGCCGTGGCCGAGGCCAAGGCATTTACCTGCTTGCTGTGGGAGAGAGTGGAGTCCAGATAGAAACCCAGTGTTTTGACCTCCTTGGCGACAGTAATAATATTATTGTCTATGTTGAATGCTGAGTATTCGGGGCTGAGTTTTTTGAGTAACCCTAGACCTCACTATTTGCCTGCATATAAGACTGAATAATGCTTTTTTGCACAGAAAGTGGTTTTGACCCATGTGTTGTGAAATTGACCTGCATCTCAAAACCCAACTGCGCAAACTGCTCGCAATAGGCAATCATATGTTGGATAATGATTGGTGAAAAGAAAGTTACTACAACCCAATTGGTGCTCCTTCACATCTTCGGCCGGTCCACCTTCTTAACGTCTCCTGAGACTATTATGTTTCACTCAGGAATCAAATGTACCAGGTGTAACAAGTTCGAACGGTTTAGCAAGGGACTGTTATCGGAAGTATCTGTTTCCATTAAAAGGATTGCATTTGTAAGAAGCCAAGCGTTTTGCTGGGGATATATTACCTACTTCTGTGGTATTACTCGAATTCTACTATACCAGCTCTCCGTTTCAGTAAAATGTCCTTGTTGGCCTTCATTAACATAAATCACATTGGGCCTCATTACGACCCAGGCGGTAAGTTACCGCCTGGGTCGTACCTTTACCACCATGGCGTAAACTACGTTTACGCCATGGTGGTTGGCAGACTTACCGCCCCATTCCGGGGTCGGCGGGGCGGTAAGTCCCCAATCCCCATTTACCCTTCCCCATTCCCATTTTTGCCCCATAGGGCATAATGGGAGTGGGGAAGGCGTTAATTACGCCACCGTAAATTAACAACATGGTCCCTTAGCGCCATGGATTTTAACACCTGCTAAAAGCAGGTGTTAAATCCGCCATGGCGCTAAGGGACCTCGGAATCAGGCGGTAAGGGTCCGCGCTGTTTACGCTGCCGTAAACGCCTTACCGCCTGAGTCCCATTGTGTGGGTTTCCATTCCGACTATAAAGGTTATATTCCTGTACCTGCTCAGCCTCACTTTCTGTCACCACTGCTGCTACTGGTAGCATCTGTGTCACCTTAGTCTGTTTTTGAATAACATTTGTCAGCCAGTTGGTGGGATGTCTTCCCCTCGTTCACATGAGCCTGCCGTGATTCCAATGCTATTTGTAGAGGCTCTAGTTAGGATGTATTTTATGTAGAGTCGAGTTTTTGCTTTTATACATATTAGTTTGTAATATTATTTAGCAGTTTTTTTCCTTTCTAATAATTTAGCATTTATATAGCACTACGAACCCTCTGGTATATGAGGGCTGCTTATTATTAGCTACGGACCTCGGAAGGATGGAAGGCTGAGTTTGGCCTTGCCGGGATTCGAACCTGCGTCAGCAGGCTCTGCACAGATGTCAAAGCGAGCGCTCTACTCGCTGTGCCACTTGACGCTACAGGCTTCTGTGGCTTTATGCCAGAGCCTGACTGTTCATTCTTTCTTTCTTGGTCTTCATTGCTTGGCCCATTTTCTGATGTCTTTTATGTGTTGGCTGCTTCTTTTTTTGCTTTCTGCGATTAGTCGCTGTTTTATTTTTGAACACGTTTTGTGACACCTCTGGGTTAAATTCAGTTTCTGCATTTGGACCCTCATGTATATATTAGGAGCTGGACAGCAATGACAATGGTGTTCCATAGTCCGACAGCAATGGCATATTGCACCCCAATTCCTCGTTATTGTGCAATACCAGAACAGCCCTCCCCTCGCTATTTACTAATATGATGTCTACTGCTCTCGCCAGTATACATTTCAGATCGCGTTGTTCTTGCATCAATGTGTTACATGAAGCAAAGATAGCGTCCATGGTCGCCATTATCGCCGTCCATTTGGGAATGTTCGCTACCTCTGTTTGGGGCATTGGAAACATCGCTAGTAAAAGAGTCCTCAGAAGAGGAGGATTGCAGTCTTTCCAGATCAGGTGTAAAGGAAAGATGTGTGATTGCAGTCCCTCTAAATTGTGTGGACTCTAAGTTTGGAACTTTGCTTGTGTTTTCCTGTAAGCTCAAGCATGTATTCAGTAACAAGCTGTTATTTTCTATGCACATAGATGGGGTTGGAGGAGTTATTTACTTATTTTATTTATTTATTTGGGTTTTTAACGCGAGCACACAGCCCGGGGGCATGAAGGCGCTGTTACAGGAATATGTCTTAGTTGCGCATTTATAATGCATTTAATACCCAGAGGTTTCTAAGCAGGCACCCAGGGATCGAACCTGTGTTGCTTCGTGTCGTCTTGTTTCCAAGCCGAGCATGTTGCAGCTGAGCTATCCTCCCAGGATCCTCTCAGCATTTGTCTACAACCCGACGTTGTCTCAGTTTGTTTTTTACCTGTCGTCAGGAAGAAACCTGTAATCGTGTCTGACCTCTCTTTGTTTAAGCAAGTGGTAACTCTTCTTGGACCCTTTGAGAGTACCTCAGTTTGGGGAGCGTTGGCTACCCTAGGACCATTAACCTGTAAGGTTCCTGGAATCATCTCCAAGCAGTTCGTTATATCATTTGGAATGTTAGATTTGGGCACCCCTGACAAATTTGCTGGAATGCTCTAGACCTCCTTTAAAGCTTTGCCGAGTGGTCGATGCTCCCCTGGTCTTGACACGCAAAGCAGGCAGTCTCGGTAGGAGGGGCTTACTTAGGTTCTTCCTGCACCCTAGTACCAGGGTCAGTGTACCAGTTACCTTATACAGCTCAGACAGCTATTTTGCGAGTCAGCTGCATTTTTATAAAGCAGCTCCTCTGCGTCGTGAAGAAAGTCTGTGGCTTTTCAGATGTTTCGACAACTCCAAAAAATTCAGGTACCACACGCCACACACCCAACTCCTAACACTCCAGCACTCCCATCGCTGCGCTTGTGCTGAGCCTAGGCCTTTTTCCCAAGTGGTGGCATTTTTTCTGGTGTGAGCGTTGAGGGGTTTCTCTAAATTTTTTAGGATTAGGACGTGATCCTAGTGACCCCCGCGAAGACAGAGGCTTCCAGGCCGCATCTCTGGAGGGGCCGCGCTCACCTGCAGTGACCAGTCCCAAGTGCGCAACAGGCAGTGGTGTACAGGAGCGGTTTTCACAGAATTCCTGTCTGCTCTTTGAAGCGGGCACGGCTACTAGGAGGGTGCAGGCCATTATTGGGACAGTGTGACGAGGAGCTCAGGTGAACGCGCAGATGTAAGTACACCTCTTGTGAGTAACAACAGCAGAGGCAAGAATGAGCAGGGAGATGTAGTTTGTGTGTGTGTGAAGGGAGAGAGTGAAAGGCCACATGGTGGTTTTTAGTTATTTATTATTATTATTATTGAGGAAATAACGAGGAGGAAAACAGGAGTGTGGGATTCTTTCCGAATCAGGGGAGAAGGCTGTGCCATTTTTTTTATTGTGATAAGGGGATACAAAAGTAGGAGCTCCGTATATTTAGAGAGCTCGGATTCATGTGCCAAGTCTATTTCGAGTGGGTAAGTAGGGAGAGCAGTGGTTGATGTTTTGGTTAATTATTTTAACGTATTGAATTATTATTGTGAATTTGGTGCAGGCTGTTAAGATGGATTTCTGAACTCTGTCCTGGAGGGGCAGAGGTTGAGAAGGCCAGCCTAGTTTCTTGGAACAGGGTAACCTCTGGACAAGCAGGGTAACCTCTGGACAAGCCAGACCAATCAGGGTAGCGATTGCGGCGGTCAAGACTAAGTCTCAAGAGGGGTGAGGGTGACTGAAAGCCCGCAATGAGCACACAAAGCAAGGACACTTACAAATTACTCCAAGCAGGTGTTATATTAAAAATATATACACATTTATTACAAGGCCTTTATAACATTGACCGTAGCGAGAAATCACAATAAAACTCAAGTAAACCAACACATACCAAACCAATACAATATATATACAAATACAAACCAGTCTAACGAGTTAGACGCACAAAATGTGTAGACCACCTAGATGGGGAGGAAAACAGGCAGTGCAGATAATAATTAGACCCAGTCTGCCTTCAGAGGCACCTAACTAAAAGGAAGTCCAAGACCTACGAAGAGTAGAGCCTTGTGTTCAAAATTACCTGCACACGCTGGTGCCAACAGGCAAAAAGGGGAGTCTCTTCGAGGGAATCAGGCAGTTTAGTTCGGTGAACAAATGAAGATGAACAGAGCTCCGCGACTCAAGGGCAGCCTCCACTGTGGGCAGAAGCAGAGCGCGAGTACGGAAAGGCGTGCTGTTAGACACAGCGGGGAAAAGCTATGAGCTCCTGCAGGAGGGCGACCAGTTCCTAGCGATGCTACTCACCGGTCCTCGATGCAAGCAGACACAGTGCTGGCAGGTTCAGATACGAGCAGGGGACGTCTTGGCGTCATGTAGATTCCGCAGCTGCAGAAGTTGAGTTGAGGATGTCCCAAACGCAGTGACCCCGCACAGTTTGTTACCACAGCAGGGCAACGTGTGTATTTCAGCCAAATGTACACTACTCACTTCAGACCTGGGAATGCCAAGTGTACGAATCGTGTGAGAGTGACAAGGATTCGTAATACAACACAACCTGATGGCGGTTACAGAGCAAGACTCCTGGGTAGGCTGATTAGTCTGCTGGATAGCCCAGAGACACTTCTGAAGGCTTACGTGCAGGAGATGGTGAAGATGCCGAGAATAGTTGTTCCCACTATTCCAAGGGTCGAAGTACCAGTACAGGCCTTCTCGTTCGATCCGAGGTAGAAAGGGTTTCACAAAGCGACAGCAGTGCAGAGGAGCAGTCCTTCAGCGGGTCACCAGCGATTCCTCAGTTCAGCCTCATGGTTGCAGGATACTTGGCTCCTGTATTCCTTTGTTCGTGAGAATTCAGGAGATCAACATTGTAGTGGTGTTTCCAGCCCCCTCTTATCCACGGTTCCCTTTGCGCCAAAATGGAGGGCACCCAATGGGAGATCTGCTCACAAAACACTCTCACCATACGTGGACCTATCACGGACCACGGTGGTCCCAGGCATTCACGACACACTAGACTCTCTGGCACCCAGGATGTGTATTGGGACCAGACATCCCAGCCCACATCCTGGAGGCACACTCAAGGCCTGTAGAAGCCCACGAAAGCATCTGTGTTTCGCGGGAAAGTACATGCCCAAATAAGGAAGGCCCCGGGTCGGCTCGACCTGGGGAAGGTGAAGGGGGCAAGACGGTCAGCGGGCAGGACAATGAGCCTCGTGGTCTGGCCATTTTGGGAGCCAGGCCACCATTTTGGGCTAAGCGCGAGAAACATGCTTAAACGCCAAAAGGAGCTCAAAAACACAAAGAAACGATTGCTGCCACCAGTCCCGTCTGTGATTCACTTGCACCGTTCATTTACAATCCAAAGAGAGTATCTAGGGCCTGTAGAAGACTAGAGACCCAAGAGAGCGCTAATTTAGCTTACAGTGCCCTCTTGTGCCATGTTGCACGAAAGCTGCAACATGATAAAAGAACTACGGAAAACAACGTTTCCCGGTACTGACTGTCTTAAGGGCATGTCAGTTTCCCTGTAAGAATGGAGCGAAAGACCAGAGGAGTGCGGCAGAAGGCTGCACTTCCCTGGCAAAGTCTAGATCCTGGTGAAAACAACAGCAAAAAGTTTAAGGGTTGCCACATGGAAGTAAAATTACCCACAATTAAGAAATCTTTCCTAACACAGGCCGTATTGAATTATTATTGTGAATTTGGTGCAGGCCGAGGGAAGACTTGTGGAAGAGTTGTGAGTGTGAAGAGTGAGAAATGCAGAAGTGTGCACCAATGGGGGAGGAGTGGACAGGGGGCGACAGGGAGGTGGGAACTGAGCACTGGTAGTGACGGTTTTAATAACAATTGTGTGTGACGAATAACTAGAGGTTTTTTGAATATACAATTGTCAATATGGGGGTACTGACTCTGCTGGAGTACATGTATAGTGCCCTGCCATTGTACAACGATAAGATGGAGAAGTACTGCAAACAGTGAGTGGCGGAGGCCCCTCGGGGGATGTCCCTCCCCTGGCCAAAATAGGTTACTAATAACAGAGAGATATTAGAGCACATGAACACGTTTTTAGCTGCTCAGCATAAAGATAAACAATTGCAGAAACGAAAAGATATTTTAGACTTGTGGAAAATGGAAGAGGATATAGAGGACACCGACACCGGGTGGATGCCCCGGCGCAAAGATAGTGCCAAGTCAAATATAGTGAACACCACAGCGCCAGAGGAAGCATCGCAACACGTGCATAGGGAGGAGCTTTATCAGCTTATTGCCCGACTAACAACAACAGGATACACCAACATAATATATGTGCCCCCGCCTGCCACCGCGCCACCCCCATATCGACCAACTCCAAATGGTACTATGCAGCAGGAGAACAAATCACAGAAGGAGTAAAAGGAGGCATTAGAGGTGACACAAGCGGAGTTGGCCAGTTTAAAGGCAATACAAAAAGTGGAGAGTAAACTGGGGTGTGGGCTGGAGAAATGTCTTCAGGCTAGACAGTACCGCTATCAAGGATGTGCATGTTGAGAAGCGTAGTAGCGGTGACCGAGGGGCAGAAAGTGCAGGCTATGGGACAGTGAGATCGGACAGAGAAGCACAACAAGAGGTGCATGAGGAGGGATGGGAGAGGGTGGAAGAGTTTGAGGACGAAGGAGGATAGGCACAAGGGGTGCCAGAAATTATAAGAGAATAAAGCTTGTAGGGCGAGCGATTGAGGAGCCAATTGGGGGGGGTAGCAGTGGCAAGGAAAAATGGAAGTGATGGATGGAAGGCAAGGCGGGGAGTGGGCACACCACCTCTGCTATTGCAGACCTGGAAGGGCGCATTATGTGCCGTGGGCGCAGATGGATGAAAATAATTTGATCAAAATGCTCAAGCCCCTTACTGCCACGGCTGGGAAGCGGATATATGCATTGGAAAAACAGACAGCAGGAATACCTTTGGCGGTGAGAGACATGAAACGTTTACTTGTTGCAATTGTGGGGATCAGGCTGGGTAAGGTTGGATAACGGCAGGATATCCAGGAGTGAAGCTACATGATGACATGGACAATGGGACCCAGTTTAACAATACTAGAGTGCAGGTTGAAGGACACACTGCAGCAGGCATACCCTGACACACCAGACTTGCACTCCATAATGCGTACTCCATTGGGGATGAAGACGTTGCTCGGTACATTTTAAAAGTGCAGGCGATGTGTCAAGCGGACACGGGTGACCAGTGAGGCCAATCAGTTCCTCTTTTCTATTTTGTTATCACGAGGGGATTGCCCAAGGAAGTTCAGAAAGCGCTTGACAGGATAGTGGGCATCGAGGCTAAGTGGTAGGCCCAGATTCAGACTACAATAATCCACCATTGCAAAAGGATTAAAGAATGAGAAAAGGTGCAACTGGTGCAGAAGAAGTTAGCTAAAGTGGCAGTGGAGGGGGCAGTGACAGCAAACACTGAAATATATTATTCAGCGAAGCAGGCTGCAGCTCACGCAGATGTAAGAATAGCAGCAGTTTGGCCAGGCGCAGAACAGTGTTAGTGGGCGGCAGACCCCCACATCAGTATCCTGAGTGGCACCAAGGAGGTCGGCAGAAGGGAAGAGGAGGGTTTAAAGGGAGCAGAGGTGGCCGGAGGGGGGGTTCGGTGGAATGGGACCCAGAGCTGGTAAGAGGCCGTCTCAGTGTTGGAGCTATGAGATGTGGGGACATTTTGCAAGAGAGTGTAGAAGCTGGCAGGGAGTTGGGTATAAGGAAAAAGTTACTTACCTGTAACTGTTCTCCAGCATGGGCCTGGCATGGATTCACATGCTCATGAATATTCCCTCCCATCAGGTTGGGAATCCTTGGTAAGAAAAAGAAAGCAGTCTTACTTTAAAAGCTTGAAAACAGTTTTTCTCTCATCCAATCACTGGAGACTGGGTCATACTGCACCCATCCAATGTGGACTGTCTCCCTGAGTCCTCCCTTTGGTGGCCATCTTCAGATTCAGAGAGTGTGAGGCGCCAGTATAAACCCAGAAGAGCACAGTGGTGCAGGAGGGAGGGTTTGCATGTGAATCCGTGCCAGACCCATGCTGGAGTGCTGGAGAACAACAGTCACAGGTAAGTTACTTGCTCCTTCTCCAGCATGGGCTCTGGCATGGATTCACATGCTCATGAATACGATTATACAGCAGTACACACATACACAACCACGGGAGGTGGTTCAACAGAAGTACAAACACTTACCCCAGGAATTGACTCACAACAAGAAAATAGGTTGCGTAGCACCGCTTGGCCAACTCTAGACTCCTCCTTGGAATCCCGTTCGACACAGTAGAAGTTGGTGAAGGTGTGCGTAGACCTCCATGTAGCAGCACTCCAAATGTTCATCAGGCGAACCCCAGAGAGAAACGCCATAGTTGCAGCAATGGCTCTGGTGGAATGGGCTCTCGGCTGGCCTGTAAGAGGTCTGTTGGCCAGACGATGACAGTGCATGATGCACCCAGAGAGCCACCTGGATATGGAAGCCTTTGACAAGGAATTTCCCTGATTCTCAGCACCAAAGTTCACAAAATGTTGAGAAGTCTTCCAAAGATCTTTTGTGCAAGCCACATAGAACTTCAAGCCAAAGCAACGTTCAGCATATGCAGAGACCGTTCAGCAGCTGAAGCAGGATTTGCGAAGACTCGAAGCACCAAGGCTTTGTTAAGGTGGAATGCAGACGGAACCTTAGGCATAAAGGAAGGATGGATCTGAAGCACCACTCTTGCAGCATGCAATGACAGCTATAGGCGTTTGCAAGAGAGAGCTTGCATCTCCCCAACATGTCTGGCCGCGGTGATAGCCACCACAAACGCTGTCTTCCAAGAAAGAATCGTCAGGGGAGCCTGCTGCAATGGCTCGAATTGCGGCCCCATGAGCCTGGCGAGGACAACTTTGAGCTCCCACGCTGGGGCAGGGGGCTTCACTGGTGGGAAGGATCTGAAGAGGCCCTTTATTAATTCTTTTACAAGCCTGTGGAACCACAAGGATGGTCTGCCCGGCGAGCGGGTGTATTGTGATATAGCTGCTAGATGCATCCTGATGGAGGTGTGGGGCTGATTCAACCCTGGCTAGCGACAGTAGGTATGGCAGGAGCTGTGGGGCTGTGACGTGCAGAGGCATGATCTTCTGGGACCTACACCAACCCATGAAGCACTTCCACGTGTGCCTGTAACACGAAAGTGTAGATGACGCGCTGGCCCTGGCAAGAATCACTTTACATTCCATAATAAGATTATAGTGACTAAACTGTAGAGCTGAAGTAGCCAAGAAGTGAGGTTCAATGACGCCAGGTTGTGATACAGAATGGTCCCCCCTTCTCTGCAGAGTAGGTTGGGAAGAGGAGGCAACATGCTGAGCAGGTCCAGGTACCAGATCTGGTGGGGCCCGTTGGGGTGATGAACATCATCTTGCAGTGACAGAGTTTGAGTGTGTTGATGACACGCAGTAGAAGTGGAATTGACCGAAGGCATGCAGAAACTGCCACTCCCATCTGAGTGAGAAGGCATCTCCTAGGCACCCCGCCTGGGGAAACCTGCTGGTGAACTCCTTGCAAGTGGAATTTGCTGTTGTGGTGAAGAGGTCGATCTGGGGATGGCACCATTTGCTGAAGAGGAAAGAAACCTGCTCTTGTTCAATCTCCCATTCGCGGCATGACCGCAGCTCCCTGCTGAGGGCATCCGCTACAGTATTCTTGATGTCTGCACGTGAAACAGGATGAACATGCCTTGAAGAATTGCCCAGTGCCACAGGGCCTGAGCCTCTAGCGAAAGTTCAGGGGATCGGGTTCTGCCATGCTTTCTGATGTAGAACATTGTGGTGGTGTTGTCTGTGAAAATCCTCACAACCAGCTGCCTCAGAAGAGGCAGGAAAGACTTGAGAGCCCAGAATACAGCCCGTAACTCCAACACATTGAAGTGCAGAGTCTTCTCCTCCAGCAGCCAGAGGCCCCTGGCATGGGATTGCCCGGTGTGAGCCTCCCCTCCATCCATGAAGGCATCTGTGGTGACTGTAGCCTGGAAAGGTGGGACTTGAAACGGGAAACCCGGAGTAAGGTGTGAGCGCTCTCCCCACCATAATATGGGCTGTCTGAATTCCAGGTTGACAGTAATCCTGTCTGTCCGTTTCCCTGTGACTTGGCACCAACTGCCGTCAAGAAACATTTGAAGCAGCCTCATCTGCGGTCTGCAGAACGGGACCAGGTGGATGCAAGAGATGGTCCCTGATCAAATCGTGGATATCCAATGTACCTTCCCCAGGATGGCCACTACCTTCTCCTCCGAGGGGTCTGCCAAGGGTGCCACTGTGTTGAGGCGGGCACCCACAAACAGAGCGACCTGCGATGGCAGTATGCAGTATTTCAGATAATTGATGCAACATCAGAGTTCCATCAGCAGGCATATGGTTTCTGCTGTGTGCTGTAGTGCCAGATCCAGAGAACATGACCGATGAGTTATTCGTCGAAGTAAGGGTATACGTGTATGCCCTTGAGGTCTAGATGAGCAGCCACTTATTTTCTGAAAATCCTGACGATTATAGACAAAAGGACTGAGCTTTGAAGTGATAGAGATGCCCCAGAACTATGAAGCGCAGATAATCGGGTTATATAGACCCTTTTGCCAGCATTGCTTGCACTTCTTCGAGCAGCTGGGACATATGCAGCTCCTTCTTTGCTACAGGGGGAGTACAAAGGCACCTGTGTTCGAACTCCAGGGTGTGTCCCTGACAAAGTATTTCCAGCATCCAATTGTCAGTGGTGATGTCATTCCACGGGTTTGCAAAATTTGAAATACGACCGCCCACTGGGGTTCAAATGTCAGGGTCCCGGCCTGTGTGTTTGCGTCTTGCCTTGCTTGTTGTCAACACTGCAACCCTCCTCTGAAAGCTTGCAACCAGTCTCTGTATGCTTCCTGTGCCATGTAAAGGGAGGAATGATGGTAGGAGGTGGAGGCCTATACTCTGAAAGATCTTCTGAACTTTCCCCTTGAAGATTGAAAGGAAGAGGACCAACACTGTTGCGGGGACCTTAGGGATCTTGACATTTCTGTGTCCATCTTTATCGCCTGTAGCACATTAGCCACTAGGTTTCTGAAGAGGTTATCCCCATCAAAGGGCATAACGACCACCTTGGCCTGGACGTCAGGCATAAAGTTGGTGCCTTTCAGCCAGCTTTGGCGCCTGAGTGCCACACCATTACACATTTGTCAAAAACATGAATCTGTGACATTCATGGCTACTCTGAGGGTGTGGTCAGAGGCCACCTCTCCTTCGTGACAAAGGGCGAGAGCCTCTGTCTTTTTGTCATCTGGCAAGAAATCTAGGAGTGAGCCTAGCTTGAGCCATAACTCTATTATATCGGGCTAGTTTGGCCAGAGCGTTGGCAGCCTTGACGGTTGATGCTACGAAGTATATGACATGCTTCCCCATTGCATCCAGCTTCTTTCCTTGTACCCATAGACTTGGAGGACGTGTTCACAGACCATTTGCTTGCTGCAGCTGAGACCACACAATCCAGTGATGGCTGTGAACTAAGACACTTGGGGGCAGAGTCTGGCACCCTGTATTCTTTCTCGAGCCTATACTGTTTTGCTGGTGCAGAACTGGGGGTCTTCATTAGTGCAAGGCCTTCTTCCCACAACTCATCAAATAAAGGGACAGACAATATCATCTTCCTGGCCGATGTGCGCCTCTGGTAAAGGAAACCCTCCTTCCTTTCCTGGGGCACTAAATTGAACAGGGTAGATGCCCCTCCCATCATGGAGTGAAACAACCCCAGCTCATCTGGGGAGAATTCCTGGCAGAATCATTGGCACCTATTGGGTCCCCATTCACATGAATAAAGTTGTCAAACTCATCTGTGTCTGTAGTGCAAGTATCAGTGCCTGTTGCAGTATCTGCCTGTGGTGCGTCCCCCGCTGGTGCTGCTGGGATGGGTGGTGGCGTTGGTGGCTGTCTCGGGGGTAGCCGAGCAATGCCTTTGCAGAGGACTTGGAGGGCTGTACCTGGGGTTGCTCCTCGACAGGGCTGCTATTGGACACCAGCAAACTCAGCACAGTGAAAATATCCTGAGACATGTCTCTAGAGGCACGTGCAAGGGCCACTGGAGGGGGCACTAATGGAGGGCTAATGCGTCTCACTGGGCTAGTCTTCCTTGGTGACTCTATGCCTATCAGGCTGTTGCCACTCATGTCCAGGCATTCCTGCACCGTTTCCTCCTCAGAACTTGTGTAGATTGTCATCAACAGTTTGCTTGCGACTTCGTTCCGACCCCCAGCCCCCACCCTCGGTCCGGTTAGAAAATCTGTTGGTGGTAACAGATCCAAGCAAAAAGATGCCAACAGTGCCTTTACTGGCTGAAAAGTGGTAGTTGACGAGGCAGTAATCGTGGTCAGCACAGTCGTGGGCCTTGGAGGTAGCGTTACCATGGATTTACCCTGGTCGTCGACGAGGTTGCTGTTGAAGGGGTCATCAGCGGGGTCATCGACTGAGATGTGCTGTCGGGCCTGGTCATCAAAGTCGTGGTGGAATGCATCATTGATGGGGCATTTCCTGCGGCATCACCTGCAACTAAATCGTGGACATCGACGTTGACGAGGACCTTGACGTAGCCTCTTTACGGGGATGCTTTTTAGGTTTATCCTTTGACGAAAGGCCATGCTTCGAAGGTCTCACAAACGATACACCACCCACTGGCAAGCTTACAGTGGATGGGCATCGTGATGGAGAGCATGTGTGCCCCGAACTAGGACCTGCACCAGCGGCGTATCTAGCCGGCTCATCAGCATGACACTTGGCCTTATGGACACCCTGCAGGGATACATCCTTGGCCGATCTCGAACTCTTACCCAAGGGAGAGCACTCCAGAGGTCAACTGGATCTGGGATCTGCCTGAGCATGCCCAAAAGCCACACCAGGGGCCCTGTCTTTCTTCAGCCAAGCCACCAACTATCGGTAACGGTCTCTCTTAGTCTTGGCTGGGAAACTTCACAAGATATTGCATCAGTATTCCTCATGTTCGGGATGCAGACAGTAGAGGCACCTCGTGTGCCTGTCCTCCACATAGATGTTCCTCATACCAAACCGGGAGCAGAGCCTGAACAGACTCCTCTTGCCTTCCTCCGACATGGTGATGCACGAAGTAGGCCTCACTGGACCTTCCTACAAAGATCCAACGGTGCAGTTGTCGATCTTCACTGGCAATGGTTCGCCACTACCGGCATTGAATACGAGTCAACGGATGAGAGATTTAGGACAAAAATAGGATTTTTTTCCATCGAAAAACAACAATTACAAAAAATAGCTTGAAGACTTACTCACAAGACTTGCTGCACCAAAACGTATGGTAAAAATCTGAAGATGGCCCCCGGTGGCGGGACTCAGGGAGCCGGTCGTCATTGGATGGGTGCAGTATGACCCAGGCTCCAGTGATTGGATAATGAGAGAAAGGCAGTTTTCAAGCTCTTAAAGAAAGACTGTTTCATTTTTTTACTGAGGATTTCCGGCCTGACAGCGCGTAATATTCATGAGCATGTGAATCCATGCCAGACCCCATGCTGAAGAACCAATGCAGTCAACCTTCCCCTGTACTACCACAGCCACCGAGATTCACCTCCATACCATATGAAATACACCAGGCTTACATCAAGTTGCCACCAAACACCCCACAAGTGCAGGCCCAAACACTGCGTAATGCACAACCGCAGGCAGCCCAGCAGAATACCTTGTAGCGAGGCCAAATGCTCACATCCAATGCACTGCCGAATAGAACAGTGGCGCCTTACTGAGGGGTCAGTGTCATGGGAGGAAACCCTTTCACGTTCCCAGGTACCAATACGTATCCTGATTAGGATAGCCCACAGAAAGCTCTTGCATGCCTAATACTGTCCATGAGTACCCACCCTGATGAGGCACCTTTGGTGGGTGCTGAGATAAGTAATAAACAATGAATTGTTATGGTTGACACAGGTGCCACTAAATTATGCATCAGTGAGGGAAGCTTTCCATTAGCAGGTGAAATTCTTGACACACAGGGATCATCTGGGGATGTCGCAATGGTTCCCTACACAGAAGAGGTAGCTATCAAAATAGGAGGAAAAGTGGTGCATGCACCCTTACTGTACTCAGAGGCCCATCAATAAATTTGCTTGGACAGGACTTGTTGAGCAAACTGAACATGACCATCACCTTTACGGACTGTGGGGTGGTATGTGCCACCCCAGGCATGTGTGCCTTAAGGGCCACATGGTCATCATACAGGCCAAAGGAGGGGATGTGGTGGTTCTCGGCATCCCCGTGGACCCAGATATGTTTGTATACGGGATAACTGGATTGCTTGATGCAGTGCCCCAGATTGGTAACGGAGTGTTGGCGGGTAACATCAGACTTCATCTTTCAACCCAAGGAGACCCCAGAGCTTGTGGCAGGAACAATACTTTCCCTAGATTTACATGGCCTAGTTGTGGCAGCGAAAAGGATTGTTGTGGTGGGCACGGACTCTGATGGGTGCAAGTGACATACTGTATTGTGTATTGACCCAACAGTGCCCCTCAAAGAAGTGACAGATGCAGAATTGTCTATGGACAAGGTTGACAATGGAGAGATTGTGTTAGCAATCAGCATCCCTTGTGACATTGTGGAGCAATATTAGAAGATAGTGTTCCTTGATGGCTTTTGTCGCCCGCACAACTTCACTGAGAGTGACTTAAAGCAAGTTCCAGAAAGCATATGGACAACTAAGGCCACAATGTAGGGTTCTTGCAGGGAGTGGCACCAGTCCGAAATAACACTCAAGTAAGGTGTAGTGTTGCCCCAAGCTAAACAATACCCACTGTCCAAAGAGGCAGAAGAGGGCATACGATACACCATTGTAGCACTCCTGAATCAGGGGATAGTGCCCTCCACCTCCCCATGCAACACGGCAATCTACCGGATAAAATGGCAAAAGAGGGAAATTGGAGAATGATACAGGACCTCCACCCTCTGAACAACATTGTCCAGGCAGAATTTCCCATAGTGCCGAACCCTGCAACGATACTACGCAGCATCACCAATAAGACAACCCACTTCACCATGGTGGACTTAAAAAAATGCCTTCTTTACCATAGCCATGCACCCCGATTCACAGTAACTCACTGCCTTTACTCATGGGGGGATGTGTTTTGAGCACACGAGATTGCCTCAAGGATACTATGAGTCCCCCAGAATCTTCAACAGAATATTGCATGCAAACTTGGGAAACATTCAAGTGCCCAGTACCATCATTCAGTATGTTGACGATTTGTTGGTGCGTAGTGACAGTCAGAAGCAGTGCTGGAAGGAATCTATCAACCCCTGAAGCTGCTTGCATACAAGGGGTCCAAGGTAGACTAGGTGAAGCTGCAATATTGCCTCCAAGAAGTACTGTGTTTCGCCCAGCTATCTGTCCATGGGAAGAAAATTATACCTGATCGTACCACCTCAGTGCTCAGTACTCCCCAGCCACAAACTGTGAAAAAGATGCAGAAATGTCTAGGTTTGTGTAAATAGTGCAGAGCACGGATTTTAGCTTACATTGTATACACCAGGCCCCTGTTGCAGGGTCTCAAGGAGACTCAGAAAACTGACCACAAGATTGCATGGACAGAAGACATCCCTGCCAGCTTCACAGATCTAAAAAAGGTCATTTCCACTGCCCCAGTGCTAGCCATGCCTGATTATACTCAAGAATTTAATCTGCTTTCACATTCCAATGATCAACTGCTTACACAAAAGAGTACAATGGGTCACAAACCATTAGCCTACTTCAGCGGAGTGCTAGATTATGTGATGCAGGGACAGTTCCCATATGAACAAGCACTTGCTGCAACTGCATTTGCGATTGAAAAAAGCTCCACAATTGTCATGGGGTGTCTTGTAACACTAAGTCGAGCATGCAGTTTTCGCCATTTTGGAACACCCCAAATCAGCTCTGACTACACAGCAGGAATTTGCATATGAGAACATTCTGTCTCACCCAAACATTCCTTAATGGCAGTGGTAAAATGCACCACCCATACTAACGACACAGACAAGGTCTCCATCAGTAACGCTGCCGCAGACGCAGCGTCCAAGCAAGCTGTGTATTTAGAGGTGCCAAGTGTTTCTGAGTACCCAGTCGTAGTGCAGAGCAGAGAACAACTGCCAGACTTCTACATTTCCTTACGGATTGCACAACCGATTGAATTGCAGGGATGGGCTGTGCAGGAGGAGAAAGATCTATGGTTAAAACGGGGATGGAAGCAGTCCCCTACAGATTTATTGTTGCAACAATAAACATCTGGCAAAGCAGTTATGCCACACGAGTTGCTTCTGGAGCATTTGACCAGCTGCATTATCTTTCCGATGTGTCAAAACAACATATTGCTACAAATATACAAGAGCACTGGTCTGTGCCTAATCTGCAGGAGGCAGTAAATAAAATGGTTATTAACTCTACTACTTGTCAGACATACAGCACTGGCCTCACCCTGCCCATTGACAAGCATAGAGAGGGTCTCTTATAAATGGCTATTGGTAAGTTACAGTATACAACCAGTGGGTGGCTTGGCCATGTGGGTTTGAACCCACCAACACCAGTTTAAAACATAGAGCGTTATCAGAAAGTAAGCCTGTTTGTTACATCTGACTTCCATGCCAGAATTCATCTACTTAAAAAAAATCTGAATGATTCCATCTAGCAGATGCAAATTCGTCACATGCCTCCTAGCTGACAAATAGGGAGTTAGTCCACTACTGGGTCAATCGACGCACATCAGCGGCATGACTTTGTCATATGCACCAGAATATCTTCCTCCAAGTGCAAGCACAATGTCTGTACCACATCTGGAAAGGAGAGACAATCTCATGTGCCCTGAATATCCATTTGGCCCATTCATGCAGTCCATGTGGGGCTGTAGATCTCCCAGAAAAACTAGTTGCACTACCACGCTGCACCCCGCCCAGTGACTAGGTTCCTTCTTCCGTAGGTAATACCCAACATTGGGGCTCTCGTTGCCAGTGGTGCATGTTCTCCAGCAGTCCAGGAGCATCCATGAACTTGTCTGACATCTTCCTGTTCTCAGGGGGAATGTCAGAACCATTCCCCCCTGTCTCCATGGGGGACGTTTTGACAGGGCCTCATGGCTCTCCATGTGGCCTGTTGCAGCACTAGGGTACGAAGCAGCAACACTTTGTGGGGCTTGGGGGTTTCTCCACCAGATATCCCATCTGGGACACTGATCGGTCTCTCCTCAGAGGTCACAGTGCAGCAGTGCTGCCTGGGGCCTGAGTCAGCCCAATGGACTGGTAATAGGCTCATCTAAGGCAGAGCAAGCAACGCCTGTCCCTTTTGCCTGTAGTGAGTCATCTCCAGTCACTGTGGTGTCACCCACGGCAACCCTGAGAGGCACTAATATCCTCTTTGTAATCTCAGGAGATGGGTCCATAGCCCTCAGGCCTAGGCACCCCTGCATCCCAGAGTTCTTCAACTGGGACTGGACAACTGAATCATGGGCTTGCATCTCAGGTGAGAAGCCAAGATACTGTGTTCCCATCCAGATTGGGGGTACCCCAACTGGATTCACCACCATTCTCCCTGACTCTGAAGTGCACACTCTCGTGTGCCTCTTATTGTGAGACTACACTTTTGTCCTGAGGGTGACAAACTCAAGGACAGAACAGACTTGAGTGAGATACTCTCTGGGTTACTGCCCTGGCTCTCCTCACAGAGGTCAATGGGCAGCTTCCCCCGCCAGGGGCAGAATGGAGATGGAAATCTGTCAATATACAGAACTTCTGCCACTGATGAGGAATGAAAGAGCTTCTCCAGTCCAGGGAACCACGAAGACCATCATTTCACAAACAGAAAAGCTCTTGATAAGTAAACCCAGTGGAATTTGTCACCATCATGTGCTTATACTTCCCAGTCCCACTTAGCATCACAAGAGCAAAATAATGCTAAGTTAAGTTTCGTACAACCATCTTAATTTGCATTGTCAAGCGCAATATGACTAATCCGGACCCTGACCAGATCCTGCTTGGTCCTCGCTCCAGTTTCACTTCTCTAGTTAATGCAATTGTGGGCACTAGAATCAATGAACCATTAAATATGTGCATGGACATCCCATTAAAAAAAAAAACATAAGCAGAATCATGTAGTAAAAAAGTGTATCTGAATGTTGGTCCTTCCTTCTTCTACTTCCTCCTCAATTTTGAGTTCCTTCATGCTCCTGTTCTTCCCTTCCCATTGCTGAGCTCCCTCTTTATCAGCCTCTCAATCCAGTTGTGTACACTCTCCACCTCCTCTCTCCTCGTGTACAGCCTCCTTTTCCTTCCAGTTACTCTCCTTCTCTCCCCACTCCTATGCTTCCTCCTTCTCTTTCTATTGGCATTGCAATGTGTGACCCTCACATGTGCATTACCCTTTTAAGGGGATGTGTCCCTCCCACGTGTATTGCCCTTGCCCCTGCAGGCACGTGCAGCAGAACGGCTGTAGACTCTAACTATGGAACTCCTGTTGTCTGTGTCTCTCATTGTGGGCGTGCAGGCCTACACCATGTGATAACGGTCCTGCGGCCCTTGCCTGCAGGCCCCACGCCGTGTGACCATGGCCCTGCAGGTCCCTGCTGGTCTGGGACCCCCAGACCAGCCTGGTGCCCTGGGTCCAGCCCAGCCACTCACCATCCAGGATCTTCCAGGCATCCAGGGTTCTCCGGCATCCAGGGTTCTCCGGCACCCAGACTGTGCCCCACAGCCTCACAGGGCCCTGCCACTCCACTAAGCCCGGGTGACCTCAGAATACAAGCATGGAGCTGGGCCCCCCAGCACCAGTGAGTCCGGACTGAGACGCGTGACTGCTGCCAGCCCCACTACAGGCATAACCAGTCTGAGCTCTCCCCTTCTTATCTCTCTCCCTCCTCGTTCGCCATTTGCAATCCCAAGCTCCCACTTCCTCTATGTATCTCTCTGCTGCCCAGCTCTTCCTCATTCTCCAGTGCTGGGCGCCCGTCTCTTTCACCACAACTCACCAGCACAGCGCCCCCGTTTCATCCGCCTAAATTCCACAATCTGGACATCTCTGTTTATTTGGGTGTAGACATTCTGAGCCCCTCATTCTTATCTGTCTCTCCATCCTCTTTCCCCATTCCCACTTTCTCTCCTTATGTCTCTCCTATCCTGCTCTTCCTCTTTCCCAATCCAGATTGCTCTCCTCTTTCTCCACCTAGACCTATCTCCAGCCCTGGGCTCCCTTTTCTTTCTCCTGCCTCCTGCAGTCCTGAGTTCTCTTTCTCTTTTCTTCCATCTTTCTTTTTCCATCTCCAATCCTGAGCACCTTTCATTTAGTACTGACCCTATGCCCTTTTCTGCTCCCCCTGCCTTTCAATTTCTTACTTCCCAACTTTTTCCATCTGCACTCCGGTGCTCTTTTCATGTAGTACTGACCCTCTGTCCTTTCCTGCTGCCTCTCCCTCTCAATTCCCACCCCCCCTTCGTCCTCTTTTTGCTCCCTCTCCATGGCACATTTCTCCCACTTCCTGGGAGGTGTGACCAAAGAGGGGTGTCTGTGGAGGGCTTTGGGTAATGCCACTGCCACCCAGTGGTCGAAGTGGGAAGGAGCGGTTGCGAGGGGTGCTCCTATCGTTTTTTAAATTAAGTTTTACTGCTTCTATACTTTTATTTTAAGAAGAAACCGTTCCGGAATGGTTTCATTTTAAAATAAAAGTGTAGTAAGAAGTTGAAACTTGCCCTTTCAGTGCACTGGACTGAACCTTCCCTTAAAGAGCAGGCGCGTGTGTTTGGGGGTTTGTATTGTGCGTGGGAGGGGGGGTGGCGATGGGTTTTGTGGGGACCAGGGGCGGGTCAGTAGGGAACATAGTTCCACTACTTCTTTCTCGTCATTCACTTCAACCACTGCTGCCATCTACTGGACACTAAACAGATCACATACACTTCCAGGCTCAAGTAGAATCGCTAGAGAGCCTAGTGGAGGTCGCCAAAGTCTATCTTAGGGGACTGTCTGTATAAACACATTGTGAACAGTATTCTTTACTGAGGGCACTATTTATTGTTCGCACTTTCACTGGAGATTATGGAGCTCTTAAGAATACCTTTTATTCAGTACATGAAAAAAATATAGTGTACCGTTTCGTAACTTTAAAACAAAATTGTGTGTGTGGGGGGTGCATCTTCCCCAAAGCCCCATGTAAGTAATGTATCTCGCTCGGTAGATACATTGCAATAGGTAGGCTGGAATGACAACATTTTCCAGGAGTCCTTTTGGCTCTCAGTCGAGCCCTGCATACTGTATAATGCGCCGGATTATGTGAAGTGGTGTGTGGAATTTGATTCAGAGCAGGCAGCCCACCACAACCCCTGGCCTCTAGCACAGAGTGTTCCCACTGACAAGGGTAGAGTTACCTGCCACACTGCCACCAAGAACACTCATTCACACGTCCAGTGTGTAATATGATTGTTAAAGGTGAACAGACGAAAGTTGCACAGTGCAAAGAACACCCGGCTACTAAGTGTTGTGTAGTTGCACTTTCCCCAGGAGAGTGGAATAAGTTCTACTTAACAGACAGCATTCCACCTCCATAGCCTCTATTTATGCAGAGGTCACCACTTAGCTTGTCAAAATTGCAGGACAGACTCTACACCTGGAAATTGTGTGTGTTTGAATGGCCTAAAGGCTTAATGCATGGTACGTGACAATTAGATATTTATTTTTTTTAAATGTGTTGTAAGTGGAAAAAGGACAGAGCCCCTTTAAGAGGGAAGCCCATGACTATGGGAGGGAACAGGAGGCAGGAGGAAGGGGAGGAGCAAGGGAAGGAAAACGGCAGTTATGATGTACAGAGAATAAAGGAAGGTTGAAAGGAAAATGGCTCTGTGTTTCTATGAGGTGCATGGATGATGACGAGTGTTTAGTGCCACCCCAACAACTGGCGACGAAGGGAAACGTCCCGCGCCGTGGAGGAAATGGTGAAGGGCCCGTGTGCCCAGCAGTAACGGGGGCCCGTGTGCCCAGCAGTGAAGGGCCCGGGCGCCCAGCAACAATGGAGGGCCCGTGTGCCCAGCAGTAATGGGGGCCCGTGTGCCCAGCAGCGACGGGGGCCCGTGTGCCCAGGAGTGAAGGGCCCGTGCGCCCAGCAACAATGGAGGGCCCGTGTGCCCAGCAGTAACGGGGGCCCGTGTGCCCAGCGGCGACGGGGCCTGTGTGCCCGGCAGTAGGCGGTGGGCCCGTGAGCCCTGCAGCGGGCCTGCGCGCTCAGAGTAACGGGCCTGTGTGCCCTCGTGGTGGACCCGTGTGTCCTGCAGTGGGCCTGTGCGCCCAGGAACAGTGGTGGGTCAGAGCACCCTGCAATTACAAGTGGGCCTGAGTGCCCGTAGTGGGCCTGCATGCCCAGCATCATCGGGCCTGCGAGCCCGCGCGAGCGGCAGGGCCCGTGCGCCCAAAGAGTGGTAGGGCCTGCGCGCCCAGCAGCAGAGGAGGTGGAGGCCGGTGCGCCCAGCAGCACCTGGGGCCCGTGTGCCCGCTATGAACAGGGGCCCATGCGCCCAGCAGCGGAGGAGACGGTGGACCCATGCACCCGCAGCAGAAGAAGACCCATGAGGAGCTCCGAAGGAGGGTCCGTGAGCGCAGCAGAAGGAAGACGTCGTGGGAGCCCACCCCGACAGCAGAGAGGACCGCCGGACGCAGCCCAGCAGAGGGAAGACGTCGCGGGAGCCCACCCCGACAGCAGAGAGGACCGCCGGACGCAGCTCAGCAGAGGGAAGACGTCGTGGGAGCCCACCCCGACAGCAGAGAGGACCGCCGGACGCAGCCCAGCAGAGGGAAGACATCGCGGGAGCCCACCCCGACAGCAGAGAGGACCGCCGGACGCAGCCCAGCAGAAGGAAGACGTAGCGGGAGCCCACCCCGACAGCAGAGAGGACCGCCGACCGAAGACCAGCTGAAGGAGGAGCCGCCAAGAGTTGTCCAGCAGGGCCGTCGGAACGAATCCAACGGCAGGTGGAGGCCAACGCAGAAGGTGACCCCAGCAGGAAGAGGAGCCACCACCAGGACTACGGAGCCCCCGAACAGCGAGGAGAAGACCACGCCTGCAGCCACCGTGACAGCGCAGGCGTGGTCCGCTTCATCCGTCGACGGCAACAAGAGTAGGAGAATAAACGGACCGCGGCAACTGCAACCCCAACAAGTAGGTGTTCTGTCGGGGGTCGAGAAAAAAAAAAGGGGAAAGGGAATCCCCGTGTCTCCCACATAGTGACAGTCAAATAGAAAGAAAATAACACATGTATCCTGAAACGCATGACCTAGTGGCAGTAACCCCGCGTCTCCTGCTAAGTGACATTACGACAAGTATAAGTGCACCAGCGAAAATTAAAGGCAAACCCGAGAGCCCAGTAACCAGACACGATCATGCCGAATAAAGGGTGGTAGCAATGAACAGCCCACAAAGCGTGCCATAACTCTCGTGCAGCCGTGAGGAAAAGGGTAATGCTCGCGCGAGCGCCAAAAAAAATATATAATAAAATATAGAAGGGACAAAAGTGGGAAGCAAGGAAACAAGCCCAACAGTGTCACAGGATACCCTACTGGCCGCGGGACGCCAGCCCACGAGCCCACAAATAGGCCTCACAAAAAAAAAAGGGACAGCAGCACACGTGCGCAGACCACGCCTCGCAGGCCACACCTGTTGCCAACGCTATCACAGCAGCCCACTACGCGGATCAAGTGGATAGAGTGCCACCTCACATTGAACACGGCCAACATCCCACCAGAGTTACCTGCCACCACGCAGGCCACCGGTGCAGGAAAAGTGGCAGGCCCACAGAAGGACAAAACCAGCACAATTTGTGCATCACCACGAGGACAACCACAAGGTGGAGAACCATCACGCCTCTCACACCCCTGCAGACTGCAGAGAACCAAGGGAACACATTTGGATACTACCAGCAGCCCACAAGAAGTAAAGTGGCGCCTGAACTGCCGCCGCTCAACGCGAGGATACCAGTAACCACGCCACAGGCCAACCAACGGCCCATGACCATCCAGAAAGGAAGGCGCGACAACCAAGGCCCTACTGCCAAGTGGAGCACCACAACGCGCCCGCATCATGAATGACCAAACACAAGCAGATGCCGATGCAGGCGTACAAACCCTAGCAATCCTGGGCTCCACATCATATGCCGCAGCCATGAGAAGACCCGACCCATTCGCCTTGCACCCGCACCACAACCAAGGAACAAGATGGGAAGAATGGGTCGAAGAATTTGAGGACTTTCTAGGAGTGATTGGGAACAAAGACCCGCCAAACAAACTCAGCATATTTAGGAACTTGGTAGGAAAAGAGGTAAAGGACATCATCAAGAGAATCCCAGCTACAGACAAATCCACATACCAACGTCTCCTCGACGCAGTAAACGACAAACTCATAGTAGGATCCAACAAAGACTACGAAAGCCTTGCATTCAACCAACACAGGCAGCGTCCCCACGAATCCGTGGGAGAGTTCGTCATACGTCTCCAGCAGAAAATAGGTGACTGCGACTTCGCCAACTTCAATGATGAAGAAGCTATAAGACTAAGGATCATAGAAGGGTGCACCTCGTCAACATTGAGAAAACACCTTCTCATAAAACCCCTACCCCTAGTGAAAATACTCAATCTGGCAAAAACGTACGAGAGAGTTAATGCACAGGCAGACACCATTGAAAGGAAAGTGGAAAGCGACGCCATTGCAGCCCTCACGGAAGAGCGACCGCATTACTCTGAGCCCACTCAACACTGGAGAAGGAGGAAACCGGGAAGACACTGGCCAGAAGGCCCGGACACAGAGCAATAGCACGGGCGAGGGTGGAAACACACCCACAGACAACCATACCCAGCCTTTGGACGATCATGCTGGCGCTGTGGCCAGGAAGGTCACCTTCAGAGAATGTGGAGGACAAGACCGCCCACAAGCTCGACATGCCAACCCACACCCCAGGTGAGAGACCCGAGTAAACCTAGGGCACGGTTAGAGATCAGGAAAGACATCAAGGTCGTGAACACCAGCCCACCCACAAGTCTCAGGCATGCACACCCCCTCAACCCTTACGGACCAGCACGTGACACACGAACACCACCCATTCTGCGAGAGGACTATGAGCTTCACAACCGCCCAGTGCACTTGGAAATATCGTACAGGGGGGGGGGGGAATTGAAGTCACAGAAAACTGCAGCACAAGGCAACCGTACCAGACAAGGGTGGAAGAATACCCACTAGACAAACCCCAAGACCATACCGCCCAATGGAGGACAGCACAGACAGAACAGCCCAAAGGACAGTCACGACGTGACCCAAACCAAGGAGACCGCAGAATGCCGGACACCATCCACATGATACAGAGTCCTGACAGAGGACACAGCCGTCTCAGTCACCGGACAGCACTACAGCACGCACTCATCAGTGTCCACTACAGGTCATTCAAAGTAACCCACAAGAAGGACTACGTGCCCGATGAGTAGGTGACAACTATGACAGAGAACTACGGCAAAATGACACCAAAGGACTCCCTCCTCCATGAGCTATACTTTGAAGAGCAGGAACCAATGAAAGGAGAAGAGATCGAGAGAAAGGAAGAGGAGAGAGCAAAGACTTATGAAACACTACAACAAGAGAGCGTGGAAGAGACCCACGAGCAACCAGGCAGGCCCCACCGGGCCACAAAGAGGCCCCAACGTCTCATCGAACAAATGTGACCCGGGAAGTATCATGTTAAGAGAGGGGGAGGTGTTGTAAGTGGAAAAAGGACAGAGCCCCTTTAAGAGGGAAGCCCATGACTATGGGAGGGAACGGGAGGCAGGAGGAAGGGGAGGAGCAAGGGAAGGAAAACGGCAGTTATGATGTAGAGAGAATAAAGGAAGGTTGAAAGGAAAATGGCTTTGTGTTTCTATGAGGTGCATGGATGATGACGAGTGTTTAGTGCCACCCCAACAAATTGCTCTACAGTTTGAAAGAAGACGTCAGAAAAGGCTGAGTCAGCTGGTTGAAGGAGCCTGGCCAGAGAGATAAGTGTCGCCATCTTGACTCAGCACGATTAGCTCACTGGGTGGGACTTGGCCGCAGCCCTATAAATCCCTGGGACTCGGGCAACTCTCCAGCAGAAGCAGCTTCCAGCAGCAGAATCTGACTCAGCAGACCACAGAGCCACCCGACCCCCGAAGCAAAGATGGTTCATTGGACAGCAGAAGAGAAGGCCGCCATCACCTCTGTGTGGAGTAAGGTGGACTGCGCTGCTGATGGAAAAGAAACCCTGGTCAGGTACTTAGAGCCAATCCTTATCACAGACCACGCTCCACTTCATTTATTCCTCCAGGTTTTCTCCCCTCACATTCCTACTGCCTACGACCTTTTCCTGACCTAGCTCTGGCTAATAACCCTTACCTTCGTTTTCTCCAACTTCCATTTTCTATCCTTTCTCGCTTTCTTCTGAACACTTTCTCTTATCCGTCCATCTCCCGGATTACTGTGATGTGGAACACATGCTGTTGCTTGCTAAACCAACCTCAGATGCAGCTCTGTCTACCCCCAGTCTGTGCAGCCATTGCCATCTATCTTTATGTAGACTTGCCCCTCAGATTATTGGCTGGTGTAGTTTCCTACTAAAGGATGCTGGGGGGTCACTGTTGATTCTGGTAGACTCTGTCACTCATGCAGTGTCTGCAAATCTGCCCTTTTTCTCTCACACTCATACATTTTCATATCTCTTCAATTGTAATTAAGAGTCGCTGTTGGTTACACCAATCTTAAAAAGTATAGTTGCAAAGCTGGGATAGTTATGGGCATTTAACAATCCTTATGTTGCTGGTTGACTCCATGTCACTGGGCACACCTTCCCCTTGACTTGGGCTTTCATATGTCAATTAGTTGCATTCCGGATGTTGTTGTCTTGGGTCACTACAAGCAAAGCCTAGGAACTGCCTTAGATACCCCAGTGACATGGACCAATCCAGAAATATCTGATCTCTGATCCATATGGTACTGATTCTCCCATCCGCCTGAGCCAGCATATGCAATGTTGGGAGTTGTAGTCCAAAATGTCTGGAGAGTCACAGGTTGCAGACCTCTGACCTGGAGTCTTGTCGTTGTGAAACACAGTAAGACCCCTACACACAGGCCAGGGTGGTCCTTGACCTCCATGGTTACAGTCACTGTTTAATCTCATCTCTTCTTGAAAAAATATACTAAACCATTGTTAATATTTTCATCACGGGTCTCCTGTAGAGGGTTGTTTGGTGAATGTATTTTATATATCGTTGTTACCTGTTGGTGTTGTTATCATGCTGCACAGTGTTAAAGTCTTCTCTGCCGAAATGTTTGTGCACAGCTGTGCCAGAGACATCTGAAGATACCTCATTAAATCTTGGTGCAGTATTGTGTGATTTGGGCACTTGAGGTGTCCTTAAACCTGACGTAATGCCATGTATTAGGGCACCCATGTAGTCTGCAGCCTGTACCAGAGTTTGCTTTTCAGGCATAACAGTGATAGCAAACATCAGTGCCTTAGTCGCTGCCTGCTGTGGAATCTTGGCCAAAATGTCATGAGAATGGGCGTTTGTAGTGGAGTCTCGCGTAGATCCTGAGGGTAGGATCTTGTAGCCTCAGGTGGAGTCTCAGGGACCTTGTGAGTGTATGATGTTGTAACCTTATATGCAGTCTCATGCGCAGGATGAGGGTTGGGTGTTGAAGACTCACATGTACCATGAAGTTTGGCTGTTCTAGTGGTACATGAAGTCCAATGTTCATCTCAAGCGCGTAGCATTGCAGTCTCAGCTGGAGTCTCATGTATTGGTCTGGTGGCTCTATTGCCCAAAAGGTTGTTTTCAAGATGTTGCGTTCCAGCAGATTACTAACTGCCTACACTTATAGGCCAGTACCTTAGATGGGTGGGAGTCAGGATGACAGGTGAGGGACGGTGACTCTTGAGGATTGGACCTCGGAAGAGTTTTCTGTTTGTAGAGGTAATTATTTATAGTTAACATTTCTGGTGATTCTCGGGCCTGAATGTTTGCGGAACACTCTTTGCTAATCATGTATTTTCCCCGTCAGAAGTAAGAGCTCAACAACAAAACCATTCAGATATGAACCATATGTTGACCCTCACTCTTGTCTCAACTCTTTTAGGGTGTTGGTTGTGTACCCATGGACACAGAGGTACTTCAGCAGCTTTGGGGACCTCTCCACTGCAGAAGCCATCAGTTGCAATGCCAAGGTCGCCGCTCATGGCAAGAAGGTCCTGTCGGCTCTGGGAAGCGCAGTCACCCACATAGATGATATCAAGCACACCTTGGCCAAACTGAGTGAGATTCATGCTGACACGCTCCACGTGGACCCCCAGAACTTCCGGGTAAGAGGAAAAGTTTTCTGATAAGTCACAATTGGGAGGGGACTGATACCAAGGTGAGGGGGCACCACCTTCAATTCAACAGAGGCATGACCTCCAGGGGAGGTGACCTCTCAGGGCACTGGCACCAATAAGAAGGCAACACCCACCTGAGGTTACTACAAAAGTGATGTAGAGGTGCTGGGAAATACGAGACAGAGAGGGTCAGCGAGAGAGGAAGAGAGAGCGAAAGACAGAGAGAGGGAAAGAGAGCATTGATCACCCGAGGACGGACACCAACAGCAGAGACAATTTTGATAGCCCTTGTGACTCGGTTGCTGAAACATGTCCTTTTTGATGATGAACCCATTAAATACACTCTAATACAGTTTCCCATGTCCGAGGTTCTTTCCCAATTCACGGCTGCGCAGCCCCCTGGCGATGGGCATCTAGCATGGAGAGCATGTGGGTGGTGGGCTACAACTGAACACAGCAGGTGGCTGCCCCTCCAACAACCCATCACATGCAATGATGCTAGCCTACATGCATGATGCTGTGACCAGGACCGGTGGGTACAGCGGACATGCTGGGGGAAGCTGCTTGCCCAGATATTTCTCCTAAGGGAAACAGTTACATTTCACCTTCTCCCATTTTAGACCAGGGGGGGTGTTCTGGGGGACGTGGGTTTGATAGGGTATCGATGACCACGGTTTACACCACCAGTTTTTGCGGATATGCATATAAGAGAGCCAGACACATTACCTTTATTTCCTTGGTTAGGGTTTTTGGGCATAGTTGCCAGTAGCCAGTAGACAAGGAGAAAGGGCAACTGCGTCTAGAGTGGAAGAGTGTCGTGCAGAATGCAAGACACGCAGAGTGCAGTGTACAACAGCAGAGTGTTTAGCTTATTTGGTGAGGTTCGGGACAACACAGAGCAGGTGTCAGTTAGAGCTACTGCTGCCGTACTGGGAGGCACTGGCCTCTCTGGTAACGGGTTGTCATCCTATATGGCGTTTAGCATTGGTTGTGCCGGGGGATGCCCTGTCCAAAGGAGTTGCAGCATGGCTGCAAGAATGAGGTGGCCAGTCGAGCATAGTGTAGCTGCAGTACTATGCATGGTGGTAATGACGGGGGATAGTTTGTCACTCATAAACAGCATTTTAGAGCAGCAAAAGTTTAGCGTGAACCCCTGGACATCTCTCGAGGTAGACACTAGCTGGCGGCAAGCGAAAATAAGGGGATTTTCCTTCTTGATCTAATCCTCTCTTTAAATAGGTTTGCCTTGCTGTGGGCCTTTTTTGTTTAAAGTTGAAGTATTTTTATTTGATTCAGTGTATCCCTACTTCTGGGCCAATTGATTGTGTGCACATATTAACTGTTTTAGGGTATGCTCTAAATTGGAGGGCACGCACATTCCGGGAGACTTGACCTCCAATCGCAATATCCCAGAGGCCTTTGTGGATGAACACTGTGTCGCCTGATCACATCACAGAGCCTCCACATTCTGTAGATTGTGGCATGAGTTTGACCGCGCAGTGACATAATAGCAGAAGACTCGAGTGCATGCTATTCAACGAGTCTTGGCTGTTGTTATCTGTGTTTTTATGGCTTCTACACATGCCTTTGGATAACTGACTGAGCCAGTGTTCCCCCACCATATGACTATGCCTATCCCATGTTTTCATGAAAGCTAAACCTGTTGGCTTTGGCAGTGCTTGTCTATAAGATGGGTTGCTTGCATTGTTGTTTGCGCCAAATGATGTCACCTTGCTTGACTCACTGTACAGTTAGTTTTGTTATTGCCGTCTGTATTTGACGGTGTGTGAGTATTCAGTATTTGTTGATGTATGCGCTGGCCGGGTGGTCCAACCTGGACGGGTGTCTGCCCTCATCCCTTGATAATGGTCCTGTGGGATTTCCTACTCATGGCACCATCACGAACATCACTAACAGAGATTCATATTTTCCTCCCTCAGCTCCTGGCAAACTGCCTGGTGATAGTGTTGGCCCGCAAGCTGGGAACCGCCTGCACCCCATCTGTCCACGCCGCCTGGGAGAAGTTCCTGGCTGTGTCCTGCGCTGCTCTCTCCAAGCACTACCACTAAACGCCCGTCTATGTGCAGGCTTCAGACACTGGCCTATGATTGGTGGCCTGTGAGTGCTGGTCTGTGGGCGCTGGTCTTTAGCTGATGTTCTGTTGGCATTATTCTGTGGGTGGTGACCTGTGCCACAGCGTGTTTTTTCATCTGGAAATGTGTGAATTTGTTGTGACATCAATAAAGTGATTCAGTGCCTTTCTAACAAGCTGTGTTCTGTTCTCCTTTGCTGGGGCCCCAGGTATTTACATTCATAGCGAGGCCAACAAGTGTTCTTACTATGGGAAGCAAATTGTGCGACTGGAGCTTCTCAAACTCAGAAGTGGCCTTCACACAAATGAGTCCCCAAATGTAAGGGGAAAAAACAGTCTCCCTGTTGAAGCTGAAAAAGTTAACACCAATTTATTCAAAGTTTGCACCATTGAAAATGCACTGTAATATATTGTTCAACGCTTGCAGAGAGTCAAGCAGCGGATTGTTCTACACAAACCTAGCAGCCTTTTCAATATGGCCACCATGTTGTCTTAATGTCGTGCCAGTAACCTGTGACTGACAACCCTTTTTCCACAGTCCTTTTTGTATTCCCAGTCGGATGGCCCACACCCCAATGTGTAAACCTCTTTGCTTGCTTAATGGCCATCGTTATTGCTCATGAGTAAAGCCCTTTCTGTTGCTGGATCCGTCGCCACTGGAACCTGCAATGGTTTCTAGAATACCCCGCTGACTGGGGAAGCCATTAGATGTTTTTCCTTTTACTTGCATCCCTCAAGGCAGTCCTCCAGCCCCACGGTAGGACGCCCACAGTTGTGAAGGGGGGTGATCATCTAGAGTGTATCACAATATGGCCTCCTTATCCACAGCCATGACTATGTTCATGCCTGGCGCAATACGACTCCTGAAAGATTAGAGATAAAGAATCTTACCTATCTTCTCCCAAGGCCCATCAATGGCATGTATGGGCCAATGGCATAGAAGAAGGAGCTGGCTAGCTACTGTCACTAAAGAGGTGCACAAACCACCATCCCATCGCACATACACAGGTGAATTTCATTACTCATATGGCTCCTGCCTTAATGGCAGCTGAAGAGGAAAGGGAACGTTGCTCAAGGTTGAGGGAAGGATTCTACCACTTTTTCAGAGGAACTGGGGGTGTAGAGAACTCGAGACTACCACTTCTTCAGGGAAAGCGAAGGCCTAAGAACTGGACACTACCACTTCTTCTTCAGGGGAAGTGGGGTCTAGAAGAATTAGATATTACCACTTCTCTAGGGGAACACAGTTTGTAGAGGAACTGGCAGGCCTGGCTCCAGCAGGGGGGCCAGGCCCCCTCAAGACCACCACCTGCCCCCTCCCCTGAATGGAGCCCTTGCCAGTGATGTTACACACCTGTAGGAGGCAGGGGTGTGCTGGCCTAAAGGGAACTCTGGAATTCACACCTCTAAGTGAGGTAGAACACTTGCCCAAGAAGCTGCCTACAACTATCTAGCAAGATCCTGTTTTGCTTTTGCTTATAACTGCACTGTTCATCTTAGTTACATGTCCAGTCCAAGCTCTCAGTTACTATGTGGCTATTTTCTGAAACCTAAAATCACAAGTTGATTTCTGTCATTTTAAATCTGTTTCTTTTTTTTGTGGGAATATAACAATTATTCCCATCATGCTGAATTAAATGGTTAAGTGTATCAAATACATAGAAATTATTTACAGTGGGACCCCACCAGTGACAAGGGGGCAGGGAGTAGGAAGGGAAGATGGTAAACACCCTCCCCACTCCACCCTCCCCCCCTGATAAACATTGGCCTTCCAGAAGATTAATCATGAATACCTGGAAAATAACACAAGAGAGGATTGTTTCCTATAATGTGGTAGGTAAAGTATAAAAGAGACAACACATCTTTTAAACCTAAAAACACGGTATTTAAATATTACCCGAAGAGTGCAATCAGAGGTGGATTTAACAGTCGGTCAAGGGACAAATGCCCAAGGTTTCCCCGCTGCTCTGCCTCTCTCCCCTCAAAGAGAAACAGCCGGGGCTGCACAAGGCCTCCCAGTGAGGTCTTATTGGTTTAATGTGTCTCAGAAGCAGATTATTTATAACAGGAAGTGATTAGAGATGGGAAGACGTAACTGGCTGTCACCATTGCTGTGGTACGTTTTCTTCAAATCATATAAGGTTTTAATAAGCTATTTAATTGTGTTTGTTGGGTGATTAGAATTTATGTGGTACATAACAAGCTGTGTGAAACAATTACCATGCCATGCATGTAATTTAACTTTGTGTCTTTATGCGATTTTTTGTACGTTCTCATTAATTTTCATGCCAGAGCTTGTAGGTTTCCCATTCAGGATGGGGAAAATAAAGCTGCAATCAGAGGGGTCCTTTACCAAGTCAAGCAGAGTGGAAAAAGGGGCACTAAAAACATTTACTGATACTTTTTATGTGCTGGCGGTTTTATTATGATTTGGCAGGTGACGTTGGAGAGAGGGGCGGACTTAACACGTTTGCCTGCTCTTACACCACCCCATGCCAAGTCTGATTGGTTTTCCAACTGCGTGTATTTTTATGCTGCTGGAAAACCAATGGATTCCTATGAAAACAGCCCGAATTTTACACCTGGTAAAAGCAGGCAGTGTCCAGAGGAATCCATGATATATGGCTCCCACAATCATTTATTGAGGCAGGAATTTACACTTTTCCAGACATATAATGGAAAAGCGAAATACAAAGGGGATTTTGCCTGTGTTTTACTATTTACTTTTCCGTTACTTGGTGGAAACAATCACAATTACATAGGGGGCCCCTTTTGCAAACATGTGCAAACGTGAGTGGTCCCCTACATCCAGTTTTAGATTCAAAACAAAATGACCCCGGTTTCTGCAATAATGTATACATTTATCATGGGACATGGGATTTTTTTTTAAGGAATATGTATGCAATTGAGTATTATTGTATGTATTCAAAATCACACTTCAACACAAATTTGTACAAACTTGAGCTGGGAAGATGCGTCGTCGGGTTGCTAAATTTCATGCTATGCTCAAATTCTGGCTTTGCCACATAACCAAAGTGTTTGCTCCTGGGCAAATCATTTACTGTCACTGTCCCTTAGCTGCCAAAGTTAAGTACCCCTAGATGTGATTCAGTTTTCAGTGAAATCTATTGCCAAAAAGACTCACTCATGGTTTAATAGTTGGGCATCGGAGAGGTCAGGGGCCGCCATGGGACACAAACACCTCTTGATAATTATAATTGCTTATTTATAACGCAATTAATACCCAGAGGTTTTTTTAAGCGTGGACCCAGGGATTAAACCTTTGTTGCTCTGGGTCATCTTGCTTCCAAGATGACCATGTTGCCCCTGAGCTATCCTCCCAAGACTTACTTTCTTTTGAAAATATAAGGCTGTATTTATTGAAATAAATTGCAACATTCAACAGCAAATCAAAGCAAACACATCAAACGAGAGGTCATCATGGACAACTGCATATTATCAAGAGTATATACCAGACAATGACATATAGGCCCCTCCTCGCGGCCACTGGAGCTATACCAGGAGACCAGAAACCCCTCAAACTGCCGATCTGCTTCCTAATGCAGCTCCCCTTGCCCTGGCTCTCTCTCATGCATGCTAGCACTCCCTCACACCCTCAACTCAATTAAAATGTACTGCAAAATGAACAATAAAATACACATTTGTGGTACAAAATGTCATTTTTCTAGTAATAAAATATCATATTCCTTGCTTCAGTATTCTGGGGGGGTTCTGTTTTTCACAAAAAGATGGGGGACCATAAGCACCTTCTCCATCGCCTGCAAGGAATAGCCACAGTGTTCAGGGAGGCATTGTTGAGCGTACATCATCTGAGATTGAATTCTTTCTATGGGCCTTGTTGCTCAGCCGTCACAGAGGATGAGGAGGCATCAGCCAGGATTCTCTGTGCCAGGCCAAGCAGGCATGGTGAGGGTAGGTGGGAGTAGCAATAGTTGGGACTGGAGCTCGAGGGAGCTCATGGAAGGCGACTGGAGGTGAAAGGTGAAGGAGGAAAACTTACAATAGAACAGGGAGAGCAGATGGGAAAGGAAGGGAAGATAGGTAAATTGATGTTGCTGCACTATTTTCCTTGCATCTCTTTCTCTCTGTGCTGTTTTTATAGCTCAGTTATAGCCTGTTGAAAAAAAGATATATAACCTTTGTTCGTAGGGCATTATTAATTGGGATTGACTTCTCAGGCTCTTGTTCTTGGGTCTGCAGAATAACGTTTTTATTTTTTATGCTTTGGCAATAGCTTTCCTTATGGAGAAGAAGGAGTGAAAGGAAGCCGAAATGAATAGGGAATAGAAAGTCAAAGGTAGTGTGGGACCTTATGGGAGGGAACAAAGGAGTGGGTTGAGGAGGGGAGCAGAACACTTAGAAGTGGTACTGGAGAACATGTGGTTTTGGACGGAATGTACGAATGGAGGGGAAAGCAGATTTCCCACTTGAACAAATTGAGCAAACCTGGGTAAACCATTTTATGTCAGCAAACCACTTTAAAACATGGAACATATCTTGTACTCATGACAGCAATGAACTACTCCCACCCTAAGCTCTACACAAAAGCCAACCTACTTAGGGCCCTCTGTCAGGCTTGCCATGTACCCCTTTGCCTTAATTCTGCCACTGGGTGCAATCCTAACAAGCATCCTGATCAGACATTCAAGTCGTTTTAGGGATATGTGTTTCACCCCGGGTTTTAATAACCTGGGATTGAATCCAAGCTTGTGCACCTTTTAAAGCAGCCCAAAAGACGAAAATAATCAAAGGGTGCAAATGGATTGTTCTGGATCCGGGAAATTGTTTTTTGCTAGATCATGGACTGGGGAAATGTGTCTCAAAGTGTCTAGGGTACTCACTTTTCCTTTTCCTTTTCTTTAACCTCACCTCCTGCTTCCCGGCCACATATCTTGGATTGCTGTACTCTGCAGCATCCTGCAATGGATATAATCCTGGCACGGTCGAGAGTGGAACGCATTGTTGCGGTGGAGGAGGCGCGGTTGGCTGTACACACCCCTCGTCTTGTCTTCCACCTATGTTCTCTTTCTTGACCTGCTCCTCCTCAAACATTTTCCACAACTCGAGTATGCTTGATCTGCTCTGTAATTTCTTTCCCTCGTGTGTGTCATGTAAATATGTGTGCATGTGTTGACGCAGATGGTTCAAGTGCGTCCCTTCTTGGGCCATGGCTGATAAATTGTATTTATTTAATTGCTTATGGTTTACATCGAAAACCTCTGCAATAAAATCAGCAATACATACAATCACTCAATTTAAAATGAATTCCAAAAATTGTTATGTCTAAAGAAATGTCATTGCTAAAAGAGACCCATTAAAAAAAAAAGTGAGCAAATGTTTCAAAACACTGCACTTGAAAAGCAGAACACACAAAAACAAAATGGTACAATGTTTGGACATCTTTGGCACAATATCTACAGCAATGTACATTTCTTGGGACATTTTCCCTTGCTACCAGGACTTCTCCAGTTGAAAATAAATTCTATTTAAAACGCAACATTGCATATCTATGGGGTCTCGAGGGATGTTTTAACAAATAAGAGGTCAGCACATTATAAGCTTAATTTCATGCTTAACATGGTAAAAAAAAAGATGGCAATGTATTGCTGAGGCCTGGGAAGACTGTATTTAGGGGTGGCGCAGGGCTGTGCTGCACGACACTCCGTTGTAGAAAAAAAGAAAAGCCTTGCAGGTAGATTTAAGTAATTCAGTGTAATTCAATGATCACAGAGCCAAAAAAACAAGCGACTGCTGACTGCTGCTCCCCCTTGGCAACCACTTCGCATTTTACTGGTCATGTCTTTAACCCATTGCACATAGTATATGAGAATCTTTACTTTATATTGGGGGAGTGACTTAAACAAATGAACAATGGGCGTGTCCGCCATTATAATAACAAAATCCGACTTACCACAAATTCAACAATCGCGGTTTTCACTGCACTCTCACTGTTCTTCTCCTTTTCACACACACCCCCTCACAACAATTTACAATATCAACACACTAGCCTCCAAACTCACACCAACAATACACAATGTTAATCTAATCCATACTTACTTCCAACAATCCTACCTACTACTCTTCCAACACACAAAAAACACCTCTACCATCCTATCATGTACCAACAACATCAACAACAATCAACACCAAATACAATCTATTCTACTCACCTGTATTCCCTTATACAGGGCACCTCCTCCTTTATGCCTTTGCTGCCCCCCGAAGGAGACAGTTGGTTAACAATTGGGGTCTGTTCTGACATGTAACATTTAGGGGGGGCTACTTATTGATTGTAGTAGGCCTTGTTAAATTCTATTGTGTCCCAGAGAATACAAAAACGCATTAAATGTGAAGATGTACAATGAGAAATTCAGACAAGAATAGATATAATTCAGACAGCTTTTAAATTTATTTTGCTGCTGGATGCATTTAGTAGTCATGCATCAATAGTATTCAAAAAGAGGTATTTGTAAAGATAACAAACAAAAATGCAAATAAATTCTTCACAAATGCTAGGTGTGAAGGGAGGTTAATTCTCAGTCTTAGCCTTACCCTTACACAATTATTTACAAGGTAAGTTGCAAAAAAAAAATCAATGATAAAACTAGATAATGCTATAAAGAGCACTGTGTAACCACCACCTTTTGTGACAAGTGATTAATGTGTATTCAATACAAGACAATCCAAACAGAAGCAAAAGATGCAAAAACTCTTTGTTGTCTATAGCCAGGCTGAAGGGTGACCTCATACATGGTCGACGTCTAGAAGTGGATCAAAAAGATGTTTGGACCAGGAGAGAAATCTAAGTGTTGGTCCTTAGGACGTTTCGGCTGAATGCCTTCATCTTGGGCCTGGGGTAGGTCTCCCTAGGTTAGAGATATAAGGACACTATTAGTGTCTGAATTGAGAGTTGAAAGCTATTTAAAAACACAATACAGAGTCTGTTCCAAGACTTTGGTACACCACAATCAAATCGGGCGGCAAGGGAGTAAAAAGGGGACTGACCTTAGGGGCTGCAATGCTGCATGAATTTGAAGGTTGCTTGTGGCACCAAGGTAGCGTGAGGTGCGCGAAAAAAGGGGCTATTAAACGATAGCTGCAGGCTGTGAAGGGCTACAGGAGTAAAAAAACACACAATATTGGGTAAATTAGCAGTTAAAGATGTACAGAACTAGACCATGGTAGCATTGAATAAGGCGGGCTCTCACCTTGCTGATTGACTTTTGTGTGAAAGTTCACATGAGAGGCGAGGGATGCCGGTTGAACAGCTAGTGTCCGTAGGGTTACAGACCCGTCTGGAATGGTGGCTATGCTGTGTCCAATGCGTTATTTAGTCTTGGGCTGTTAAAAAGAGCGAGAAATAAGTGCCCGTTTCTTTGGATAATGCAAATAAGATATGAAATTGGGTGCAGGGATAGGGGGTCGGATTACCTGAAATCCGAGTCTCAAGCTCTCTGCTGGTTGGCGAGCGAAATCGCGTATGTAGCTTGTGAGTTAAGCGCTGCGTACACCAGAGAGAAAGCACCAAGAAAAAGGCCGAACTGTGTACGGCTGTACTGGATTGCGCATGCGCATCGCGGGTAGTGTTACCTGTACTGCCCAGCGAGTGCGCATGTCTGTGCGCGCGCTCCTGTAGCGTTTCTGAGTGAGCCTGTTGGAGTGAAATGCTAGTCGCTCGCTCCTGCGCATGAGGCACCGGAGTATCCATTACCTTGCGAACATGAAGTGGAGGGATAAAGTGCTGCCCTGTGACTTATATGGGCTATTATGAAATATGCAGTATAAATGTGTTGACTCAGGAGGAAGTCAGTTCATATTATATTAAACGGGGTGGTGCAGAAAACAATGTAGTGCTGTAGGCCAATATGTTAGGGCTGTGATCTAAGATGGTATCTTCAAAAGAGAACGAGGTAGAGAGGTTCTTATGAGATAAGACCCCGAGATGTGTAATTATCTGCAGAAGCGAGTGGGGTCCATCTCATTAAGGCCATTGGTAATGCTTTTGAGTTTAAAAATCCACCACGCTTCTTGGTGGTTGAGAGAGTTAGTGGCGTTGCTTGTGTTAGGTACTAAGTCTGCTATCCACCACAGGATATCATCTGGGCCATGATGATTTTCAATGAAGTGTTGTACCAATGGGGCATTGGTAGATTTGCAGCGGATGCGAGATCTGTGTTCACCTATCCGTTTGTGGATTTGGCGAGTTGTTTGGCCCACGTAACGGAGACCACAAGGGCATTCAATGATGTAAATCACGTTAGCTGTTTTGCAATTAGAGAACTGTCTGAGTTCCCAGTCTTTTCCACCAATTTTGAATGAAGACATTTTTCTAGTGAAACGGCATGCTTTACAGGTACCACAGGGGTGATGCCCCCTTATTTCCCGCATGTTCCAGAGCGTGGATCTTTGGGACTTCTTCTCCAGTCTGGCATGTGATAGGATGTCCTTAAGATTCTTCGATCTTTTGAGCGCCATTCTTGGTGTCTTTTCTTCTGGCAGACTTAATTGTACCAAGGGCCAACATTTTTTCAATATCCCTTTTAGTTTGGTTGTGTCAGGGCCAAAAGTGGAGACAAATGTGAGAGTGTTCTCTTGATTTAGATTGTTCAATCTTGGTGTTAGCAGGCTTTCTCTGGGCGTATATTTTGCTCTTTTTATAGTCCGTCTGATGAGTTTTCTTGGGTACCCTCGTTCTAGTAGTTTACTTTGTAGTTTTATAGCGTTTTCTTGGAATGTCTCCATCTCTGTACAGTTGCGCCTAAGTCTCAAAAATTGACCGTATGGGAGATTATCCCTTAGGTTTCTTGGGTGATGGCTATTGTAGTGAAGTAGGGTATTTCTCTCAGTTTCCTTCGTGAAAAGATCACATTGTAGTTTGCCATTCTTGACTAGGATGGTAAGGTCCAGAAAATTAATGGCTGCGTTGCTTTTTTGCATGGTGAATTTAATCTCTGGGGTCTGGGCATTGATCCACTCAAAAAATGAGGTAAGGCTGTTTTCATTCCCATTCCATATCAAGATGACATCGTCGATGTATCTATACCACGAGAAGATTTTATCCAGGAAAGGGTTGGATGTGTCAATGACATGTTGCTTTTCAAATTCTGCCATAAAAATGATGGCTAAACTAGGGGCAAATGCTGCTCCCATTGCGGTTCCACTTGTTTGAAGATAATATTCGTCATCAAAGGAAAAAAAGTTATTGGTTAACGCAATCTCAAGCAGTTCCACTATAAAGTTGGTGGGAACTCTTTTCTGGGTCATAAAGTGTGTTAAGTGATGGCGGATGCACTCTACCACTGCTTCTTGTGGGATGTTGGTGTAGAGGCTGACTACGTCCATGGTGACTAGGATTTCTTGTTCGCTGTTAAATTGGCGTCCTTCAAATTTGGAGATAGTTGACATGGTGTCTCTTAGGTACGTGGGTGTTTGCTGGCTTAGGGGCTTCAAAAATGGTCTATGAATTTACAGATTGGTTCTAGAATTGAACCACAACCTGACACAATTGGTCTCCCTGGAGGATTTTGGCTGTCTTTGTGGAGTTTGGGAAGAGCATAAAAAGCTGGTGTTCTGTTTTCAGACGTGTTAAGGAAGATTTCTTCCCGCTCCGTAATCCACTCCTGCTCTAGGCCGAATCTAATTGTTTCCTGGATTTTTTGTTTTATGGCAGCCGAGGGGTCTTTCCTAAGTTTTTTATAGTTGCCTTCTGCATTTAATAGTTGCATCACCATTCCTTTGTATTGCGTGATGTTCTGAATTACAATTCCTCCACCTTTATCAGCTGTTTTTATAATCAAATTCTTGTTTTCTGCTAAGGTTGTTAAAGCCTTGCGTTCACCAGTAGTCAAGTTCTGTCTCATCTGTTGAGAATTTGTTTGGAGTTTACTAATTTCTTTTGTTATACATTTTTCAAAAGTAAGCAAGGAACTAGGTACCTCATTTTCCATAGGATTGAATGTAGATTTAATTCTGAATCCTGTGTCATCTTGTTCTGGACGGAGGTCTTTATCCATGAAGTACACTTTCCTTCTGATACTTCTAAAGAAATTGGATAATTCAATGTCCAGTTTGAACCAGTCTGTATGTTCTGTAGGCACAAACGATAGTCCTTTGGTGAGGACGGAGGTTTCTTCTTTTGAAAGTACATATCCTGATAAGTTGAAAATAGGTATTTCAGTTAGAACCTGCGGTTGGTTCTCCTCCTCTGGTTGCGTTGTCCCCACTGGGGGTAGTTGAAAAACTGCATTGCCTGTGAATGCGGAGGAGGCCCCCAGTATGCACCTCTGGGGGCCATTTGTCCTAAAAAAGGCATCTGGTTAGGAGGTTGATATTGTCCCTGTTGTCTGTTTCTATCCCTGTTTGGGTTTATATCTCCTGATGATGTATCAGAACTCGAGGTATCTGAGAAAGAGACCCATTTGCGTCTATTTTTGGTGGCCGAGGTTTGATTAGCCCGTCTCTCTTTTTCCTTCTTGTCCTTAAATTCTGGCGAGAGATATGGGTACACCAGTTCTATTTTGAAATTACTGATGTCTTTTGCCAATTTTTTATGTTTTTTTCTCCAGTGTAATAGAGGTGAATTGGTCAAAGGCTTTATCAATTTCTTTCAGCTTCTCTCTGGCATTGGACAGACTGTTATCATTGAGAAATTTAGTTTCTTCTTCTTTTAGATCTTGTTGTATCTTGGCGTGGATGCGTTGTGCTGTCGTTATGGTAAGGGCCATTAGGTCCCCGCTGCATTTTGTCGAGATTTTACTGAAACCTAGCATATATTCCTTGTCCTCAAGGAATAGTGCAGATTCATTTCTGACCAATAGTCCCATTGGAACAAGGTTCACTCTAAGGTACTCCCTTAGAAAATGTGCATGAACTTCCGTCCGGAAGCATTTTTTCTTTAGATTCAGTAGAACGTCTCCTGAGGCTTTCGAAGCAATATGTTGCTGTGCTCCTGCCAAATTGAAGAGAGATGTCCCCTCTATGATGTTGTCTATTTCTTCCTCCGTGAATGATAACATTTGGTTCATGTTGTTGATGTGAAAATTGGAAGCCCTGGGGGGCCAGGACTGATGTACTTTACAGAGCTTTACGCCCTAGCTTGTGGCCTTCCCCAACTACTTTCACAGGTATCTCTGTTTCTCTCTCTCTCTTCAACTTAAAACAATAACAATACCCGATATACCATCCCATGCAGGTATTTTTTATTCTTATTTTAATTTTATTTTATTTGATAGTATTATATAGTTAACAATGTCAACTTTTAATACTACCATTATAAAACACACGTTAACAAGATTCAGATTCAGCTGTGACAAAGAAATTAAAACAGTAAAATACAACAAGTAAAACACATTTGCTGCTGGGTTTGGCAATAGCGTAGGCATGCCATACTTGTCCAGCCCAATATCCATTACACTCATTCAATGATTTCATGATGGTACAAGCTTCCTAGTTCCCACTCATGATGATGTTCCAGAGAGTGCTGACCGTGTTGGCCGTGACACTCTCCTCCACACCAGCATGTCTCAATGCTAGGAACCATAGGTTCAATAAAGGGGAACATTCAGTCAGTATGGGCCTAACAGACTCCAAGAGGGCCACCCCACAGAATTGACAGTGTCTTTCATTCCTATGAAGATTTGCCCATGACCAAATGATTTCCACGCATCTCACTGCATTACATTTTAGTTTCAGATAGTCTCAGACCAGCGAGTGGCGCAGGAAATGGTGTATATACCTAGGAGTTAGTACCTGGTCTTGGATGTATTTGATATAGTAGGTCATCTTGGATTTGATGGATAAGTCAACAATCTGCTGCTCCTTGCCTAGTGAAAATAGGAGTGCCTTCATGGTTTTCTTGTAGTGAGAAAAAGGCATCGAAAGGGCATTCTCAGGAGCAAGTGCCAACCATCTATTGGCAGCGAGCTTGATCTTTTCAAGGGAGCTTGATGGCATAAAATGTATCCTGCTCAGAAGAATTCCCTGCAACAGCCTATTCAGAGAGTCTTTCGGGGCTTTAACAATCTTCCATTAAGTGATCCAAAAGCTCAGATAAAGTTTCCCCATAATCAGCTGTAAATTAAATTTCACATCAATCATTTCCACAATAGACTGGGGGGAGAGGTCCTCAGGAGTCTCCTGAGGATGACAGCCTCCCATTTTATGATCTCCTGCATGTTCCCAAAGGCCCACATTCCGGTAACATCAAGATAGTTTGTAGGATCTTTACCTAGTAGAACTTAACCAAGGATCCCACTGAGTATCCCCCTCCCTTGTGCGTAAAGGAATTGAAGGCACCTGCAGTCTCGGTGGATCAGGTTTTTGATTGGTCAAGGTGTAACATACCCATCAATCTACAATCTAGGGCAATACCCAAATATGTTTCATCAGAGACTACCTTGATGTCCTCATCCATGTACCACCTTAGCCTTTTTACCCTCTTGTTCTATGGACTAAAAACTATAATCTTGGTCTTAGAGGTGCTTTTCCTGAGACAATTTAAGGCCAGGTATGTATTCAGAGCACACAGGGATTGTTGGAGCCCACCTGGGATTAGGTTGAGTAGAGCAAGCTCATCCGCGTATGCAAGTCAATATAGACGGATGTCACCCATTTTGAAGAAATGGTATTCAATGGGCTACTGCCCCTTCCAGGTCGAACAAACGCAAATTAAATCATTAGTGTCCAGCTAGACATCCCACAATGTTGATCAAGGCAAACCTTTACTCTGGTCTGCTCACAAAGATGGATAATCATGTTGAGAACACTTGGCAGAATGTTCCAGCTGTGCAGCTTCCTCCACAGCTTTCTCTTCTCAACAGTATCAAAGGGTGCGCCAAAGTCGATGAAGGCTGCATACACTGTTGTTTTGCGTATCTTCCAAGTCTGCTGTTCACTGGTTGTTAGTGCAAGGCCATTGATAGCCGTGTTGTGACCTTTCCTGAATCCTTTTGTATAATGTTCTCTACCCAGGCTCTCAGCTCCTCTAATAGTACTCTGCCAAACTTTGCAAGTAGCCGCAACAGCCTTTCTTGAAAACAGGAACAAGGATACTGTCTCGTCACGAGAATCGAATGGTCTGTGTAGAACTGAACCAACGAAATAACTAGTGTAGAGCTTCAGCCTAGGCCTCAGTGTCAGGCTTAATGAACTAATTGCAAAGGCCATCAGAACCTGGAGCCCTTGAAGATTTACTGGCCTTTATCAACTTAACAATGTCAGTTTTACCTTTTACATAGGTCCAGGCGGACGCAGGTGTGGTAGCCATGGAGACCTCAAAGGCACTCCCACCTAACTATGACTCAATATGTGAGACCCAAGCCTGCTCCAGAACCCCTCTAAAAAGGGAGTTTTTACCATTAACTATTTTCCAAAACCCTATGATGTTATTAACTAGGACCATATGTACCAGGTCGTGCCACTGAGAACATTCTAATTGGCACTTGTGCAGCTTTGACCACTTTTGATATTTGTTTTTGATATCTTTGACTTTCATAGCATGTACAACTGGATAAAGCTCAGACTTAGTCAGGCTACGAAGTTCTCTGCAAACTTAATTTTTTTTTCTCCCTTTATTCGCTTGTCATAAGCGTGGTAATGTAGCCTCTGATGGCCAGTAGCAACTCTGGAGCAGCTGACTTTCTTGAGCAGAATACTGGATTTAATACACATACTGGATTTAATACACTCCACACACTCCCAAATCTAGTTACAATGTGAAAAGCTGCTTCAAGATTCAAGTTATTTTCCATCCTCGCACAGCCCAATGAATATTCAGAGAGGGAGACCTGTGCCACTAAAGAGGCAACCCCCAATCAAACTCTCACTCCATGAAATTCAATTTAAGGTGGACTTGACACTAAGAGTCCCAGACAGGACATATTCCATGGCATGACACTCAATATTTAAGTTGGCAATGATGGGATGATGGTCACTCTCCAGGCGTGGAATACACACATATCAGTGATCAAAGGGGGCATTTACTGTGAAGAAGTGATCAATAATGCCAGGGCTATTATGATAGCTTCTGGTAAACTGTGAGGTGTATATGAGGGGTGGGCACCATTAACTATGCTGAAGCCTTCAGAATAGACCAGGTGAGCCCAGCTGATTCCATTGTGGCAAACCTTGCCCGGTCTTCCTTGGTAGGGGCTCCAATTCCCACTCCCTCCCCTCAAAATCCTTTGGGATTCTGAAGATCACCACATATCATGGTGCAGACCCGGCCCATCCTAGAATGAATAAAGTCTTCAACCTCCTTAAGTACTTCAACCTACTTAGAAGTAGAGCCATAAGGGCTCGCCAATATGTGGGGTTCCTAGACATTAATTATAATGATATCTTTCACTCCCACTGACTTACGTGTGTGACTCTACCTATAAGTACATTCAGGTATACACAGGCCATTTCTTCCAGACCCAGGGTTTTTTACTCCCAAAATCAGACCTCCTTAGGGGCGGCCCATAGGGCCCTGAATTGCCAAATTAGAAATGGTATTCCATCCTTCAATTACAAGAGTTTCCAGATGTCAAGTCTCTTGTAAGGGCAGGATGCTAAAGTAATCAATATGCTCCAGTAGGCCATTCTGCTCAAATAAGTGTTGATTTCCCTGAGAGTTCCAACCGACCATCAAGAACAGTGGACCAGGCGAACTGTTGTCTACGTTGTTCTAGCATATTGATATGCCAATCCCAGTGGCACTCCTCCCCGGTGTCCCCGCCTTTGGTCCACGCAGGTTTAGCATGCGCACTGCAACTCATGGGTGGACCTACCACAACCATCGGTAGATCTTGCCCCCCTGCTCCCATTTGGTTGGTACTATCCTTCTGGAGTTGACGAGCCACCATCTTCCCCTGTGGTGGCATAACTCGCCCAACAGCATGTTGATAAGCTACATGGCTATTAGCCGAAGAACAATTTTCTCCCTCTTCATTCATCTCCATAAACATACATTCATAGCCAATCTTTGAGAAAGATGGACAGTATTCAATTGCATAGTCAGTTGTGTTTTCCACATGGAAGTGCACAGCGTAGGTAGCATTTTTACACTTTCACAGATGGCAACCATTTTTATATCATTGCATCTTATGAAGCCCAAAGGTAGGATAGTATGAAACAGCTCCAGCAACCTAGATCTGCTGAGGTAGAATCGTACCCCGTCACAGAATATACTGCTGATTCTAAGCACTGTAAACTTGTTTGAGCATTTAATGTTGGCGGTTACATGTTGAGAGACTTGGTCAGAAATGCCATGATCCGTCTGAACCAATACACTCCAAACCCGGTGCTCCTCCACCTCAACAGGAGTAGTAGCAGGTATAAAAACCAACCCTTCAAGATTGTACACAGGCTCCTCTGAAGCTTCATCCGTCACCTATTTATTTTTTCCTGACACTGCCTTCCCTCTCTTAAGGCAACTCTTGACTGGCGTTCCGAGGGTTGTCGGCAAAGTGCAGGCATTTCCTTTTGCGATCAGCACACCCTTTTGCTCTTGGAGTGGACATTTGTTTCTTCCTCTTCTAACTTGATCGCTTCTTCCACTTGAAATGCCATATCAACTGCACACTGTGATGAGTGAGATACCACCAGGGTAGCCCCCCTCTCCTTGCCGCTTAATTGATCTTGAACAGCGGTCGAGGCTTTATCCTTTTTTGTAGAAATGTTTTACTGCTAACTAGGAGATGGTGGGATAATGGTCTTAGGGACAGTGTTGAGGGTCTTCCTTTTCACCTTGAGAATCAGGTCTTCATACACAATTGCCTGTTTAATGGTTTTCCTGTTTTTGCACTTGAACCATGCAGCCGAGTTATTTTCAGTTTTATTCCAATTAGTATTTAAAGACTCTCTGTTACTGCTTACGTGCTCTTGATAGAGGTTCGAAATTAGGACAATGTCCTGTATTTTTCCCATACTAGTCGCGTGCACGTTGCTATTGTTAATGAGCTGGTTCAGCAAGCTTGTAAGCTTCTTAAGAGTGGAGTACTGACTCTAAAGACTTTTCACAAGTACATCACATTTGACGGAGAGTTGTGCAAGTTTTCCAGAATATTAAACATTACAGCAGACTCTCCTGCAATAGAAACTTTCTTTCATAGGGCCTCATTACACGTTGTGCGCTAAAAACTGCAAATTAGCGGCATGGTGCTATTAACGTGTCCACCCTCGCAAGAGGGCGCTAATGGCGTACCATTACGAGTACGCAGACACAAGCATAGCGCCATGCCGTTAATGACCCCACCGCCATGCCGCTAAAGTCCCCAAAAAGTAATTTACCGCCTTCCGCGAAAGTGCAGATAGCACCTCCGCCCTCGCGCCATTAGCGGTCACCGCTATTAGCGGTGACTGTTAAATTGCGGAACCGGAAATAGCGTCATCGCACAGGAACGGGAAAGAGCACGGCGGCCATCTTTAAAAACACAATCCATTGCCATCCTCTGCACCCTGGACCTGTTTTGAGTTGGGAGCTGTGGAAATTCATCTGGGACACCTGCATCATGCCCAAGGCTCTGAAGAAAACCAGTGACAGGCAGTGCAAGGAAAAATATACCAATGAGGAATTGGTCATGTTAACACAGACCCTTGCAGAGCATGCGGAGGTAGTCTTTGCAAATGACATGCGCCGGCCAACCTTGCTGAAGAAAAAAGCCATCTGGGAGGAGGTAGCTCTCAAAGTCAGTGCTGTGGGCACCAGCACGCGCACCATGCATGAATGCAAGAAGAGGTGGGACGACCTCAGGCTGCGGGTGAGGGGCATCCTGGCTGAGAACCACCGCATTGCGAGTGCCGGTGGAGATGGCTCACCAATCCGGATGAAGGAATGGGAGGAGACATGCGCAAACATGATTGCCGTCGAATCCATTGAGAGAGTGGGCAGCATGGAGATCGGCGTCGCTAGCACTTCAGATGGAGGTGAGTGTACACATGACAGGATGCGGTGTGAATGTACTGTTACCCCCATATGTGAGCACAGACTCCTCTCATGCATGGACACACATCCACACATGCATCCATTCCTCACCATGTCAGTGTCAGACCCAAACACACACACATGCACACATCACCAGAGACAAGTCCCAAACACACCCATGCATGGATGAGGCACTGAACTGGCACATCACCTGCATCCACAACCACTGAGTCCCAATGGCCACAACTGCATCATTCATGTAATCTTCATCAAGTAAATTGAATCGCAACCAATGATATCCCCCTTCTCGTCCCTCACAGGCTCACATACAGATGGGGAGGATGCCGCTGATGCATCAAAGGCACCAGCTACATGCAAGAGGGCAAGGGCACAGGAGCCGGAGGATACCCCAACAACATCCAGGGGCAAGGGGGAAGGGCACACCTGACGGGTAGGAAACATCGTCATGGTGCCACTGCCAGGGCAGTAGTAGCTGCACCACCAACTGCGGCCCCACCACCGAAGGTGAACCCACTGGCACCAATGCCAGCCACCGAGGGACCACCATCAGCTGCGGCTAGCTCCGCTGGCGAGGCAGCCGCCACTGCCCCCTATCCGATCCGGAGGACACCCTAGGCCAGCACATGGAGATGCACACCCCAAGCCCCCCTGGAACCCCAGCGCCTGTGCCATTCCAGACCCCTGGGTCTGATGGGACTGTTGAGGACACCAACCCTGCAATCATGTCCCCCATGTTACCATCACCGGCTGCAGTGGATGCATCGGAGGGCACAGCATCCAGTGCACGGTCACCCAGCACTGCCCCCCAACTCACCACCATCCTGCAGCGCCAAAACGAGCTGACTGTGCTGGTCGGCCAGCATGTTGAGGAGGCTGCCAATCTCAGAGAGAACTTTGTCGAGGCTGCGAGGCACTGCACTGAGCGGATGGACGCCAACACCGACAGGCTATGCGATGAAATAGCGAGGCTCAGGGAGGTCCTTGTCCGCATGGCTGACACTATGGACCGCCACTTTTCCCAAAAAGCCCAGTCTGCCCTGTCCTCATCTTCTGGGTCGAGACAAACAAGCCCTCTCCGGCGCTCATCGCGCACCACCAGGCGCATGTCTGGCAACCCTCAAGATCCTTTCAAGGACAATGGAAAATAGGGGGTTGATGGAGATTCCTCTGTATGCATTGTCCAGGGAATACGTGGCAGACACATGAGGGACTGTAGTGGGGGGTGGTGGGAAGGGTGTTATGGGTCTGTTGTGGGGGGTGGTGGGAAGGGTGTTATGGGTCTGTTGTGCGGGGTGGGGGGAAGGGTGTTATGGGTCTGTTGTGGGGGGTTGTGGGAAGGGTGTTATGGGTCTGTTGTGGGGGGTGGTGGGAAGGGTCTTATGGGTCTGTTGTGGGGGTGGTGGGATGTTTTTGGGCTTGGACTACTACACCTTTATGTCACTCAATACACTGGTTTCTGATCAAAACACAGGCTTGGACATCTTCATTGTGTGTGTGTACTTTATTGGCGACAGGGTCCATTGCGTGCTTCAAAACATACACCAGTGCATTACCCGCCATATCCAGGTGACAGTATGGAAACATGTTCCTCAGAATATTTGGTTGATCAGATGCTGTCTCACAGCACGTCCCTCCTGGCCATCCCCTCTTGCAACACCTGCATCCCCTTCACCTCCGTCCTCATCACCATCATCATCCTCATCAGGTGCTTCTATTTCAACGTCAGGGGGCAGTGGCACATTCGTTTGATACACATATTGTGCAGCATGACACATGCCATGGTGATCTTGCCCACCTTCTCATGTCCATACAGGAGAGCACCACCAGACCTGCTAATGCACCTAAAACGTGACTTCAAAAGTCCAAAAGTCTGCTCGATCACGATGCGGGTACGGGTATGTGCACGATTGTATTCCTCCTCGTGCCTGTTCTGTGGATTCCGTACAGGTGTGAGGAGCCAGGTCTTCAGGGGATAGCCCGCATCACCTGTATGGGGGAATGAACGGGGTCCTGTTACTGTTCACCTCAAGATCGGCCTGTTCACATCACACAAATTGACATTGCATTGTGATTCAAGTACTGAATTGACAGCATACATGCAGATGGTCTGTGTGATAGCAACGTGCAAGGGGGAGGTCGACCCTGCAAGTAGAAATGCCACATTCATGCCTCCAACAGTAATTGACATGTCCTGGGTGAGGCCAGGTCTTAGGTGTCCTTGGCCCATCCAAATTAGGTACCACACTGCTAGTGTACTGACATCCTGACACCGATGTTGTCATGCTGTGAAGCATCACTTCAGTGGTGCCATAGGTGTGTGGTTTAGTGCTATGTCTAGGGGTGATCCCTTTGCATACATTCAAGGGCGCGTTGCTGGTTTGATGTTGTGCTGCACTGATTCTGTATTACTGTCTTGACGCCATGTTGCTAATTTGTGTAATATGTGGCGTGGCATGATGTGCAATGTGGATGGATGTGTGATATTTTGCAACCTGCATTGTTCTCAATGTTGTGCACCTTCGAATTGCATGTGGGTTCTTCTCAAGTACATCGTGGCCTGCCCTGAAGGACATTGGCGTACATCTGTATGTCCATTTTCCCTACGGACGCCAGTCAACACACAGTTGGAGTATGTATCTCTCCCCCCCATTCACACCCAGTTGGAGTATGTATCTCTCCGCCCCCATTCACACCCAGTTGGAGTATGTATCTCTCCCCCCCCCCCAAATCACGCTGCCATGTGCTTGCCCTGCTACTCACCAAGTAGCCACAAACGTTGTCCGGTGTGTCGCTCCATGTAGCGTGGGATAGTTGAGTTCCGCAGAACCATGGAATCATGTGTTGATCCTGGGAATCTGGCACAGCAATGTGTGATTATCTTGTTGGCGTCACATACCATTTGGACATTGATAGAGTGGAATTGCTTCCTGTTTCGGTACACTACTTCATTGTGATGTCGGACCACCAATTCCACATGGGTACAGTTGATGGCCCCGATGCAACTTGGGATGCCTGCCAGTGAATAGAAGCCAACTTTTGTGTTTGCAATCTCCTGGGCAGTCTGTGGCATGGACATGGGTTCAGGCGCATGCTTCAGGAGTGCATCGAGTACCTGGTTCAGCATGCGTGAGAATACTGGTTGTGAGATGCCATGCATCTGTCCCACTGTATGCTGATAGGTGCCTGTGGCCAGGAAGTGGAGCACACTCACCACCTTCAGTAGCGGGGGGATGGCAGTTCTGATGTCTATGAGGCTCACAATGTCGTCGTGGATCATGTCCACAATGCTGGTGATTGTAGCCCTGTCCAGACGGTACAGGGTGTGTATCTGCGCAGGGGTCAGGTTGAATGGACTGGCTCTGATCCTAGGTGTTGGTGGGTGCCTCTGTGGTATGATTAGGTGCCGTTGTGGTGCCTGCTGTGCCTGTCTTGCCCTCCTCCTCCTCCTCCTCCTGTGTCTCCTTTGTGCTGTCTGTTGTTGTAGCAGCAGCGCTGCAATGAGGTCCTCCTTGCCATGTAATGCTGCCAGTATTGGAACCATCTTGGTGTGGGGAGGGTTGTGGGAAGGGGTGTGGTGTGCTCCTTTTGACCTGCCACAGTCTCCATTGCCTTCACCTGTGCTGATTTGGTCCACCTGTGGCAGGTGGGAACACTGCTCATTTCCCTTAACGGGTGGTCCGCGATGCCGGTATTTGCACCATGGCGGTAAGGGGTTTGGGGGGATTTACCATTCCGCTATTAGCATGTGCACTGGCCTTGTGATGCTGTGCTAATAGCGGCCTGGTGTAATTAACGGGATGGAGGGTCGCGCGCACGCGGCCTGCCCGCTATTAGTGGCACCGTAATTAGCGGTGCCGCTAATAGCGGTGTGCCGGGTCGTGATCCACATGGGGATTTAACGTTACCGGTAATACATTACAGGTAACGTTAAATCCCTACCGCCATCCGTGTAATGAGGCCCATAGTGTTGTTAAACTCTCTATTTGGAGACAGTCACCCTCATTACAAGTTATGTCGGTAGCCATGCCGCAATTTGCGGCATGGCTGCCGGCAAAACCGCATCCGTGTCCGTGTCCATGTCCTCGGAATGAGGACTTACCGGACCATTCCGAGTTCGGATGGCCCGGTAATTCCTCACTCGAGGACACGGACACGGTTCATCCCCATTCCCATTTCAGCCCCCATAGGGCTGAATGGGAATGGGAGAGGGAGTAAACAACGGGCCATTACGAGATGGCCCGTTGTTTGCTCCCTCTTCCCCTCGCGGGACCCGGTATGCACGCCTGGTTTTCCCAGGCGTGCTTAACGTGTCCCGCGAGGGGACCTCGTAATGTGACGGAACGGGTTGAAGGGCGCTGCAGCCTTTTAAGGCGCCGTTTAACCCGTTCCGCCAGGGTCGTAATGAGGCCCAGTGGCATGTAGTCACTATTGGCCCTGTGAGAAAAATTCATTATTAATGAGCCGGCCAAAAGAATGGACGTTGACACGTGTTTCAACGGTTTTAGTAGTGGCTAGTTCGGTAATTGGTTCACCGGCGGCTGCCTTATCAACCTCCTTTTGAACCGCGGCGTCCATTTCAGTTCTAACTGCCACAGGGCTTGAAGACGTCGGATACATAATGGTGCATGGTGTTACTGATAGTGGCAATGCTAAGGAGTACCAGGGATAAGATCTAAATTGCCTGGCTCAAAGACATTAGATACTGATTCAATCATTTTAGTGCCCAAATAAGATAGGGAAGCAGTAAGCTCTGCTGCCAATCCTGTACAAAATCTGTTTGCTTTGGTTGATTTAAAAAGTGAAAGGCCCTGAGCCGCAAAATAGTTAGTGATTTTAGTGGTGTTCTTATTTGGTCTACTAGAGTCACCAAATCTAAAGTTTTTTGAGGGCAAGTCCTTGCTGAGCAGCGTAGGGGATCCTTAGCTTCTGGTTCAGTGATATTTACTACCACCAGACTCAAAGAATCATCTTCTTTCTCTGATCGCATGGGACTGACCAGCACGATTGAGTCTTCATCTTCTTCACAAATGGGCATTAGTGGCATCACCTGATCCTCCCTGGCTCCCTGGTGAGAAACAGCAACACGCTTAGCAGCTCGGCTGCAGTTGCACCAGAATTACGCCGCTTAAAACAGTGCACACCGAGCAATGGCTCACAGGGTAAGCCCCACAGTCACAGCTGCTCTGTACTGCCTCTGCCTCTGCTTTCCTCTGAGAGCCCTAGTTCATTAGCCCCACCACTCACAATTGAGTGTCGCTCTTCAATAAGGTAATCCTCTAGTATAACAAAGGTTCCTTATGCACCTCAGTGCTTCTTTTAGGAACCCAAAGCCACATGCCAGTGCTCGGGCTTCAGCAAACACTGCTTGCCCGGAACCAGGCACAATTCACCAGGGATAAGTAGCAGGTCACTCAGAGGTATATAAATATGCTGCCCACACCATTGAAGCAAAGGGTAGGTGTTCAGGCAGTCTCAGGGGCCAGGACTGCCACCAGAGACAACACTGGGTGAAATGCGGGGGGTATGTGAAGGGAGCAGGGGCCACAAAACACCACCAAATGCCCCGCCATCACCATGATTTTAACTAATACACAAAAGTGGGCCCGGAAGCCAGAAAGACCTGCCTTAACCCACCTGCTACCTGTGTGCACTCACCAGCGCAACCCTTGATTAGTGAGCTTGCCCTGGGTCACCCGTGCACAACAGTCAGCAGGATGGCCACAGTTAAAGGTGGAATATCAGCACTACCAGCGCTCTACCAGCACTTTTGTGGTCTAGATGTTACCTGGAAATAGCTGGTAACGGGAAGTAACTGGTGGTAGATCTGATGAAGACATCCTCTGATGGAATACACCACTGCCACTGGGGTTTGTTTTCACCCACAATAAGCACTCAGCTTCTGACACTGAACACTGAGCACCGGACACAGGACAGAGCACAACTGCTCACAGCTTTTGTCGCCTTCGCTCAATCAGAACATCAGAGGAAACGATCCAGCGACGTACCCAGGAGCGTGTCTAGATGCACTGCAGCGCAGTCTCTTAGAGACTCATGTCAACAGCTGCTTCCAGCACACGGTCATTTTATATACCATCCCCTGCAGGTATTTTGATGCATGGTTATACTCACAATGATCATATGATCCCTGAGGTCTGCTGGCATCGAGTCCTCTCTATCTGTCGCTCCACCCTTTGCATCCAGTGTGCCCCCTGCCGGACTGGGCAAGACCTTCACTGAAACTGGGCTCCTGCCAACTTCTTCTCAGGTGTGCACATGAACCACTCCCTGCAGTTGGACTTTGCTGCCCAAGGGAACCACTGTGAGGAGTCCATGACCCTCCAACAGACACTGGGTATCTCAGCAGGGCCTCCAAATGTTAAGATAGGCCCAAAGTAGCAGTAAGAAATAAAAACTCAATAATAGAGTAACTACAAGTGCACAAAGAAACCCAGCTTCATTCGAATACAGACAGCTGCTGGGAGAAGGTACAAAAGACAATCTCAAAATGTCATTAGGAACAACAAGGTTATAAACAAAGAAATCATCATAACTGATGTCATTGTTAGTACTTATCATGAAAACTTCTACTCCCTAACTTGATTTGTTGGTAGAGTATGTAACATATAGTTATCTATAAGCGAACCCATTACTTTTACAACTGCAGACCGCCATGGGACCCCCGAACCTTATCCTCCATCAGGGTCCTCAGTGGGGTAATGAAGAGCAACATACAAAGATGGCTGCCAAATTGGAAAGAACTCTGGATGGCCTTTACATTTCTCTGAGCAGCGAAGATACGGATTGGCCGCCTGCCCATGATATGTATTCAGGGCATCAAGCCAGATGGCGTAGCCAGCCAGTTCACAAGGCCAGTATTTAAGGCCACTGGTAGTCTCTGCCGATCTATTACAACTGCAGACCTCCATGGGACCCCAACCCTTATCCTCCATCAGCGTCCACTGTGCTGGGTAACGAAGAGCAACATGAAAAGATGGCTACCAAATCGGAAAGAACTCTGGATGGCCTTTACATTGCTCCGAGCAGCAAAGATCCTGATTGGCCACCTGTCTATGATATGCATCTGGTGGCATTAAGCTGGATGGCAGAGCGGGCCAGTCCACAAGGCCAGTATTTAAGGCCACTGGCGGTCTCTGCCTGTCTCCGCCCTGATCGCAGTATGCCTGCTGTGTAGCAGAATCCAACACCTGCGTGCTGCTGTTCCATTAACTCCACACGAGATGGCAACGGTAAGCCTTCTCAGGGACGCCCAATCTGCACCCAGGAAATGGCATGTGCAACCTCTAATTCTCCTAGCCGCTCTGTCTGATTAGTTTGTGCAACACTAATTCCCCTTCCTGTTATGATGTACCTGGGCCCATACACGCAATGATACACGGACACCAGGCACGTCTTTACGCTCTTTATTCCTGCTACAAACTGCCTTCCTTTTCCCTCTCCCTCCCACTCCTCCCGCTCCCTTTCGTGGTTTTGCTTTCCCTTGAAGAGGCCGATGTGCTTTGCTCAGTAACACTTCCCTCGCTGACTCCCTTCCGTCCCCAACTCTGCCTTCCCCCAACAAGTGGAACAGCGCCAGCTCACCTACGCATTACATACATGTTACCTCACAGCGCAGAGAGCATTTACCTCCTAGCGTCACAAGTGCAGGCTGCAAGTGGCCTCCTCTCCTACAGGCCGTCTTCGCGACACCAATTCACAAGATAGTAAACTTGTTTCGAGGGAGGCAGCACGCTCATTCAGAGCGCACACTCCAAACTTGCCATCTGCAATTGCAGGGCACACACTCCAACCTTGCCATCTGCAATTGCAGTAATGGCCTATAACTTAGCTTGGCCTGCTCTGCCGTCGCTAACCGCCTTACTCAGCCCTACTCCCTTCCTCCCACAACTCTACCTGCCACATACTATTAGACCTACTGCTGGAGGACTAGCTGCACAGATGGCACATGTCACTGTTACTAAGGTCAAGATGCCTAGCACTAAAACGCACAGCCCCACCTTAGAAGGGGCAAGTTCCTGCCCAGTCTGCCTGGCTGACTGCCCACACTTTACACCCATTAAACTATCAAAGATTGCCCTCTTTATGTGTCTACGCAAATTGCAACCACTAGCCAGAATTTCGTCACATCCAACAAGGCCAGCATTGCCATACTTAAGGGTGTCGCACAATACCACCAAAAAAAACCTCCGCCCCTGGGTATCACACTCGGCTCTGGGACCAACTACACCTGCCAGCGCCTATGCCTACACAACCTCTGCCCCTCGTCCATTGCTGCAACACCTCAGCAACCTAACAGCACACACCCAAACATCCACCACTCCTGACTTGCTCCCCCTCAGTATTGGGAGATGGAATGCAAATATCAGGCTTCGCCCCATACCCCCCTATACACCTATACCCATATCATGCCTAGCCACACCTAACAATACCACCAATGCTATAGTTAAGGGTGCCCAAACACCTATCCAGTGCATCTTGAAGAGGGATGGGGAATGTTGCCATCCCCTCCAACGAAATTCATGACACGGATGAAGGCCAGGAGGCACTGCAATTACCCATTCTATTCCGGACCAATTCCCAGTGGTCCAATGATTGACAAGTATGTCGAGAGATACCCCCTCAGCCAGCCCTATGCCATAAACCAGCCCTACAGAGTAGGTGCAGTACGAATTTACCCCAGAGTGGACGAGGAGCCCCAGGCTACAACCAAAGACACCTCAATTGACAGTCTCGATTAGAGCGCCAAGAAGCCACGTTGCTGACGTCATTAGAGACACCATGATTTAGGAGCGTCAGACATGAAGCACACTTGCCATCCGCACCCTGGGACACAAACATGCACTCGAATACGCGAACACAAGCATACAGTTCTATATTTAGAGGACAGATATATATACATACTTTCATTATTTTTATTATTTTTGCCATTAGCCAAATTCAGAAATGCAGAAACCTCAAGAAGGAAGAGATCCTGAGCAAAGCTTGTAGATGCTTACATGCGAATAACCGTATGGAACTGCAGGAGCACCTATGGAACCTGACAGAACCAAGTGTGACTAACCTATGGAGAGTGTCTTATAGCAAGAACACTGTAGAAACTGCATTATGGTGGTTTAGGAAAATTACAGCAGGCCACAGACCTCTCAGCAAGAACCGAACTGAGCTGAATTTAGGCTGGACAAGAGCAAGACATGTGAGACAGAACCCACTGCCAGGGCCACAAGATATGGATGACATTCCATTCACTAGACGACAAAGGCACCAGCTGCAGACAATACAAATAATTCCTCATAATGCAGAGCTGCACAGCTCAAAATCATGGTCTCTGAACACGTGACCCGGGCAACATAGACAATGGATAGCAAGCAGCGCTGGGAAAGGGAGCCAATCTCAGGCTGCCAGACATAGGTCTGCAAAAAAGATGTTACCATGTGAGACAAGTGTTGCACTGAGCAAAGGAGCACTCTCATAGACTAAGGTGGTACACACAAGTTACAATGCAGAAACATAGTCCTTCTCATTACCATGAAGAGGTACACCAAGAGCTGAGAACCTTTGCGGATTCCAGGCCTGGGGTCATCAGCTCTAGCCAATCCTAGGTTAGTATCCTTGGGGTAGGAAGCAACGGGCACGAACCAATGGTAATACTGCCACACTGCAACATAGTTATAGATAGTGATTTGGGGATGGACCAGGCCAACCGCTTGACATGCAAGGGCCAGTAGAATAACATGTATAGTGTCCAATATACTTGGTATATTACTATTCAATTAGGAGGGCCGATAGGTTTTCTGGAGAAGTCCCAGATAGTGATGGTGTCATGATCTACAGAAGACGCCCCTTTTGGACCTCATGGTCCTTGTCACAACGGGGCTTGCACTCCTTGATACTCCCAACATGGCCGTCTAACGTGCAACATCTTCCTTGTCTTTACGTCAGATGTAGCGTATTTACAAATAGACCGCGCCCCGCGGGCCCGCGCGTCTCAATACTACTGCAAGCAGCAACTAGACGTGTGGTCCGTAGTTTGCTACACTATTATCCTTGTTCCTGGACCTCCTAATTCCATTCCTATTACCCTCTTCCTTCTTCCTTGTTTCCCGGGCTCGTGTGCTGTGTTCTCACCTTCTTAGTTCCTGGATGATCCCGGAGTGTCTGAATCTTGGAGCTCTGAATGCACGCTGGAGCCAGAAGAGGCTTGCGCGGGCTTATACAAGACCAGGTCCGTGCGTAAGAAGACACCGCCCAAGAAATCCTGCAAGGATCGCTCCCAGGTGAGAAAGGGGGAATTCCGTGACAGATGGAGCAGTGATGTAATATTGCATCAAAACTGGCCTGCCAACCAGAAGGATTTGAGATGTGCTGGGATATGTTCTGTTCCTGTGCTGATGCCTGTTGGTTTTGTCTGTAAGAAACCACAGTATGAATTTACTGTTGGCTGAGTCCTCCGTTTATCCTGAGGAAGGTGTTGGGCCTTCTGAGAGTCTGCAAACTCCTGGTGGCTCTCTGGCATACCCGGGAGTTTGTCCCAACAAGTTGGTAGCAGAGGCATGGTTCACTGCATCAGCCCGGCACCAGGTCGTCTGCTTCACCGCCGAACCCGAGAGGTTGCAGGACCCTTGCATATTTCGAGAAGACGGAACAACGCTTACCCGTGTACAGGTCACCAGGAGCCCCTTGTGAATGATCCTGCCCGAAGTCAGCGAGTTGTCCAGGCAGACCAGGAGGGGGAGGCGAGCACCTTGATGGGGAGCCAGCAGCCGAGCAGACCCAGCAAACCACGGAGAAAGTAAGTATTGACCCTGTCTAGTGGCAACTATGGATGCGTAGGAGGGTACTGAGTATTGTGGAGTATTGTTTAGTATCATAGAGTATCATCAAGTATTGTTAAGTAGTGTCAAGTGAGCAGGGACAGGAGTGGAGGTAGAAGTCCTTTTTCTATGTTTAGGGCCCATTCGGTCTAAGAGGTAAAAGGTTCTTGTTACTAACTTAGACTAATAACTTGAGGGCTTGGATGACAAATGATATGTAAATAGTGGTATTCCTGTGGGTTGGGTGTTTTAGCTCGGTCATAGATGATGGTATCCGTGTGAGGGTTAGCAAGGGAGCTGGCCTCGATTGCGGAAGGTCAGTTGACTCGTTAAGTCTCCTGGAGTGAGGCGTTTCATATGCTAGGCGAAGCAGCGGGTGCAGTTCGATCACAAGAGAATATTGTATACTCTACCTGGAGTGCAGGAAGACAGCTGTGGGGTTGTGTGTGGTTTGGGAGCAACAGCCTAATACAATGTGTGCACGATATTTGATTTTCCTATGCTGGTCTGGTAGCTTGGTGACATCACCCTTAGGTTTGCACATAGGACACAGAGAGCTTAAGACAGTGAGGCACCTATGTAAAACACTCCCATCATACAGGGAAATAAATTGTACATATAGCATAGAATGGTCCAAAGGTACCAAGGGAAAAGTAACTAAACCTTGGCCACTTTGTGGAAGTTTCTCCAAAGACGTGCATCAATAACTATTAACACACATACAAGGTACCTATAAGGGGAAGAAATTGACAAAACACATTCCATATTCGAGTTTTGGAGCATGTTCCACGAGGGCGAGGCGGACGCAGCGAGGCGTCAGTGGATGCTAAGCCAGCAGGAGGTGAAGGACCAAGGGGCCCATCCCTCTGCACCTCCCCATGCCCCTCCAAGCGTAGTGTCCAATGATACAGACGATGAACAGGGAATGTATCCAATGAGGAAAGAAAGGCCAGCAGAGGGGTATTCAAATCCGACTTAAGTCACCACCATATATGAAGGAGGTGAAGCTGAAAAGCGCAGGGCAGCCAGCAAGCAATCCAGAGGCTGTTACCATTCGTTGTGCCTTTAAGGCACATGCCCACCAAACAAAGGGGCGTAGTTAGTGACGAGGAGTTGAGGGGAGGAGTGTTGGCGCTTAGACGCCAGTTTCCTATTGTTTCCGAATAAAGCAAGTTGTATGTTAAAATGCTCCACCGGCTCCGCGTCCTTTCTTATTAAGTAGGCCCTGCCCAGGCTACATGTGGTGACGAAGGTTCTCTCCTCGTGAGCCGGTGTCCATACTCCACAGGTGATTTCCCCCGTGCGTCCTCCTCCCATGCGAGTGATTCCCACTGCATGTCCTCCTCCTGCATACGCGGCCTGTGAATCCCACCGGGCCGCCTCCTTCTGCCTCCACGTGACCGCTTCCAGCTCTCTGGCGACGGCGATCCCGCCGTGCTATAGCTGCTCTACAACGAGCACTGGTCCAAGACACGGGTGACGTTCCCAAGACACCAGCAGGCCCAGTGGGCAGAGCTGCCCACGTGGCAAAGATCTGCCGTGAATACCGGTACCAGCACGTGGGTTCCCTCTGGCGCTGGAATGCCCACACAGCGACACTGCTCCCCGCCCATCACACACTGAGTGTGTGGGTGGCCACAGCAACGAGGAGCAGCCCCTGCCTGCCACGGGCCCTCGACAGCGCCTCTCCACATGCCCAGCAAGGTCAGTGCACCTACTCCGTTGGCCTACAAGATCACAGATCCTGCTCGAAGCAGCCCATCCAGACAGCACATTCTCCCATGCCCCCCCCCAGGGCCCACAAGGACACCAGAGGCATGCAATTCACGTGCACCATGCCTGAGGGGCCAGGCCTTTTGTACTCTGAGATGCTCCTCTCTGCCGGTCCCATGGGTTTTCCTGCATGACATTTCAGACTACTATAAAAAGGGGAAAGCCCAGGGTTGACCGGCCACCACTGGACTCCAGCCCAAGTGCTCCCGAATACTGGTGAGTTTCCACACCTGCTGGGAGAAATTGAGCCGCCGCCATGAGTGACCAAGCCTCTCCACCCCCCCCGTTCGCAGCATGAAGTCCATACAGTTATGCATGCCCCTTCCCTCTTCCATGACGCCTCAAGCCAACAAAGGCCTGTGGCGGACCGAGTGGATGGAGGACTTCTACCGTTTCGTTAGAAGGTCTGGCGATGGTGACTCGCCTCATCTATGGGACATTTTCCTCAATTTGGTGGGGGGGTGAAAACAATCATCAAAACCATCCCCACGACCGACCAGTCTGACTTCCCCTCCCCAATTGCTGCACTTGACAGGCTGCTGATCATTGAACCCAACCGAGCCTATGAGAGATACCTCTTCAATCAATGCACACAGAAGCCACAGGAGACTGTAGATGAGTTTATAACTCACCTGAGGCTCAAGAGGGCACACAGCCAATTTGATGCCTTTTCCCTGGACAAAGCCATATGCCTGCACAAAATTGAAGGCTGCCTATCAACCACGCTTAAGAAATAACTGCTAAAAAAGCCCATCACCATCCGAGAGGTCAGTGAACTCACCAGAATCTTCAAAAAGGTGGACACCCAAGCTGCACCGATGGCAGGCACACCTACACTAAAGCACAACACCACTGAACTCATTGCTGCAGTCCAATAACCAATCCCACGGCCGGGAGACAGGGGTGTCAGCCCTTACCGACAGCCCAACCAACAAACGCCCAGACAATAGACAGTGCTACCGATGTGGTATTGTCAAGGAGTTCCCCCCTTCTCACCTGAGTTCGATCGTTGCTGGATTTCTTGATCGATGCCTTCTTGTGGATGGATCGAGTCTTGAATAAGGCTGCACGAGTCTCTTCCGACTCCAGCATGCATTCAAAGTTCCAGGATGCAAGGATCCAGGAATCCGGGAAATTTACAGAGTGCGCTACAAGCACACGAGTCCAGGAATCAAGAAAGGAAGGAAAGGGACTAGGAATGGGGTAGGCTGGAAAAATCAAAGAAAACAATACTGCGAGCTACGGAGCACACGTCTGGTCGCTACTTCGCAATAGCATTGAGACACGCGGAGCCGCGGGAGGCGTGGTCTATAAATAGAACACGCTACGTCCAAGGTGTAGACCGAGGAAGGTGTTTCCCAGTGGACGGCCCTGTTGGAAGTACAAGGGAGTGTAAGCCCCATTGAGACAAGGACCAGGAAGTCCAAAAGGGGTGTGTTCTGTAGTTCATGACAGCATGCCTCCTCCGAAGACCCGTTCCTCCGGGTTTGCCCGGGTGTATAAGGTAAAATCTTCTGAGCAGTCGAGGGGCCTTGAGATTAGAAAGTGGTTCCCAGGTTCTTTCACTAGGAGGATATCCTTTCCATTCAACCAGGTATTGAAGCTGACCCCGTTTATAGCTGGAGTCACATATTCGGGATACTTCATATTCCAATTGGTTGTTGACCAGCAGAGGAGGTCGTCGGCAGGATTTCCGGGAGGATTGGGTGTAGGGTTTTAATAAGGATGTGTGAAATACTGGGTGAATTTCCTTCCAGGAGTCTGGTAGTCTGATCCGGTATGAAACTGGATTGATAATTTCCTTGATGGGAAATGGACCATAGTACCGAGGGGCCAACTTGTTTGGCCGTAGATGTCGGGGTAGTAATTTCGAGGACAACCAGACTTGATCACCAATTGCATAAGAAGGACCTGATCTTCTTTTGGAATCTGCATACCTCTTAGTCTGTGTTCTGGCCCTCTCTAAGTTTTCTTTGGCCTCCTGGTGTACGTTGATGAGGGTTTCTATCCAGGAGTTGAAAGTAGGTACTGGTGTAGGATGAGGGAGAACAGAGGGTAGAACCGATGGATGGAAACCTTGGCTACAATAAAAGGGACTGGTCTTAAGTGCTGAATGATCGGAATTGTTGTAGGCGAATTCAGCCACGGGTATCAGGAGCGACCAGTCATCCTGAACCTTGGTGGCGAAACATCGAAGATACTGCTCCACGGTCTGATTAGCACATTCTGTGGCCCAGTTGGTTTGGGGATGATAACCAGATGAGAGGGCGCGTTGGATTCCCAAAATGCGACAGAGATGTTTCCAGAATTGAGAGACGTATTGAGGTCCTCGATCAGATATGATCTTGTTAGGAAGTCCATGTAAACGGAATATGTGTTCCAGGAAGATTCCAGCAAGCTCGGACGAGGATGGTAGCTTACACAGGGGTGTAAAATGAGCCATATGAGTGAACAAGTCTATGGTAACCATGATGGTCGTGTATCCTCGGGAAGGTGGCAATTCCACAATGAAGTCTGTAGCAATGAATTCCCATGGCCTTGTTGGCAGTGTAGGTTGCAGTAGAACACCCGCCGGTCTCTTGTTATGTTTATTTTGACTTCAGATAGTGCAAGCTTTGATGTACTGCTGTACGTTGGTCTTCATTCCAGGCCACTAAAACTGTCTTTGTATTAGACAGAGGGTGTTGGTTATGCCACGATGTCCGGAGTGAAGGGTATCATGACAGAGGTTTATTATTCTTTGTTGTAATTTCTGTGTAGGAATGACCAGTTCATTGTCCTTGAATAAATATCCTTCATTGCTAGGTTCCATGGATTCTTCCTTGAAATATTCTTCCAGAGGTAAGAGGATTGGGTTTGCACTCAAATTTCTTCCAGGAGGTTGACTGCTTGAGCTACAAAGATCGTGTGGGGAAACATCTTAGGATAGGCCCTGTCTTCAGTAGTTGCATAATCAGGACGTCGAGATGAGGCGTCAGCAATAATGTTGTGTGATCCGGGAACATGAGTGATTTGGAATTGGTACTGGGCAAAGAAGTAGGACCAACGCGCCTGATGACTGTTCCTGCACTCCAACGACTGTAGAATTTGAAGATTCCGATGGTCCGTGCGGACCTGAACTGGATATCTAGCACACAGAAGTAGATGTCACCATTCAGTGAAGGCTTGGCGGATGGCTAACAGTTCCTTTTCCAGGACGGAGTAATGTGTCTCACTGGGAGTCATGGTTCGTGAGACGTAAGCAATGGGGTGTTCCAGTTTATCCTCAAGTTCCTGCTTCAAGACCACTCCTATGGCGTAGTTAGAGGCATCCGTTTCCACTAGGAATGGCCGATTTATGTCGGGTTGGGCCAAGATGGGGGCTTGCGTGAACTCTGTCTTTAAACGTTGGAATGCCTTATCTTGCGGTGTAGACCAGATAAAGGGGGTATCTTTCTTCAAGAGGGCAACGATCGGCTGAACGATCTCGGAAAAGTTAGAAATGAACTTCCGGTAGAAGTTGTCAAGCCCCAGGAAGAATTGAACTTGTTTCACGGACGTGGGAGCGGGCCATGCCAGTATGGCCTTTACCTTTCAAGGGTCCATACCAATTCCTTCTGGGCTAAGGATGAATCCTAGGTAGTGAACAGAAGTAACATGAAACAAGCATTTTTCGGGTTTGGCTAAAAGTTTGTGTTCACGGAGTCGTTGTAATACTGCCTTTACATGTTCTTCATGCTTTAGAGGATCCTTGGAAAAGATCAATATGTCATCCAGAAAGACAATGACGAAGAGGAATAACATGTCAGAAAACACCCTATCCATAAAACGTTGAAAAACTGCGGGGGCATTAGCTAGTCCAAAGGGCATGACTAGATATTCATAGTGACCAAAGTGTGTTCTAAAGGCTGTTTTCCATTTGTCTCCTTCCCGAACACGGATCAAATGATAGGCACTCCGGAGATCCAACTTTGTGAATATTACGGCGCCTCTCACAGCTTCCAGGATATCCGAGATCAGGGGTAGTGGGTAATGATCTTTGAGGGTGCATTGATTTAAGCCACGATAGTCGAGGCAAGGTCTGAGTTCCTTGGTGTCCTTCTTGGGAACAAAGAACAACGAAGCACCCGCTGAGATTTTGAGGGTCTTATGGTGCCGTTTTCAAGGTTGGTATCCAGGTATTCTCGGAGGGCCTTTTTCTCTGGTTCGGAAAGGATGAACATTCTGCCGAAGGGAATCACTGCTGAGGGATCTGTATCTATGGCACAGTCTTCAGGTCTGTGAGGGGGTAAGGCCTGGACTATGGCAGTTGAAAATACATCAGCATATCCCTGATAGGCCTCTGGGACTTGTATGATATTGGAAACCATGAGTGGTGTTTGCTGGTCTCTAAGTGGTTCTTTAGGGGATGTCGAGGAGGGATCCAGGAATAGACAGTGGGACATACAAAACTCTGAGCCTAGGAATAGTGACCCTGCTGTCCAATTGATATACGGATTGTGCTTCTGTAACCAGGGCATACCCAATACCATGGGGTAATGAGCTGACTTAATGATGTCGAATGTAATCCGCTCTTGGTGATGGTTTATGGAAAGCTGGATCTCTTTTGTCTGCAGGCTTATGGGTCCTGAAATGAGGGGTCTTCCGTCGATTGCTTCCACCAGCTGCATGGTGCTTCGTGTCTCGTACGGAATATGATGACTAAGAACCCAGTCTTGATCAATGAAAATTCCCATAGCTCCGCAGTCTACCAAGGCCAGAATGGGATAGGCCTTATTCTTGGAGGGCGACAGGAAGGCCTGTAGTATCACCAAATTGTTTTGTCCAGGAGAGTTCAAGGATGGAATTGATGTGGAGCAAACATCTCTCTCCCGAAGCTCTGCTCCATCTAGGATCGGGAGCTGGCGTTTCCCGAATGCCGAGGAGGGGCTAGAGGACACTCCCTAACCAAGTGTTTGTCTGAGGCACAATACATGCACAACCCCGTATGAATCCTTCTCATCCTTTCTTGCGGGGATATAGGTCCACGGAAGGCTCCTATCTGCATGGGTTCTGGTTCAGAGACTGAGCCTGGGTTTGTGTCAGTCTTGGTGGTACTCTCAAAGGACAGCTTCGGAGGATTACCTCTGGATTTCTTCTTCTCTGCCTTCCTTTCCTGGATACAGAAATCTATTTGCATGGCAAGGTCCATTAGTGCCTGGAATGAGTTTGGGCGAGCCACTCTGGCCAACTCATCCTTAATCTCCTCATTCAGTCCTCTCATGAAAAGGGTAAAACTCGCCTCAGGGGACCAATCAGCTTCCTTGACCAATTGCTTGAATCGGGTAACATAGGTGAGCATATCCTGGGATCCTTGCTGAAAGTCTAACGGGCGTTCCTGGGCACTATAGACCTGCTCTGGATGGTCAAACATGGTCTTAAGGGCTTGTATGAAGCCATCATAGTCATCTAGGAGAGCATTGCCGGAATTAACGAGGGGCGTAGCCCAGGTTAAGGCGTTTCCTGAAAGGTGGGAAATTATGAACCCCACTTTAGCCCTGGGAGTTGAAAAGTAGTAAGGCTTAAAAGTAAGGTGGACCAAACATGAATCCAGGAATCCGCGAAGGGTTTTTGCCGACCCATCGTATTTGTCCACTATGCCGCCCAGCAACACACTTTCTTTTGTGGCAGAATCACGGGATAGAACTAATTGTTTGAGAGCGGCGTTATCCACCTTTAGTTTCTGCACCTCGGTTGATAGCTCTTGCATGCCACGCATCAGGTCCTGGACGGCCACTTCCATGTCCATATCAAGTTCGGTCGGGTGGCGTCTCAAACTGTCAAGGAGTTCCCCCCTTCTCACCTGAGTTTGATCTTTGCTGGATTTCTTGATCGATGCCTTCTTGCGAACGGATCAAGTCTTGAATAAGGCTGCACGAGTCTCTTCCGACTCCAGCATGCGTTCAAAGTTCCGGCATGCAAGGATCCAGGAATCCGGGAAATTTACAGAGTGCGCTACAAGCACACGAGTCCAGGAATCAGGAAAGGAAGGAAAGGGACTAGGAATGGGGTAGGCTGGAAGAAGCAAAGAAAACAATGCTGCGAGCTACATAGCACACGTCTGGTCGCTACTTCGCAATAGCATTAAGACGTGTGGAGCCGCGGGAGGCGTGGTCTATAAATAGAACACTCTACGTCCAAGGTGTAGAGCAAGGAAGGTGTTTCACGGTGGACGGCCATGTTGGAAGTACAAGGGAGTGTAAGCCCCGTTGAGACAAGGACCAGGAAGTCCAAAAGGGGCGTGTTCTGTAGTTCATGACAGGTATGGCGTTCCCACATTCAGGGTCCTGCCGGCTCTGTCACAAAGGTCTGCCAACTGCGGGAGAGAGGGCCACTTCCAATCCGTCTGCAGGGAAGGAAGGCCGTTCCCTACCATGAGACCCCAAGTGCCCACCAGGATGGCATATCGAACACTGCAACCTCAATACTTTCAACAGCGGTTTTACCAACCTAGCCAACGGAGGTATGCCTGGGCTGTCCATGAATATCACTACCAATATTATCCACAAGGCTATGCGTGCCACGAACAACTGCCTCAACTGACAGATGAGTACAATGAACCCCCCGGAAGGGTACCAGGAAGAAGACATCTATTATATGCTAATGCCCACTGGAGGCGCCACAAACTATGACCCGTCAATGCAGGACGAGTATGTCAACCTCGTCCAAGACAGCGAAGAGGCCAAGGAAGCTCCACGGATCCAAGTCAAGATGGGCAACTGCCCTTTTCACTTTCTTGTAGACTCTGGTGCCACTACGAACATCATGGGGGAGCAAGAATACCTGAGAATCCCTAATGCACCGGCACTTGAGTTGACCCATTCCAGGATCTTCCAGTGGGATGCGGCCAAGCCCCTACAGGCCATCGGGCATTTCAGACGCCGTCTCCTCCTCAAAGGAAGGCAAACCGACACAACCATCCACGTCATTCGATGTCCCACAAAAGGTTGGTGGCTCCACAGCTATTACACAGCTTCATGCCTGGGGCTCATTGACATCCATGTCGGAGCCGATGACATAATAACGTCAGCCGCAGTCAACCAGAGACATGAGGACGCCGTAAGAGCCATCGGCACCGACAACACCCAAGGCCTCATTACCAAACTTGACATTGTGACAAAATTTCCTCAGCTCTGCACAGGTTTAGGAAGATTCAAGGGCCCCCCGATCAAGCTGCACATTGACCTTTCAGTAAGACCAGTCCCACAACATCCCAAGAGAGTCGGATTCTATCTGCACAAAGCAGTCTCCAAGGAGCTTGACCAACTGCTCGCCGATGGCATCATCGAGCAGGCAACAGGGCCCATCCCCTGGGTCTAACCCCTGGTCATTGTGCTGAAAGAAGGAGGGAGGCTAAGGCTGTGCGTCGACATGAGGATGGCCAACACCGCCATCCAGAGGGAGCGACATCCTGGTCTGTGCATGAGGACATGATCGTGCAACTCAACAATGCCCGTATGTTCTCCAAGCTTGATCTGATACAGGGGTACCATCAACTGGAACTGCATCCTGACTCCAGGCGGATAACATTTTCCACCCACGAAGGACTGTTCCGATACCGGAGGTTAAACTTCGGTATCTCCTCAGCAGCTGAGAACTTTCAAGAGGCTGTGAGGCAGATCATCAGGCCAATCACCGGAACACTAAATTACAGTGATGACATCCTTATTTTGGAGCGTCCAAACAGGTTCATGATGCGGCACTCCTTGCCACCTGCGCGGCAGTCCAGGCCACAGGCCTAACATTCCATATAGACAAATGTTGATTTAGCAAGTCGAAACTGATGTTTTTTGGACCCTTTCTCTAGCGAGGGGATGACACCCGACCTGGAGAAGGTGGATATCATCACCAAACGCAAAGAACTGCAGCAGGTGGCAGACGTGCGATCCTTCCTGGGAATGGCGGGGTACTGTGCCAGGTACAACCCGCACTACGCCTCGATCACTGAACCGCTTAGGAGGCTACTACAGAAAGAGGCCTTGTTCGAGTGGTCCACGGCGTGTCAACAAACGTTTGAGTCCATCAAGAAGGCCCTTACCGAGGCCCATCGCCTTGCATATTTCAACCCCTCCTGGCACACAGAAATAACAGTGGATGCCAGCCCTGTTGGCCTGGGTGCCATCCTGGCACAGACAAGTGGCACAGACATTAACCCCAGATACATTGTGGCGTACGCTAGCAGGCCTCTGTCCACACCGGAGTCTGCCTACTCCCAGGCTGAGAAGGAGAGCCTAGCCACTGTCTGGGCCTGTGAGCACTTCCACAACTTTGTTATCGGCAAGAAATTCACACTGATCACCAATCATCAGGCACTACTGTCACTGTTCGGTAACCCACATACCAAGATGCCCCCAAGAATCGAGTGCTGGGGCATCAGACTGCAGGAGTATGACTACGACATTGTGCACCGGCCAGGGGGTGACCTGAACCCGGCAGACTACCTTTCCCGTCCCCCAGCGGGCCCTCCTGTCACCCGGGTGGGTGATGTTGCTTACATTGACTATGTGGCTGCTAGCTCTCTCCCGCCTGCTCTTTCCTTGGACACAGTCACGGTCGTGTCCGCTGCCGACCCAACTACCTCTCTGGCCATCAGCCTTACGAACACCAGCAAATGGAAGTATTACAGATGAGCGACGTTGGCACAAGGAAGAAATAGAGAGACTGGCAAGGGTGTAGTCTGAACTGGCCGTCAAAGACCACAACATACTCCTGGGAGGCTGCCAAATCGTCATTCCCACCACCCTCCGGGATAACGTAGTCCGAACAGCTCATGAGGGACACAGGGGAGCTGAAAATAGCAAAAGGCAATTACACTGCCATGTCTGGTTCCCTTTCCTGGACTCGCTGGTCTATAAGTGGATCAAGAACTGCCTGGCTTCCTGGAATCCCGGAATGGCCATGGGAGAGAGTGGCTATCGATTTCTAAGGACCTCTGGAATCCGGGGAGTATCTCCTTCTCCTCATTGATGAATACTCTTGATTTCCCATTGTTAAGAGACTGGCCACCAGCGCTTTTTCCCAGGTGGCAGCTACCCTGGACGAGGTGCTCAGTGAGTGGGGCATCCCGAGGGTGATCAAGTCTGATAACGACCCGCCGTTCAATGGTTACATGTTCAAGGCATTGGCAAAGCACCTCGGTTTCAAACACCTTAAGATAACACCCCGATGGCCCCAGGCGAACGGCATGGCAGATCGCTTCATGGCAATGATAAAGAAAACCCTTCAAAGGGCTCGCATGGAGGCCACCAATTCCCATCAAGCCCTATGCCGGCTCCTAGGGGACTATCGCAAATCCCTGCATGAGGCTACCAATAGAACCCCGGCAGAACTGATGGTTTGATATGACATACACACACGTATCGTGAGAGATATCGACCCCAGGAGTGCCGACGCTGAAGTTACCCAGAGGGATGCTGAGGTGAAAGAGAAAACGAAACAAGAGTCAGATGCAAGGCGTCGAGCCAAGCTAAAGACTTCCAGATAGGGGATGAGGTCTTTGTCCAACAGCTCATGGTAAAGAAGACAGACTCTCGGTTTGCCTCGAGCCCCTTGTGCGTCACGGCTCTTAAAGGGACACTGGTCACAGCCCAAAATGAAGACAAAGCAATCACGAGTAACAGCTCCCTCTTCAAACACTATCTTAAAAGGGACGACTGTGAATCTCCCCTGCCGGAACCGGATCCAGAGCCACGGGAGCCAAGAGATGACCTATGGGCCCTGCCAGGAGGGGACGTGAGCTTAGGAAGAACCTTGGTTGACCGCCCAGGAGAAGGAGAAATGGGCGACCGCCAAATCAGAACCCAGAGAGTAATGAAGAAACTGTTATGCTGGGTTGAAGAATGTTAACCCAGATGTTTGAGCATTTTTCCGGGCGTGGTGTTACCGTTCATTGTGCCTTTAAGGCACACGCCTGTCAAACATGGGGGCTTAGTTAGTGACGAGGAGTTGAAGGGAGGAGTGTTGGCGCTGAGACGCCAGTTTCCTGTTGTTTCCGAATAAAGCAATTTGTATGTTAAAATGCTTCACCGGCACTGCATCCTTCCTTATTAAGTAGGCCCTGCCCGGGCTACAGAGGTGAGCAGTGTGGTGCAGCAGGGCGCAAAGGAGGGGCTCAAGGACATAACTACGAATGAGTGGATAGCAGCACAGGTACTCCTGAAACTTCAAGGGAAGAGAAATTTAGAGGCAGAAGGGGCGACCAAGGTGATAGAAAGCCTGAAGAGGAACAGCGACATGACAGATTGGGCAGAGATAATGGATAAGGAGGATATGAGGGAGAAAAACAGGGAGGTGAGATTAGAGCATGAGGACAGAGAGAGAAGGAGAGAAGAGAAACTGGAATCGAAAGATAGGGAATGAAGAAGGGAGGAAGAGAAGGAACAATTGGAAAGGGAATGGGAAGAAAGAATCGAGAGAAATCTCAAGGTAAGGAAGAGAGCGGAAAGGGAGATGAGGGAGAAAAGGGAAAGGGACTGGAAGAAGGCAGAGAGACGGAGAGAGATAGCCGAGAAAGAAAAAAGCAAGTTAGCTGAGAGGGAACAGCAGAGGTTACAGTTGGACAGACTTGCAAGGGAATGAGCATGCAGGGAAGAAGACGATTGAGCAATAAGGGCAGTAAAGACACAAGTAACACTAGATAGGGGGGAAGGACCGACTTGAAGAGGACAGACTGGCAGAGCCAGAAAACACAAACTCACAAGGAAGGAGCGCAACTGAGGGAGGAGGAGCAGGCAGATGGGCTTGGGCAGGAGGTAGTAAGTATGATTTGAGAGACTTAGATCTCAGTATGAAACCCAACACAGACTTGACATTGAGGAGACTGAGTTTTACCGATGACTTTTGTAGCAACATGGACACAGGATCTGACAATGAGGACAAGTGCAGTGGAGACGAGAGGGTGGAGCAGAGTCGAGCACAGTCCACGCGGATGTGGACAGACAAGTGGATGTCATGGGAATTCAGGACATACAAACAAGGAGAAGGAGGGACCTGTTCAGAAGAGCAGGTACAGCAGGCAGACGACTTTTGCACCACACACAACACCTATATCAACAAGTTAAGAGACCTACCAGAATGAAGAAGAGGGGAGACAGTCATAGTTTGTTCAAGGGGACAGTTGACTAGAGTATATTACGACAACAGGAGAGTACCCACATTGGAACCAATAGACGTATGCCCAGGAATTGAGCGCGAGAGAGGAGACAGACAAGTGGGACTGACCAGAAGGACACACGAAGAGGAGGAAGAATTTACACAGATGCCCTTAGTAGAGAGTGGAGGGATGCAACCTCAATATGTGCCATGGAAGCACACAGACAAGGAGAATGTGAAGTGTAGATTACCATCATTGAGTGGGGAGGCTGGGTAGTGGATGTATGAGATGGAGAAAATGACAGCTGCCATAGGATTGCAGCGGTAGACATGAAGGGACTTCTGGTATCAATTTTAGGAGATGCAGTAGATGACGTATGGAAGAGGGCAGGGTTCCCGGGGGTGACAACACAGAACACCGCACACGACGTGTCACCATTTGCAAACTGCAAGGCAGCAGTATGGCAAGCATTGAGAACACAATCCCCAGTCACGTCAGACATAGGGGCAATTACGTCATGCAAAATAAGGGAAGATGAAGATCCTGTCCAGTACATTCAGGAGATTCAAGAGCTTTGGTGCCTCGAAACTCAAGATCCTTGGGGCAAAACAGTAGCAATATTCTACCACATATTAGTGCAGAGACTACCACAGCAAGTTCAGAAGAGTTTAAGGAAGTTAGTGGGGATGGAAGCGAAAGGATGGACAGAGATACAGCTCACAATAGTGCATCATTGTAGACTATGGCAAGAGAAGGCGAAGCAAAACGCAGAAGACAGGAAGGCAGATGAGGCGAAACTAGTGCAGAGAAAACTGAGTATGCGATGGAAGGGGTGGTTATAACCAGCCCCACACCACAGGCACAGCAGCAGGTCCAGAATCAGCTGCCACAACAGTTTGCACAGCCCATGGGAGGAGGGTTTAAGGGGTGGGACGGACCACAACAAGGGTTCAGAGGAAGAGGGGGGCCTACAAAGGGGGCATGGCTTTGTGCCACAGATGCATCACAAGCAAGAGGGATTTCCAGGGGGTTTGAGGATATGGGCAGCAGATGCAGCAGAACGGAGGTGACTTTTCAGGGGCTTTCCAGGGGCAAGCAAGGGAGCCACCACAGTGTTGGACCTGTGGGCGGATCAGACACATTTCAAGGCTATATAGTTCTCAGGGGATGGAACAGAATTGGGGAGGGCAGGGCCAGCAGCCATTTCAATGGGAGCAGGATGATTAATATGCACAGTACCAACAGCAAGGATGGATGCAGGGCATGTATAAGCAGACGCCACAAGCACAGACGCAAGCACCACAAACACAAATGCAGATGCCAGCACTGGTACCACAGTATTTACAATCACCACAAATTCGAGGGAACACACAGCAACTAGCACAGATACAACAAAATGACGCACCAGCATTTGTGGAAACAGTGGCGACACTCCCTGTCCAACAACTGGGAGGAGTTACCATGGTAGGGAACAACCCCTTTACCAGAAATGGGTTGTCCCTTTGCCATCAATAGGACAGCCCACAGATGAACTTGATGTGTCCCATCCTGTCGATCACACCCAACCCTGCGGAGGAACCTCATGTAGGGGTGGTGATGGGTGACAAAACAAGTTCCTTTCTTGTTGACACAGGGGCGACTAGGTCATGCATTACGGAAGGAGCATTTACATTGTCAGGCAATGCCATGAACATTCGAGGATTCTCTGGGGCTCGGGAAGTGGTTCCTTTTACAGACAATGGGCATCATTACGAGGTAGGAGGTATCCATGGTGATATTAGCACCATGGCTACCCCTTACTGCATTCCGGGTCCGGGTTCCCGAAATAGGGACTTACCTGGTCATTCCAACCTTGGAGGACCCGGTAAGTCCCCATTCCGGGAACCATTCCCCATTCCCATTCAAGCCCCCATAGGGCTCAATGGGAATGTGGATGGAGCTAATAATGGTACCGCAAATTGCGGTACCGTTATTAGCTGTGAAGTCCCTTAACGGGTCCCTTCCATAACGCCTGGTAAAACCAGGTGTTAAGGAAGGGACCCACTAAGGGACCTCAGAATAGGGTGGTAAGGGATTACCGGCACCGGTGTCCTTACCGGTGCCAGTAATCCCTTACCACCTTCCTCATAATGAGGCCCAATATCTCACTATCTATAGGAGATCACGATCTATCACTACCTTTACTTTACTCTCAACAGACACCTGTAAGAATCCTGGGATGAGACATCATGAGCAGACTAAACATGACCATCTCATTCACAGACAAGGGCATAGTGTGATCAACACCAGGCATACACCTGCTAAATGTAAGAGAGAAATGCCACAGAGAATGGATGGCAATTCCCTATGACGTTGGTTGCATAAAGAGCATAGGAGGGGTGAAGATCAAACTGAAACCTGGAGCAATTTTACCCAGAGTAAAGCAGCACACCCTAACCGAGGAGGCAGATGAGGGCATTTATGAGATAATCACGGCCCTGATTGAGAGAGACATTCTTGTACCATCAGAATCCCCATGTAACACTGGTGTATCCTGTGCGCAAGGCCATGGGAGGATCATGGCATTTCATACAGGACTTTAGGCCTCTTAACCATATTGTAGATGCAGAGTATCCTTTAACTGCAAATCCAGTGAAAATGCTGTGCAGCATTCCACCGGAAGCTGCCTGTTTCATGGTCATTGACTTGAAGAACACGTTCTTCTCAGTACTGCTTCACCCAGACTCAAGACTTGACCAGAAGTGGAAACATACTCGGCTCCCACAGGGGTACTGCGAGTCACCATCTATCTTTAACAGAGTGATACAAATGGACCTGAGCAACATACAGGGAGAAAGCACAGTTTTACAGTATGTAGACATCTTGATTTGCAGTGAGACAGAAGATCAGTGTAGAAGGGACTCAGTGCACATGCTGACTGTTTTAGCAAACAAAGGGTAAAAGGTGGACAAGGCCAAGTTAGAGTACTGTCAGAAGGAAGTGCAATACATTAGACAGACGATATCACAAAATGGCCCAACAGATTACCCCAGAGAGAGCAGAGACAATACGCAAAACACCTCAGCCCATGACAGTGAGGGAGATCAGTTATAGGAGGTTATGCAACTACTGCAGAGCATGGGTCTTTGACTACAGCACATACACAAGGCCACTATTATGCACCCTGAAAGAGGCACAGAAGGGAAAAAAGACATTGACATGGACCACAGAGATGTCCAAGGCCTTTGAGGAACTGAAGAAAGCAATATGCACTGCCTCAGTGTTAAGGATCCCAGAATACAAAAAGGAAGTCTTCCTATTCTCACAAACTGATGGTACTGTGATGAAGGTAGTACTGACACAAAAGACAAGCATGGGCCATAAGCCAATAGCCTACTACAGTGGGCAACTTGACCTGGTAATGAGAGGACATTATCCTTGCGGACAAGCTTTGGCAGCTGCGGCCTTCGCAGTGGCGAAGTCATTAGCAGTAACAATGGGATGCACCACCACTCTTTACGTGGAGCACGCCCTCTTTGCGATACTGAAGACGCCAAAGAGAACACTGACAACACAAAGAGCATCGGGCTATGAGGCGATACTATTGAATGTAGGCCTGAAGATAGCAAGATGCAAGGCTAGAAATCCAGCGACATTTTTGGCAAATGTCCACCAGGCAGGACACTATGCACATGACTGCACAAAGAACATAGAGATGTTTAGTGAGACACGCACGGTAGAGGAGGAAGCACTTGAGGGGGGATACATGCTCTACATTGATGGTTCTTTGACAATTGATCAAACTGATGGGGTTAGACATACTGGGACTGCAGTGGTGAGACTGAAGTAGGATGGGACGAGTGAGGGGGTTGCAAGTGCGCGACTACCATCCCATTATTCAGCAAAAGCAGCAGAACTAGTGACCCTCATACTGGCACTGGAAAGCAGCATAGAGAAGGAGGTGACTCTTCTGACTCTGCCTACGTTATGTAAAAGGTACACTGAGGGTTAGCACAGTGGCTGAGCAGAGGGATCTAAAGAGCAGACGGGACCCCAGTGCAGAATGCCCTTTTACTGGGCCGATTGATTGAAATAATTGCTTATCCAACAAAGGTAGCAATAGTGAGGTGCCAAGCCCACAAAAAAGGGGAAGACCGTTTCTCAAAAGATTTTTATGCAGCAGACTTTGAGGCAAAATGCCCAGCATATTTTGAGGAATTGTGGGAACTGAGAGAGAAACAAAAAGCCACAGAAGGGCTGAGAAACATGGTATTGAAGGAGGGTTACAATGTATTACCAGAGACACAGATTATGGAGCTGCAGGGAGCTGCGCGCAAGGAGTAGAAGGAGCTATGGGTGAGGAGAGTGTGCTCAATGTCTCCAACAGATGCCTTATGGCGACAGAACAACACAGGGAAAGTGGTCATGCCACTAGCACTATTGAAAACAGCATTAGCGCAATTGCACTATCCAACAGACACAGGGAAGGAGGTCATTGCTACAAGCATTGGAGAAAGGTGGTTATGCCCCAACTTACATGAACATGTGGCCGAATTTGTAACTGCTTGACATGGCAGCAGTTTACTGAGAGTTGTGAGAGGAGCCATACCAAAACCAGTAGGCCCATTTCTGCACTTACATGTGGATTATGTGGATATGATCCAAGTCTGCCATTGATGCCACTACACGATAGTGGTTGTTTGAAAATTCTCAATGTGGATCGAGGTAGGCACCTGTTCACATGCTGACACCCTTAGAGCGGCCAAGTTCTTGGTCAGGGAGGTTTTCCCGAGATGGGGCGTGTGTGAGGTCCTATGGTCTGACAGCGGCCGTCACTTCACCAACTAACTGTTTCAGCACATCACAACCCTGCTAGGAATTCAGCATAAGTTCGCATGTGCCTACCACCAACAAGAAAATGGGGTGTGTGAACGCCGGAATGAACTCCTGAAGGAATGCATAGCCAAGACTCAGCGAAGCACCAAGAAACATTAGTTGCACTGTTTGCCCCTTGCACTGTTTACACTGCGCAATAAGCCTGGGTTCGACCACCATTTAACGGCCCGTGAGGTGGTGACAGGATGGCGCATGCATCTCCCCCTGGCTCCTCCCATAAGAGCACTGAAAGACTGTGAGAATAGTGCAGATGTGTTAGGACAGGAAATGTATATGTACATTACTTCTTTGGTATCTTGCGCTTCTTTTATCTCTCGCCAGACACAGCAGATACAGGGAGGCCCAGAAGACAGCGAAGAGATTGACTGCAATGACGCACCACAAGGCTGTGAACTAAAACACCCTGTGAAAGTGGGTGATATAGTACTGTTGAGACACTTTGTGCAGCACTCGAATGCGCCTAGGTTTACCTGACCTCATGTGGTGGAGCAGGTGGCCTGGAACTACCTGCAGGACATCCATCCCTACAAAGCCGTGGCCTCACCTGGCAACCAAGACTCTAGGACCGACAGGGCCAACGCTGAGAACTTGCACGAGCTACAAGTGTGCTCTGAACTTACATGACTAGGGAGACCCAGACACCCCATGGTCACAATTCCAAGCAGCAGAAGCACCGACAGGATAACACTTGTAGAAATTGACTAAAAGATACACTGTCTGTTTGTTATTTTCCTTTTCCGCACACACAGGGCCTATGTGAACGTTGTAGGAAATGTATTGTTGTTTTCACCCATGTTACCTTCCACCCATCACCCAGACATTTTTTCTAACCAATTTGTCCACGCTGTAAGGATACCGAACCGATTCAGAGCGCGATGCCCTGGAGTATATTAATCTTGTCTTCGTAGAATACTTGGCCCAAACATACCCACAAATTCAGCACGGTGACTCCCCAGTGCTGGCATTATTAGGAGACCCATCAGTGAGAAAGGTCTGGAAGGAGGTGTTTGTCTTTGTAATTAGGGGCACTTACAATACTAACAGAATAACACACTTCTCTGCGCATTTCAGGCGGGCAACTGTATCACCCGGCTGCAAGGATCAAGCAGCGTAAGTGGAAATGAAGGGAACAATAAAGAACATTTTCACTATGTTGTGTTTGATAGGTCCCAGTGGATTGATGGGATTCATATTCTGGCAACAGTATGTCGTTGTTACTGCTACTTCTACCGCTGTACCCTCTACTAACATTCGCCCGACCATGAAGGGAGTTAACATTTATCTCACCGACACTGCTTGAGTGTCTAACAACATGTGGTACAAACACATGACAAACGTAAGTAAGGAAACCACAGGGGAGAGCTGTTATGTCTGCTCTTTAATCCCCTACACAATGAGTGCCTCTAGAACATTCATATCAACTGAAATACCAGCAGCAAGCGCACAATGCCTGATGTATCTCGCGATGGTGCAAACGCGAGGAAGATTCCAAGGTAAGTTAGCGACATTGAGATGGATGTCCAAAGGGACCTTTCCATATGAAGATAATTACATAAAGACATTGGACATGATGAAAAACTACTGGCAGCTTGACGAAGCAATACAATACATAACTGAGAGACCCGAGAAGGGAGAAACAAAGACTATCACATTGAAGGAACTGCCATATCACTGGACAAGTGTGAAGGAGATAGGAGGAGAGCCTGGTTGTTGGGAAAGACCCCAGATACTATTGTATGGAAGAGTGTACACTAACGATGGGTGGCAAGATGGAGTGGTGAGAAGCAAAGCACTGACACTGGCCCAGTCATCGGTGAACAAGGTGCAAAAATTAAAATCATAAGTGCCTGAATTAATGTGACGTGTGAGGAAAGTTACTTACATGGGAGGAAAATGAAGCGGGCCCAATGCCGATAATCCCTCTGAAGACACCAGCCATGTGCTATCAGACCAATGGCGAAGTTGAAGTTGGCGAGAACGTTGGGTGTAAAACAATTGACCAACTCCCAGCTATGAGAGCGGGAACAGCAGTACTGATGGATCACTATTAGGCTTGCAGATTGAAAGCATACCAGAAGCTGCCACCCAAGTGGGGAGGAGTTTGCTCATTGGTACATATTAACATGCCCTCATTGGTAGTACCAAGGAAATACATGAAGCTCGATGAGTTCCCCAAAATGAACAACAACAAGAGAACGAAGAGGTCGGTAGAGGTGGTACCAACAGCAAAGGCAGAGAAGACAGAGACACAGGAGGTGTTGAGCAGAGTTTTGAGAGCAGGGAATTACTTCTAGGAAGAATCAGAAATGGCACTAGATGAGATACCAGCAGAACACAGGTTGTTCAGCAGGACACAAATGTTCTTTGCATCAATAACACCATCTGTCCAGACATACAGGAATACCACCAAGTGGTTACAGATCACTCGCTGGGGGCTGAAGGTAATTATTAACACTACGGTGAATGGGTTCAACTCCATACAGGAAGAGCTCAGAGCAATTAGGTTGGTGGCACTCGAGAATATATATGTTCTGGATCGCCTCACGGCTATGGAAGGAGGAGTTTGCGCAAAGATAGGGAGTTGCAGTTGCACATTCATACCAGCCAACAACAAAGATAACGGAACTCTATCAGATACAGTGGCGCAACTGGTGCAGATGGATGCCAAAATGGAAGATGAAGCACAAGGAACAGGGAAGGATAAGAGCTGGCTAGAGTACATACGGTCATGGATGCCATCCTGGCTTTCAGGCGGACTGAAGGTGATAGCGGGAGACCTCGTGTTGGCAGCCACATCACTGTGTGAGATCAAGATCTGCATGGCAACGTGCAAGAAAACAGCAGAGGAAGCTATCGGAATGCAGATCCTAGTGGATGTGAATATAGGAGGAGCAAATGACGAGATTGTCGCAGAGAGAGACAAGATAAGAGAATTGCACAATGCAAACTGTTCCCAACTAGCTCAATGAAGCTGGACAATCCACACGATCCAAAGTACTATGAAGAGAAGTGGGTTTGGTGCAACCCCAATTAGCGTGTTGCTAGATTCACTGGACGTTCGACGACCACACAAACTACCATGGACACCTTGGAGGAATAATGACAATATGTCAACCAAGAGCAAAAGGACCGTCATTTAAGGATTTGGTCAACAGGTCGACCAGAGGGGGAACTGAAGAGGGATGGGGAATGTTGCCACTCCTCCCCCTCCCATGAAATTCATGACATGGAAGAAGGCCAGGAGACACCGCAAACACCCATTCTATTTCGGACAGATTCCCAGTGGTCCAATGATTGACAAGTATGTTGAGAGATTCCCCCTCAACCAGCCCTATGCCCTGAACCATCTCTAAAGAGCAGGTGCGGTACACATTTACCCCAGAGTGATTAAGGAGCCCCGGGCTACAAACAAAGACACCTCAATTGACAGTCTCGATTAGAGCACCAAGAAGCCATGTTGCTGACGTTGTTAGAAACACCACGACTTGGCAGAGTCAGACATGAAGCACACATGCCATCTGCACCCTGTGACACAAACACGCACTTGAACACACGAAGAACGCGTGCGTACAGTTCTATAGTTAGAGGACAGATACATACTGTCATTGCTTTTATTATTTTTGCCATTACCCACATGCATCAATGCAGAAATCACAAGAATCAAGAGATCCTGAGCAAAGCTTGCAGATGCTTACATGCGAATAACCCTATGGAACTGCAGGAGCACCTATGGGACCTGACAGATCCAAGTGTGACTAACCTATGGAGAATGTAGTATTATAGCACAAACACTATAGAAACCGCATTATAATGGTTTATGAAAATTACAGCAGGTCACAGGCCTCTCAGCAAGAACTGAGCTGAGCTACATTCAGGTTGGACAAGAGCAAGACATGTGAGACAGAATCCGCTGCCATGGCCAGAAGATAAAGATGATATCCCATTCTCTAGATGACAAAGGCACCATCTGCAGTACATATGAATAATTCCTCATAATTTAGAGCAGCACAGCTCAAAATCATGGTCTCTGAACACGTGACCTGGCAGATACAGACAGTGGATAGCAACCAGCGCTGGGAAAGGGAGCCGATCTCAGGCTACCAGACAGAGGTACGCAACAAAGATGTTACAATGTGAGACAAGTGTGGCACTGAGCAAAAGATCACTCTCGAAGACTAAGGTGGTACACACAAGTTACAATGCAGACACATAGTCCTTCTTATTACCTTGAAGAGGTGCACCAAGAGCTGAGAACCTTTGCGGATCCCAGGCCTGAGGTCATCAGCTCTAGCCAATCATAGGTTAGTATCCTAGGGGTGGGTAGAATCAGGCAAGAACCAATGGCAAGACCCCCACACTGCAACATTGTTAAAGATAGTGACTTGGGGATGGACCAGGCCAACCACCTGACATGCGAGGGCCAGTAGAATATATTACTCAGTATCCAATTAGGAGGGCTGATAAGTTTTCTGGAGAAGGCCCAGACAGTGATGGAGCAGTGACGTAATTTTAGATGTGCTGGGATATTTTCTGTTCCTGTGCTGATCCCTGTTGGTTTTGTCTGTAAGAAACCGCAGTTTGAACTTGCCGCTGGCTGAGTCCTCTGTTTATCCGGAGGAAGGTGTTGGGCCTTCCGAGAGTCTGCGAACTCCTGGTGGCTCTCTGGCATACCCTGGAGTTTGTCCCAACAACCTTGCTCAACACTAGATCACTATTAGCCCATGCTGCAGACATCTGGGACCTTATCACACTGAACAAACCAGACGTCTTGGCCATCACAGAAACTTGGCTGAACCCACCAGAGGGCCCGAGCACTCTCCATAGCCGTCCATACAGGCCAGTCCATTTTACGCAAGCAGAAAAAGATGAAAAAGTAAAAAGTAGCCTTCATCTATAAGTAGCATCTGCCGCTCTGCCAGATCAGCGCCTTCCAACTCCCTAAGGGAGGCATGGTATCACAAGTATGACACTGACACAAAAGGTACAGTTTGTAAAACCTTTATTTAAGTTTCTGGGTTTGGAAAATCTCCTACTTTGCCCTGAAATGAGGATAGGAGTAGTCTCGACCATCAAATAATATATAAAATAGTCCTAATGTAGTCCGTCAAATCAAAATGGCCTATGCTAAGAAAATCTAATGCCTGCCCTATCTCTTGTATATAAAGTGTATAAAGGAGATATGGACGTAAAGTAAAGTCAGTGCTCAAACCTAAAGAATAAACGTGGCTGAATCAGCTCTCCTCCCCACGTTAGACAGCATGGAGTAAGGCGGTCCCTGTAGGCAGGATGACACTCTCGCTCTGGTTTTTAACACAAAAACAGTTCAAAACGTGGATCAAATCCCGTCTGGCCTTACACGTTAAAGTGTCTCTTTCCAGTCTTCCAAACAACTTTCAACAAAAAGTTCACGCCGGTTCCCCTCTGTCAGGCTCACACCTCTTCAAAGCAAAGGTTCACGTAAGTCCCCCACTGTCGGGCTCAGACCTTTCATAACAAAAGTTCAACAATATTTGCAAGGGGATCACTTCCCCAAACATATTACACTTCAGGTCTCCCTCAGTCGGGCTCAGACCATTTCCGGATGTCAAAAACTTTCAAATGTGCGTGGCTTTCTTTACAGACCTCTGCAGAACCACTACGAATCAAAGTTCAAAGTTCAGCTTTCTACTCTCCCCTTCTCTCCAGGTTACTTTTGGTCACTTTGCTTTTACAGTTCATTCACTTCATTGCTACAAACAATTCACCTTTCACAGAGAATTTCAAGTGGGCTACTTCCTTTCACCGGACCACTCCGTTACTCAGTAACGCTGGTTTCACAGCTGTCCTTACTTCAAATTTCATTCACAGGTCTGCCTTTCTTGAGGTCTCATCCACACTCAGGCAGCCTTCACTTGCGATATAATGTTGCAACTTCAATCTTTCCTTTAACACACACCGGTCTCCAGGTCGTTTACCAACTCACTGGTTGTGTGCGTTTCTTTCTTGTCTTGACAGTTTTTCAATTCACGAGTCAAGGTTAGTACCACAGGCTTGGCCTCGCCTCCCCAGCTCTGTCGTTCACACGGGAGCTTTGCTGGCATCTTTGATAAACATTGTAGCCTTCTGCTTTGGGATGTGGCCTCCTCCACATGTCTTTCATTGCCTTTTGGAGGCAATGACCTCCTGTAGGGAACTCTTGGGGTTCTCAACCTGCTTCTCTCGTCCCTTGGTCCGTCCCTCTGCTCCAGTAGGTTCACCTTCAACCCGGAAGTTCTGCACTTACTCGTGTTCCACCTTGCTCCAAGTGTGTCTCTATGTTCTGCCTTTTATCCTTCTGAGAGAGCTAATTAGTATCAGATGTATGCACTTAAAGTCAAGTGCCTGACTTTGCCTGACCCAATTAGCGGGACATGTCAGTGCGATGTATAAGAGTTAGTCTTGTTATCTCAGTCGCCCTCTTCCTCGACCCAGTATTTGTGTTGAAAGGTGGGAGGGTATCAGAGAATCCTAAAAAATTAATGGGTTAGATGTACAAAAAAGGGGGGAATACCGTGTCTCACCATCGGCTGCCTCACCCCAACTACCCGAACACCCCTCACCCAGGTGATGCTCCTGCACTAGTCCACCCTAAGGGCCTGGATCCAAAGGCGATGGCCGTGCCCTGGCCACCTGAGGGAAAGATCCCTGCAGACTAGCAGGCAAGACACCCTTTGGTTTCTCCCAAAGTCTATCTCCGCAAAATGTACCTGCTCTCCTAACGCCACCATCAACTTTTACCTCATCTACCGCCCACCAGGCCCAACCCAAACCTTTGAAGACAACCTCTCCCAACTCATTTCTACCAACCTTAAACCTTCTACCCAGCTCATCACCCTAGGTGACTTTTATCTAGGGTTTAACAACTTGTTCGACACAGAAGCCTCAGCCTTAACCAAAGCCATGTCAGCCCTATGCTGTGCCTAAAACGGATCCTTAACCCCACACATGTCTGACTGGGTGCTGGATCACGGTTGTAACATTGCTGTCCACTGAAACACCGCCTGTCCTTGGTCAGACTACCACATCATCAGGTACACCATCCCTATCTCCAGTAGCCAACACAAAGCCTACACACCTACCTGCCCTGCCACTACCCCAACTCTCTTTGCATGCAGCACCCGCAACCTTACCAGTGCTCGCTTCCTCCCTCTGATCAACCACCCTACACCCACCGCCAAGGACGCTGCCTCTTTGGTAGGCCAATACAATACCATCTAAGGCAATGCAATTGACTCCCTGGCTGTTGGGGGTCTCTGGGTGCCCCCAATGCGTGCCCGCGAGCCCCTCCACCCACAGACTCCACACGTACACGTCTGTGTGCTTCGGGCTCTCCGGTCGCTCTAACGCGGCCGGGAACGCCCCGTTTATTTAAGGCGCACGCGGCGACGTGCAACGTCACGCCGCCGCGTGCGTATCCCCTCACGGGGCAACGCCACACTCCTCCTTTTTCCGGGAGGAACAATAACAAACAGACACGTCAAAACATAGCACTGCACACAATGTCACTTGCGAACTTACAAGGCCCATGCCCCCTTTTATTATCAGCCTCCCAGGTCCCCTTCACTCCGGAACACAGTCAATCGGCCCCAGCACGTAGTCTCCGAGGTAGGCAGGTCTCCCTCGCCCAGCCCTCTGGGGGTACCTCCCACCTACCTCAGCCGCCGGACTCCCCGCTGCTCCAGTGCCTCGTTCTGGTGACCCCACGAGTTCCCCCCGGGGGGTATCTTCATCCGGGAGGACAGTCTCATCCGGGTCAGGCGGGAGTTCAGTTCGAGAGTCCCCCAGTTTCTTGAAGAAACTCACATTTCGAGTGACGGCCGACTTCCCGTCCGAGGCCGTTACCATCGATCCCTTTACTGCCACTACGTCCAGCGGCTCGGGTTCATATGGGAGCGAGAGCTTTCCGTGGGGATGCCGATTCCTGATCAGCACTTCGTCGCCCGGTTCCAGCCGCTGCGGACGAAGACCCCGCCGTATGTTTTCTTGATGTGTCCTTGCCTGTCGCTCCGCTTCCACCCGTTGGTCATCTATTACGCCGGGTACCTTTTCCTGTACCACCGGGAGGAGACCTTGGGGGCACCTTCGGAATAGTGCTTCAGCCGGGGCTACCCCAGTCGAGGCGTGTGGGGTGGTGCGGTACACTCTTAGAAACTGGTATAGCGCCCGCTGGAGAGGCTGGCCTTGTCCCTGGGCTATCCGGAACGTTTTGTTTAATGTCCTCATCAGCCTCTCGGCATCCCCGTTTGCGCGGGGCCACAGCGGGGACACCTTCCGGTGGGCCACTCCACAGCTCTCGAGAAACTCCGAGAACCTCGCGCTCTGGAATGGGGACCCATTATCCGAGCACAGGGTCACGGGAAACCCATGGGTGGCAAAGATTTTCTCCACAGCGCCGACCACGTGCTCAAATGCCACCGACTCGACGAATTCCACCTCCGGGTATCGCGAGTATTCATCGACGATGGCTAGGAAGTGAGTACCCACGGCCGTGGATCCGAAGTCCGCATGTACGACCTCCCACGGGCGGGTCCCCCGTGGCATTACTTCAATTTCAGGCTCCCGCTGTACTGGGGAGGCCGCCTGGCACCATACACAGGCCGCTACAAAGTCGTCCACTTTTCTTTCCAGCTCGGGAAACCACACCTTCAGCCTCAATCTCGCCTTCGTTTTGGCGGCCCCTTGGTGTCCCTGGTGTGCCAGGTTGATGACTTCGTGGACCTTGGAGCCCGGCACCACCAGGCGATCGCCCCGCAGCAGCAGGCCCGACTCCGTGAAGGACAGTTCGTCCTTCACCTTCCAGAGTTGCTCGAGGGTCACTTTAGCCTCTTGAGTGCGCCCTGCCACCAACTCCAGCACGGCCTTCCAGGACCCCGACTGCATCGAGCTCCTCAGGATGCGGAAGCATTCGTCGTTGGCCGCAGCACTCTCCAGCTCGGGTAGCGGCATTGCATTGGGGGTGGCGCTCTCGACCACCATGCTGACGTGATCATCGGCTTCCTCCGCACACGACTCTTGTGCGGGTCCGCCCCTGCCCACCGGATGCCTGGACAGGTAGTCAGCCGCATTGTTGGCCCCCGGCCGGTAGATTAGGGTGACGCCATATTCCAGGAGGGCCAGCATCCATCGCTCGATCCTGGCTGGTGGTTTGGAAGAGGATCCGGCCATAATCGGAATCAGTGGTTTATGGTCTGTTACCACTGTCACGGGTCTCCCCAGCACATAGAGCCGAAAATGCCGACATCCCCACAGAACCGCCAGGGCCTCCCGTTCAATCTGTGAGTATCTCTGTTCGGTCTCGGAGAGGGCCTTGCTCGCGTATGCCACGGGCCTCATTCCCCCATCTTTGCCCACCTGGGTGAGGACCGCCCCGAGGCCAAACGGGCTGGCGTCCACAACAATCTCCGACTCCAGGGCGGGGTCAAAGAAAGCCACTGTGTCATCTGCTGTCAGGGCACCCTTGATGTCCTCGAATGCCGACTGTTCTAACGGGCCCCACTGCCAGATGGTATCCTTTTTCGTCAGGGCCCTCAGAGGTTCCGACCTCGAGGCGAGATTCTTGATGAAACGCCCACAGTACGTCACCATTCCCAGGAAGCTCCGCACCTCTGATGCCGACTCAGGGGGGCGTGCCGTCTTGATGTCTTGGACCTTCTTGGGATCAGGAGATACCCCGCCCTCCTTGAAGATGAAACCAAAGAACTCAATGGTCGGGCGGAGGAACTCACACTTGTCCTTGTGGAGGGTGAGCCCCAGCGACTGCAGCCTTTCGAGGGTCTTGGCTAGGCGTTTCAAATGGTCAGGTTCAGTCCTAGCAAAGACCAGAATGTCGTCGCTAATGTTTAGGACGCCCTCCAGGTCTGCGAGAGCGCCACGGATTAAGTTCTGAAACACCTCGGCTGCAGACGACACTCCGAAGCTCAGCCGCTTGTATCTATAGAGTCCCCTGTGGGTGGTAAAAGTCGTGATGTAACGGGACTCTGGGTGGAGAACAACTTGGTGATACCCAGCTCGTAAGTCCAACTTCGAGAAAAACCGGGCCCCTTGCACTTCAGCAATGATGTCATCGATCGTCGGGGTCAGGTGTCGTTTTCTCCTGATGGCCTTATTGGGCAGCCGCATGTCCACACAGATTCGGACGGAGTCCGGTTGTTTAGGTTTCCTCGCCACTACGATGGGGGATACCCATGGTGTGGGGCCCTCCACCTTTTCAATTACGTCCAAGTTCACCAGGTTATCGAGTTCCCTGTCCACCTGGTCCCTTAGATGAAATGGGATCCGCCTGTGCTTCAGGGCTGTGGGCTGTACCGACTCGTCAATGTGGAGCCTCACGGGGTCACCGTTCATCCTCCCAATCCCTTTGAAGATGTCAGCATACTTGTCCAGCAGGTCGTTGATGTCCTCCAAGTATACTGAATAGGCGAAGCTGACTATGCCAAGGGCCTCCGCTGCCGCACAGCTAAGCAGGGTGTTGCTGCTCACCGGAGTCACATAGAAACGGGCCCTGATCTTCGACCCGTCATGTTCCACCTTGGCGACAAACGCCCCGTCAAGTGGCAGGGGCTCACGCCCACCAAATGCGAAGATGCGGGCTCTTGGCGTCGCCAGCCTCGGGGGTGGGTTGAGCGCAGCATAGTGTCCTCTCGCCATTACATTGACAGAGGCCCCCGTGTCGACTAACACCGGGACCGGCGAGCAGTTTACCTCTACGACACATCTCGGCTGTCTTCTGCTCCTCCCCTTGAGGACCTCCATGCTGGAGACGAAGAAGATGTTCTCCTCATCCTCCTCCTCCACTTCTTCCGCCAGCGCCTCCTCGGGTTCCGCTTGTTCCACCTGAGCTACATTCGGCGGGAGGTATTGCCGCGGGGCCCATAGACGAGGCTGTCCTCTCGGAATAAGTACAGGCAGGGTCGCCCTGCACACCCTCGAGAAGTGGTCAGGCACCCCACAGCGTCCACAGATCTTTCCTTTTGCCATGCACTCCGATGAGTGGGGGAGGTCATAGCCGCACTTCTGGCACGACTCCACCGGCTTCCCCGCTCTGTCTCTGGGAGGTACACCGGGTTTTCACACCCCTCTGCCGCCCCGCCAGACAGCGCACACCTCCTCCGGTCTCGCCGCGCGGGATCCGGCCTCCATCTTGTTGGCACGAGCCTCCGCCACCTCATGGCACCTCCCGAGCTCCAGGATTCTGGGCAGAGTGAGTCCGGGCTCTCTTAGGACTTGTCGCCTCAGCTTGCCAGATGAGCATGCCTGGATCAGCATGGTCCTTATCATGTCCTCAGCATCCCCCCACGCACACCCTTGTGACAGGCGGCGCAGGCGGCCATAGAAGGTGTCAAGCGTCTCATCCTCCTTCTGTTTGGCCGACAGCATGACGAACCTTTCGAAGTCCACGTTGGCAAGGGGGATGAAATGCGCGAGGAGGGCGGCTTTGGCTTGATCATAGGAGTTATCCGTTGGAGTTAATGATTCAAAGATCTCCTGCATGGTCGCTCCTGCGGAATACAGCATCGTGGCCACCCTGCTGTCATTGTCCGTGACCTGGGCGGCCCGAAAGTACATGTCTAGCCGTCCGATCCATCTCCTCCATCGGGGCCCCAGGCTGGATGGGGGGCCCGTAGCATCAAACTCCGGAATAGGCGTTGCGGGCCGCTTCCGCCCTGGCTTGGGCCATGGCCAGGGGTGGTGGTTGAATCGGAGGGGGAGCGGCACCAACCGGGCACGCAGGCAGTCCAGACGTCGTAGGACGCGGGGTTAGCTGTGGGGGGTCCTGCTGAAACAGGTCTGCTAGGCCTTCATCCTGCGAATCTTCCGAGGCCGTGGCAGTCGCACCCTCCAGGGCACCGGGATCACTCATAGGCGCAAGTGCACAGGCACCCTCGTTCCAATCCTGAGGGCCGCAACTTGCACTTCTCCCCACACTGCCACCACCCACGTGATGATGAAAGGGATAAAGGAGAGTACCTCGAGGCGCCTTGTGTCCACGTGGGCCGCAGAAGCGGGAGCGTCATCCCCCACGTGATGATGATGAGGGGGTTGAAGAGGGTCCTGAAGAGGATCCGTGGATAAATGTTCCCAAAAATTGAGCTTTGAAAAGGAATGGGCTGAGAAGGCCCAGCCACCTCAGTCCATCTTCCACTTACAGCACGACGTCATCGTCTGAAAAATGGCCAAAATATCACAATTCTGGCATGGGCCTGCGAGTTGTACTGCCCGCAGTCAGTAAATCCAAAAATTAGGCTTGGATGGCCTTCCTACTCCAAACCGGAGCTTTCGGAAGATCCTCCACCTCGTGCGCAAGATGGCCGCCAGCCGCGTGTGGTCCGCGGCCTCAGCGTGATGCGAAACATCCGCGGATGTTTCCTTCGTTGAAGAAAAAATTGTCCGGGATCGCGCTCACCGCCGGGCCCGGGCATCCGACACTCGTCGCCACTGTTGGGGGTCTCTGGGTGCCCCCAATGCGTGCCCGCGAGCCCCTCCACCCACAGACTCCACACGTACACGTCTGTGTGCTTCGGGCTCCCCGGTCGCTCTAACGCAGCCGGGAACGCCCCGTTTATTTAAGGCGCACGCGGCGACGTGCAACGTCACGCCGCCGCGTGCGTATCCCCTCACGGGGCAACGCCACACTGGCCCCCTTCCATGCCCGCAAAGTCAAAAACACCAGACACCAGAGCTCATGGTACACCATGGACCTCAGTGCCTTGCACTCACAAAAAAAGCAGCCAGAGCTGCCTAGCAGAAAGACCCTACCACCTCAAACGAAGCCTTTTTCACTCACATTGCCACTAAATGTAAGCAAAGTATTCACAAAGCCTAAGCCACTTTCTACAATAACAGATTCACAAATGCCCAGCTCAGTGCACAAGAACTATCTGCTATCCTGAATGAATCTATGTGATCACTGCGCCACCCGTAACTGCACCGATTAAAATGTTGATGCCAATTACGGCACAGCTAAGTGATCAAATAGATCACTTTACCCACGTCCCAGCCCGCATTCCCTTACCCGACCCTCCCTAGCCCTACTTACCTTTGCAGCACACACTTCTGTGTGCACCGCCGACTCCCCGCTATCCCTGCAGCGTCGGTTCCTCCCACTTACGTGGGTCGGAGCTGATGCTGCAGGATGCTTTTTTGTGATTTTTTTTGTTTACTTTCTTGTCCCCCGCTTTCCCCAATGGTAAGTGGAGGATACCCCTGCAACCCCCGACTCATGCTACTGCGCCCAAGGAGAGCTGGCGACACCTCCGCAACCCCCGCTCTTCTTGGGTGCAATAATGGGAGTTGGTATTTTGTGCTCCCTAAAAGTCGCAGTGACTGCGGGGTCGCACATAATGAGGGTGACATGTTTGTAAGTTTCCAGGAGAGGGTTGACAAGGAATGCAGGGCCCTGGGGGCCTCCTCCAGGCCATCATCAATGACATGCAGGTAAGTGAAGTGCAGTAGATAATAGCTGAGCGTATAGCGCACACCACAAACAGAATGGAATTTTAGCGCTTCAGTAATATATGACCGCAGTCTGCCAGCACTGAGGGTGGCTGCCGATGCAGTGGCAATGGGGTGCCACTGTGCCTTTACTTCGCATTGTATTACCTGTGCATACATGTGCCCGTAAATGTGCCTATTTGGGGCCGCTACCTCGGTCTGGCTGGCTGTCATGGCCATGCAGTGCAATGCACGTAAGGGTGGATTTTGCCCTGTCTCTCCCATGCTGCTGCAATGCCCTCTTTCCCGTCCGTTCCAATGGCTACAGATTATTGGAAGACCTGTGCAGATCACACCCCTGTCTCCATAGCACCTTGAAGCCGCCTTTCTTTGTGTTGTTAATATAGCAGGATAATCCACGTGTGTGCCGACTGTGACCCCCACCTTCATAAAAGGCAAATCCGGAGAATTTGCACCCCGCAGACACTGAGCCCCTTTAGCCTCTGGAGGAAATTGCACCTCTTCTGATGCATGTGTCTCACTATGGTGCCATTTTCCACCGTGGTCTACATGCATCTTCAGTTTCGGTTTTAGCAAAGATTCAACGTCTTATGCAGGGCTCAGGGTGCGCTTCTTGCTCATGCAGGCCTTTGACATGGATCGCATACGGGTGCTGTTTGCACCCCCTTCCCTATATCTTGTAAAGAAGGGGTTGGGGTAAGCGTCCCTTTGAGCTGCAAAGAGAGCTCCCTCGATGGCCCCCTGCAGCAGCCTTTAGTCCAGACAATGCTGTCATTGCATGGGCGGAAATAAATGAATTAAATAAATGAAAAGGGGATGGTTTAACCCTGGCCGGGATATGCAGTTCTGCAGTGTTACCATCACTAGACCTACATCACTGCTTAGTGGTTGGAATTTGGGCACAGTGAGGTAAGATGCTTTGCTCAGAATCCTCTGTGGTGTGGGGGGATGTTGGTCCCACAGTTTGCAATTTAGACAGCAGGGTAGAGTTTATCTTGCTCATTCCCTCTTCGGCCTTCGGCGCAGACAACATATCCTGTTTACTAATTGCATGTCAAGCATGTCACTTGTACATTCTGTAATAGTTCTGACTTTTAGACTGTCCGGTAAATATGGACTGCAAACCATCAACTCACATGATAAAGCAACGTGACAACATACAAAAAAATCAATAGAAACCAGTTTGGGTAAACATACTTCTTCATTAAAAAAATGAAAAGGTCAGAGTCGACGTCACAAACAGGTGCAATGGGGTGCAGGTTAGGTACATACCCCAGCCACAGCAATCTAAGCTTTCGAGGTACCTTCCCAGCTTTGTGCCTCGTGGAACTTATCAATTAATATCAACATCAAATTCAGACTGGTCCTGCTATATGCATCTTCAGTTTTGTTTTGAGCAAAGATCATACGTCTTATGCAGGGCTCAGGGTGCGCTTGTTGCCCGTGCAGGCCTTTGAAATGGATCGCACATGGGTGCCGTTTATACCCCCTTCAACTTTTCTTGTAAAGAAGGGGTTGGGGTAAGCGTCCCTTTGAGCTGCAAAGAGAGCTCTCTTTAAGGCTCTTGCAGCAGCCTTTAGTCCAGACAATGCCGTCATTGCATGGGCGGAAAAAATGAATTAAATAAATGAAAAGGGAATGGTTTAACCCTGGCCGGGGGATGCAGCTGTGTCGTGTTACCATCACTAGCTCCTACATCACTAGACCTACATCACTGCTTAGTGGTTGGAATTTGGTAGTTAAGATATGCAAGGCAAAGTGAGGTAAGACGCTTTGCTCAGAATTTTCTGTGGTATGTGGGGATGCTGGGATTTGATTTTAGATTCCCTGGTCCCACAATGTTCAATTTAGGCAGCAGGGTAGAGTTTATCTTTCATATTCCCTCTTCAGCATTCTGAGCAGCAGACAACATATCCTGTTTACTAATTGCATGTCAAGCATTTCACTTGTGCATTCTGTAATAGTTCTGACCTTTAGACTGTCCAGTAAATATGAACTGCAAACCATCAAGTTACATGATAAAGCAACCTGTCAATATATTTTTTATAGAAACTGGTTTGGGTAAACATACTTCTTCATAAAAAAGAAAAAGTGACAGTGGGCCTCACAAACAGGTGCAGTGGGTGCAGGTTAGGTTCATATCTCAGCCACAGCAACTCAAGCTGCTGAGGTACCTTCCCAGCTCTGTGCTTCATGGGACTTATCAATTAATCCCAACATCAAATTCAGACTGGTCCCCAGATACTGGCCACTATCACACCACTACTACCCTGCTATCAAAATTGCAAGCTGCGGAACCAGGAATTCTAGAGTCAAAGCCCAGCTCCATGTGAGGGATCAGAAATAAGAGGCAGGCACCAAGGTATAGTTTTCTCAATGTTTGCCATTTATTTCAAATAAAAGGGGTAAGATAAACACCTTTTTTCCCTATCCCAACGAGTAAATCCATACATAACAAGCTAAGAATAAAGAAAGTAGACATAGGGGGTCATTCCGAGTTTGGAGGTAAGTTCCATCCATTACCGGCATGGCGCAAATAGCGTGTCCCAGCTGGCAATAGAGCGCTAAAAGCGCACTATTATGAGTTCGCGGGCGGGCGCAAAAATGCCCGATAAACCCCCTACCGGCATGAACCGCACCGTAGCGAACACTACCGCTATGGAGCAACGCGGCATAAGCGGTGACTGTAAATAGCGGTCACCGTTATTTGCGGTCACCGTTATGTGGAACTGGAAATAGCGTCATCGCAGAGGAACTGGAAGGAGCACAGTGGCCATCTTTAAAAACACAATCCATTGCCACCCTTACCAGACAGGACCCCTGGCACACTGTTGACATACTGGAAAGTTACCACCACTACTGAGGAATGCCCAAAGCGGCGAAGAAGGGAGCTGCCCACCTCCGAAAGGAGCAGTTCAGCCCTGACGAACTGCAAATGCTAGTGGATACCCTCGACGAGCGTGCTGAAACTGTTTTCAACACCGACATGCGGAGGGTGGCGGTGCTAAAAAAAAAAAAAGACATCTGGGCACTAGTGGCGCAGAAGGTGAGCGCTGTGGGCTACACCCCCCGCACCACAAAGGATTGCCGCACAAGGTGGGACGACCTGCGGCTGAGGGTGCGGAGCATCCTCTCTGCGAATAGAAGCCAGGCCTTGGAGACTGGAGGAGGCCCAGATTCAGCCATGAAACTCATGACGTGGGAGGAGACATGTGCGGCCATGATAGGCCCCGAATCCACTGAAGGGGTTGGAGAAATGGAGTGTGGTGCAACGTCATCCGTTGATGGAGGTGAGTGTCCAAAGTCAATACTGCCAACGACATTGTTATGAAAGTCACTGCTAAAGTCTGGCCAAGGAGTCACGGCATGGTCGGCCACACCCCCCCCCCTGTAAATCAAGCCGAAGCAAGTGAGACCCAGGCTAGTGCCAGGAGCGAGGCCGTAACCTATATGACACATACCACACAAAGTGGCCCATTCCATGAGGCACACAGGGCAGTTGATGCATGTTAGACAGGCCAGTACCCGCCCAACATGAGTGACACAGACGTATGCATGCATTTACCACCCAAGTATTGAATTATGTGCCATTCCCCACCCAAATGCCGATAACCCACAAATATCTGAATGTGCTATTGTAGCCATGTATAAATGCTGGCTCTCAATTCATCACTCATGCCGTCCCTCTCTTCCACCGCCACAGGCAGTGAGCATGACAGCGAGGAGAGCAACCATCCCAGCACTTCCAGGGGCCAAGGCAGGGGCCGCCATCTCCCAGCGAGGAAGACAACACCTGGACGCACACCACCGGCTCTTGCAAGGCCTGTGGAGGGTGCACCACCCCACCCCTCCCTGCACTGGCTGCAGACACATGCCCAATGCCGCTGTCTGAGGAGTAGAGTGTGGCTGGGGAGGTGGCAGCCACGACCCCCCTCGATGTTGCCGACAGCCCCAATTCCATCTGTGGAGCGACTGAGGAGGACACATTTGAAGTCGTCCACACCCCTGATGCCCACTCTAACCCCCAGGTCTCCTTTAGTGACTCAGGTGAGACCGACACACCTGAGCTATGTGGTATAGGACCAACACAGGGACATGCCAGTCCTGTGGCCAGTTCCCTTGAGGGAGCGCCGGCAGGACATGTCAGCCCAATCCCCAGCAGGGCCACAACAACAGCCGCAGATGCACAGCAGGCTGAGCAGCTGACAGCCCTGATCACTGATTTTATGCAGGACAATCGGCAGGCCAGGGAGGAGTGGCGGGATGAATTGAGGGCACTGGGCCAGGTAATAACGGACAGCACCAACTGGCTCTGTGAGGTCCTCGGCCGCATAGCCGATGCTCTGGAGGCTGCACATCCTGCACAACAGCCCCAGCATGAGGACACCCCCTCAACTTGCAACTCGACCCAGACCAGCCCGCTTCGTCGGTCCCCCTGGCTCCGGGAGCGCACAGTGACATTACTGCCATCCACATGTGGGCTATGTGGACCCTATGGGACTAGTGTGGGGTTGTTGTGGTGCGAGGGGGAGGAGGGGGAGGGTGTGTTGGGGAGTTGTGGTGGGAGAGGGAGGGGGGAGGGTGGTGGAGGGTTTGTTTTTCACGTTGAAATATTCACTTTAAATACACTGGTTGTTCATCTAAAAAAAACAGAGTGGACATTCATCATTGCGCGTGTGTCATTTAATATTGCACAGTGCATAGTGTACATGTATCCCCACACTCAGTGCCGATGTCCTGACATCCTCACACCCTCCGCTGACTTGTGTGTAAGAAATATTGTCCAAACAATGATTGCCGCACGGCACGTCCCTCCTGTGCATCGGCACCGTGATGCTGTCCTGCCACTTCTTCCTCCTCCTCCCCTTCATCATCATCAGGTGGTAGCAGTTCCATGTCAGGGGGCAGGGGGGTGTTCCGACGGATGCACATATTGTGCAGCATTAGACATACCATGGTGATCTTTGACATCTTCTCATGGCTGTAGATGAGTGCCCCACCCGACCGGCTGAGGCAACGAAATTGTGCCTTCAACAGGCCAAAGGTCTGCTCAATCACAACACGTGTACGGGTATGGGAACAATTGTAGTGCTCCGCGTGCCTGTTCTGTGGGTTTCGGACAGGGGTCATGATCCACGGATTCAAGGTATAGCCACCATCACCTGCATGACAGGGGAATGAAGGTAAGTGTTCGTACATCCATGGCGGACAACTGTACTAGTCTTACATGCCCGTACACACATGTCCCTGGATGCATTGACCCCATTTCTGGCCCCGCTATGTGTCCTGTGCAATGGAATGATGAAGGGAGTAGCATCTTCAAGATGGGTTATGGTGTGCACCCACATCTTGTTGTACTTGCATCATATATGCATGCAGCAGTGTTGGAGTAAAATCATTGATGTGTTGTGTTCTGTGAGATTTGGTAGTAGGGAATTTTGGCTGTAGTCAGCAGCATATTCGTCATTCTGCACTGATCAGTACCATGGTGAATTGCAGCACTCCTATGGGTGTGCGGAACCAGTGACCCGCTGTGGTATCTCTGTTAGACTCACTTCATTGCACTCCCAGGGATGATTGTCCTGTGGGGTGATATGCTGGAGGCAGCGACATAGTCTATATGCAGTGCATAGTGCAGGATGCCCTTATGGTGTGTGAGGGCCGCCGATGAGTGCTGCATGTGTTGTGGGATGTGGCCTGGTTACCTGTTAGTCATGTAGTGTTAGGTGTCGGCCTTACTTCAACACTGTGGGATTTGGTAGTCATGTGCCGTTTCACTTGCTTTGGGCACAGTGTTCGGTGAGGTGCACATCGTGCACTGGTGTCAACATTTCCACCCAGGTGGAATATGCATCTCCCCCCCCCCTTCCCACCCAGGTGGAGTATGCATCTCCCCCCTTCCCACCCAGATGGAGTATGCATCTCCCCCCTTCCCATCCAGGTGGAGTATGCATCTCCCCCCCTTCCCACCCAGGTAGAGTATGCATCTCCCCCCCTTCCCACCGAGGTGGAGTATGCATCTCCCCCGTTCTCACCTAGGTGGCGTATGCATCTCCCCCCCTTCCCACCCAGGTGGAGTATGCAGCCACCCACCTCACAACCCTGATGCACTGCCATGGCCCAGTCAGGCAACTCACCAAGCAGTCAGGTACATCGTCCAGCATGTCGCTCCATATAGCGTGGTAGCGGGGAGTTCCGCAGGACCAAAGAGTCATGAGTTGATCCTGGATATCGGGCACAGCAATGTGTGATGATCTTGCTGGCGTTACATACCATCTGCACGTTGATGGAGTGGTATTGCTTGCGGTTGCGATACGCCACCTCCATGGCATGCGGGACCACCAACTCCACGTGGGTGCAGTCGAGGGCACCTATACAATTTGGCATGCCTGCAAGTGCATGGAAGGCAACATTTGTATCGAATATCTCCTGGGGAGTCCGTGGTAGGGATATGTAGTCCCTTGTGTGCTTGAGGAGGGCATCCAGCACTTGATTCAGTATCCGGGAAAATAAGGGTTGTGGTATGCCATGCATGTGCCCCACTGCGTGCTGGTAGGTGCCTGTGGCAAGGAAGTGGGCACAAACACTACCTTCAGTAGAGGGGAGATGCCACTGCGTATTCCTATGAGGCTCACTATGTCGTCATGTATCAGGTCCACTATGGTGGTGATGGTGTCCCGGTCAAACTGGTACAGGGTGTGGATCTGCTCTGGTGTTAGGTTGAAGGGGGTGGCTCTGATGCGAGGGATTGGGGGCTGCCGGCGTGGTAACGGTGGCTGCACTAGTGGGGCATGCTGGGCCTATCTCACCCTCCTTCTCCTCCTTTGTATCTTCTGTGGTGGGGGCTGTGGTTGTTGTTGTTGTTGCTGCCTTGCAAGCAGGGCCTCCAGCTCCAGTAATGCTACTACTATTGGTATCATCTTGGTGTGGGAGGGGGTGTGGTGTGTGGGTGTGCTCCTTTTGTGCTGTGCCAGACTCCATTGCCTCCACCTGTGCTGATTGTGTGCACCTGTGGCTCTTGGAAACACTGCTCAGGGTTCTTAACACCTTCTGGGAGATTCCGGTATTTACTCCATGCTGGTAAGGTACTTTTCAGGCTTCCGTAGGCCGTTATTTGCATGTCCGCATTGCTTGTTATCAGCTCCGGTTTACGGCATGCCGGTAATGCCGGCATGTTGTGTGGGGCGCGCGTGCCTGGACCGCTATTTACGGCATCGTAAAGTACGATGCCGTAAATAGCGGTCTGTTTGGTCAGAATGGCCCGTAACGGTAAGCGATGCTGGTAATCCTTTACCAGCATCGTTTTTACCTTACCTCCAACCTCAGAATGACCCCCAAACAGTCCAAAAAGTCACTGAGCATCACACTAACATACAACAAAAATATACAACAAAAATTTGGATGTCTTTAGTTTCACAAACCAGAATGAAAGTTCAAACTTAAAGGTTTTAGCAAGTACCCCTTGTGACCAGGGTTCGATTTCCTTCCCCTGGATCACTTCGGGAATATCCTTAATATAGGTCTGCATCAACAAAGTTAAATACAACATTTATTTTCCCTCCACTGCGTCCTTCCACTTTATAAAGTAAATGTCTCTTTCATAAACATTTGTTCAAGAATCAAACCACTTGGATTCCAAGATGGCCACGCCGGGTTAAGCAGCACGTCCCCCGAGCTCCCGTTTAGAGCCAGCCACAGGTAGCTCAAAGGCAGCAGAGCAAGCCCTCCCCAGGACCCACTGCCGAGGAGATAATAGTGGAGGAAAAGAAAAGAGCCTGAAGGGCACAAAAGTTCTGGCCCCGACACCCCGGAAAGGCACCACACACCAGCTAAGCAGCTCGTCGTTGGGCGAAGGAGGACCCGTGCCCCGATCACCAAGGGCCCACAACGACTCAGACGGGGCTGAATCCCCCCAGTGGAGCCACCTAAGAGCAACTCGAGTTGGGGCCAATTGAGCACCTCTGGCACCGACAGCCAGTACCGCGGTTCCTGTCCGCCTGCGAGGGAACCCGCTCTGAGCAACGCAGACCTGCTTTCTAAGAGGCTACCCCCCAGAACTCCCTCCTGCGCCGTGACTGCGGGGAGTGATCGATCCTCCTCCCTGTCGGAACACCAAGGATCGTGATCGCTGGTGAGGGGGCCTCCCCCTGCTCGCCAGCCCCCCTGCTCCCCTCAGCGCTCGGCGGGGGCGGAGAAGACCTGTACCACACTGCAGCCGGGAGCGACCGAGGAGACCCAGAGTCCAAGCCCGGGATCTCTGGAAGAGCACCCACCTCCCCAGCCTAACCGGCGACAAGGAAGGAACCAGCCTGTGGCAATCTGGCCCGAGCAGAGTGGGTACCAGGATACAAGGCCGGCCGGCAACTCCCTACCACTGAGGATCCCAGAGGGCAACTACGTCAGCTGGCAAACCCCCCACGAGGACCAAACCGGAATTCCAGGGGTGCCCGAACAACAAGTAATTGCAGAGTGAGGGGTTCCTGGGGTGCAAGGGAGAGGGCACCCTCACCCTAGTGGGGGAATAACAATCAGACTTGGCCCAGTCCGGCCCGCTTAACCGCCCATCCCCACACAAATGCTGGGGCCCCTTTGCAGCGCAGGAGGCCCTGCCACCATGCCCCAGTGGGGAGCTCCCCCAGCCCTGGAGACCATCCTCTACACCTGACCCAACTGAACATTCATGAGAGCCAAGCAACAACCCCTCAACTTCCACTACATATCTACAGGGACAAACCACCCCCCTGACTTACCCGGGAGGGCCCCACTGCGCACGCCCCCCCTCACTTAACAGGCAGTTGAGCCACCAGTACCACAGGAGCTGGAGCGCAACTGGGGAGGTCCAACAATCCCAGGCGTGCGCTCAAAGGTGGACTCCCGCCGCCACACCGCAACCTCTCGCATGCCTGAGCAGGGAACCTGAGGACGATCTCCGGAGACTTGCCTGCTATTGGGCACTTAGCAGAGTCATACCTCCCAGAGCTTTGACGGGAGCCCCACATAGAACAAGCCGAAGGCCCCGCATAGCACTCGGAAGCACCCACAGGGGCCCCTCCCCACAAAGCAAATCCCCAGACAGCACAGGAGGCCCTCCATCACTGCAGCATACAGGAAAATGCAACGCAGAACCCAATGGTGTTTGTCGGTCCACCCCAGGAGCTACTCTACGCAGCGACCCCCCGCAGGGATGTCCAGAAATCGAAGCAAGGACACACCAATCCCCTCCAAAATGGCAAAGAAAATGCAAGAAGGAACACTCGCTCAGATATGGGCCAGAGATGCAGACACAATGTGGGAGCACAACACCAAGGATTGGGGGGCGGAAGCTGGCATGGATGACGGCCAGGAAGACCGGGAAAGACCTGTGACCCAAGCTTCGCTCAAAAGCCTGCTGGGGGAATTTGTAGAGAAAATCACTGACACAGGGGAGAAAGCAAATGGGCACCTTAAGAGAGGATTTGGCTGAAGGAATACAAGAAATACAAAGAGACATTAATAAGATCGAAGAGAGGGTAGACACCAACAAAAAGGCCACCCAAGAGCTAACAGAGGATGCACGGAAAGCAAACACCCTCCTGGAGACCCTGTCAGCAGCAACCCATAACCTCGAACTAAGGGCCGAGGACCTGGAAAACAGGTCCAGGCAATCTAATGTTTGCCTGAATCCATCCAAGATCAGGACCTGACCCAAGACATGCAATCAATTTTCGAAGACCTCTTGGAAGCTTTGCAGACCTCTGACATTTGTTTCGACAGGATACACAGAGTGGGCCCGAAACGTCAAGAGCCAGGGGCAAGGCTGAGAGACGTGTTGGTGGTGTTTCACAACTAAACCTGGAAGGAACAAATCCTGGAAAAGGTCAGAAAAGTAAAGCAAATTACTTACAACTGTGTTGAAATCTACCTCTACCAGGACCTATCTCAGACTACCCTAAACAGAAGGAGATGCATGGGCCCGATATTGGCCCACCTGAGGAAGAACCAAGTGCGATACAGGTGGTTGCACCCATTCCCTCTGAGCTTCATCTGGCAGGGGACCCACCAAAAAATAACAACTTGCGAACAAGGAGCAGCCATACTGGGAATCGAGGACGACCTTCAACTAACACGCCCCTCACCATCTGGCCAACCTTCGGCACAAAGATCATGGGAGTGAACCCCAGTTGAATCCAGAAGAGCAAAGAAAGGGGGGAAACAAGCCATCCGCGGGCCATTGCCACCCGTGACAAACCCAGCCCGACCAGGACGCACAGAGGAAGGTAGCAAATGATCCCAGAAATGGGACACGCTCCCTATAGCTACAGCTTCCCTGGGGAGGGTACACAGTTTGATAGATCATGAGCTTGAGCGAAAACAAGAATATTACTCAACACTACTGTGGGAGGAGGGGGAGGGGTACAGCCCCTTGGAATGGGATTGGGTGATCCTGCGTGGGGACTAGCTGGGTACTTATCAGGGTCCAGTGCTCGTGACCACGATGCAAGGGGGTCTGAGAACTGACTGGGCCCACCCAGCAAGGGGAAGGGGGGGAAACAAGGTGGGGAAGGAACAGGGAGGAAGAAATGGTACACTTAAAGGAGGAGGGAGGATGGCGGGGGGAAATGGGGCCGCTCGAGGTGTATACCCGGAGGCCCCAAAGCTACCTCCTCAGAGAATAAGGACGCAAGAGACCGAACATGGCTAGACCAGGTCAATTAAAGATACTATTGTTAAACATCAACGGGCTTAACTCACCTCTCAAGAGGAAAAAAGTAGAGCTATATTAGGAGAGAAGCCCCACACATAGTCACCATGCAAGAAACCCACATACAAATGCTAACCATCCACAGGATTAAAGTTTGGGGGTATAAGAGAATCTTTCAGGCCACAAAACCCTGTAAAAAAGGGGGAGTCCTCATAGCACTAAAAGACGGGCTAGACCTTACTGTAAAGGGAGTGGACAAGGAAGGCCAAGGCAGATATCTGGCACTCGCATTGGAAGGAAGGGGGAGGCTTATACGGTTGCGACCCTCTACGCCCCAAACTCTGCCCAGGACACCTACATACACAAAACGCTCACTCGCCTAGAAAAGTTTGCGAAATCGCCCATAATCATCACAGGTGACTTCAACCTGGCCTGGGACCCGATTAAAGACAGGAGCGCGAACCTCCGGGGCCGCTGGTGCTACCATCCGGGGACCTAAAGCAGAAAATAAAAGACTTAGGGCCTCATTACGCGGTAGGTGGTAAGGGATTACCGGCACCGGTAAGGTCACCGGTGCCTGTAATCCCTTACCGCCCTACTGCGAGGTCCCTTTGCGGGCCCCGTCCTTAACGCCTGGTCTGACCAGGTGTTAAGGACGGGACCCGTTATGGGACTTCAGAGCTAATAACGGTCCGCAAATTGCGGCACCGTTATTAGCTCCATCCCCATTCCCATTGAGCCCTATGGGGGCTCGACTGGGAATGGGGAATGGTTCCCGGAATGGGGACTTACTGGGTCCTCCAAGGTTGGAAGGACCCGGTAAATCCCTATTTAGGGAACCCGGACCCGGAATGCGGTAAGCGGGTAGCCATGGTGCTAATGGCACCATGGCTACCTCCTACCGCGTATTGAGGCCCTTAGCGTTAGTGGACGCCTGGAGGCTTATGTACAGCGACAGGGAAGGGTACACCTTTTACTCCCATGCTCACAGATCACTCTCTAGGATCGACTACATATGGCTATCTAGTGTGCTGATGGGCAAGGCTATGGACCTAACCCTAGGATCTATCACCCTTACTGATCATGCCCCAATGAATTTAGAATTGAGAAGGAACAGGGGCCCACCAGGACTTTGGAAATGTAGATATCCGGCCCAACTGTTCAAAGACATAACATTAGCGCAAGAAGTCACGGACGAGATCGAAAACTTTGCCTCAACCAACAAAATACGTGATACCACCAGCCACACCTAGTGGGATGCACTTAAACAACACTAAGAGGTACAATTATAGCAATAAGGGCAAGACGCACAAGGGAACTGAGGCAGAAGCCTGACTAGAAACAAAATTAAAAGAAATAATGAGCAAAATGGGCCAGAAACAGACCCCTGCTGCCAAGAGGGAGTATATAGCGATAAGGGGACAATTAGATATGATTCAAACCAGAGCGGCAGAGCACAACCTGCTGAGCCTTAAGAAGAAGTTCTATATTAAAGCCAACAAATCGGATCGCCTCCTAGCCAAAATGCTGAGGAAAGAGGAAAGGGAGAGGACAATACTGAAAATCAGGCAACAAGGAGATTGGACGAGCACCAAGAACGAAGACATAGAGAGGGAGTTTGTGAAATACTACTCTACTCTGTATGGCTCTGACCCTCCGTCCCTAGAGAGCCAGAAAGCATACCTGAAAGAGATAGCCTTACACCACCTAGCAGGAGAGGAAAGGGAAATTCTGGAGTGGGATATTACGAGGGACAAGGTTAGGAATGCTATAAATGCTCTCCCAATCAACAACCTCCAGGGCCTGATGGTTACGTGGCAGAGTTTTATAAACTCTGCCAAGAATCACGTATACCAAACCTCACAAACTTGTTCAATCACATAGGGCAGTCTACCACACTGCCAGAATCAATGGAAGAAGCCAAGATGATCTTAATCCCAAAGAAGGGTAAGGACCCGCCGAAGGCGGGATGTATCCCCCCATAGCATTAATAAATGTGGACGCAAAAATCCACACTAAAATCCTGGCCACCAGACTCGAGACACTCCTACCTAAACTCGTACATGCGGACCAGTCGGGCTTCGTTAAAGGAAGGCAGACCGGGGACAATATAAGAAGGATCGCGCATCTGATCGAAAAAGCCCAGAAAAGACGAATCCCCACCCTTCTCCTGGCCATTGATGCAGAGAAAACATTTGATCGGGTGGAGTGGGGATTCCTCTTTGCAACCATGGCAAAGATGGGCTTCGGCCCGCGCTTCTTGGGTAGAGTTAGAGCAAGCTACCTGCACCCTCGCCTCCGATAAACGGACATATCTCAGTCCCCATCAAAGTGGAGCAGGGCACTAAGCAAGGCAGTCCACTTTCCCCCATCTTATATGCATTGGATTAGAACCTTTCCTAGCGGTCACAAGGGCGAATGAGAGCATAGCGGGAAAACCCTTTGGGGGGAGCTCACATAAAATTGCAGCCTTCGTGGACGACCTGATTCTGTCAATAACCCAACTACATACCTCCCTGGGGGAAGCACAAAGAGAGTTAGACCACTTCGGGGCTGTCGCAGAGCTAAAGGTAAATATAAGTAAGTCCGAAATATTAAATCTCACCCTACCACCTTCGGAAGTACAGAACCTGAAACATTCCTATGCCTATAAATGGGTGGACAGTCACATAACATATCTAGGGGTAAAGTTGACTAGTTCAGTAAGTGGTCTGTATCAAGCTAATTACCCGGCCCTCCTAGAGAGGTTAAAAACGAAGCTGATTGATTGGGGACCATTAGCAATATCTTGGTTGGGCTGCATCAATGTCCTAAAGATGGTAGTTCTCCCTCAAACTCTCTATCACTTCACGTCCCTCCCGATCCACATACCTCCCCGCTTCTTTAAAAATCTCCACAAAGAAACAGAAAAATTCCTCTGGAACAACAAGCCCCCGAGACTGGCGGCAAAATTAATGAGGACACCCGTGGCTCTGGGAGGACTGGGAGTCCCAGACTTCAGGGCATACTACATTGCTGTCCAAGTAAGAGTTATTAGAAATTGTCAATTAGACAATCAAGGGAAAATATGGAGGCCCATTGATAGAGCAGTTGCGGGAGCAGCATTGGAAGAAATCCTATGGAAACCAAGGGCAGATAGACCAGCACAAATGCACGCCAGACTGAGCCTAGAAATGGTGGGCAAGGCTTGGGACTCTGCAGTGAAAAGTGCTCGCTTTACCTCCTTCCCCTCGCCATACATGCCACTTTTCGGCAACCCTCAGTTCTCCCCTAGCAACAACAAGTCCACGTTCCACACCTGGTAACAAGGGGGATGCTGCAGAGGTAGAGACATGTATACCGGCAATCAGATGAAAACCTTTGAACAATGCAAATCAGACTTTGGCATGGGGGAAAACCAAAGGTACCCCTATGTCCAATTAAGACATTGGATGTCGCATGAAATGAGCAGGAACGCGGGACCTCACACCATTCAAGAAATATCTAGACACCAACACAGGCGAGAGGAAGCTAGTAGCGAACATTTATAAACTAATTAAAGAGGGGGAATCCGCACCGAATAGGCTATACATGGGGAAATGGGAAGAGGACGCAGGGGTCACAATAGACACTGCTGAATGGACGAAGCTATGGGGACAGATACCAAGACTGGCGAGATTGATACAAATTAGAGAAGGCTGGATGAAGCTGGTGTTGCAATGGCACCTAACACAGGTGCATCTCCATAGGATATACCCAAAGGTGTCACACCTATGCTGGAGGGAGTGCGGGCAGATAGGCACTTGTAACCACATATGGTGGAACTGCCCAAAACTTGTCCACTACTGGCAGACAATCCACACGTCAATCGAACAGGTGGTGGGAGTCAAGTGTGAGACAAACTGTGGGTTGGCCATGATAGGGCTAAACGGTGCACTGGGGGAAATCCATACAAAAGTACACCAGAAACTCTACATCATTATGATGATGGCGGCAGCACTGGTCCTAGCCTGCAAGTGGAAATCTGTACAAGTCCCCCTAGACCATGAATGGATTGCGAAAATATGGTCGCTGCTTGCAATGGAATGGCTAACATATTCACTACAAGGGGACCATGCTAAGTTCAACTCAGACTGGTCCACGCTGTTGAGATACCTCAAGGACGGTGCACACCTTGCATGGTGTCCCAAAACCATGTCCCTTTTGTGAATAATCGCTAACCGGGAGGACGAAGACTTGTGAGAAGAAGCAGGAAAAAGGCTCCCACTGAATAAAGGGGTGGGAACACAAAGCAACGTAGTAGTCCAACCCGTCACCAGATCTTCCAGGAACTGTTCTGAGACGGGGCCAGGGGAATTTTGTTAATGTTGTCAACTTTGAAAATGTTTAATAAAACTTATTGTTAAAAAAAAGAATTAAAACCCTTGTTGACCACCACTGTATCCTTCTTGGTAAGGCAAATGTCTTTCTAACAAAAAACAAGTTCATAAACCATGGCAATTGTTTTTCTCAGGATGCAAAGCAATTATAGCATGTCACACTCATTCTTCCAAGGGAATACTTTTGTCAAGATAGCACAGCAACTACCTTTGGTGAGGCAACAGTACATCAAAATGATATTAGAGTTAACACTTTCTTTCCACCACACATTTTTGCCACAACAACACTGCTTCAAAACACCTTCTTCTTTGCTGTCATACTCGCCTGCCAGGACTAACTACTAATGATCTCTTTCCTGATATACTCGCCTGCCAGGAAGAAAACTCTTACAACTACAATTGGCCTTAATGGCAATAATTGTTCCAAGATTCTCCACACCAGTATCCCCTATGAGGAGGGCTGAAAAATGGCTGCCTCTCTTTAGTCAGTCTCTTGACTCTTGGCAATGTGGGTTACAGGTTTCTCCAAACTGGTATCCCGAAAAAGGAGAATTGTGCCCCAGTTGCCTCTTTACTGCTTCTCAATAGCACCTTGGCTGTTGGCAATGTGGATTACAAGTTTCAACAAGTTGGTATCTCACAGATATGGAATTATGCTCCAGTTGTATCTTTACTGCTCCTTTACAACCTCTTGGCTGTTGGCAATGCAGTTAAAGGGTTTCCCCAAGTTGGAATCCCAAAAAAGGGGAAAATTGCCCTTGTCGCCTTTGTACTGCTTCTTTACAGTCTCTCGACTGTGGGTAATGTGGGTTACAGGTTTCCCCCAAATGGTATCCCATAAAAGGGGAATTGCGCCCATGTTGTCTCTTCACTTTAATTGTTCAGTTTTTAAAAGTATTATCTACCAAATGGCCTGCTCGGAACCCTGGGGTCACCTTTAGCTTTAGACCAAATCACTGCTCTTTGGCAGTTCTGCTCCTGCCTCTGCGGTGGACCTTCTGTGTTCTACTTCCTTTGCTGACGGCTCCCGTGTAACTTCAGCAATCTGCACTTCAGTTCTTCTCTGTAGCTCTGCCAGCTCTGCTAGGCCTTCCCACCCTCTCGCACACGAACGTTGCTACATCGGGTTGGGAGCACATCTCCCAATCAACTGGACTTCTCTTCCTGTCACATTCCACAACACTGCTTCTTGCTGTACATACTTTGCAATGCTACGTGCCTTCTTTTACCAGGTCAGCTGCAGCTTCGTTCTGCTTCTCCATCAATCCCAAGACTTTGGATTGCATCTGCTTCTGCTTCTACTTCCACGTCTCTCCTCAGCTGCAACACATTTTGGGATTTAAATGTCCCGCTCAAGTGCTTTGCTTCACAACGACTAGACCGCACATTCTGTTTAACAGCACTTCTGATCCTCATCAACTCCTGCTCCTTCTTCCTCGTCCCATTACCACAGGCATTATGGATCTTGAAGTACATAATGGTGTAATAAAAATGCAAATTCAGCGCGGTATGAAAGAAAGCACTTATAAGTTGCAAGAGTAGCACTTTAAAAGGGGAGGGGGATCTTTTCTGCTGTTATTGAAATGATATGCTTAATAAAACGAATCCATAAATACTGTGGCACAGTTAAGTATAATCAAACTTAGTGGTAGATGGAAATGCAGTAAATAGGCCTTAAAAGCTTGCTCCTGCAGAAAACTGTATTAGCATTCTATGTGCAGCAAAGGCTGTTTTGACTGGAGATTTAGAGCAGAGTCTGCGAACCCAGGCCAGTGTTGCGAGAAGTTCACAGTGGTTGCTATTTTTCGTGGTCACAGATTAGAACTCACAGGTCCCGCCAATGAATAAGTGAATCATGACCATTTTATAATTTAAAATCATTTATGAAATGTGATCTTTTAATGGAGCCGAAAAGAATCACAGTGGTTTGAAATCGCCGTAGAACATTTTCCCTGGGAAAAGGATTACAGTGTCCCCGATACGCAACATTTGTGCAGCAGTATGTACGTGGTTCAAGGCTCTGGTGGTGTCAGCCATTCGCATGAGAATCAGGATGAGGCAACCGGGGCAGATTATTAAAGTTCCACTGGTCATCTCAAATGTTTCAATTACTTTTTTTGTTGTGCTGTGGGAATTGGGAGTGTATTGTGACATCACAAGCTGTAATTGAGGGCGGTTTGTGGACCCAATAGTTGATCGCAATGTATGTCTTTTTATAAGGGTCTAAGTGCAAAGTCCAATCAGTTCTGTGTGGGGAGATTTTTTCATGTTGCATGATCGCAAATGCTAATTACTTTGCTTTGTATAGAAGTTCTTATTTTAGGGGCATTTCTTTGATAGCGTGTTTGCATACAGTTCTGTTCCGCAATCTGTTTGAATTTGCTGTCCCAGCTGCGTCTGGGGCCCTGAATAAAACAGCGTTACTTCTTGCACTGGCAAACACTACTTTTTGATTACTTTTGTAATTTTTTGGTGAGTTTTACGAGGCAACCCCGGCACATTTTTGGATGCCCCAGTGAGATATCTCTGCTGTTCGACCGAGGTGTGAGAATTCCAGCTGTGCTCCCCGAGGAGTGCAGGAAAGCGTCCACTGGTCAGCACAAAGAGCTCAAGCCAAGAGAGGTCCATGGATGCCACTTCCCAAAGGTCTGCCTTGTCTGGCACTGCCTTCACTCCGACTGAAGTACAGGCCTTTAAAGGGAGACTCTGTGGTTCGGAGAAGTGAAGAAACTCCTAAAATGATATTGACTGTACCCATGCATGGAAAGCGCTAGGGGTGGGAGGGACTGTTTTATGGTGCATAGGACGCACCCTCATTGGCGGTGAAGAGGGTGATTGACAGTAGTATTAGATGTTAGGTCTGCCGTTCTGATAGGGAGCAGGTGGACGGTGGCACATCTGCACCAGAGCAGAGGGTTGCGTAGTAAGTGGCAGAACTTGTTAGACAGGAGCTGTGTGTAGTGCGGGCAATTGGTATAGTTGTATCATTTTATTTTCTGTGGGGAAGAATTTATTTGCAGTATTTGCATGCTTGCATTTGTGAGTAGTAGCAGTTTTGTTTCAGTGTTGTGAAAGTGGCCGTAGTGTTCGTCTAATGTGACTGTGGAAAGAACGGAAGAGCCAGAGCCAAATTAACTTGTAAATAGTGCAAAGCTGTATTGCGCAAGATATTCATACATTTGAGCGAGAAGAGGAGTAACTGGTTTTTCTAACGTACTAATATAGGGCATTGTTGTTAAGGTGGTGGGCCTGAGGACAAGGCAATTTCTGTACCAATACGATATAACAAGGCAGGCAAGTGGAAAAGGCCATTGTGTGCAAGTATTTAGTGTGAGGTGTGAAAGGGTGGACACTGCGGAGAAGGCTGGAGCAAGTGAAACTAGGGCGATCGAGCGAAGTGATAAGTATAAAAATGGAGCGAGTGGAATTGTGTGAAAAGGAAGTGAAAGTTTAAAATGTGTGAAATATTAAGGGGAAGGAAGAAGTAGGGAGAGAGTAATATTTCAATAGAATGAAATAAAACAGAGACAATGAAGTCCTTGTCAACATTGGGAACCAGACAACACGTCGGAAACAACCTCTAAGGCATTCCTGTCAGTTACCAGCAATACATGGCAAGTTTCATAGCGGTTCTAGACATTCCTACCTGTCTTTTCGCAACAATCCTAATCCTCTTGCTCCAAGACTCTCTCGCTCATGGAAGCACTACTCCTGGTGGTTGCCGTGGTGACTCTGGCATCCATGGCACACGTGGGAGATGTTCTGCTCGAGGGGCGTACGTAAGATGATCGTGTAAGTTACAGCATTTAAACTCTGACTTCCTGCTGTTCGCCACTTCTGATTTTGTAAAGAATCGAGGCTTGCAACTTTCCGTACCTTGAAGTTACCTTGTTACCAGACCTTGTTTCACGTCTCTTGGATTTGCCTTTGCCTGCCCCTCTTGTACTTCCACCATTCTTGAACTCGTTACGAACCTCTGCATTCTTATGGACTACGCACCTTGTTACTGATTTTGTTTCCACTGCTTCCCGCTCAACGCTGACCCGGATCGTCCCTCGACCATTCGTCCTGCTACACCTTTGGACATTGGATTGATCTTGCACAGCCCCAACCCGGAAAGGATATCGACTGAATTTGGATATCTGATCCCTGCCACGATTGTCAACTGGCACTCTAGTGTACCTCCACCAAACGCTGCGCCCAGACTAGAGACTTCCACAACTCGCGCAAGTCGTTAGGCGTCCTCGTGCCATTGTGACAGGTGGAACAGAAGAAACTGGAGACTACTCTCACCGTTTTAGGTGTCCTTCTGCCGTCATGGTTAGAACAGTTTTGGTGGAGTACGCTGTTTGCTTTCTCTGGATCTTCGTGCCAACTACATTGTCCTTGTCCTAGTCCAGATGGTAAGTCGAATCTCATTGTATCTGGCCTTGCCTCTCTATTCCGTAGAGCTTCTTGTACTTTTATTTTCCTTATCTGTGTTCTTAGAAAGTATCCAGGTATTTTCCAACGTAGCAACAACTCAGAACATAGACGGTTTACTTTCTTCAACTTGGATTACCGTTTACCTCATTAAGGTTAGACATACAAATATTGTCCGTATTCCAGTCACTGAATGTTCTCATCCTCATCTTTGCTGATTACAGAGTTTATTTTTGTTGCAGTTCCTGGGTTTTTGGCGGGGTCCATCTTCTGATTAATAGACACCTCTACATGTTTATTCCATGTAGAGGGGTACATTGGTAGGAAGAATTCTATGGCTACACTTCGAGTTCAACTATTCAGATTCTGACAGTCCTATTGGATGGATGCTCTGTTTTAGCACATGCTATAGGAAATTGCCCCAATATCTCCATAAAATATTGAAATACCATTTTGAGTGGGTACACGACACAGTGCGAAAGTGGTATAAAGAATGGCTCGGAGAGGGAACGTTCGATAAAGACATTACAGAACTTTTGTACTCTTAGTTGGGAAAAGTTTCAAAAGAGACAGGATATCCTAGGGCTTTGGAAATTGTACGAAGAAAAGTCAAAAGAAAAGGAGAAAGGGAAGCAGGTGGAAGAGTAGGGAAACACACCGCCCCCTCCCTATACAATATACCCATTGTTAAAACCAGCTTCATGGTATATAAATCCTAAATGAGTATCTCAAGGCAAGGAAGGGACACATAAAAAGAAAGAAGAAAGCGACACACGCATTATTGTCAAGGACGAAAAAAGGGAAGAGGAAATATTGAAGTGACATAAAAAATAGCGCGCAGCAACAACTTGACTGTGTGTTCAAGGAAGCAGAAAAAGCAATGGAATGGGAAATAGAGTAGAAAGGGAAAGGAGAAAATGAACAAGGCTGGACAGAGGGATGCATAACATTACAAATAGACAAATGGGGCAAGATGGAGACAATAGTGAAACTGACACGGCAGAAGAAGGGCACTCCATGTCAGACTGGAAAGACAGTGACAACAGCGATCAGGGGGATGACGAAACAGACACGCACCATTTGACAGCCAAGAGACGGGAAAGGAGAAGAAATGAGAGCAAAGAGGAGGAAAGAGAAGAATCACTGGGTGACTGGGGTAACAGGCTCCAGAGCAGGAAAACCAGAATAGCAGTAGCCAAGAGACCACAATGTGGCAATAACTGCAGAGCTCACACACAAATGCCCCTTTTACAGAAGGCGAGGGGTAAGGTTCATTCATACCATGGCAGACAATGGACAGGGACAATTTAGTTTACAGTTTACCTTCATTGATGTCGGGGGCGAGCAAGTGGATTGATGTTCTTTAAAAAGAGACAGCAGGAATCCCATTGGCCATAGGAAACATAAAATGTTTGTTGGCAGTATTGGTCACGGAGAGAAGTGACAAAATATGGCAACAGGCTGGATACTGTGGAGTAAAATTAAGCTCTAATACAAATGATTGAGCACCCTTAACAACTATCATGCCCATGTTTGGAAGGCTCTAAGGGAGCTGTATCCAGACACGTCAGACATGGGTTCCAACTCGGCTCGCAAAATGAAGCCTGATGAGGACCCCGCGGAATAAAATCGATCCATAAAAGAAATGTGGATGCAGGAAAATAAACAGTCATGGGACAAAAAAATACCTTTGTTTTACCACATTCTAGTGAGAGGGCTCCCCGCAGATGTGCAGGTCTCTTTAGAAAAGATAGTCGGAATTGAGGCTAAGGTGTGTCCGGAGATACAGGTGACAATTGTGCACTACTGCAAAAGGAAACAGGAAAAGAATAAGCAGATATTCAATAATGCTACCAAGGCAGAAAACAAATTAGTTGAGAAAAACTGGTGAAAATTCATATGAAGGAGCAGTACTCACAGGGCCAGTTGTCACCCCACAAGCTCAGCAAGGAGAGCTTCCAGTGGCTGGAGTAATTTCACTCAGGTGCCACCCGACCTGCAGTGGGGAACGGTACAGATGCAGCAGCAACCCACATTCATAAACATGCAGCAGCAGCCAGGGGTCATACAGACAGGCGGAGGCAGTGCATACATGGGACAATATCAGACTGGGAGAGGATACTATGCATGTGATAGGGGGATGGGACACAGGGGAATGACTCCACATTTCGGAGTACAGTGCTTTGCATGTGGTAATTTCTGACATTTTGCATGAACATGTCCGCTAATTCCACAGGGAGGGCAGCCACAGCAGACACATGCAGCAGACCCCTCAACAGGTGCAGGTCATGCCACCGCAAAAACAGACATACATGCAGCAGAATCCACAGCTTGTGCAGGTAATGCTGGAGCAACAGAAATTACAGATACAGCGTGCACAGAAACAGGGTATTACTATCCAGGGACAAGTGCAGGAACAGAATGGGGAAATGGCAGGAACTTAAGGTACAGTGAGCATTCTTCAGGCACCATCACAGACACAGATACCAGAAGGGGTAACAATACTGGGACAGAATACCATACCTCAATACACAGAAGTGATAATGGTGGGTGGCAACTCATTTACGTCATCCGTAAACTCTTTTTCACAATAGGGGTGCCCACAGGGAGTGCGAGTGCATCCAGTTCTAGCAGTAACTGAAGACCCCCAAGAGGAAATGGAGGTAGCAGTTCAGATAGGACAGAGGGGATTTCCCTTTCTTATAGATAAAGGGGCAACCAGATCAAGTATAAAGGAAGAAGGATTTCCATTATCTAACAAATGTTTGGACGCACAAGGCTTTTCTGGGACAGTTTTGAAAGTTCCTCTGACAAAAGTTCTACCCTTGACAATAGGGACGCAGCATATTGTAACAATTGCTGTATTCAAGAAACACTCCCATTGAAATTCTGGGGAGGAACCTACTCAGCAAATTGAACGCCACAATTTCATTCTCAGACAAAGGGATGGTGTGCACTACAGAGGGAATGTACCCAGCCCTGGTGGCTGTACTGATTCAGGCATAACATGCACACAGCACAATGAGAGGAATACCTACACACAGAGGGGTTTGTGTATGGGGTACACGTGTTGTTAGGATGGTTGACAGGGATTGAGGGGAAGGTGTTCCGCTGTCCAACGAATTCTTGTTCAGGCCTCAGTGTCCCTCCACAGTTAGCACAGGCACACACACTCTACTGTACTTGGAGGAAATAGAAGTATGGAAAGACATGATTATACTGGTTGCTACAGATAAGAATTATATTGAATGGCAATCAATATTATCGATCGATCCCACGCTGACATTGATAGGAGTAAGTGACACAGAGTTGTTTGCAACAAAAGACGAGGAAGGAGAGGTAGTGTTCGAATTGAGCATACCTTATCCAGTACACATAAAATAAAGGGCAGTGCCCCAAATGACTCAGATAACAGAAAAGAAAGTACAATATTTGTAGGAAGATTTTAGAAAAGGTACCCCAGAGCCTGTGGACAACAGGACCCCGTGAAGTAGGAATACTTAAAGGGGCAGGCGCATTGCACATCAAGTTAAAAGAAGAAGCACTATTGCCACGAATAAAACAGTACCCACTTTCATGAGCAGCAGATGAGGGCATATATGAGACACTGCATGCCCTATCGTAGCAATGCATAATACAGGTAAGCTCATCACCTTGCAACACCGCTATCTATCCGATTAAGAAGGCAAAGGGTGTGGCATTTTATACAGGATTTACGCCCTCTGAATGACATTATTGAGGCAGAGTATCCATTGGTTCCAAACCCGCAATAATTTTTTGCAGCGTTCCCGCAGATGCACAATATTTTACAGTAGTTGACTTAAAGAACACCTTTATCTCCATTGCATTACAGCCAGACTCCAGTTACCTCACCGCCTTTACGTATTGTGGGATGCAGTTAGAACATACTAGAATGCCTCAGGGGTACTGTGAAGTGCCTAGCATATTCAACAGAGTAATAAAATGGACTTGAGCAATTTGCAGGTTGCTAGCACAGTGATACAGTACATTGATGACTTGGTGTGCAGCACCACAGAAGAGGAGTGTAGAAAGGACTCTGTGACACTACTAACTTTGCTAGCAGGCAAATGATATAAGGTGGACAGGGGGAAATTGCAATACTGTCACAAAGAGATGGTGTACCTGGGTCAGATTGTGTCAGCAGACGGGACAAAAATAACACCAAAAAGAGTAGAAGCCATACACAAGTCTCCATGACCAAAAACAATGAAAGAGATGCAGCACGATTTGGGCTTGTGCAACCATTGTGGAGCATCGGTTTTTGATTATTCTACATACACCAGGCCATTGTTGCAAGCACTAAAGGAAGCACAGAAAAATAAAACACATAAAATGGGCAGGTGAGAATTTTGATGAGCTAAAACATGAGTTAGCACATGCACCAGTCTTAGCAACTCCCAATTACAAAGAAAAATTGCACCTGTTCTTGCATTCAGATGGAGAAGTAATGACAGTAGTAGGGACACAGAAGAAGGTAAAGGGACACAAACCACTTGCATACTACAGTGGGTCTGTGGATGCAGTAATGCAGGCACATTTCCCATGTGAGCAGGCACTTGCTGATGCTGCATTTGCTATCAAGAAGGCTTCCACAATAACAATGGGGTGCCCAGTAGTTCTGAACCTGGAACAAGCATTATTTGCCATATTGGAGAAAACAAAATTAACACTGACAGTGCAGAGGTCTTAAGGGTACAAGTTAATACTAACCAACCCTGCAATAGAAGTGGTGAGTTGCAGAACAATAAACCCAGCAGAGTTCATTGCAGAGAAAGTAGAAGATTGGGACTATGTAGCATGCATTGACAGAAATGAAGGTAACGCCCTAATTAAGGAAGAGTTGATCGAATGGGGAGACATGATTTGAATTGATGGAAGTTCTAGCATTGACCAGACCACAGGGCCTTGCAAATCGATTATGTTGATATGCAAGAAAGTTGTACTTCTTGCAGGTATCTGCTTGTACTGGTGTGTTCATTCTCACGTTGACTTGAGGCAGATCCTTGCACCCACAATGCTGCCTATTCTGCGGCTATGTTTCTGGTAAGCGAGGTGTTCCCGTGGTGGGGATTCCAGATGAAATTCGCTCTGATAATGGGCAGTGCTTTGCCAATGATTAAATAAACTAAACAAGCATAAACTAGGCACGGTTTACCATCCTCAAGCCAACAGTTTGGTAGAAAAAATGAATGGACTGCTTAACATGCGACTGGCTAAGCTTACGCAGATGCTTGAAGAGCCATGGTCCATTGCTTGCCTCTTGCTTTGTTTGCGCTAAACAACATACCTGGAGGAGATCACCACCTGACTTCTCATGAGATTGTTACTGTCCTCAAAGATCTTCCCAAGTCCCTTAAATGTCTCCTTGCAGAAGAGGCCTGAAAAAACCAATATGGACAATCAGGTGATCCAAACAGACATTTCCCACAAGAAGCACCTCTTTATCCGGGAGACGTTGTCTTTGTGCGCAACCATGTGAGGAAGTGGAAAGAGGAACACTTCACAGGCCCACTCACCGTCATTTATTCAACACCAAAGCCTGTCAAGATCGAAGGATGGCGCTGATGTGTCCACATAACAGACGTTCGCAGAGACAAAAGTACCATCTCCTAAAGCAGAACATAATAGGGAGTATAACCGAGTTTTCTTTTCATTTTCTAACAGCCCTTAGAATGTATAAAAAGCCAGCAAAAGAGGGAGCTGAAGAAAGTTATAATGCAAAAGGTGTGACAACGAAAGAGACATTTTCAGGTTTCTGGAGCATAAGGATGTTAATATGTTTTAGTATAGTGTTAATGCTTTTGTTTTATTCGTTTTTTAAAGAAAAAAGTGGAATGCAATGGAATTCAAAAAGAAAAATGGGAAAGAGAAATGTGATGAATGGGAAAGGCTTCCACCATGGCAGAGAGGAAGGGTATAATTCATTAACAGGCAATATTTGGTATGATGAAATGATGCGTGTGGGAAGAGAGAGAGTAAATGCTACATGCTACATGTGCTCTCTCATTCCACATGCAGTAGGTGTATCAAAGCTTTCTTGCCCCAAGCTGTATCCTATGAGGAGGTGGGATGCCTGATGCACCTGTCTCTCTGTAGAACTTAAAGTTTATTCCAAGAGAAAAAAGTAGCTGTTCACTGGGTGAATGAAGGGGAAAAATGTGTATGAGGACAATTTTGTGAAATGAACACAAATGCTTCAATATGAGGACACACAAGAAAAGGTGGTGGAGTATGTCATTGAGGGTCCAATGCACAACTAAAGAACGGCAAAGTGTTGTGAGAAACCTAAAGGTGTCTCCCTGACTAGTCCCAGAGGGTCTGTCATCCAGGTGGCCAGGACACAGCCATCACTATTGGATCTAGTTCCTGGGGGTGGACCAGTGAGGGAGGATTACCTGGGTGGGGGGCCCTCAGGGAGTGGAAGTGGGACACTAATGGGTGAGACGCGCTATCCCCCTTCTTATACTTTTTTCCCATCCTCCCCGTAAGATACTGAAACACACTGCCCCCCCCCCCCCCTTTGCTGATACAAACACTTTTGCACACCACAAAAGACGATGGACAAAGACCAGAGCCATTTACCTGACTTGTACCAATGCCAGGGTCAGGCAAAGTCAGGCAATTGACCAGAATCACATACACCTGATAGCCCTTTCCCTCAAGGATAAAAGGTGGAGCACAAGAGCACAATACGAGCAAGGCAGACCGCACGATGAGAGAGCTAACTCAGCACGGCAGTTCAAGAGGAGGAGAAAGATGGTGCAAACCAAGAGGTTGACAAGGGGAGAAGTGACCTTGTCCTTCCCAAGCCAGGCCGTGAAACCTCCACAGAAGGAATTGTAAGACCGTGAACAATAGCCAGCGTGTGTTGCAGTAGATGTCAACAGTACACAAGGACCGCCTTCGCGGATAACTAAGTCGAGGGGAGATGCTTGCCACTGTGGTACCAGCCTTGACTCCAGAGATAAGCGAAAGCCAAGTGGTTCATTACAGTCAGTGAGTTGAGGGGAGAACCAATAAAAACCAAACTGTGTATGAACAAAAGTAGCAAAACGGCTAATGGAAGAAAGTACAAAGAACTGTTTGTTTGATATGCGAGGGGAAAACCAGCTAGAGAGGAGTCGGACACCACGTGGGTGTTCACCTGAGAAACTCTGGGCGATTACCTTGTTGTTAAAACTACTGTTACCAGAAGGCCTTGGGAGAAAGGCGAGAAGGGGTTCAAAGTGGTCATACAGGGGTCTAGTAAAATCCTCTGTACAGTCAAAAGCCTTCAACCGACAGATGATTGTGAAGCTAAGGGAAGCAAATCCTGCATCATAAAGTTGGCAAGAGTGAACCCGACCGAGGGATGCCGATAAAAGGGGGCGTAGTCTGAAGTACCGATTAACAGTGTGTTGACAAGAGTGAACCCGGCAGAGGTATGTTCACAGTGAACTGTTTAAAAAGACATTCAGATTGGTGAATATCACAAAGAAGATTGTGTTTAAAGCCATAGTGAACCCGGCGATGGAGGCTAACAATTGAGAAGGGTCTGACCCCGAAAGAAAGGGTTCCAATGGTGAAAAGGCATCACCCAACGTGAAAGCAGAAAGGAACTTTTGTTTATAATTTTGTGGAACACATCAGATCCTCAGGGTCAAGAGACTCTTTTTTAGAAAAGAAACTTAACCACCGAAGGCTCTGATAGCTGAGAGTAGAACTGTTGGCTTGTGCTGGGAAAGCTCGAGCGTGTGCTGTGCTCCAGAGTCCTGCCTTGTCCCGTGCTCAAAACTTGGGGAAAGGAGACCCCAGGTACCGCATCCTGACTTATTATTTGTAAAGCCTTCATTCTATCCTTTGAACACTATCCCACCCTCTTTGTATTTAGCGTAAGGATTGGTAATAGGTTTTTCTTAGTATAGGCCTTTTATTTGACAAGACGCCACTACTACTGCCTTATTATTTGATGTCGTAGTTTGCGCCCATCTTAGATTTAGGTTTAGATTATGTGTTTTTCCAACCTGCATATACAGTTCAATAAATACCATTGACCTGTGATCACTTGTGTCTATCTTTACTGTTGCCACCATGAGTTCCTTACAGATGGTGGGTGAAGTGGGATGTGACTCAATTGAAACTAATTGGGGAAACCTAAAATTTCAAAAACTTAGTCAGAGAGCCTCTAACCCTTCCATCGCCACCAAGGAATCAATGGGGTTTGATATCTGCAGTAGTAGGGAAGCTATTATCTCTCCTGGGAAGAGAGGAATGATTCCAACGGACTTGGTCCTGATACCCCCTCTGGGGTGTTACATACGATTGGCCCAAAAATCTGGCCTAGCATGGAAATTCGGGATAAACATCTTAGCAGGCATTATTGATCCCGATTTCAGGGGCGATGTGAAGGTTCTCTTACAGATAATGTTGAAACCCCATTTGAGATATGTGTATAAGGTAGGGATAGGTTTGAATAGTGTTCAGATGTGCTGGGACATATATTTAGAGATTGTTGTCAGAGCTGCATGGCTTGAGGTTCCTGGTAAACCGTAAACCAAAAAGCATCTATAGTATCTGTGTACCGCCAGCACTTTGCTCTTTGCCCAAAGATAATTGGTCTGTTTCAATAATGGTACGTAATAAAGGTCTCTGAACTATGAACAACACATTTCATCTGTGAATTGTATTCTGTTTGACCAGCCAATACATCCACAGAATTGTCTTTCTCAAGGCTGTTTACAAAGGAGATGGTGGGTCCATACATATCATTCCCAAACATTGGAATTGTGAAAACAATAAATACATAACATTGCAGTTGTATATTGTCATGCCAATACATAAAAGACAAAAGTGCATACCATTGATGGGAGTTGGGGGGGGGATATAAAGGAAACAAAGAAAATACATACACATGTTAGTCAATATTCTTATTGTCATTAGATATTTGCAACGCTCGACTCTAAAATCGGTGTGTAGCATCTCATGCAACATCCTATCCAGGTGTGTGCTACAATCCATAATATACTTCAAAGATTCATCAGAGATTTGATATTTTAGCATCAAGAAATATGTTTGAAATACAGAACATTGGTGCCTGGGTTAACTTTAGCTGTTGTGGGCAGGATGGTTGTGCACTCACAATTGTATAGTTATATATTGTATTAGTACACTGGTCCCTCTGTTCCAGTGCGAGGGGATGTGTTTGTGATTGTTAGCTCGCACGCCTAGCCTGTGTAAGTAATAAATAATAAATGACTTTGTCTGGCCACTCACCAATGTCCTTAAAGATTCCGCGCAGTCTGTAATGTTCAGATAATTTTCAATTAATGATATACTTAGCAACAGAGTATTCCTTGACTCAATCAGTGATAAATAGAGATGAAAACTCCTACTGTGTATTGGTGGATATTAGAGTACCATAGCTCTCAACCATTTATGTCGCAAAGGCGGGTGAACACACCCGATTTTATTTTTGGCGGGTGAGAGGCCCATTGAAACGAAATCTTGGTCTCCCGATTTTTCTGACGTAATCTCCCGCACAGGTGGGTTGAAATGTTGGCATGTATGCCAATGCATTCCTATGGGGAAATTGTTGTCTCCCGATTTCTCTGTAGAAATCTCCCTCCCAGGCGCATCAGAATGTTGGCATTTATGGTTGTAGCAGGGTTCAATCTACTGTACATAGTGTTCAATTTGCTTAAAATAAAGCCCCTCCATGCTATTAACTTAGTTTAGCCTGAATTGGTGTCCTGTCAGGAATCACCCAAAGCGAGCCGCATGCTTTTGCATTGCGGCCGCCATCTTTGTTGATTTAAATACAGCAGGATGACGCTCACATGCTTATCTTGTTGCTTGGTGGGAAATGTAGTCTATTAGGACTAGAGCTCCATGTATGCCCGATTGCGGGTTTCTGATTATAGGAAGGAGGAAGTGGAGAGCAAGGGGGAAAGGGAGCGGGAGGGTGAGGGAAAGGGAGGTGGGAGAAAGAGGGGAGAGGGCGAGGGAGAGGGAAGGGGAGATGGAGAGAGGGAGAGGGAAATGAAGAGGGAGAGGGAGAGGGAGAGAGAGAGAGAGAGAGAGAGAGAGAGAGAGAGACTCATATGGTGCAGCTCGACCTGCTTCTGGGCATACACCCTTGCCCTTTGTGGTGCTGGGCACAGGCTGTTGTTCAGTCTGTTGTTTGGCACAGGGAGTTGTTCAGTCTGTTACTGAGCAAAATTGTTGCTCAGTCTGGTGCTGGCAGAAGGTGTTGCTATACCAAGTAATGGCACAGGGTGTTTTCAGCATGGAGTTGGGCACAGTGAGTTGGCCAATCTCCTGTTGGGCCCAGGGCGTGGCTTAGTTTGGAACTAGGCCAGGGTGACCGCCAATCTAATTCTGCAAACATTTGGGCCTTTACCAAAGCCCCCAAGTGCAAAAGTAAGGTGTAAAAGCCGGGTGTGTTTACTTTCACCCCCCGGGAATTTTACAGCCATTTGGAGGCTGAGAAAGAGCATGAAACGGAATTAACATTTGCGCTGAGCATTCCCCGTCCAGCCTTCAAGGGCACATGCTGAGCAGGGTGGTTTATATTACTCGTGGATGAGAGAAATATAAGTGAAATACTCATCTATGAATAATATCAAAAGTTATGTCACTTTAATAGAATGTCCCTCGCTTGTGGAGTGCTGGAAAGTCTTGCCTGCTGCTGGCCAGCCGCCTCTCTTTGTAGCGTCTCTATGTAGTTCATTGCAATCTTTTGCACACCCGGGAATTGGTGGGGGCCTGGCAGGGTATGATTAAGATGAAAAAAATATGAAGATCAGGTCTATGAAGTAAGTCCTTTGAAACTTTAAGGCACCTATGCATAGAGTCTGTTTAAAATATTAAGTGAGTCCTATGAAATTAAATGTATTTGTGTTTGTATTATCTTGTATGTATTGTAGATATGTATTTAAATGTAATGTGTTCTTTCAATTTATGTTTTAAATGGGTGCAAGCCCGTGGTGCATGTCAGTCCTGTGAGGTGGACCATGGTTAGGGCGTGGGCAGGAATGTTTTCTGATAGCATGGGTGCAAGCCTGGGGTGCATGCCAGTCCTGTTAGGTGGGCCATGGTTAGGGGGTGAGCGGGAATGTTTTCTGATAGCATGGGTGCAAGCCCGGGGTGCATGTCAGTCCTGTTAGGTGGGCCATGGTAAGGGGGTGGGCGGGAATGTTTGGCGATAGCATTGGTGCAAGCCCGGGGTGGAGTAGGGGCAGTGATGGCTTACCGGAATGCAACTCAAAGTCTTAAATCTCCTTCTTACTTGACTTTAGTATATGCAGTACATGCTAGCCAATGTTTCCACTGTTCTGCGCTGCGCGCGCCCCCACCCCCGCGCACCGTAGCACCAAGTTGGCGACTACATGCAAATCTGCGGTCATATAACTGCCAGTGATGTCACTTCCTGTATTTGGGCCCCCCCCCGGGAAATTCATAAGTCGGCTCCCCTGAATGTATTCATGTGTTGGCGCGCGCATAATGTGCCTATTACCAATCCCTGAGGTTTGTGAAATAGAAATAATATGCCTGTTTGTCTGGTGAACCTTGTGGGTGCATAAGGGTCCATTGCACAAGTATTTGCGTAAATATGTAGCAGCAATGTTTGTTGAGGCAGAGTGCTGCCCATTACATAAACAGTTACCTCCTTGTTTCAGAGAATGTATTCTGTCAGCGATGCTGTCGGCTTTACATGCTTAACATTTTTTCATAATCAAACAGTTTACAATAGCCAATGATTTGTTTAATAAGCATTAACTAATTGGTTCCTGAAACTACTATGCAGTATAATTATGTAGGCTCTTGTTAGGGAACGCTTTAGCTCGAGGAAAAGGACTGCCTGGTGGCCTATCCAAAAATCCTCTGACCCATCATTAGAAATAAATGTACCAAATAGATGAGCTGTGAGCAGTGTGACCAGCTTCTTCCTCATTAACACATATTTTCCTCTTCAAACATACCCGCAGATAATCACGAGATGGCCAGCCAGCAGGGAGCTGAAACACAAAATACCCATTGAAAAGCTATAAATCCTTCTATTTGAAAAGTACCTGCTGTGGAGGATCCGGTGTGGAAAGACAACGAGGTGATAACACTTTTGTATACCTGAAGGGAAGTGACGGCCGCAAGGACTCCCGCAAATGCAGCTTGTAAGGCAAGCCCCAGAACAAAAGTAACATAGAGAAAAATATATTGCTGTGTTATACAACTGCTGACTGGCAACATGCAGCAGTTGATTGGGGGGGGGTGGGGGCCTCCCTCAGGCTCATGGCCACTTTCATCTAAAAGGTTGAAAGGCCCTGATGCCTTTCATGTCTTTGACACATCAAATATTTCAAAAGTTACTAATTAAACCTGCCTCACCCCAACGGAAGTGACAGCCGCAAGGGCTCCCACAAATATAGCTTGTAAGGAAAGCCCCATCTGAACAAAAGTAATATAGAGATAAATATATTGTCAGGTTATGAGACTGCTAAATGGCAACATGGGGCAGTTGCTGGGGGGGGGTCTCCCTTAATCGCTGCTTGGCTTTTTAACAGTTGTTCTCATGTCCCCTCAGTGTCTCCTGCCCTCTTTTCATCTTTCTCATTCATCTGCCTGTTTTTTCTCCTGTTCCCTCAGTATCTCATGTCTTCCTTTCATCTTTCTCATCCCCTGTTTTTTCTCACGTCCCCTCAGTGCCTCCTGCCCTCCTTTCATCTTTCTCATCCATCTGCCTGTTTTTTCTCCTGTTCCCTCAGTACCTACTGCCTTCCTCACATCGTTCTCATCCACCTGCCTGTTTCCTCTCCCCCTACTTGATCCTTTCATTTTTTCCCATCGCTTTGCTTAACTTCCGGATTTCTTCTCTTCCCCCTCTCTTGAGGCTTTTCTTATACAAGCACTCGCTCATTGCATTTCTATTGACCCCCTGCTTACCTCTCTCACCCCTCCCTCACTCTCCATCGCCCCCATTTCTCCTTACCTGCCGCCCCAGATCGCGTTGCTCTGCTCTTTCAGTCAAGCTTTTACTTCTAAGTTTCAATTTACGTCATGGAGCTAGTGGGTCTGACCCGGGCCCCGGAGGGAAGGCAGCACTGACATGATTCTACCCCTTGCCCCCAGATGACAGGCCACTGAGCTTTTGGACATGGCCCCCCTACCCAAAAGTCTTGCTATTCAAGCATCCAGGCTCCTCACTTTGTGAAGTTGCTTCTGCACAAGTGTGGGGCATTCTTGCACTAACCCAAGTCCTTTTTCCAACTCTAGGTCAGGAGCCAAATCACATTATTGAGAGCCAGTCACGAGAGGCTGTTGGCTCGAAAACATCAATAGGGAAAAGCAGCCTAATGTTTGTGTGTGCAATTGTTCCGCAAGAGTTGAAACACATTTACTGCGGAGTGTGTGGCTTTTTTCCTTTTTCAGTGCCTCCGGAGCCTGACTACACATGGTTATTTTCGCAGTGCTATCCTTTGATCTGCCACCCTCATTTTTGCCTGAACACTTACAAAGTAATAATTCACAAATGTTACCTGCAGAAATTTGGGAGAAGACGGGTTTGCAACTAGCAGCTGTATATTTGCAGCTCAGCAGAGACCGAGACCAGCAAAGAATTTATAGTAAGAGACGCCAGCTCGGAGCTCACAGCACGACGATGAGGCAGACAGCAGCCTCTGCCCAGAGAATGTCACACAATGCCAATGGCAGGCGTCTCACTCTGACAGTGACTGCCTAGACTACGGGGTGCACAGGGCAGTGTAGAGTTTCTCTTTCACACTGGCCAGGCACGCAATGATCAATCAAAATGATGGGCCATAAACACGCCCACCAGAGGATGCTAATCATGCTGTGCCGGGCCTCAGTCAGCCAGGCCAAAACAAAAAATCTGTATTTGTTGCCACTATATTGGTAGGCGGTAGGACTGCTTAAAAAGCGGTATTCTACCACCTAAATCGGTAGGTTTGGCAAGTATGCTACTGTCAGGCATTGGGAAAAGTTGGCTCTAGGCATGTCTGATCTCTGCCAGGGCTCTGAGTAGGGCTAAGCTTCGGCACGCTCTCCCATTGGCTCTGAGTGGGGCTAAGCTTCGGGCATGCTCTCCCATTGCTCTGCCTGCCCTCTGACTGGGGCTAAGCATTTAAAACTGTGAGTAAAACGGACCTAGCAGTATGCTCATAAGTCCTTTATTTGACACACCAGCACTCAACACTCCCCAGTTATAGACCTGTGCCACATTCTGTTAGGCCTGACATCCATTTCGTAAACACTTTGATGGTGTTATGTTATGCCAGTCAGCCAATTAGTTCTAAGCGCTGGCATGTCGGATTGCAGCTTCGTGCGCTGCAAACTACATCAACAAAATACAATACAGTAAACTCCATTGGCACGACTTTAACAATTGTGATGGATAACTCCAAAAATGCTAGCATTTACTCCTGTAAAGACAGACCTGTGGCGACTTTGTCCCAAAATGGCAGTATTAGACTTTTAAGGGCACGCCTACTTTGGTTTTGCCACAACATGCCAGCATGTGTGCCTGTAAGCACGCATCTGTAATGACTTTGCCTGAACATGCCAGCATGTGTGCCTGTAAGCACGCATCTGTGATGGCTTTGCCTGAACATGCCAGCATGTGTGCCTGTAAGCACGCATCTGTGATGGCTTTGCCTGAACATGCCAGCATGTGTGCCTTTAAGCACGCATCTGTGATGGCTTTGCCTGAACATGCCAGCATCTGATCATGCTGTACAGGGCCTCAGGCAGCCAGGCCAAAACAAAAAAAAAACAAAAAACAAAAAATAAAATAAAAAATAAAAAAATCGGTATTTGTTGCCACTAAATCACTAGGACTGCTTAAAAGGCAGTATCCTACCGCCTAAATTGGTAGGGTTGGCAAGTATGCATTTGCATCTCAACAGGCAAATATATCTCGATTCTATTTGGCATAGTTTGAGTGTGAGGTTGCCCCCACGTTTATTGCATTTGGCAATGAATTTAAGGTCCTTTTCGTTGGGTAATTGATAGTATTCCTACCAGTATACCGCCAGTGTCAGTTTTGGATCCTGGCTGCCAAGATAAGTGAAATGTTCTCTAATGCGTGTGCTCCCTATATACAATTTACTGCGAATGCAGATGATCGCATATACTACAAATGTAGTTTTACAATTAATAACGTCTTTTATCTCAATCTCTGAGCATTCTTTGTATGTGAAGCTTGTGCAGTCTTCATGTGCATGCTTGCACATACTAGATGTCCCACATTTGTGGAATGCTTTAGGTTTTATCCAGTCTACCCCTCTCTCTACTGTGCTTGTCTCTAAGAATGATGGACACAATTTGTTTCTTAGTGCAGGGGCTCAAGTTGTGGTTTACTCCCAATGTGAGTTGTTAAATCTTTATCTATGTGCAATGAAGGCCAGTGTTTCTCTATAATGTTATACATTGTGTACGTGTCTTTTGAGTATTGTGTGACCATGTTAATTCGATCCCTATCCCTTTGTTGTGCCTTGGGCTTCGGTGCACACCCTATCATGTCTGATCTTTTGATCTTCAAAATCTTGTCTTGTGCCTTGTTAATAATGGAGGTGGAGTAACCTCTCTTCTTGAATCTCTCTGTCAGAAGTGCACGCTCCTCTTCCTGACTATAGTTTCTAAGTGCCCTGTAAAACTCTCCTGTAAGAATATTCGTTACTGTAGACCTTTTATGGCAGCTGTTGGCATATAGTGTCAAATTGACCTCTGTACTCATGCGGTATGTTGCAGTTTCATTTAGGTTATACCTAATATAGATATGTAGGTCTAGGAAGTTTATGTTGTTGGGGTCACAGTGCCCAGTAAAAGTTAAGCCAAAGTCATTGATGTTCAGGAAATCCATATACCTATTGAACCCCTCTCGTGTTCCCTTCCATATGATTATAATATCATCTATAAATCTCTTCCAGACAATGATATTATTCACAAACTCGTTATTATGGAGTGTGTGTGTGTCTTCAAAGTGTGACATAAACAAGTTTGTCAGTGATGGTGCAAATTTGGCCCCCATGGCAACTTCTTTAGTTTGAAGGTAGTAGGTACCATGAAATAGGAAAGCATTATTTTTAAGTGTGAAACACAAACATTCCTTAATCATTTCAACATGTTGCATATGGGAGGCAGAGAAATCCCGATCTGTGTAACCAATTGCTTTCCTTACAAGATCATGCTCAATTGAGGTGTATAATGCAGCTACATCAAGGGTAGCCAACTTATAATCCTTCTCCCATATTATGTTTTGCAGCATGGATAGAACATTAATGCTATCTCTGATATAGGTTGGTATGAGGTATACTTAGTCTCTAATTACATTGTCTATGTATTCTGATACTCTCTCTTTGGCAGCCCCAATGCCACTGACAATGGGGCGTACCTCTGGTAGAGTCTCAAAATTCTTGTGAATCTTTGGTAAAAAAATAGATTGTTGGCATGATGGGGTTCTTAACAATCAAGAATGCTTTTTCATTATGAGATAGGGATCCACGTTGGTGCCATTTGTTTATCAATTCATGCAGTTCTTGTACAGTTTTCCGTGTGGGCCTGATAGCAGTTTGCTATAGCACCATGGAGAGTCTAGGTGTTTTGTCGACATTTTGATGTAGTCTGTAGTGTTTAGATTTGCAACATTCCCTCCCTTATCGGCTTCTTTGATTACTACGTTATTGTCCTTAGATAATGCTGTAAGTGCCAGTGATTCTTGTGGGCTCAAGATTTTGTACTTGAATTTGCTCTTTTTAGTTTTCATATCAAAGTGGAGATGGATATCCCTAATCACTGCCTTATGGTAGGTGTCTATGACATTCTCAGATGCCAGTTGTGGTATGAATTTAGATTTCTTTTTTAATTCAGTCACTTTTAGATTGCTGGGTTGGACGCCCAGTTCCTTACATATTGCATCTATTCCTATTTGCTCTTCTCCTTCGAGAGACATGAGGAGATGGGTGCTCTCAATGTCCATGATAGTTAAATCACTAATTGGTCTCAGTTTTTCTCTCTGCGGACAAGTGTTTACTCTACTTGCAACATTTTTTTTTAATTTTAACTTCCTAATACATTTAAAGACATCAATCTGAAAACATATGAAATGTGTAGCCATGGTAGGTGAGAATGAAAAGCCCTTGTCCACGACCACTGTTTTTGCCCTGGAGATCTCCTGGTCTGATAGATTGGTGACCAGGTTATCTGTGATTATTTCCCCACTGGTTTCTTTGCACCAGATCTTGTTAGTCTTCCTGGTAGAACTGCGTCCTCATCTGAGCTTCCTTGTCCCCCCCCTTCTTCCCCTTCTGGGGTATTCTGAGTAGGTGTGTTTGATACTAGTGGTGTTTGGAATCTTACTTGTTTTGTTGGGTTCCTTTGTGTACCTCTCCTGTATCTTTTGATTTGGTGTAAAAAAACTCCTTTTAGTTGTATTTGGGATCGAAGTTTGATTTTCTAAGTTCAGTGTACTGTTTGTGTTGGTGTCTCCATCAGATTCTGCTTCAGAGATGCCCGGGGTTGTATTGGGTGTGCTTTTACTAGATTTAGGTCAGTTTGCCCCATCAAATTTTGGTTGGAAAGTATGTACCCTATCTTCGCAATAATCATGATCATCCTGGTAGTGCTTCCTAAATTTCCTAATTTTAATTTCGTCTTCATATTTTTTGAGGATTGCCTACATTCTATTGTAGTTCTTTTCCTTTCTACATTTGGCATCTCTTGAATTTCTTTATTAATAATCTCTATCTGTTCTCGAATTCTTCTGTGCTGCCTAGTTGCATGCTCAATCAGGAGCTGTATCTAAACTTTCAAGCTCTAATCTAGCTTTGCTTCCCATTGATGGGCTAAGTCTTGGTCCTCTTTATCCTCAAAGTTTGGTAGGATCAGTATCTTCAAACCTCATGGGATTTTCTCATTTTCTAAATAGTTGTTCATAGACACTTTCTCCCAATATTTATTTATTTATTTTTTAGATATTCTTTCTAGTTTTATACATTTCTGTTGTAGTGTTTCTGTAACGCTCACCTGACTCCCACGGAGGCGCTGGCCTGGTTTGCGCTGCTGTGACCTCTTCTAAGGTGAGGCGCAGGGTTCGGAAGACGGACTGGACCGGGCCCCCAAATCTTGACTGTCTGGCTCGCAGAGGTACCCTTCTGTAGGCGAAAATAGGGGATTAACTGTCTGCGGGGTAATGCAATCGGCCTCCCACTTTCCCCTCTCACCCTCCTCGAAACCCTTCTGAAACCCTTCTGTAATTCCCCGCAGCGTCTCACCTTAGGGTCTGGAAGGACGAGCTCTCCATCCTGCTTCTGATGCAGGGGCGCGTTGGTATCCAGTTACTTCACTGGATTTTCGGATTGGTGAGAACCAAACTTGCTTGGCTTCCAGGTAACTTTTTTGATGAGAGATTCCCCTTGTGTACATGCATAAATGCGCTAATGCTAGTGTCTTTTTCCCCATAGGGTACGGAATGCCGGGGAAAAGGCACCGACCCGAGATGAGAGGTGAAATCCTTGTAGAAATCAGGTAAGTCTTTAATGAGCGTTTTGGTAATGTCTTTCATTCGCTCATTAACGCTGATGTCTCTTTTTTCCCCTTAGGGGCCGGGGTCCGGAAATGCCAGGATGCGGCGCGGACCCGAAATGAAGAGGGAATGAACCAACTGGTAAGTGTTAACATGGAGATTTAGCTTTCCTTATTCCCTTCTCTCTCTCACCTTTTGTTCTTGTCTTTTTCTCCCTAGGCGCTGGGGCGTGGCTGCAAATCCGGATGATCGCTGCTGAACATGGAGGCACCCTGTAAAGGTGAGTGGAATGCGGCGCTGCAGCGATCGACGCGATGTGCTTTTAAATAAAAGTCTTCCTTTTCAGGATTGTCAGCGAGATGTCTCCGGGATGCGGATTTAGCAGGTAAGGACTTTTCCTTCTTCTGTTCTCTTCTTCTCTTCCTTTGCAGGTGATCCAGGATGCTGGCAGGCGTGGCAGAAGTCAGGATGCAGGAGCAGACATGGTGAGCGACCAGCTGCTAGATGCAGAACAACGCGAAGCATGTGTGGCTGTTCGGGTGGGGTTTAAATAGCCTTGGAAGAAGTTCCAGGTATGTATCCTTCCTCCAATCAGGTATGTATCCTTCCCCGACCACGCCCGGGTGGTAAATTAGTCCCACAGGTAAAGTAGTTCCTTTCAGGCCTCAAGGAGGCCGGGATCCTGCAGCATGGTCTGCATCAGGTAAGTGCACCCAAGCACTCCCATAATGAGCCTGGCGCCTATGGTGCCTGGACTGATGTCTTTTATGAGCCTGGCGCCATAGGCACCAGGGCAATGTCCAAAGGGCCCCTATATGGGGTTGCTGGGTCCTTCTCTGGGGACTGGATGTCCGCTTTCGGGGACGCCGTGCTTGAACCGGCTCCCCGGGAGCGGGCATCATGACAGCACTCCCCCCCCAAGGCCCCTCCCAAGGTTGTTCCCTCCGGGGGTTTTGGTTTGTCTGGGAAGAGTCGGTGGAATTTCCTGACTAATCGAGGTGCATGCACATGGTCACTGGGTTCCCACGACCTCTCCTGAGGTCCGTACCCCTTCCAATCAATTAGGTAGAAAAGTTTTAACCTAAACATTTTTTAGTCTAAAATGTTCTTCACTTCGAATTCGGGCTCCCCATCTATTAGAGTAGGTTCTGGAGGTTTGAGTAGTCGGGTTCCGGGTACCACTGGTTTCAGAAGTGACACATGAAAAAAAGGGTGAATTCGCATATTAGCTGGTAAATCAAGTTTAACAGCCACTGGGTTAATTATTGCCGTAATAGAATAAGGTCCCAGATATTTTGGGTTAAAAGTTCGAGGCCCTTTGAGCGGTAAATGTCTGGTAGCTAACCACACTTGATCTCCAATCTGATACGGAGGTGCTTCACTCCGATGTAGGTCAGCATTCTCCTTGTATTTTCTCTTGGCTTGTTGTAAATGCGTAGTTGCCTCTTTGAAGGCTTGGGTAATTGTAGAATGCAGATGTTCTACTGCAGGCATTCCGAGGTTCGGAGGTGAGTCGAGGTTTGAGGTTCGAGGGTGATGCCCAAACAAAGTATAAAAAGGACTATGGCCAGTTCCGGAGTGTACCGAATTATTATATGCGTATTCGGCTATCCAAAGAATGTCTTTCCAGTTGCTTTCAGATTGCTGTAACATACACCGTAAGTACTGCTCAAGGGTCTGATTTGTCCTCTCGGTCTGACCATCGGTCTGAGGGTGGTGACTGGTCGATAATCTTAAGTCGATCTGCGCCATTTGACAACATTTGCGCCAGAAGTGGGAAATGAATTGGCTTCCCCGGTCAGAGATTAGTATAGATGGGAATCCATGTAGCCGAACAATATTTTCGGGGAATTCTTTGGCTAGGAAAGAAGCTGAAGGTAAACCTTTCAAAGGAATAAAGTGGGCCATTTTGGAAAACAAATCCACAATTACCAGAATAGTATTGTACCCCGAACAAGGAGGCAGGTCCGTAATAAAATCCATTGATAGGGTGTGCCAGGGTGCTGGCGGTATGTCTAGAGGTTGAAGGAGACCGGCTGGTTTTTTCTTTTGACCTTTATTTTGGGCGCAAACACCACAGGACATCACAAAAGATTTAACATCTTTTCGCCAAGAGGGCCACCAGAATTGTCGTTTCACCTTTTCCTCTGTCTTGGCAATACCGGGGTGTCCCTCTATTAATGTATCATGATAACCGGAAATAACCAGTTCGTGTAACTCCTTATGTTGCAGGAATAAGCGTCCTTGGAAATAAGGCAAACCATTATCAATGGTAAAGTCGAATCCCTTTTGTATCCAATCCTATAAGGTTGTAGGGTCCAGGAGTTGTTTCACTCTGGCTTGAATGTCTTCAAGCGTCTGTAACGAAGTCATGCCGAGAATCCTCTGTTTGGGAATTATTGGTACTGGTTCTGAGTTTGTATCAGATTCTCCCATTCCAATTCGGGATAAAGCGTCTGCTTTGCCATTCTTGCAGCCAGGTCGATAGGTAATCACGAAATCAAATTTAGCGAAAAACAAAGCCCATCGGAGCTGCCGTGATGACTGAGCCTTGGCAGTTTTCAAATACTGTAAATTCCGGTGATCAGTGATCACTGTGATGGTATGTCGAGCGCCAAGCAGATAATGCCGCCAGGCTTTAAAAGTGGACTTAATGGCTAACAGTTCTTTGTCAGCGATTGCATAATTAACCTCGGGTGCTGAGAATTTTCTGGACCAAAATGCTACGGGATGCAGTTGATTGGTTTCAGGATCTCTTTGAGACAGGACAGCTCCCATGGCTAAGTTGGATGCGTCAGTCTCGACGACATAAGGGAGATCTGGACGCGGGTGTTTCAATATAGGTGCAGAGATAAACTTAGCTTTTAAATCCTGAAAGGCCTGCTCGGCTTCTTCAGACCATTCAAAACGTTTATTTTTCCTCAAGAGTGCAGTAATGGGTTGTACCACGCGTGAAAATTCCGGGATAAACCTGCGATAGAAATTGGCAAAGCCGAGCATGCTTTGAACCCCTTTTACAGAGCTAGGTGATGGCCATTTGAGGATGGCATCCACTTTTCTTGAGTCCATTCGGACTCCTTTGGGTGTCAGGATGAAACCTAGAAACTCGACTTCTGTGGTATGGAAAACACATTTCTCCAATTTAGCAAATAGTTTGTGTTGGCGCAGTTTTTCAAGAACTGCCCTGACGTGTTTTCTGTGATCAGATTCTGAAGAGGAGTACACCAGAATGTCATCGATATATACGACTACACAAACATCGATGAGTTCCCGAAGGACATCATTCATGAAGTATTGGAAGGCAGCCGGCGCGTTACACAATCCGAAAGGCATCACCTGGTACTCGAATGATCCGTATTTAGTACGGAAGGCAGTTTTCCATTCGTCGTCTTCTTTAACTCGTACCAGATGATAAGCCCCCGGAGATCTAACTTGGTGTATATGCAAGCGTCCTTCACCTGGTCAAGGAGTTCAGGGATCAGAGGCAGAGGATAGCGGTTTTTAACCGTTATCTGGTTCAATGCGCGGTAATCGATACAAGTTCTAAGGTCGCCTTCTTTTTTGGGCACGAAGAACAAAGCCGAGGATGCCGGGGACTTTGACGGGCGAATAAAACCATTAGCTAGGTATTGATCCAAATATTGTCTCAAATGCAGGTTCTCAGGTTCGGTAAGGGCATAAATCCTGCTACAAGGGGGTTGTGCACCGGGCACCAGATCGATTTGGCAATCGTACGATCTGTGAGGAGGTAACGTGTTGGCCTGTTCCTTTTGGAAGACGTCCTGAAAGTCTTGGTATTCAGGAGGTAGTTGCATGGAGGCAGAGGTTACAGATGCTAGATTAATCTTCAGGTTTTCTGGGTAGCAGGTTTGTGCACAATCCGGGAAGGTTATTCTCTTAGCTCGCCAATCAATTCGAGGATTATGTGTCTCTAACCAAGGAATTCCAAGAATAACCTGAAACTGTGGAGCCTTGATTACATCAAACACAACTGCCTCCCGATGGCCGTCGGGACCAATAAGAGTCACCTCAGTAGTGGAATGTGTTACCGGTCCAGAGGCAATTTCAGTTCCATCGACTGTGGTGATGACATCTTTGCTGGTTTTAGGACGGAGAGGGAGGTTAATCCTAGAGCCCAATTCATGATCCACATAGTTTTTTGCATTATTGCATGCAACTGCTTAGGCTGTTCTGGATCTACGAGAACCATTGGCACAATGAAATGAAAGGTCTGAGAGTTAGTTTTCAAGCTCGGCAAGCGGACCCCTACGCTTGTCGGGCGGAGTCGTTTCCCGAAACAGAGTCTTCATGGTTTTTAACAGCGGCTCCTACCGCCTTTCGGGGCGGTTTTGCCGGGCAATCTCATAGAAAGTGTCCGGAGTTCCCACAATAAAGACATAATTCTAACTGCCGCCTCCTTTCACGTTCTTTTTGAGTTAAAGGTCCTTTAACCCCTCCAATTTGCATGGGCTCAGAGACATCAACTCCCTTGGGGTTAGCGTGGGTCTTGACCAACACCCGGGTCTCAAACCTGGACCGATCTGCTTTTCTGTTTTGAAGTCTGTGATCCAATTGGACCACTAAGTCTATATACTCTGTGCATTCTTGGGGTGGATTTACAACTTGGGCCAAGACATCTTTAAGTTCTCAGCGTAGGCCTCGATAAAATAACGTGACTCTTTTATCCTCTGGCCATCCCGTTTCCACAATTAGTCTATTAAAGGTTGCCATATAGGATAGGAGGTCCTGATTGCCCTGTCGCAGGGATAGAAGTTCGTCATCCAGAGCCTGCCCCTGAGAGTGTCGAGCAAATAACCTTTCCATGCTTGCTTGAAATCCTTGAAAATCACGGAGAATCGGGTCATCTTGAGTAACCAGTGGAACTGACCAATCGGCAGCACAGCCGCTGAGATATGACAATACAATGGCTACTTTGGTCTGATCATTAGGGAAGGCCCCAGGTCTGCATAGGAAGTGTAAACGACACTGATTTATGAATACGGCGAATCGTTTGGGGTCCCCAGCAAAGCGTTCGGGTGGGGCCAGCAGCATGTTTCCAGGTAGATTAATCTGCACAGGGTTAGTGGAAACCACAGGAGCGGGGTTCCCTCCGGTACCGGGTAGAGGAGTTTGTCCAGCTTGACCTTGCAAAAGCTGTCTGGCCAGGTCATCAGTTCTTTCCTTTGATATTATTAATTCCCTCCTGAGGGCATTAGTCTCTTGACGAGCGGCATGTACTTCGGCCCGTAATTCCCCCAGTAATTGGGCCAACTGATCAGTCTCAGAAGTTTCCATAGCGCCTGGGTGGGAATTTGTAGGAAGTCTTCGCGTTCTGTAACGCTCACCTGACTCCCACAGAGGCGCTGGCCTGGTTTGCGCTGCTGTGACCTCTTCTAAGGTGATGCGCAGGGTTCGGAAGACGGACTGGACCGGGCCCCCAAATCTTGACTGTCTGGCTCGCAGAGGTACCCTTCTGTAGGCGAAAATAGGGGATTAACTGTCTGCGGGGTAATGCAATCGGCCTGCCACTTTCCCCTCTCACCCTCCTCAAAACCCTTCTGTGATTCCCCGTAGCGTCTCACCTTAGGGTCTGGAAGGATGAGCTCTCCATCCTGCTTCTGATGCAGGGGCGCGTTGGTATCCAGTTACTTCACTGGATTTTCGGATTGGTGAGAACCAAACTTGCTTGGCTTCCAGGTAACTTTTTTGATGAGAGATTCCCCTTGTGTACATGCATTAATGCGCTAATGCTAGTGTCTTTTTCCCCATAGGGGCCGGGGAACGGAATGCCGGGGAAAAGGCACCGACCCGAGATGAGAGGTGAAATCCTTGTAGAAATCAGGTAAGTCTTTAATGAGCGTTTTGGTAATGTCTTTCATTCGCTCATTAACGCTGATGTCTCTTTTTTCCCCTTAGGGGCTGGGGTCCGGAAATGCCAGGATGCGGCGCGGACCCGAAATGAAGAGGGAATGAACCAACTGGTAAGTCTTAACATGGAGATTTAGCTTTCCTTATTCCCTTCTCTCTCTCACCTTTTGTTCTTGTCTTTTTCTCCCTAGGCGCTGGGGCGTGACTGCAAATCCGGATGATCGCTGCTGAACATGGAGGCGCCCTGTAAAGGTGAGTGGAATGCGGCGCTGCTGCGATTGACGCGATGTGCTTTTAAATAAAAGTCTTCCTTTTCAGGATTGTCGGCGAGATGTCTCCGGGATGCGGATTTAGCAGGTAAGGACTTTTCCTTCTTCTGTTCTCTTCTTCTCTTCCTTTGCAGGTGATCCAGGATGCTGGCAGGCGTGGCAGAAGTCAGGATGCAGGAGCAGACACGGTGAGTGACCAGCTGCTAGATGCAGAACAACGCAAAGCACGTGTGGCTTTTCGGGTGGGGTTTAAATAGCCTTGGAAGAAGTTCCAGGTATGTATCCTTCCTCCAATGAGGTATGTATCCTTCCCCGACCACGCCCGGGTGGTAAATTAGTCCCACAGGTAAAGTAGTTCCTTTCAGGCCTCAAGGAGGCCAGGATCCTGCAGCATGGTCTGCATCAGGTAAGTGCACCCAAGCAGTCCCATAATGAGCCTGGCGCCTATGGCGCCTGGACTGATGTCTTTTATGAGCCTGGCGCCATAGGCGCCAGGACAATGTCCAAAGGGCCCCTATATGGGGTTGCTGGGTCCTTCTCTGGGGACTGGATGTCCGCTTTCGGGGACGCAGGGCCTGAACCGGCTCCCCGGGAGCGGGCATCATGACAGTTTCTGATTTGTTCATGATGCTACTAAAAGCATTGGTCATATTCCCCTTGGGTGCAAAGAGGGCAGCTCTGTGACCAATGTACTAATACAATATATAACCGAACAATTGTGAGTACACAACCATCCTGCCCACAACAGGCACCAATAATCTGTATTCCAAACATATTTCTTTATGCTAAAATATCAAGATTCTGATAAATCTTTGAAGTATATTATTGATTGTATCGCACACATGGATAGGATGTTGCATGAGATGCTACACATCGAGTTAAGAGTCATATGCTGCAAATAGACAAGGAAATAAGAAAATTGACTAACATGTGTATGCATTTACTTTGCTACCTTTATACTCCCCCCATCTCTGATCAATGGTATGTAGTTTTGTCTTTTATGTATTGGCATGACAATCAATATCCCCATGTTTAGGAATGATATGTATTGGCTCACCTTCTCATTTGTAAACAGCCTTGAGAAAGACAACTTTGTCAAAACAAGTGCTAGCTGTTCAAATAGAATAACATTCACAGATGAAATGTGTTGTTCATAGTTCAAAGATCTTTGTTACGTACCAGTATTGAAACAGACCAATTATCTTTGGGCAAAGCGCAAAGTGCTGGCGGTACACAGATACCTTTTTGAGATACGTTGGGGAGATCAAATTGGCCAGGAAATTTTCAGTTTAAAGAAAGTGAACCAGGTAAAACAGAAAGAGGTAACTTAGGTTTTGGAGAAGCTGATAAATCTATGAACATCGAAGAAAGGAAGGGAGAAGAACCCACCATCTATCCCAACCTAGCCTTCGCCCAGTTAAATTATCTAGCTCTCACTGAAGGTTTTCTAAGAGCCATTACGGAAGGAGAGGGCTTAGAGAGGGAAGTCTTTTTTTCTTCTTAAAACAAGGATTGCGGAGGTCACCAGTGGGCGCTCAGGCTATGGCAGCCTGAACGCAGAGCTCCAGCCATGCCGGGACGAATAGGGGAATGAGCCCCCCCAGATCACCCCGAGAAGAACAGAGTCCAGCCATCGTGAGGGGAACCCCCCTGCGTCTCCCTATAATAAAATCAGATGACTCTAGACCCATGCAGCCCTAAGAACGGGACACTGCCGACTCCGAGTGTCGCGGAGCGGGAGTTGGCGTACTGTGCTCAGCCCAAGCATATTTGCGGGGGTGTGATGCTTGAGCTAAAACATGGCCCTGATGCGCAGTGCATTCTGCGGGCACTCAGAGCTATAATGGATATTTATTCCATGCCTCAGTGAAAACTGCACTTGCTTTGCTAAAAAAACATGTCTTCAACGTTATTCGTTGCTGAGCCTGGTATGCAGGCCTCATCCAAGGACACAGCGCTGGGAAAGCGAGAATCCACAGTTGGCGGCTGGCACCAGATATAAAAAAAGGTTTTGTTATGTCTTGCTATACTTGCGCCAAGGTCTCAGGATGAGTTATGGAATTGTTTTCCGTGGTGTTTTAGAAGAAGGAAGCTTTGCTCCTTGGGGTTACTGTCGGTTGACCTGGCCAGCAACCAACAGTCACTTATCAATGCGCAAGCGCTAATGCCAGAAGGTTTGAGAAATTGCCACCCCTTTTTGAGGAGGGCATATATGCGGAGCTCTGGAAAGGTCAGGTGGAAAAAAGACAAAGACCTCAGTCGGAGTTGGGACGCCTTGTTCCGACCTTCCTGTGGGCTGTTGTGCTCTCTGCCTGGCTGTTACCGGGGTCTTCCAGCCACTTCTGGCAAGATGAGGGATTCAGTTACGCCCATGGTGATGTATTCCCTTTAATTCACTATATTTTCTGTGATTTATTTCTGTGTTATCACTTGTTGCTTATGTATGCTTAACTATGAATAAATAGCCGTATAAGTGCTCATTATTTCCCTAACTGCGTGTCTGGTTGTGAGATATTGTTCCGTCTACCTGCGTTCAAAGTATTTGCTCTGCTCTGCAAATGTACTGGTGATAAATGACTGTCCGTGCACTCTTGACGAGCAATACATTTTTGGGAATGAGGATGGGATATTTGTGATGAATTGCTCCAAATATTAAAGAATCTGTTTGAACGCAGATAGGCTTTGCTTACATTGCAAGCAAATGTTTGTTTTAATTTGGCAGTGAGTGTTGGACTGTGTTAATCTGTTTTTTTGTGTGTGCGTTCTTGCGCAGGTGACTGCAGTGTGGAAAGGAGAAAAAAAAGAGGTTTTGCAAATTACTGTAATGATGAACAGTTTGTTCAGGAAAAAGGGTGTTCCCATTAGCGGTGAATGCCCCAAGGTTATGATTCCAGGGTGGGCTAAAAGCCCATATGATAATTTAGCCCAGGTGTGGGCGTGTGGAGCTGGGCTGAGTGAAACATGGGACAGTAGTTTGGGAGAAGCTGCTCCGTCAGAAGTAATGTAATGCAGATTTTAGTAGAGAGGGGAAAGGAATGCGCTGCGTTGGGCAGGCGGGGGTGGGTCCTCCTGCATGCCTACAGGAAAATACATCAAACAAATGTAGAACTGAAAGAGCATATTTTGCAATTAGAAAAAGAGTTAGCTGCTAAGCAGCAAATAACATTGATGCAGGAAATTCAGATGAAACTTTTTAAAGACAAGGCTGATAAATATCAGGCTGTAGCAGAGCGGGCTGCAGTTAGGGTAGCTCGCTACAAGTATAAAAAGAGGCGAGGGGGGTCAACCAAAGGAAAGTGCCAACTGTAATCGCTACTGCAAGTGTGGATTGGGACCCTGATAAGTGTGATGGAGACACTTTTGACTCAACAAGCCCAGAGAGTGGCTCGGCAAATGAGTCAGATTCCAATGCAGAACTGAAGCAAAAGACAGTGGCAGTGAAGCCGGTTAGGAGATGGCGTGCCGGATCCCACCCGCAGAATCCTGTGGGCGGGGTTGTGGATTTAACCACGCTGGAAGATTACGCCCAGCATGAGGTTGGGGAAATCATTACTTGTTTGGGGCAAAAGGCAGGGGAACCTTTACTGACATGGATGGTGAGATTGCTAGATGGGGGCGCCGCAGGGTTGTTGGTAGATTCCACAGACTCACCGCGCTTTTGACACTAATTTACAGGAGCTCTTAAGGGAAGGGCCGCCCCCTGATGAAAATGGGCAAGAGTCACAGGTGTCTTTGTTGCACCTAGCAGCCCAGGCAGGTAATCGTAAGTACCCTATTACCACAGATTGGCCTAGCAAGGAAAAGAAGTCGTACACTTTCAAAGAGGCGTTTCAAAAGGTCAGAGAGCATGCTATGAAGGAGGCAATTCATGTAGATGCACCAGGACACATGGGGGGTGTCACTCTCAGTTTCAACCAGGAATATGGTGATCAGAACTGCTCCGCCCGCACACAAAAGTGTCATTATGACTTTGCTTGTAGGTATGACGGGAAAACCCAATGATGAAGTAGTGGATGCCATCCGGCAATTGGCAGACTTAGGGGAGTGGGACAAGAGTGATGACAAGCCGCGAGAGAGAGAGGGGCGTAGTGAGAGAAGAACTGAAGGCAGGAGGCAAGATAGTAGAGACTCCCGAGTGTCCAGAAAGGACATGTTTTTAGCTTTGTTAAAGGATGGTGTGCCACGAGAAGAAATTGATGTCATTGAAACCAGGGTAATGTATGAACTGTACAAAAAGAGAGGGCTTGTAGCCAAAGAGTGCTATAAACAGGTTAAGAAACAGGTGGTGACTAAGCTACAGAGGGACACCTCACCTTCCGCCCCTCCTGAGGAAGAACAGAAAGAAGGGTCTATGGGGACACCTTCCCCATACCAGCCAACATATGCTGATTTGAGGAAGAAGGTGAGTGCAATGTTAGAGGCAGAGTCAGGTTACACTCATTCAAAATTTGACTAGGGTTACGGCCAAGCTGCAAGAAGGAAGAGCCGAAGCAGGAGGGAGCGGAGGCGTCGAGGGCACGAAGAGAGGCGGGGGCCGGAGGAATCCAGTGGCGACCAAAAGACTGGCAGTGAAGACACCACAGGAAACGGGAATCAGTCTGAGCCGCGGAGAACCTGAACAACGCCCGGGAAGAGACAGCAGGCAGGGTGAGGGACAATGATCCACAACGGCAATGGGGCACGAAGAATAAACAAGCTGATCCCCGAGTGGAAGAGAGACTTTGCTCTGGAGCGACCAGTGAGTACCGGTGGCAGAGCCGCCGCTATAATTGCACAGAATCTGCTAACTCCGAACGACAGAGGGGAAAGAGGAAGGGGGTGAGAGAGCTAGCTACACAATAATAGTAGCAGTACCAGGAAGTGATAATAAGGTCCAGGCAAATCCTCCCCCCCTCTAACATCTACCAATACCTAGGGGCAACAAACAGTAGACCCCATACCTCAAGACCCCAAGGGGACAGCCCAAACATTAAGACTGGCAAATTGATTCCTGAGGCAGACGCACTGTTATAACGCCACGCTGCCCGTCATCACTCCATAACAGGGCACGAAAAGGAGAAGTGGAGTGAAGGACTCATCTACAGCAAACCTCCTCTACTCCCAGCCCAATCTCGCCTGCGTGAGAAGGAGAACGCAAAGGGGCAAGAAGGATCCAAGTGGGGTAACAAAATACCCTGAAGTCCACAATAATACACAAACAGACCTGTGATACACAGAGATAAACATGGGCCTATACTGAGAAGGTGTTGAGTATCCTGACCCGTGCTGCCCCACCACATTAAGCCTCCTGGACGGACACCACCATAAGCACTCAGACCACAAGAGAGAAACTGGAAAGATCTGCAGACCCTAACCAGATAGCACTGGCCGATAACATGGGCAAAGACAAAAATAGAAAAACGGCGACACAGAGCACCATGGACCAATACGCCACGAGCATCCCCACGGTAACGGCGGACACTGAAATACAAAATGCCTCCTCTTCAGCGGTTAACTCACTGACACTGAAAGACATGATGGCTGCCATCGCCAATTCCCGCTCCTCGATGGATAAAAAATGGACGGCATCTCAGCAGTGGTGTCCTTCCTCCACCATGATCTCCAGAAACTATCATCACGCACTGGGGAAGTGGAGCAGCGCGTATCTGGTGTAGAGGATGACCTTGGAGGGGTGCGCCAACAACTGTCACAAGCAGGGGTGGACTGGGAACTAAAAGAGGCCCTGGAAAAAATTACTGGGGACCAAAAGAGGCCCTGGAAATAATGTTAAAAGTGGCCCCATATGACACATTTTCAGCAAGCCCAATGCTTTTCCTATGAGAAAATTTGGAAATACCACACAAAAGAGGCCCAGGGTGCAGAGGCCCACCGGGAAATCTCCAGAGTTCCCTATAGGCCAGTCCACCCCTGGTCACAAGCGCTAACCCGACTGAAGACACTGGAGGCACGAGTGGATGAGGGCGAAGGCAGATCACACCGCAATAACATTCGCATCCTCGGCCTTCCCAAGAAAACGGAGGGGCACAGCATGGAGCTCTTTCTGGAGCAGTGGTTGGCAGATCTATTTGCGCCAAAATCATTCTCAAATTTCTTCTCGATAGAAAGAGTCCATCAAATGCCAGCAGGTAGACCAAGCCCCGGGAACCCCCCCAAGAACAATTATTGCGAAGCTTCTCAACTACCGAGACAGAGACGCAATTCTGCAAATGGCCCGAATGAAGGGTACAATCACATATAACGGCGCTAGGATTGCCTTTTTTCCGGACTACAGTCGTGAGGTACAATAGGCCAGACAATCCTTTGAGCATTTGAAGAGAAAGCTCCATGCAATGAATGTGAAGTACGGGCTACTTTTTCCGGCCCAGTTAAGGATCCAACATAACGGCACCACTGTACATTTCACTGATCCGCAAGAAGCCTGGAAATGGGCCGAAAACCGCATTGAAGGGGACTGGGAGGCGGACGATCCAAACCCCAGGCGAAGACCCCGGGCCCGACTGAACCTGGACCGATCGGCTCGACAACACATACCGCAAGACCGCAAGAATGATATTCAGCACCCAATGGAGCGAACAGAGAGAACAAATGCTCCCGGGAGATCGACAACCGAATAATGACAGGATTAGAAACAATAAGTATGAAGCATGAAGAGATGGACAGCAGACAAGGCTCCACCACTAACACGAAAGGATGATGATCCACTCTGTTTTTGTCAAATCATCACAATATCGGCGGCCACGATGGCCCCACCCCAGGACCGCAGATTCTCACCAAAGTAGTAAGTCTGCTTGGAGTGGGAATAGGTTGAGTTAGTTAATTTGAGTTAGCAACAGAGTTCTGTATTGCTAACAATGTGTGGGCGACAGATACTTCATGTTGGGGAGGAGTATAGGGAGGGGGGTTGGCAGGTTGTTTGTTTGGTTGAATCTGTTAGAAAAAGAAGAAAGTGCAGGGGAGTGGGGAAGCTCGCAGGATATATTGCTTGAGGAGGTTAAAAGTACAAAGAAACGGGAGAGAGCCTTTCTCACCCACCCTGATACAAAGATCTAGACGTCACTACACAAATAGCTGATTAGAGCGGCACAGCACCAGAAATAAAACACCAGGCCAAGATCTGGACAGTGAACACGAAGCAGTGATGATAATAACATACATGATTGATGGCAACCACACTTAAACACGCAGAAAGAACCCTAAAATTCCTGACATGGAATGTAAATGGGCTAGGCAATGGGTTGAAAAGGAGACTAGTGTTGCAATACCTGAACAGACAAAAACCAGATGTAATATTCCTTACTGAAACGCACCTAGTGAGTACAACCTGTAATTTCTTTAAGCGCTCAAATTATCGATTAGCGATTCACTCTGGTTTCACTATGGGCTCCCGGGGGGTGCTAATACTGATACATAAGAAACTTCCCTTCACCCTATCCAAAGTAACACAAGACACTGGGGGCAGATATGTCTATCTAACAGGAACCATATGGAACCAAATTGTAGCCATGGTGGCGGTCTACTCACCACCAACCTTGATGACAGGACTGCTTGAGGAGATTACACACATAATCGCCACAGACACATCAGATATGCTGATCTTGGGGGGAGACTTCAACAAAGTGATGAGAGTGGACCTAGACTGTTAACACATGAGGGGGAGAAACCCGAACACCCACACCAAACTAGCTACCTTCATAAATGCATTTTGACTAAGAGATGTATGGAGAGACTTGCACCCCAATACAAGAGAATACTCATTTCACTCGGGAGCACATGCCTCGCTATCGAGGCGGGACTATTTTTCCCTCCCGGCAGCAGATATACATAAAGCAACCACAGCAACCCTGCTCCCAAGGGGTATCTCAGATCACTGCCCACTATTGACTGAACTGCAGACAGAGAGACCGCTTTCCCCTCCAACATGGCTGCTCAACGGCTACTACCTGGGCTTTCCAGACCTGGTGGAGCAGATACAAGCAACTACACAAACATATTTCGAGATAAAAATGGGATCGGTAGATGACCCTGGGAAACTCTGGGAAGCTTATAAAATGGTGCTCAGGGGGGAGGTGATCTCCTGGATCGCGGCTAATTAGAAAAAACACAAAGAATCACTTGTCAAGGCAGAAACTGAAGTGAAACATGCAGAAGAGGCCCATCTGAAATTTGACCGACCCGATACACACAGAGCACTGACTTTAGCCCAAAAGAAGCTGCAAAATGTCCTAGACTGCGCAAAACAAGCACATCGAACAATGCATGCTAGAGTATATGAAACGGGTGACAAAGCTGGCAAACTGCTAGCATGGCTAGAACGAAGAGAGGAGGTACACAGGCAAATAAGGAAAATCAATGGGGAAAATGCAGAGCCACTGCTAACCTATCAGGAAATAGCAAAGGCTTCGCCACCTACTATGCAGAACCGTACAAAGCCCCAACCGAACCCATAGACACAGCAATATTGGACGAGATTAACCTTCTCAGTCTCAATACTGAGCAAATAGCCCTATTAGAACAAGACATCACCGAAGATGAACTGACCCAGGCAGTGGCACAATTACAGTCTGGGAAAACCCCGGGGCCGAACGGCTTCCCAATAGAAACCTGGAAAAGGATAGGAATGAGTGAGTTAGCGCTGCGTCTCCTAAACATGTACCTACACTCGAAACAACAAGGGCGACTGCCGGCAGACCTCAGAAAAGCATCCATAATAGTGATACCCAAACCAGATAAGCCACCAGAAGAATGCACCTCCTACAGGCCAATCTCCCTCATCAATAGTGAAGCCAAAGTGTTAGCGAAAGCACTAGCGAACCGCTTACAACAAGTCATAACGTCACTCATTCACCCGGACCAATGTGGATTCATGCCACAGAGGTCCACATGAATGAACATACATAGACTGCACTCGGCATTGGAAAGAGCACCGGCTCTCCAAGATACACTAGCCCTCTTAGCAATAGACTTTGAGAAAGCCTTTGATTCAGTGGTGTGGGAGGCACTATGGGAGATAATGCGAAGAATGGGCTTCGGGGAACAGTACATGGGATGGGTTAATCTCCTCTATAGCTCCCCCGAAGCAGAGACCAAGGTGAACGGATGGACCTCGAAACCCTTCAAACTAGGGAAAGGAACAAGACAGGGATGTCCCTTATCATCAATGCTATAGAACCTCTTGCCAGACTCAGGGCACACACCTATGGAGGGGTTTCCAATGTGCGGAAGACTGGGAAGATAAAGTCTCCCTATATGCAGATGATCTACTAATCTACCTAAAAGATCCGGCAAACTCCTGCCCCATAGTGACAGAGATACTGGTGAGGTACGGGCAATTTAGTGGACTTAGAGTAAATTGGGCCAAGTCGATATTATTTCCATTAGGGAATGTAGAAGATGCAGTCCCGGATAGTTGCCCTTATTGAGTCGAGATAGATCATTTCCGATACTTAGGTATACAGATAACACACAACTTAAATGACTACGCAACAAAAAATCTACAGCCAGTAGTGGAAAGATTCACAGAGGATGTTGGACCTCCCTGCCACTGACATTGCTAGGAAAGGCGGCGTAGTTCAAAATGATAGCACTGCCTCGTTTCCTCTATATTCTCCAGAACACCCCACTACACATCCCGACAGCTGAATTCCGCAAAATTGAGGGCACCCTTAGGAAACTAATAAGGGAAGGCAGACATCCGCGTATAGCGCTTAGCACACTCCAGAGATCAATCTGGGAAGGAGGCATAGGACTACCCCGCCTGCAGACATACTACTGGGCGAGCCAGATGGCGGTAATTAACGATATATTACATGGAGATGCGACGCTGCCCCATATCAAAGCCGACGCCATGAATGGAACGGAGGGAGCCCCAGGGGAACACTTATACCAAACAATGCGCAATGCATGTGCACGGACCATGAGAACACACTCGACACTAATATGGACAGAAGTACATAATTACATTGGCTGGGGCAAATAAATCACGCCAATACAGCCCATATGGGGAAACAAGAACCTCCCAGAAGTTGCCAAACTACCGAGATAGACGAGCTGGGTGCGGAGGGGGGTAACAAAAGTAGAAGATGTAATCGCAGATGGTAAACTCCTATTCTTTGAAATCCTAGCAACACGATTCCACCTCCCAGACACGGAGCGCTTTAAATATACACAACTGCAACATGCATTACAGACTCAACTCACAGCCCTTGCAGACATGCCAAATTGTACCCCAATAGAAAGAAACATAGTTTTAGAAAGCATTGACAGGAAAACCACCTTGGTGATGTATAATGCAATAACGTCCTTTGCAATACCCGAGCTACAAGATCTGAAAACCAAATGGAAAAGGGACGTGGGTGAAATTCTACCTGAAGATTGGGTCACAGTGCTGATGTACCCTAGGGAAATAGCCATTTCATCTAGACTCCGGCTGATCCAATTAAAAATACTATACCGAGTATATTACCCAAGGGTGGCACTATACCACTGGGGCAAAACGGCAGATCCAAACTGCTTACGATGTAAACAAGCAGAGGGCACCTTTTTTCATATAATATGGGAATGTCCCCAGATCCAACAATACTGGCGAAAGTGCGGTGCTGAACTTTCCAGAGTATTGGGACGAGAGGTCCCCACAGACCCAAAGAGCTTACTACTAGGGGTGGAAGAGGAAGGAACGATGACAGGGTACGAAAAAATCCTCTTTTCAACCGCCAAAGCAATAATTAAGCGGAACATAGCGCAACTGTGGGGTTCTGACGTAAGCCCGACATATGAACAATGGATCACGGATGTGAATATGTGCGCAGAGATGAAGCAACTAGTATACAACACCAGAGGATGCCTTGGAAAGGCCAGAAAAGTGTGGCAGAAGTGGGACGATGCCCAATAGAATAAAGGAAATAAAGGGAAGGTGCGGCACAACTGGCAAAAGTAGAGCGACAATGCAGCAAAAGCTTACATGATGCTTAAAGTATGTGACATTTTCTAGAGCAGGACCCAGTGCACTTGTTGTAGTTATTAAACTCTGTCAGAGTCGGAATGTTATGTTATGTTTTGTTTGGTTTGTTATGTTCCCTGATGTAAGGTGTAACCTAAACTATATAAAGAGAAGTATAAACAAAACAAAAAAAGATACATGAGTCGTTCTCCAGGATCGACTGTATTCTGATAGATACCTCCCTGCGTCCCTATGTGACGGCCACAGGGTAGATCCGTACCCTGGTCCGATCACGACGCAGTGAGAATGACCCTATAAGGGGGGTGGGGCTGACAAAGGAAGAGGAGGTGGAAGTGTAATGATGCCCTGCTTAAGGACGAGGTGATAGCAAAAACGGTCCTAGATAACATAGTGGAGTATTTTGCACTAAATGACAACAGGGAGGTCAGCACGCACATCTTGTGAGATGCGTTTAAAGCAGCAATAAGGGGAGTTCTCAAATTTGGGGCCCTAAAGAAAAGGGAAAGGGAGGCACAAGAAAGGACCCTCTGTGAGAAAATAGCGAAATTACAACCAGGCTGCACTCCGGACGGCCATATTTCCCCTGAAGGGGTCACAGCCCTCGAGTAATATGAAACAGAGCTGGAAGAACTCCAGCTAAACAAAAATGGAGAGAAGCCTTCAGCTACTAAAACAAAAATACTATGAAAAAGGGGACTGAGCGGATAAAATGTTAGCGTGGAAACTTAGGGAGGCCCAGAAACAGTAAGATGGTGAGAGCCACGAAAACAGAGACGAGGGCACTAAGTTATGACACTAAGGTATGGGAAATGCTTTTCGGAGGTATTATGAGAAATTGTATGAGTCGGAATTTGAAGGAGAGCACGCCCAGATAGAAGACTTCCTTGAGAAGATCCCTATCCCGAGACTAGCAAGAGAGATAGCCGAGAATATAGAGGCCCCCGATAGAGGAAGAGGAGATAGTACGAGCAATTAAGGGAATGAAGGGAGGCACCTTGCCAAGGGGGGATGGGGTTTCGGTAAAATTCTACAAAACATTTCGCTCCATACTAGCGCCCCACCTGGCCAAGGTATTTAATGAAGTCCCAGCGGGCGATATCCTGCCTGAAACTATAATGGGGCAATTATAGTGGTCATACACAAGGAGGGGAAAGACCCTACCGAATGTTCCTTTTACAGGCCAATATCGCTACTGAACACTGATGTTGAAATCCTAGCAAAAGTACGCAGTAAGAGGATGGAGGGAATTATGCCATCACTAGTCCACCGGGATCAGGTGGGGTTTATTAGGGGGCAACAAGACTGGGATAACACCTGAAAGACAGTAGACGATGCACTATGCACAAAGGTCGGACCTCAACGTGAGTCTGCTTTCTATAGACTCAGCGAAAGCTTTCCACAGAGTCGAATGGCGATATATATCACGCTACTCCTTCAGAAGATGGGATTTGGAGAGCATATGAGAAAGTGGGTACCAGCAATGTTTTGGGTCCCCACATCAAATGTGCAGGTGAACGGAGAGCTCACGGACCTGTTTAATCTATCAAGGGGTACAAGACAGGGGTGCCCCCTTTCCCCATTTATATACGCCTTAACAATGGAACCGCTCGCCATAGCCGTGAGGACACACCCAGGCATTAGAGGCATACAGAGGGGCGAGGCAGAATTCAAGTTGTCGTTGTTTGCGGATGACATCCTGGGGTACCAGTTGCAACTAATAAATCAAAATCCTCATTACTCCCTATCATAGCTCAACACCCAACACTAGACCCTTTAAACCAGTTCCTGGGAATTACCATTGAGAAGGCCTCGATCCGATATTTGGGTATCCATCTAACTAGGGTCCTCACAAAAATGACATCAGCCAACTACGACCCCATAATGGCAGAGGTCAAGGTGTATATAAAACGATGGGGTAACATGAGTTTGTCATGGTACAGACACATGACAGAGGTAAAGATGAACATTTTACGAAGACTCCTCTATCGATTCATGTCCCTCCCCTCAAGAGTCCCAGACCAGACCTTTAGGGATCTGTAACAGTTATAACTCCGTTGAGGTTAGTACCTCTCGGTATAGTATTACCAAATCCCATTTTAGAAGTACAAACACTAACCTGATCGGATACCAACGTGTTCGGAGCAGCAACAGCAGAAGAGAAGAATCACCACGGAATCCCTGTTCCCCCCCTAGCACCGAACTTAAAAGAATCGGTGAGGGGAAACACGGACCCCAGGGAAACCCTCTGGGGAATAAAACCCTGGAGATCTTGAATCAGCCTTCTTGTAAGGAAAGACTCCGGACGTCTGGACTGGTTGTTTTTTCAGGATGGCCCATCTCTATGTGGCAAAGTGACAAGGGACCTACAGAACGAGAATAACAGGTGAGTATAAGAAGAGCAGTATGAAGGGTAAATTGATGAGGAAAGTATGAAACTAACTTTGGATATGACTGGAGTTAGATCCTTCGAATGGGTCTTCCCGGGCAGTTGAAGGAGTAGTAGTCCAAAGAGGAGGGTAACAACTGACAAAGGAAGAATGGTAAGTATGGTTCTAAACAAAGAAAAGATAGACCAAATGTAAGAATAGGACTTACTTCCGCTAAGCGGACTTGCTGACTAGAGCGGAATATCAAATGGAAGGCCCCGCTTGAAGGGACGAGGGAATTCCCTGGACTGATCGAAGGAGAGGAAGCGAGCAGGCCGAGGCGAGATACAATTCTACAACAAAAAGGAACGTTAGTGAGAAAAAGAAAAATGGATAGTTATCGATAGAATAGGGTTCTGGGTTCTGAATATTAGCGAATTTACGGAGCATCACATTCAGCAGAAGCGACGTGTTGGAGCGGAGTTCCGGGTTCCTTAAGAGGGATCAAATGACGGATCACGTGTTCCTAATGGCAACGTGAAACAACTAGACTGCTGGCATAGGATTCTCTTGCTATATCGGAGTTTCCTCGAATCATAGCTCCACACAGGGACCAATGACGCCTAAGTTGCCATCGGCGAAATGGTGTAACAGGATCTCCAGAAAATGATACAAGCCTTCACCTGGCAGGGTAAAACACTGAGGACTAAGAGAATAACCCTTACTCTCCCAAGGGAGGAAGGGGGCTTCGGGCTACCCAACTTCTGTCTTTACTTTACGGGTACTCCTCGAACACATGAAAGACAGTAAAAACACATATTGGACCTATCATGAGGATATGGACGTGACCCGCATAAGGTGCAGGACCTCCTCTAAGCACCACGGAAGGTCTATCTGGAGGGAGGGGAAGCACACCGATCACCTTACGACATGGCGCTCACCACTGGTATCACAGAGGGGCCTGGTATTCAGGCTGGGAAACCGGGGATTTAGAAACATGCAGCACTGGTCAGACAAGGGCATGGAAAGGGTGGGCCAACTGTTTAGGGAAGGTGAGTTCCTGCCTTACGGGGAAATTGTAGAGGCCCTGGGCCCCGGAATGATCTCCATATTTGTATATCTCAGGCTGAAGGGCACCCTGTGTGACCAGAAATGGGAGAAGAAATTTACGAGAGTGTTGACCCCCTTTGAGAAAGCACTAGAGTCTGCCGACTCTAGGAAGGGTATGGTGTCTAAATTGTACAAAATACTGAATACATACAACCTCACAGAGAGGAGGGGTTTCCTTCATTATTGGCATGAACTAGCGGGGAAGGTCCTCACGGAGGAGGCTTGGGAGAAGGTCTATAAAATAGCCTTTCATGGAAACCTATTTACGGCTGACATGGAACACAACCTAAAAATCCTACAGGGATGGCACCGAGACCCGATGAAGTTATGAAAGGTGTTTGCAGGGGTCTCACCAAAGCGCCCTAGGGGATGTGGTCAAGTGGGTACAAGGGGTATGTGTGGTGGCACTGCCCACTGGTACAAAGATATTGGGGGGACTTGAGGGGATATATGGAAGAGGTAACCGGGGAACTACTCGCACAAGAGCCACTAACTATGCTAATTGGGCTCCCACCTAAGGACTCAGAAGTGTATAGATATCTTAGAATGTGGGAAACAATGCTACGGGCGGGGAGGGTAGCCTTGGCACAAAAATGGAAGAGCCCGGAGACCCCTAGTGAAAAAGAATGGCAGAACAAGCTGAAACACATGTTCCTCATGGACAAATTGACGGCGATGGTTAATAACGATCCAAGAACCTTTCGAACAGCCTAGGACAGAGTGAGGCAATCCTGGGGATGGGAAGCTCATTGAAAACCAGGAACTGTTATGGGACCGAAGAGGAAGAGGGGGAGGCAACGGTAGGGACCAGGCTTGGTCGGGAAAGGAATGAGGCGATAACACAAGGAAGGGAATATACAACCCAGCACAAAGTTTACAAGTCAAGAGATTGTCGAGAAACATCATTGTCCAAGTTCCCTTGCACTGGTAGAGTCACCAGTGAACACTAAGCAACAAATCACCCAAAAGCATCATCAGAGGTTTTTAAGACCCAGGATTCCTTTGGTTGTAAGATTTGATTGAGAGTGGGGGGAAGGAGTGGGAGAGAGGGGGGAGACACAGTTGTAGTTGATAATGTTTGTAAAAAGCCAATAAAAATTCAAGTTTAAAAAAGAACAAGGATTGCTTTTTAGAAGCGAGATGTCTATGGAAGGTTTAGGAAAAACACAGCTAATAATACCCAAGAGTCCCTGTACTGGAGATTGCACATTCCCATCTCACCCGGGGGTCATTTAGGACAATCTAAAACCCAGGCGCCTAGCAGTGGCAAATGTTATTGGCCAGGTATCCACGCTGATATAAAAACCTACATTCAAACATGCAAAATATGTCAAAAGACCAGCACACACATCCCATTACCTGCCCCCTTGAATCCGTTGCCAATCATAGAAGTCCCCTTTTCAAGAATCGGCATGGACAGAATTGTACCCCTAGAAACATCCAGGTTAGGCAATAAATATGTCCTTGTGATTGTAGATTATGCAACCCGATATCCCGAGGAATTCCCATGCTAAATAATACTACCCAATAGATCCTTAAACACCTTCTACCGTACTTCTCCAGGGTTGGTTTCCCCATGGAAATAATGACAGACCAGGGTTTGAATTTTATGAGTAAGCTGATGGCCGAAGTCAAAGAGCTACTCCACATTGCCACCTTGCGAACGTCTGTGTAACATCCCCAAACCGATGGCCTGGTGGAAAGATTCAATAAAACCCTGAAGCTAATTTTATGAACATTGGTAGACAAGGATGGGAAAGACTGGGACCGAATGATACCTTGGGCACTATTTGCAATGAGGACACCCCACCAATCTACCACAGGTTTCTCTCCTTTCAAGCTGCTCTACGGTAGAGAGCCCAGAGATGTCCTAGACATGCTCTGAGAAACCTGGGAAGAGCAAGAGGAGGCCACCATTCCCATCTCGCAAACCGCCACCAGAATGCGAGAACATATGAAATTAGATCAAGACTTAGTTTGTACGCATATGGAAAAGGCCCAGAGACAACCAAAATCCGCTTATAATAAAAAGGTGAATTTAAGATCATTCTCCATAGGACAAAAAGTACTTGGCCTCTTGCCCACCTCAGAAAGCAAACTTGTCTTCAAATGGCACAGGCCTTATGAGATAGTAGAACTAGTGGGTACCTGCACTTATAAAGTAGCCCAACCAGACAGAAATCAGAAGGTCCATTTATTTCACATAAATCTCTTGAAAGAGTGAAAAGAGAATCCCTCAGGCACCCATGCCAAAGTACTAGCATCTCTAGTTCCCAAAGAGGTAGATAACTTTGAATTAATCCCTACCGAGCTATCTATCCAGCAACAAGAATATCTAAAAGACGTAGTGGTCTAATTTCCCGATATAATCTCAGAAAAACCATGAAGAGTAAAAGGCACATACTACTATATAAGAACACCTAAAGTTAAAGTGGTTAATTTAAAACTGTACCAGCTCCCAGTAGCCCGTAAACAGATAGTGATTGAGGAAGTCAACAAAATGTTAAAAGCTAATATCATTGAACCATCTTCAAGCCCTTGGTCCTCTCCTATTGTGTTGGTCACTAAACCTGTACGTTCATGGAGATTCTGCATAAACTTCCGTCAAGTTAATGCCATCTCGGACTTCGATGCATATCCCATGCCTCACATTGATGACCTTATTGATGAACCTGGAGCAGCCCCCTTTCTATCTACCCTAGATTTAACCAAAGGGTACTGGCAAGTCCCAGTATACGAGCCAGAAAAGGAAAAAAAATGCATTTTTAACGCCTCTAAGACTATTTCAACTTAAAGTCCTGTCTTTTGGCTTACACAGTGCACCAGCTACTTTCCAACACCTCATGGATACAATTTTACAACCCTACCCTGATTTCTGTGGAGCCTATATTGATGATATCGTCATTTATAGTAAAACCTGGTAGGACCATCTCTTTCATCTTTATACCATCATGAAAGTCCTCAGAAACGCTGGCCTAACTGCAAATCCAGCTAAGCACAGATTAGCCAAGTCAGCCGTAAAATACCTAGGGTACTTCATAGGGAATGGAAATGTACAGCCCCAACATGAGAAAGTAAAAGCTGTCTTAGATACACCAACCCCCAAGACCAAAAGAGATCTTAGAGCTTTACTCGGGTTCATAGGATATTACTGTAGGTTTATCCCCAGCTTTTTGGATAAAAAAACCCGGCTAACAAATAAACTTAAGATTGCCGAACACCAGAAACTTCATTGGAATGGTGAGGATGAGATATGTTATAACACCCTGAAACAGACTCTGTTTCAGAACCCGATCCTAAAGGTAGTCAACAATTCAAAGGAATTCATCTTACAAACAGATGCCTCCCTTACACGGTTAGGAACAGTCCTGTCCCAGGGCTGCGATGCATTGGAACATCCCATATTATTCACCAGTCGCAAACTGTTCCCACGTGAAAAAAATTACTCTGTGTTGGAACTAAAGGCCATGGCCATCAGGTGGGCCATAGTCCATCTTAGATACTACCTCTTAGGATCGACAATTCTCACAGATCACTCATGCCTAGTTTGGATTGGCCAACGCAAAGACTCCAACCCTCGGATCATGCGATTGTTTCTAGACTTACAACCCTATTGTTTCACTGTGGAACACAGAAAAGGAAAAGACCAGGGAAATGTAGATTTTCTTTGCCGGTTCCCCTGTGAAACAAATGTGGCTACACCTCATGGAGGAAGGGCATGTGAGAAACCTGAAGGTGTCTACATGACTATTCCCCGGGGATCTATAATTCAGGTGGCCAGGACACGACCATCACTATTGGATCCAGCTCCTGGGGGAGGATTGCCTGGATGGAGGGTCCTCTGGGAGTGGAAGTGGGACACCGACGGGTGAAACGCAGTATACTCCTTCTTATACCTTTTCCCCATCCTACCCTGTAGGATACTCAAACACTCTACCCCGTTCCCCTTTTCCGACACGAACACTATCGCATACCATGAAAGATGACGGACAAACACAAGAGCCATTTACCTGACTTGTCCGAACGCCAGGGTCAGGCAAAGTCAGGCAATTGACCAGAATCACATACACCTGAAGGCCCTTTCCCTTCCCTACAAGGATAAAAGGTGGAGCCCGAGAGCACAATACGAGCAAGGCAGACTGCACAACGAGAGAGCTAACTCAGCACAGCAGTTCAAGAGGAGGAGAAAGATGGCGCGAACCAAGAGGGTGGCAAGGAGATAAGTGACCTTTCCCTTTCCGAGCCAGGCCTGTGGAACCTCCACAGAAGGAATTGTAAGACCATGAACAATAGCAGCAGATGTCAATAGTAAACAAGGACCTCCTCTGTGGATAACCAAGCCGATGGGAGAGGCTTGCCACTGTGGTACCAGCCTTGACTCCAGAGACAAGCGAAAGCCAAGTGGTTCATTACAGTCAGTGAGTCGAGGGGAGAGCCAATAAGAAACCAAACTGTGTTTGAACAAAAATAGCAAAACGGCTAATTGAAAAAAGTACAAGTAACTGTTTGTTTGATACGATAGGGGAAAACCAGCTACAGAGTAGTCAGAATGCATGTGAGTGTTCACTTGAGGAACTCTGGGTGATTACCCTGTTGTTAAAACTACCATTACCAGAAGGCTTTGGAAGAAAGGCGAGAAGGGGGTCGAAGTGGTCATACAGGGGTCTAGTCAAATTGGATGCGGTCAAACGATGCGGTCAAACGGACCGCATCCAAAAATTTGCATGGACTAAAAGTCCGAAAAAATGCTACCACCAAAGGTTCGAACCACCAAAAGTTCGAACCTTTGGTGGTAGCATTATAGGTAAGTATAAAAAAAGACTGCTGGGGATGCAGGGGTGTCCCCCGCAACACTCCGCTCACTATAGTGAGCGGGGTGTTGCGGGGGACACCCCCACAGCACACCCTTGCATAAAAAATAAAATAAAATAAAAACAGGGGCTGCAGGAGTGTGCCCCGCAACACCCCGCTCACTATACTTCTTTACAGTGTAGAACTTTACAGTATAGTGAGCGGGTTTGCGGGGGAAACCCCTGTAGCCCCTGTAAAAAAATAAAAGAAAAGAAAAGGACCCTGCAGCGCTGGTTCCCGATCACGGAAGTGAAAGGGAACTGGCGCCGCAGGAAACCAGCATGAAGAAGAAGGTAAGTAGAGTATGTTTATGTTGGGGGTGTGGGTGGGGGTGTGCTGAGGGTGTGGGTGGGGGGTGTTATGGGTATGTTGTGGGTGTGTTTTGTGTGTGGTGGTGAGTATGTACTGTTCGCATGAGAAAGGTACAAACTTTTGGTAGTTCGCACCTTTCTCATGCGAACGTTCCGGCCGCAGTAAATTCAGCCACGGCCGGATCACTTAGATTCATAAAATCTTCTGTACAATCGAAAGCCTTTCACCGACAGATGATTGTGAAGCTAAGGGCAGTAAATCCTGCATCGTAAAGTTGGCAAGAATGAACCCGACAAAGGGATGCTGATAAAAGGGGGCGTAGTCTGAAGTCCTGATTAACAGTGTGTTGACAAGAGTGAAGCCGGCAGAGGGATGTCCACAGTGAACTGTTTAAAAAGACATTAATATTTGTGAATATCACAAAGAAGATTGTGTTGAAAGCCATAGTGAACCTGGCGGAGGGAGGTTAACAATCGAGAAGGGTCTGACCCCGAAAGAAAGGGATCCAATGGTGAAAAGGCATCACCCAACGTGAAAGCAGAAAGGAACTTTTGTTTATTATTTTGTGGAACATATCAGATCCTCAGAGGAAAGAGACATTTTGTAGAAAAGAGACTTAACCACTGAAGGCTCTGATAGTTGAGATGCAAAACTGTTAGCTCGTGCTGGGAAAGCTCAAACGTGGGCTGTGCTCTGGAGTCCTACATTGTCCCATGCTCAAAATGTGGAGAAGGGAGTCCCTGACTACTGCATCCTGACTTTTTATTTGTGACCACGTCTTTCCTTCCTGTGAACCCTATCCCACACTCTTTGTTTGTATTTAGCGTAACACTTGGTAATAGGTTTTTCTTAGTATAAGCCCTTTTATTTGTCAAGATGCCACTAGTACTGCCTTATTATTTGAAGGTCATAGCTTGCTCCCATCTTAGATTTAGGTTTAGATTAGGCGTTTTTCCAACCCACATATACAGTTTAATAAACACCCTTGAACTGTTATCACTTGTGTCTATCTTTACTGTTGCCACCATGAGTTCCTTACAGTGTCCCCTGTGTCACACAAGGCTGCTGATGAGGAGAGAAGGAGCAGTATGGTATGGGGAAAAATGGGAGGGGGGAATAATGCATTGTTGTGCTGAAGGACTGGTGCGCTTTGAGCAAAATGTGGCAGCCAAGGCAAATGACAGCTGCCTAGCAACTTGGGAATTTGTTTTTCATGATTTAACATGGTTACGTGAAACACATCAACCAGTTGACATAAGGAGCTTTACACGATTCCCTTTGTGTTTCAGGTCAAGTGGGTCAGGGGACTCATTCAGGATGCGCTAAAATAGTTGTGATGCTGGAAAAAAAGAAAAAAGTGTCTAAAACTAGAGACACTCCCGTCCACTGCACACCAATGAAACTGATACAAAGTCAGTCAATTATCTTAATGAGTTTTACTCCAAGTAATGAATATTTACAAAAACAAACACATTGACACCATTAGTTCAGTCCAAAACCATCTGGTTAACATATAAACATTGAAAACTCAAAAGAAATTCAAAAAGGCAATCATAGGATGAAGAAACATATAATGCAGTCTTCTTGTAATAAATTAAAAGTATAAATCCAAACTCAAATATCTTATGATGAACAGAAAGGCTCTACGCGTTTCGGGGAACATCCCCTTCTTCAGGAGCAAGATAGTCAGAAAAAATATATATTTGAAGACCATCAGTTTCAAAGCATACCATTTCCAACCAACACAAAGAAGATCTAAAATATATCTCTTGTACAAAATGGAGAAATATACATTCTAAACTGTACAGAATCACTCACTTAAATTCAAATAAAGTGTATAAATAAAGTACGGCAGGCGTGACTCCAAAGAAAGAATATAGAACAATGAAACGCACAATCAAACAGGTGTAATATAGAGACAAAATGTACCTGAGCAGTAAGCAGAAAAGGTTCAGCCAAGCTGGTTTAAAAAATCAAACTCTTGTGCGTTAAATTGCCGTCCCTCATGGGTAAATGACTCGTTTGAAGGTATTGGGGTGCATCAACTGCTAGGTAAACAGAGTGTATATATTGGGTAATAATAAGGCTTAGAACCCAAACCCTAAATAGAAGTGCAAATATTCAAGAATCAGACTTTCTGCTTACCCAAATGTAAGCCAACATGTGCTAGACGTGCTGTCAGGAAATCCTCTTGTGATTCGAGGGATGCTGACACTCTGAAGTAATCCACATGAAAAGTCTGCACGTATATATTACTACTTTCACTGTGGAAAGAGTTCACTACAAACAGAATGGGCCGCTAGAAAGAAAACCAAATATTGACTAGTTACTCTTTAAATTAAATTGATTCCACAACGGACTAAATCAATCCGGCACTGTTTAAAAATTAATAGTATCACTCCCTCATTGTCCAAGGGACTCAACTCCTCCCCAGACATTACAGTGAACCCACTCCGTGGGCAGTACAGTAACATTTAACTCGTGTTAAGGTAATTCGGATAGACATTCAAGTATAGAAAAAAGCTTATTGTACATAGAATGTATGTTTCAAAGAATCGAATAGCCTCCAATAAACAATCGAATCCCCTCAATTACCAAAGCGTGGACATCTCCTCCTTGATAACTCCCAATTACCTCTACGAAACACCATTACCACGGGTGCATAGCCTTTATCCTCTATTTCCGCACACGTGACAAATTCACGTGATCGGATGCTCGAACAATATACTTTGGTTGAGTACAGATAATTGTCATCAAATATTAATGTCTCTCAATGTTGATATGGAAGTTCCATATATGGTAGTGTGGGGAAGTGCCGACCAGACTGGCTGGAGCCTTCTCAACGACTGTATGTTGTGGGTATGCCTGTGGGCGGGACCTGGGTGAATGGAGTGTGTGATAAATACGCATTCTGTGTTGTGGATGTCTAGTATCTGGTGGTTGACACAATGACTGAGACAGCCCTGCCCGAAACCGGTATGAATGTAGTATGCAGTGTTGAATGGCTCGGTACTTGTCCCAATACACATAACTTGTTGTGAGTGTCTGGAGAGAGGTGAATGGCCTGAATTCACTGTGTGCCTGATTGGCTGCCTGCCTGCATGAATGCCCTTAGTCGTGATTGGATGCTTGAGTATGACCCAGCGGAATGAATGGGAGATCAACAGTATATCTGGGGACCTCTCACTGCTAGGAATCATGTTCAGAAGCTGAAGTCCACTACGCCGAGTAACTGGAGTAACTGAAGCTTGACCTTGAAGCCCTGCTGGACAAGAAGAATTGCTGTGGCTATCCTTCACAATCTGAAAGCTTCTGTGCCTCCAAGGTCTGTCCCATAGAGGACCTGGTAAGGTGCCCTCTTCCCGAGCTATGAGGGACCATCATGCACCAGCTGATCTTTGACAAAGCTCCCTGGCAGACAGACCTTCGACAGGCTGCCGACCCGATACGGGGACTGCTACGGAACTCCAAGGAGAAGCACCCGAACTGTTGTCCGCCACTGTCGATGACCGCCATTGCGACAGGAGACGCCGCACTCCTGTTTGCCTAAGAACTTTTGAATCCAACGACGCTCTTGTTCACATCATCGCCGCTGTATCCTGCTGGTGAAGGCCTGACCGTCAACGCGCTGAGTAGCATCCACTGATGGGTTTCCCGCCACCCAAGACCACAGAGACGCTGACGACTCGACGCCCTTGCTGGGCCACAGTTCTTCAAAATCTTTGCGGTCCAGAACTATCGACACCGACTATCGATAGCAGGACGTTTACGCTTCCCCATCAACGAGCACCTCTAGGAACGACGCGGCCACTTCACCGTCGTAGCTCGACCGGTTCTCAGTCGGACGTTCGACCACCCGTGACTCCTGCCTTAAAGGGAGGGCACTCAAGAAGGGTTGTCGATTCCCCAAGGAGGAACACTACAACACCAAGTACTTTGGGGTTGCAGAACTATTGGGAAGTCTCTTGTGAACAATATATGGACTGGGCTTGTATCTTTATTTCTACAGGTTGCTCAGGTGGGGGATCTCCACACAGAGCTGTGTTTAACGGTAGTGACCAGTATTTCTGCCAATTGTTCTTATCAACTGCCTTCCTCTTTCTTCTACTACTGGTTTCCTCTTTATTTTGATCTGTGTGTCATTCTGACCGAATGCACTTTAATGAGATCTGATAACGTTAGTGGTACCACTTTAGAACTGTATAGATTTACCATTGTTGATTTCAGAGTACAAAGTGAGTTATCGTGATAGTGTACGTGACCTTGAATATTAATTATATAAAGACTGTGTTTTAACCGATACAGTGTGTGGGCCTTCCTTTGTGGGTGCTTGGGGACTACACTGTACTTAAGAACCAGCCTGCATCACCGCCTGAGAAGCTAGCCCTTGATTGCTCGACCACGTACCAATAATAGAGAATCTTGGCTGGGGTCCTCTGTGCCTCTCCTCTGCCATATGGAGAGCAGAAGTACAGACACCCCCCTCCGACGTCTTTACACTGGTGGCAGCGGTGGGATGCTTATGGTTTTAAGAATCAGTGTATAACCGTGCCACTTACGAAGGATATCTGCACTTTGTTAAATTAAGGTTTAGTTGTGTACAAGATAACTGCATTACAAGCAATGGAATCTATTGCAAATGGTAAATTGACTCGGATGAGCTTAGAGGCTCTCCAGAGTGCTTGTGAAGCCAGGGAATTAGACTTTGTGGATAAGTCTAGGGCAGAGCTGATAGCTGCCCTGGTGGACTACCAGATCGATTGTGAAACTCTTGAAGGGGAGATGCAACCAATGAGGACTCTACCCCGAGGGTTGTCACAGAATCTGATTCTGGGAATGCCACCATTCCTGCTGCCTCTGTTCCGAACCCCAGCAGTTCCTTGGAACTTGAATTATTAAGGATGAAATTGGCCTTTGAATATCGCAAGTTGGAAATAGATGCTGATCTTAAGAAAGAGGAGTTGGCACAGCAAGTGGAGCTCAAGAATCGGGATCTTAAACTCAAAGATAGGGATCTTGAACTCAAAGATAAGGACCTTGAACTCAAGAACCGGTACACTGAATGTCAGCAAATCCAGTTAGAGAAAGCTCGAGTGGAGACTTCAGCTAAACCAGTTGAGAGTGTGAGGTCCCTAGCAACCAAGTTTATGAAAGATTTGGTTGGTGTGTATGCAGAGGGTTCTGATATCCTCCAATGGATTGAAGCATTTGAGATGGCTTGTGCAATTCATGATGTTGAGAAAAGAGATTGGGCTAAGTGTTTGTTAAGCAGAGCGCCTCAAACTGGGTATGACTGTATTCTGAAACTGAGTGTGGAAGAAAGGGGTCAGTATGAGTGCATAAAGTCTGCTTTAATTGCCAAGTTTGGCAAGACGCCTACCCAATATCTTAAACGGTTCAGGGATTTTAAGAAACAAGAGAATGTGTCTTGGATTGACTGGGTGAGTGCTGCGCACATGAACATGATGGGGTGGATTGATGGTTACAAAGTGAAAACGTTTGTTGAATTGTCGCACCTCTTGTTTTTTTATCATTATGTATGTTGCTGACCAGAACATTGTGGACCCCTTTAAGCTGGCTAGGTTGGCTGACAAGTGGGTCTCTCATCGGGTGTCCCCTAAGGACTCCAGTCGGAAGGACAAGGACAAAGAAAAGGGGGCCTCTCAGAAACCTGAGGAGTCCCAAAAGCAGTCACAGTCGGGTAAACCAAAACCTTCCTCTCCAAAGACCCAAAAACCTAGTGGTGTTCTGATATTGATGGTCGTGCCGATTATTGAATACCTCCGTCCCTAAGTACCACACAGACAGAATGACTAAATACTGTCTGTGCAATCTTTGAGGCCACAGGTGTGGTGAGCCGTCAACTGGAACCAGGAAACGCCGGAAGAACCCCTTTGACCGATGTAAGGCAATAGACGGTTATCAACTAATGCAATATGGACACAGCAATAAGGAACTGATTGTAGCAAGGCTTACCTAGATGAGCTGTGGGTTAGGTCGTAATGCACTAGGGGCAACCAGCAGGGACAGTGAGGCGGGTTTTCAGAGAGACTAGGGTAGTAGTTCCACACCTGCGCAAGTTGGCACAAGAGAAGTCCAAAAACACGTAATGGGGTCAAAACCAGTTCAAAGCACAAGGTCCAAGCAAAGGGATAATCCGTTTAAGCAATCCGTTGAGAAGGTGCAGGGTCGAATATCTTTGGAAGCAAGCAAGGTAACAGATGAAGCCAAGAAGAAGTAGAGTATCCAAAAAACAGTCCGTGGTCGTAGAGCCAATGAATCCTTGATGAAAACAATAACGCCAAACAGTCCTTCCAAGAAGCAGCTGAGAAGCGCTGCCACCGTGGTTTCCGGCACTTTTAACTGTTAGTTGTAGTCACATGATGCAAAAACGCGCCAGTGTGGGAAAATCATGTGATGGCAGAGGATGAACGTGATTGGCAGCAGCTCACCTCACGTGATGTGTGAATCGCCGTGTACCTCGGCGGTGCTGCAAGGCATGCGAGAGTTCCCACGGGCATTGCCAGGACAATGAAGGTCGGAAAACACCTGGAAAACCAGTTATCTTTCTCCAGTGTCGAGCAGAAGGTCGTGTTCTTGTGTCCCAATGTGATGTGTCAGGTAAATGCGGGCTGATCGTGGGTTGCCTAGTGGGTTGCCTAGTATTGGGCACACTGGAAGACGTGACAGAGCCCCCCCCAAGGGCCCACGACCCCGTGGGCAGGAAGGATGGTCTTGATGGAAACGAGCTACCAGTCTAGGGACATTAACATCCTGGGAAAAAACCCAAGAGCGTTCCTCAGGACCGTAACCCAACCAATCAACAAGGTTTTGCAGTCGACCCCGTCTAAGACGAGAGCCCAAAATGGCACTAACCTCAAACACATCTGGAAAGGAGACCAAGACAGGGGCATGAGGAGAGGTGATACGTGTGGGTGGAATGCAAGGCTTGAGCAGGGAGACATGGAATACCGGGTGTATACGCCAAGTTGAAGGAATCAAAAGACGTAGGGCCACAGGGTTTAGGACCTTGAGAACCCTGTATGGGCCAACAAATCGAGGCAGCAACTTCCGGCAACCAGGGATGTGCAGATGGCGGGTCGACAACCAAACACGGTCACCCACACGGTAGTCAGGAGCTGCAACCTGTTTCCGGTCTGCCTTTGCCTTCATAGACACTTGGGCCTCACGTAAATGGAGAAGGGTCTGGTCATGAACCGAAACAAGATCGCGGGCGCAGGCCGTAGCAGCAGGGGCAGTAGAGGAGTCGAAGTCAGGGAAAGGAAGGGTTCGGGGATGCTGGCCGTATAAAGCATAGAAAGGAGAAAAGCCCATGGAGGAATGCTGAGAGTTATTGTATGCGAACTCAGCGAGGCGGAGAAGGTTCAACCAGGTATCTTGGAACTGAAGAGTCAGGCAGCGTAAGTATTGTTCTAGGGTCTGGTTCACTCTCTCTGTCTGCCCGTCGGTCTCCGGGTGGTAAGCGGAAGAGTAGCGGGCATCAATACCAAGGAGCTTAGTGAGGGCTTGCCAAAAACCTGAGGTGAATTGTGAGCCACGATCTGAAACCAGGACCTGTGGCAAACCGAAAAGACAAAACACTGATTTGAAGAATAATCGAGCCAATGTAGGGGCAGAGGGTATCCCTGTACAAGGAATAAAACGGGCCATTTTGGTGTATGAGTCAACGACTACCCAGATTGTGTCATAGCCCTGTCTGCGGGGTAGATCCGTGACTAGATCCGTAGAAACAGTGTGCCAGGGTCTGGGGGGTAGAGGCAAAGGATGGACCAGACCTAATGGTCGACCAAGGCGTGTTTTGCACTGAGCACATATGGAGCAGGAGTTCACGCAGCCTTCCACATCGCGCCACATCGATGGCCACCAGCACCAGTGCTTTAGTAGTTCCAGGGTACATAATTGTCCAGGGTGACCATTGATGGCGGCATCGTGGGACCAAGCAAGCGCCTGATTGCGTACATCAGTTGTGGGGAGAAAGAGTTTCCTGTGAATAAATGGTAACCCTTCCTGAAGTACCAAGTCCCAATCTGTCAATTCATTTGGATGTTGTGAAACCAACTGCCTAATGGAGGATAACATGGGTAGGGATGGTGTGCATAAACAGACTACATGACCCTTCACTAATAGTGTTTCAGGATACAAAGACAGGGATCCCCCCCAGGAGAACGAGAAAGAGCATCCGCTTTGCCGTGGGTAGTCCCCGGCCTATGTTTCACTACAAAATCATATGCAGCGAAGAAGAGATGCCAGCGTACCTGTCTGCTATTTACACATTTAAGGGAGGCCAGGTCTTGGAGGTTTTTGTGATCAGTGTATACCACAGTTTGATGTTTTGCCCTTATAAGGTGATGTCGCCATGTTTGCAAAGTGTCCTTAATGGCCAGCAATTCTTTTTCAGTAACCGTGTAGTGATATTCGGAAGACGTGAACTTCCTCGAGTGATAGGCTATGGGATGCAGTTGCCCCGTGGCTGGACAAGGTTGAGAGAGCACTGCACCTAACACAAAGGAGGAAGCGTCGGCTTCCAGGACAAATGGAAGATCCGGATCAGGGTGTTGAAGCACCAGGGCGGAAGTGAACCTGGATTTCAGGGCCTCAAAGTCCTTTTGATGCTCCGGTGTCCAACAGAACGGGACGAGAGGGCTGGTCAAGGCAGTTAGCGGTGATAGAATGGAGGAAAACCTAGCGATAAAGCGCCAATAGAAATTGGCAAAACCAAGAAAAGATTGTAACTGTTGCAGGTTGGTCGGGGCAGGCCAGTCTATGATAGCGCGGACTTTCGAGTGGTTCATGGATAGTCCACCAGGAGTTATGTGAAAACCCAAAAAATCCACCTCTTTAGTGTGGAACTCACATTTTTCGGGTTTAGCGAATGAGGCATGATTCTTGAGGCGAGTTAATACTTCCTTAACATGGACGATATGTTCCTCCAAGGAGGAGGAAAACACCAGAATGTCGTCCAAGTAAGCCCCTACATATATGTCAAGAATATCACTGAACATCTCGTTGACAAATCGTTGGAACGTAGCTGGGGCGTTACATAAGCCGAAAGGCATCACAGTGTATTCAAACAGGCCATGTTTGGAGCAGAATGCTGTTTTCCACTCATCTCCCTGATGCATACGGACAAGGTTGTAAGAACCTCGGAGATCCAGTTTAGTAAAAACGGTTGCACGTGTCAATTTGTCTAGTAGTGGGGAGATCAATGGAATGGGATACCTGTTCTTTATGATAATAGCATTCAGTTTTCTGTAGTCCACACAAGGATGTAAGTCCCCTTCTTTTTTCGGTACGAAAAAGATGGGACTAGCAGCCGGAGAGCAGGAGGGTTGTATGTGGCCTAATCGTAAGGCTTGTTGGATGTACTCCTTTAGGGCCTGTTCCTCTGACTGAGATAGGGAATATATCCTGCCCCTTGGGATCACTGCATCAGGGACTAGATCGATGGGACAATCATAGGGTCTGTGTGGTGGTAAACCTTCTGCCGTGGCCTTGTCAAACACAGTCAGGAATTCATGATAAACGGTGGGAATACCAGCCATTACAGCCCTTACAGTATGTGTTGAGGGCACACTTTGCATTGTCTCCTCTAGATGGGAAAAGGTCATTGCCCCAAGAATACTGGCAGGTGAGGAGAGCGTCTGAGATTCTATCAGGCAGAAGTGTTGACAAATATCAGATTCAAAGGTGACTTGACCCGTACCCCAATTGATCAGTGGATTGTGTTGTCTCAACCAGGGAATGCCCAGAATGACACCGAATTGCGGGGTGGTGATTAGATCGAATGACATGGTTTCCTTATGGGTGTCTTGGATTATCACTTCCATAGGAGCTGTTTGATGCATGATAGGATCAGAAGCAAGGTAGGTACCATCAACTGCCTGCACTGGTTCTGGGTGTTCCTTCTTAATCAAGGGTAGATTAAGTTTGTGGGGCAATGCTATATCAATGAAACAGCCAGTGGCTCCAGAATCTATCACTATGTGTACCTGGTGTGTAAGCTCGCTAGTAGGTTTCAATGAGGCTTGGACCACGATAGGTCTGATGGGACCGAAAACGGGTTCAGTGGGGGACATGGAGGTGCTCGCCCGTGCACCGCTCTTAGGGGCGAGCTTTCTGAAAACCCTGATTCTTATTTCTTGGGCGTCGTGGGCATTCTTTTACATAATGTCCGTTGATGCCACAGTAAAAACAAGAATTATCAGTTCTTCTATGTTCCCGTTCAGCCTGAGTAATGGGACTCCGAATCCCACCGACTTGCATGGGTTCAGGGACCGACAAGGTTGAGGATGTTTGATTTGAAAAACCGACCTCTGCCTTACACTCAGATCGGCGTGCATCTACTTGCAGGGTTAGGTCTACCAACTCGGAAAAAACAGAGGGAAGGGCCGGGACTACTGAGAGGGCGTCTTTCATAGTATTACATAGCCCTTTGTAATACACAATAGCTTTCTTTTCCTCCGGCCATGAGGTCTGTGCAGCAAGTTGGTTAAAACGTGTTATATATTCAATAAGTGTTTGTCTGCCTTGTGAGAGCTCTAGTAGTTCCAAGTCTCGAGATTGTGCTTTATACCTGGTATCGAATACCTTAGCCATTTCCGTTACTAGAAGATCGAAATCATATAATGCTGGATGGTTATTTTCCAGTAACGGGTTCGCCCAGGTAGCTGCCACGCCAGATAAATGGGAAAGAAGGAAGGCTGCCTTGGTGACGAAATCAGGAAAATCCTGGGGTCGACATAGAAAATGTAGTTTACACTGGTTCAAGAATGTGTAGTATTTCCTTGGATCACCTTGGAATCGTTCTGGGGCAGCAAGAGGAAAGGAAGTAGGAAGTAGTACAGGAGTGGGAGTTGTGGGCAGAGCGGGTGGAGACTGGGCTTGAGGAGCGTCTCCAATCTCAGCGTCAGCCGGTAGAGGATGTGTGCTTTGCAATGTACAGAGACGGTGGTGGATTGCTGTTGTTGCGGTGACCATGTCGGTCCTAAGGACCGCAACTGCCTGCATTAAAGCGGTCACGGGATCCCTGGCGGAGGGATCCATAATCAGGGCGACCAAAAAGGCTTCTCAGTCTGTTCTGATCTTGATGGTTGTGCCGATTATTGAATACCTCCGTCCCCAAGTACCACACTGTAACGCTCACCTGATTCTCGCAGAGGCACCGGTCTTGACTGGGCGACTACCGTATCTTCAAAGGTGATGTGTAGCACCCGGTTGGCTCTTTGGGCTGGACCTCTGTGCACTGTATGCCTGACGTGTAGAGTAAGATGTCTGCAGATAGAAAATATGGGGTTAATGAACTGGGGTTATTGGGGTGTCCCTATCTCTTTCCTCTTCTCCTCTCCTGTAGACCCCCAAAGGTTAACGCTCTCACCTTAGGTAAGTGAATGCCGAGCTCTCCATCTGCCTCGGGGCAGGGTGCTGTAACCAGTTTCTTCACTGGATAGGTAGCGCAGGCCTCTTGACTTCAGGGGACTGCTGTCCATCGTTTACTGCACGAACGGTAAGTTTCGAGTCAATCAAATGTCTTTAAAGTCTTTAGTAATGATGTCTCTTGTTTTGCAGGGTTCCGGCGATGGCGGATGACGGGCTGAAGTGAGTTGAAGATGGAGCCCGTGTGATGAATAGAAGCGCCTGGAAGCACGTAAGTAAGCGCTTGTTGCCTGCTTCACTATGCGCTCTAACTGTCTTTTTATTTTGCAGGTACGAGTTCGGAGCGGCTGCAGGGTGCCGGAATACCCACTGGATTAGATGTGGAAAGGAGTAATCGCACGTGAGTATTAAAGTTCCCCAATGTCTTTAAACGCACCTTGTTTTGTCTTTCAGATGCGGGATGCAGCGCCGAAGGCCTCCGGAGCGTGCGAAGAGTTGGTAAACTTTTGTCTTTCAGATGCCGGAATGCAGTGTGAAGACCTCCGGAGCGCACGAAGAGTAGGTAAGCCTTTGCCTTTCAGATGCCGGAATGCTAACCTGTTCTTTCTTGTCTTTATAGGTGTTGCTGAAGACTGGATTCAGGATGGTAAGCCTTTGCCTTTCAGATGCCGGAATGCTAACCTGTTCTTTCTTGTCTTTATAGGTGTTGCTGAAGACTGGATTCAGGATGGTAAGCCTTTTTCTTTAGGCCCAGGACCGGATGCAGAAGACACGATGAGTGTTCTGCTGCAGAGGTTGCAGAATAACGCAAAGCAAGATTCATCCACCGGGTGTGGTTTAAATAGCCTCCTGTAGTGCTTAGGTGTCTCCTTCCACAGCCACGCCTAAGTAAGAAAAGAGTTCCTGGTAAGAAAAGAGTTCCTGCCTTCCAGAAGAGTTCCAGTGTTCTGAATCTAGGGAGTGGCTCCAGCCCCACCCAACAGGAAAAGTAGTTCCAAACAGAAGAGGATCAGAGGCTCAACTGGCAGGCAAGTAAGCAGCATGGTCTGCTGAAGGTAAGTCCACCCAAGCATTATGAGCCCGGCGCTTCCAGCGCTGGGACTGGGCATATTTATGGGCCTGGTGCCACTGGCACCAGGACTGGGTCCAAAAGGTCCCAATTGGGACTGGTTGGCACTCGGAACCTGGGTTATGGATCTGCTTCCAAGGGAGTTGGGAAAACCCTGACCTTTTGGAAGCAGAGATCATGACAGTACCCCCCTCAAGGCCCCTCCCAAACCGGGCTTCTCAGGGGGTTTTGGCTTGTCAGGAAATGTTCGGTGAAATCTTTTGATTAGGCGAGGAGCGTGGACATATTCAGCAGGTTCCCAGGATCTCTCTTGGGGGCCGTAGCCTTTCCAGTCAATTAGGTAGAATAGTTTAGATTTGGAGATCTTGGAGTCCAGAATGCTTTTGACTTCAAACTCGAGTTCTCCATCCACTAGGATAGGTTTTGGAGATTTGGTTAGTCGGGTTTGAGGTTGCACGGGTTTTAAAAGAGAGACGTGGAAGACCGGATGTATCTTCATGTGCGGGGGCAAGTCCAACTTGACCGCTACTGGGTTTACTATGGTAGTGATGGAATAGGGACCAAGGTATCTTGGGTTGAATGTGCGTGGCCCTTTTAGAGATAGATATTTGGTGGATAACAAGACTTGATCCCCTACTTCATAGTGAGGGGCTTCCTTCCGATGTTGATCTGCTCCTTTCTTGTATTGTTCTTTAGCCCTTTGAAGGTGAGAAACAGCTTCCTTAAAGGCTTGGGTGATTGTAGAATGCAGGTAGTCTACTGCTGGTGTTTCAAGATCTTGGAGGGGATCCAACTCCGAGGTTCGAGGGTGACTGCCGTACAAAAGAAAAAACAGGGTTTTCCCAGTTCCCGAATGGACAGAGTTATTGTAGGCATACTCGGCTATCCAAAGGATATCTTTCCAAGTTTTTTCAGTTTGTTGCAGCATGCAGCGTAAATACTGTTCCAGAGTTTGATTGGTCCTCTCGGTTTGTCCGTCGGTCTGAGGGTGGTGACTGGTCGATAGTCTCACATCAATTTGAGCCGACCGACAGCAACTTCGCCAAAAATGAGAAATAAATTGACTACCTCGATCCAAAATTAGAACCGAAGGAAAACCGTGCAGTTGGACGATGTTTTCGAGAAATTCTCGGGCCAGAGTTGCTGCTGTTGGCAAGCCTTTGAGCGGAATGAAATGCGCCATCTTGGAGAATAAGTCCACGATTACTAGAATCGTATTGTATCCGGAGCATGGAGGTAGATCGGTGATGAAGTCCATAGAAAGCGTATGCCAAGGGCGAGGTGGGATGTCAATAGGGCGTAAGAGGCCTGCTGGTCTTTCCTTTTGACTCTTGTTTTGGGCGCATACTCCACAGGACATTATAAAGTCTCTGATATCTTTTTTCCAAGACGGCCACCAGAAGTAGCGCTTGATCTTTTCTGAGGTCTTGGCTATACCGGGATGACCTTCCATTAAAGAGTCGTGATAACAAGAGATTACTTTTTTCTGTAAATCTGTGCTGGGTAGGTATAATCGTTCTTGGAAATACAATAAGTTGTCCTTTACTGCAAAGTCCTTTCCCTGCAGATGCCAATTCTGTATGTCTGCTGGAGTTACAAGTTGCCTGGCTTTATCCTTAACTTCCTCTATGGATTCTGTGGCGATTACACCCAGAATTCTTTGTTCGGGAATGATTGGTACAGGTTTAGGGTTGACCAAGTGTTCTTCCACTCCCATCCGAGAAAGGGCATCGGCTTTACCGTTCTTTGTACCAGGTCGATAGGTAATTATGAAGTCAAACTCGGCAAAGAATAATGCCCAACGGAGTGGTCTAGAGGATTGGGCTTTTGCGGTCTTCAAATATTGCAGGTTTCGGTGATCCGTAATCACAGTAACGGTGTGTCGGGCCCCCAGCAGATAATGCCGCCAAGCCTTAAAGGCAGACTTGATAGCCAGAAGTTCCTTGTCAGTAATCGTGTAATTGATTTCAGGAGGCGAGAATTTGCGGGACCAAAATGCCACGGGATGCAACTGATTGGTTACCGGGTCCTTTTGTGATAGAACTGCCCCCATGGCAAGGCTTGAAGCATCAGTTTCCACGATGTAGGGGAGTTCGGGGCGAGGGTGTTTTAAGATTGGTGCAGAGATAAATTTAGTCTTCAAATCCTGGAAAGCTTGCTCCGCCTCGGTAGACCATTCAAAACGTTTGTTTTTCTTTAACAAGGCAGTGATGGGCTGGACTATTTGAGAGAATTCGGGGGTAAACCTGCGGTAAAAGTTAGCGAAGCCTAACATGCTTTGCACACCTTTTACGGAGGATGGTGATGGCCATTTGAGAACTGCATCGACCTTCTTTGAATCCATACGCACTCCGCCAGGTGATAATATGAATCCCAAGAATTCAACTTCAGTCACGTTGAAAACACATTTTTCCAACTTAGCGAAAAGTTTGTGTTGACGCAATCTTTCGAGGACCATTTTCACGTGTTTCCGATGTTCAGATTCCGATGAAGAATAAACGAGGATGTCGTCAATGTAAACAACAACACATACATCTATGAGCTCTCTGAGGACATCGTTCATAAAATATTGAAAGGCGGCCGGGGCATTGCAAAGTCCGAAGGGCATGACCTGATATTCAAATAGCCCATACTTGGTGCGGAAGGCCGTCTTCCATTCATCGCCCTCTTTTACTCGTACCAAGTGGTAAGCTCCTCTAAGATCCAGCTTTGTATATATGCATGCTTTTCTGACTTGGTCCAGGAGTTCAGGGATCAAAGGTAACGGATATCTATTCTTAACGGTGATCTGGTTCAGGGAGCGATAATCGATATAAGTTCTAAGGTCTCCTTCCTTTTTTGGAACGAAGAACAAAGCTGAAGAAGCAGGGGACTTGGAAGGACGAATAAACCCATTTGCCAGGTATTGATCCAGGTATTGTCGAAGGTGAAGGTTCTCAGGCTCGGTGAGGGCATAAATTCTACTACAAGGAGGAGTATATCCAGGTATCAGGTCTATCTGGCAGTCATAAGACCTATGAGGAGGTAGAGAGTTAGCCTGATCCTTCCGGAAAACATCTTGGTATTCTAGGTATTCGGGAGGTAACTGGGGAGTCTCTGAAGAAATTGCGGCCAGTGCAACACCAGGTGGAGGGTGACAAGTAGAGACACATTCTGGAAACTGGACCGTTCTTGCTCGCCAATCGATCAGAGGATTGTGTTTCTCTAACCAAGGTATTCCTAGAATAATCTGAAACTGAGGGGCCTTGATCACATCGAACACGATCTTCTCATGGTGTCCATCTTGACTTACTAGCGTCACCTCTTGAGTGGTATGCGTTACTGGCCCGGAGGCTATCTCCGTACCATCCACCGTAGTAATGACGTCCTTTACAGCCTTGGGACAAAGAGTTAGATTCATCCTCAAAACCATTTCATGATCCACATAATTGCCGATGGCACCGCTGTCGACGTAAGCTTCAATTGCATGTAATCGATCCGGATTATCAGGGCTAATGAGGACCATAGGTATCACGAAATGCGAGGTCACGGAACTGGTTTTCACGCTCGGCAAGAGGACCTCTATTCTTGTCGGGCGAGGTCGTTTCCCTGCTCAGAGTTTGTAACTTTGGTAACTGCAGCTCCTACTGCCTTCTTGGCAGGTTTCACCGGACAGTCTCGAAGAAAGTGCCCTGAGTTTCCGCAATATAGGCATAATTGCAACTGTTTCCTCCTTTCCCGCTCCCTTTGTGTTAGAGGACCTTTCAGACCCCCTATTTGCATGGGTTCCCCGGAGTCTACTCCTTTGGAAGGAGTTGGCGGTTTGGAAAATACTCGAGCATCAAACTTGGAACGATCGGCCTTCCTGTTCTGCAGCCTGTGATCTATTTGAACGACCAAGTCTATATAATCCGAACAGTCTTGTGGGGGATTCACTACTTGGGCTAAAACGTCTTTGAGCTCTCCACGTAGACCTCTATAAAACAGCGTAATCCTTTTGTCCTCAGGCCATTGAGTTTCCACTATTAGTCTATTGAAAGATGCAATATAAGCCAAAAGGTCTTGATTACCCTGTCGCAACGAAAGAAGCTCATTGTCCAAGGCCTGCCCCTGAGAATGTCTTGCGAACAGTTTTTCCATACTAAGCTGAAAGGCTTGAAAATCATGGAGAACCGGATCATCTTGATTAACTAGAGGGATCGACCAGTCTGCCGCATTGCCACCAAGGTACGAAAGTACAAAAGCTACTTTTGCTTGATCAGTTGGAAAGGCTGCTGGCCGGCATAAGGAGTGCAACCGGCACTGATTGATAAATACTGCAAACCTCTTTGGGTCACCAGAAAATCGTTCGGGCGGAGCCAGAGGTACATTCCCAGGTAGGTTGATCTGCACTGGATTCATAGAGGATGTTGAAGGACGATTTGCCCCTGATGCGGGTAACGGGGTCTGTCCGGCTTGTGACTGTAGCACTTGTCTAGCAAGATTGTCTGTTCTCTCCTTGGAAATAATTAGTTCCCTTCTTAGAGCATTCGTTTCCTGACGAGCTGCATGCACTTCTGCCCTTAGTTCCCCAAGTAACCGGGCTAGGGGGTCAGTATCCGAGGTTTCCATAGCGCCTGGGCGAGAGTTTTGCGGTAGGCTTTGCGTTCTGTAACGCTCACCTGATTCTCGCAGAGGCGCCGGTCTTGACTGGGCGACTACTGTATCTTCAAAGGTGATGTGTAGCACCCGCTTGGCTCTTTGGGCTGGACCTCTGTGCACTGTATGCCTGACGTGTAGAGTAAGATGTCTGCAGATAGAAAATATGGGGTTAATGAACTGGGGTTATTGGGGTGTCCCTATCTGTTTCCTCTTCTCCTCTCCTGTAGACCCCCAAAGGTTAACGCTCTCACCTTAGGTAAGTGAATGCCGAGCTCTCCATCTGCCTCGGGGCAGGGTGCTGTAACCAGTTTCTTCACTGGATAGGTAGCGCAGGCCTCTTGACTTCAGGGGACTGCTGTCCGTCATTTACTGCACGAACGGTAAGTTTCGAGTCATTCAAATGTCTTTAAAGTCTTTAGTAATGATGTCTCTTGTTTTGCAGGGTTCCGTCGATGGCGGATGACGGGCTGAAGTGAGTTGAAGATGGAGCCCGTGTGATGAATAGAAGCGCCTGGAAGCACGTAAGTAAGCGCTTGTTGCCTGCTTCACTATACGCTCTAACTGTCTTTTTATTTTGCAGGTACGAGTTCGGAGCGGCTGCAGGGTGCCGGAATACCCACTGGATTAGATGTGGAAAGGAGTAATGGCACGTGAGTATTAAAGTTCCCCAATGTCTTTAAACGCACCTTGTTTTGTCTTTCAGATGCGGGATGCAGCACCGAAGGCCTCCGGAGCGTGCAAAGAGTTGGTAAACTTTTGTCTTTTAGATGCCGGAATGCAGTGTGAAGACCTCAGGAGCGCACGAAGAGTAGGTAAGCCTTTGCCTTTCAGATGCCGGAATGCTAACCTGTTCTTTCTTGTCTTTATAGGTGTTGCTGAAGACTGGATTCAGGATGGTAAGCCTTTGCCTTTCAGATGCCGGAATGCTAACCTGTTCTTTCTTGTCTTTATAGGTGTTGCTGAAGACTGGATTCAGGATGGTAAGCCTTTTTCCTTAGGCCCAGGACCGGATGCAGAAGACACGATGAGCGTTCTGCTGCAGAGGTTGCAGAATAACGCAAAGCAAGATTCATCCACCGGGTGTGGTTTAAATAGCCTCCTGTAGTGCTTAGGTGTCTCCTTCCACAGCCACGCCTAAGTAAGAAAAGAGTTCCTGGTAAGAAAAGAGTTCCTGCCTTCCAGAAGAGTTCCAGTGTTCTGAATCTAGGGAGTGGCTCCAGCCCCACCCAACAGGAAAAGTAGTTCCAAACAGAAGAGGATCAGAGGCTCAACTGGCAGGCAAGTAAGCAGCATGGTCTGCTGAAGGTAAGTCCACCCAAGCATTATGAGCCCGGCGCTTCCAGCGCTGGGACTGGGCATATTTATGAGCCTGGTGCCACTGGCGCCAGGACTGGGTCCAAAAGGTCCCAATTGGGACTGGTTGGCACTCGGAACCTGGGTTATGGATCTGCTTCCAAGGGAGTTGGGAAAACCCTGACCTTTTGGAAGCAGAGATCATGACACACACAGACAGAATTACCAAATACCGTCTGTGCAATCTTTGAGGCCACAGGTGTGGTGAGCCGTCAACTGGAACCAGGAAACGCTGGAAGAACCCCTTTGACTGCTGTAAGGCAATAGACGGTTATCAACTAATGCAATATGGACACAGCAATAAGGAATTGATTGTAGCAAGGCTTACCTAGATGAGCTGTGGGTTAGGTCGTAATGCACTAGGGGCAACCAGCAGGGACAGTGAGCCGGGTTTTCAGAGAGGCTAGGGTAGTAGTTCCACACCTGGGCAAGCTGGCACAAGAGGAGTCCAAAAACACGTAATGGGGTCAAAACCAGTACAAAGCACAAGGTCCAAGCAAATGGATAATCCGTTTAAGCAATCCATTGAGGAGGTGCAGGGTCGAATATCTCTGGAAGCAAGCGAGGTAACAGATGAAGCCAAGAAGAAGTAGAGTATCCAAAAAACAGTCTGTGGTCATAGAGCCAATGAATCCTTGATGAAAACAATAACGCCAAACAGTCCTTCCGAGAAGCAGCTGAAATGCGCTGCCACCGTGGTTTCCGGCGCTTTTAACTGTTAGTTGTAGCCACATGATGCAAAAACGCGGCAGCGTGGGAAAATCACGTGATGGCAGAGGATGAACGTGATTGGCAGCAGCTCACCTCACGTGACGCGTGAATCGCCGTGTACCTCGGCGGTGCTGCAAGTCATGCGAGAGTTTCCACGGGCGTTGCCAGGACAATGAAGGTCGGAAAACACGTGGAAAACCAGTCATCTTTCTCCAGTGTCGAGCAGAAGGTCGTGTTCTTGTGCCCCGATGTGATGTGCCAGGTAAATGCTGGCTGATCGTGGGTTGCCTAGTGGGTTGCCTAGTATTGGGCACACTGGAAGACGTGACAAGTGGGAATAAGTCTGTTGTGGGTGGGAGTAAGAGTAGTGGGGCTCTGGATCACCGAAGGGGTGACTCCAAGTGTAAGGGTAAGGCACTTGGAGTCCAGGCTGTCAGCCTGACCTATCCCTACTCCGTACCTGAGGTGGAGGCCACTGTCCTCCCCTCCTCTACTGGGATCACCTTCGGTGCTCCCGTAGCGATTTCCTTAGTGTCCCTTGCCGTCTTGGACCAGTTCGCAGAAGTACTGGCGACTATCCCACAAAACACTCGTAGGTTTTTGAGAAGTGTCCTCTTGAATGGCCAGCCTTCTACTGGTTTGAGAGACACTGGGGCAAGCATGCTAGTGGTGGACAGGACCCTGCTCAAGCCAGAGGACTATGTAGGTGCTCCTCTGAGAACCACTAGGTTAGCTGGTGGGCCTCCCAAATTATTGCCTGTAGCCTTAGTCAACATTACGATTGGAGACAAGACAGCAAGGCTTCCGGTCCTGGTTCAGGACAACGTGCCTGCGAACATCTTGTTAGGAAACAATTTGGTCGAGTTGGGGATGATCACGGATGGTCTACCCATGGCTGCGGTAGCGGTCACCCGATCGCAGGTCACACAGGGTCCGGCTGCGAGCCCAGCACCCTCGCAATGGGGAAACCAAAGGCGCGAAGGAAACGGAAAAGTAAGAAGGCCACCTCTGTGGAGGGAGCTCCTGCTCTTCCTGCTGTTCTGACAGCACCCATTGGGATCCGTGCTACGGACGGGCTGGGTCCAGTGGTGAATCCCATCTCAACTCCTGTGGGAGAAGAACCAGAAGACTTTCCTGTGGGAGAGGCTCTCAACCCGGAGGATCATCCCGACCTTCAATGCTTGTTAGCTGAAGGGGGACCATCCTGGGCAGACTACTGTAAGGGACAGAGAGAGTGCCACTCTCTCAAGTGTCTGAGGAAACAGGCCCTGTCCCAGGCACAAGGAGAAGTGCCTAGGACATTCCGGATTTATTGGGAGGGTGAGCTCCTTGTTAGTGATCCCACTAAGCCTGAACTTGGTGCCCTCAAAAGGTTGGTGGTACCCCAGGTTTACAAGCCCTTCCTGTTGCAGTTGGCGCATCAGGTGCCCCTTGGCTGGTCATCTTGGAACCAAGAAGACTAAGCAGAGGCTCTCTGCCCATTTCTACTGGCCACGGATGGGAGTAGAAGTGGCGTCCCCCTGCAGGACCTGCCCAACTTGTGAGTTGTCTGGCAAGACTGGAGGCAGTGTCATTTCCCCACTGCAGCCATTGCCAGTGGAGGTACACTGTTTGGGAGGGTGTACATCGACATCGTCGGTCCCCTTGACCCTCCCAAATCAGGTGGACATCGGTTCATCCTGGTCTTGGTCGATTATGCCACCAGGTACCCTGAGGCTAGACCCCTTCGGACGGTTACGGCCAAGCTGGTCGCCATTGCTCTCCTGGGCATTTTCACCCGTGTTGGATTCCCTAAGGAGGTTGTCTCTGATAGAGGATCCAACTTCATGTCGAGTTACATGAAAACCATGTGGAAAGAGTGCAGAGTAACTTACAAGTTCTCCATTTCTTACCACCCTCAGACCAATTTTCTGGTTGAGAGGTTTAATAAAACTATCAAGGGCATGCTAGGTGCTTTGGAAGAGCCCCTAAGGAAGAAATGGGATCTTCCCCTGCTATGCCTGCTGTTTGCTTACAGAGAGGCACCTCAAGAGGGTGTTGGTTTCAGCCCCTTGAGTTACTCTTTGGACATCCCGTGAGGGGGCCCCTTGCCTTGAATCGAGAAGGTTGGGAGGCCACCCCTCCAAGTCCCGCCAAGCAAGTGGGGGACTATGTGTTAGGCCTCAGACAGAGGATGACACAGATGATGGGACAGGCAACAGCGACTCTTAAGACCAGCCACAAATTGAATAAGTACTGGCATGACCTTAAAGCATCGCAAGTGGATTGGACTCCGGGACAGAAGGTCCTCGTGATGGAGCCTACCAAGCCTCGGGCTTTGGCAGATAAATGGACTGGACCCTTCAGGATAATCTCCAAGATGGGCGAGGTCAATTATCTGGTTGACATGGGAGCCTCGGGGTTCGCCCCTCAGGTATTCCATGTAAACAGGCTCAAGCCGTTCCACAGGCGAGCCGAAGTCTCATGTCTCTTGCTAGCTTCAGAGCAAGAAGAGGATAAGAGTGAGCCTGTTCTGATCTTGATGGTCGTGCAGATTATTGAACCTCCGTCCCCAAGTACCGCACAGACAGAAAGGATACACTGTCTGTGCAATCTTTGAGGCCACTGGTGTGTTGAGCCGTCAATCAGGTAGCAGGAACGCCGGAAGGACCCCTGACCGCTGCAAGGCAATGGTTAATGGTTAAGCAGGAGCAGTGCAATTGATACGGGTAACAATCAGTATTAACAAGGCTTACCCAGGAGTGTTGCAAGTAGGGTCCTAAATGTGGTAAGAGCCACAGATTGTTGGTGGTGGTGAAATAAGCGTTCTGCACGGCTCGAAGGTGGGACACACCTGGGTCTGATGTAGATGGACCAGCAAGGCAAGAAGGTCAAAACCAAGTTCCAAGATTCCAGATTTAGAGAGGATAATCCAAAGGCAGTCCAAGAGAGTTCCAAGGTCAAGGTGCCGGGGAAACAAGGCGGAATCCAAGGGGCAGGCAAGACAAATCCGAAGAACAGTCCGAGGTCGCAAAATCCGTGATCAGAAACAGGTAAACCAAAGCGCTACACAATCCTCAAGAGATCAGCTGTGAAGCGCTGTACCCACGTTGCCAAGATGCTTTTAAACTGATTAAGTAACCACGTGATGTGTCTCATGGACGTGTGAGATGTGACGGGCCGTGGGAGGCTCCGTGGGCATGACCAGCCGTGAGCGTGCCTCCATGGTAACTGCCAGCAAAACAAAGGACGGTAGACGCCGGGGCTACAGGCTGGTGTCCTCCTACGCCAGGCAAACTGCTGGTTCTTTCTATGTGCAGGGACTGCTCTTGTTGTTAGGTATGGTGTGGGGCTTGTGGTTGTGCGGTTCTTAATGGGGCGAGCAACGGGACACGTGACAGAGCCCCTTCCTAATTTGCTGCATAGCAACCCTCAGCATGGCTCAGTGGAAGGAGTACATCTCTCTCCTGATCTGTCAGCAGAGCAGCAGAGGACCTGCAGGGCTTTGCCCCGGCAGTATGCCTCTCTATTTTCACTGACACCAGGCCTTACACTGTGGTGTAGGCACGAGATTGACTCTGGTGACAGTGTTCCTGTCAAAAGCAGGTGCTACCGTATGTCAGATACAGTTAAGAACCACATCCAGGCTGAGGTCGCCAAGATGTTGGATCTGGGTGTTATTGAACCCTCAACCAGTCCCTGGTCCAGTCCCGTGGTCCTTGTCCCCAAGGAAAGTTCCCAGGCAGGTACCAAGGATTGGAGGTTCTGTGTGGACTACCGAGGAGTCAATGCCATCACCAAAACTGACGCGCCCCCATTGCCCAGGGCTGAAGAGCTCGTGGACACCATAGGTGCTGCCAAATTTGTGAGCACCTTTGACCTTACCTCAGGCTATGGCAAATAGCTCTGATGGACCATGCCAAGGAAAAGACGCGTTCTCAACACCAGAAAGACTCTACCAGTTTAGGGTCATGGCCTTTGGGTTGAAGAATGCCCCTGCCACTTTCCAGAGATTGGTCAATCCTGCACTCAGTGGGCTGCAGGCCTTTTGTGTGGCCTACTTAGACAACATTGCCGTCTACAGTTCCACCTGGGAAACTCATTTGACACATCTGGATAAAGTGTTGCAGGCCTTGAAAAGGGCTAACCTCGCTATCAAGGCCACCAAGTGCCATATAGCTCAGGGGAAAGTCAAGTATCTTGGTCATGAGGTAGGAGGGGGTCAAATCCAACCTATCCCCAGTAAGGTACAGGATGTACATGACTGGGAGACTCCCACTACTCAAACCCAGGTAAGAGCCTTTTTGGGACTCACTGGGTATTATCGCAATTTCATGGCAGACTATGGAACAATAGCTGCACCACTGACAGTGCTGACTTTGCCCAAACAACCTAGGAAGGTTAATTGGACTGAAGACTGTCAGAGGGCCTTTGATGGCTTGAAAGAAAGTCTGTGTAGAGCACCTGTGTTGTGTGCGCCTGATTAAAGCAAGTCCTTTATCTTTCAAACTGACGCCTGCGACACCGGAATTGGAGCTGTCTTGTCCCAGTTAGATGACAAAGGAAGAGAACATCCGATCATATTCATCAGAAGACAACTTAAGGTTAGGGAACTTTGCTGGGCTACTTTTGAAAAGGAATGTTTTAGGATAGTTTGGAGCCTTAGGCGTTTTAGACCCTACCTTACCGGGTCTACCTTCAAGGTCCAAACAGATCATAAGCCCCTGAAGTGTGAAAACCCAAAACTGCTCAGGTGGTCCATTAGCCAGCAAGGGCTAGACTTCACCATAGAGCACAGACCAGGGAAGAGTCACGATAATGCAGATGGCCTTTCCAGAAGGTATGTTGACCGTCTGGATGAGGGTGTCTATCCCGTGGGAGATTAGGCACCCTAACCTCAGTCTGGGTGGGGGGGCGACTGTGATGCTGGAAATGCATCGGAGGGACAGGACCTCCGTATCCTTGTCCTTTACTGCTTTTTATTGTGTGTTCTGTCGTGTTTCCGCACAGGAGTTCATGTGGGATTCCTGGCGGTGCAGCTCTCTCTTTTGGTTTGGTGAACAGGCCCATGGGATACCCTTATGCCACCCATTGGTAGGGGTACAAGCCTGTGCCCCTAGTCTATGTTTTTGGGCACCTGTGTGTGGCCTACAGAGCAGGGTACGGGCTGGTGGCAGCTCTGTGCTGAAATGACTGGTGCCCTGAGCGTCCTCCATTTTGGGATGCCCAGGCCCTGTCATTGGAATCGGTAGATTCCTGATGGAGACAAAATGGCCCGCATGGCCTCTTGCCTTCCATCGCCTGTTACCTTGATCTTCCCGAAGTCCCGGGAAGCCCTGCCTCTGTCCCTTCCCCCTGACTGGCTTTCTGGTGGAAGTTCCATATATGGTAGTGTGGGGAAGTGCCGACCAGACTGGCTGAAGCCTTCTCAACGACCGTATGTTGTGGGTACGCTTGTGGATGGGACCTGGGTGAATGGAGTTTGTGACGAATACGCATTCTGTGTTGTGGATGTCTAGTATCTGGTGGTTGACACAATGACTGAGACAGCCCTGCCCGAAACCGGTATGAATGTAGTATGCAGTGTTGAATGGCTCGGTACTTGTCCCAATACACATAACTTGTTGTGAGTGTCTGGAGAGAGGTGAATGGCCTGAATGCACTGTGTGCCTGATTGGCTGCCTGCCTGTATGAATGCCCTTAGTCATGATTGGATGCTTGAGTATGACCCAGGGGAATGAATGGGAGATCAACAGTATATTTGGGGACCTCTCACTGCTAGGAATCGTGTTCAGAAGCTGAAGTCCACTACGATGAGTAACTTGAGTAACTGAAGCTTGACCTTGAAGCCCTGCTGGACGAGAAGAATTGCTGTGGCTCTCCTTCACGACCTGAAAGCTGCTGTTCCTCCAAGGACTGACACAGAGAGGACCTGGTAAGGCGCCGTCTTTCCGAGCTGCGAGGGACCATCATGCACCAGCTGATCTTTGCCAAAGCTCGCTGGTAGACAGACCTTCGACAGGATGCCGACCAGATAATGGGACTGCTACGGAACTCCAAGGAGAAGCACCCGGACTGTTGTCCGCCACTGTCGACGACCGCAGTCGCTGACCGGAGCCGCCGAATCCAAGGACGCTCTCATCCACATCATCGCCGCTGTATCCTGCTGGAGAAGGCCTAACCGTAGACGCGCCAAGGAGTATCCACCAGTGGGTTTCCCGCCACCCAAGACCACAGAGACGCGACGACTCGACGCCCTTGCTGGGCCACAGTTCTTCAAACTCTTTGCGGTCCAGAACTATCGACACTGAGGTGTCCCGCACGCCTCTTCCTTGCAGGATGTTTACGCTTCCCCGTCAACGAGCACGGCTAGGAACGACGCTGCCACTTCACCGTCGTAGCTCGACCAGTTCTACGTCGGACGTTCGACCACCTGTGACTCCTGCCTTAAAGGAGGGCACTCAAGAAGGGTCGTCGATTCCCCGACGAGGAACGCTACAATTCCAGGTACTTTGGGGTTGCAGAACTATTGGGAAGTCTCTTGTGAACAATAAATGGACTGGGCTTGCATCTTTATTTCTACAGGTTGCCCAGGTGGGGGGATCTCCACACAGAGCTGTGTTTAACGGTAGTGACCAGTATTTCTGCCCATTGTTCTTATCAACTGCCTTCCTCTTTCTTCTACTGCTGGTTTCCTCTTTATTTTGATCTGTGTGTCATTCTGACCGTATGCACTTTAATGAGATCTGATAACGTTAGTGGTACCACTTTAGAACTGTATATATTTACCATTGTTGATTTCAGAGTACAAAGTGAGTTATTGTGATAGTGTAAGTGACCTTGAATATTAATTATATATAGACTGTGTTTAACTGATACAGTGTGTTGACCTTCCTTTGTGGGTGCTTGGGGACTACACTTTACTTAAGAACCAGCCTGCATCACCTCTTGAGAAGCTAGGCCTTGATTGCTCGACCACGTACCAATAATAGAGAATCTTGGCTGGGGTCCTCTGTGCCTCTCCTCTGCCATATGTAGAGCAGAAGTACAGACACCCCCCTCCGGCGTCTTTACAGTGGTGAAGAATGCAGCGCTGATGCGAGGAACGGTGGCGATAATGGATTTTTGGTGGGCCGGGGATCAAAGGCATGTGTCCAGCTTCCACCTGACTGGAGCGGAGTGTGCGCTCTCGTCACCTTACACAGCCCTACCCCACTGGTGCTTCAAAATAGAACTGCCATGAAGATTGCACAGCAGGGGAATCTGGCACATCAAAATGGGCAACAAAAAATAATAAGGAGAAGGAAAAGAGAAAATAATTACTTCTCCAGGAACCTGGCTGCTATCCCGGATGAGTACTGCGTGTTCTCTACTGTTGCTACCTTTTTCACTTTGTTGTTTCCAGGAGTACAGGCTGCAGCTAATTCTAAATGGTTGCAGCTGGAGGCCACCAGGGGGCGCACTCTTGCATGCTGCCTGAGCTCAATCCTCCTCCCGCCAGGGACCGTTAAGTGTTTTGAACCCCCACTTCGTGGCCCCCCGGACCAGTTATTCACTGGAGGTGACAGTGAAAGCCGGCTGCACACAGAGGAAAAGTATTTGACAAAATCGTCCCAGGAATCGTGGAGAATGGACTAACCACAGACAGAGAAAACAAAAGCGCATACTCCCGCTCCAGTGAGGCGTGCGGAGGAGGCGCTTTGAATGCTGTTGTCCCCTCAGAGCAGCCCAACTGCGTGTGGAACCAAGAGGACTTCTTGAGAGTGCGGGGGAGGTAAGTGCATGCCCCCCTCCCCTCGGATTCCTCCAACGGTGGCGGCCCAGCTGTGGAAAGTGCAGGAGGCCCAGGGGGACATAAGGAGCCAGCCTGCTACAGGATGAGGGATGAACACAGGAGGGGGTGAGCCGCTTCATTAATAAAAGTGGTGAACGTCAAGAATGCCCGGGACTGCACAGGGCTTCCTCGCATAGAGAAGAGCCCACCACCCCCCACACACAGACTGCAGGGACTCCAGGGACATCCATGGGCTGAGGAGGAGGAGTACACACCACCACTTGGGGCTGGAGGAGCACATACACTGCAGAGGCACATAGAGCAGACCCGGCTTTGGGACAAAGGCAGTGAGGTAAAAGTAACGCCCACTGTATACTGAATTGAGCAGTACAAGGGGTAAATGACCCACAAGGAGGCATGTGAAACAGGGTCATAATTCACCCCAATGCTTGGAGCAGGCCTGGGCCAGGGGGATAGTGAAGAAGCCCCCAGGCAGAGAAAAAGAAGTCTGTGGGCACGCATGGAACAGCTGTAACTGAGGAGGACATGATGAGCGCTAGAAGCCCACAGACCCGGAACCTAAACCCTGCAGAAGGAAGGGGTCAATTTTCTGGAGGACCCTGAGTACACCTCAAGTGGAAGGACCCACACTGAGTGGTATTGGAACAAGACTTTAGGTGCAGGTCCCTTGCCCACTGTTGGAAAAAGAAGTTTAACTCGGACAGCGGCGGGAGGTGTGGGCCCCCAACCCTGGGGCGTGTGCCCGACTCCCAGCTGCTAGCTAAGAGAGACTGTCACTGTTTCAAAGGAACTCTCCCAGGTCAGGCACGAAGGGGTGCCAAGACTTCCGTCTATTGAGCACTGGGCTTGTGTACCCAAACAAGGGCCCAATCGAAGAGCAGGAGGAGGCGTAAGGAGGGTAGGAGAAAGATACAGGGACAGGCACAGCGGACAGAACCCTCCCCTGGTGAAAAGGGTGAAAATAGTGCCTGGAGTGGATGGGAGGAAGGGCCCAGGGTCTAAACATTCAAGGAAGTACACAGGGTTTATCTGGGGATCTCTCACAACAGTAGCCCGCAGGGGGGTGAGAAGCACTGCCGTAACCTGGGATCTCCCACCGGCATACGGCCACCCCCGCAGAAGCACTGGTCTGGGGGTTGGAGGAGGAAGAGGTCCCCCGAAGTATGACTTGTGAGGTCTGGGCCCCCGACCCCGGGCCGTGTGCCCGCCTCCCGTGCCGCAGATATGAGCAACATCCACTGGTGTGCAGGTATTCCCGAGGAGGAGGTACATAGAAGGCATCCTCCACCCTCCCGAACGGCACACGGGGGAGAGCGCAAAGAGAGGCACACATTGGATAGCAGGTGGAGGTGCATGGAAGCTAAGCAGAAGTTGGCCACCTACACATATACACCGAGTCGCCCTGGGCTTGGAACCCTAGCTCAGACCAACATGGCCACTGCACCGGAGGAATCTGCAGCCACCAAAAAAGATGTTGCTGAGCTGACGGAAGAACTCAGGAACATGAGAGCAGACATTAGGAGTAGAGTTGACAAAATCACCAAGAGAATAGATAAAATGGAGGAGCGGCTGGAGGAAGTCGAACACAACCAAACCTCCCTGGGTACCCTAGAGACACAAATGGATCCACGGATGTCGGAAATGGAGCGCCGGGAGGAAGAGGTTAGAATGAAAATGGACGGCATGGAAAATCACGAAAGGGGGAAGAACCTAAGGCTCTTTGGAATCCCGGACAGGGAGGGTGAGACGGAGCAAGACTTGAAGAGAACACTCCATGAAGTCACAAAGTTGGTTTTTGACGACGACACCATCGATGAGGCCAAGATCGAGAGAATTCACTGTGCTGGTGGGGCAATAGGGGGCCCGACGTTGGTCTTGGCCCGGTTCCATAATTACTCCAACAACATGAAAATCCTTGAGAAAGCAAAACAGAAAGGCCTGATCATCTATGGCATGTCCAGAGTAACAATTTTTCAATATTTATCCTCATTGACCCTAACCAGCAGAAGGTTGTGCGTGCCTCTGACGAAGTGGCTCAATGAGAAAGAAGTGTGGTACAGATGGGGGTTTCCAATCTCCCTTACATTTGAACTGGATGGACATAAACATAGACTGGGGACCGAAGAAGACATTTGCAGGGTCATGAGTGAGTTGCTGGGTGGAGCCGACACCTAGAAGAACCAGGGGGAAAGGTCAGATGACGACAGACAGTGGCACATTAAGGGGCCCAGAAGGAGATGGATGGTGGGTCCAGAAAATACAGGAAGCTGAACCCATCGTCCGTGGCAGAGACCTGATTCATAATGGAAATGCAGCCATGGTGAAATTGGAGAATGATGTGGTCCTAAGGGTGGCATAAGGAGATGATGCAGGCCCAGGTTGACCCCTGTTGGGTTATGTTCTTGTGGTTTGTGTGAAGTGAGTTGAGGGAGCCACAGGGGTCGCTGGTAGTCTGAAACTTGCGCCTCGGATCGGCTGGGGTGGGTGGGATGGGGCTCAATGGTAATGAGGATTTAACAGTGCGGGACCGGAGGGGAATCGATCCCAGCTGGTGGTCCGACCTCAATCTGTGGACTTCAACCAGGTGGAGTCGGGCGCCTATGAGGGTTGTTAAGGGGGATGGGGCAGGTACTGGGGTGGGGGTCAGGTTACGGGTCTTCTCAAAGTTGAGGCTTTCGGTTGCTGTGTGGTGGAGGTATGGGCACAGGCCACCAGGGGAGCATAGAAGGTGTAAGTGTGGTGGGATAGTAGTATGTCAGTAGTGTTAGAAAGCCGGGGGTTGGTCATTTTAGGGTAGGGACATTGAATGTCAAGGGGATGAACTCACCCACGAAAAGGTCATTGGTGGCTAGGGAGTTCCGTAGAGCGAGCCTTGATATAATGTTCCTCCAGGAGACTAAAATACGGTAGAGGGGAGGAACAGAGGGTCCCAGGCAGTGCCCTCGGGCAGGAATACTGGGGCTTTGTGCCTTTGCGAAAAGCGTGGGAGGAAATTCTCATCCGGAAAGGGCTCAGAATGGAGGTTACTAAGGTATGGGCGGACGAAGAAGGCAGGGCCCTCCTGGTTTCTGGTATTATACAAAAAGTGGGGTTCACATTTGCCATCATCTACTATCCCAACCAGGGGCAGCTGAGGGTATTGTTGAAAACTCTACTGAAGATAATGCTGTAAGCCTCCGGCCACATAGTATTGGGGGCTGATTTTAATACGTGGGCTGATGTTAAGCTCGATAGGCAAGTGCAATGTACAGGGATGTAAGATTTGCACAGAATGGGGTGTTGAGAGCTCCCTCAAATATTGGAAGTTTAAGGGCTCCAGGACATATGGCGGCATGTACACCCAAAGGAAAAAGGGTATACCTTCTACTCTGCTCCACAAGGCACCTTCACCAGAATAATACATCTCAAAGGGGCTGTGGGAGGAAACACTGGGCTCGGAACAGGGCATAGGCACTTTTTCGGTCTTCTCATACCTTCAGCTGAAGGGGGTGCTCACATGCGGAGAGTGGAAAGAGGGGTTACAGAGACAGCTTACTCCCTTTGAAACTATCCCAGATAAGAGAACCAAGATGAAGGGCATGATCTCTGCCATGTATAGTGTAATGGTGCTCTCAGGGAATGGGTCCAAGGAGAACCTGAGACGGAGATGGGAAAGAGATATGGAAAGGGAAATAGACCCAGTGCTCTGGTTGAGATTGAGTAGGGGGGGGGCGCTCAGACCTCGATTTTAAGCCAATACAAATTGCATGCCATAAAGCTTCTTCAATATGACCCTGTCCCGCTCTCAAAGATGTTTCAGTCTGCGGGCCCCATGGGCTGGCGATTATGTGGGGACAGGGCCGACTATTGGCATATGTGGTGAATGCCCTCGAATACAGGTGTTCTGGGATGAATTGCTGGGATGGATCAGGGACCTAGAGGGAATACACAGCATCAAAACACCCTTCCTGATCCTATTCTGGATGGAGGAAGTTGAGAGAATACCGAGAAGGTAGACAGGGTTGGCAGCGCCCCTGCTGCTGGTAGCACAGACCTTCCTAGTTATGAAATGAAAAGGTGCCCAAAACCCCGGTAAGAGGGAGTGGATCAATGTAGCCCTGAACATATGCATCATGGAAAGAGTAACTGCGGGGCTTCATGGGGGGGCAATGCCACATTAGAACATCTGGGGTGAATTTATGACGAAATACTTGAAAAGATGAGGAAAGGAGATGTGAGACACAAAGGCTCCCTAGAGGAAGCACAGTACTGTGTGCTTTGAGAGGTGAAAGATGAGAATTGCCACCTGAAGTGACACGCCCCAGTTGGACAATAACCCAGGAATGGGGAAAGCTCTCATGAGGCGGCCAAAAACGTAAGTGGGATGTAAGTGGTCATACTCTCTACCTAGAGACAACCAAAGGTTTACTAGTTGGGTGTCACTAAGTTAAAGAAGATACCGTTAACGGGAGGGAGGGGGGAGGGAAGAAAGGGGGAGAATTGTACCGATGTAACAATGGAGTAGTGTGGGGGCAGGGGGACGAAGGGGTTCATTACTGTTGATTGATTGCCTTACCTGTAAGATTCGTTGTTCTTGATGTACCAAAAATACAATAAAAGAATTACAAATAAAACAATGTTTGCAGCTAACCCGCTGGCTAAATCAATAGCAAAAGGGTTAAATGCAGTCAAGGAAGGGATGAGGGCTTTGTGCTTGGTGGCCCTCCAAAATAGATTTATTTTGGAACTCCTGACAGGCATGGAAGGAGGTGTCTGTGCCAAGCTGGGGACAAGCTGCTGCACTGCAATGCCTGGTGGTGATGACTCTATTGGCACTCTAAGTGCAGCTATACAAGAGATACAGACACTGCAGGGAAAGATGACAAACAAGGTCAACGGATTGCAAGCAACAGACTGGCTGGATAGAGTATTTGCATGGGTAACCACCTGGCTTTCTGGATTGTTTCGAGTGACTATCCACGTGTTAGTGCTCATTCTCATCACCTTCTGCGTTATTAAGAACATTTTTAAACTATATATTAACAAGCAAAAATGGCATTTGATGTTACCCTTGAGTGTTGACAAAAATAGTTTTGAAATGAAGAGCACAAAGCAAGTAATGGGGCAGTGAGGGGGGGGATCCTGGTGGATGGGTTTTTACACAGCCTGCTGTTGTTCAGAATTACAGGGAATTTTGGATACAATATCTGAAGGATGGGACAGGGTGTGTATGTGTGGGGGAAGATCTAAATGCCTGGGTGAAGAACATGGGGAGACATGACATGGTTGGAGAAAATGTGTATACATAAAGATGAAGTAGCTAAAAAAGAACAAGAGGCCCAAAAAGATTTTGTTATTAATTAATTAATAATAGGGGGAATAATGTAATAAAAATGCAAGTTCAGCGCTGTATGAAGGAACGCACTTATCAGCTGCAAGTGTAGCACTGTAAAAGTGGAGGAGGCTCTTTTCTGGTGTTATTGAAATTATATGCTTAATAAAACTAATCCATAAATACTGAGGCACAGGTAAGTATAATCAAACTTAGTGGTAGAACGAAAGGCGGTAAATAGGACTTAAAAGCTTGTTTCTGCAGAAAACATGTGTTAGAATGTTCAGTGTAGCAAAGGGCTTTGTGGCTGGAGAATGAGTGCAGAGCTGCAATCCCAGGCCACTGCTGAGAAAAGTACACAGTGATTTCTATTTTTGAGGTCACAAATCAGAGCTCACAGTTCCGCCAACGAATAAGTGAAACATGACCATTTTATAATTCAAATTCATGGTGATAAAAAGTGATTTCTTTATTTAGAGCCGAATAGAACCACAGCAGTTTCAAATCGCCCTGTAGAACATTTTCCCTGGGAAAAGGGTTAGAGTATCTCCGATTTGTGTAGCAGTATGTCCGTGGTTGAAGGCTCTGGTGATGTCATGGTGGGCAGCCATCCTCATGAAAATCAGGATGAGGCAACCTGGGCAGATTATTAAAGTTCCACTGATCATCTCAAATGTTTCAATGACTTAATTTTGTGCTGTGTGAATTATGAGTGGATTGTGATGTCACAAGCTGTAATTGAGGTTGGTGTGGGAAGGTTTGTGGAACCAATAGTTGATTGCAATGTATGTCTTTCTATAAGGGTCCAAAGTGCAAAGACCAATCAGTTCTGTCTGGGGAGATTTTTTTGTGTCACAGGATCGCAAATCTGAATTACTTTGCTTTGTATAAAAGTTCTTATTTTAGGGGCGTTTCTTTGACAGCACCTTTCATGCAGTTCTGTTACACAACCTGTTTGAATTTGCTGTCACAGCTGCATCTGGGGCTCTGAATAAAACTGTATTACTTCTTGTACCGGCGAGCACTCCTTTTTGACTACTTTTGTAATTTTTTGGTGAGTTTTACGAGGCAAACCTAGACACATTATTGTAGGCCCCAGTGAGATATCTCTGCTGTTCGACTAAGGTGCGAGAATTCCAGCTGTGCACCCGGAGGAGTACGGGAAAGCGTCCGTTGGACAGTACAAAGAGCTCGAGCCAAGAGGGGTCCATGGATGCCACTTCCCAAAGGTCCGCTTGGTCCGGCACTGCCTTCACTCTGACTGAAGTGCAGGCCTTTAAAGGGAGACTCCAAAGTCGAGAGAAGTGAAGAATCTCCTAAATGTATACATCAGTGTACCTGTGCATGAAAAGTGCTACGGGCGGGAGGGACTGTTTTATTGTGCATAGGATGCACCCTCATTCACGGTGAAGAGGGTGATTTACCGTAGTAGTATTAGATGTTAGGTCTGCCGTTCCGATAGGGAGTAGGTGGACGGTGGCACATGTGTGCTAGAGCAGAGAGTTGCATAGTAAGTGGCAGACCTTGTTAGACAAGAGTTGCGCGTAGTGCAGACAATTGGCATAGTTGCATCATTTTATTTACTGTGGGTAAGAATTTATTTGCGGTATATGCGTGCATGTATTTGTGAGTACCGGCAGTTTTGTTTCAGTGTTGTGGAAAGTGGCCGTAGTGTTCATTTTATGTGGCTGTGGAAAGAATGGAAGAGCCAGAGGCAAATTAACTTGTAAATAGCGCAAAGCTGCGTCGCGCTAGATATTGATACAGTTGAGCAAGAAGAGGAGTAACTGCTTTTTATAACGTACTGATATAGGGAGTCATTGTGAAGGTGGTGGGTGCCTGTGGAGAAGACCGGAGCAAGTGAAGCTAGGGCGATCGAGCGAAGTGGTAAGTTTAAAAATAGAGGAAGTGGAATTGTGTGGAGAGGAAGTGAAAGTTTAAAAGGTGTGAAATAATAAGGGGATGGAAGAAGTAGGGAGAGAAGAATATTTCAATAAAAGGGAATAAGGCAAAGTCAATGCTGTCCTGTTGGATGGATGCTCTGTTTAACCACATGTGTAGGAAATTACCCCAGTATCGCGATAAAATATCAAAGTACCATTTTGAGTGGGTACACAACACAGTGGGAAAGTGTTCTAAAGAAGGACCCTGAGAGGGAACGTTCGATAAAGACATTATGGAATGTATGTCCTCGTGTTTGGCAGCTACACACAAAGGGGAAAAGCTTAAAAAGATACAGGATATCCGAGGGCAAAGGGAAACTGTACGAAGAAAAGGAAAAAGAAACAGAGAAAGGGAAAGAGGAGGAGGAGTAGGAAAATGCATCGCCCCGCCCTAAACAATATACCCGTTGTTAAAGCCAGCTGCAGGGTATACAAATCCTAAACGAATATCTCAAGACAATGAAGGCACACATAAAAAGAAAAAAGAAAGCAACACAAGCATTACTAGCAAGGCCGAAAAAGGGAGGAAGAAATATTTAAGTGACATAAAAAAGAGCGTGCAGCAACAACTTGGGGGAAAACCTTAAAAAGATACAGGATATCCGAGGGCAAAGGGAAACTGTACGAAGAAAAGGAAAAAGAAACAGAGAAAGGGAAAGAGGAGGAGGAGTAGGAAAATGCATCGCCCCGCCCTAAACAATATACCCATTGTTAAAGCCAGCTGCAGGGTATACAAATCCTAAACGAATATCTCAAGACAATGAAGGCACACATAAAAAGAAAAAAGAAAGCGACAAAAGCATTAGTAGCAAGGCCGAAAAAGGGAGGAAGAAATATTTAAGTGACATAAAAAAGAGCGTGCAGCAACAACTTGACTGTGTGTTCAAGGATGCAGAAAACCCACTGGAATGGGAAATAGAGGAGAAAGGAAATGAACGCGAGAAGGGAGCCAACAAAAAGGGGTGGGCAGCGGGACACAACATTTCAAATAGACAAATCGGGACAAGATGGAGGCAATAGCGAAACTGATACGGCAGACGACGGGCACTCCATGTCGACAGGAAAGGCAGTGCCGACAGCGATCAGGGGGATGATAAAACAGACGCACACCATTTGACAAACAGGAGACAGGAAAGGAGAAGAGATGAGAGAGAAAAGGAGGAAAGAGAAGTATCACCGGGTGACTGGCGAAATAGGCTCTGGAGCAGAAACACCAGAATAGCAGTAGCCAAGAGATCACAATGTGGCAATAAACGCAGAGTTTGCACACAAATGCCCCTTTTACAGAAGGCGAGGGGTGAGGTTCATTACATACCAAGGCAGACAATGGACAGGGACAATTTAGTTTACAGTTTACCATCATTAATTGCGGGGGCGAGCAAGTGTATTTATGTTTTTGAAAAAGAGACAGCATGAATCCAATTGGCCTTAGGAGACATAAAATGTTTCTTGGTAGTATTGGTCAGGGAGAGAAGTGACAAAATATGGCAACTGGCCAGATACTCTGGAGTAAAATTAAGCTCTAATAGACATGATGGAGCACCCTTTAGCAACTATCGAGCACATGTTTGGAAGGCTCTAAGGGAGCTGTATCCAGACACGTCAGATATGTCTTCCATTTCGGCTCGCAAAATGAAGCCTGATGAGGATCCCATGGAATACATACGGTCCATACACGAAATGTGGATTCAGGAAAATAACAGTCATGGGACAAAACAATACCTTTGTTTTATCACATTCTAGTGAGGGACTCCCCACAGATGTGCAGGTCCATTTAGAAAATATAGTGGGAATTGAGGCAAAGGGGAGGCCTGAGATACAGGTGACAATTGTACACTATTGAAAAAGGAAGCAGGTGAAAGATAAGCAGACAGTCGATAATGCTACCAAGGCAGAAAACAAATTAGTTCAGAAAAACAGGGGGAAATACATATGGAAGGAGCAGTACTCATAGGCAAGTTGTCATCCCACGAGCTTAGCAAGGAGAGCTTGCAGTGGCTGCAGTGATGCCACCGGGAGGTTACACTCAGGTGGCACCCAACCAGCAGTGGGGAACAGTACAGATGCAGTAGCAACTTGCATTTATAAACGTGCAGCAGCAGCGAGGGGTGATGCAGACAGGAAAGGAAGTGCATACATGGGACAGTATCCAACTGGGAGAGGATAATATGTACATGGTAGGGGAATGGGACACAGGGGAATGACACCATGTTTCGAGTACAAAGCTTTGCATGTAGGAATTTTGGACATTTTACATGAACATGCCCGCTCATTGCACAGGCACGGCAGCCACAGCAGACATACATGCAGCAGACTCCTCAACAGGTGCAGGTTATGCCACAGCAACAGCAACAACAGACATACCTGCAGCAGACTCCACAGCAGGTGCAGGTAATGAGACACCAACAGCAATTACAGATATAGCCCGCACAGACACAGGGTATTACTACCCAGGGACAAGTGCAGGTATAAAATGGGGAAATGACAGGAACTCAAGGTACAGTGAGCGTACTTTAGGCACTAGCACAGACACAGATATCAGAAGGGGTAACAGTACTGGGACAGAATGCCATACCCCAATACACAGGAGTGACAATGGTGGGTGGTAACCCATTTATGTAATCTGTGAACACTTTTTTCCAATAGGGGTGCCCACGGGGAGTGCGAGTGTGTTCTGTTCTAGCATTAACCGAAGACCTAGAGAAGGAACTGGAGATGGCAGTTCAGATAGGCAGAGGGGATTTTCCTTTCTTATAGATACTGGGCCAAATAGATCATGCATAAAGGAAGAAGTATTTCCATTATCTAACAAATGTTTGGACACACAAGGCTTTTCAGGGACAGTTTTGAAAGTTCCTCTGACAAAAGATCTACCGTTGACAATAGGGACACAGCATATTGTTTGTTTATTTCTTTCTTTATTTATATAGCACTCCCAAACCCGGAGGTATCTGGGCACATTACAAGAATATTTACATGAATATTACATTTACAAGTTACATATGGTCAAGTACAAGATAGTTGCAAAATCAAAACAGTGATTTGTTTCATTATTAACACACAGCTGAGTATAACACAAAAAAATATATAAAAATAAGATTGTTTGTAAAATTTACACCACGCTCAAAGTCTAATGCATAAAGTTTATACAAGTGAACAATTTATAAAAAAAGAATCATCAAGAGCTGGTGATGTCTATGTCAGCTAGAGACTATCTTATGATACAATTCATTCTTTCGTGATCAGCCAATTTTTTTGTACTTCTCCTGAAGCTAAGGAACGACTGATTGGCTCTCAATGATGCAGGTAGCGAGTTCCACAACTGGGCTCCAAGCACAGGGAAGATACTACTGCCTGCTTGTTTTAGTTTAAATCTCTGGACTTTTAGGCATAAGGAGTTGACCGTCCTCGTAGGATGTGTTGATTTTTGCTGATTTATTCAATTAAATATCTAGGAACAGAATTGTTGAGACATTTGTGTGTCAGGGAAGCAGTTCTAGGGTGGAATCTATCCTTAACAGAGAGCCACTTAATCTGCCGTCTGGCCTCTGAGATATGTTGTCTCCTTGAGAAGTTAAGAGCTGTGATCTGACAGCATTGTTTTGTAAAATGTGGAGTTTGTTTGTAATGTACTTGTTGGCACCTAGGTAAAGTGCATTACAGTAATCGAGTTTAGAAAGAATGAACGCTCTCGCTAGTGTAATGCAGCTTTCAGTTGATAAAAAAGGTTTGCACGCATGGATCAGCTTACATGTGTAGGCCGTTGCGGACGCCAAGGCATTGACTTGCTTACGTAGATTCAGTGTTCAGTGTAGGTAAAAGCCCAATGTTTTTACCTCCTTAGCCACTTTGAAGTCAATACTGTCTACATTAAATGAGAGGAATTGGTTACTGAGTTTAGACAGCTTGACTGGGGCTCCTAGGAGTAGGAACTCAGTCTTATTATCATTCAAACATAGGCTGTGTGCTGCCACCATGTCTGAATGATCACCAGATATTGATATGAGTATCTGGGTGTCATCAGCGTAATTTGTGTAGGTGACACCCAGATGGTCCAGGTCATCAAACAAGAGCTTCATAAAGATATTGTACATTGTGGGTGATGTACAAGATCCTTGCGGGACACCGCAAGTAATCAGAATAGAGTCTGCTGCATCAGAGGGAGAAAACACTCTCATGGACCTGTTATTCAAAAATGATTGGATCCAGGCTGTGGCTTCCTTGGAGAAATGGGCTGCAGAGGACAAATGGTTACAAGGCACTTTGTGGTCCACGAAGTCAAATGCTGCAGATAGATCTAAAAGAAGTAGCAGGGCAGGTTTCCAATTGTCTAGCAATTCATCAATCTGGTTCTTAGGGTCTATTAAGGATGTTTCAGTACTGTGTTGAGGTCTGAATTCCGATTGCCGCAGTCCCAGTAGGTTATTGGTTTCCAGGTATGCTTGTATCTGGAGGTAAGCTGCCTTATCCAGTATTTTCAGTAAAAACGGGACTGTGTTGATTGGTCTGAAGTTTGTTGGAATGCTTGTGTCGAGTGAAGGTTTCTTTAAGAGAGGTACGACCCAAGCATCCTTAAGGTTGGTGGGGACGGTACATGAATAGAAGGAGGCGTTAATAATGGTGGTAATGGAAGGGCTGCTTCTTTAATTATGGAGGCTGGGAAGGTATCAACCTGGCATCTTGAGGGCTTAAGTGAGGCTATGATATTTTCCACTTCTTTCTTAGATACTTGAGCAAATTTGAATTGCTGGTCCGGTTTCTTGGATTTAGATACAGAGCTTACAGTAGTGCCTAAATTAGGTAAGGTCAATTTTTTTGCTGCTATTTTAATTTGAAGGAGTGAGATCTTAGAGGAAAGGGCATTTTGGATATTTGTACACCATACTTTATCCTTCCAGCAGGTGTCTGGCGGGGTAATAGGGGATTCCAGTTCTCTAAGGATTTTTAAAAGATCCCTAGTACAGGAACTGGCTTTGCTAATCCTATCGTTATAATTTTCTCGTTTAGGTATTAGTATTTCAGATTTATATGCAATGGAGCTTTAAGATTAGGGGTAAACCACGAGTTCAGATGGGCTCTAGGTTTACTTTTGCCCAATTTAAGCAGTGCAATTTCATCTTTGGCTTGAGATACAGTGGCATTATAGAGGTCTACTAACATAGTTGGGTCTGTGGTTGCTGGTTGAGGGTTTATGATCGGGAGGGGAAAAGGCCTTAGCTTGTCCACCGTAATGTTGCGCTTGCTTCTTATGAGAAGCGGTGGAGCAGGCAGTTTGATACTAGAGGGTTGCAGTGACTCCTGGATGGTAAAGTTCACTAGGAAATGATCCGTCCAGGTGCAGGGTTCAATAGATATAATAGCTGTATTACAATTGAGGTCTGCCACCCAGTCTAGGGATCTGCCTTTAATGTGTGTTAGCTGATTGACCCTTTGCGCAAGTCCCAGCACAGTAAGAGTATTGGCTAGTGTCATAGCCTGCTCGTCATTGGGGTCGTTCAGATCCAGATTAAGGTCTCCTAACACTAATATTTGAGTACTAGTTTTAGTATTAGTAGTTAAGATAGTAGTTATGTCTTCCTCAAACGAGCCGATAGGGCCAGGAGGTCTGTAAATCAAATGCATGTTTAGCGTATGAGATTTGGATTGGGGAAGTTTGACTGACAACAGTTCGCAGGATGTGACCGGGAGTTGTGTCACTGTTCTAAGTTCCAGACTAGTTTTAGCAATGAAGGCAATGCCTCCACCTCTAGATAATTCCCTGTATAGGAATAGGATAGTGTAGTTCTTGGAACGGTGAGTAGAAGAGACGGCCCGGCCGCAGGGTGTAACCATGCTTCGGCAATAGCTAGGAAGTCTAGTTGTTTATCCGTGATCATGTCAGCTACGCTAACTGCTAACTGCATGCGCTACCAGGGATCCCGCATTGATTAATGCACCTTTAATCTGCTGTGGTTTGTGGTTGGCAGTTTTCAATTTGGGCGTAATATTTTTTGGTTTTAATGCTTTGTATGTCTTGGAAGAGGGGATCCAATAGGAGTGGACTTGATTAGGTTGGTTCAGTCAGCTAAAGTGAGTTAGGGGAATAGGCAATTAATGGTAGAATCTGAAGACCAGCCTTACATTTCTTTTCGTGATGAGCATGGTATTTTCGGCACTGGTCTGAAGTTCTCAGATTTTGGTTGTATGCCAGACTCTAATCCACCAACCCCCTCCTCACCTGAATCTGTTAAAATGTCCGAAGAATCGTCTGTAATAAAGTCCTTTCTTCGGGGTCTCCAGGAGTCACTGGGTTTATTCTTATGTTTCTTTCCTTTCTGTTTGGTGAGATGAGGGTGGGCTCCACCGGAGGCCACTTTGCCAGTAATGCGATTTGCCTGGCAGCGGCGACCCCAGGGAGCCCACCCCAATACAGGGAAAAGCCTTGCCGAAAAACCCTGGCAGGTTGTTTGCAGTATGATCCGGGTGTGACTACGAAGTCCAGAATGCACTGCGGCGTGATGGAATTGCAGAAATCAAATACTGCAACACCAGCAGCAAGGTAATCTGGAGTATCCGCTGATATGGATCCTGAACTGAACCATATGGTCCATACAGAGGATCAGTAGCCACAGAAAGAAGAACTCCGAGGGTGGAGCAGCAGAGGATTGAGGCAGAAGGAAAGCGCAAGCAGAATAAGCCGCGCTGAGGGAAGCGCACGCAGAAGGAGTCACCCTGGTGGGGAAAAGGTAGGCTGTGGTAGAACACAGGAGGAAGGTAGCGGCCAAGGCGGAGAGAATAGTGAAGGGTAATGTCCGCCTGGGAGTGGAGAGGAACGGAGCATTGGAGAAACTCTTTCCGAAAACACTAGAAGTTGCAACGCGTCCACGTTGGTTAATTCTGGGATTTTAAGATCTGAAAGACCGGAACATCAGGAAGACTAGAACGCGCATAGCGTTCCCACAGAGAATTAGTCCTTTCTCCATTTCCACCTTCCCCATAGTTTCCATGGCCGGCGAGTCATGACAGTATGACCAATTCTCGGGAGCCTACCACCTGGCTTTCCTGGATGAAGGCGGTGAAACTTCTGCAGTAACCGAGGTGCCTTAATGTTCTGCAGAGGTTCCCACGTGCTTTCTGTCCTTGGTTTATCCTTTCCAAAAGACCAAGTACTGTAATCTTCCTTTCCTCTACCGGGAATCGAGGATGTCGGATACTTCATATTCCTCAGGTATCTCTATCGCCTTTATTGAGGTTTTCCTTGTTTTTCGGGAATGGGGGTCCTTCATATAAGGCTTTAAGAGTGAGGCATGAAAGACTGGATGTATCCTCTTGAGGTTAGCTGGGAGTTCCAATTTATAGGCCACTGGATTGATCTTGGCTGTAATACGAAAGGGTCCTAGAAACCGGGGTGCAAACTTCCCTGGATGAACCCGTCTTGGTAGGAATTTAGTAGACAACCAAACTCTTGTTCCTACCTCCCATTGAGGGTTAGGGCCTCGTTTCCGATCTGCCCATCTTTTCCAGTCCTGTCGAGCCCTCTCGAGATTAGAATAGGATTCTCAATGTATTCTTTGCAGAACGTCTAGTAGATGATCTACTGAAGGAGTGTTAGTAGAAGATAAACCAGAGAGTGGGATGTGCTTCGGATGGTAACCATATGTGCATTGGAATGGACTCATACCAATGGAAGAATGTCTTGTGTTGTTATAAGAGAATTCAGTCATAGGCAGTAGATGGAACCAGTCGTCCTGTTCTTGGTTGCAGAAACATCGAATATACTGCTCTAGCGTGGCGTTTAAGCGTTCTATCTGTCCATTGCTTTCCGGGTGGAACCCAGATGAAAGGGATCTCCTAATTCCTAATGTCTTACACAGAGCAGTCCAGAACTTGGATGTAAATTGTGTGCCACTGTCTGAGACTATGTTGTTTGGGAGTCCATGACGCCTAACCACATCTCTCAAGAAGACTTCTGCCGTAGCACTGGCCGTAGGGAGTCCTTTGAGGGGAGAAAAATGAGCCATTTTGCTAAAAGAGTCAACTGTGACTATTATGGCTGTATGTTCACAAGAAGCCGGCAAGTCCACGATAAAATCAGTGGAAATGTGTTGCCACCGACCTTTCGGAAGGGTCTCTTGTTGTAAAAGACCTAAAGGTTTGTGGTAGGAGTATTTATTCTGAGCACACAGAGGGCATGTAGCCACGCATTCCTTCACATCCTTGACTAAAGAAGGCCACCAGAATTGACGAGATGTCAAGTCAATCGTGGCTCTCTGACCCCTGTGTCCTGCTGAAGGGATGTCATGGCACCAGGACATAACCTTTATTTGTAAAGGTCGGGTAGGTATGAATAAAGCGTCATTTCTGAAGAGAAGACCCCCCTTCTTGTTCAAGTCGGTTCTTGGATTCTTGTCTTTTTGCTGTATGGTCTTTACCTGTTGGAGAAACATTTGATAGTGTTGACAAATCTTTTTCCTGCCAACAAGAGTTCATGTCCTTGGTATCCTCCTGGATCTTCTGCCGAGCTTCGTGAAATGGCGTCAGCTAAGGTATTATCCTTACCAGGTACATACGAGATCATGAAATCGTATTGTGAAAAGAAATAAGCCCACCGGGCATGTCTGGAGTTGTGACATTCCATCTTTTGTAACACTTTAAGATTTTGATGATCGGTGCGGACTAGGAAAGGAACAACAGATCCCTGGAGAAGATGTCTCCATTCCTCACAGGCCTGTCGGATTGCCAAAAGTTCCTTTTCTAATATGGAATAATTCTGCTCGCTCTGACTCAAGGTTCGAGAGTAGTAGGACACCGGATGTTCTAAGCTGTCTTCCGTTTTCTGTAGAAGTGCCGCCCCAATGGCTCCATAGGATGCGTCTGTTTCCACTATAAACGACTGTGATTGGTCTGGTTGTCTAAGGACAGGTGCCGTCACAAAAGACTTCTTCAATTGTTGGAAGGCCTGGTCAGTGTTGGAGTCCCAAACAAACTGTACTCCTTTCTTTAAAAGATTGGTGATGGGTAGGACCATATTGGAGAAGTTCGGGATGAATTTCCTAAAGAAGTTTGAAAGGCCTAAAAATCTCTGTATGTCCTTGACGGAGGATGGAACAGGCCATTTGTTGATCGCATCTGTCTTAGTTGGGTCCATCTGTATCTTATCGGCAGATAGTATAAACCCTAGGTAGGATACCGAAGATGCTTCAAAAATGCATTTTTCAGGTTTGGCTAACAACTCATTTCTCCTCAGTCGATGTAAAACTTCAGTGACCTCCATCCGGTGTTCGGCTAGAGTGTTTGAATACACAAGGATGTCGTCCAAATAGACAACCACTGAGGAAAAGAGCATGTCCGCAAATACCTTGTCCATAAAGCGTTGAAATTGTGCAGGTGCATTAACTAATCCAAACGGCATCACTCTGTATTCATAATGTCCCAGAGGTGTGCGAAATGCCGTTTTCCACTCATCTTCATCGCAGATTCTTAGGAGATGATAGGCCCCTCTCAGGTCCAGTTTGGTGAAAACACAGGCCCCCTGAACTGCTTCAATGATGTCTTTTATCAAAGGCATTGGATACCTGTCCCTTACTGTTTGACTGTTTAGACTCCTATAATCTATACAGGGCCGTAGTTCAGTGGTTCCTTTTTTAGAGATGAAAAAGAGGGGAGCTCCTGCTGACGAAGTGGATTCTCTAATGAGACCGTTCTCCTGATTGATGGTAAGATATTCCTTCAATGTCTCTTCCTCGGGTAGAGACAACGGAAACATTCTTCTAAATGGGATGATTGCATCAGGAACCAGTTCTATCCTACAGTGTTCTTTACGATGGGGCAGCAGGTTGTGAGGTTGAGTATCTGTGAATACATCCATAAACATCTGATAGTGAACAGGCACCATGTTGATACTGGATGAAGGATGCAGAGTGGCCTGTATCACCAATGAAGTCTCTGGGCCCAAGCAATGTTGGTTGCAAAACTGAGATTTGAATTCTACGACATTCTGACTCCAGTCGATGCTGGGGTTGTGTTTTCTCAACCAGGGAATTCCTAGTATTACAGGAAAATGTGCTGCCCTGATAAGATCAAAAGTAAGATATTTCTGATGGTTGGCTATCTTAATCCTTACATCCTGTGTTTCATGACTGATGGGGCCTGAGGTCAACGGGGTTCCGTCTACCCCTTCCACTGGTATGGATCGTATCTTTGGGCGTCTGGGTATACTATGTTCACTGGCCCATTTGTCGTCCACAAAATTGCCAGCTGCACCACAGTCCAACATGGCTAGGCACTCAAGCGAGTTTCCTTGGTTCCAGTCGATCTGAATCTTAACCACCAACAAACTGCAGAGGTCTATGACCGAAGGCTGTGCTAGGCGACAGGGATTCACAAGGTTCACCCCTTCCCTTACCCTGTTTAAGTTTGGGGTCTTTCGTTTCCCTGTCTTCTGGGAGGGACATCATGACAATCACGTAGTAGATGGGCGTTAGAACCACAATACATACAAAGCCCAAGATCCTTTCTTCTCTTGCATTCGCTGATTGAGAGGGGACCTCTTGCTGATCCTATTTGCATTGGTTCTTCCACCTGTTCCCTTTCAGGTACTGAGGAGGGGTTGGGCGTCGGGACAAATGTGCGTGGTCTATTCTTTTCTGCCTTCCGTTCGACCATGCGGAACTCCATTTGTAGAACCAGGGATACTAGTTCTTGGAAGGAGGTAGGTCTAGCTACTCTTGCTAGCTCATCCTTGATATCTTCATGGAGCCCTTGTCGGAAGATGGCTTGGTGTGCTGACTCTGGCCATCCGGCCTCTGCGGCATTTCTTTGGAATCCAGTGACGTAGGTCTGTATATCTGAAGAACCTTGAGGGATGTCTAATAGGTTTTCGTAGGTGGAATACATAACTTCAGGTCTTTCGAATCTTTCCCGAAATCTCTGAACTAAAGTAACATAGTTAGTGAGGACTGGATCAGAAGCCGTCACCAAAGGGGTGGCCCATGCAAGAGCATTCCCTATTAAATTGGAGATCAGGAACCCCACCTTAGTTCTTTCCAATTCATAGGTTTTAGGGCGAAAGGTAAAATGGACTGTACAGGCATCCAGGAATTCGTTCCTCTTCTTTGGATTGCCATCATATTTTCCACATGACAGTGAGATGGGTGGCAGTTCACCTCTGTTATCATCTCGTTGTGGATCCTGTTGTCCAACCTGTTGGACCTGTTGTCTCAGTGCAGTATTTTCTGCTCTTAGCGACTGAACCTCAGCCGTTAGAGCCTGGATGGCGTTTACCATTTCTTGGTATTGTTCCAAGGTGGCCATTTCCGTTTGGCGTTGCAATCTCTCAGATTTTGGTTGTATGTCAGACTCTAATCCACCAACCCCCTCCTCACCTGAATCTGTTAAGATGCCTGAAGAATCGTCTGTAATAAAGTCCTTTCTTCAAAGTCTCCAGGAGTCACTGGGTTTATTCTTATGTTTCTTTCCTTTCTGTTTGGTGAGATGAGGGTGGGCTCCACCGGAGGCCACTTTGCCAGTAATGCGATTTGCCTGGAAGCGGGGATCCCGGGGAGCCCACCCCAAACCAGGGAAAAGCCTTGCCGAAAAACCCTGGCAGGTTGTTTGCAGTATGATCCGGGTGTGACCACGAAGTCCAGAATGCACTGCGGCATGATGGAATTGTAGAAATCAAATACTGGAACACCAGCAGCGAGGTAATCCGGAGTATCCGCTGATATGGATCCTGAACTAGACCATATGGGCCATATGGAGTAGCAGTAGCCACAGACAGAAGAACTCTGAGGACGGAGCAGCAGAGGAGCGAGGCAGAAGGAAAGCACAAGCAGAATAAGCCGCCCTGAGAGAAGCGCACGCAGAAGGAGTCATGCTGGCGGGGAAAAGGTATGCTGGGGTAGAACACAGGAGGAAGGTAGCGGCCAAGGCGGAGAGAATAGTGAAGGGTAATGTCCACCTGGGAGCAGAGAGGAACGGAGCATTGGGAAAACTCTTTCCGAAAACACTGGAAGTTGCAACGCGTCTGCGTTGCTTACTTCCAGGATTTTAAGATCTGAAAGACCGGAACATCAGGAAGACTAGAACACGCATAGCGTTTCCACAGAGAATGAGTCCTTTCTCCATGTCCACCTTCCCCATAGTTTCCATGGCCCGCGAGTCATGACAGACGTCTACGCCTTGAATACCCTGGTCAAGTGTTAAATGATAGTGATCTTCAACAGACTGGGAGCCTATGTTCAGATTTATAAGGCCGGTCTGAGGTAGAAACCTAGTTGGTTTGATATTGGTAGGCGTGATTATAAGTTGTGGGAGGAACCTCTTTGGTTTAACCCAGAGGGTTAGTAAATTTGGAGCGGACATGGTTAGGACCATGGTCTTGCTTGGTAGCTCAGGTTTGCACTGAAAGATCAAGTTGTCTTTGTGCAAGCTAATTCCAACTAGGGTAGCAAGGCTGACAAAAAGGATAGTTAACAGGTGGCTAATAGCCTATACAGTAAGGGTATGCATATTTAAGAGCTAAAGGTTGGCTAAGCCGAGTGTCTAACAGACATGACACAGGAGGTCCTTGTTGCCAGAGGTAAGCGAGCGTGTAAACGAGGACCTAGTGACTTCTGACGGGCCCATGGGATCAGGGCTGGCCCTCGAACACCTTAAGACAAAATAGATGCACCTCAAGGAGGTTGGGGTGCAGGGTTCACATACTCCAACACAATTCAATAAGGACCACTCAAATGGATCAGCACAGAGGCTGTTAAGTTCATAAAGATTTATTCCATTTCCCTGCTGACACAGCGCAGCACTATCTGCTATGGACAAGATCCCTGCCTCGAAAGAGAACTCCCTCTCAGCATTACACAGACACATTTATAGCAAAATGGAGGGAGCAAAATGCCTCCACCTCTCCCTGCTCAGTCTTAAGCAACTACATTGTTACATTAGCTCATTGTTCAATTAATTTTAATTGGACTAAACCCTTCAAAAATGAAATACACACTAACATGCATTCCTAACTCTGCTTCGGTGCTCGGTTCAACTTATAATTGTGCAGCTGGATTCTTTCAGATAAGGCTTCAGACACAGCCTCATTAAAAGTCTAAGTTTTTGTCCATTAGTCAGGTTTCTGAAGGCATGTTTGTCCCTGAACGTCTCAACTTTTAAAATGATCTCATCATTGCATACTTTGAGTTCCTCAGTCTTCTTGTTCAAGCCACATTTTGGTTACATGCATTTTCATTTAAAGGCATTTTTAGCCTGAATGATTTCCTGTCCGTGTATAGAATATCTCATTGTCCATTCTGTGCTTTGCCACCTTACTACAACATGATGCCATTTTCGACTTTATAAACACAATGCCTTAGAACACTAGTATGTTGTAACATTATAAAACCCATTTTCGCATAATTCAACACCACATAAGTCCCTTTGACTTTCTCAGGTTAGGTTTAAGGGGGGGGGGTCCACTTCATTCATCTGTTGATTCAATAAATATATATATAGGTTGGGACCTCCATTACAAGCGCTAGCTAATAGTCTTCGCCAGCCAATCACCTGAGCCACTCTACTGAGGAGCAGAATTTCGTTTCATCCCATATGTTATTGCAATTTAACTCTAAACCCAATGGTGATTTACTGAAGTATTGACAGGCAATGCATACATATGGGAGGCACATTAGTAGTTGAACAATTAGTCACTAGAAACTACTAAAACAGGTAGAACCTGGGCGACAAAGAAATCAGGCAGAGAAGTCAAATCAGTTAGGTAGTTACAATCAAGAGTACTGCTTCGCATCAGTATTAGACATGTAGGATCACCCAATCGTTCGTATAAGTACAGTGCATTGGGGACATCACCTTTGTAGATAAAGGCAGGCTCTGCTAGGCTGTAGGCGAATGCTACCCTCTGTTATAGTAGGCTAGATTGGAAAACGTATCATGAATCCTAGACAAACTACCATGAGCAAACTACACAAGCATACTAGAGTCGTGTGTTCTTACAACAGCAATAATTATGATGGGGCATTTAGCCAAATATTATCACATTAGGGTGTGGTTATTACTGAGCAAGATCATTACTCATTAACACAAATACAGTATTAACATGTGTTGAAATTGTTTTCATACGCGACGTGCCAACAAATCTCGAATGAAGTCCAGTTGGAGTACATTGGAAACCTGGCAGGTATTGGACACAATAACTGTGCTCTGAGATAAATGAGCTCAAGATGGCATTTTACCCTGAAAACCTTTGATGGTAGGGAGGCAATCTAGTTGCAAGAAGCCTTGTGAACAAGGTATGCACAAAGGAGATGGGTACGGCATCCTCAGCACAGCCATTGCGCGGACAGAGCGCAGACAGGGCCTTTCTCTATGGCCTTCCTCGTGGGCCCGCGTTCGCTAGCCGGTGAAGCGGATTGGCAGGAAAAGGGGCCTGGTTGCCTAGCAACCTAACAACAGCCTCAATCTGGGCATCAACAGAACAAGGCCATTTTGGGATCAGGTGGCAACTTTAAAAAAAGATTTTCGAGCCAAATTGCACTCGATTCTTGGCAGAAAAGCATTGATTGTAGCAGAATACACAAAGAATCACCGGATTATTCACTGGTTATATCGGCTCACCGTTGCTGTAGTGGATGAAGTGGGAGGGGGTTGTAGACCTCTGTAGTGCAGCACGTGGGACCAAAGGGGAGCTGAGTCTTCCTGGAAAGTTGCAAGAGGAGGAGAAGGGCTCCTGCCCTCTCTGCTCCATCAAGCAGATGGCACTGGTGTAGCAATGAGCGCAGACAGGGCCTTTCTCTATGGCCTTCCTTGTGTGCCAGCGTTCGCCATTAGCACCTTTGCTGTATTTAAGAGACACTCCCATCAATATTCTGGGGAGTGACCTACTCAGCAAATTTAACACCAAAATGTAATTCTCAGAGAAAGGAATGGTGTGTACTACACAGGGAATGTACCCAGACTGGCATAACATGCACACAGCACAATTAGAGGGATACCTACACACAGAGGTGTTTGTGTATGGGGTACACGTGTTGTTGGGATGGTTGCCAGGGATTCTGGGAAGGTGTTCCAGCTGTCTAACACATTCTTGTCCCTCCTAAGTTAGCTCAGGCACACACACGCTACTGTACTTGGAGGAAGTAGAAGTATGGAAAGACATGATTATAGTGGTTGCTACGGATGAGAATAATATGGAACGGCGATCAATATTATGTATCGATCCCACACTGGCATTGACAGGAGTAAGTGACACAGAGTTGTTTGCAACAAAAGACGAGGAAGGAGAGGTAGTGTTCGACCTGAGCATACTTTATCCAGTACACATAAAAGAAAGGGCAGTGCCCCAAATGACTCAGATAACAAAAATGAAAGCACAATATTTGCAGGAAGATTTGGAAAAGATACCCCAGAGCCTGTGACAACAGGCCCCATGATGTAGGAATACTTAAAGGGGCAGGGGCAGTACACATCAAGTTAAAAGAAGGAGCACTATTGCCACAAGTAAAGCATTACCCACTTTCATGAGAATCAGATGAGGCATATATGAGACACTGCATGCCCTATGGCAGCAAGGCATAATACAGCTGAGCTCATCACCTTTCAACACTGCTATCTATCCGATTAAGAAGGCAAAGGGAGGGGAGTGGCATTTTATACAGAATTTACACCCTCTGAATGACATTATTGAGGCAGAGTATCAATTGGTTCCCAAACCAGCGATGATTTTTTGCAGCGCTTCTGCAGAAGCACACTATTTTACCGTAGTTGACTTAAAGAAGGCCTTTATGTCCATTGCATTACAGCCAGGTACCTCACCACCTTTACATATCACGGGATGCAGTTCGAACATACTAGAATGCCTCAGGGGTACTGATACTCTTACCTTGTCTCTGCGGGATCGCCTGGAGCCTCTGGACTGCTGTCGCAGCTGGGGCATGGGTTGGTGCTGTCTGTGGGGCTGTACCTAGCGTGAGAAAAACAGATATTACCCTTATTCACCTCTGTACTCATTTCCACGATCTTCCCTGGTTCCCTTGTATCTCTAAGGGGTTCAGCTCACCTGTAGTTTAGTATTGATGGGCTCTCCGTCCTGCTACCACTTGCAGGGGCACCAAACTTCTGTGCAGCCTTGTGATGCTATATCAGTTCCTTCACTGATGTTCAAGCCCAGTCCGGCTGCGGCTTAATGGTGCATCTCAAATGTTTTACAGTTCTGTGCTGGTTTGTTCCCAGGGTGTAGGTATTGTCTATGAGAAGACTAACTTGCTGGTGCCTCTGGGTACGGAGCTCATACTTCCTAGAGTTGCAGTGGATCTTGCTGAGTAAGGCTGTCTGGATACACTGCTAGCGGTATGCTTGTTTGTATGGATTCTGGTCCGCTACATGAACTGCCTGCGTTTTGCTGATTGAGGTGATCTGCAGTATGCTTGTTCGTGTGAGTTCAGATTAGTTAAGTGCACTGCGTGCGGTTTGCATCTGCGGTGCGTAGCACCCATGTGGGCGCTCTGCTTGTGGTGTGCTCTTGGTATGTAGCTTGCCTGTAAATAATATGTCCTTTTCTCTTCCAGAAGTTCGGGAGCATTGACTGCTGGAGGATCAGAGTAGCTGTGGGTGGGCCCAGAGCTTCAAGAGGGGAGGAGTGAAGACACGCGAGCTGGCTGTGGGATAGAAGTCTGGAAGTGTCCCTGGCTGTGCAACAGGACCACGAAAAGCCGCGCGACTTCAGCAGTGGGTCTGGAGTTTCAATTCTGTTTTGGTGCTGCAATGCTTCACCTGCTAACGTGTTGTTCTTTTACTTTTCAGGTCAGATCGCCGGTAAGAGTTACGCTGCTTGTCTTGGCAGAATAACGCAAAGCACGGCTGAAAGTCTGGTCATGGCTTATAAACCTAGCCACTGCCATCAACAGGAAAGTAGCTAATAAAGTTCTATGGCCCACTGAACAGCCAACTTGAGGGAACCAAGAAGTCTATAGCCTTCTCACCGTGCCCATGTTTAAGGGTTATGAGATAAGCACCAAATGCGCCAAGAATGAACCCAGCTTGTCTTCACCCCAGTCCTTTGAGGCGTGGACCTGAAAGCGCCATGAATGCGGGAATACCCGAACAACCTATTTCTAAAGTGTGAGGGGGTTTGTGCTTGCAGGGGCATGTTGGTGGTCATGACAGGAACTGCAAAGGGCCTAGCATCTTCAACAAATGGACTTGAGCAATTTGCAGGTTGCCATCATAGTGATACAGTACGTTGATGACCTGTTGGTGTGCAGCACCATAGAAGAGGTGTGTAGAAGGGAATCAGTGTCTCTACTGACTCTGCTAGCAGACAAAGGATACAAGGAGGACAGAGAGAAATTGGAATACTGTCAAAAAGAGGTAGTGTACTTGGGTCAGATTGTGTCAGCAGACAGGAGAAAAATAACACCTGAAAGAGTAGAAGCCATACACAAGACACCACGACCAAAAACAGTAAAAGAGATGCAGCAGTTTTTGGGCTTTTGCAACTATTGCAGAGCATGGGTTTCTGATTATTCCACATACACCATGCCAGTGTTGCAAGCACTAAAAAATAAAACACACATAAAATGGACAGCTGAAATGGGTGAGAGTTTTGATGAGCTAAAACATGAGTTAGCACATGTACCAGTTTTAGCAACTCCCAATTCCCAAAAGTAAGATCACCTGTTCTCACATTCAGATGGAAAAGTAATGACAGCAGTACTGCCACGGAAGAAGGGACAGGGACACAAACCACTTGCATACTACAGTGGGTCTATGGATGCAATAACACATTTCCCATGTGAGGAGGCACTTGCTGCTGCTGCATTTGCTATCAAGAAGGCTTCCACAAAAACGATGGGGTGCCCAGTAGTTCTGTACGTGGAACATGCATTATTTGCCACATTGGAGAAAAAAAAATCAACACTGACAACGCAGAGGTCTTCAGGGTACAAGGTAATACTAACCAACCCTGCAATAGATGTGGTGTGGTGCAGAACAATAAACCCAGCAGAGTTCCTTGCAGGGAAAGTAGAAGAAGGAGACTATGTACATAACTGTGTGGCATGCATTGACAGAAATGAAGGTAACACCCTAGTTAAAGAAGAAGTGATCAAAGGGGGGGACATGATTTTCATTAATGGACGTTCCACCATTGACCAGACCACAGGGCAAAGGCATTCAGGTTGCACCGTGGTGGGGCACAGACAAGAAGTACACAAAGGGGAGGGTATGATAGTGCACTAATAGACACACCTGCCAAACCATTACTCTGCACAAGCAGCGGAATCAGTGGCCTTGATTGAAGCACTAAACATGTCTGAGGGCCAAACAGTGAACATCTTCTCTGACTCAGCCTATGTGCCCTCTACAGTGCACTCGGGATTAGCAAGGCGGGAAAGGAGAGGATTTAAAAGAAGTGATGCTACTCTGGTTCAACAGTAAACTATTGAAAATGTTACCGGTCCCAGTAGAGTTAGCATTAATAAAATGCAAACCTCATCCCAAAGGACAAGATTTTATATCACTAGGAAACCAAAAAGCATACAGAGCAGCAATAGAAGCAGCATATATGCCAGAAGGATCACATGTGCTGTTCACTGGCGAAGAAGAAATAAATGATAACTCTAATAGCAGTGCTAAATGCAGTGCTAAAAGTGAACAAAGAAAAAGATACATTGCCAGATAACTTGAATGCAACCCCATTATTGCAGATAATAGAATTGCAGGGAGAAGCATCAGATACTGAAAATGATCTGTGGAAATGGAGGGGATGTTCTTTGTCCCCAACTGACTTGGTCTGGCGACATGATAGCAGAAGAAAGGTTTTCATGCCGAAGAAATAGTTGCAGTTGGCATTGGAACAGCTTCAAAATCCATCCAACATATCGAAAGAGCATGTGGCTGCAGGAATAAATGAAGACTGTTTTGTGCCAAATCTGTTTGAATATGTCACTGAATATGCCAATAATTATATGACATGCTTAATGGACTGCTTAAGATGCAATTGGCTAAGCTTATCAACATGCTTGAAAAGTCATGGGTGCACTGATTGCATCTTGCTTTGTGCCATGACCCTTGCCCCTGGCCCTCACTGGCAAGCCAGCCTTCCAGTTAGGGCCAGGTCAAAGGCCTGCAAACCTCATCCAAGACTCTCTTGGAGTCAGTCCTGGCGCCTTTGGCGCCAGGCTCATAACCATCATGAAGACCAACATTAGAATGGGACTATTTACTTGGGACTATTTAATTAGGGGGGTTCAGCCAACATGGAGGCACACACATAGCTCAGTTACAAGGAACTGAGCTATGCGGTCTAGTATTTTGGGTGTGGCAGGCATGGGACAACTTTACCTGGACTACTTTGGGTGCAGCAGGCCTGGGACTATTTTACCTGGACTACTTTACCTGAGACTATTTAAACCGCACCCAAACAGCAGAACATGCCTTGCATTATTCTGCTGTGGGCAGCGTAACGCTCACTGTGTCCAGTTCTTTGATGCCAGTTTACCTGAAACCAAGGACCTGCAGAGAGAGAAAGAACACTACGAAACTTACCTGGAACAGTATCCTGTCTTCAATCCATCGCCGACTTCATTTCCACTCACCTGAAGGTACGAACTCCATCATCCGGCACCGCATGCATCCTGGAATACCATAACCTGGAAAGAGGAGAAAGAAAAACAGCATTAGTAAGCGTTTACTCACGTTTTCTCCCGAAAGAAGAAAGCCACACAATTCTTACCTCGGTAGTCATCTCCTGGTCAGTATCACTGCTGGAACATTACAGCGCTCGACGAGGAACATTGCAACCTGCAAGGAGAGAAAAGACACAGGTTAGCAATATAAAAGGCGAAACAGCGCTGCACATCGCGCATTAATCACCGGACAGCATCGCGCACACTGCACTTTCGCCTACCGGCCCATGCTCATCTTCAAACTGCATGACAACACCAAAATACCTTTCCATACCTAAAAGGAAAGAAGCAAGACATTATTATTCGAACTAAGAGGAACACAAGAACTGCATACAAAGACTGTAAAGCAGCAAACCTACGGAGTCACAGCATGCCTGGATTCTCACAGGGGGGCTTGCACCAGTGAAGTAACTTGGTCGCTGCTCGACCCCCACATCTACGCACCCCTGCCACGAGGAGCAGGATGGAGAATCCACCTTTTACAATATTAAGGTGAAGAGAAGGCCCAAGGGGGAGGAAGGAGTTGAGGCCAAGAGAGGGGGGAAAACATAAAGACAGTCTGGTAATGAATCCAGCTCCCCTATATTGGAGACCCATCTTTAACCAGAGGCCTTACCAAGGGACCGGGAGAGGCTTTGAGAGTGCAAATCATCCAACCAGGGCTGGGTGGTGTCCCCGTGGATACCAGGTGAGCGTAACAGAACGCAAAGCCTCAATAATATTATCCACCTGGGCGTCATGGAGACTTCAGAGACTGACCAGTTAGTTCAGTTATTGGGACAATTACGCGCTGAAGTACATTCACCCAGGCAAGAAGCCAACGCTCTAAGGAGGGATTTGATTGTTAGTAAGGATCGTACAGACGAAATAAGTTCCAATCACAGGCAGGACAGACCCCATTGCCTGGTAACATTCCGCCAGCACCTGTGCCAACTTCTTCCACCATTCCAGTACAAATAACCCTTCCTGGGGCAGTTCCTTTAGCTCCACCTGAATGATTTACAGGGGACCCCAAGGAGTACGCAACATTCATGAACCATTGTCGCCTTCATTTCCTTTGCAGACCTGGGGCTTTTCGTAACGACCAAGCGCGGGTTGCTTTTGTCTTGTCATATCTGAGTGGCAGTGCTGCGGATTGGTCGGTACCATTGGTAAGTCAGGATAACCCGTTGTTATATGACTTTGGGGGTTTCCAGATAGAAATGGAAAAACTCTTTGCTTGTCATACCCAAGGCCAAACATTAGACAACAAACTTTTGTCACTCCGTCAAGGAAGTCAAGACTTGCTTACATATATAGCAACATTTAACAGACTAGTCGTTGAAGCTGGGTGTCCTGAGGAAAAAAGGACCACACTATTTCATCAGGGTCTATGAGGGGAACTAAAGGATGTCCTTGCTCAAGTGGTTAACCCACCTAAAGACTGTGGAGAATTCATCAACCTTGTGGGGTAATTAGATCACAGATTACAAGACCGAAAAGCAGACCGGATAAGGTTAGACACTCGAGCTGTGTATGTCCGGGCAAATGTTCCACGTACATTGGTAAACACGGTAGAACCCATGCAAATCAGAGGTGTACGGCCCCCTTTAACTAAAACTGAAAGAGGGAAGAGAAGGCAACAGCAATTATGCTTATATTGCGGAAAATCAGGCCACTTCCTCAAAGAATGTCCAGTGAAACCACCAAGGAGAACTGTTGGAGCCACAGAGAACGAAGATAATAAGTCGCAAAACTACCAAGCTCGGCAAGCGTAGAGGTCCGCTTGTCGAGCGAGAAGGATGAGCCACAGACCTCACACTTTGCATTACCAGTAATTTTAATCATTCACCAACAACCTTCTCGGATGCATGCTGTGGAAGCATACATAGACAGCGGAGCAGTTGGTAATTATGTAGATCAAGATCTGGCAGCAGAGATGGGGCTTCCCTTATGCTCTAAGTCGACTACTGAAAAAGTTACTACTGTTGATGAGACAGAAATAGCTTCCGGACCAGTAACCCAATGTACAGCAGCACTAACCCTACTGTGCCAGGATGGACACCGAGAATCTATTGCATTCGATCTCATCAAAGCTCCTCAGTTTGGACTAATCTTAGGGATGCCATGGTGGGAGCTCACAACCCTCTAATAGATTGGTGTGCCAAGTACTTGACCTTTTCCGATGATTGTGCTTGCATCTGTTATTACCAAGAAAAGGGGAAAACAGACTTATGTACATCTGCTACTCCCAGTACGGCGACGATTGTACTAGGTGTGACTAGTACTCTACCAAATGAATACCAAGATTTTCAAGACATGTTCCAGAAAGAACAAGCCAATACTCTACCACTGAACAGGCCCTACGATTGTCAGATCGACCTCATACCTGGTGCGCAAATTCCTTGTGGTCGAATCTATGAACTTACTGAACCAGAAAACCTCCATTTGAAATCTTATCTTGATCAGTACCTGGTAAATAGATTTATTCGCCCATCTAAATCACCGGCAGCCAGTCCCTTATTCTTCGTACCAAAGAAGGAAGGAGATTTGAGGACTTGCATCGACTATCGCGCATTAAAACAGATCACAGTAAAAAACCATTATCAACTGCCCCTTATTCCCGAATTATTGGATCAAGTCAAAGACGCCCAAACCTATACCAAACTGGACCTTAGGGGGACGTACCATCTTGTTCGAGTGAAGAAAGGAGACGAATGGAAAACCGTCTTTCGTAGCAAATACGGCTTGTATGAATACCAGGTAATGCCTTTTGGACTTTGCAACGCTCCTGCTGCATTCCTGTACTTTATGAATGATGTTTTGCGGGAGTTAATCGGCGTTTGCGCCCTGGTTTACATTGATGACATCTTAGTGTATTCTGCTACAAAAGAAGACCATGTCAGGCATGTCTGCTCCGTCCTTACTAAACTCCGCCAACATAAAGTGTATGCTAAACTCGAAAAATGCTCTTTTCATGTCACCGAAGTGGAGTTCCTCGATTTTATCCTCACACCAAAAGGTATCAGAATGGATAGGTACAAGGTAGATGTCATTCTTAACTGGCCGTCACCAACTTAATTTAAAGGAATCCAGAGTAAGTTGGGTTTTGCAAACTTTTTCCGCCGATTCATTCCAGATTTTTCTCAAATAGTGCTTCCAATTACATCACTATTGGAAAAAACAATAAAAAGTTCCATTGTACCGAAGAAGCAGAGAAGGCTTTTCAAGAACTTAAGAAAAAATGCACTTCTGCTCCAGTTCTACGGCATCCTCGCCCAGACCTCCCTTATTTAGTTGAAACAGATGCCTCTAGCATGGCTATGGGAGCTGTTCTCTCACAAAGGGACCCAGGAACTGGCCAGTTACACCTTGTGGCCTTCTGGTCACGAAAATTCTCACCTCCCAAAGTCAACTATGCTATCACAGACAAAGAACTCTTGGCTATAAAATCAGCTTTCAAGGCATGGCGACACTATCTCCTTGGTGCTAGACATACTGTCACGGTCATAACGGATCATCGAAACCTGCAATACCTGAAAACAGCAAAGGCTCAATCATCCCGCCAACTGCGGTCGGCTCTTTTCTTCGCTGAATATGACTATGTGATCACCTACCGGCCAGGAGTCCGAAACAGAAAGGCTGACGCCTTGTCCCGCATGGGTGTTCATGAAAAGGTATACATAACTCCAGATCCAGTAGCCATCATTCCAGAAGACATACTCCTGGGTCTTATGACAACATTGACACAGGGTGAACTCCAAAACAAGATCCAACTCTTAATGGATCCCACTTTCTCACAAGAGTAGTGTACTCAAGGAGAACATTACACCATTAAAGACCAGTTATCATATTTTAGGAACCGTCTATACTTGCCAAGTAATGATTTACAAGAGCAGGTTATTTCGGGTTATCACGACTCCCTGATTGAAGGTCATCCTGGAACTGCCAAAACTCTAGCTAAAGTAAAACAGAACTATTGGTGGCACACATGGCGTAAAGACATCATACAATTTATCCAATCTTGTGATGTGTGTGCAGAAAACAAGTCCCAAAAGCAGAAACCAGTTGGTCTTCTCCAACCATTGGAAATTCCTCCCGCACCATGGCACACACTGTCCGTTGATTTCATTACAGATCTACCTCCCAGTCAAGGATTGAACATCATCTTAGTAGTTGTAGACTTGTTCTCTAAAATGGCACACTTTATTCCTTTTAAGGGTCTTCCAAATGCATCCAATTTAGCAAAAGCATTCCTGCAGGAAATTGTATGGCTCCATGGCTTTCCATCGGTCTTGATCTCAGATCGAGGTAGTCAGTTTGTATCCAACTTCTGGAGGAAATGCTGTTCAATGGCCCAAATTGACATTCGACTATCTACAAGTCACCATCCTCAAACAGATGGCCAAACAGAAAGAACAAACCAAACCCTCGAGCAATACTTACGTTGCATGTTACATCAAGTGGAAAGAAATTGGAAGGACTTGTTATGGATAGCTGAATATGCCTATAAAAATTCATTACACACCAGCACTGGACAAAACCCTTTCTACACTATATATGGTAGACATCCACGTACTTCAGAATTGGATCTCCCAACCCCTTTGGAAATGCCAGCAGTTAAAACCTTACATACAACTATTTCCCAGACCTTTAAAGAAGCAGACGAACATTTACTCCAAGCCAAGAACAGACAAAAGAAATTTGTTGACCAACATCGTAGTAAAGCCCCCGACTATCAAATTGGAGACAAGGACTGGTTAGCATCAAAACATGTGCCCATAAAAGGGACTCGGACCTTTCGTCCCCGATATCTGGGACCATATTCTATTGAATCCATAATAAATTCAGTAGCAGTTAAATTAGCCCTATCACCCACTATGCAGATTCATCCCGTGTTTCACGTATCACTCCTGAAACCGGTACAATCCGGTACTCGGGTTACAACACCACCAAAACCAGTATTATTTGACGGAGAACCAGAGTTTGAAGTAGAGGATATCCTAGACTCAAAATACACCAGATCCAAACTATACTACTAAGACGATTGGAAGGGATACGGCCCTCAAGACAGATCATGGGAACCTAGTGAATACATCCATGCACCTCGCTTAATTAAAAAGTTCCATCAGAATTACCCAGCCAAACCAGGACCAGGCAGAAGTGCCACTGTGACAGGAGCCTTGGGGGGGGGGGAGTGTTGTCATGACCCTTGCCCCTGGCCCTCACTGGCAAGTCAGCCTTCCAGTTAGGGCCAGGTCAAAGGCCTGCAAACCTCATCCAAGACTCTCTTGCAGTCAGTCCTGGCGCCTTTGGTGCCATGCTCATAACCATCATGAAGACCAACATTAGAATGGGACTATTTACATGGGACTATTTAATTGGGGGGGGGGGTTCAGCCAACATAGAGGCACACACATAGCTCAGTTACAAGGAACTGAGCTATGCGGTCTAGTCTTTTGGGTGTGGCAGGCCTGAGACTACTTTACCTGGACTACTTTGGGTGTGGCAGGCCTGGGACTATTTTACCTGGACTACTTTACCTGAGACTATTTAAACCTCACCCAAACAGCAGAACATGCTTTGCGTTATTCTGCTGTGGGCAGCGTAACGCTCACCGTGTCCAGTTCTTTGATGCCAGCTTACCTGAAACCAAGGACCTGCAGAGAGAGAAAGAACACTATGAAACTTACCTGGAACAGTATCCTGTCTTCAATCCATCGTCGACTTCAGTTCCACTCACCTGGACTGAAGGTACGAACTCCATCATCCGGCACTGCATGCATCCTGGAATACCATAACCTGGAAAGAGGAGAAAGAAAGACAGCATTAGTAAGCATTTACTCACATTTCCTCCCAAATGAAGAAAGCCACACAATTCTTACCTGGGTAGTCATCTCCTCGTCAGTATCATTGCTGGAACATTACGGCGCTCGGCGAGGAACATCGCAACCTGCAAGGAGAGAAAAGACACAGGTTAGCAATATAAAAGGTGAAACAGCGCTGCGCATCGCGCATTAATCACCGGACAGCATCGCGCACACTGCGCTTTCGCCTACCGGCCCATGCTCATCTTCAAACTGCATGACAACACCAAAATACCTTTCCATACCTAAAAGGAAAGAAGCAAGACATTATTATTCGAACTAAGAGGAACATAAGAACTGCATATTAAGACTGTAAAGCAGCAAACCTACGGAGTCGCAGCAGGCCTGGATTCCCACAGGGGGGCTTGCACCAGTGAAGTAACTTGGTCGCTGCTCGCCCCCCACATCTACGTGCCCCTGCCACGAGGAGCAGGACAGAGAATCCACCTTTTACAATATTAAGGTGAGGAGAAGGCCCAAGGGGGAGGAAGGAGTTGAGGCCAAGTGAGGTGGGAAAACATAAAGACAATCTGGTATTGAATCCAGCTCTCCTATATTGCAGACCCATCTTTAAGCAGAGGCCTTACCAATGGACCGGGAGAGGGTTCGAGATTGCAAATCATCCAACCAGGGCTGGGTGGCGTCCCTGTGGATACCAGGTGAGCGTAACACTTTGTTTGCGCTTAGAAACACACATGGAGGAGATCACCATCTGACTCCTCATGAGATTGTTACAGGGCAGAGAACGCATGCACCAATTGCGCTGTCGCATACAATCTATGATGTTCACTCTACCTCTGCTATTCTGGGGGGATTTGATCTGTACCTCAAAGAACCTACCAAGTCCCTTAAATACATTCGCCTTGCATAGGAGGCCTAAAAACCAATCTGGACAGTCAGGTGACCCAAACGGCCATTTCGCACAAGCAGCACCTCTTTATCCAGGTGACGTCGTCTTTGTGCGCAACCATTTGAGAAAGTGGAAAGAGGAACACTTCGCAGTCCCACTCACTGTCATCTATTCAACACCAACGGCAGTTAAGATCAAAGGATGGCGCTGATGGGTCCACATAACAGACGTTCACAGAGACAAAAGTACTGACTTCCAAAGCTCAACATAATGGGGAGTATAACCGAGTTTTCTTTTCATTTTCTAGCAGCCCTTAAAATGTATAAAAAGCCAGCGAAAAGGGAGCTTAAGAAGGTTATAATACAAAATGTGAGACAAAGAAAAATACATTTTTAGGTTTCTGGAGAGTAATGATATTAATATGTTTTAGAATAGTTTTAATGCTTTGTTTTATTTGTTTTTTTTAAAGAAAAAAGTGAAATACAATTGAATGCAAAAAGAAAAATGCGAAAGAGACATCTGATGAATGGGGAAGGCTTCCACCATGGCACTGAGGAAGGGCATAATTCATTAACAGGCAATATTTAGTATGATGAAATGATGCGTGTGGGAAAAGAGAGAGTAAATGGCACATGCTACATGTGCTCTCTCATTCCACATGTAGTAGGAGTATCCAAGATTTTCTTTCCCCAAGTAGTGTCCTTTGAGTAGGCGGGAGGACTGATGCACCTGTCTCTCTGTAGAACTCAAGGTTTATTCCAAGGGAAAAAAGTAGCTGTTCACTGGGTGGATGAAGGGGAACATGTGTATGAGGACAATTTTGTAAAATTAACACAAATACTTCAAAATGAGGAAACATAGCAGAAGGTGGTGGAGTATGTCACTGAGGGCCTTAGACAAAAGGAATTACAAATAAGAGACCATAAAAAATGTCAATTCACAACTAAAGAACGGCAAATTGTCCCCTGGTGTCACACAAGGCAGCTGATGAGGATAGAAGGAGCAGTATGGTATTGGACAACTGGGAGGGGGGAATAATGCAGTGTTGTGCTGACGGACTGGTGGGTTTTGAGCAAAACGTGGCAGCCAAGGTTAATGACAGCTGCTGAACAACTTGGAGAAATATTTTTCATGCTTTAACATTGTTACATGAAAAACATCAAGTTGGCATAAGGAGCTTTGTACGATTCCCTATGTGTTTCAGGTCAAGTGGGTCCATTTTCCTGGGGACTAATTAGGGATGAGCCAAGGTGGTGAAGAATGTGCCACTGATGCGGGGAACGACGGCGATAATGGATTATTGGTGGGCCTGTGCACATGCCCAGCTTCTGCCTGGCTTGAGTGGAGTGCGCGCTCTTGTCATCTTGCACAGCCCTGCACTAGTGGTGCCTCGCAATAGCACTGTCATGAAGATTACACTGCAGAGGAAACTGGTCCATCAAAATGAGCAGCAAAAAATTATGAGAAGGAAAAGGGAAAATAATTACTTCTACAGAAACATGGCTGCTATCCCGGATGAGTACTGCTTGTTCTGTACTGCTGCTACCTTTTTGACTTTGTTGTTGTTTCCACGAGTACAGGCTGTGGCTAATTCAAAATGGTTGCCGATAACCTTTTAGGAGCTATTGCAGCTGGCTAATTCAACAGCAAAAGGGTTGAATGCAATCAAGGAAGAGATGAGGGCTTCGCGCTTGGTAGCCCTCCAAAATAGATTTATTTTGGACCTACTGACAGCCAACCTGATGGTGATGCCTCTAGTGAAACTGTAAGTGCAGCTATACAAGAGATACGGACACTCCACGGAAAGATGACCAGCGAGGTTAATGGAGTGCAAGCAACAGACTGGCTGGACTGAGTATTTGCATGGGTACCCACCTGGCTTTCTGGATTGTTTCGAGTGACCGTCCCAGTCTTAGTGCTCATTCTCATCACCTTATGTGTTATTAAGAACATTTTTAGAGTATATTTTAACAAGCAAAAAGGGCATTTGATGTTACCCTTGAGTGTTGACAAAAATAGTTTTGAAATGAAGAGCAGAACGCAGGTAGTGGGGGCAGTGAAGTGGAGGATCCTGGTGGATGGGTTTTTACACAGCCTGCTGATGTTCAGAATTACAGGGAATTTTGGGTACAATGTCTGAAGGATGGGACAGGGTGTGTATGGGTGGGGGAAGATCTGAATGGCTGGGTGGAGAACTGGAGGAGACTTGACACAGTTGGAGAAAATTTGAATACATAAAGATGAAGTAGCTAAAAAAGAACAAGAGGCCCATAAAGATTTAGTTATTAATGAATTAATAAAAGGGGGAAATAATGTCATAAAAATGCAAGTTCAGCGCTGTATGAAGGAGCGCACTTATCAACTGCTAGAGTAGCAGTGTAAAATGGGAGGGGCCTCTTTTCTGGTGCTTTTTTGAATTTACTGATAGCTTGAGGTTAAGCATAAAGGCAGTTATAGGTGTCTATTAAACATTGTAGAGCGTTTCGGGTACGAGCAATCAGAACTGTGGCGTCTGCATAGGCTAATACAGGAGGGGCAGTGCACCCATCCTTAAAAAAATCAGCTGATGTCTTAACCAGTGCCTTATATAGGCCATTAATATATAAAGCAAATAACACAGGGGCTATCACACAACCTTGGTGCACATCCCAGAGGCTACTGCGAAGTAACTCGTACATTGACCCTGTTCTCCAAATCTCACACAAGCTCTGGTATCCTCATGAATAATCTGTAATACCTTTACAAGCTCAGCCGGGCCCCCGATGGACCTGAGCACCCGCCACAGTGTAGCTCTATCCACTCTATCAAATGCTGTGCTCAGGTCCATGAATGCCAAGTATACTTGTTCACCCCTCAAAAAAATAGAGGATGCTCCCGCCCCATACAGATTAAGGGCCTGGTCTCGCATCCCCAGACCAGGCCGAAAACCATACTGAATTTTTGAAAGGACCTCCCTGTCAGAGATCCATTCTTCCAAGTGCGCCAAAACCGCACGTTCAAAAATGTTATAAGATGTATCCAGTATAGAAATGGGCCTATACAATAGTTGACTTAGTGGATCTCCCTTTGGGTAAATTATTGCCTTTTTCCAGGACTTTGGGTGTTCCACCAGTTCCAGGTATCAGTTAAATAAGGGACGGGCACCTGATTGTGCAGTTGTCGACTAATTGCGGTTTGCACTTCCTTGACGGTTAACCGGAGTGTAGAGCGCCACTCCCGCTCCTTATATCTAGCTACCTCACCTCTAAACAATAACTCAAAATGGTCTGACCAGGCCTTAGGGCTCACATGATTCTCTCTAACGGTGCTACCCCTTTTGAAAGCCGGGACGCCCTCTACAAATTCCCAAAGCTTTTTTGAGTCCCTAGTCGAAACTGCCAAAAGCCAGGGCATTTTTATACTGTGCCCTAGCATTGGTTACCTCTCTCCCAGTGCTAGACCTGTTGCGCAGGATGCCCTTCAGATTTTTCTGTGCCCGGCAAACATGTTTCCACACTTCTCTTTCTCTTTCAGGATTTGTTTAGGAGTTCCATTCCCTATGATTAAGCCAGGGGCAGCAAAGACAAAAGTATTTCTTAGCTCTATCATTCCCTTAAATTCCTGGACATCAGTCTTTAGCCCTAATTAGGTCATCAATAATACAGAGAGATGGGCTCAAGGATGTTTTAAGTAAGGTAATTCCTGAAAGGACAGGGGCCAGCTTTTTGTCCAGGACCTCTTCCAGTATTTTAAAGACACTGGAGACTGAATCCATTGAATTATCAATAGAACTTGACACTGGGGAGTGCGGCCACATTCCCCCCCGTCCTGTGCCCCTCAATTTCTGTTCAACAAGCGGAGGTTCCTGGTGCAAGGTGCCCGGCCCAGGCTGAGCTACCATCCCCACTCGGTCACTGGCATTAGAACTATGATTGAGGCATTGGGAGAAGCTAGGGGGGCTGCTGTTTGGTGAGGGGAGAGGTAGCAATGTGATTTTGCAGTCATTTGTGTGCCAGATGGCAACCCCAATTGCCCTTTCCGTGCTCTGAATGTGTTCTTCTATTTTACCAGTCATCTGTTTCAGGTAATCATTATGAGTTGGTTGACTGGAAGTCAGGCCCAACCTCAAAGGCACCTGACTACTTTTACATTTATTAGTTTTGTTTGTGGCCACAGTTGAGTCCATCCTACCCATTACCTGAATGGGCACCTGGCTGGACTTGCTTTTTTTGGTTTTATTCACAGCTAATGGTAAGTCTTTGGCTTTGCGCTTAGACATAGTGTTGACAAGAATGGAGTAGCTAGGGCAACTGTATAGCTTATGCAAACTAGAGAAGTGGCATAACAAAAGTGCTGAGTAAAGCGCAAGTGCTACTGCAAGTGCAGGTGCAGAGAGGGGCGTCCTTAAAAATTCATCATACACATGCATAAAACAACACACAGTAAAATAATTAGCATGATTAAAACCGTTGGTCCTGATAAGAGAATAAAATACAAAGAGAAAAACACAATTAATTGATGATGAGAGATCACAGCAAACAAAGTTAAACAATCCGGGCGATAACCGAACAATAGCCCAGGGTATGCCACAGGCACTAACTAGCAGTAGTTGTCCGGAGTTTATAAGACTTAGTTTGCCCAGTCACGGGGCAGAGAATGTGGAAAACAAAGGTAGTAAATCAGAGTTCCAAAAATCTCATTTGCTTGGGATCCTCAACATAAAAGCTGGTTTTCTAGCTGGAGACCTAGTGAGGTTAATAAACTCCACTCTCCACTATCTGTAATAACCACGTAGCTGCCGAGAGTGATAGATCATCGCGGGGCTCTCGCAGCCCCCTAGACAGACAGGCAATAATCTGCACAGGAAAGGTAGTTTCTCAATTATTCGCCAATCCAGTCCAAATGAGTTTGCAGCGTGTGTTTGCTGAAAATTCAGGGGGAGAAGGGGTAGCACACCATCAGAAGTAAAACCAGTCACGTAGATCCAGCAGAGTGTTAAATGTGAGGGGTGACTAAGAGGGCAGGGCAAGCCCGACGGCTTAAGGAGCCTCCTTAGTCTGTCCCTCCCTCCTGCCCTTGAGACTTAAAAGTGTATCATTAACAATCAGCAACTAAAGCACAGATACATGTTCCAATGGGCTAACTCACAGGCAGCCTGGCACTGTATCCAGCTGTCCATATGCGGAGTGCTATGCTGTAGCAACAGGCTGGTGTCATAACCTTGGGTTCAAACACAAGGAGATAGACTGTTTTGCTTCCTGCGCGGACTGTACTGACTACAGGAGACTCTGCCCCACCAAGATATGTCCATTGCTTCCACAGCACTCACGGACAGCCACAGACAGCCAGCGCCCTTCACCTGCAGGCTTCCGCCGCAAGGGTGAGCACAGGGGGGTTTATACCCTCCTCTTCCTCCTCTCTCTTGTGTCACGGCAAAAGGGGGCATGGCAAAAATGGGCTGAGTGCTCAGGAGAACCAGCAACAGCCAGCAGCAGCCACAGACAGCCTGCGCCCTTCACCTGCGGGTTTTCGCTGCAAGGGTGAGCACAGGGTGGTTTTGTACCCTCCTCTTCCTCCTCTCTCTTGTGAGACTCGATAGTTGGAAGGTCCTGTTTGCTTCATGACCTCATAAGGTCCATGCCACCTGGAGAGCGTTTTGTTTTCAGAGGAGGGAAGGAGAACCAATACCTTTTGGCCCACAGAAAATTATCTTCTCACTGCTTTCTTATTATTGTATTCTTTCTGATTTTACTATAGCTGGAACCGCTGCCATATGTTCTTTCAATCGTTCAGCGGTTTGAGATAGAGGCAGGGTAGCTCTCTCTCTTCCCAGGTTTCCCATAACACATCCAATAAATCTCTTGGTTCTCTCCCATTCAAGAGCTCAAGGTGTTTTCCTAATTGTAAATAGGGCCCATGGTATCATAATGTCCTAATTCTTCCCATCTGCTTCTACTAACCTTTTAAAGATATGTTTCAGAGTTTGATTGCATCTTTCCACCAAACCATCAGTTTGGGGATGGTAAATGGAGGTATGTAAAGTTTTAACATGGAGGATCCCCTGAACCCCTGCCATAAATGTACTCATAAACATGGATACTTGATCTGTCAAAATCTCTTTTGGAAACCCAATTCTAGAGAAGAAGGGAAGTAGGTGTTTTAAGATCTGTTGTGAGGTATTATTCTGTAAAGGAATAACCTCAGGGTAACGGGTTGCATGATCTAAGATGACCAGTATATATCGATTCCGTAGTTTGGAGGTTTCAAGAAGACCCACTATGTACATTCCTATACGGGAAAATGGTACATCTATGATTGGTAGAGGTTTTAAGGGAACTGGGGGAGGAATGTGAGTACTGATTTTCTGGTATAAGGCACAAGTTCTGACAAAATTCTTTATATCAGCATACATTCCTGGCCAGTAGAAACGGTTCACAATGTGTGCCTGAGTTTTTGATATAATATGATATGATATGATATGATATGGCATTTATAACGTGCCTATACACAAGTGTTTCAAGGCGCGACGAGGCAAGGGAGGGGGAACAGAGGGAAGACAAACAGCGACTCTGCTAGGCCAGGCGTCATTCAGATCGCGCAAGTGCATGGGAAGGGATCCCAGATGTCCTCGTGTTAAAAGAGAGCGCGCAATCTCGAAAAAAATAATCGTATGGCTTTTAGGTACCATGATCTGTGACCTAGGAATACCGTTCAGTCCAAAATCTCCCCTATATAACAGTCCAGACTTTAGAAAAACAAATGGCCCACTCTTTTCCCTTCCTTCCTCTGCTGACACTACTTGAAGAAATGGCTCTGCTAGCATGGAATCCTTTCTTTGAGCAAAATCTAAATCTGGAGTAACCTCAGCCTCTTCCTCGACAACAGGGATAGGTTTTATTACTGGATCAGGTGGAAGTTCTATATCTGCTTCCCCAAAACCCAGAGTCCCTCTATCAGTTTTATCACTACTATAAATGTCTTGAGGTTTTGGAAACAAAGCCTTTTCCAATATCCACTGGGCTATTCCTTCCCCTGCATTGATTTGGTATGGCTTTGTCCCATTTTGCATCAGTACTTTGATATCCCCCTTATAATCAGTGTCAATCACTCCAGCCAACACATCCAAGCCAATAGCACCAGGCCAGACCTGACTTAGAGGCGAGTCTGATGTAAGTGCCGGGGGTGGGGGGAGCGGACAAGAACCAAATCTGTGGATATCAGTGGTCTGTCTCCAAGTTGAAGTAATTTGCCTCTACTAGTATATATATCAAATCGTATGGATTGTTCAGTAGCAATGGTGGGATCAGAGGCTCTTTTACCTAGTTTCTCAAATTTAAGGGTTCATCAAATTGTATCAATTGAGTCCAATCCCACTACTGACAATAAAGGTGAGGGGTCAGAAATGCGAGACAGACACAAGGGTTCTCAATGTTTGCCATTTCTTTAAAATAAAAGGGGTGAGATGAACGCCTATCTTTCCCTAGCCTAATGAGGAAATCCCTACCGAACAAACTAGGACTAAAGAAAGTAGTCCTGTCCAAAAAGTCTCTGACCATCACACTAATCCATACAATAGAACTATGCAAGTAACATTTGGCTGTCTTCAGTTTCACAAACCTGAATGAAAGCTCAAACTTAAAGGTTTTAACAAGTATTTCTTGTGACCATGGTTCGACTCCCTTCCCATGGGTCAATTCAGGAATATCGTTAATATAGGTCGGATTCAACAAAGTACTGTTTAGTTCAACACAAAATGTATTTTCCCTCCACTGCGTTCTTCCACTTGATAAAGAAAATGTTCACAAAAACTTGTTCAGAAATCCAAACCCTTGTTGACCTCCACAGGATCCTTCTTGGTAAGGCAAATGTCTTTCTTACAAAACACAGGTTTATAAACAAAGGCAATTGTTTTCCTCAGGATGCAAAGCAATTATTAGCATATCACACATTCTTCCAGGACAGCACAGCAACTACCTTTGGTGAGGCAACAGTTTATCAAAATGGTATTAGAGATCACAAGTTCTTTCCGCCACACCTTTTTGCCACAACAATGCTTCTTTAAAACATATTCTTCTTTCCTGGTATACTCGCATGCAAGGACTAACTACTAAGGATCCCTTTCCTGGTATACTTGCCTTCCAGGAAGAAAAGTCCTACAAGCACAATTGGCTTTAGTGGCAATAAATGTTCCAAGATTCTCCACACCAGTATCCCCTGTGAGGAAGGCTGAACAATGGCTGCCTCTCTTTTATAGTCTCTTCACTCTTGGCAATGTGGGTTACAGGTTTCCCCAAACGGGTATCCCGAAAAAGGAGAATTGGTCCCCAGTTGCCTCTTTACTGCTTCTTGACAGCCCCCTGGCTGTTGTTTTTTTAAAAATGTTTGTGCACTTGGCTAATAATAAGCTTAGGCACGTATGAATCAAAATACAGTGCATTTATTTTTACATTGTCACAGTAATTATTGACAATTATCTATTTTCTAGCTTACAATAAATAAATATTAAATTACCACGTTCTCAGCAACTAAAGCATTATTACATTATGCCAAAAATGTGTCCATAGCAACCATGAATTTACACAATACATAAAAAGCAGCTCCTGTGACTACCAAGGATTCAGCTGAGTATATTGCTCCCCAAAATTGATTGGAACCAATGGAGTCAAACCTGGACACCAATTTGGCATTTATCTACATGGGATCTTCAGGTTTGCTTGCCAGAGGAACAATCTCTATATGAGTTTTACACATGGTGAAGAGGGACTAAGAGATCCTGGATTGATTATTTTTAGGTGTCCACTGACCTATATATGTGATCCTTTGGTCAGGGGGATGCTCCTGACAGAGGCCACTTCCCAATAATCCTTACTATGCATTTAGCAAATTCCACTCATCTAGAATATGGGGCAGCATTCAATACACCAGTGAGGGGCGGTTTGTTGGTAAAATAGAATGCTAAGGTGTGTAGAACCTCTATGACCATATGGGAACACAAGATGACAAAGATGGAACTGGTGGGAGATAGGATAAATGCAAATAATTACAATTAAAGACTATTAGAGTGTATGAAACTTCTCTGTGCTAGGGGTCAAAAGGTGGGAACTAAAACACACAAGCATGTCCATGACACAAGGGTTAGAGAGGCTAAGCAGGCCAAGAGGAAGGCAATTAAAGCCACTCTTAAAAATACAATCAGTGTGCCTGTATACCAAGAGGAAAAAAGGCAAATCCTACTAGAGTATAAACATACCCTAAAATTTCTCAGTCGTGAAAGGCACATTAGAAAAAATCAAGAGGTAAACGGGACCCTCGTTCAAAACAATAGTGTTCATTTTTGGAGATTGATGGGGGGAGCCAACAAAGGGCTGCAGGATTGTATAGAGTGGTCAGGGAGGAATCGTTCAAATTGACTGAGGTTATTAGACCGAATTGGTGATTTGACCAAATTATGGCCGTTTGAAAATTCCGAACAACCGAAAAGTTCGACCAGATCACCCATTCAGTGCTATGGGAAGTGGGGGCTGCAGGGCTGTCCTCCACACTCTTACTCACTATATTGTGAGCAAGGGTTGCAGGGATGTCCCCCGCAGCCGATCCCAAAAAGCCAAAAAAGAAAAAAAGTAAAGGACTCTGCGGCGCCGGTTCCCGGTCACGGAACTGAAAGAGAACATGCGTTGCAAGGTCACAGCTATTCGGCGGCTCCCTCAAGATAAGTAGGGGGTGTGGGTGGGGGCATAGGGGTGAGGGTGGGTTGGGGCCAAGTCGTAAATGTTCAGGGGAGAAAAAACCAAAGGTTATTTTCTCCCTCGAACATTTCCATCACAGTCTTTCAACCCTGATCCGTCAGGAACATGATCTGAGCCCCTTTAACAGCTCAATTATCGACAACCAGAACACACAGAAGATGAGACAAGCCCAGAGCCTACTATTAAATGACAACTACTTCACCCTCAAGAAGATTACGCTGCAGCAGGACTCTAACATTATGTCACAGATGGACACACTAGGCCAAGCTTCGATCTCAGCACTCCATTTAGTGCTGGAATCTCTGCTGAGGCTATATGACAATGTTAAAGAGGTGGTACAAGAAAACACCCTAAAGCTAAATTCCTTGGACGAGGGGCTGAGAACATTGTTTGCCATTAATGTAGAAACCACTTGCCAATGCAAGATGGGGGTTTTGATTAAAAGTCTGCCACAGGGGCAAAGGAAGTGGTCCCTACCCGGGCTGAAATCCAACATCAAGAGAAGGCATGGGTGGAAACAAGGGATGGCTAAATTGAGTCACAAAACACTGTAGCATCATCTAATGAATCCCCAGACAGCCCTACACCGCTAGTTGAATTGTGTCTCAAGGAAAAGGTAAACACATTGGATGTATCCAGTTTGGTGGAGGAAGGGGAGGTGCATACGATCAGTGATTCAGTGGAAGAGGAAAATGGCCAAGAGGGATGGATAAGAGTGAGCAGACAAAAAAGAAAAGGAAAACTCCAAAAGAAGAAAAAAGACAAAAAATCTTCCAGCCCATAGTAGCAATAAACGAAATAACTCAAAACATTTCTGTAATGCTGTTACGCTCACCTGGTGTCCACGGGGGCGTCGATCTGAACTGGGCTGTTGTTACCTCTTCCAGCGACACACGGGGCGCCGAAATGATGGACTGGACCGGACCACCCAGCTTAGCTTGTTTTGCCCGTATGAATATTCTTCTGATAGTTTGGAAAGATGAGCTCTCCATCCTGCCTCGAGCGCAGGGGCGCGTAGATGATCAGTTACTTCACTGGTGTGCGATGTTGGAGAGTTGCAGAACGCTATTGACTCCGTAAGGAAATAGTTTGAAAAAGAGTTCAAAAACGTCTGGCCTTCACTCTGTCCAAATTTCCTAGGTTGCCTTAATAGTTCTTGAGAAGAGTTCCAAGTGGCAACCAGTAAGATGCAGGTAAGTGTTTATGGATTCTGTTCAGTTCGATAATGAGGACCTGGTCTAACCTGTGACCCTTTCCTTTTGCAGGCGCTGAATCGGTGGAGGTTCCGGTGATTGCGGCCTCAGGCAGTTACCAGGTTAGTCTGTAGCGGAATTAGGTTTCCCCTACTTGCGCTTTTGTGTTGCTTTTGTTTCCCCTTTGGGGCCGGGGTACGGCGGAGAAGCTGTGGAGGCCGCGCCGACCCGAGATGAGGTAAGTACCCCCTGTGGTATCAGGTAAGTCCTGGGGATTGCCTTTATTGTCTGGGAATGCTCCCTTGCTCACCTTATTGTCTTTATTTCCACAGGTGTGGGAGAGCGGCCGCTGGATGCTGAAAAGCGCGATGGAATGCGGAAAATTGCTTCAGGTAAGTTCCCGCGCGGCGCTGCAGGATGCGAAGCGGCGCGCGTCTGATGATTTCTTCCTTCTAGGTCAGAGCCAAGAAGCTTCAGGATTCAGGTAAGGATTGCAGGTAAAAACTCCGGTTCTAACCTTCCCTCTGCTTTCTTTCAGGTTTTCAGGAGCTCCGGAATCCAGGCGGGCGTGGCTGAAGACTGGAAGCTGCTGCAGGCACGGTGAGCGTTACGCTGCAGGTGCAGAATAACGCGAAGCATGGGTTGCTGTCAGGGCGTGGTTTCAATAGCCTTGGAAGTAGTTCCAGGTAAGTATCCTTCCGCGGCCCCACCCGAGTAAAAAATTGTTCCTAGGTAAAAATAGTCCCTCCTAGGCCTCATTTGACTTCTGGTCACTGGCATCATGGTCTGCCTCAGGTAAGTTAGCAGCATGGTCTGCTTCAGAAAAGTCCTTGACCATGAGCCTGGCGCCCATGGCGCCAGGACTGATTCTGAACTTATGAGCCTGGCGCCATAGGTGCCAGGACTGCAACCAAATAGCCCCTAATTGGGGTTCATGGGCTTGCATTAAATGGCATGATGCCTGCTTCCGGGGTAGCTGGGCCAAACCTGGTTTCCCGGGGGCAGGCATCGTGACAGCACTCCCCCTCAAGGCCCCTCCTAAAGTCGTTCTTCCTCTGGGCTTTGGTTTGTTAGGGAACTCCCGGTGGAATTTCTTCACCAATTGGGGTGCGTGCACATGGTCACTACTTTCCCAGGACCTTTCTTGGGGTCCGTATCCTTTCCAATCGATTAGGTAAAAGAGTTTTGACCTAACCCTCTTGGAGTCCAAGATGTCTTTAACTTCAAATTCAGGTTCCCCGTCAATGAGGATGGGATCTGGTGGTTTGGTTAATCTAGTTCCTGGTTGGACTGGTTTCAAGAGAGAGACATGGAAGACGGGATGAATTTGCATATGGGCGGGCAGGTCCAACTTGACGGCCACTGGGTTGATAATGGTCTTGATCGAGTAGGGTCCCAAATATCTAGGATTAAAGGTTCGTGTTCCCTTGAGTGGGATGTGTTTAGTAGATAGCCATACTTGGCCTCCTATCTGGTATTGTGGTGCTTCTCTCCTAAGTTGATCAGCGTTTTTCTTGTATTTATCCTTAGCTCTCTGTAAATGTTCTGTTGCTTCCTTGAAGGTTTGTGTAATGACGGTGTGGAGATGGTCTACTGCAGGCATCTCCAAACGTTGGGGCGAATCCAAGTCCGAGGTTCGAGGATGATGTCCATATATAGTATAAAAGGGGCTGTGTCCAGTTCCTGAGTGTACTGAATTATTGTACGCATATTCAGCGATCCATAAGATGTCTTTCCAATTGCTCAGAATGATGTAGCATACAACGCAGGTACTGTTCAAGAGTCGGATTGGTCCTCTCAGTTTGACCATCGGTCTGGGGGTGGTGACTAGTTGAAAGCCTAACATCTATTTGTGCCAGTTGGCAACATTTTCTCCAGAAGTGCGAGATGAATTGACTCCCTCGGTCGGAAATTAACACGGATGGGAAGCCGTGTAGGCGAACAATGTTTTCAAGGAACTCCTTTGCCAGGGCTGCAGCTGAAGGTATCCCTTTTAATGGAATAAAGTGGGCCATTTTAGAAAAAAGATCCACAATAACTAGGATAGTGTTGAAACCATAGCACGGGGGTAAGTCCGTGATAAAGTCTAATGACAAGGTGTGCCAAGGAATCGGTGGGATGTCCATAGGTTGTAATAGACCAGCTGGTCTTCTTTTTTGACTCTTGTTTTGGGCACAAATGCCACAAGATAGGACAAACGACTTAATGTCCTTTCGCCAAGTGGGCCACCAAAATTGTTTCTTGATTTTAGCTTCCGTTTTTGTAATACCAGGATGCCCCTCCATTAACGTATCATGGTAACGAGAGATGACTAGCTCTTGTAGTTCCTTTTGTGGCAGAAATAGACGTCCTCGGTAATATGGTAGCTCATTGGTGACAGAGAAGTCTGGGCCTTTCTTAGCCCAGTCTTGTAAGGCAAGAGGATCAAAGAGTTGTCTGATAATTCCTTGAATGTCTTCCAGCGTCTGTACAGATGTTATGCCAAGAATTCGCTGTTCAGGAATTATAGGTACGGGTTCCAGGGTCACTTCTGTTTCTCCAATCCCTATTCGGGATATGGCGTCTGCTTTACCATTCTTACAACCGGGCCGATAGGTTATTACAAAATCAAATTCGGCGAAGAATAGTGCCCAACGGAGTTGGCGAGAAGACTGGGCCTTAGCTGTCTTTAGATATTGTACATTTCGGTGATCGGTGATGACTGTAATGGTATGTCTGGCTCCGAGTAGATAATGCCGGCAAGCCTTGAAGGCGGACTTGATAGCTAACAGCTCCTTATCAGTAATGGCATAGTTTAATTCAGGAATCGAGAACTTTTTTGACCAAAAGGCCACTGGGTGAATCTGGTTAGTTTCGGGGTCCTTTTGAGAAAGGACGGCTCCCATTGCCAAGCTGGATGCATCAGTCTCCACAATGTACGGGAGTTCAGGACGTGGGTGCCTTAGACTGGTGCAGATGTGAATTTAGCCTTTAACTCTTGAAAGGCGCTTTCCACTTCGTCTGTCCACATAAAGCGTTTGTTTTTTCGTAATGGGATGAACAATATGCGAAAAGTCTGGGATAAACCTGCGGTAAAAGTTGGCAAAGCCGAGCATGCTTTGCACACCTTTGACAGAACTTGGCGAAGGCCATTTGAGAATTGCATCCACCTTTCGTGTATCCATCCTGATTCCTCTCGGGGTTAGGATAAATCCTAGGAATTCCACTTCGGTGGCGTGAAAAACGCATTTTTCCAATTTGGCATAAAGTTTGTGCTGGCGTAATTTTTCTAAAACTGCTCAGACGTGTTTGATATGATCAGATTCTGATGAAGAATATACTAGGATGTCATCACTATAAACGACAACGCAAACATCGATGAGTTCTCTAAGGACATCGTTCATGAAGAATTGGAAGGCTGCTGGTGCATTGCACAGTCCGAAAGGCATCACCTGGTACTCAAATAGTCCGTACTTAGTGCGAAAAGCTGTTTTCCATTCGTCGCCCTCTTTGACACGTACCAAATGATATGCCCCCGGAGGTCGAGTTTAGTATAAATGCAAGCTTCTTTCACTTGGTCTAGTAATTCTGGGATCAAAGGCAACGGGTACCGATTTTTAATGGTTATCTGGTTCAGTGTGCGATAGTCTATGCATGTTCTTAGGTCACCTTCTTTTTTGGGCACGAAGAACAAAGCGGATGATGCAGGGGACTTAGTCGGGCGAATAAAACCATTAGCAAGGTACTGGTCCAGGTATTGGCGTAGGTGAAGGTTTTCGGGTTCCGTAAGGGCATAGATTCTGCTGCAAGGGGGTTGTGCGCCTGGGATGAGATCTATTTGGCAATCATACGATCTGTGCGGAGGTAAGGTGTTTGCCTGGTCTTTTTGGAAGACATCTTGAAACTCTTGATATTCCGCAGGTAATTGCATGGCAGCTGGGGTTACAGAAGCCAGGGCTGTGTTCTGAGATTTCCTGGGGTAACAGGTGTGCGCACATTCTGGGAAGGTAATTCTCTTCTCTCGCCAATCAATGCAGGGATTATGTTTTTCCAACCAAGGTATCCCCAGTATTACTTGGAACTGCGGGGCCTTGATTAAATCAAACACCAAAGCCTCTCGGTGCCCATACTGCGCCAGCAATGTCATCTTTGTGGTGGAGTGAGTTACGGGACCAGAGGCAATTTCCATTCCATCAACTGTGGTGATGACATCTAAAGTGTTTTTTTGGGCGAGAGGTAGGTTCATCCTGGAAGCCAATTCACGGTCCATGTAGTTTCCTATGGCTCCGCTATCAACGTATGCTTTTACCGCATGCATCCGAGATGGCTTTTCTGGATCTACGAGGACCATTGGAATGATGAAATGCGAGGCCATCTGTTTGTTCCTTTGAAACTATCAGTTCCCTTCTAAGGGCATTAGTTTCCTGGTGGGCGGAGTGCACTTCAGCTCTTAGCTCCCCTAATAATTGGGCTAACTGATCCGTCTCTGAGGTCTCCATAACGCCCAGGTGGCCTTTTGTGGGTAGGCTTCGCGTTCTGTTACGCTCACCTGGTGTCCACGGGGGCGTCGATCTGAACTGGGCTGTTGTTACCTCTTCCAGCGACACACGGGGCGCCGAAATGATGGACTGGACCGGGCCACCCATCTTAGCTTGTTTTGCCCGTATGAATATTCTTCTGATAGTTTGGAAAGATGAGCTCTCCATCCTGCCTCGAGCGAAGGGCCGTGTAGATGACCAGTTACTTCACTGGTGTGGGATGTTGGAGAGTTGCAGAACGGTATTGACTCCGTAAGGAAATAGTTTGAAAAAGAGTTCAAAAACGTCTGGCCTTCACTCTGTCCAAATTCCCTAGGCTGCCTTAATAGTTCTTGAGAAGAGTTCCAAGTGGCAACCAGTAAGATGCAGGTAAGTGTTTATGGATTCTGTTCAGTTCGATAATGAGGACCTGGTCTAACCTGTGACCCTTTCCTTTTGCAGGCGCTGAATTGGTGGAGGTTCCGGTGATTGCGGCCTCAGGCAGTAACCAGGTAAGTCTGTAGCGGAATTCGGTTTCCCCTACTTGCGCTTTTGTGTTGCTTTTGTTTCCCCTTTGGGGCCGGGGTACGGCAGAGAAGCTGTGGAGTCCGCGCCGACCCAAAATGAGATAAGTACCCCCTGTGGTATCAGGTAAATCCTGGGGATTGCCTTTATTGTCTGGGAATGCTCCCTTGCTCACCTTATTGTCTTTATTTCCACAGGTGTGGGATAGCGGCCGCTGGATGCTGAAAAGCGCGATGGAATGCGGAGAATTGCTTCAGGTGAGTTCCCGCGCGGTGCTGCAGGATGCGAAGCGGCGCGCGTCTGATGATTTCTTCCTTCTAGGTCAGAGCCAAGAAGATTCAGGATTCAGGTAAGGATTGCAGGTAAAAACTCCGGTTCTAACCTTCCCTCTGCTTTCTTTCAGGTTTTCAGGAGCTCCGGCATCCAGGGGGGCATGGCTGAAGACTGGAAGCTGCTGCAGGCACGGTGAGCGTTACGCTGCAGGTGCAGAATAATGCGAAGCATGGATTGCTATCAGGGCGTGGTTTAAATAGCCTTGGAAGTAGTTCCAGGTAAGTATCCCGAGTAAAAAATAGTTCCTAGGGAAAAATAGTCCCTCCTAGGCCTCATTTGACTTCTGGTCACTGGCAGCATGGTCTGCCTCAGGTAAGTTAGCAGCATGGTCTGCTTCAGGTAAGTCCTTGACCATGAGCCTGGCGCCCATGGTGCCAGGACTGATTCTGAACTTATGAGCCTGGCGCCATAGGCGCCAGGACGGCTCCCAAATAGCCCCTAATTGGGGTTCATGGGCTTGCATTAAATGGCATGATGCCTGCTTCCGGGGTAGCTGGGCCAAACCTGGTTTCCCGGGGGCAGGCATTGTGACGAATGCCCTATCAGGCGAGGCGATAGACGAAAGTGAGCCAACCCAAAACGCACTGGCGATAAATTGAGGAACCAAAGAAGTTGCTTCTAAAACAACAATTAAGAAAAAGCAATCCAAAATAACAGTATTTTTGGTGAACCCTGAGATACCTAATATAGACACCATATCCTCACAGAATGCCCCTACATCTAACAACGGAGAAAATTAGCCTGGACCCTCAAATGTGCCACAGGTTTGGCTGCTACCTCGTTGGTTGAGCCCAATCTAGACACAGTGGTCATTGCCTCCATATGCCAACCGCAGCAGAAGTTGGGTCCCATCCTGCAAAAATCAGAATGTGAGAACTTCCAATGATAATGAGTTGGCAAATTGATCGACTAATATATGGCCGACTACACATAAACAGGGATCAAAGGATCAAAGGAGTCCAGGCTATTCCTGAGCTTCGAGTCTTGAGATCGAATGACATCCAAAGGGTAGCCTTCCGGAAAAATGGTGTGGAGAGGTCAGCGTGTTACTATGCCTCAAATATGAATCCATAAATTGTGTGGAACAACCGAGAAGCCCTAAAAACCCTTGGCTATCAGCTCAGACCACTACAAACAGAAGGGAATGCTAAGGCCTTTCTGACCCCCACACCATTAGCACAAGATTTGGCAACTATTACATCAAACGAGAATGGGAGTTCAGTAGAGGCAAGAACGGACTAGAAGGACTGATCTTGGCTTGAAGCCGCAATTGAGATGTTTAAGAAAACCTCCTCTAAGCAGATGTGTCTTTGAGGGAGGCCCTCTGAAAGTAATGTCTTGGAATAGGTGTGGCTTCCAGCAACTAAAAGCACACTCTGGAATGGACTTGAAGATGGCTAGTGTGATCCTACTACAAGAAACCATGGCCTTAAACACTTTTGAGCTGGAAGGCTACCACACATATTGCAAGTCCCACACCTAAAAGCAAACCTGTTAATTGTGAACGTATATTGGAACGTATATTGGAATTAAACAAATACTCAATTCTCGGACTTACACTTGGAACTAGACGTCCTGTTTACAGAATGGCTAGGAAGAAGTAAAAACAAGTATGTTATTGTGGCCGAAGACCTAAATGCAACCTGTGTTCAAGCACAGCCTGCAGGAGGGTTCCCCTCTACTGACAATACCCGCTCTCAAACCGTTCAGCATGGGGTTGCGTGGGACCAATATGTATCTACATGGGATCTTCAGGTTTTGCTTGCCAGGGGAACAATCTCTATATGAGTTTTACACATGGTGTAGAGGGACTAAGAGATCCTGGATTGATCATTTTTAGGTGTCCACAGACCTGGGCTGTATATGTGATCCTTTGGCCAGGGGGATGCCCTTAGCAGTGACCACTTACCAATAATCCTTACTATGCATTTACCAAATTCCACTCATCATCTAGAATATGGAGCAGCATTCAATACACCAGTGAGATCCTGGATTGATTTTTGTTAGCTGTCCACTGACCTGGACTGTATATGTGATCCTTTGGTCATGGAGATGACATTTGCAGTGACCACTTCCCAATAATCCTTACTATGTATTTACCAAATTCCACTCATCATCTAGAATATGAGGCAGCATTCAATACACTGGTGAGGGGCGGTTTGTGGGTAAAATGGAATGCTAAGGTGTGTAGAACCTTTATGACCATATGGGAACATGAGATGACAAAGATGGAACTGGTGGGAGATAGGATACATGCAAATAATTACATTAAAGACTATTAGAGTGTATGAAACTACTCTCTACTAGGGGTCAAAAGATGGGAACTAAAACACACAAGCATGTCCATGACACAAGGGGTAGAGAGGCTAAGCAGGACAAGAGGAAGGCAATTAAAGCCACTCTTAAAAATACAATCTGTGTGCCTGTATACCAAGAGGCAAAGAGGCAAATCCTACTAGAGTATAAACATACCCTAAAATCTCTCAGTCGTGAAAGACACATTAGAGAAAATCAAGAGGTTACCAGGACCCTCGTTCAAAACGATAGTGTTTATTTTTGGAGATTGATGAGGGGAGCCAACAAAGGGCTGCAGGATTTTATAGAGTGCCACATCACAGCACAAGTATGGGTGAATTACGTAACCAAAAAATCCCTGTGAGATAATCCTTTGCCGCCGTGTCTTTAATAGAATCATGACTTTCTATTATGAATGTATTGAAAATCTGTATTCCATGTCAAGAACGGAGGCTTGGATTATGCTTGTGTAAAAGTACTCACCACCAACGTAGACACCTAGTTAATTGGTTGAAAATAGAAATTCTTAAAAGTCGACTCATTCGAGCAGTCAGCCACTTTCAAAATCTCCTCCAGGTGTGCCCCCATCTTGAATGCTGTCGATGCCATGGCACCCCTATTTGAATGTGCTCCATATTGTCCTACATCTATGCCAGCCTGGCTCATACACCATTTTACCCATCTTGCCAGGGTAGCTGTAGACACTGCTGTAAATGGTTTCCTCACCGCTATTAATAACTGAGATTCCCCTGCGGGTCTGAATTGCGCTGAGATATTTTCATATGCCTTCAGACATCTGACCGGACCTAATTATCGTTGGTCCAGAAATACTGCGTAATCAACTGTCTTAATGCCTGTGTTACCTGTGTTTGCATCGGTCCTATTGTTCTCTCCATTGCGCTCTGTTTCCAGAGGCCCTGTACGATGTATATCGGCTGGCCTAGGGGCCCCTGCTTCTGCCAGCCCTGTTGAAAAGGTTTCTCCCGAAGATCTTTTTGAAGGAGGCCTGTGTTTTGTCAAGTGTAGCATAGGTGTTTGTAAATTTGGCCATGTCCTTTATGAAAGTCTCACCAAATAACATCCCTTTAGCTGCAGCCGCTGCCTCTGACGGGGCTAGCTTTCCTAGCTTGGTGTGGATTTTCATAAGGATGGACCACCTTCTCTCTGTCGTTACAGCACTATTGGCATTACCCAATAAACATATTGCTCTCTGTCTCCAGCCTGATAACTCTTCAGGATCTATGGATTCTTTCTTCTGCTTGGCCTCCTCTACGAGCTGCCATATCTTTGTGATTGGCCCAACCACATTGAGCAGTATGTCCTGGCAAGCCCTCCAGGATCTTTCTATTCCCCTCTTAACGTCCTTGCTATACCTCCCAATGAAGGTCAGCACAAATTTGTCGATTTTGGGGGTCTCAGCCACCCCCTCCGGCACCCTGGGTCTGTGGCACTCTGCCTGCATCTTATTACTGGCTTCCTTACTTGATGGAGCCCTCAGCCTCCTCTTCAGGTAGGTTTTGATGTTGTCGGGTAGATCCCACTTGGAGGACATGGGGTGAATCAATGCATCAGGGTCGAACTCCTCCCCTTTTTCTCCGTCGGCCCATGGCTTAATTCTTTTGCTCCTGTGCTTCTTGGTCGGCGATTCTTCAATGCTCTGCCAGCTTTCCTCAGTGGATTCCTCAGAGCTATCTTGGCCATACTTGCCCCATGACCTTGCCTTTCTCTTGCCACTACGCATGTGTGTAGCGTGCCCGAGGGTCTGAGCGCTGTGCGCTATGCAGCTCTTTTTTCCCTTTTACCTCTATGTGCCTCTCTCCTCAACTCTTCCATAACTGAGAGAAGGCCAAGAGGTTTTACATAATGCCCTAGCCTTCGTGCAACGGGGCTCTGCCGGCACTCAATGCCCTTTGAACTGCCTGGCTCATCATGACACCACTGACATGCGGCCCGTCATAGTTTTCCTCTGAGAGCTCTCTCCTGCTCATATTTCTTGGATTGTGCAGTTCAATTATTTTTGATATGCAATTCACTTGGGATGCCCCCGTCTAATTCTTCTTTATTTCACAGATAGGCAGGTCAGTGGGCTTACCATACACAGTTTTGCCTGGGACAGTGCCCATCAGTCAGAAGTTGCACCTGGTGTCACGATCCAAACCACCTGCCACCCAGCACCACTACATGCGCACATTCAGAGACTCTGTTTATGGTATACTTGTGAAGTTAACACCTGTAAACTGCCTCTGCATTCATTTACTTGTTTTACTGCTGCCGTTTTGTACCAGTCTCATTGCATGCTCCATTCTGGGTTTGGGGTTAAACCAGCAAATGCATTCTGGTAAATGTATGCTGTCCATAATCCAGAGGGCTGGAGGAGGTATACTAAGTACATTTGTTTGGAGCAGGCTACTAAGAGCTGGAGAGGCCCTGATTGCATTCACCTGTTCCAAGCTACAGCAGGCTATGGTGCACAGAGCTGGAGAACCCTTAATTACAAACCACTGCTGCAGGCTACGGAAGCCAGGGCTGGGATTAATTGAAAACAGCTGCCTGAGACTGCAATCGGCTCCACCCTGTTGGCCTGTTGACTGGGAGGGCCTTTATGAGCTCACTTTGAACAGAGGCAGTTGGCATTCAACTGCTTCCACTGGGAGTTTATGTTTTTGCTCCTTTGACCAGTTTCTGACCTTTCTTAAATATCATGAATTTGGCTTTTGAATCCCGTTTGCTGTTGTTGCTTTGTACCACCCTTCCAGTCTGCTTTTGCAGTCTGCCTGTTATTGAATCTTTCCTTGATTTCCAGCTTTTGACTTCTGAAACCTTGTCCTGTTTTGAAATTAAAGATATTAATTTCTTTACTGATATCTTTTCTGCCTTTCTGACTTTCTGTAAACACCCTGTTTTCTGTAAACATTTCTGCTTCACAGACTTGTCCTGTTTCTGCCTAGCTTTTCTCTCTTTCTCTCTGTTGTCCCAGCCTTTTGAAGTTTTCCTGTTTGTTCCTTGCCTGCGATATTACCCGAAATCAGTAAATAGTTCTAGTGCCTAAGTCCTCTGAGTTTCATGAATCCCTCTTTTTCACTGTGTTGGCAGCAACCTATCTTTCCTGAGTCTTTTGCCTAGTATATTCTGATTTTCCAGCCTCTGCTTGTACTTTGTTTCTCTATCCTGTGTTAATGCTGCTTTCTCCCTGTATTACATCTTGGTCCACTGTTGTGCCTCCGATTTGAATCCATTTACAGTGGGACCCCTGGGTTGGTCTCTGTTCAGAACAGATGAGGGAAAGACTTCTGTTACCTTTGCCTAGTCCATTGAAGTCTTACCTGCCTCAGTATATGGTCGTCCAGTTTTACCCTGGCACTGAGTACAACAGTCTCTTCAGCACGCCTAACTCATGATGCTACTTTGTGATCTTTGTTAAGAGTAGTCTGCTGGTATGGATCCCAAGGGCTTTCCCTAATCCCTGGAGATCCCTTATATTCCAGTGCACCCTTTATTCTGACCAATCCATGTTGCCCAGTTTATTTGCTTGTCTTTGCTTTCTCTCTGGCTCTTTACTTGGTAGCTTGGTATGTACCCTGTTTCTGTTTTATGCTAGTGCTGCCTCAGGAATCTCCCTGAATCTACAGTGCAGACTGTGATATATAACTTTTGCCCTTTGCTCTCCGGCCAGACCCCTGACACCTGTTCTACAACCTTGTGGAGCTGTTTACAGTTTCCTTCGGGACTGAGCCCATAATTAACACCAAGCGTTAGGCTGTTGTGGGCCGTTTTACAGTTATATGAGCATGCGGTTGTTGGGTGCATTTAAAGGCCCCAAACAGAAGTCCCTTTCACCTGGACAGCAGCATTTAAACACTGCAACCAAAAACAGCCTGGCTTTTGCTTTCCTTTTCACATGAACAGCTGCATTTAAACACTGTAACCAAAAACGGCCCTGTTTTGCATTTATTTCACATGAGTGGCAAGAATTTAAACACTGCAACCAAAAACGGCCCACTTTGCTTTCCCTGTCCCATGAATGGCAAGAACTTATACACTGCTACCAAAAACGGCCTGGCTTTTGATGTTATTTCACATGAGTGGCAAGAATTTAAACACTGCAACCAAAAACGGCCTAGCTCTTTCTTTTTGTTCTTGTCAAATTAAAGAACCAGAGGGAAAGGGGCCTACCCATCTGTCACACCCCTGGATTACACACGACTCCTTCCTAGCCACAGAAGCCAAATGTAGGGACCCCTCCCACCTTGGTTGACACAGGCTCCTGATTGTAGAAACACAGGTACCCCGATGCAGCCTAAGGGGGGAAGAGGGTTAGGGAGGGGTTGTGGATAGGGAGGGGTGTGTTTAGGGTAACCGGAAAAGGGGAAGTGGAGCACATACAAACAACAACAAAACCATACCAGGCTTGCCTCAATACCCTACTGTCAGTATCCTTCTTAATTAGAATACCACTTCACCAGACTGTATTTGCAATTTCCTAAAGATAGCCACAAACATAAGCACATAAAGCATGAATGGAACATAACACTGAACACTTGTATACTCCTGAATCAGGGAAGCACATACATCTTAATTACTAATGCCCCTCAAATGTGTGCTTCAGTGTTCCTCTCATGATACTTGAATTCACTGACCACAAGGAACACAACTATGAACATGATAATGATACAAATGAAATGAGACAAAATGCAGCCACGAACAAACATAGCGTTACTTCACAATATGACTTTCCCCTTGCTTTCACCCTACCAAGTGTCTTTCTCAGTCCTGGAAACGCCCGTGTTGCACTAACACGTGAATATGAACTCAGAGGCCAAACAATCATGTGCTTTTCCCAACCACACTGCACTGTTGTGTATAATTCATTGTAAATGTTCACAAAGCATTCCAAATGGACTCTGTAGGAAACGTGGAGTCACCAACACAAAGAACTTTCAATTAAACACTTATCTGCGGCCTGAGGGGGCTCACCGGCACCACCCCAGGAAGAGAACATCCCGTGTTGAAACAGCGTCCTGACGTGCGCAGCTCTGCTCTTTGGAACGAACTGTAAGTTTCACAGCCGGGCCCGGGACTGAAAGAATTCTCTGCCGGCCCTGCTCCGCATATCAAAGTTTCCACGTGCTCCGACTGAGCACTATGCTTCCTCCGGCCCGTGTCACGCTATCAATCACCAGCAGGCAGCACGTACCGGGGAAGTCCTTAAATAGCAGTTGGCTGCACCTGCCTTCTCAGCCAACTGCCAAGCAAAGGACCATGGGAATAGTAGTTTCCCAACCCCCTTAAACACAAATCCCTATAAACAACAATTCTGTACAGGCAACAGCCCTTTTTTCTTTATACCATCATTATCAATGGACCAGCAGCAATTTAAACTCACCCAAGAAGGAAAAATCAAAGAAGCCTGTGACCTAAAAAGATAGGATTTTAAACAATAAAAGCAAAAATGCCCTGCACGTGTGTTGCAAATAAAAACAGCTTTAAAAAGCCACAATGGAAAAAGATATCACTGCGCACACAGAAAATGTTAGGGAAACCTGATGTGCGGGGTGATCAAAGCAAATGTATATTAGCTTTCACCTACAAAACTCCTGTAACCTGGGAAGCGGCACTACTTCAGGAAAAACGTTTTCTGGCTGAGGCAGGAATTTCAAAATTACAAGCCCCACATCCAGCTGGATATCACACCTATCCTCTAACAATCCTGTAATAAAATGTGATGCCGCAGGAGGCATCATAATTCTGTGTTCTGGAGACATGATGGCAGGAATGCAGGGATTTCAAAGAAGGCAATCGCTGGCTAAAGCATGACGAAAAGCTGCAAGTCATTGTACCACCCACTTCAAAGAGCAAACTGCCAATTTCAAAGGGACTCATAAAAAAACCCTATGGTCACAGGCTGACACAGGGGAACAGAAGGCTGTGGGGGATGAAGTGACCCTCCCATATGTTGACCAGACACTCCCAATTAATATTAAAAGATAGTTTTTGTTTTAGGCATTTTGACTAAGGGTTTATTTCCATTTAATGCCATTTTTCACGTGATTTCCAGGCGGTTTTAAGGATATGAATTGCATTTACCTGGGACTCTGGGAACTGTAATAGCCAGTTAGATTAGGTTTCTGGCTGATCTGAACATGTGAAAATTATGAGATTTGATGAAAAGGTGTACATTGAAATTAGGACTATGCGTGATGACTTACATATTCATAACTGTTGTACATTTAATGGAAATGACAAAAATGTGCCACATGGCCATGTTACATCATACGGATTTGGCGATCGGCTTATCCAATTCCCCATGATTAACAAAAACCGAATATATGTTTCATATGGCAGTGGCTAGTACAATTATGAAGTTATGCTATATAACTAGTTTTTGCCAAAAATTGGTAAGGGGAACAAAAGGAGGATGACAAATAGAAAAGACAGATGATGCTCTCCTCCCCTGAACCAATCCCAACTGGGGGTGTAGAGAGGGATGGTAACTGTCCAATCCTAGCAGCAGGGATAATTACAGGCTACTCCCCCTAGATTGTAAAGTTAGTGATGTCCTTTCTACTATATAAGGGGGACTGTACTAGTACTCAGGACACACAAAAACTGGGGAGACAGAAAAGGAGGATGGAGCGGAGGCTGCTGAACCTTTCTTTGAGAGTGCAGCGACCAGACTGTTGCCCTTTCTTTCCAGAGTGTCCTGATATAAAGCTGGCTTTCCTGAATCTTAAACCAAGGTTTGCTGTGTAAGTAGCATATAACCCCAGCCCTAAATTGCATAAACCCTTCATTTTGGTAGTAGTGCATCCAATATTTCCCCAATTGAAAACCCCAACTGCCTGTGTAATTTAGTCATCTCCCCATAGAAGAATCTCTTGTTTGCCTGTGTATGTTAGCATATCTCCTTTGAAAAACCTCTCAGTTGTCTGTGTAAATCCTTAGTATTTTTTCAAGTAAATCAATTAATTCCCACATCGAAATTCATGGTTCAAGATTGTTGCAATTCAAAATCAACCATATTGTTCCTGGTGTTTTTATTTAATTGTTATAGTCAGTAAAGTGTTGCCTCAAAAGAATGATTCTCCTTGTAACTAAAAATCGAATTTGTCTGTATATTATGTGCATTACCAAACAAATTCCTAGTTGTATCTGTTCTATTAAACCCAAACCGTTGGCAATCCCTTTCGCCTAGAAGTCTACCTGTTTTGAGCCTCTGTCCTTGTCACTGAAAACCGATTTTCCTATTGTAAGCTAAACCTCTTCCCTGAGCTGCCTGTCACGATTTTCAATTTGCCACCGTATTTTCCCTTTGCATTTGCTTTTTCTTAAAACCGATTTTCCTGCTTCATTTCTATTTTGCCCTGGTGTGCCGATTAGTATTCTCTAAAACTTTGCCTATCTCCTAAGTGTAAGCCATACAAATTTTCGTCTATTCTGTCCCCTAGCAGTTGTGAGAAATAATCCAAATCGCATTCTTTCATTTTGCGAAAAAAAACAGGTATTCCCTTTCTTTGCTGGCTTCCCATCTTGTGGTGGTGGGCTTTACCCCAAAACCGATTTTATACCTACTCCTTGCCACTGCCTTCCATTCAGCAATTAAGTCCAAATTGATGTTTGGGTGTGTGTTGCAGGGGGAGTGCTTGACTGTAGGTGCTATCACTTGGCGTGGAATTGTTATTTTCCTGTTTTATCACTAAAACAAAAGCGAGTGTAACAGTCTATTTCAACCTGATTGTATTTTCCTGTTTGTCATTATAACAAAAGCGAGTGTAACAGCCCATTTCCACTTGGTCGCTCTAGATAGGATATTGCATTTGTGTTGCCACCATTTTGGTGGCTGTTATATTTTGATTATCCTCATTTACATTGAATAATAAATTAATTAGATATCTTATTAATACACACCGGCCTGGTTCCTAGTCCATTGTGGCACGGGGTGTTTGTGGAGGTTAGGTGCGAGACGGGATGGTGGTCTACGCAAAAGAATCCATAGTACATTAAAAATAAAAAGTGCTTTATTGTGCGCAACATACATTGAAGGGGAAGGAGTTTCCTGGCTGGAGTGTGCTGTGTAATAAACCGTGACACAGTGTGCCTCTACCACCAGTAGATGCCATTCGTGGGTCGCTGCACACTGTAATTCACTATGCCTCATTTCACGAGATCCACGCTGAATTCGGTGACCGTTATTGAATAAAACTGCTGCTATCGAAGCTTATGTGGATTGGGGTGAAGAAAGGCATTTGCCTATGTTCGCCGCTCCTCGCAGAAGTGCGCACTGTCACTGGAACCTCTGGAACTGCCTCCTACAGTCTAACGCGAACCCTGAAGCCCTGCGAGCCCCGTCGTGTTGCTCACCCGACTCCTGCGGATGGGCTACGCCAAATATTAAACGCGCTGCTGCTCGCTGAGCGCCGATCTTCACAGTCTCTCACGTTATTACACACACTATCAGTCAAAGTTAAAGAAACTAAAGTTTCACTTATCTACTGCTCGAGCAGCAAAGAAAAAGGAGGAAGGGAGGAAGTCATAGGATATTATACTGGACTAAGGAATTTGATTGGACATATGAATTCAAGTGAGAAAAAAGAACCAATTAATAATAAACTTCAAAATCACTTAGTTTCATGGGAATTGGAGTTCTTTGACTGTTAGTTTTTGTGGTTGTGTTAGATTTTGATTGGCTACTCGAGAAGTGCAGAGTTGAGTTGAGCATAATCCGAGCCTCAGGGTCTTGACATATAATTTGGACTCAGACCCTGAGAATCCATATTGTATGACTCTGAATGAAGAGAGGTATCAAGTCATTCGTCTCAAGGAAAAATGAAAGATGTGTTGCTAGGGGTCAGCACAGCTTGGGAGTTATTTGTCCACTTGTTCACTGAGGTGTATCCACTCACAAATGCCCCCCCCCCGCCCCATTAACCCCCACAATCCGTAGCATTCGTTTTCACACTGGGCAGCAATAAAGCACCACCATTGAGACTAAACTAAAATGATCCCTTAATTTTGGCCAGCGGTGACCCATTTTACTCTTGGAAGGGAGAAGTTGCTGTTTGTTACAAGTATTTAACTATGTATGCAGCCTTTATTTGCGGCATCAAATACATCGCAAGGTTCCTATTACAACTTGAAGACTGCAAGAAGAGTCGCGATTTCAGTTTCATTCGAAACAAGAAGTTTGAGCAGTGGGTCTTGGAATGGGGGCTGAGGGGATGGCAACTAATGACTCGTTGGCTCAGTGGACGAATGCATTGGTGATCTATCTGTTGTTGGCCCCATGCTCTCAAGTCCAAATCCCAAATAACAGTAAACATCTATTATCTGTCTATAGTGCCAAGATGCCCTTGCCGGATTCAACGTGCACTCTACAAACACCTCTGTTACGTGTGCCCATGGACCTGGAACCAATCAACCGCCAACAATCTCAGACCAGCTAGGGAAAAGGCAAGCTGTGTCACAGGGAGAAGAGTATCGGGACAGCTAAAGTTGCCACAGAACGGCCACTGCTACTGAATGAAGGAACACTTGATGTCAAGCACATCCTTTCACCCTCTAAACTTTGTCAAGCTGACACTGCTTGCCAACAAGGAAGGAGCAAATTGCTGTGTGTGGGTATTTGTCAATTTACATAGGGATGCAGCACTTCATGGAAAATAGGGCAATGTGCAGCATATCCATGAATCCCTCTTTGACCAAACACAGCAAGGCATAGGAGAGCAGGGGCAGCGGGCAGCTCTCCGGCAACATAGTAAGCCTGTAAAATAGCTCAGCAGGTTCAGCACTCATTGCTGTGATCTATGTTTGATTCCAGTGGTGCAGACATTCTCACGTCTCTTATGGTGAAACCCCATTTGTTCTCGCAGGGTCCATGCGGGCAGCGGCCTGGCTTCTATAGACCATGTATGGTAGGATGATTACATGAAACAAAAAATGTATACTTGTTTGAAACTGTGAGAACATGATACTAGTAATGCACTAGAACTTGAAATGTTTTGTTCCTCATTAGTTATGCACGCACTTTGAAGAGATACAGGAAGATGATCCGATAGCAGTGTTTTCCAAGGCACTAATGAAACCCATTTAAAACTTAGCTCTCGGTTCTGAAGGAGCTGAATATCAGAGACATGTGAATGCTTTTTGCAGGAATAATGAAGTGCACATCCTACTGAGAGGTAATCCTGAAGCTAACTTGTCGAATCAGAAAAAAATGCAAACATACCTGAATCATTGAAGACTGTGGATGCCATAGATCATCAGAACACATGTTCTGTGGTGAAATATTCTCCCTCTCCCCTTCTCCCTTCTATCCTGGCTTTCCCCTATCCCTATACCCGCCTATCCGCCTCTGTACCCTAAGAATGTGATTTTGCTCTGTAGTCATGTTGAAATAACAGGGCGGATCCACACAAAGAGGGGATTTCGTTTCATACACTTCCCATGGTAACATGGGCCTTGACACACATAATAATGCTACATATGATGATTTATTCTTGTATGAAATGTATGTTACATTACAGTGATATCGTAACCATATTTTTCTTAGTGTACTGAGGGGCGATGCTATGTGATGCCACTTCCTGTGATGTCAAGTGGTGAAAGGACGCGTGCCACCACTTGCTGTGATGTCATTATGGGGCGGTGTCAAATGAAATCACTTCTTGTGGTGTCACTTGGGGTGGGGTCAAATGGCATCACTTGCTGTGATGTCATCGGGGAGGTCAAGGGTCATGTGATGTCTCTTCCGCTACCCATGGCATTTGGTGAAATGACATCTATGCAGGCAACTCTTGCTCAGGGCCCCAATAGTGATGAAAACTTCAACACAACCCAGACTAACAGGGAACACTGGCATGGGGGGCCCTAATGGTGATGAAAACTACAACACACCCCAGACTAACAGGGAACACTTGGCTGGGAAACCCTAATACTGATGAAAGCTACAACACCTCTAACTAACAGGAAACACTGCTCTGGGGGCCCTAATACTAATGGAAACTAGAACACCCCCCAACTAACATTAAACACTGGGCTCAGAAACCCGAATACTGATGGAAATTACAATACATCCCAGACTAATAGGGAACACTGGGCTGAGGGTCCCTAATACTGATGGAAACTACAACACACTCCAGACTAACAGAAAACACTGAGCCCAGGACCCCTAATACTGATGGAAACTACAAAATACTCCAGACTAACAAGGAACACTGGAGCCCCTAATACTGATGAAAACTGCAACACACCGGACTGCAATCTTTGGCAATCCAGATGTTTTGGATTACAGCTCCCATGAGCGGTAGCCAGCATAATCAATGATGAGGGACCATGGGAGTTGCTGTCCAAAACAAATGGGGAGCCAAACGTTGAAGACTCCTGCCAAAGACTAACAGGGAACACTGGGCTCGGGACCCTTAATACTGATAGGAGCTACAACACACTCCAAAATCTGAGATCCACTTTGGAAAGAAAAGTGTTGCCTGTTCAGGGACCTCAGAATTTAAGAGGTGGTGACAGAGCAATTAGGCTGCCTGGAGAGAGACAGGTGTTCATAGCTCTGAGTAAACCCTTCAAGGCAGTATCGTCTGCCAATTTAGCTAGGTGGGAGAAATGGGGTATGCAGCAGGCAAGCATCCATACAGCCTGTTTCTGTGCACACTCCATGCACGGGGTGATGATATTCAAGGTCTTTGATCTCGCAGCCTGTCTGGAGGACATTTGAAAGCAGCAGACTGGACGAATGAACCAGTGTTTAAAACCTTTTATTTCAAACCGATCGACCAGTTATCCTTGTTGGTGGTAAGTACAATTTAAACAACCATAATACGAGCCTCTGGTCTTGACATAAAATACAGATTTTCCATACTTTCCAAGGAACGTCATGATTCTATTAAAGACATGGAGGTGAAGTATTATCACAACCACACAATCGCTTAATGAACGGTTTAGGAGAGAGCGAGCGCGTTAAGCGAGTGAAAACTAAACCAGTGGTAGGGCAGGAATTAGTGCAATGCTAGGACAGGCATTAGTACAACATGGCCAACATTAGGATTGCCCACCCTAAGGATCTAATGGAGGTCTGATTCGATGCTTGCTTCTCCTCCTACAGGTGCAGAAGCCAAGCCAGCAGGATCATGAGGCAGCACAGTAGTTTCTGCGTTCCCGTTCAGAGTCGGTTGAGTTCAATGTTAGTTCCTGGTGAACGAGAAGCAGAGAGATCAGGCAGAACCAGTTATGGAATTCAGGGAACAGGATTGGAGGTTATGGTCACATAGTGCCACAAGGCAGAGCATTCAAGTTCCATCAACAAAAAGACTACTTTCAAGAAAAGTGTTTGTTTCACGTAGTTTAATGTGTTATTAGTGTTTTACTGCTTGAGAATTAAAGAGTTGAGGTGAGAATAATACTTCACCTCCATGTCTTTCATAGAATTACTTTATTTTAAGTAAGTATGGAAAATCTGTATTTTATTGCTGTTTATGGGTTAAAATGTCATCTGCCACTAAAGTTACCAAGAAAGTTGATGTGTTATGCTATGTTAAGTTATGTTGATTTATACCATACTGCTGCTATTTTCATGGACTCCCTGCGCTCCCGTGGCTCTGAAAGGCAAAGTGGGGTGGGCTGGTTAGGGTAGAACGAGGGATAAGACAGGTTTATGAGTTGGTTTGAGAAAGATGTGCATTTCAGGGGTGCTAGAGGTTTCTATCGCCATCTGGGCCTGTATGGTAAGTGTGCGGTGAGTGAGGATGGACAAGAGAGGAGATGGTTAGTAGGTTTGGGGTATTGAGTTGTGGCTAGTCCCTGGGTACAATAAAACGATATGATTCCTGTTTTTCTTTCTTTTTGTTGTGGCACTCACTTTCACATGAGTGTGCGGTTAAGTTTCTTCAGAAATTCGTGTGGCAATCTTAATGTTGTCTGGGTGTGAGGAACAGACTAAAGGAGAGCTGTTATTGTAGTGATTATTGTTTTGAGAGACTGAAATTGACTCAGATGGAAAGTGCTTTTCTTGAGTAGGCTGAGGTATGAAGTTTGTGACCTATCAGGGCTGCATGGGTCCTCTTGATCCAACTGAACTTGTGCATTTAGGTTTGGAATGCCATTGTGGAGTGGGCTGGGTATTGTATGAAAAAGATGTTAAGTGTTTTTCTTGATACACTGGTGTAAGTAATTTGTCGCATTTGGTTATTTGGTTCCCCTTGATCCATTCCCTATGGGATTTGTGTTTTAAATGACTTTGCAGATGTGGCTGTGGCATTGTATGAAGGCGATGTGAAGCCCCTGAAAGGGTTGATCTGTATTTGGATGCTGTTGGTCTGCTTCTACCCCAGCGAGTTGAATAGCCAGGGTTTTGCCATTTCCGAAAAAAAGTCAGGTGGTCCTCCATCATCCTGATTTCTTAAGGGTTTGAATTTCATAGTTTTACTATGAGAAAGCAGTTCTTCTGAATTTACTTTTCTCATAGGGTCTTGTTTCTATTCAGAGGTAGTACTTGATCTCAGAGTTCTGCTGGATTAGTATTGGGGGATTTTTGATTGGAGGAATTCTGCTCCCTGTCCATGTAGCGCTCTGTGAGCACTGCAAAGGGTTTTAAAATTGATTTGTTTTTTTACTGGTAACCAATGTAGACTTCTCAGGGCTGGGGGTGGTGTGTTCTCTTCTTGTTACTCTAAGGTGGAGACTTGCCGCTGTGTTTGGATGCGTTGTAATTTCCTGTTGAGGTAGTCTGGCATTCCTAGGTGGTCTATTCTTGATAATACCAGGGAGATTAGGACAAGGGTGGGGAAAGATGCTTGCGAATGGCACAGTATGGAACCGGCCACAATGCAGGCTACGACTGATGCGCTACCACACCTAAGGTGTCCTGCAAAACGACCACATCTAAAGTGTCCTGTGCATAACTCTCAACTTTTTCAGCATCCTGCGTGGGTAAAAACAGATGATGTCCTTTTTGTGCGGGTGAGTGCCCTTTGAAGTACATGTAAGTGTAAGTGCATTTTACTTATTTTATGTATACATTTATGTAGCGCCCAAACACGTAAGATCGACGGGTAATACAGTGGTTTGAATGAAAGAGCTAGTACAAATCGCACACGCCAAGCTAGGAAGAAAGAAAGACAAGGGAGTATTAGATATGGAAATAGCAGATGGAAATGGAATGAGAGAATTGGCTGAATCACTAGCCTTGTATGAATGCAAGTAGAACTCGGACGTGTAACAACTCCTTTACCAGGGATCTTGAGATGAACGCGGAACCAATACCAGAAGGGGGCCAAAAGGTTAGTAGGTTAATAGGGACTAACCCGAATGGAACAAGGACGCACTAAAGTTCTGTGGAGAAAGGTTTGTCACAAGGTCAGTACTGCATAGCATCCAAATCCAGGGAAAAGCTCTCTAGCAATCCAATCCGGTAGGTAGGTAAATATATTCAGGGACTCCTTGGGTAAGGAAATGATGCACAGTTTAGGTGAGGAAGGTGAGGATATATGGTAGGGTCAGAGTGGGAGCGAGAGAGGAGGAACAGCAAGGAACAGGTAATGGGTCTCCACGTGTAGGAGAGACACCTTCGTCGTCACCAATAAGGAACAAGCAATAGAATATCCAGGGACGTACTGAGGTCGTAATGTAAGCAGGCAGTGTTGGGACAGACAAGGGGAAGGCAATCGGGATGTCGGGGGCATGCTGAAGTCTTAAGGTAAGAAGGCAATGTCCAAGCCGACAAGGAGCAGGCAATGAGGGATCCGAGGACGTGCTGTGGTCGAATGGACAGGAACGTAGCAGCTGAGCAACTGGATGTTAGTTGCTCCGGAAGATTCTTTGATAGAACGCAGGTAACAACAAGGCATCTGACCAGAAGTACTGGAAGTCCGGGAATGTTCCAAGAACAAATGCAAACAACTGAGGGATTCCAATGTATCAAACACGCGGGGCAACTTCAGTCAGAATCACTGCGATGGTATTCACACCAACGGATATACTTTGAAGAGTGGTCAGGCGACCACGCAGTCCCGCATCATTGCCTAGGCAAAAGGAGGCTCGGTGGGCAAGATACGTGCATGCGCCACTGTCAACGCAGTACCAGTTTATTGCCTGGACAACGGGACACTATGCTGCCGGTATTGGCGTAGACGGGATTGCAGTAAACGCCAAAGTAGTTTCCAAGGATGTGGCTGTAGCAAGTGTCTACTGGGTGATCTATGTCCTGGGGAATGTGACTCCTTGCGAACCATGACAGTATCCTCCCGCAAAGGCCGGCACACTCCCCAAGAGGCATGAAAACGGGCAAGGAGTCGAGGAGCATGAATGTTCTCACTAGGTTCCCAAGATCTACCCTCAGGACCGTAAACTTTCCAATCCACCAAGTAGTAACACCTATCCCTTCGTAGTTTGGTGGCAAGGATAGCACAAACTTTGTATTCATCAGATACATACTCGGGATCGGAACAGGGCGTGCAAGCAACTGGGTAGCAGGAGGACATGGTTTTAAGAGGGACACATGAAATACTGGGTGAATACGCCGATGTGCCAAGAGGTCAAGACGAACAGCCACAGGATTTATGACATGAATGGCGGAATAGGGGCCGACATATCACCGTAACAGTTTTCGTTTACCCGGAATTTGCAGATTTTTTGTGGCCAACCACAGTTTGGCACCGACCTGATAAGGAGGAGCCGGGAGACGATGTTGATCAGCAGAATTTTTGGTCCTGTACCAAGCCTATATTAAATGATCCCTGGCATTGTTGTGTATGGCTGTTAGATCATGGATACAAGCGCTGACCCCTGGAATGTCATCTGGCAGTGATTGGTCTAAGGGAATAGATCTAGGATGCTGACCATATAGAGCAAAAAACAGGGAAGCGCCAGTGGAGGAATGAATCGAGTTATTGTAGGTGAATTTGGCCATTGGCAGGTCCGAGAGCCAGTCGGTCTGGTACTGTAAACAGAGACAATGAAGATATTGTTCAAGAGTTGCATTTAATCTTTCCGTCTGCCAATCGGTTTGGTGGTGAAAGGCACTTGCATATCTGTCTTCAATACCAAAGGACGAGGTTAGGGTTTTCAAATGTGAAGTAAATTGTGAATCCCTGTCCGAAACAATAATGGAGGGCAAGCCAAAGAAAAATAAGATGCTCTTTAGATACATATCTGCCAGCGTGGGTGCAGAAGGGAGACCAGCACATGGTACAAAGATTGCCAGTTTCATAAAGTAATCTATGACTACCCAGATGATGTCAAAGGACAAGACCGACTATTAATTCCACAATGAAATCCATTGAGATCATATACCACAGTTTATGTGGTACTGGAAAAGGAATCAAAAGACCCATGGACCTAGCAATCTGGCCTTTACACTGGGCGCATATCGAGCAGGTCTTGACGTAGTCTACAACATTTCTTGACATGTTTGGCCACCAACACCATCTATGTAGCAAGCCCAAGGTCTTTTGTCTACCAGGATGTGCAGTGACCAGAGAATCATGATACCATCGAAGGGCGGACAAACTTGTCTCTTCATTAGGCATATATATGTACGTTGATGGATATAAGGAATGCCATGAGCTATAGTGAGTTCCAAATCCTCCAAGAGCTCTGGGTTCACACAAACCCATTCCTGTAACTGTGTGTGATTTGAGGGGTACATGCGCAAACCACCTGCTGTGGCAACAAAACCGTGGTGTCATCCGTACTTGAGGGTGCAGCTTCCCTCAGTCGGGATAGGGCATCAGCTTTGGTATGTAATATGGCCGGTCTATAGGTGGTGGAAAAATCAGACATAGAGAAAAAGTTCCGCCAACAGGCTTGCCTAGCATTGAGACACTGCAGGGATTTCAAGGCCAGTAGGTTACAGTGGTCGGTGTACACCGTGAACGGATGAAGGGCCCCCATTAAGTGGTGTCTTCACTGTGAAAACGCATCTTTAATAGCCAAAAGTTCTCGGTCTGCACTGAGTAGTTCCTCTCGGCTGGGGTGAGCCTTCGTGAGTAGTAAGCTACGGGATGCGTCTTGTTCGTGCTAGGACATTGTTGGGACAAAATAGCCCCTAAGGCTATAGTAGAGGCATCAGCCTCTACCAAAAAAGGACGCTGAGGGTCAGGATGTTGCAAAACAGGCACTGTGGTGATGGCCAATATAAGGGCATCAAAGGCTTTCTGGGCATCTTTGTTCCAGGCGAACGAGACCTTGGGGTTGGTAAGAGCAGTGAGGGGCGCCACAGTGCATGAAAAGGCATGGTTAAAACGCCTGTAAAAGTTAGCAAACCCGATGAAGGACTGCAATGCCTTGACAGAGGTGGGAACCGGCCAATCCAGGATAGCCTTGACCTTTGAGAGGCTCATTTGTACCCCTTTATCGGTTATGTCATAGCCCAAAAACTCCACTCTATGAGCATGAAACACACGTCTTTCTGCTTTAGCATATAGGTGATTCTCCCGAAGTCTTTGGAGAACCGAACAGACATGTTTCACATGGGATTCCTATGAGTCAGAGTAGATCAAAATGTCATCCAGGTACACTGCCATATACTGGTCTAACATGGTGTTGAATATGTCATCCATGAAATGTTGAAAAGTAGCAGGGGCGTTACAAAGCCCAAAATGCATGACCCTATACTCAAACAGACCATACGTGTCTTAAAGGCAGTTTTCCACTCATCCTGCTTGCGGATGCGCACTAAATTGTAAGCGCCCCTTAAGTCCAGCTTCATGAAGATACTGGAGGATCCGAGTTGGTCTAATAGCACTGAAATGAGTTGCAAGGGATATTGGTTCTTACTTGTCATGTAGTTTAGTGCTCTGTAGTCTATACAAGCCCTTAAGTCCCCTTCCTTCTTAGGCACGAAAAACAACAATACAGAGGCCGGGGAACTAGAGGACCGTATAAAGCCAGGATCTAAAGACTTGTCCAGGTATTCTTTCAGGATCTGGTCCTCTTTCACTGTGAGTGAATACACACGAGCAGTGGGGATTTTGGAACCAGGAAGGAGATCAATGGGGCAGTGGTAGCTGCGGTGTGGGGGTAACCGTTCGGCTCATTCCATTTTGAAGACATTGGAAAAGGCTAGGTATTCTTTGGGAAGTCTTACGGTAGGATTACTGAAGTCTGCTCCAATACTTGAGACAGAATCCAAAATGAAGATGCTAGGAGTTGTAGGAAAACCAGATGTATTCTCAAAACAATTGGAATTACAAGTCAGACATGAACGTGACTTTCTCAGTTATCCAGTCGATATGAGGTTTGTGGGTCTGTTTGTTGACTTTATTATTTATTTATTGTTATTTATCTGTTTATCCCCTGCTTCACACTTTCCATTCCCCCCCCTTCCATGCACTTTTCCCCTCTCCCTCTCCCATGCACTTGCATGTTCTCAATGTCACTGGGCCTAGTAAGATTGCTGTTTTGTTCTCCCCTGTTCCCCTCCCTTGCCTTGTCGCGATCTGAAACATTTGTGTACAAGCGCAATAGAAATAAAATATCAATATCAATATTTTCAACCAGGGGATACCCAATATTAGTTTGCATTGTGGGGCAGAGATTAGGTTGAGAGATAGCGACTCGGAATGACCAGAGCCTGTGGTCATATGAATAGATGGGGTCTGTTACGTTACCAGGCCTGAGAGCAACTCAGTACCATCTACAGCTGTAACCACTTCGGGTTGAGCCTTGGGTATGACAGCGACACCGATCAGACAGGCGTATCCTATGTCCATGTAGTTACCCGTGGCTCCTCAATCAACCACAGCATTGATCTGTAGCAGGGTATGTGCTAACAGTTGAAGCGAGATCGAGACACAGAGTAGAGCAGAAACTGGGATGCAAGTGGCACGCTACGGTCTGATACTTGGACAGTTGTAGGCGAACAGTCAAACAGACCCCAGGTCGTTTCTGGAGCGGTGTACGAGGTGCGTGTGCCTGAGGCGCACTGCACGTGAAAAGGGTGCGTGTGCCTGGAGCACACTGCATTTAAGGAGGAGCTGGAAGACGCCGGGACGCGCTGAGGCTGGTCCTGCGCAGGAGAGAATCAGTAACCCACCCAAGCTCCACCATTCACATACGGCAGGGGAGCATCTGAGGCAGGATTTGTGGCCGAAGGGGCCTGTGCCCTCCCCGACATCGAGGACCCGAAGCTGTAGCAGATGAAACATTTAAGCGTGGACGCAAGCGGTCCTTAGCCGCAACGCCGGACGTGGTGCGGCGGCCGCTGCAGAGGAGACAGGCTGCCACTGATTGGCGAGCAGGGTGCTCCACAGCAGAGTGTCTCTTTCATACATGCCCTGAAATGGAAGAGGGAGAACCATGGGGCAGCGCCTCGGCGGCTGGGACTTCCAGGCCAGCAGCAAGCGGTGACACGGCCGGGGGCTGGGGGCTGCTTAGAGCATACGGGCAGCGGACATACGGGCAGTGGACGGGAGCCCAAGTAAGGAAAGTTTGTTTCTCGGGTGTGGCCCGAGAGCCGGCTAGCAGAAAGGTGGCGCAGGTCATAAGAGGGACCTCTGGGAGAGCTGCTTCTACCAAACCGAGGACTGGCAGAGGTTAAGACAGGCGAATAACCTGCAAGCCCGAACTGTGGTCTCCTCCGACAGATAGGCTGCTCTGGACAGGCAACGATGCCAGTATGACCGCAAGCACATGCACAAGCACCCAATGAACATTGTGGCAACATACAGAAACTGGGCCGGGGAGGTGCTGCGAACCCCACTGGGAATCTGGGACTGCATGGGACAGTGAACCGGTGTATGGGTGAGGCGGATCCTACCCATTGTGGACCTGCCCTCTGAGGGGAAGAAGCAAGCAAGAAGGGGTACCATTAGGAGCCCCGCACACCCACTGTGTGCAGCTGATACCCAATGTAAGAACTGGAGCGGTGCTTGTAGCCACGGACATTGGGTGGTGGACGGGCTGATCATGCGTTGAAGGGGGCAATTGCGCTCAAGAGTGGCAAAACTAAAATTAAGCAGCCAACTATGGACATCTTTACTAAACCACCACAATCCCCAACCATGCCCGCACAGGCTAAAGTTAACGTACAGGAGCCGACGATCCCACCACGAGACGACCACCTGATCCTCGACGCCATCATGGAGCTGAAATACTTGCGGGAGACCGCGATAGAGGAACTGAAATCCTCGTTGGGGACCACAATAGCGGAACTGAAGGCAGCGCTGGAATCCAAGATTGATGCAGTGGGAGTGGATGTCAGTCTCCGGAGACAGGATGTGAGGGCACTGGTGGAATGCACAAGTGGCCTAGAAAGTGCTGTGAAAATGAATACCGAAGTCAGCTCTGCTAATGCCAAAGAGGTACACATCTTTAAACAACAAGTGGGACACTTGGAAGACAGAGCGGAGGAGGCGGAAAGGCGAACAAGACGCAACAACATCTGTGGTGGGACTGCCTGAAGGAGAAGCGGGCTCGGACCCTACGAACTATGTGGAGAATATTCTGCTCCAAGAGATAGACGCAGGCAAGCTCTCCCAGGGGTTTGCGATTGAACTGGCACATCGGGCCCAGATGAGGAGGCCTCAACCCGGGGCTCCTCCCTGTGCAATCATTGCTAAAATGTTGAACTACAGAGACAGGGAAAAGATCCTGGAATACTTTCGAAAAGGCCGAACGATAACCAGAGCATCGGCGATGGTCAGTGTGTACCCGGATTACACCATGCTGGTGCAGAGACAACGGTTCAGTTATGTGGCTGTGAAAAGAAGACTAAGAGTGGCTGGCTTCAAATATATGCCTTTGTACCCTGCAAAGCTTAAGATCCTACACAAGGGCAAGGCACACTTCTTTGAAGTGGCGGAGGAGGCGGCAAACTGGTTGGATGCCCAAGGCGGCCCAGAAGACACGGCTGGGTCAAAACGGGACAGACAGGATAAGTGAACCAGTGCCATACTATTGATTGTTAAAGTTGGGGTTGATGTAGGTCACTGAGAAGGTGTACCATGCATATTAGTGGCAAGTAGACAATGACAATTGGCGCACCCATCATGGGGACTTGTTGGGCTACAATATAGATTTGAGTAACGTCTAACATGTGCTAGGAGTGCACAACGTACAATAGCTTGATACAAGGGCGCAGGAGGAGTGCAACCTACCCCCAGTAGTTAGAGTAGTTGCATCACCAGTAGGGCGATACCCCCCAGCTGTGTCCCGAGTACTGGCAATAGCCAAGAAAAGGGCTAGATGCGGGGTAGCCTGAGATCCAGGGATGGAGCTGGGCATCAGTTGGGGTTGGAGTGGGAGGGAGGGAGCTCGTAGCGGCAGGGCGTGGATCTGGGTTGGACAGGTTTGAGGGTGGTAAGAGAGTTGGGGAGTTTGGCGTGACAATGTTACTCGGGTACCGAGCTTATATCTAAATACCAATATGCCAGATGAAGGTAGATGGGAGTGGTGGGACGGGATATGGTTGAAATGGGAGACCTTAAGATAGTTACAGGGAATGTCAGAGGACTCAATAGTTATTTGAAGAGAAATAAGGTCATGCTGTATTTGAAGCGTCAGAGGATTGATATAGCACTATTGAAGGAAACACATTTAACATAAGAGAAGCTGGAAATGGTGGGGAAGAAATGGAAAGGCACTACCATAAAAGCAACATACTCAGCGTATGCGAGGGGAGTTATTACTTGGGTAGCACCACATGTCCCCTTTCTGTTACGGCAGTCCACCATAGAACCGGACGAGAGGACGGTATTGATAAGGGGCCTGGTAGAAAATAGAGAACTGAGTATCATAAAAACATATTCCCCTAATCAAGAAACAGTTTGTTACTTTAGGGCCTTATATGGTTCACCCGGCCGTATATGGGCGGGGCAGTTATATGGGGAGGGGATTACAATTGCACACTGGATCCCGGATAGATAGGTCAGATGGAAAGTTGACAAACCCAGCCCCGTTGCTAAGGCCCTCTGGACCCTGTTGGAAGATTTTCACCTAATAGATGTGTGGAGGATGCATCACCCACAGGATAGGCACTACTCACACTATGCAGCTCCACAGAATTTACATATGCGGTTGGACTACGTGTTTGCCTCAATAGAGTTGTCAGGAGAATTAGTACGCTCAGAATATAAGGCTAGAATATTGTCAGATCACTCGGTACTGATTGTGGAATGGCAGTATTCTCCGCCCAGGGCAAGGATCCTGACGTGGAAACTCAGACCGGAGGCCTTGAAAGATGTGGTATTTAGGGAGGACCTGCAAAAAGAGATAGTGGAATATTTTAAACATAATACGGAGAGCGTGGAGTCGGCTGGTACGCTTTGGGAGGCATTTAAGGTGGTGGTGAGAGGAGCAGCAATATCGAAATCCAAAGGGTTGCAAGGTGAGATTACTAGAGAATTGCACGAGGCAGAAGGGAAACTGGAGGAGATCATGTGCAAGGGTGGGTGCTCTCCGGGAGAAAGTGGAACTATCAAATGCTTGCGGCAGGACTGCAAGACGCACTGGGGAAGACTGTGTAACCTGAATTATAAAAAATATGTAGAAAGACAACATGCAGGAGGAGATAAACCGGGCAGGTTGTTGGCCTGGTTGTACAAATGTGAAACGCCCAGACAGACAATTAGAATGATACGAGATAGAAATGGGCATACGCTGGATACACAGTGCGGAGTGAATGAGGGATTTGCAGAGTTCTATCAGCATTTGTATGCAGATGTTGGTGGGGAGACGGACACAGACATAGTTGACATACTGGAGGAAATAGGCCTCCCTCAAATAGAAGCGTCCGATAGAGAGGCCCTAGAAGCCCCAATTACTTAGAGGAATTAGAGGCGGTAATTAAACGCCTACCCACCAATAAAACACTGGGAGTGGATGGACTCCCTGGTGAGTTTTATAAAGCATATAGGGTGGATCTACTACCCCCGCTCCTGGCTATGTTGAATGAAGCGCTGGAAAATGGAGTGCTGCCAGAATCCCTGAGAGAAGCGATCATCATCCCGCTCCTCAAACCTGACAAACCAAGTATGGATTGAGGGTCATATAGACTGCTATCCATGCCTAACCAAGACAGCAAAATACTTACTGCAGTGTTGGCGAACAGACTGAAGCCAGTTATTAATAGATTAGTGCATCCCGTCCTGACCGGTATGTCCCTCATAGGAACATATCCAATAACCTCAGGAGGCTCCATTATATCATGGAACAAGTGGAAGAGGACACACAGGAGGTTGCAATCATATCACTGGATGCAGTGAAGGCCTTCGACTCTGTCAAGTGTCCTTGGCTGATGGCGGCCCTAAAGGGCTACGGGATAGGGCCAGTATATTTGAGGTGGGTGCATCTGTTATACAGCGTGCCACTGGCTCGGGTCAAGACAGGGGCGATCGTCTCTGACCGATGGCAACTCGGCATAGGCACCAGGCAGGGTTGTCCATGGTCCCTGATTTTGTTTATCCTGTCTCTAGAGCCCCAGGCGATATATTTGAGACAACATTTCGGGGAAGTGGGTATACACACGAAGGGAGGGCAGCATTTGATATCGCTGTATGCCCATGATATGCTGTTGTATCTATGGTACCCTGAGGAGAACCTAGAATACATGCTGGAAGATGATGGATAGATACGCCACCTTTTCCGGGATAACAATGAACCCCAAGAAGTCTTGTATCTTCCCCCTGGGCTGGTATAGAGGGACACCACGTGAGAAGCTACCGATTCTCCAAATACCGTGGGAGACTGTGACCTTCAGGTACCTGGGGATAGATGTTTATCACACGGTCGAGGTTGAACATAAGCATAACGCGGTTAGGTCGGTGACGAATATCAAACGTAGTATGAAGTTTTGGGCCAAGCTCCCCCTGGCTATGATGGGGAGGGTGGCGCTGTTAAAGATGGCAGTATTGCCCAGGTTATTACACTTCTTCAGGAACATACCTTACTTGATAGCCAAGCAATTCTTTGTTAAGCTCCAGAGTTTGTGTAGGGGGTTTATATGGCACAACACAAGAAACAGGATAGCACTGTGGAAACTGCAAAACTCATATGATAGGGGGGGCATTACGCTGCCGAACTTTGAGGTTTACTTTCTGGCTAGTCAGCTACAGTATGTGGCCAGGTGGTTGTCGGATGACTCGTAATCGGCGTCTCGGTTGTGAAAGTCAGAATGCACCCCGTACTTCCTGAAGGAATGGATCTGGCTGCCGAAAATGAAACAGAGGGAATGTAAGAGAATGTTGGAGCTGGGATGGAGAGATTGGCAAAGAGCTTGCCAGGCTATTGAGATTCCGACCCTGTGTTCCCTCAGACACCGTTGGTTGCATTAGCTGGGGTAGATGAGCAACTGCGGAAGGTGATCCGCAGACACTGGGAACCGACTGGTGTGGCGACATTGGGGGAGGTATGGCAAGATGGGAAAATGCTGGAATTTGATCGGTTTGTTGAAAATATTGGACTTAGTCGGGGACAGCATATCGCTTATAATAGGCTAGTTTGGATGCTGAGAGATACATGGGGTGATGTGGTATTGGAGGGTCAGCCTGATGCGGCCATAGAAACAATCTATGATATATCTGAAGGGGGACATGAGGTCTCCCGGATTTATGAACTGTTAATGTCTAGAGTTGGGAAAGAGGTGGTCCAGCCGAAGAGGGATTGGGAAGAAGAAGCCGGAGCACCTATGGGAGATGGGTTGTGGGGGCGAGCCCAGAGGTACCATAAGAAAGTTTCTAAAAATGCGAGATTGCAACAAATCCACTTATATATCACGCATAAGGCTTATATGACTTCCAGAGGATAGCGCGGTTCAAGAATGCGGGGACGCAGAAATGTCCCAAATGCGGAGAAGTAAATGTGGGAATGATACACGTGTTTTGGGCATGTCCTGAGATAAAGAGATTTTGGGAAGAGGTGACTCACCGCCTAAGTGAGAAAGGCATTAAGCTGGAAGTAGAGTCCCTGTGGGCGTGTATGGTTTGGGGATTTCCCAGGTTCACGCAAGATGAAACATGCAAGTAAACTAAAGGACTTGGCCTGTATTTTGGTCAAGCACAGGATCGCCATGGGCTGGAAAGCCATCAACAGGCTAAGGGTGGAGGTGTGGTGGTGTGATCTTAAGAAATGGGTAGATGGAGGCCACCAGGGGGCGCAGGCGTGATGGCTGCCTGATCGTTCGGCTCCCCTGAAGCCCTGAGAGATTTGTGGAGTAAACTGCGATAAAAGGAACGTTATCCTCTACAAAGGCTGAATCCAGGTGGGGGAACTCGTGGGGACTCCGGCGATACCTTCCCGAGCTCTGGGGGTGCCCGGGTCCCCGAGATATTTGACTTGGAGCTTCCGCGCTCCCCCTCCCCCCTCCAGGCCCGTGCCGCGCACGAGGTGAAGCTCCGTGGCCGGGCCCCTCCTCTCCACAGATGGGCGCTGCGCCGGGATCAATCTGAGGAATCGACACCCTGCGCCTCTGCCGGCAGCCCTCTTCCGACAAGCCCACCTTCAGCTCCCGCTGCAGCAGTTTTGGACGACAGTAAGCCCCGGGCCTCCACGGCTGGACCCCGGCCTGCCGCACACCCGTCTGTGTATCTAGACACGGGCCGTCGCAGGAGCTCGCCCGGGCCCCTTCCTCTCCTCGCTCCCCCGGCGGTGGGGACCACCTTTGCAACAACTACCATAAGGACTCCCACCGGCTGCTGCTGCGACACAACCCTCAGAGGCCTACACCTAATAGGCCCGGGCCGACGCGGGAGCGCGCCTGGGCCCCTCTGCGGAGTCCCGGGCCCATCGTGGGGTTCACCACCCTATTTAGGGGCCATCCACAGCGACTACCACCCCGGCGACCTTTGAACGCACCCACCGACCCCACGTCGGAGTAACCTTGAGAACTGGCTGTCGGGGGGGTTGGGGCCCGACCCGTCCTTTCTAACCACCACACCTCATCGGAGTTGGTACGGAACCGGGGGGAGACCTCGAGGAACATTGGGAAACCACGAAGATCTAGAGGTGGAGACACCCCCATGAGTTGGAAAGAAACCCTGGCAGGATACCAATTCACTCCCCGAAAACAAGAGATGGAGATCAACTCCCCACTTATGCCAACCCCCGACATGAACACCATGCAGAACAATATCCAGACAATCCTAGACGAAATCAGGGGGATGAGAACGGACATGGGAGCCAAGCTGGCCGACCTCACCCCCAAGGTCTCCACGTTGGAGGACAGAATGGAGGGGGTAGAGAATAACCAGGCGTCCACCGACTTCTTGGGGGCTCAGATGTAGGCAAGGTTTAAAGAGATGCAACAGCGCGAGGGGGAACTCCGCCTCAAAGTGGATGACATGGAAAATCGTGAACGGAGATGTAACCTGCGATTCTTCGGCCTGACGGAGGTGGAGGGGGAGACCCAGACCGGCCTGGAGGGCAAAGTGCAGGAGATCATTAGGATTGTCTTGGGAATTGACTCCGGTGAACCCATCCTGATTGATAGGGTTCATCGAGCTGGCGGAGGCGGTAGGGGCCCATGCTCCGTGCTTGCGAATTTCCACTATTACAGAGACAAAGCAAAAATGCTTGAAAGAGCTAGAACCCTAAGAGAGATACAATACGACAACTCCAGGGTGGCAATCTACCAGGACCTATCCGCCCTCACACTACAAATGAGGAAAAAATGCGGTCCGATCACTAGGTGGCTGCAGGAGAAGGGGGTCCGGTACCGCTGGGGACACCCATTCTACCTATCCTTTGAATGGCAACGGGAAAACTTTCAGCTCGTTACAGAGGAGGACATCCAGAGAGGCATCGACAAACTGATCGGGGTCCCCCCCGGGCCCTCAGGGGAGAACGGCAGATCTGACGGAGGCCCGAGCCGTGCCCCACGGGGCTCTGACCTCAGCCAGGGGAAACACAAAGTGAAGGGCACCTGGAAATTCAGAAAAACCAGGCACCCCTCGGAGGGACGTGGAGGACCTGCATGATTATCGGACAGTGGAGAAGTTAAAAGGAATACAGTGCCGATCTGTTGTGGTTCATTCGCTCACTCGCCCTCCATGGCCGTTGGCGAATTGAGGAGAAACATTCGTTCCACTTTTGTTGATGCCAAGGCCCGCGCGATGGATCCGAATGATTAATAGGGAAGGGGCGAAAGTTAAGAAATGTGATGTTATTGTATTGTATTGCATTTGCTTGCAGGGCCCTCATGGGCCCCTCCATGTTTGGGGGCGTGTTATGTTGTATTGTGATGTTGCCACGGTTGGCGAGGCTTATGCCGAAATTGATGGTTGAAGGTTTCAGGTCCCACCTGTCTGAAACACAGAGCGGTGGTGTTCTCGGTTGTCAGAAGGTGGCCAGGTGCGTCCCCCGAGACCTTCGAAACCCCCCCCCGATTCACACTGGAAGCTAGTTCACGAGGCGGGGGAGGTCTTGTAGAAGGATTGGACTCCGACTAAACCTGTAAAATGTTCCTATAGGTATAACCTGGAGAGTACGATCCACACTATTTCTCTCTCGGGGCCCGGGCAGCGGCCCTGGTGGTTCGTTGACTAAACCCGATGTATGTCGGGCGATGGAGACGGACGCCTACCAAAATGGGTAAGGGAAATTGGTAATCGGGGAGGGGGGAGGAGAGGGGTGAGGGGAAAGAAATAGGGAACGCTATGCCATGGTTCTGGGGTTCAAGTCTACGGATGATAACGGGGGCACTCACTGAGGCTTCACAGGGCAAGGATAGCGACGACCATGGTTGAAGGTCGGATCGGTATGCTCAACGTGAAAGGTCTCAACACGCAAAACAAGCGGTCTCTCACAAGTAACTTATTCCGCAAACAGAAATTACTGGCCCTCTTCCTACAAGAAACCCACTATAGAAGGGGGGCCGAGTCAACGATCAAAGGAAAGGAGATAGATAGAAACTTCTGGGTCTCGCACAAATCCTCAAAGAAGGAGGGAGTGGGTATCCTCTTGGATAAATCGCTGCATCTCACTGACGTAGAGACGAAAAGGGGCTTTGAAGGTAGATTTCTTGCTATCAAGGGGTCAGCCCAGGGCACACGAGTCACACTAGCCACCCTGTACGCGCCCAATGAGGGCCAAGTCAAGTTTATCCACAAGGTTCTTGGGCTCATGGACGGGTGGGCCGAGGGAGCCACAATCCTGGGCGGAGACTTCAATCTCATTACAGACCCCCATCTTGACTGGTGGTCGGCCAAAGGGACGGGACCAAAAGCCCCCACAAAAGATAATCTCGCCCTGAGGGACCTCCTACAAGAGTACTACTGGGTTGACGTATGGCGCAAATGCTGGCAAACCCCTGGGGGTTACACGTTCTTCTCCCCTCCCCACCAAACATATACCAGAATTGATTTGCTGCTGGTGTCGGAGGAGGGAGGGGGAGAGGTTGGAAACCCCACGGTTGAATCTGTGACCTGGTCGGATCATTAACTCCTCGTTATGGAATGGCGGCTGCAAGCCACCGTGAAATCACGTAGGTGGCGCTGTAACGATACCCTCATGAGGGACCAGGTGTTTAGGGAATTTCTTAGGAACGAAATAGAAGCCTTCTTCTTATCAAACGACACAAGGGAAGTCCCAATGGTTACAGTTTGGGAGGCAGCAAAGGCCACCTTCAGGGGTCTCCTCATCGTAGAGGGTTCGAGCAAGAAGCGAGTGAGGGCCCTGATAGAATCCAGAATCCGGGAAGACCTGCGGGCCATGAGGGCACAGCTCACCAAAGGACACATAGACCGCGAAAACCTCCTGAGTGAAATGAGAGAGAAGAGACAAGCTCTGCATACAATCCTGATTGGAGAGGTAGTTAAAAAAATTAGATACACGAAGCGGAGATACTATGAGAGGGGCGACAGGGTTGGAACTCTTCTGGCACATAGGCTGAGGGGAAACAGGGCGAGCAGACACATAGAAAAGGTCAAGGACGGGGCGGGTAACGCCCAGATAAAAACTGAACACATAGCCGAATCATTTGCGGCCTTCTATAAGGCCCTCTACACTAAACAAGAGGGTGAATCACTGGATGAAATTCGAAAATATCTTGAAGACTACCCCCTACCCAAGCTCACAGACCTAGAGAGGGAGACACTAGACAAGGAGATAACTGAGGAGGAGGTGGAAGAGGCCATCAAAAAGCTTAAAATAGGCAAGACCCCGGGAGAAGATGGGTACACAGAGGATTTCTATAAACAATTCCAGTCCGAACTAACCCAACCACTGACCAAATTATTTAACCAAATCAAAACCTTAGAAACCATTCCACCGACATTCCTGCAGGCCATAATCACAGTTATCCCTAAGCCGGGCAGAGACCCAGCGGAGTGTGGCTCATACAGGCCCATCTCGCTCCTGAACACAGATTCCAAGATCTTCACCAGGATCCTGGTGACACGTCTAGAAAGGTGTCTCCCCCGACTGATCCATCCCGATCAGGTATGCTTTGTAGTAAATAGACAAGGAGCAGACAGCATGCACAAAACGCTGCACATACTGAGCTCAAATGGATTGAAATCTGACGATGCCCTTCTCCTGTCTCTATACGCGGAAAAGGTGTTTGACAGGGCGAGCTGGGCCTTCATGGAGGGGGTTCTGTTGTCCTTGGGGATGGGACCCAGGTGGCGGGGATGGATGACAGCCCTTTACTCCTGCCCTTCCACTAAAGTGGTGGTCAATGGAGGAGAGTCGGAGTCCTTTCCTTTAGAGAGAGGCACAAGACAGGGATACCCACTGTCTCCCCTCATGTACGCCCTGGTGATGGAACCCTGGGCAATAGCAATCTGGACTAACAGTCAGATCCAGGGTGTTAAAATAGGGGGAACTGACTACAACATAACCCTGTTTGCCGACTATGTCCTCCTGTACCTCTCTAAACCATCCCAATCAGTCCCAGAGGTGTTGAATAGTCTAGAGCGATATGGTTCCCTGGCAGGCTATAAGGTCAACGTAGATAAATCAGTGGCTTTCCCGGCAGGCCAGCTCAACGAGACCGAGAGACAATACATCGATAACCTTCCGTCCTGTAAACAAACAGAGGGACTCTCTCACGTGGGGATCCAAATTTCATCACACCTAGAGGATCTCTTTAAGGTAAACTATCCGCCCCTATGTCATACATTTCCCCCCGTCTCACCTGGGATCACTTCTTGCTCTGTTCCGCGGGAGGATTCCTCTTGTGGACGGATCGGGTCTTGTGAAGACTCGCTCGAGTCTCGTCCGGCTGCAGAGCGCGTTCAGAGTTCCGGGAAGGCCGTTGTTCCAGGATGTCCAGGGAAGTTGGTAGCGGTCGCTAAGAATGGGGATTCCAGAAGTCGAGTAGAGGGAAAGGAAGAAGGAAGGAGGAAGGGAACCAGGATCTTGGATAGAAGATTCGCCGAACAGCACACACACGTTGAGTCACTACCTAATGATATCGTTGAGACACGCGGGGCCGCGGCGGCGTGGCCAATTTATAGGACGTGCCGTGTGCGTCATGAAAGCTGGTGTGAGGCTAGTCGCTTGTTGAGGCCATGTTGGGAGTAACAAGGAATACAAGCCCCGGCGCAATAAGGACCAGGAGGTCCAGAAAGGGCAAGTTCTATGGGTCATGACAGCATGCCTCCTCCGAAGACCTGTTCCACCAGGTTTGCACGGGTGTATGAGATGGAATCTTCTAAGCAGTCGAGGGGTATTTAAGTTAGAAACTGGTTCCCAGGTTCTCTCGCTAGGAGGGTATCCTTTCCATTCAACCAGGTATTGAAGTCGACCCTGTTTATACCTGGAATCGCATATTCGGGACACTTCTTATTCTAGCTGATCATTCACAACAACAGGACTGGGCCTGCAGGATTTTTGGGAGGATTGGATGTAAAGTTTCAATAGGGAGGTGTGAAAAACTGGGTGTATTTTCTTCTAGGAATCTGGTAGCTTAAGTCGGAATGAGACAGGATTGATGACCTCCTTTATGGAAAATGGTCCATAGTACCGAGGAGCCAATTTGTTTGGCCGTAGATGTCGGGGTAATAGTTTCGAGGACAACCAGACTTGATCACCAACAGAATAGGAGGGCGCTGGTCTTCTCTCGGAATCCGCATAGAGCTTAGTGCGTGTTTGGGCCTATTTCAAATGTTCTTTGGCTTCCTTGTGAATGTTGATGAGAGTCTGTATCCAAGAGTCGAGAGTAGGTACTGGAGTAGGATGTGGAAGAACAGAAGGTAAAACGGACGGGTGAAAACCTTGACTGCAATAGAAAGGGCTGACCTTGAGTGCAGAGTGATCGGAATTGTTGTAGGCAAACTCGGCCAGGGGTATGAGGAGTGACCAGTCATCCTGAACCTTGGTTGCAAAACAACGAAGATATTGCTCCAGAGTTTGATTTACACGTTCCGTGGCTCTGTTGGTTTGTGGGTGATAACCTGATAAGAGAGCGCGTTGGATCCCTAGAATGTGACAGAGATGTTTCCAGAATTGTGAGACATATTGAGGTCCTCGGTCCGATATGATCTTGGAAGGAAGTCCACGGAGACGGAAAATATGTTCCAGGAAGATTCCAGCAAGTTCTGAGGAGGATGCTAGCTTATACAAAGGTGTGAAATGAGCCATATGGGTGAACAAGTCTATGGTTACCATGATGGTCGTGTACCCTCGGGAAGGTGGTAACTCCACAATGAAGTCTGTAGCAATAAACTCCCATGGTCTTGTTGGCAGCGATGGTTGCAGTAGAAGACCCGCCGGTCTCTTGTTATCATGTTTGTTTTGACTGCAGACAGTACAAGCCTTCACGTACTGTTGTACGTCGGTCTTCATTTGAGGCCACCAAAACTGTCTTTGTATAAGACGGAGGGTGTTAGTTATACCACGATGACCGGAGTGAGGGGTATCATGGCAGAGGTTTATTATCTTGTGTTGTAATTTCTGCATAGGAATGACCAGTGCATTGTCCTTGAATAGATATTCTTCCTTGACTCTTAGATTCCATGGATTCTTCCTTGAAATCTCCTTCCAGAGGTCAGAGGACTGGGTTTGAGCTTGGATTTCTTCCAGGAGGTTGATTGCCTGAGCTACAAAGATAGTTTGGGGAAACATCTTAGGATAGGCCTTATCCTCAGTGGTTGCGTAGTCTGGACGTCGAGATAAGGTGTCAGCAATCATGTTTTGTGATCCGGGAACGTGCGTGATTTGAAACTGGTATTGGGCAAAGAAGTAGGCCCAACGGGGCTGACGACTGTTCCTGCAGTCCAAAGACTGTAGAATTTGGAGATTCCAATGATCTGTGCGGACCTGAACTGGATATCTAGCACCCAGAAGTAGGTGTCGCCATTCAGTGAAGGCTTGGCGGATGGCCAAGAGTTCCTTTTCCAGGACGGAATAGTGAGTCTCACTGGGGGTCAGGGTTCGTGAAAGGTAAGCAATTAGGTGTTCCAGTCCATCCTCAAGTTCCTGTTTCAAGACCGCCCCTATGGCGTAGTTAGAGGCATCTGTTTCCACTAGAAATGGGCGATTTGTGTCGGGTTGGGTCAGGATGGGGGCTTGCGTGAACTCCGTCTTCAATCGTTGGAATGCCTGATCTTGCGATGTAGACCAGATAAAGGGGGTGTCCTTCTTCAATAGAGCTACGATCGGCTGAACAATCTCTGAAAAGGTAGAAATAAACTTCCAGTAGAAGTTGGCGAGCCCCAGGAAGGATTGCACCTGTTTCACAGAAGTGGGAGCGGGCCAAGCCAGTATGGCCTTTACCTTCGAAGGGTCCATGCCAATTCCTTCTGGGCTAAGGATGAATCCTAGGTAGTGAACAGAAGTAACGTGGAACACGCATTTTTCAGGTTTGGCTAACAGTTTGTTTTCACAAAGTCGTTGTAGTACTGCCTTTATGTGTTCTTCATGTTTTAGAGGATCTTTGGAAAAAATCAATATGTCATCCAGATAGACAATGACGAAGAGGAACAACATATCAGAGAACACCTGTCCATAAAACGCTGAAAGACTGCAGGAGCATTGGCTAGTCCAAAAGGCATGACTAGGTATTCAAAGTGACCAAAGGGTGTTCTAAAGGCTGTCTTCCATTCGTCCCCTTCCCGGATTCGAATTAAATGGTAGGCACTCCGGAGATCCAGCTTCGTGAAAATTATGGCTCCTCTAACATCTTACAGGATATCCGAAATCAGGGGCAGTGGGTATCGATCTTTGAGGGTGCATTGGTTTAAGCCTCGATAGTCGAGGCAAGGTCTGAGTTCCTTGGTGTCCTTCTTGGGAACGAAGAACAACGAAGCACCCGCTGGAGATTTCGAGGGTCTTATGGTGCCGTTTTCAAGATTGGTGTCGAGGTATTCCCGAAGGGCCTTTTTCTCAGGTTCGGAAAGGATGAACATTCGGCCGAAGGGAATTACAGCTGAGGGATCTGTATCTATGGCACAGTCTTCAGGCCTGTGAGGGGGTAATACTTGGACTATGATGGTAGAAAATACATCAGCATACTCCTAATAGGACTCTGGAACTTGTATGATATTGGAAACCATGAGTGGTGTTTCTTGGTCTCTTGGAGGTTTTTTAGGAGTTATCGAGGAAGGGTCCAGGGATAGACAGTGGGACATACAGAACTCTAAGCCCAGGAATAATGATCCTGCTGTCCAATTGATATACGGATTGTGTTTTTGTAGCCAGTGCATACCCAAAACCATGGGGTAATGGGCTGACTTAATGATGTTGAATGTAATCCGCTCTTGATGATGATTTATGGAAAGTTGGATCTCTTTAGTCTGCAGGCTTATGGGTCCTGAAGAGAGGGGTCTTCCGTCAATTGCTTCCACCGGCTGCATGGTGTTTCGTGTCTCGTATGGAATTTGAAGACTAACTACCCAGTCTTGATCAATGAAAATTCCCATAGCTCCGCAGTCCACCAAAGCCAGAATGGGATAGGTCTTGTCTTTGGAGGGCGAGAGGAAGGCCTGTAGAATCACCAAACTATTTTGTCCAGGAGAGTTCAAGGATGGAATTGATGTGGAGCAAACATCTCTCTCCCGACACCTCGCTCCATCTAGGATCAGGAGCTGGCGTTTCCCGAACGCCGTGGAGGGGCTAGAGGGCATTCTCTAACAAGATGTTTATCCGAGGCACAATACATGCACAGGCCTGTGTGGATCCTTCTCATCCTTTCTTGAGGGGAAAAAGGCCCACGGAAGGCTCCGATTTGCATGGGTTCCGGATCTGTGTCAGGGATTGGGTCTGAATCGGGTTTAACAGAGGTCTCAAGGGAATTCTTTTGAAAAGGTGTCTCGGTCTTTCTTCTTTCAGCCTTTCTTTCCTGGATTCGAAAGTCTATCTGCAGGGCTAGATCCATAAGAGCCTGGAAGGAACTAGGATGAGCTACCCGGGCTAATTCATCCTTAATGTCCTCGTTTAGACCCCTGCGAAATAGAGTGAAACTTGCTTCAGAGGACCAATCTGCTTCCTTGACCAGTTGTTTGAATCTAGTAACGTATGTTAACATATCCTTGGTACCCTGTCGAAAATCAAGTAAGCGTTCGTGAGCACTAAAAACCTGTTCTGGGCGGTCGAACATAGTCTTGAGTGCCTGAATGAATCCATCATAATCATCCAGGAGGGAATCCCCTGAGTTGACTAAGGGTGAAGCCCAGGTTAACGCGTTCCCTGTGAGGTGCGAGGTAATGAAGCCCACCTTCGCCCTAGAAGTTGAAAAATAATAGGGCCTAAAGGTAAAATGCACCAAGCAGGAATCCAGGAATCCACGTAAGGATTTTGCTGATCCATCATATTTGTCCAGCACTCCACCCAGTAGCACACTGTCCTTGTTAGCGGGGTCGCGAGACAACACTAGTTGCTTTAGCGGAGCATTCTCAGCCTTTAAGTTCTGTACTTCAGTTGTGAGCTCTTGCATGCCACGCATAAGGTCCTAGACTGCTTTCTCCATAGCAGTATCAGTGTCGGTCGTTTGGCGTCTCAAACTGTCATAAATCTCCCCCCGTCTCACCTGGGATCGCTTCTTGCTCTGTTCCGTGGGAGGATTCCTCTTGTGGACGGATCGGGTCTTGTATAGACTCGCTCGAATCTCGTCCGGCTGCAGAGCGCGTTCAGAGTTCCGGGAAGGCCGTTGTTCCAGGATGTCCAGGGAAGTAGATAGCGGTCGCTAAGAATGGGGATTCCAGGAGTCAAGTAGAGGGAAAGGAAGAAGGAAGGAGGAAGAGAACCAGGATCTTGGATAGAAGATTCGCCGAACAGCACACACACGTCAAGTCACTACCTAATGATAGCGTTGAGACGCACGGGGCCGCGGGGCGTGGCCAATTTATAGGACGTGCCGTGTGCATTGTGAAAGCTGGTGTGAGGCTAGTCGCTTGTTGCGGCCATGTTGGGAGTAACAAGGAATACAAGCCCCGGCGCAATAAGGACAAGGAGGTCCAGAAAGGGCAAGTTCTATGAGTCATGACACCCTATGGAGGTCGATCAAACACGACCTGGGACCTCCCTATGGAGGTCGATCAAAATCCGGCCTCTCATGGATGGCTCGCCTCAACTCCATCAAAATGGTAATCCTCCCCAAATTCTTATATCTGTTTCAAATGCTGCCAACCCAGATACCGAATTCATTTCTCCTAGAGATCAAGCGGGCCCATCTGTCAGGATTCGCCCATGGAAGCTGTGGAGCTCATGCCGTCTCTGATACTAGTATACTGTTGGTCTAGTCCTCACCCAACATGGAGTCTCTGGACTATAAGACACAACCACGCCCCTTTCCCGGCGCGTTGTATCTGTGTATTCCTTCAGACTCTTCAACGCTGCGAGCTACGGACCGTCCTTCCACAGTTCTTCCAAGAGTTTCCCGCTTAGCCTTTGGCTATCCTTGCTTCATTTTTCTGCCGAGTGTGTTCCCCTGCCTCCGTTCAGTCTGCCCTTCATTTCCTCTTTTCTCACCCTTCTCGCCTGTGTTCTAGTTTCTGCCTTCCTTCGTTACATTCTTTCTGTCCTGTCCGCTCGTCCTGTATTTCGCACTTACTTGGTGTTGTTTCAGCGGTATTGTTTCTAGTTTCTTTCCCTGACCGCGGCACTATTTTTCCTTTCATTTCAAAGCGCCGCAGCACTCCCGTCTTGTTCGCGGTTGCGGAGCTGTTTATTTTAGGCATCCGCGATCTCGACTTGGGTGCCTTCACTCCCTGGGTTCTGCCAGAGCTCCCGGTAAGTGGGAACTGCTTCTGTATATATCTCCTTTCTTTCTTCCAAGATCCTAGTATTCCCCTCTTCAGACTCCTATCGAAGTCCAAGCTTCCTTATACCGTTCTCCGCTACATAACCGGAGGTTGCTCAGTAAAGACTCCAATTTATCTACAGTCTGGACTATCCATCTCAAAGAGGAAATACATCCTACCAGAGTTTTTTGTGCCTTTTTGGCTTTTTCCCTGCCACTGGAGGTCTGGCTCCTCGGGGTTCCCCTTGGACAGGTGTTCCTTCCCTGTCAAGGTGGCCTCTGAGGGAGCCAGGCCTTATTTATGCGATAAGAAAAAGAAGACATCCCAAAGGCAGTCGCCTGTCGAAGACAAGAAAGCTAAGAGAAGACCCACCACAGAAACCAAGGACAACCTTTCAGAAGGCTCAGGTGAGGAGGAGGTTGGGAAAGGAGAGTATTCACCTGGTGAGCCTGACAGTATACAACGCCAAAAGACCCCCATGGCGTCCTTGGAGCAGTATCAGGAGTTGGTGGTGGCGATGCAGAACCTTACGGTTGAAGTACAGGCATTGAAAGCAGAGAATGTAACTTTAAGACAGCAGGTAGTCCTGCAAAGAGATGACCGGGGAGATCTACCCCCTATGGCCCTGTCATTTGGGAAATATGATGGGCATCCTGGAGGTCTCAAGGAGTTCTTGGACGCCTGCCAGGTGTATTTCGCATTCCGTCCCTACACCTACCAGACAGCCCGGTCCAGAGTGGGATTCATCATAGCTAACCTCATTGGTAACGCCTTGGCTTGGGCCACTCCGTTGGTCACAAACAATGACCTTGCGCTACAAGATTACGACCGCTTCACACAATTGTTCAAGGAGAGATTCGATCGGCCAGAGGTCCTGTACACTTCTTTTGAGGCCATTCTGGATGTGACACAGGGCACTAGAGATGTCCAAACCTACTTATCCCGTTTTATCCGGCTTGCCACAAAGTCAGACTGGCCGGACTCTGCCAAACAGACTTTATTCCGGAGAGGCCTTCATGAGGATATCAAGGACGAGCTGGCTCGGATTGCTCGCCCGTCGTCCTTTCAGGAACTCACTACTATAGCCTTACAGATTGAATTCCGTCTTAACGAACGACGACAAGAAAGGAGAAGACCTCGTCCACTGACTACCACACCTCTTTCCCAACCTTCCAGCGAAAACACCGGAAGGGATGAACCCATGCAGATCGGAACAACCAGGGGGCCTTTAACTCCAGAAGAACGAAGAAGACGCCGCGAAGCAGGACTGTGTATGTACTGTGGCTCTTCCAAGCATCTACTTCGCAACTGTCCAGAAGTACCTCCTCGGCGAACGGAAAACTCCAGCCCCCGAACGTATGCAAGGGAGGTGTCGGGGGAACCAGTTACAGCCCTTGCTTCTTTACAAGACCAATAACAGGGGGCGAAGACAATAGACTCATGGTCTTCAAGGTCCAACTCTGGATAACGAGTCCTGAGCCGATCGAGGTGTTGGCCATGCTGGACTGCGGGGCCGCTGGGAATTTTCTTGACATAGACTGGGCCAGGAAGAACAAGGTGCCCGAGCGCCTCAAGAACAAACCCATTCCAGTGGAAGGAGTGGATGGTACTCCTCTGTCCTCAGGGCCCATAGTCAAGGAGTCCGTTCCCTTACAGATGAAGATGGGACAGCATACAGAAGACATGGTATTTGATATGATTAAGGCGGCACACTTTCCGTTGGTCATCGGAATTCCCTGGCTTCGAAGGCACAACCCTTCAATTGACTGGTGCACAAACAAGGTGTGTTTTGATTCGGATTATTGTCAAGTACATTGCATGGAGGTCCCTAACCTCCAGATTGGAGTAGAAGTGATGAGTTATCCAATAAAGAAGACAGTATCTTCTATCCCACTTCAGTACCAGGAATACGCTGAAGTCTTCAAAGATATATTGCCAAGAGTTCTTCCTCCCCACAGGTCGGAAGATTGGGCCATCAACATCGAGTCTTCCTCTCAAGTTCCGTTTGGTCGGATGTACCCTTTGTCTTTGCCTGAAAAGAAGGCTTTAAGAGACTACCTAGACGCTCACCTCCAGAACGGACTGATCCAAGAATCCAGGTCATCTTGCGGAGCTTCACTGTGTTTATACCTAAAAAGGACTCAGCAGAACTCAGACCCTGCATAGATTACCGGGGGCTTAATCAGGTAACGGTTAGAGACCGCTACCCCATGCCCTTGATAAGGGACATTCTGGAAGCAGTTCAAGGAGCACAGTTCTATACCAAATTGGACCTTAGGGGAGCCTATCATCTTCTGAGGATCCGTAAGGGTGATGAGTGGAAGACTGCCTTTCGGACACCTTTAGGTCTCTTCGAGTATAAGGTGATGCCGTTCGGGCTTGTGAACGCTCCCGCCATATTCCAGCGGTTTATGGACAGGATATTTTCAGACTTGTTGTTTGTGTCAGTAGTGGTTAACTTGGATGATATTTTGGTGTACTCATGCAGCCTTCCAGAACACAGGGATCAGGTCAAGGAAGTATTATCCCGTTTACAGGCCAACCAACTATTAGTCAAGCCCGAGAAGTGTACTTTTGAAGCCAGGTCAGTATCTTATCTGGGCTTTATTCTCTCTGCGGCAGGAGTACAGATGGACCCAAGTAAGATACGTGCTATCCAAAACTGGAAAGAACCCCAAAATATCAAGGAGATACAAAGATTCCTAGGGTTGGCGAACTTTTATAGACAATTCATTCCAAATTTTTCCCAGCTAGTACAACCCATCACTCATCTGCTCAAGAAGGGCGTCAAGTTTTCATTTGATCAAGACCAGAGGAATGCCTTCCGGTGTTTAAAGGAACATTTCTCTACAGCCCCTATTCTAGTCCAGCCAGATCAGAACCGACCCTTTGTCCTTGAGACCGATGCCTCAGCTGGAGCAGTAGGAGCAGTGCTATTACAAGAGGCAGAGGACGGACTGGAACATCCAGTCGCCTACTATTCAAAAACGTTGTCTAGCAGTGAACAGAACTACTCAGTCCTCGAAAAGGAACTATTGGCCATGAAGCTGGCATGCCAAGAATGGCGCCATTTACTACAAGGGGCAAACCATAAATTCCTTATTCGCACTGACCACAGGAATTTAAAGGTACTCCAACAAATGGAATGCACCAATACCCGCCATGCCCGCTGGACATATTATTTCTTACAGTTCGATTTTTGTCTTACCTACATACCTGGTACCGAAAATCATGTTGCTGATGCCCTATCCCGGAGCCAAGGTGAAGAACCCACCAAGGTCCAGGGTCATGAATTACTGCTCTCTAAGGCACTAGGAGTGTCCACCGTGATCCCTTTCTTGCATGAACTCATGGAGCAATATAAAGAGGAAGAAGCACTGCCCTGATCAGTCATTCAAGACCAGAACGGTTTGTACTACCTAGGGAGGGCTCTCTATATCCCTTCTAAGACCATGCAGAGCCAGATACTCAAGTGGTGCCATGACTCTCAGTTGTCGGGTCATCCTGGCATACGCAAGACGCGGGATCTCATATGTCGACAATTTTGGTGGCCCACTCTCCGCAAGGACGTAGACAGATACGTCTCTTCGTGTCCGGTGTGTGCCCGTAGCAAGAATCCTACAGGGAGACCGATTGGCTTGCTACAACAGCCAAAGGTACCAGGAAGTGCTTGGGAACATATCTCCAGAGACTTTATCGTGGAGCTGCCCCTCTCAAAGGGAATGAATACCATCATGGTAACTATCGATTCCTTGAGCAAACTGGTGCATTTTTCAGCCTTACCCCATCTACCATCGGCTCCAGAGATGGCAGCAGTATTCCTAAGGGACATTGTCAGACTAGATGGCCTGCCTAGGACTATAGTCTCGGACAGAGGATCCCAATACACCTCTAGATTCTGGACCACCTTATGCCAACAGCTAGGCATCGACAGAGCATTGTCATCGGGTTACCATCCGCAGAGCAATGGTCAGACCGAGAGACTAAACTCCACCCTTGAACAGTACCTTAGATGTTTTTGCTCTAATAAGCAAGAAGAATGGGTATCCTTTCTCCCTCAGGCGGAATTCGCCTATAACAATGCTCTTCATACATCCATCCGAATGAGCCCATTCCTCTGTACTTACGGGTACCATCCAAACCCCTTGCCATGGTTAGGTATGCCTTCCACCAGGACTCCTGCTATTGATAGCCTGTTGGTGGAACTCCTAGAAGTTCAGAAGACTGCCAAAAGGGCACTGGAGTCCAGCAGACAGATGCACAAGAAGTGGGCAGACCGGAGGAGAACTAGTAGTCCGACCTGGAAGCCCAACCAGTTAGTCTGGTTGTCTACAAAGTTTTTGCCAAAATGGGTCCATGCTGGCAAATTTGCACCACGATATTTAGGGCCTTTCCCTGTTCTCTCACAGATCAACCCGGTTGCTTACAGACTTAAACTACCGGACAGACTCCAAAGGGTGCATCCAGTCTTCCATACCTCTTTGCTCAAAGAATACCAGACGGACCCGTATGCACGAAGGCTGTCTAACAAAAACCTTTTACACCCACCTGCTCAAGAGGAGTATGAGGTAGCTTATCTGGTGGACTCACGCTACCGTAAGAGAAGACTTCAATATCTGGTACACTGGAAGGGTTATTCTCCGGAAGAGAGAACGTGGGAACCTAGAGGTCATCTCCATGCCCCTAGGCTCATTCAACGTTTCCACCGCCTCCACCCAGGGAAGCCCAGAGGGCCCCCGAAGAGAAAGGGGTATACTGTCAGGATTCGCCCATGGAAGCTGTGGAGCTCATGGCGTCTCTGATACTAGTATACTGTTGGTCTAGTCCTCACCCAACATGGCGTCTCTGGACTATAAGACACAACCACGCCCCTTTCCCGGCGCGTTGTATCTGTGTATTCCTTCAGACTCTTCAACGCTGCGAGCTACGGACCGTCCTTCCACAGTTCTTCCCAGAGTTTCCCGCTTAGCCTTTGGCTATCCTTGCTTCATTTTTCTGCCGAGTGTGTTCCCCTGCCTCCGTTCAGTCTGCCCTTCATTTCCTCTTTTCTCACCCTTCTCGCCTGTGTTCTAGTTTCTGCCTTCCTTCGTTACATTCTTTCTGTCCTGTCCGCTCGTCCTGTATTTCGCACTTACTTGGTGTTGTTTCAGCGGTATTGTTTCTAGTTTCTTTCCCTGACCGCGGCACTATTTTTCCTTTCATTTCACAGCGCCGCGGCACTCCCGTCTTGTTCGCGGTTGCGGAGCTGTTTATTTTAGGCATCCGCGATCTCGACTTGGGTGCCTTCACTCTCTGGGTTCTGCCAGAGCTCCCGGTAAGTGGGAACTGCTTCTGTATATATCTCCTTTCTTTCTTCCAAGATCCTAGTATTCCCCTCTTCAGACTCCTATCGAAGTCCAAGCTTCCTTATACCGTTCTCCGCTACATAACCGGAGGTTGCTCAGTAAAGACTCCAATTTATCTACAGTCTGGACTATCCATCTCAAAGAAGAAATACATCCTACCAGGGCTTTTTGTGCCTTTTTCGGCTTTTTCCCTGCCACTGGAGGTCTGGCTCCTCGGGGTTCCCCTTGGACAGGTGTTCCTTCCCTGTCAAGGTGGCCTCTGAGGGAGCCAGGCCTTATCTACGCGATAAGAAAAAGAAGACATCCCAAAGGCAGTCGCCTGTCGAAGACAAGAAAGCTAAGAGAAGACCCACCACAGAAACCAAGGACAACCCTTCAGAAGGCTCAGATGAGGAGGAAGTTGGGAAAGGAGAGTATTCACCTGGTGAGCCTGACACCATCTCTGCTATCTATGGGCCGGTAAATCCCACAGGATTGCTTATGACACTCTCACACGACCCAAGGATGAGGGTGGAGTTAATTTCCCAGTTCTAAACACTTATTATAAGGCGTCACAATTGCGCGTCCTTGTTGATCATTTGACGACTGGCCCAAAGAAACAATGGGTAACACTGGATAACACACTCTTCTCGCCGGTCACATTGGACGAGAGGCTATGGGTCCCCAAGACATCTATTCTGAGAAGGGTTTTAAAACATCCAGTGTTGGGAGTGCTGTGGTCTATTTGGAAGGAAGGGGGTTACCTAAGATGGCTCACAACGTGGCCGTCACCTTTGAGCTGCATCTGGGCTCCGCTACTTTGGGAAGGGATCAACGAACCACTAGCCTTCCAGCAATGGTACGAGGTGGGTCTTTGTAGGGCCGGACAGCTTTGGGTGGATGGGGTGTTTATATCTCTAGGTGACCTGAAGGACGCCCTGGGCCTCCCTAACCTCTCCCCCTTTCAATACCTACAGCTTAAGGGTGCCCTTACCGAGAACAGATGGGGTGACACACTGAGGCGGGACCTAACCGATTTTGAGAAATTCCTCATAACAGACAAAGGTACCAAGGGGGTGATATCGCGGCTTTATAGCTTTTTGTTGTTCTCTACCCCACGGGACCCCCCATCTTCCCAAGTACAATGGGGGAAGGACTTAGGCACCCCCATAACGGAAAAAAGATGGACCAAGATTTGTAAGCAGGCACACCATTCCACAACTGCACCCCAATACCGCCACCAGGCCCTGAAGTTGATACACAGATGGCACTACCCCCCACAGAGGATAGCCAGAATGAGAAAAGGTTACGACCCCCACTGCTGGAAATGCCACGTTGAAAAGGGGGATTATGTCCATATGTGGTGGAAGTGCCAGGTGGCACAGACCTACTGGAGTGAGGTCCTGTCATGGATAAGAGGAGTAGACGGAATGGTGGGAACTCTGTCCCCCTGGCTGGTGTTGTTCGGCATTGAGGTTGAGGGGGGCCCCAAGGTGAAACACGACCACATGTTGCAGGTCATGCTAGTCATGGTAAAGATGCTGCTGGGCCCAAAAATGTAAATCACCCCAACTTCCTGGGGAGGGGGAGTGGGTAGCAAAAACACGGGCAATCTATTATATGGAGTATCTAACCCACCTGATCGATGAATCCAAATCTAACATCGAGGCCCTAAGGCTGCCATTTTTTGATAAATATGGGAAAATAGCCTGAGGCATTAGTAGTCAGCTCAAACGGTCCTCTTGATGGGAACAATACTACTGGGGCAACCCCCTTGGAGTGGGAAGAGATCGATTGTTACAGGAAATGTGACTTTTATATGTTGTACCTTGTTTTTTGAGCACCGTCTTTCTTTCGGAAGCAACCCTATGCTCGCATTGCATCTTCAGATGATGTGCTGGACCCTGTTGTTGTTATCGACCATTAAACCATGGCATGGGATAGGGGGGGGGGGGGGCAGGTGTGGGAGGTGGGCCGGGGGGGTCAAGTTGTGACCTCACTTTGATATATATCAATGTTTGTATTGTTTTTTGAATTATGTCATAATTGTAAAACTCCAATAAAACCAAATTTTCAAAAAAGAAATGGGTAGAGGCAGAGACTGTGGTATGGAGCGAGGCTGCTAATAGAGGAGGGGATGACTTGGGGGAGTCGCTGATGGTATGGAGACACATAGTGGCCACATTGTCGGAGCCGGTACAAAATGACACTGAAAGTGGAAATTCCTCCACTGATGGAGAAAGGTGTATACCTTCAGGAGACGAGATAGGAATTGGTGCAGAGTAAGCTCGGGAGGAAGGGGGGAGTTGTGGGGACATGATGAACATGTTATACTTATTATATTTAAGATTGTTGTTATGGTTTGTTTTGTTTTGGTTTGTGTTGGTAAAATCAAAAATTATTTACAAAAAAAAATACCTTGTATGAATGCGAGTAGAACTCAGACGTGTAACGACTCCTTTACCAGAGATCCTGAGATGAATGCGGAACCAATGCTGCAAGGGGGCCAGAAGGTTAGTAGGTTAATAGGCCCTAACCCGAATGGAACAAGGGCACACTAAAGTTCTGTGGAGAAAGGTTAATCACAAGGTCAGTACTGCATAGCGTCCAAATCCGTGCGAACAGCTCTATAGCAATCCAATCCAGTAGGTAGGTAATTATCTTCAGGGACTCCATGGGTAAGGACATGATGCACAGTTTAGGTGAGGAAGGTGAGAATATATGGTAGGGTCAGCGTGGGAGCGAGAGAGGAGGAACAGCAAGGAACAGATAATGGGTCTCCACGTGTAGGAGGGACAACTTCATCGTCACCGATAAGGAACAAGCAATAGAATATCCAGGTACGTACTGAGGTCGTAATGTAAGCAGGCGGTGTCGGGACAGACAAGGAGAAGGCAATCGGGAGGCTGGGGGCATGCTAAAGTCATAAGGTAAGAAGGCAATGTCCAAGCCGACAAGAGGACAAGGCGCAGGCTCACTTGTCAGGTGGCACAGCGAGTAGAGCGCTCGCTTTGACATCCGTGCAGAGCCTGCTAACGCAGGTTTGGATCCCGGTGGGGTCAAACTCAGCCTTTCATCCTTCCGAGGTCGATAAATGAGCACCACACACGTGGGTAATAATAAGCAGCGCTTAGATACCTGAGGGTTCGTAGCGCTATATAAGTGCCAAATTATTATTATTATTATTATTATTATTATTATTATTATTATTATTATTATTATTAACAAGTTATCCGAGGACGTGCTGTGGTCGTATGGACAGGAACTTAGCAGCCGAGCAACTGGATGTTACTTGCTCCGGAAGATTCTTTGGTAGAACGCAGGTAACAAAAAGGAGTCTGACCAGAAGTACTGGAAGTCCGGGAATGTTCCAAGAACAAAGGCAAAGAACCAAGGGATTCTAATGCATCAAACGCGCAAGATAACTTCAATCAAAAGGGCTGCAATGGTATTCAGAACAACAGATATACTTTGAAGAGCGGACAGGTGACCATGTAGTCCCACGTCGTTGCCTAGGCAACGGGAGGATTGGCGGTCAGGATACGCTCATGCGCCGCTGTCAGTGCAGTACCAGTTTGTTACCTGCACAACGGGATGCTATGCGGCAGGCATTGGCATACACAGGATTGCAGTAAACGCCATGGTAGTTTCCACGGATGTGTCCGTAGCAAGTGTCTACTGGGTGATCTATGTCCTGGGGAACGTGACTCTTTGCGAATCATGACAATAGTCCTTCAATCATCCTGACATTTGATTTAATAAAGTATTTAAATTTGTAATATAAGTGTGTTGTGTGTGTCTTGCTTCAGGATGCCTTCACAGTAGCCATCCAGTTTTGAATGATGCTGCACGTTTGGTTAATTGATTTGACATCCTGGTCATAATTCCCTGTAATTGGAAGCAGAATGTGCATATTGTCTGGAAAGTTGGTGTAAGGTATGCCATGGGAATCAGGGTGGTCAAAGAGGGGCTTAGTGTAAGCGTTGTAGAGGGTAGATGAGATGCATGCCCCCTGAGGGACACCACATGGGAGAGGGATGGGATCCACCTTGGCAGCGCTGATGAAGACCCTGGAGGGGCCCTCACTTAAAAAAGGTTTAATCCAGAGGGTGACTTCCCGGGTGAAATGAAAGTTGAGCATAAGGTGCTGGCAGAGAATGTCATGATCTACCAAGTCAAATGCTGCTGAGAGGTGGAGTAGGTGCAGGATAGCAATGTTGCCTGAGTCTCGGAAGCTGTCTAGTTGGATTTTAAGGCCTAAAAGTGCAGATTCTGTGCTATGTTGAGGCCGGAATCCAGATTGTCTGGTCTTGTTACACATCGCTGCAAATGGTCTTTGTGGGCACGTACCCGTTTGTGCGGCACTCTGCTTTCGAGCAGTTCCAAGATGGATGCCCGAAAGATTCCCCGTACTACCTGCAGCGGTCCAGTTTTTGCACGTCTCTTCGACGTACGGCCAACTACTCACGTGATCCTTTATCCGGAATCGAAGCGACGGTGCTTCACGTCGCTTCTGCTTTTGACGCTCCGTGAGTTTGCTTCTGAATCTTCTACCTACCTCCACTAGTCAAAACTACTTGTACCTTCCGTTTCTCCTAACTCTGTTCTCTTCCCTCATTCAGATTCTCCCTTCAGTCTTCACCTGCACACTGTTCATTCAGACCAATCCGGCAGACTTGCTTGTTTCCCGTCTCTCCTAGACTTCCGTTAGAGTAACTTTAGTCCTTTAAGGGCTCCCCCCTCTCTCCGATTAGCTTACTCACCTGTTCATTCCTTCCAGAGTCTCCCGCTGCTCCACGATACTTCCGATCTCCAGTTCTGAACAGTCTTCCTCCAACTTCGTCCCTTCGTTGGTGAGAGGATTACTTTCTGCTTCCCCTTCACTGTTCTACTTTATTCCTCTTCTGACATTCTCCTAATTTCCCTCTCGTGTGCTCGTAGGAGAAGCCTCCTCTGTGAAATCCTTTTCTGCCATCCGTCGGGGAAGCTTCCACTTCAACTTCCTCCCGATCCAGACGAAGAGGGACTCGACTAGGGTTTTCTTCCCATTAGAGGGTTTCCCTGGCGGTCCTGCCCTTTCTCCTGGGTTACTTTATCCTGGGTAGGAGAGGTCAGGGCTGTCTCAGGGTAACTTTCACGGCTGCATTGGTCCTCCCATTTGGTTTCATCGATCTGTCAAGGTGAGCTTTGTAGACTTTTACAACAGCTTTATTACTCTGCTTAATACAGACATAACAGGTCTCAAGTAACTTGTGTTGCTCAAGATGGTTTGAGAATTTAGGAATAAGCAATGCGGTCAATGATTTTCAGTAGGCACTGCACAGTAGTTATAGGTCTGTAGTTTGTCGGGAGGGTTTCTTGATATGTGGGGAGACCCATGCTGCTTTGAGGTAGTTGGGTACACTGATGGCGGAAAACGAGGCGTTCACAAAGGCCCTCATTACAACCCTGGCATTAAGGGGTTAACGGCGCCGTAAAAGGTGGCGGCGCCATTAACCCCTTAACGCCTGATTCCGAGGTCCCTTTGTGGGTTGGAGATTTTAACGCATGCTTTTTGCAGGCATTAAAAACCAACCCGCAAAGGGACCTTGATGCTAAGTACGGTGCCGCAATTTGCTATTAGCACCATGGTCCAACGCCAGGGTCGTAATGAGGGCCAAAGTCTGCTATAACCGGTGCGACGGTAGTCATGTAAAGTTTGACGATGTGGGCTGGGCAATCATCCCCTTTGCAGTTGGAAGGTTTGAGATGCTGTATTGTAGCGATGATGAGGTAACAGGAGAGAAAAATAATTGGGTGGTGGGGAGGGAGGGGCAGAGGCACCTAGAGGAGACAGTGCAGGGGGTTTGGCTAACAGTTGTAGTTTATTTTCTGTGATTTTGATTTTGAGCTTTTCAATTTTGTTAGAGAGGGCGGAATGAATGGTTGAACACCAGTTTTTCTGGAGGTGTATCAGCGGTTCGGATGCCCCTGGTTGTACCTCTTTGCCTCCCTCTGCAATGCTCAACTTCCTCAGTTTTACTCCAGGACTCTATCCCCGACGGCCTGGGGGTGGATGCTCTTTCCTTGGCCTACCCCCCAGAGCTGCTTTATTCCTTCCCTCTGATTCCAGTGTGGGAGGTTATACCTCGTGGGGTGGGAGAGGCCAGCTTGTAAAAAAAAGAGTTCCTGGGAGAACATACTCAAAGTTAAGTACCGGCACGAGGAAGAGTAGGACTAGGAGTAGGAGTAATAAAGATTACCAGTTAGTAATCCTGGCATCAGGGCACACAGCGGCAGCCATCTTAATGTGTATCCCAGTCAACATGAATGTGTAGGATGCATGGCAGGTGATACCAGCCGAAAGCGTGCAAATTGAAAGGTATTCCTGCAAAACCATTTTGTAAAGTTCAGATTTTCCACACATACGTTACAGAAAGTCATAATTCTATTAAAGATACGGAGGCAAAGGACTATGCTTCGCTCTCAACTTTACTTCTCAACAGCATTATTAAAACAATAACAGTATTATACAAAAATGCGAACAAACTACAATCTCCATCAGTTTTTAGTTTTTTGTAGTCCTTAATGTTATTGGTCCTTTCCAACATGTGACCTTCATAACCCAATAGTCTGTGTCCATTTCTAATAAATCCTGTCCACTATCTTATAAACTCCTCTTTCTTTTGCTGTTCCTTTTAGACTGTAGCATCCCAACCGGTAAATGCTGATTAACTGTTCTCTTATACAAAACTTCATGAACCTGTTGGCTTATTATCCACCATGAAACCTGCAACACAAAACCATATTTCAGCCATCTGGTCTATTTGGGTGGGTAAACGAACATATGAATGAGTCCAAATGTATAATCACTTTACAATCATAACATTCCTCTACAACATCCCATTATACATACATCAAGGAATGCTTCCTATGAAACAGATCTCACCAAAATTTTTGTTCTTTTCACTATCTGAAATGTTATCCCCCATGGAAATAAAGATTTTCAATTGACCTCTAACGCTCTCACGTCTGATACCCTCTTACATGACAGTAGGCATAACAGCATCGCCAACTTGGGTGATAGTGCTTTCCTCATTAGCTCCTCATTGTCTGGCCATGATGTAAGCATCTTTAGAACCTTATCTAAATCCCATATCGTATTGTATTCCTGCTGTGCAGGTCTAATTATTCTAATCCCCTACAGGAGTCTGCAAATTTGTGGATGTTCTCCCACTGCCAGTCCCTCTATCTTTGGGTGTCCCACTGAAATTGCTGAATGGGCTGTGTTAATTGTTCTATACGCTTTGCCTTGTCCTGCGAATGGTGTAAGGATATTGGCTACATGTACCACATCTGTTCCAGTGGAATGCACGTTCCTTTCCATGCACCAACTATGCCATGATAACCAAGCTGATCTGTATGTTTTCCTGGTGCCAGGCTTCTTCAATAATATGTTTAGCTTCTTCTGATAGTCCCGGCCTAGACCAGGATCCCCTGAAATCGCCCACGTTATGTAACTGAAGTTGCCTGACTTCACCAACGGAAGACCTTCCCCTGAGGAGTCCCTTGGTATTAGCTTAATCTTGGTAGGGCTATCAGGTTGTCGTGGGACATCTCTAGAAGGTCCGGGAACCATGCTTCCCCTCTCCAATCTGGAGTAATCAGCACCATGGATACTCGCTGTCTCCTCACCTGAGTCAGCATCCTCACTATCATTGCGAAAGGGGGAAACCCATATTCTGTGTCCGGCTCCACTGTTGCAGGAATGCATCTATTGCTTCTGCCTCGGGGTCCAGTCTCCACTAAAAAAACAAGCAATTTACCTGTTCAATCTCGACGCAAACAAGTCTGTCCTGCATGGACCCCATCTCATCAACAATCTCTGGAAAACCCTCTCGTCCAGCTTCCAATTGCTGGCATCCCTGAGGAATCTGGAGTTACAGTGGGAAATCTCATTTTGGCGTCCCGGAAGGTATACTGCCATCACTGATACCTCCCTCTGAAGGCAAAGATGCCAAAATTCTTTCACTAACAATGCTAGCATTCTTGACTTTGTGCCTCCTATCTGTTTATATAATGTACTGCTGACCTGTTGTCCATCTTAAGAAGTACGCAACAACGTGCTCTCTCTTGCAACTAGCATTTAACAGCGAACAAGCATGCTCGGAGCTCAGGCAATCTATGTTGAGGTTCAGTTCCTCTCTGGACCATCTGCTCCCTGTCGACAGATCGCTGCATCTGGCTCCTTATCCCCACCTGCTGGCGTCAGACTCTATCACCAGGTCTGGGGATGAGCCAAATATTGCCCTTCCATTCCAGGCATCCATGTGATGTAACTACCACTCCAGCTCCTCCCTTGCCTCTCACGTGATGGGTATCTTATAAAGACACACCCCTTCCGAGGTGTTGAATCTTTAACCTTTGGAGGGCTCTGTAGAGTAGCGGGCCTGGGAAGATTGCCTGAATTGGAGATGCCAGATGTCCTACTAGCCTTGCTATCTCTCTTAATGACATCATCATCTTTTAGCCTGTTCCTTATTTCTTTTTTGATGTTGTTTACTTTGATCAAGGGGAGAATCAACGTCCCTTGCACTGTATCCATCCTGAAACCCAGGAACTACATTCTTTGCTCTGGCAGTAAGATAGATTTTTCCCAGTTTATTAGAAAGCCCAACCGCTGGAGGAAATCTAGAGTAGTGTCCACTTGATCCTTGATCAGTAGTCTGTCTTGACAGAGTAAACTTAGGTCGTTTAGATATATGATCAGCCCAATTCCTTTCTCCCTGAGGAATGTTACTTCCGGTTTCATCACTTTGATGAAGCACCACAGGGCTGATGCTAGCCCAAAGGGTAGGCATGTAAACTCCCAAATCTGACCCTTCTACCAGAATCTCAGAAACCTTTGCTGTTCTACTGCAATGGGTATAGTCAGGTAGGCGTCCTTGAAGTCTATTCTGGCTAACCAGTCCCCTTACTGTAATATGTCGCTCAGGAAGTGTATGCCCTCTATCTTGAAGTGCCTATATACTACAAAACTGTTTAGTGCTCTAAACTGTATAATTGGTCTGATTTTGTGACACCCTTTCACTAAGAACATGTTGCTTATCAAACTCCCTTTTGTATCTGTCGTTATCTCTTTGTCTAATAAATCTTCGTCTGTCATGCTCATTACTAGTGTGCTTAGCCATCTACCTTGAGTTGGTCTGGTTTTCCAATCTATATAAAAACCTTGAACCGTGTCTAGAGCCCAGGCATCTGAGGAAATCAGTTACCATTTTTCTATAGATTGTGTCACTCTTCCCCCCCCCTACTGCGTTAATCTGTGTATCCGACACTTGCCCCTTTAATCTCACCTGTGGTATTTTGATGTTGGCTTTCTGTAGGTCTCCAACCTCTTCCTCTCAATGGGAAGAACGGGTTGGGTTTCTTTTCATCTTGTTTCAATGGATATCAATCGTTGTGGAAGCTGTTATATGAATAGCGGCTGGTAGAGTGGCCACTACCTCAACCAGACCGGCCGAAAACCTGCCTGCCACAAACTCTTTTCTGGGATTTTTCGATTGCCGCATATGAGTTTTCAAACTTTAAGAATTCTTTTATGAAAGCGTCGCCAAAAAGTTTCCCTTTGGCGGCTGCCTCTAATGTGGCCAGCTCACTGGGTTTCGGGTCGATTTTAACCAAGATTGACCTTGTTCTCAATGCCCTGATCGCACTGTTAGCGTTGCCCAGAAAGCATATCACCCTCTGGGCCCATCCAGATAAAATAGCTGGGTCTATGGCTTCCTTTTTCTCCTTCGCCTCATCTTCCATCTCCATGATTTTGATTTTTGTCAATGGACTGATAACGTCCAGCATCTTGTCCTGACATTAAAGCCAGGACCTATCCAAACCTTTTTTAATGTCTTTGACATATCTCTGCATGAATGTGACCATGCAGTCATCAATGTCCGGGGTTTCTGCTACTCCTTACGGCAGATGAGGTCTTGGGCAATCCACCGTTTAACTTATTTCTGACTTCTTTTGCCAAGGGTGTCCTGAGACGTTTCTTTATGTACGCTGCTATCTTCGCAGGCGGTTCCCACTCTGAGGAACGTGGGTGGATTAAGGCGTCTGGGTCGAAGTGGTCTCTGGCCTCTTCCTCCTTGTCTTCTAACTTCTTTTTCTTAGAAGCTCTATTATGCTCCTCTTCATCTGAGGATATAATTTCAACTTCATCTGACGACTGGCTTCCCCCAATCGTCCTCTTCATATTCATCTGAACTGTCAGAAGTTGCATCACGCCATCTGCGCTCTTTAGTTTTTGTACTGATTGCTTTTCTCTTGCCCTTTCCTTTCAGTGGCGAGCTTGGCTAGGGGTGCGGGGGGTCTTGGCCTTACTGGCCCATAGCTCTCAACTCACCCGCTTTTGGCGGGTGTCACCCGCCTTCAAAGCAGACGAATCACCCGCCAAGTCCCTCATACGCCCATTCACTTCAATGGGCCTCTCACCCGCCAAAAAGAAAATCGGGTTTTTGTCAAAAAAGGTTGGGAGCTATGCTGGCCTGATGGGCATTCTTTCTTCCCCCTTTTTTATTCCCTTGTATATTAAACATACAGCTGACACTCGACGGACGTGATCAACCCAGTACGGCAACTAACGCAGGACAAGGTAAAGCATATCATGTCTGTCTGTCATAACAGTTCTATGAACATTGAGAATACTGAGAACACGGAGGCGAGAGAGGGTTTGAACCAAACTACTAACCTGGGCAAACTTGAATTAAGAGCCCAGGTGGAGAGAGCAGTTGCCCCTTTCCAGAAAATACCCATTGATCCTTTGGGAAAGACGTGTAACCATCTACGAAAAACCTCACCGTTGGCAAAGTTTGGAAACTCTCCCAAACACAAGTTGGGAAACTTTCCCGAACACATACCCCAATGGAGTGAGGCTTCAAACATAGCATGTCCTCACATAGCTACATTTCCTGTTGACTCTGGGAGTAGTCCTTTTGTACGCACAGACAATAATAAAAATGCTCTCAATTAACGCATATCTGCCCAGTTGGACACAGAAGAGGCTGGCAATAAAAGTGTGTTCTTAACTGAAAATGAAAACAAATCAAGAGAACGCCTGACTCCTCCTATGACACAATTAAGATTATGGGGTGCAAAAGCAAAAACAAATTGCCAGCAAAAATGTGCCTCAATGACAACCAGCCCAAATAACATCTTGGATAATCCACTGGAACGACAGCGTGTTGAGAGACTGTCTCTGGATATTACAGATATTGAGTCGATAATGCTAAATCATTAAAAGCAGAATCATATATTGGACACACAACGCCATTTGTATCAACAAATTTAGAGACTGAAAGGACATCCACTCCCATGACTCATGGCTCGCTAACATATTACACCTTCTTACAGCATAAACATAACAGGGATTTGAATTTCGAAAAGGAAACAACTCAGCTGATATGTAAGGAAAAACAAAATGTGCCAAACAAATTGCAGAACGAGGACGAGCTGGAAAAAACACATAATAAATGCATGTGTGAATCGGATAGTCGAGCGGCACACCCAGCAATACCTACAACAATGCTTGATCTGCAAAATTCATTGATGGTGGCTTCAACAATTGCATTAGCGCCGTTTTATAAAATTATATGAGACATGTGGAGAGGCCATGAAGGATCAAGAGACTCTGCTGGCATTAATTCACGCTAAGCAGATTCATAGAAGCCTTCATTAACAAAATACAAACACGCCTAGATATAGAAGCAGAAACCTTAGTACAATGGCATGCTCGTCTTTTCGACATTGCAGGTTCAGGTCACATGGACAAAGCTTCACTAACAGCGACCTTGATGGATATGTTGAAGAACCGACATCAAGAGCAAAAACCGCATACTACAGCTACTGAACTCCCTTGCATAATACAAATGGAGACCAACAGCGGGCTAACAATTAGTATGATGCTAACATAGATCAAGCGAGAGCCTGCTTATTACCGCAAGGAAATAATGGAGCAGGATCGAAATCAACTACGAATGGTAAACATTTGACACCGAGCTTAGATAACTCTATGACCACCACAGAATCTGACATAATGAAATTATCGAAGGCACAGATAACGAAGCAAGTGAAGACGGCCCCATTTCCAATTTTTGTCCTGTCTAATCCAACCTCAAAATCAAAACCTGCATCAATTGTCGATCCACCATATGAAGGAAACAAATCAAACAGCTAGAGCTAAAAATAAGCGCTCCGGCGCTTTTTTGAGAAATCTGCACCTTCCAACTGTGCTTGCTATCCATAACACTAAGTCTAAAAATAAGCAAGCACGCCAACCTCAAGTCAAAGCCTTAACGGTAACTGAGACTAAAGAAGCAGATGACTCCTCACAAGAAGAGAGAGATCAACACAACATCCTACTAAATGTATCAGTCTACTCTGTAGGGAATGATCCAGAAAGAGAAAACACTAGCAGAGACCTGTTAGATGTATCGGAAAGGAATTTGAATATAAGCGAACAAGATGATAACCAATATGAAGAGAACAATTTTATTGTGATTTCCGAATTAACCTGCGAGGAAATCTCGGACACAGAATTGGAAAAATCTATTCAAGTTAATACAGATTGGAAAGACAAATCATATGGATGCGATATCTTAGTTGTTACACCTTTACAACGATGGCAGTCTAGACAGCATTGGTCGTTATACAGATGCGCACTTCGCGGGAATTCCAAGATGGCGGGGAATCGCCGGCACAGGAGGATTGACAGTCTAGCTGCTGCACGTCTTTCACTCACGCGATCGAACAATCACGTGACTGCTTTAAAAGACCAGAAACCTTCCCTTCAGTGCGTCGCTTCTGCTCAGTACGACGCTTCATAAGTTCGCTATTCGCTTTTCTGAAAGATTCCAAATTATATCCATCGATATTACCTTAATTTCTTTTCTACCTTCTTCCCAGTCAGTATTCCAGCACCTCCCTTCCTTCCCGCAAGAATCCCTTTCCCGAACATCCGGTCTCATCATTCTCTTCCCGTTCAGGTTTCGCCTTTCCGTGCAGAATCCCTCTTGGGCCAGTCTTCTTTCTCAAGACAGTAAGTTACCTTTTCTCCAGAACCAAGACTCTTCTCTTTTTCCTTCATTTCTATCACTTACCGTGTGCTTCATCCGGAATCTCCAGGTCTTTTCGGAGCCCACTCTCCCGACACCATCTCCCACCTAAGGAATAGATCAGTGAAAGGGTTACATCAGTAAGTGGGGACTACTTCCAATAGAATAACTATCCCACTCTATCCACTCTCATACTCGCCTTCTCTTCTTTCTTCTGTAGAGAATTCCGCTTCTGCTGCTACAAACCTTGCACCAAAGAAGAGATCGCTACCCAGAAGCACTCGTCAAGACCACTCAGGGTTTTCTTCCCCAAAGGGTTTCCTTGGGGCTCCTGTCTCTCCCTCTCTGGTATTCATATTCCACGGGATTTGGGGAAAGCAGGGGTCTCCGGGAGATTCTCTCTTGCTGCTCCAAGAGATTGCCATCATTACAGTTTAGTGACCATAATTGATTGACTGCCTTTAATTATAACAGTAAGCAACGCCTAAAAAAGAAGTAGGGCTTACCTGACTCGTGGCTTTATCATGGAGCAACAAATGCAGCAGCTAATGTCAGCAATGCAATCCATGTCTTTGGAGATGCAAAACCTTAAGCAAGATAATGCCCAATTCAGACAACAGGTCAATCGAGCCTTTTCTGAAACACCCCCAAGTACCCTTAGCATGGGTAAGTTTGATGGGGACCCACAAAAGTTAAAGGAATTCCTAGACAGTTGTACTATCCAATTCACTTTTAAATCTCGTTTCTTTCCCACGGATAAAGACAAGGTCGGTTTTCTGATTTCCCATTTGTCAGGCCCTGCTCTGGCTTGGGCCACCCCCTTAGTCACATCGGGCAATGTTATACTCGACTCCTATCCTGCCTTTGTCAATAGTCTAAGATCAATGATTAGTCATCAAGAAATGTATGTTACCACACAAGAGAGACTTCTAGATCTTAAGCAGGGCAATAAGGACCTAATGTCTTATATCACCTTGTTCAAGCAGCTATCCTCGGAAACTGGGTGGCCTGATGACGGATTAGTAACCCTATTTCGCAGAGGCCTCTCGGAAGAACTGAAGGATGAGTTTGCTAAGGTTCCCAGACCTGCTAATCTAGCAGAAATGATTACCCTAGCTATGCAGATTGACTATCGGGTTCAAGAAAGAAGCCATGAAAGGAAGAGATCTAAGGGCTGTCGCCCTCAGACAGATTCAGTTCCTTCCATGAATAAGCCAACGACAACCGAGGAACCTATGCAGATCGGCTCTGTGAAAGGACCGTTATCAAGTACTGAAAGAGAGCGAAGGAAGTCCCTAGGATTGTGCATGTATTGTGGCTCCTCCTCACATATTTTGCGTGATTGTCCCATTGTCCCTCCTTGCAGGCCTCGACCGATAACGTCGGGAAACGCCAAGTCCCTGCCATAGAGGGAACCGCAGCAATGGACCCCTCCAAGAGTTCCCCCCAGAGATTAGGGTTGTCTCTAGACCCAGCAGATCACAACCATTCTATGGTAATCCTTTCTTTGACGCTTTGACTACCTGATCGGGTAATTCTGGATATTCCAGCCTTGCTTGATTGTGGCGCTGCTGGAAATTTTTTGGATGATCAATGGGCAGCTACAAATGGCATAGCGAGGATTGCCAAGTCCTGCGCCACTCTGATCCAAGGCGTGGATGGGAATCCTTTAATTTCTGGGCCTATACGAGAATAGACCCAACCAGTGGCATGCTTGATTGCATCCCACCAGGAACAACTGGTGTTCGACCTGATAAGAGCAGCCCATTTCCCGGTGATCTTAGGACTCCCTTGGCTCCGTACGCATAATCCGTTCATTAATTGGACGGCAGGAACACTCTTCTTGGGCTCTGAGTACTGCATTAGTCATTGCCTATCTCAAAACGCGGTCGGATTGCAGATCCCTTCGGAGAATCCTAAGATTCCAGTTGTCTCTGTCAGCCAGTTGCAACTGATCCCACCATGTCACCAACAATTTTCCAAGGTGCTCTCAAGTCCTCTCTTTCCAACACTACCTCCACACCGCAGGGATGACTGTCATATCCCTTTACTTCCAGACCAGCCTCTTCCATTCGGGCGGATGTATGTTTTGTCCCAAAAGGAAAAGACAGCTCTTAAAGACTATCTCCATTCCAACTTACAAAACGGATTGATCACCGAGTCCAAATCGCCTGTAGGCTCCTCTCGATTTTTTATTCCAAAGAAAGACACTGAGGAACTCCGTCCTTGTATAGATTACCGGGGACTTAATAAAATCACCATCCCTGACAAATACCCCATGCCCTTAATCAAGGACATTTTGGAAGCAGTTCGAGGAGCTGCGTGGTACAGGGGCCTATCATTTGATCCGGATTGCAGCAGGAGATGAGTGGAAGACAGCTTTTCGTACTCCTTTTGGCCATTTCCAATACCAAGTCATGCCCTTTGGATTAGTCAACGCCCCTGCGGTGTTCCAACGATTCATGGACCATTTGTTTTCCAATATTCTTTTGCATTTTGTTATTATCTATCTAGATGATATTCTGATATTCTCTGCAAACAAGAGTGATCACATACGTCATGTCAACATTGTCCTGGATTGGTTACAAACTAACCAGTTATATTGCAAACCCGAAAAATGTGTATTTCATCAAACTCAAGTCCCCTATCTGGGATTCATTTTATCAGCTCACGGCATATCCATGGATCCCAGAAAGGTGTCAGTCGTTGTAGACTGGCCACCCCCAACGACCATTAAAGAGATTCAATGTTTTTTAGGGTTTGCAAATTTTTATTGCAAATTCATCCCTGATTATTCTGAGACCATCCTGCCAATCACCAAGCTTCCAAAGTAGGGAGTCACGTTCCATTGGGATTTGCCTGCCCAACAAGCGTTTGATACCTTGAAGGGGTTGTTCACTTCTGCTTCGATTTTGATGAATCCCGATCATACACGACCCTTCATCGTGGAAACAGATGCCTCCCATCAGGCATAAGCGGCGGTTCTTTTACAAAGAACGGAACAAGGAGAAGAAAGACCGGTCGCATATCTCTCCAAGACTTTCACCACGTCAGAAGAACATTATTCTGTACTCGAAAAGAAACTTTTGGCAATCAAGAGAGCCTTTGAAGAGTGGAGACATCTTCTGTTGGGATCTTCCTTTCCAATAGAGGTACGCACGGACCATCAGAAACTTAAAGTCCTACAACAGGCCCAGACTACAAACAGCAGACAAGCACGGTGGGCCCATTTCTTTTTACCCTATAATATTGAGTTCACTTTTGTACCTGGGAAACTAAACCTAAGAGCAGACGCTTTGTCTCGCAAGAACCCTCAGATGTCTAGATTCTGTTCGGAGAAGATGTTCCCTCATGCCCGATTCATTTCCATTATCTTGGATTTCCTTCAGAATCTCAGACATGAAACCTCTCGCCGACTACAACAATGCGAAGACCTAGCGGTTCCTTATCATCTGACAAAAGACCAGGATTTATACTTCCGTGCAGAACAGGTATTGGTTCCCACATCTGCGCTACAGTTGGAAGTGCTCAGAATGTGCCATGACTCCCCAGCAGCCGGTCATCGAGGTATGCAAACAACTCTCGACCTTATCAAATGACACTTCTGGTGGACCACTCTCCAGTCAGATGTCATCGTCTATGTCAAGGCTTGTGGTATATGCCTTCAGTCTAAAACTATACGCGCTCTGCCTTTGGGACTACTTGCCCGTATGCCCATCCCTGATAGACCATGGCAAATAATATCTACGGACTTCATAGTGGAGCTTCCACCTTCATCACACAACACTACCATCATGGTTACCATAGACTACTTCACTGAATATGCCCACTTTACTCCACTGATCAAGATACCTGGAACAGGCCAAATGTCCAAGGTATTCATTTCTGAAATATTCTCTCGACATGGTCTTCCTGACGTCATTGTCTCTGACAGGGGCCCTCAGTACACCTCGCAATTTTGGAAGAAAGTATGCTACGTTCTCGGAATCAAGAGGGCTCTTAGCTCTGGGTTTCATCCCCAAACCAACGGGTAGACAGAGCGCCTGAAGCAGACCTTAGAGTGTTATTTACGATGTTTTGTTTCGGCAGCCCAGGACAATTGGTCTGAACTCTTACCTTTAGCAGAATTTGCCTATAACAATGCCATACACTCGGCTCTGAATACAAGCCCCTTTCATTGCTCCCATGGATATCATCCTTCCTTTATCCCTACCGTTTCCTCAACCACTTCAAGATTTCCCGGAGTGGACCAACTTCTAGCCGAAATCCAGGAGGGTCATAAGAAGGCTCTTATAGCCCTTCAAGCAGCACAAGATCGAGCCAAGAAGTATGCTGATAAACAATGCCGAACCACCCCACCAGTCGGCAAAGGTGACAAAGTATGGTCGGTATCTCGGTTTCTTCCGAAACATCTAGTTCCTTCTAAATTGTCCCCCAGATTCTTTGAACCCTTCACAGTGATCGAGCGGGTGGGGGAGTTGGCAGTCCGGTTGTCCTTACCTTCTTCATGGAGCCGAATTCATCCAGTTTTTCATCTATCACAAATTAAGTTGGCAGTCCTAGATCGCTTTCAACGGTCTTCCAAAGCTGTTCCCCCTCCTATTCTGACTAATTCCGGGACCGAATATGAGGTGGCCAACATTTGTGACTGCCGGTACCACCGGGGCCGTCTCCAGTTCCTGATTGACTGGAGAGGCTACTCCCCGGCGGACAGGACTTGGGAACCTGCCTCGGGGGTACACGCATCTCGTCTGGTGCAGCGTTTGTTTCGCCTTCACCCGGGTAAGCCGGGATCGCCTCCTCTGAGGAGTGGGCATACTGTTACACCTTTACAACGATGGCAGTCTAGACGGCATTGGTCGTTATACAGATCCGCACTTTGCGGGAATTCCAAGATGGCGGGGAATCGCCGGCATAGGAGGATTGACAGTCAAGTTGCTGCACGTCTTTCACTCACGCGATCAAACGATCACGTGACTGCTTTAAAAGACCAGAAACCTTCCCTTCAGTGCGTCGCTTCTGCTCAGTACGACGCTTCGTAGGTTCGCTATTCGCTTTTCTGAAAGATTCCAAATTATATCCATTGATATTACCTTAATTTCTTTTCTACCTTCTTCCCAGTCAGTATTCTAGCGCCTCCCATCCTTCCCGCAAGAATCCCTTTCCCGAACTTCCGGTCTCATCATTCTCTTCCCGTTCAGGTTTCGCCTTTCCGTGCAGAATCCCTCTTGGGCCAGTCTTCTTTCTCAAGACAGTAAATTACCTTTTCTCCAGAACCAGGACTCTTCTCTTTTTCCTTCATTTCTATCACTTACCTTATGCTTCATCCGGAATCTCCAGGTCTTTTCGGAGCCCACTCTCCCGACACCATCTCCCTCCTAAGGAATAGATCAGTGAAAGGGTTACATCAGTAAGTGGGGACTACTTCCAATAGAATAACTATCCCACTCTATCCACTCTCATACTCACCTTCTCTTCTTTCTTCTGTAGAGAACTCTGCTTCTGCTGCTACAAACCTTGCGCCAAAGAAGAGATTGCTACCCGTCAAGACCACCCAGGGTTTTCTTCCCCAGAGGGTTTCCCTGGGGCTCCTGTCTCTCCCTCTCTGGCATTCATATTCCCCAAGATTTGGGGAAGGCAGGGGTCTCCGGGAGATTTTCTCCTGCTGTTCCAAGAGATTGCCATCAGAACAGGTTAGTGACCATAATTGATTGACTGCCTTTAATTGTAACATTAGTAGCTTCACGTGATTCCCAATTCCAGACACTTGAACAAAAAAGACGCATAATCGACCAATGGCAACCTAGAATACCTACTAAAATGACAGATTTGTTGATCCACTGCGAGACGAACAGACCAAAGTTATTACTATTGAAAGAATGAAAAAAGGCAAGGAAGGAAGTATATTGAACAGAGCCAATGTCTTAAGACTACTTCACATTCTCCCAGACCTCCGATTCGTAATGTCTAAGAATATCAGAGTAGTTGAGTTCATATCGGAATTGGGAACGGATTGGGTAGCCATCCAACTAAATTCCGATAGAATACAAAATCAAATAATTTTGGAAATTCAATATGCCTTCAAACAGATGGGCTTTGACATATCTGATACATGGAGAAAGTCCCTGCGGAGCCAAGAAGTAGCCAAACAAAATCTGGATAAACAGAGGAAAGAGACTCAAGGCAGAACGCCAAATGCAATTAAAAAAACAAAGACAAATAACATCAAGAAAATACTTTTTATATCCATATAAGATAAAATTAAAGTCTGGATCCATTGCATTTTCTAAATTGACTGATGTAGAAGTGAGAGATAATGCCTTAAGGAAACAAACTCATCAAGCCTCTAATGAGGAATACCCTAGAGGAAGGGTAAACAAACCATAACAAACATTGTCAACTGATACCACGCCTTGGACCCTGTGCTCATGGAACACACAGGGCTCTGGCCACTTATTTGAAGGGGATAATCAACACCTGAAGAAATTTGATATCTTGTGCTTTCACGAAACCTGGATCTTCAAACAACCCATCAGTGAAGGATTTGTTACGATCAAGAATCCAGCTATCACTAGAGATAAGGGTCGCCCTTCTACTGGCCTACTTAACTTCATAAAGCATGGGATAAAAATAAGTGTTATAGAAACATATAATCCGAATGACTTCCTTCAGATCTTGAGATTGGAACAATTTGATCCATCGTGCAAAAATGCGAGTTTGGCTAGCAAGACACCAGAGGGACAAATTATAGGGTTGGTGAATGTATATTGGGATTCCACAGCTGTCAATAATCATAATTTTATGGATTGTGTCTTCACATCCATTGATTACATCAATGTGCGCTATACATCTCCGGAAATGATGGTGTGCAGAGACTTGAATTTACACCTATTTATAAAAAATTGAATACTCATTCCTGTCGTAAATCTCCCCCCTTCTCACCTGGGATCGCTTCTTGCTCTGTTCCGTGGGAGGATTCCTCTTGTGGACAGATTGGGTCTTGTATAGGCTCGCTCGAGTCTCGTCCGGCTCCAGAGCGCGTTCAGAGTTCCAGGAAGGTCGCAGTTCCAGGATGTCCAGGAAGAAAGTAGCGGTGCTAGGGTTGAAGATTCCGGGAGCAGATTTAGAGGGAAAAGGTGTAAGGAAGAAAGAAGGGACCAGGAAACTAGGAATAGTGGATTGCTGAACAGCACAAACACGTTTAGTCACTACCTAATGATAGCGTTGATACGCGCGGGACCACGGGGGCGTGGCCAATTTATAGAACGTTCCGTGTCCGAAGTAAAGGCTGGTGCGAGGCAAGTCACTTGGCACGGCCATGTTGGGAGCAACAAGGAATACAAGCCCCGTCGCGATAAGGACCAGGAAATCCAGAAAGGGCAAGTTCTATGGGTCATGACAGCATGCCTCCTTTGAAGACCTGTTCCACCAGGTTTGCATGGGTGTATGAGATGGAATCTTCTAAGCAATCGAGGGATATTTAGGTTAGAAACTGGTTCCCAGGTTCTCTCGCTAGGAGGATATCCTTTCCATTCAACCAGGTATTGAAGTCGACCCCGTTTATACCTGGAATCGCATATTCTGGACACTTCATATTCCAGTTGATTGTCCATAATCACAGGACTGGCTCTGCAGGTTTTCCGGGTGGATCGGATGTAGGGTTTCAATAGAGAAGTGTGAAAGACTGAGTATATTCTCTTCCAGGAGTCTGGTAGCTTGAGCCGGAATGAGACAGGATCGATGATTTCCTTTATGGAAAATGGTCCATAGTACCGGGGGGCTAATTTGTTTGGCCGTAGATGTTGTGGTAATAGTTTCGAGGACAACCAGACTTGATCACCAACAGAATAAGAAGGCGCTGGTCTTCTTTTGGAGTCCGCATAACGCTTAGTGCATGTCTGGGCCTCTTCCAATTGTTCCTTGGCTTCCTTGTGTATGTTGACGAGAGTCTCAATCTATGAGTCGAGAGTAGGTACTGGTGTGGGATGTGGAAGAACAGAAGGTAAAATGGACGGGTGAAAACCTTGACTGCAATAGAAAGGGCTGACCTTGCTGAGTGATCGGAATTGTTGAAGGCAAACTCGGCGAAGGGCATAAGGAGAGACCAGTCATCCTGAACCTTGGTGGCAAAACAACGAAGATATTGCTCTAGAGTCTGATTTACACATTCCGTGGCTCAGTTGGTTTGTGGGTGATAACATGATGAGAGAGTGCGTTGGATCCCTAGAATACGACACAGATGTTTCCAGAATTGTGAGACGTATTGAGGTCCGCGGTCCGATATGATCTTGGAAGGAAGCCCATGAAGACAGAAAATGTTTTCCAGAAAGATTCCAGCAAGTTCTGAGGAGGATGGTAGTTTATGCAGAGGCGTAAAATGAGCCATATGAGTGAACAAGTCTATGGTTACCATGATGGTCGTGTATCCTCGGGAAGGTGGTAATTCCACAATCAAGTCTGTAGCAATGAATTCCCATGATCTTGTTGGCAGCGATGGTTGCAGTAGAAGACCCGCTGGTCTCTTGTTATCATGTTTGTTTTGACTGCAGACAGCACAAGCTTTGATGTACTGTTGTACGTCGGTCTTCATTCCAGGCCACCAAAACTGTCTTTGTATAAGACGGAGGGTGTTAGTTATACCACGATGTCCAGAGTGAAGGGTATCATGGCAGAGGTTTATCATTCTTTGTTGTAATTTCTGTGTAGGAATGACCAGTGCATTGTCCTTGAATAAATATCCTTCCTTAACTCTTAGGTTCCAAGGATTCTTCCTTGAAATATCCTTCCAGAGGTCAGAGGACTGGGTTTGCACTCGGATTTCTTCCAGGAGGTTGACTGCTTGAGCTACAAAGATTGTGTGGTGAAACAACTTAGGATAGGCCTTGTCTTCAGTGGTTACATAGTCAGGACGTCGAGATAAGGCGTCAGCAATCATGTTTTGTGATCCGGGAACATGAGTGATTTGGAATTGGTACTGGGCAAAGAAGTAGGCCCAACGCGCCTGATGACTGTGCCTGCACTCCAATGACTGTAGAATTTGAAGATTCCGATGGTCCGTACGGACCTGTACTGGATATCTAGCACCCAGAAGTAGATGTCGCCATTCAGTGAAGGCTTGGAGGATGGCTAACAGTTCCTTTTCCAGGACGGAATAGTGTGTCTAACTGGGAGTCAGGGTTCGTGAGAGGTAAGCAATGGGGTGTTCCAGTTTATCCTCAAGTACCTGTTTCAAGACCGCTCCTATGACGTAGTTAGAGGCATCCGTTTCCACTAGGAATGGGCGATTTATGTTGGGTTGGGCCAGGATGGGGGGTTGCGTGAACTCTGTCTTCAATCGTTGGAATGCTTTATCTTGCGGTGTAGACCAGATAAAGGGGGTGTCTTTATTCATGAGAGCAACGATCGGCTGAACGATCTCGGAAAAGGTAGAAATGAACTTTCGGTAGAAGTTGGCAAGCCCCAGGAAGGATTGAACTTGTTTCACAGATGTGGGAGCGGGCCAAGCCAGTATGGCTTTTACCTTTGAAGGGTCCATACCAATTCCTTCTGGGCTAAGGATGAAACCTAGGTAGTGAAAAGAAGTAACGTGAAACAAGCATTTTTCGGGTTTGGCTAAAGGTTTGTGTTCACAGAGTCGTTGTAATACTGCCTTTACATGTTCTTCATGCTTTAGAGGATCCTTGGAAAAGATCAATATGTCATCCAGATAGACAATGACGAAGAGGAATAACATGTCAGAAAACACCCTATCCATAAAACGTTGAAAGACTGCGGGAGCATTAGCTAGTCCAAAGGGCATGACTAGATATTTATAGTGACCAAAGGGTGTTCTAAAGGCTGTTGTCCATTCATCTCCTTCCCGGACACGGATTAAATGGTAGGCACCCCGGAGATCCAACTTCGTGAATATTACGGCGCCTCTCACAGCTTCCAGGATATCCGAGATCAGGGGCAGTGGGTACCGATCTTTGAGGGTGCATTGATTTAAGCCACGATAGTCGAGGCAAGGTCTGAGTTCCTTGGTGTCCTTCTTGGGAACGAAGAACAACGAAGCACCCGTTGGAGATTTTGAGGGTCTTATGGTGCCGTTTTCAAGATTGGTGTCCAGGTATTCTCGGAGTGCCTGTTTCTCAGGTTCGGAAAGAATGAACATTCTGCTGAAGGGAATCACTACTGAGGGATCTGTATTTATGGCACAGTCTTCAGGTCTGTGAGGGGGTAAGGCCTGGACTATGGGAGTTGAAAATACATCAGCATATCCCTGATAGGCCTCTGGGACTTGTATGATATTGGAAACCATGAGTGGTGTTTTTTGGTCTCTTACTGGTTCTTTAGGAGGTGTCGAGGAGGGATCCAGGGATAGACAGTGGGTCATACAAAACCCTGAGCCCAGGATTAGTGATCCTGCTGTCCAATTGATATACGGATTGTGCTTTTGTAACCAGGGCATACCCAATACCATGGGGTAATAGGCTTACTTAATGATGTCGAATGTAATCCGCTCTTGGTGATGGTTTATGGAAAGTTGGATCTCTTTTGTCTGCAGGTTTATGTGTCCTGAATAGAGGGGTCTTCCGTCGATTGCTTCCACCGGCTGCATGGTGGTTTGTGTCTCGTACGGAATATGATGACTAAGAACCCAGTCTTGATCAATGAAAATTCCCATAGCTCCGCAGTCCACCAAGGCCAGAATGGGATAGGTCTTATTCTTGGAGGGCGACAGGAAGGCCTGTAGTATCACCAAATTGTTTTGTCCAGGAGAGTTCAAGGATGGAATTGATGTGGAGCAAACATCTCTCTCCCGACACCTCACTCATCTAGGATCGGGAGCTGGTGGTTCCCGAACGCCGTGGAGGGGCTAGAGGACATTCTCTAACAAGGTGTTTATCCGAGGCACAATACATGCACAGGCCTGTGTGGATCCTTCTCATCCCTTCTTGTGGGGAAATAGGTCCACGGAAGGCTCCTATTTGCATGGGTTCCGGATCTATGTCAGGGGTTGGGGCAGGATCGATTTTTACAGAAGTCTCAAGGGAGTTCTTTTGAAAGGGTATCTTGGTCTTTCTTCTTTCAGCCTTTCTTTGCTGGATTCGGAAGTCTATTTGCATGGCTAGATCCATAAGAGCCTGGAATGACTCATTTAGACCCCTGCGAAATAGAGTGAAACTTGCTTCTGAGGACCAATCTGCTTCCTTCCTTGGCCAGTTGTTTGAATCTAGTAACATATGTTAGCATATCCTGGGATCCCTGTCGGAAATCAAGTAACTGTTCCTGAGCACTATAAACCTGTTCTGAGCGGTCGAACATAGTTTTGAGTGCCTGAATAAATCCATCATAATCATCCAGGAAGGCATCTCCAGAGTTGACTAGGGGAGTGGCCCAGGTCAACGCGTTCCCTGTGAGGTGCGAAATTATGAAGCCCACCTTCGCCCTGGAAGTTGAAAAATAGTAGGGCTTAAAAGTAAAATGCACCAAGTAGGAATCCAGGAATCCACGTAAGGACTTTGCCGAGCCATCATATTTGTCTACCACTCCACCCAGTAACACACTCTCCTTGTTAGCGTAGTCGCGACACAAAATAAGTTGATGTAACGCAGAATTCTCCGCTTTTAAGTTCTGCACTTCAGTTGTTAGTTCTTGCATGCCACGCATGAGGTCCTGGACTGCTTCCTCCCTAGCAGTATCAGTGTCGGTCGTTTGGCGTCTCAAACTGTGGTAAATCTCCCCCCATCTCACCTGGGATCGCTTCTTGCTCTGTTCCGCGGGAGGATTCCTCTTGTGGACGGATCGGGTCTTGTATAGGCTCGCTCGAGTCTCGTCCGGCTCCAGAGCGCATTCAGAGTTCCAGGAAGGTCGCAGTTCCAGGATGCCCAGGAAGAAAGTAGCGGTCGCTAGGGTTGAGGATTCCGGGAGCAGATTTAGTTGGAAAAGGTGGAAGGAAGGAAGAAGGGACCAGGAAACTAGGAGTAGTGGATTGCCGAACAGCACACACACGTCTAGTCACTACCTAATGATAGCGTTGAGACGCGTGGGGCAGCGGGGGCGTGGCCAATTTATAGAACGTGCCGTGTCCGACGTAAAGGCTGGTGCGAGGCAAGTCACTTGGCACGGCCATGTTGGGAGTAACAAGGAATACAAGCCCCGTCGCGATAAGGACCAGCAAGTCCAGAAAGGGCAAGTTCTATGGGTCATGACAATTCCATCTCGGAAACTCCCAGGTAAAACCAGAGTTTGGACTAAGGAACTGGCAAATAGAGGGTTGGTTCTACTGAATGGTTGCACAAAAGGAGATATCCCGACATCACCTGCGTGGTCCAAAGGAAACTCAAAGGCCCATCTGGACTACATAGTCATGACCTTGAAGTTAAGTACCATGATGGAGTCGTTGACTATTGTTCCAACAAAAAACAGTGATCATCATATATTCTCTGTTACGTGGAGAAATAAAAAAAAAAAGGTTCCACCTTTGCATCTTCCAATGATGCAACTTACACATGGCAATACAAGACTATGACTTACTGCTACACAATCAAACCAACTAAAGCAGACTTTCATGAACACACGGATGAATGAGTCCCAAAAAATAGATTATGATTGGCTTCTTCTCCCGTTCAAACAGATTATCCATCCTAGGAAGTTCCAAATTCAAATGTATACCCATGCGTACAGTAAAGAACTGATGAATCGAAAAAAACATTTAAGAGCAGAAATAAGGAAGGCAAAAAAAGCTGCCGGCAGACCGGCAAGAGGCTCTTGTTCAATCCTGCAAGCGTGGATACAAAAATTGGCTTTACAATACTCGGAATATATGGGCCCAGTACGGTGCAGAACAAATGCTTCGAGCGCTGTCAACCTGTAACTCAAGAGATGTGTGAAAGCTTTTAAACGGCCAAGAAATAAATACAGCCCCTGAAACTTCGAATTTAATGGAAACAGCATGGGTCGACTATTTCACCCAATTATTTGCAATTAAAAACAATGGACACTCAGAGAAAGGGAACGTAATTGCATCCGTTCGTGATTGGAATGTAAATTGGCAATATGAAGGCATATTATTGAAAATTAAGCGACTCAACCAGTCCAGAGCTCCAGGACTAGATAGTTTTACCAACCAAATGAAAAAATCAAATCCAGAAGCATGGGCTGTTCTTTGCCATTACCTATTTGCATTAATCTATGTGCATAACAAGTTCCAACATCTTGGCAACGTTAATACCAATTTTTAAAAAAGTAGGGCCAGTCCAAGTAATTCTCGCCCAATAGCCCTCCTAGATCTGCTTGTGAAAGTGTTTGCTTCATTCCTACTACAGTGCTTGACGGACTGGACAAAGACCCACAACAGAAGAGATCCGAGACAAACTGGATTCATACAAGGAGTGGGGACTAATGTGAACCTGCTGATTCTAAATTTACTTAAACTAGATGCCATCTAGACTAAATCACAAACTGTGGTGATATTTATAGATTTCAAACTGGTCCCATATTTTATGTATGCAGATGATCTTGTCCTCATGGACAGAACACAAGTGGGGTTACAAAAACGCTTAACAGTACTTGAGAAATATGTAGAAGATAATGATATTTGGATTAATATATCAAAATCGTACTCTATGTCATTAACTCAATAAATAAGGAGATAACAATAAAATGTTGCCGTTTTTTTAAATTCAAATAAAATAGATGAAGTTAAAGGCATTAAACATCTGGGGATGTGGATTAACCACAGCAGATGGGAAAAAGAATGGGCAGAACACCTTTGAAGAAAAACAAAAGACTTGGCCCGCCAAGGCCTAATGCTGCATAAGAAGTATGGCAAGTTTTCGTTAAAGCCCATGATTAAATTCTGTAGACAAAAAGTACTAGCAATTGTCACCTATGGGTCTGAATCAAAGATAAACCTACATTGGGAAACTTGGGACATCTTAGAGGCGATATTCTGGAGCAAAATGTTGTCTTTGCCAAAATCCTTTCCTATAATGCGTATACAAGGTGAATTCGCTCTGCAATCAATGAGCTCAATCGTCGTATGGAAATATTGTGATCCCTATAGGAAAACAATAACTGATGACTCTATCCCATCGATGGAAATCTTTAGAGATATACCCAATTCATCAGACGCCTCACTGCTTCTATTGTGGAAGAAAATATGTACTCAACTGTTGAATGGATTTGAATGCTCAATGGAATCAATATACACCGACCATTAGAAGCCAAAAGAAAAATCCAAAGAACTGATTGAATTAAGACTTTAGAGAACAAAGAGCGATACCGTCTAACAAAACGAGGAGTAAGTGAACACAGAGCACTAAACCAACTTACAGCATACCTTGCCCTTTTTTCATGCCAAAAAACCAGACTAGCAATAAGGAAACAGAATGGAGTAACCTCCCCTTGTTGACGCTTTTGCCAAAAAGACAAAATTGAATCATTACACCACATTATTATGAACTGCACTGCATTGACCGAAGATAGAGAGGCGATACGTGGCGATGTTAACTCCGGAAAGCGCTGCACTTAATCCACAGCAGAGATGGTCAGCAGTGATGATGGGTACAAACAAACAGCTAATATTCAGAATTGTTAAATTTTGGATCAATATAATTGGGAAAGATAGATTGAATACAGAAGAGTCCAATTAAGAAGACTGGCCAGCTTTTTTTTCTTTTTTTTGTAACCTATTTTTGAGGACAAGAATTTGGACTAAAAGACTGCTTATGAATAGTTTTATTGTACCTAATATATAGGTCTGTGGAAGGTAATTTATAATGAAAAAAGTTTGTAACTCAAACTATACTCATTTAATGAAAAAAATAAAAAAGATTTACTTTTCTCCCTACCAGAATCTAAAATTCCCAGGTGTATAGGTAATCTTATCTAATAATTAAAAATGTGAATAACTGTGACCAGGATATCATAGCTAACAAGTTTCCCAGTTCCATGCGCAATCTCTGAGCCAGGCCTGTTTTTTTCACACTGCATGCTGGGATGTGTAGGCCCACCCTTGCAATGGAGAAAATGAAACTACTAGTTCCAGCATGTAGTTGGAACCAAAAATTGTTTAGTAAGTATATGATCTTTTGCTATTTCTTTGTATGTGTCTTGCAGCACCCTCACGCCTTAGGGTCTATGGCAGCGCTTTATAAATGTAATAAAGTAAAGTAAAAGTAAAAAACCAGGACTGGCTCAAGGTGTCACATGGAAATGGAAAACTTGGCAGGGAGACAATATATAGCACTAGTGTCCTTCCGCCCCAGTGTATTTGTAAATACTTTTACATTTGAATTGATATTTGTCTATCAAATACCTACCGAAGATGGTCGAACTTGTGTCACAGGGGCTGTACTTTCACACTTCTACTATTTCAATGAAAGTACAACGGTCTCCCAGTCTACTGTTGGCGTCAGCAATTTTGAAACAGTGGGTTGTTTTAGTTTGGGCTATTAAGTGGTACTAAAAGCTGAAACTATTGTCATTAACATTAACATATGTGCTTTGAATGAGGGTCTGTAGTGCTTTTCCAACGGAGATATTTGAGGAGGGATACACAGTTGTAATCCCACCCGTGCCCTGCCCCTAGCTCATGTAATCCCATTGGCTAATCCCACCCATTCCTGCCCATCTGGAATTCTTTGAATTTGGGTGACCTCTTCCATGGAGGCAGCCATCTTGGATGACTGTCTCTAGGGAAGCTCTCTGGAAACAACTGTGACATGAATGCAAGGTTTGAAACAAAATTATGTTTAACTTCTTCACAAGGTCAGCTGACACATGTTTCGACCAAAGTCGTTTTCAAGGCAGCCGTCCAGAAATGTGTGGTCTCAGTCAATTGTGCCTTTCAGATCGAGGGAGGTCTCGCTGGAAAGTGGAAACTTTCCCCTTTCCAATGACACCTTTTTTGAAGCATTGCTGGGCGCGGATTGGGCGCAAATCGCTCGATCCGCGCCCAGCAATGCCACTAGACCACCAGGGATCTGTGACACAGGCCAGCAAGAACTCCAGGGCGGTTGGAGGTGATGCCCCCAGCCTTGGACATCTGTTTACCATGCAAGTGTACCATCCCCGAGCACAGCGACAGCTTCAGGGATTCCAGGGAGGGTCCCCTTCCCTCCCCCAAAGGAAATTCTGTAACGCAGCACAGCCAGCGCTCCAGGATGGTCGGGGGTAATGTTACTGGCCTTGGGTGGCTGTCTTCCATGTGGTTTGACCATCCCCAAGCCCAGCAGCGGGTGCAGGGAGGCCCGGCAGGGTTCCCGACCTTTCCGGGAGGGAGAAGCTGTAACACAGGCCAGCCAGAGCTCTGGGATAGTTGGGGGTGATGTACCTGGCCTTGGGCAGCTGTCTCCCATGTGGTTTGGCCGTACCCAAGCCCAGCAGCGGGTCCAGGGAGCCCCGGCAGGGTCCCCCAACCTTTCCCGGAGGGAGAAGCTGTAACGCAACCCAACCAGAGCTCCAGGGTGGTAGGGGTCTCCATGGCCTTGGCCGGCTTACTTCCATGTGGGTTGAGCACCCCAAGCCCAGCGTTGGTTCCAGGGAGGCCCAGGACATTCCCCGTCCTTTCCCAGAGGGAGAAGCTGTAACGCAGGCCAGCCAGAGCTCCAGGTAAGTTGGGGGTAATGTCCCTGGCCTTGGGTGGCTATGTCCCATGTGGGTTGACCATCCCCAAGTACAGCAGCAGTCTCAGGGAGCCCCGGCAGGGTCCCCCTACCTTCCTAGAGGTAAATTCTGTAACGCATCCCAGCCAGACCTCCAGGATGGTCGGGGTGATGTCCCTAGCCTTGGGCACCCGTCTCCCTGGGTCGACAATTCCCAAGCCCAGAAGCGGTTCCAGGGAGCCCTGGAAGCGTCCCTGACCTTTTCTAGAGGGAGAAGCTGTAACGCAGCCCAGCCAGAGCTCCAGGCTGGGCTTGGAGATGGTCAAATCACATGAGAGACAGCCACCCAAGGCCATCAACATTACCCCTGACTGTCCTAGAGCTCTAACTAGCCTGCGTTGCAGCTGCTCCCTTCGGGAAAGGTGGGGGACCCTGCCGGTGCTCCCTGGGACTGCCGTAGAACTTGTGGGCGGTCAACACTTTTTCTTTTCCACCCAGGTAAGTGCACCCACACATGTGAGTTACCATTTTCATTGGGACATCTGTGGGAACGCGGGAAGGTAGGACATGTGTTGTTGACAGAGTGTTTCAATGAATGGGCAGAGCGAAATGTCTGAACATTTCTTTTCCTGGCAAATTTTGAATTTTGCCAGGGCTTGTTGGTAATAAATTGTGGGGCGATTCGCGCAAGTCAGACCTCTATGGATTCCCACTGGTGTCTTCTTTTCGGAAATGCATGGGGTTCCCCGTTTTGCTTGGTGGCTTCGACATCCTAGGTCCAAATCTGTAGGTTGGCTCCCAAACCCTTTTGGGGGTTACCAGTGGTTTAGCGTTTTCCCTTTGCGCCGAGGTAGGTGCAGCCACACATATAAAGGTACAGTTTTCGTCGGGACACCTGTGGGAACGTGGGAAGGTAGGGCATGTGGTGTTGGCTGCGTTTTCCGGTGGGTGGGCAGAGGGAAATGTCTGAAAATTGTTTTTTGCCCCCAAATTTATGACTTTGCCTGGGATTGTGGGTAATACATTCTGGGGCGATTCGCGTAACTCAGACATCTGTGAATTCCCACAGGTGTCTTCTTTTCGGAAATGAGTGGGGTTCACTGTTTTCCTTGGTGGCTCCGACACCCTAGTGCCAAATCTGTAGGTTGTCCGCATGAGCAACATCCTGCAAAATCTGCTCTGCCGAAAGACTTGGGGTTACCAGTTGTTTAGCCTTTTCGCTTTGTGCCCAGGTAAGTACAGCCACAAATGTGAGGTACCGTTTACATCGGGACACTTCTGGGAATGCAGGAAGGTAGGACATGTGGTGTTGGTGGTGTGTTTCGGTGAGTGGGCAGAGTGAAATATCTGAAAATGTAGTTTCTTTTGCCATATTTCGGATTTTGCCAGGGATTGTGGGTAATAAATTCTGGGGCAATTCGTGCAAGTCAGACCTCTGTGGAGCAAAATCCTACAAAATCTGCTCTGCCGAAAGACTTGGGGATCCCAGTGGTTTAGCCTTTTCCCTTTGCGCCCAGGTAGGCGCACCCACACGTGTGAGGTATTGTTTTTGTCGGGACACCTGTGGGAACGCGGGAAGGTAGGACATGTGTTGTTGGTGCCGTGTTTCGGTGGGTAGCCAGAGTGAAATGTCCGAAAATAGTGTTTTTGGGCAAAATGTAAGACTCTGCTGAGGATTGTGGGTAATAAATTCCTGGGCGATTCGCGCAAGTCACACCTCTGTGGATTCCCACTGGTGTCTTCTTTTTGGAAATGCATGGGGTTCCCTGTTTTCATTGGTGGCTGCGACACCTAGGCCCAAATCTGTAGGTTGTCCACAAGAGCAAAATTCCTCAAAATCCACTTTGCCAAAAGACTTGGGGTTACCAGTGGTGTAGCCTTTTTCCCTTTGCACCCAGGTAGGTGCACCCACACATGTGAGGTACCGTTTTCATCGGGACATCTGTGGGAACGCGGGAAGGTAAGACTGTTGTGTTTGTGTGGTTTTCATAACGCTGTGACACATTTGCTGCTGCACTTTCTCACACAACCCTTTCATTTCCCATATGTGACCTACATTTAGTCGCTGCTTTAGGCACAATACCCTTTTGTAACCTGCACAAGTCACCTACCCATTAAAAGGTCTGCCTGTGCCCTTTTAAAAAATGTATGCATGCCCTTCCTCGCCACATTTGTTTTCTTTACTTACACATGCTAAGTACGTCTTTTTAGGCCATAAGCATAAAAAAACCTGTGTACCATGGCTCCGTTTTTGGCTTGTGGTTTTGCTTGTTTTGTGAAACATTACAAAAAATGTGTGATTTCCTAAATGGAAGAGTCGGGGGAATGTAGCGGAGCATTGCTTTTCTCAAAATTCATAGAAGCCATTGCCTTACCAAGCCACCCATGTCCACCACATACCTTTTTTTCTGTCATTTTCCCAACTTTTCCCCAAACTATGGAATTTTTCCCTACATAGTTGTTGCCTGACCTGTGCAAATCACCCCTTCCTAAACTTGGAAATTTGTTTACTTTTCAGAAATGTATGCCTTTCTGTTCTCCCATTCAGCTTTCCTACCCATCTCTTCCGTTGCGTCCATACATGTCCTATTGGAAAAAAAGCCCAAAATCGCCGACCTCTCACAAAACGGCTGGTAACGATATCAAAATATGTTTTTTTTGGTTTCCACTCAACCTGTTCTTGAAAGCGTGGAAAATTGAGAATTCAGCACAGCAAACCATGTACATAATTTTATTGTTTTTTTCTGAAAAAAAAACAAATTGTCTCCCTTCTTTGGTATTTTCTCTCACCCCCCTACAGCAAACTAAGATTCCTTGGTGGCGTTATGACTGCCTATATGTGGGGAAGGGGCCAAATTTGGCTGTGAAATCTCATGTAACAAAAAGGTTACAAGGCAACGAATGGTGACATACCAAAATCACCAAAAAAAGGCCTTGGCGGGGGCGGGGGGATTCTTGTTCTTGGCAGCTAAGGGGTTAAGTATATTTGGTTACATCGACTATTTTAAAAGTGTAGTGGTGAAACGGTTAGAGTTGAACTAGCAGTCATCTGCCATAGTAATGCTGAACCATCCAGGATGACCACAGGTTTTCTCCTCCTCTCCCTTGCTGACTTCCTGGCTGACACTGAATTTGCACTGGTTACCTGGTCACCCTCTGATCTCGGGCCCAGGTCCCTTCCCCTGCCAGTCGCACTCCTGCACTGCCTTCACGGTATAGAGGAGGTCCCAAAAGTGGCCTGCACTCCAGCCATCCATGTCGAAATGCCAGAAGCATACTCGCCAAGGTATGTGAAGTGTGAGGAGCAAATGAACCAACAGAGAGCTGCACTGGGACTCTGCCCAGTGTACATCAGAAGAGCTACAACTGTTGAAGCGCCCATAACCAGACAGCCGTGGGCTGCACAATACCCTCTTAGACAGCCATACCAGCAGCTGAGATGAAATGAGTAGTACCTGCAAACGGTCCACGAAGAGACCCAAAGAGCCTTAATGGAAGGCCAGTGGAAATGACACAAGGGCTTGAACAGACTCGTTGATGAATGAAAACGACAAGGATAGCACGCCAGTGTGAGCAGCTATGAAGATAGATGTGATGGATACGGGAGAAGAGACAATGTTGAAACGTAAGGAAACGTTGCTATGAGGCAAGATGGAAGTAGCCAACCAGTTAACGCATGTAAATAGGCTTGGAACGCAAGAAGCTAAGAAAACGATACTGCTTGCAGTGCTTAGTAGAAGAATAGAGCGGCAAGCGCCAACCATGTATCTACCTCAATAAGGCACTCTATACAAGTGCGACTCCATTTTGTAATGCAGAAGTATGCCCAGGCGGTCAGAGGCCTAACAGGCCAAAGTTTCATATCCCAGCCAAAGCCAGGAGAAGGAGCGGAATCGAAACTCAATAAGAAGCAGCTCGATGCCTGGGAATTCGAGGTCAACTCCAGGAAGGGAGGAGAGCGGCAACGCGGGAGAAACGAAACTTCAGAGCATACCAGCCAGCCAGTGAACGTCGTGATAAGGAGGCATCAGGCAGGTGGCGAGGCTATGGAAGAATCAAATGCACGAATAAGAGGGAAAATTAAGCAGATTCACGGTGAACAGACACGTGACCAGCCGAGGGCAAAGAGGTACCAATGTCTGATGTCACCCAGAACCCGAGGATGCCATAACTTTTCCTGATAAGAGCTACAGTTTCGAGGCCTTCCTCAGCCAACTAATTGACACATAGCCCTAAAGGTACTGATTGATGGAAGGGAGGCAGGGTGAATCGTGGGGCACTCCGCATCTGGGTGTACATTCTGCATGCTGCTAATTAAAGTGGAGATTTGTGTCTAGGGGTTTAACCCACCCAATCACAATGGACCAAATAATCTAGGGTCCTATAGTTTGTAGAGCCAATCAGACGTCGTCGTTATAGTGACGTCTATCACAAGTGATGTAGAGGGATGGGCTTAGACGCCCACCCGATAAGAGTTATCCAATCCGCATGCTCTAATACCATATACAGATATAGCCCCTATACTTAAGTTACCTTTCCCAACCAATAGAAATGAATGACAAACTTTGAGTGTTACACGTCAATTGATGACGAGAATTCGCTATGAATGTTGTCTGAATGAAGAATTTGGGAGTTGAAGCAAGACAGGCGATCGCACCATTGATGATTACCAATTGTGTCCCCATTTTTTGTACTTGTCATAAACAGACTTCCCTTTGCCAAACTATTGAGTCCTCATTATTGAGTCGTGTTGGAGTAAGTGAATCCTGCACCCCCATTTCTCACCTGGTGCAGCTATCTTGTCTTACAAGTACTGGAGGGTGAGCCCTGATCTATGGGCCCACGCAGCGGGTTCCCCGCCCTCCTGTACACTTGGTAGCATGAGGATGGTTTCGGCCATTGATTATTGATTATATAATTCTAAGACACCTATAAACTGACGGCACAAAGTAACTCTAGGCCTTCGGCAATATCACGAGTCCTTTCACCATTCCGGCTGAGTAGACTGAGAAGCTTCCCGTGGACAATGATACAGTAACTTCGAAAAAAATCTGCAGTGGGTCTGAAGGAACCTGCCTTTGCAAGCATAACCCTTCTCATTCCCATGGGTAACCAATCGGACGAAAAGACCTCAAGAGGCTGAAGAGGAAGGGGCGGTGATCCCGAAGCTCCAGAGAGGAAACGATGCAAGCAGTGAGTGAAACAATAAACTCGTTACTTTGGCAAATGTTTTGTAGGCATTAGAACAAGTAAGGGAAAGGTAACGGAGGGTGGCGGAAATAAATTAGTCAGAAGTAGAGAAGACTGCATATATATAAGGGGTTAATGACTCGAGTATAAGAGATATAAAAGTGATTACCGGGATAGATGCCCGAGATAAAAAAGTGATTACCGGGATAGACACCTGAGATAAAAATGGTTACCGGGATAGACACCCGAGATAAAAAGTAGTTACTGAGGGACACCGGAGAGAAAACGAATGGTTACCGGGGGGACACCCGAGAGAAAAATTAATGGTTACCGGGAGGACACCCGAGAAAAAAAGTAAGGATTCGCCTTGTTCCTGAGCTTTAATACAGTGGTCAGAAGAGACGTGAACCCAGAGCCCACATAATAGGGGACAATTAGACTACGGTGACATTTAAAGACGACATCAAAGGGGTTTGTCTAAATCCCATGGCGGGGTATTGATTAGAAGGCAGGTATATGTATGACCAGCTGGTGTCTGTCTAGTCTGTCCAGTATCTGTCATATGTGTTCTGTTGTATGTCGAATGTAAAAAGAACTGTATCATTTATTGTTTGAAGTGAAATTTGGTCTTACGCGATTCTGTAACTGAGAGGGAATCGCCAATGAATTGATGTTTTTGAGTAAATTGAGAGCATAAAATGTGGCAGGAAAAGATTGGATTGGAGCTTGCGTACGTGGTGCTCGCTCATGTTGGTGAACGTGGTGACACTGCATAATTATTGTTGGTAACAATATTGAGGATGGAGGAGGTTACCCCCCTTGCGCATCTATGTAAGCAGTTACCCAAGCATGCACCTAAGCTTAAAAAGTACAGCACGGAGTGGGCTAAGGGTACTGCCCACAAAATGTTTATGCCGTGGCCACAGAACGGGTCTTTATCTAAAGCCGTCCTACAACATATGAGAACTCATCTACATGCCACATGCACAGGCAAGAAACTAGAGAAACGTCTTGCTGTTCTAGAACTGTGGAAAATGTTTGAATAGCCAAAGGAGGAAGAGCCTCCTACGGATTGGATATTAAATGTATGCACGGAGGGGGTGAGACGCCTACTGCGCCACCTGCCCCGCCTGAGCCAGTCATCGAGGGAAGTAAGTCAGAGGGACTCTACCCGTTAAGAGAACTAAAGGCAGCCACGGGGTATAGCAACCCCGCATAAGAGTCACCTACATAGAGTAGTGACGAAATCAAAGAGAAGGAGGAGGAAACTAATCTTACCTCTGCGGTCACGAGGGACAAGGAGAGACGCGATGTTGAAAGGAAGGACCAGGCACAAAGTTGTGCACCTCTCATTAAGGAGAGAGAAGGAAAGAAATGGAAAGGAAGTGAAGACAGAACAGATGAGATAGCATTTGCAAAGGACAAATGGATGGGAGGTCAGATATTGCTGAAGCTTGATAGTAAGGGAAGTGATGATATAAGGCCGAGAGAGAAGTCTGATGAGGCACAAAGAAGGGAAAAGGAGAAGGAAAAGGAATGAGGGATGAGAGAATAAGAAAGAAAGATAGGCTGAGGCGAGAACAACTATATAGCGAAGAGCAAGAGAAACAGCTTGATCGCAAACAGAAGGCAGCCTATGACCAGTACAGACAGAATAAGCAAAGGTTGGAAGAAGAGCAAAGGGTATGTGAGAAGAGAGAGAAGAGAAGAGAAGAGAAGAGGAAGAAATTAGAAGGGCAAAGGAATGTAGAAACGAAAGGATGAAGGAAGTAGATAAGGCTAGAGAAGAAGCGAGGAAGCGCAAGGAAACAGATGAGGAAATGGAACTTAAGCGCAGACAGATTGCACGTTATCTTGAATATTTGAAGCGGGAAGTTAAAAAACCCAATCCTATTGTAGAATGGGAAGACATCGAAGAATTCTTCCCAGCGAATGAGTCAGTACCAGGTGCGAGTGGGACAAACATTGAAGATGACTTCCACACCAGAAGCATCGGAGAAACGATCGATAAACTATACAATGAAATGGGGCTGGAACAGATATCCCATGGGGGAAGGGAAGACGAGCGCTTGGAGAGCACTCAGCTATATGACACTGAGGATTTCACCCAAAGTAGTGGGAGCAGGGGACTGTCCCTAGACAGGCTGGAGATTGGTCAGAACGAAGAAGAAGATGCAAGGAGTTGCGTAAATTGGGAACAATTAGAATCTGTCTCCGGTGGGGAGACGGAGGATGAGGCACACGAAGAGGGGAGACGGCGTGAAAAACGGCTCCCAAGAGACCAAGGGGTACGATGGTCAGACGCTAGCAAGTCCGCAACTAGGACACCAAAGTTCCGCCGCGCAGTCCGGCCGGCATGATGGAACACTCCACGGTCAGAGGGGGGTGTCAGCACCCGCCTATGTAGACAGATTGAGGACATAGCCAGGTAGACGGTGATGCGGGAATGCTACCCCAGTGATAGATAGGAGAGCTATAGGGAAAGAGAAGGAAGACTGTGCATTTCAATTCCCGCTGCTAGAAAAGGGGGGAGCAAGACCACAATATATTCCATGGCCACACATGGACCGAGAGAACCTGAAAAATAAGCTTCCAATGCTGACTTCGGGAGCCGGGACATGGATACACGAGTTAGAGAAAATGACAGGGGGTGTCACCTTAGCTATAGGGGACATTAAGGGCCTCCTGATCGCCATACTTGGTAAACGGGCAGATGATGTATGGAAGCGAGCCGGGTACCCTAGAGTAACCATAAATAACACTTCCCATGACAGAGCGCCATTTAATAATTGTAGAGCAGCAGTGTGGAAAGCGCTATGAGTGTTGTTCCCAGACACTTCCGATATGGGAGCTATAATGACTTGGAAAATGAAAGAGTCAGAGGATCCGTTGATTTATATCCAGAATTTTCAAGACGCATGGGTGCTCGAAATCTATCCCTGTATTCTACCATATATTGTGCCAAGGGTTGCCAGAACCAGTGCAGAAACAGCTCAAGAAATTGGTAGGAATAGAAGCCAAGCCATGGGCCGAGATACAGTTGACAATCGCACACTACTGTAGATTGTTGCAAGAAAAGAACCGAAAAAAGGAGGCAACTCGTAAAGGTGAGGAAGCGAAGCTGGTGCAAAAGAAACTCTCAAAGGATGCTCTCGAGGGAGCCATGCTGACAAACCCAGCTGAGCCAAGCACGCAACAAGCGACTAACCCATTGCAGAGTAACCAGAGTAGTGCGGGATCTTACCCGAGGGTTAGGGGATTTAGAGGAAGAGGCTGGCAGAGTAATCAGGGAGGTTTTCAGAACAACCAAGGTGGATTTCAAAATGTGCAGATGGGCAGTCCAGCTATGCCAGATGGACAGATGGCCCGACCAACGCCAGTGTGTTGGCTGTGTGGAGTGACTGGACATGTGGCGCGCAGGTGCAGGAGCCAAGGCATGTGGCAAAATGCCCAAGGGATGGGAACATGCATGGTGAATCAGCCTGCCATCCCACAACAAGGTGGTGCACAGAGTCATACAGTACAGCAGCAGGTGCCAGGCTTGCAGAAAGGTACTCCGCACGGGGTTCAATCCTCGAATATGGGGAATTTGCCACAGGGGCAATCCCAACAGGTACCACCGCAAATGTCGCAGAGCACTAACTCCGAAGGGGGTCTCAACCCCAGTAATGGGGGAAGTCCACAAGTATACAGTGGACCAAACCTATACATACAATAGGACAGCTCACGGGAAACTCTGATGTGCTCTATCCTATCAGTGACACCAGATCCTAACAGGGAACCTAGGGTAAATGTCGTCATAGGGGGGAAAGAATATTCCTTCTTGCAACGCGCTTGTGCATACGAGAAGGCAAGTTTTCATTGTCCGGCCAGGCCATAGACACTCAGAGTTTAACAGGAGCTCACAGTAGAGTTCCCTTCACGGACAATCTCCCAGTCTCTGTGGGGGAAAGTGAGATAAATGTGCCCTTGTTATATTCATGCCAGACCCCAGTGAACATTTTGGGTCAAGATCTAATAACAAAGTTGAATATGACTATATCATTCACAGAGGAGGGCATAGTATGCTCCACTCCAGGAATGCATTATTCTAACGTGTGCGAAATGGTCAGAGCATACTCATGAGAGCTATACCATTAGAACCGGAAGTCTTCGCATACGGGGTGCGTGTACTTATGGCGGGATTGCGGGTTTGCCAGGCCTCGCAGATAGAACTATGAGAACCCCCGATGAGTTTCTATTCAGACCAAGAATACCTATGCATGAAGAAGAGGGACAAGTATTTCCCTTATCAATACATAGTGTAGCAGTATGAGGGAAAGTAGCATTGGTCGAAGGGTACGAGGATGAAGGCAGACAATGGTGCGCGATTATCGCCATTGAAGAAGGGCACCGAGTGACCGATGTCACTGATGATGATCTGTTCGAAGAACACCCTGACTCAGAAGAGACTAGGGTGGAACTAAGTCTCATATTTGGGGTCAAAATGATCAAGCGAGAGGTACCTCAGAGAATGATGTTGGCATTGATACGTCCAGAGTACTTTGAAAAGGACATGGCCCAAGTGCCTATCTCAGTATGGACTACAGGGCCCTATGATGTAGGCCTCCTGGAAGGAGCAGGAGAAGTGAAAATTAAACTGAAACCAGGAGCAATTCTACCAAGAGCGCGACAATATCCCATGTCCAGAGAAGCGGATGAAGGGATTGCAAAGACAATTTCCACCATGATGGAGCAGGGCCTCCTAGTGACGTCAGAATCACCCTGTAACACTGTGATTTACCCCAAGAAGTCGAAGGGAGGGTCCTGGCGTTTGATCCAAGATTTAAGAGCATTATACGATATTGTTGAAGCCGAGTTCCCTATAGTCCCTAATCCATCTACGATCTTATGTAACATACCGATCGAGGCAAAATACTTCACAGTGATTGATTTGAAAAATGTTTTTTTCTCAATCCCGCTGCACTGTGACTCACAAGATCTGACGTCCTTCACGTTCAGACAAATGCGCCTAAAAAGTACGAGGTTGCCGCAGGGGTACTGTGAGTCCCCATCCATTTTCAACAGAGTCTTGCAAATGGACCTAGGCAACATTACAGTAGACAGTGTTGTTTTGCAGTGTGTGGATGACATTCCGATCTGCAGCACCACTGAAGAACAATGCAGGCGCGATTCCATCCAGCTCCTGACTATATTGGCTGAGAAAGGATATAAGGTTGACAAAGAAAAGTTACAATATTGTCAACAAGAGGTGCTGTACATAGGCCAGCTAATCTCGCATTTGGGGAAAAAGGTAACCCCGGAAAGGGCTGTAGCTATCATGAACACGGCTAAGCCGCTCACGATAAAACAAATGCAGAGCTTCCTGGGCCTGTGCAACTATGTTAGAGCATGGGTCTTCGATTACAGCTCATATACCAAGCCCTTGCTCCAGGCCCTGAAGAAGGCCCGAGCGACAGAAGGAAAAATTGAATGGATTGAAGCGATGGAAGAAGGGTTCACAGAACTCAAGAGAGCATTTTGTGTGGCTCCAGTTCTCGGGATTCCTAATTATCCAGAGGAATTCTACCTGTTCTCGCACACAAATGGCAATGTTATGACAGCAGTACTCGCTCAAAAAACCTCAATGGGGTACAAACCCCTGGCATATGGGAATCTGGACCCATTAATGAGAGGCCAGTTGCCATGCGAACAAAGCTTAGCTGCCACAGCATTCGCCATAGAGAAGGCGACAACCTTTGTAATGGGATGCTCTATGAAGTTATAGGTCGAGCACTCATTATTTGCCATATTAGAGAAACCAAAAGGTACACTGACATCTCAAAGGGCCTCTGCCTACGAGGTGATCATATCGAATCCATTGATCAAAACAGTTCGATGTAAAACAGTGAATCCAGCCATGTTCATAGCTGAACCAGTCACTGAAGGCGAGCCGATACATGACTGTGCAAGCTACGAAGAATTCTATGATGAGATCCCCAGGGTGAAGGAAAATGCCCTGGTGGGAGGTGAGATCATTTTCATTGACGGTTCTTCGAGAATCGACCAAGAAGACGGACAAAGATATACGGGTGTTGCTGTAATAAAACACATGGCAAACGGAGAATTTAAAGTACTCGTTAGTGCACGAATACCATCTCATTATTCAGCACAGGCTGCAGAATTATTGGCATTGATACTCGCGGTTGAGAACCATGCAGACCAGAAAGTAACGGTGTACAGTGACTCCGCCTATGTGACGTCTACAGTGCATGCAGGACTAGCACGCTGGAAAAGGAGGGGCTATCTCCGAGCAGACGGCAGGCCAGTGCAGCACGCAGCCTTATTGAACAGGCTGATCAAGGCACTACAGCTCCCAGTGGGCATTGCGGTCGTGAAATGCGCCGTCCATACTCACGGGACAGATTTCGTGTCACGTGGAAATCATGAAGCAGACACGGAAGCCAAGCGTATGGCATCCAAAAGTGAAACAATCATGGACGTGGAGGTGGCACTTACCCATGAACGAATGATGGTAGCACGAGCCACACCAGAAGCCTGTAGCAATATGGGGCAGACTCAGCTAATGGAGCTACAAGGGGAGGCACCTCAGGAGGAGAAGAATTTGTGGAAACATTGAGGGTGTTCTTTAAACCCCTCTGATGGGTTGTGGAGGCAAGACAGCACTGGTAAACCAATAATGCCTGTCGCCCTACTAAAAATAGCATTGGAGCAATTACACTACCCTATTCATTTGTCAAAAGAAAATCTCGCTGCAACGCTCGCAGAAGACTGATTTATGCCGAATTTAGCGGAGCATGTTGCATTCTTCATGATGAACTGTATTATCTGCCAGCAATTCACCGCTGGGCACACATTAAAAGTAATGAGAAGAGTTATCCCCTGGCCCAACGGGCCATTCCAGCACTTGCATATCGATTACATCGACATGATTCAAGTGAGCAATGGGTACAGGTATTTAATTGTGGTGGAGTGTCCATTCTCTAGATGGATAGAAGCAGGTCCCTGTACACACCCAGACTCTACCTATGCTGCCAAATTTCTAGTGAGGGAAGTGTTCCCTAGATGGGGGGTGTGCAAGGTAATGAGATCCGATAACGGGGCACACTTTGTCAACACAGTCTTCGAGCAGATCAGCTTGTTGCTTGGTATGAAGCACAAGTTCTCATCGGCGTATCATCTGGAGGGGAATGGCATATGTGAGAGGCTCAACAGCTTGTTAAAGGAGAGGATAGCCAAGCTGAAACTCACATTAAAAAAGGGATGGCTGCACTGTCTACCACTGGCCTTGTATGCACTTCGGAACCAACCAGGCTCCGACCACCACCTCACGCTGCACGAGATACTCACGGGCAAAAGGATGAGGACCCCTCTTACCCCCCGAGATAGAGCTAGATGTGATGGCCAGCCAACTAGAGAGGTCTCGGGGACAGAGATGCAGGATTATTTGAACTGCATAAAATCCAGCATCTCCCTCATTACAGGCCAACTGCAGCGACGGCAAAAAGGGCGCAACACAACACAAAACACAGCAGGAGGTGCTGAAACAGACCCAATTCAAGATGTATGTGCGCCTCTCGTCTTCCCTGGTGATGCTGTTTTAATTAAGAATCATACAAGGAAAAGGTGCAACGAACCAAGATTTATTGGCCCTTTCATCGTGGAGGACTGCACTCCTTCTGCAGAAGGGCATGGCTCTTCCTAAATGACATTAAACCATCTATAGGAGAGAGCCCTACAGCTGAGAGCCCTACAGCTGCATCTAACCGTGAAGAAATCACAGACAACGGGGAAGAACCTCAGCACATGCAGACAAGATCCATGGCGAGGAAGAAGGATGCATGAGCAGAAAATCAAGGCTAAAGAACTCTGGTTTGAAAGTGAGGCATCAAAACTGGACATTTCAGCTGGAAAAAGAGAGAAAGGTGATAAAGGATAACAAAACGAACACTCTGTGCATCACAAGTTGCAGGGTAAAGAGAAGCGCATCCAAAGTCACCACAACATTGATACCACAAACTTTCGAACCAAATCACCCAAGCAGTGTGAAGAACTAAGACTCTTACAGATTACAGACAAGGCTTTTCTGAGAATGTAACACAGTATCCTGAATAAACCAGTGTCAAGACTTTGTTTACAGAATTTATGGTATCTCCCAGCAGAAATCTCACGTGGGATGTTCTCACTTATTTTCAGTTAGTGGTAATATCATATCCATCACTCGTAGGGAGAGTAACCAGTGTCACAGACTTTATTCTAGATCCTGCTAACAAGAAAGTAATCTGGCAACTACTGACTGTCATCGCGGAAGTCTTCGCCAAATTACCTGAGCACAGTGAGGTGGACACAAATGCTTCCACCACTGGTAGACATTGATGAACTCACCTTCACGCTGTTTTTTCAAATAATCGTGAAGTGCCCGGCACTTGTCGGAAGGACCACGGGCACACGCACTTTTATCAGAGACCCAAGAAACTTACCACATTTGAACCAGCTGTGGACTAAACTAAATTACCTAGTGGCAATCCACGCAACAGGAAAGTGCACAGACTGTTTGAGTCAAAAGAAAGGCCTGTGATCTTGAAAACAGAGAAAAAAAAGATCAGAACAGATGTTGTTATCACCAGAAGACAGCAGATATGCCTACCATGTCTTCTTTCACCTCATTAAGAACTTTCCAGAGCTAGTGGGAAGACCAACTGACATTAACGTAGTCACATTTCTTGGAGACCCAGTAAAGAATACTCGGCTAAACATGCTCTTGCATGCTATTATAGCACAGATCAAGAACACTAATGTCCATCGACTTCTGATGGGATCCCAGTGAGACTTTCCGCCGTGGGACAGATCGAGAAGAGCGGAAACGAGAACTCCACCATCTTGTTTTTCTTTTTCATTTGTATTTTTTTCTTCTAATTTTTTCTTATTTTTATTTTTCATGTTCATTGTTTTTATTTTGACAACATTTTATTTTGTGTGATTTTTAGCAGTTCCATCTTTTCATTCCTTCATATTGAACAGGTTCCAGCATGTCCTCAGGACCAAAGCAAATTCGAGGAGTGCACTGGGATTTTACTTATTGTAGATATGCATAATGAATGTGACGGGCCAAAGATGCTAGCCTAACCTTTTCCATAGTCTAGCGAAAGAACTGCACTTCAATCCCAGAGACTACCGTCATCACACGCAAGAGGGGGGACACTTGAGAAGCACTCGTCACTTTAGTAATTCACAAACTCTTGAGCAGCGAAATGGGAGTAAGAAAAAGAAATAAAACGCTAATAATAGACTTATGTTTGAAATGGGGGCCCAGAACGGTAACCTGGTTTTACCGGCAACAGAGGGGCGCCCCCGCTTCCCTGGAAGGAAATGCTGCCAGCTATTTTATAGATCTATTATGTGTATATGCATAGTAATTATCATTGTATGTCTGTCATTGACCATCAGAACTGCATTCTTTATTGGTGCAAGAAGCACCCCAATTTCAGTGCATCCACTGGACAATGGACGCCTGGGTCCCACGAAAGCACCAAGACCCTATATAGTTATTCCAGTTCCAAGAAAACCTGATGGTAAAGTTAACAAACTAAAATTAAATGTAATTAACAGCGATTCATACACCCTAGAGGTAACGAATGAAGAGAAAAGCTGGAGACAGGGTCAGCACGGAATGTATGAAAATGTAGCACTGACCACTGCATACACCCACAAACAGGATGCACACGAACCAGGGCAAGTGTCAATGGCTACAGAACCTCAAACAAGGCCAACAGAGAAAGCAAGACTGCTTTCCGAACAACCAGTCCCAGAAAATAGTGGAAGTAACCAAGAAGAGCCAAGTGAGAAACCAAAGAGAGAGGGCATAGCAAAATCCCTCAAAAGAACAGAAGTAGCCACAAAGGAACTCACAGAGAAAACACAAATGCTGATAGATTATTTGTTCCTGCAAAGAAACTGCACAAGGAGCTGAAAAATAGAACTACAGAGACTATAACAACAAGCACGCCAGCTCTGGCGATAGGAACAAGCACCAGGCCCATGCCACAGCCACGCGTTGGGAAGTTGGAGAGTCAATGGTGGTTAGAGAACATCTACGAAAGATTACAAATGGAAAGGAAAAGAAACGCAAAACTTTCTCCTACCACAGCAATGCAGGTAATGAAGCCTGCTCCTCCAACGAGCATGCTTGAAAATCCTCCAGCAAGAAAAAGTCACATAGACGCATTTAGAGACGTAGTTATAGCTAACTACAAAAAGACGTTGAGAATCAAGAGAAACCCACATGAAGACAACAATGAACTAAACGATTACCTAGACAGCACAGCACATCTAGGAAATAACATTTGGTACCAACACATGAAAGAGGTTGGAAGAAGAAAAAGCCGAAGGAGAATGCTACGTCTGGGCACTCCTACTGTACAGCACAGGAAAATCCAAGATCTTCGTGGCTGTAGAAATTGATGTCCCGACAGCACACTGTCTGTCACACGTAGCAATGTTCAACACCAGAGGACAATTCATGGGGAGAGATGCCTCACTGATATGGGCAACAGAGACAGCATACCCTGATGAAGATGACTATGTTCAAGACATCAAGACAAGAAACAGAGCTCACACCAGGAATAACGTGATTAGGTATGCAAAGCCAGAAGCACAAGGAGCAGGAACAAGATGGGAGATAAACCCGAGACTAAACGTCCAAGGAAAAACCCCAAAAGAAGCGCAAATATGGAAGAACAGAGGCCAATTGCAGATCTGGGGAACGGGGCTATCCCCAGACGGATGGGAAGCAGGAGTAGTAATATGCCGAGCATGGATGGTCCTCGGAGCCTGCAAGGAAGCAATAGAAAACTCACAAAAATTGTGCAAACCTCTATGGACAAAATTGGAGAAGTTACTAACATGGGTCGAAGATAGAGGGGGACCCCTACAGATAGTGCTGCTGGAAAGCCCGAAATTATGCTTTAGGAATAATGGCACAAGAAACATGGGAGAAAATCAGAACTGCGGACGGATCTTTGAAGCTCCAGGCATGACTCACGGAACCGCAGTAATTATGGATCATTACTGGGCGTGCGGATCCAGAGCATACATAAGACTGCCGAAAAACTGGGGAGGCATATGCACAATAGTGAATGTCCACGTTCCAGCACTAGTGATCCTGAAAAGTGACCTGAACATTGACAGTTTCCCGAAAGCAGATGCTCACACGAGAAAGAGGAGATCTGTGAAACTGGTATCCCGAATGAAGAGTGAGAACTACTTTTTTGCCAAATCAGAAGAAGCATTTCATGCAATCCCATACGAGCACAGGCTGTTTAGCCTCACCTCAACAGTATTCACAACAATGCTCTTGCCACACATCCAAATGGGAGTGAATGCTAAATGGTTGAAGATAACCAGATGGGATTTATTGCAGACCATCAACACTACCATAAAAGGATTCAACGCAATCAAAGAATAACTGAGAGCAATCCGATTGATGACCCTCCAGAACAGATATGTACTTGACATGATCACAGCAATGGATGGAGGTGTTTGCATAAAAATCGGAGAATCGTGTTGCACGTTTATACCTTCACATGATGAAGAAAACGGAACCTTGACAGAAGCCATAAGTATGCTGGCAGATCTGCAGAATTAGGTGATCAAGGAAACTGACCAAGTCGATGATGACAGCTGGTTTGGAACACTGCTTCTATGGGTCACACAGTGGATGGCAGACATATTCAAAATTCTGGGAGCCCTACTAGTAATGATACTACTAGGATTCTGTGTTATCAAGAAAATCGTAAAACAATGCCCGAAAACTGCAAAGAGAGCCATTGGAATGAAAATGATGGTCGATGTCGAACCAGGATGGAAGCCCAGAGACCTGACTGATGAAGAAATAAGAGACTTTGTGGAAGACAGTGAGTTTGCGCCAGAAGGAACGTTTGCATGCCCCAGAAAACTAAGAAGGTATGAAGGGAAATGGATTTACTGCAGCCCAAATGGCCAATGCCAGCTAATGACCTGGAACAAAGACGAACACGTGAAAGCAACAGGAAGTTTGAAAGGAGTGATAAAAATATGGACTCCAAAGATGCCCACATTCAGACCATCATGTACAAACCCAGATGACGAAGAATTGGATATGGAACAACCAAGCAAGAATAATCTAAAGGAAGAAGAAAAAGTGGTTGATAAACCGAACAGAGGGGGGTGTGTGGAGGAGGTCCCAAAATTGGCCTGCACTCCAGCCACCCATATCGAAATGCCAGAAGCATACTTGCCAAGGTATGTGACGTATGAGGAGCAAATGAACCAACAGAGAGCTGAGCTGGGACTCTGCCCAGTGTACATCAGAAAAGCTACACCTGTTGAAGCGCCCATAACCAGACAGCCATGGGCTGCACGATCCCCTCCTAGACAGCCATAACAGCAGCTGAGACAAAATGAGGAGTACCTGCAGACGGTCCACGAAGAGACCCAAAGAGCCTTAAAGGAAGGCCAGTGGAAATTACACAAGGGCCTGAACAGACTCGCGGATGAATGAAAACGACTACTAAGGATAGTACGCCAGTGCGCGCAGCTATGAAGATAGATGTGATGGATACGGGAGAAGAGAAAATGTTGAAACGTAAGGAAATGTTGCTATGAGGCAAGATGGAAGTAGCCAACCAGTTAACGCATGTAAATAGGCTTGGAACGCAAGAAGCTAAAAAAACGATACTGCTTGCAGTGCTTAGTAGAAGAATAGAGCGGCAAGCGTCAACCATATATCTACCTCAATAAGGCACTCTATACAAGTGCGACTACATTTTGTAATGCAGACGTATGCCCGGGCGGTCAGAGGCCTAACAGGCCAAAGTTTTATATCCCAGCCAAAGCCAGGAGAAAGAGCGGAATCGAAACTCAGTAAGAAGCAGCTCAATGCCTGTGAATTCGAGGTCAACTCTAGGAAGGGAGGAGAGCGGCAACGCTGGAGAAACGAAACTTCAGAGCATACCAGCCAGCCAGTGAAGGTCGTGATAAGGAGGCCCCAGGCAGGTGGCGAGGCTATGGAAGAGTCAAATGCACGAATAAGAGGGAAAATGAAGCAGATTCATGGTGAACAGACACGTGACCAGCCGAGGGCAAAGAGGTACCAACGTCTTATGTCACCCAGAACCCGAGGACGCCATAACTTTTCCTGATAAGAGCTACAGTTTCGAGGCCATCCTCAGCCAACTAATTGACACATAGCCCTAAAAGGTACTGATTGATGGAAGGGAGGCAGGTGAATCGTGGGGCACTCCGCCTCTGGGTGTCCATTCTGCATGCTGCTAATTAAAGTGGAGATTTATGTCTAGGGGTGTAACCCACCCAATCACAATGGACCAAATAATCTAGGGTCCTATCGTTTGTAGAGCCAATCAGATGTCGTAGTTATAGTGATGTCTATCACAAGTGATGTAGAGGGATGGGCTTAGCCGCCCACCCGATAAGAGCTATCCAATCCGCATGCTCTATCACCATATACAGATATAGACCCTATATTTAAGTTACCTTTCCCAACCAATAGAAATGCATGACAAACTTTGAGTGTTACACGTCAATTGATGACAAGAATTCGCTATAAATGTTGTTGTCTGAATGAAGAATTTGGGAGTTGAAGCGAGACAGGCGATCGCACCATTGATGATTACCAATTGTTTCCCCATTTTTTGTACTTGTCATTAAACGGACTTCCCTTTGCCAAACTATTGAGTCCTCATTATTGAGTCGTGTTGGAGTAAGTGAATCCTGCACCCCCATTTCTCACATGGTGCAGCTATCTTGTCTTACAAGTACTGGAGGGTGAGCCCTGATCTATGGGCCCGTCAGCAGATTCCCCGCCCTCCTGTACACCTGCTACCCCCGCACTTGGGGACTGGTTCTGTATCCCTACAGTCCCACCACCAGCACTTGACACCTGATGTGTGCACTTATCCTTGCACTTGCCACCTTTGGGCCGTACTTTTACTTACTATTTATCTTTTATTTATTTATTTATTTTGTGTGTGGTTCTTATCCCATGTACTGCACTTTCCTCTCCCCCTTCTCCCTCGCACTTCTCCTCCTTCCCCTTCCCATGCACTTGTGCGATCTGAATGACACTTGGCCTGGTAGGATCGTTGTTTGTCCTCCCTTGTTCCCCCTCCCCTGCCTCGTCGCGCCTTGAAACACTTGTGGATAGGCAGTTATAAAGGCCATATCATATCATATCATAATATACATTCCGCTTCAGCACTTAAACCCCGAAGCGTTGGTCTTCGGGGTTTAAGCTCTGCTATACATGCTGCCTGGTAATTACTGACCAGGTCTCTGCTTGCTTCATGGATCAGTTCGGCAACAGAACCGTTGTGCTCATGCTTGGACCCCGAGAGGACGGGTCTGAGCAGCTGCCGGCTTCAAGATGCCTTTGTTAGGGGATACTGGCCATTGCTGCTGTCCCTTTCACAAGAGTAAGGCATCAGGTCCAGGTGTCTGAAGTAGACCAGAAATCCGGAATGCGTAGTGAAAAAATACAATTAGCCAATGGCAGTGACAGAGCTGCTGCAGGGCGGGGATATCAGCCTGGCCACGCTGTATTTTCATTTTCACACTGCATGTATGGCTCTAAGCATCTAGCATTTGTTGGTGGACGGGACTATTAAATAGGCGTGGCTCCGAAGATTGCCAAATAGAGGGAGGAAGGAAGACTGGTTGATACTAGTTCTCATCCACGAAACGGACTATCGGTTGCTAGGGCCATTTCTCAGATGGGAAATAGCTGCTTCAGTGTGAGTGGACTAGTTCCCATTAGAGAAATTGCCCTTTTTTCCCCATAGTGGCAAAGTCCTGCATAATAATGGGAACTAGCCTACTCGCACTGAGAAGGCTTGTTCCCATTAGCGAAAGGGCCCTTTTTGTCCCTAGTGGCCAAGTCCTGCATAATAATGGAAACTAGCCCACTCACACTGAGAAGGCTAGTTCCCATTAGAGAAATGGCCGCTTTTGCCCATAGTGGGCAAGTCCTGCATAATAATGGGAACTGGCCTACTCACACTGAGAAGGCTAGTTCCCATTAGAGAAATTGCCCTTTTTCCTCCTCTAATGGTCAGGTTCTGCATAATAATGGGTTTAAGATTACTCACACTGAGAAGGCTAGTTCCCATTAGACGTGAGTGGGCTAGTTCCCATTAGACGAGAGGACCTTTCTGCCTCTGCAGGTTGGAGGGTCGGAGGGCTGTTTCTCTAATGGGAAATAGTTGCTTCAGTGTGGGCTAGTTCCCATTAGACAAAGGGACCTTTCTGCCTCTCCAGGTTGGAGGGCCGTTTCTCTAATGGGAAATAGTTGCTTCAGTGTGAGTGGGCTATTTCCTATTAGACAAGGGGACCTTTCTGCCTCTCCAGGGCAGAGGGCCGTTTCTCTAATGGGAAATAGCTGCTTTAGTGTGAGTGGGCTAGTTCCCATTAGACAAGGGGACCTTTCTGCCTCTTCAGGTCGGAGGGACGTTTCTCTAATGGGAAATAGCTGCTTCAGTGTGAGTGGGCTAGTTCCCATTAGACGGGGGAACCTTTCTGCCTCTCCATGTCAGAGGGCCATTTCTCTAATGGAAAATAGCTGCTTCAGTGTGAGTGGGCTAGTTCCCATTAGATAAGGGGATCTTTCTGCCTCTCCAGGTCGGAGGGCCGTTTCTCTAATGGGAAATAGATGCTTCAGTGTGAGAGGGCTAGTTCCCATAAGACGAAAGGACCTTTCTGCCTCTGCAGGTCAGAGGGCCGTTTCTCTAATGGGAAATAGCTGCTTCAGTGTGAGTGGGGTAGTTCCCATTAGACGAGGGGACCTTTCTGCCTCTTCAGGTCAGAGGGCCATTTCTCTAATGGGAAATAGCTGCTTCAGTGTGAGTGGGCTAGTTCCCATTAGACGAGGGGACCTTTCTGCCTCTGCAGGTCGGAGGGCTTTTTCTCTAATGGGAAATAGCTGCTTCAGTGTGAGTGAGCTAGTTCCCATTAGACAAGGGGACCTTTGTGCCTCTGGAGGTCGGAGGGCTCTTTCTCTAATGGGAAATAGCTGCTTCAGTGTGAGTGGGCTAGATCCCATGAGATGAGGGGACCTTTCTGCCTCTGCACTTCGGAGGGCCGTTTCTCTAACGGGAAATAGCTGCGTCAGTGTGAGTGGGCTATTTCCCATTAGACGAGGGGACCTTTCTGCCTCTTCAGGTCAGAGGGCCGTTTCTCTAATGGGAAATGGCTGTTTCAGTGTGAGTGGGCTATTTCCCATTAGATGAGGGGACCTTTCTCCCTCTCCGGTTCAGAGGGCCGTTTCTCTAAAGGGAAATAGCTGCTTCAGTGTGAGACGGCTTGTTCCCATTAGACAAGGGGACCTTTCTGCCTCTCCAGGTCAGAGGGCTGTTGCTCTAATGGGAAATAGCTGCTTCAGTGTGAGTGGGCTAGTCCCATTAGACAAGGGGACCTTTCTTCCTCTGCAGGTCGGAGGGCAGTTTCTCTAATGGGAAATAGCTGCTTCAGTATGAGTGAGCTAGTTCCCATTAGACGAGGGAACCTTTCTGCCTCTGCAGGTCGGAGGGCCGTTTCTCTAATGGGTAATAACTGCTTCAGTGTGAGTGGGCTAATTCCCATTATACTATGGGACCTTTCTGCCTCTGCAGGTCGGAGGGCCGTTTCTCTAATGGGAAATAGCTGCTTCAGTGTGAGTGGGCTTGTTCCCATTAGACGAGGGGACCTTTCTGCCTTTCCAGGTCGGAGGGGTGTTTCTCTAATGGGAAATAGCTGCTTCAGTGTGAGTAGGCTAGTTCCCATTTGACGAGGGGACTTCTTGCTCGCCTGTTGATCATCAACTTGTCCCGAATGTGCTCTTTCAGATAATGTTCAAAACAACACTTTATAGCCAACCCTCACAGTGCTGTAACAAACTCCTCAATGGTCTCACAATATTTCTGTTGTCTGATGGCAAATTGATAACAAGCCAAAATGTTATTCCCCCTTCACCTCTTAATGCTTGTCCATCTTGGCTATGCATATATCAAACTGGTTGCCCATCTCGATGCATTCAGCTAGTTTTAAGAAATTGTTGTCCAGCCCTGTAAAGGACCAGAGGGTTAGTCTGTACTCCTGCTCTCTATATGGTAGAGGACAGGCACAGAGGTCCCCAGCCAAGATTCTCTATTACGGTAGCAATGGATGAGCTATCAAGGCCTAGCTTCTCAGGAGGTGATGCGGGCTGGTTCTTAAGTACAGTGTAGTCCCCACGCACCCACAAAGGAATGTCCGTACATTGTATTAGTTAAAACACAGTCTTTATATTATTAATATTCAAGGTTATGTACGATATCACAATAACTCACTTTGTACTTGGTTATCTATAATGACAAATCTATACAGTTCTACGTAGTACCACAATTACTATTCGATCTCTTTAAAGTGCATCAACTGTACGGTTAAATGTCACACAAATCAGTTCGTAAAGGAAACCAACAATAGATATAAGAGGAAAGCAGTTGGTTAGAACAATTGGCAGAATATTGGCCCCTACCTTTTAGACACAGTTCTGTGTGGAGATCCCCCCCACCTGGGCAACCTCTGGAATAAAGATATATCACCAGCCCAGTCCATATATTGTTCACAAGAGTCTTTCCAATAGTTCAGGAACCCCAAAGTACCTGGCGTTGTAGCGTTCCTCGTCGGGGAATCGACGGCCCTTCTTGAGTGCCCTCCCTTTAAGGCAGGAGTCATGGGTCGTCGAACGTCCGGCGAAGAACAGGGTGAACCACGCCAGTGAAGTGGCAGCTTCTTTGCAATCGGTGCTCGTCGACGGGGAAGTGTAAATGTCCTGCAAGGAAGAGGCGTGTGGAGAACCTCGATGTCGATAGTTCTGGACCGCAAAGAGTTTGAAGAACTGTGGCCCAGCAAGGGCTTCGAGTCGTCAGCATCTCTGTGGTCTTTGGGTGGCAGGAAACCCACAGGCGGAGGCTTCTTGGCGCGTCGACGGCCTGGCCTTCTCTGGCAGGATAAGGCGGGTGGTGGTGCAGACGAGAGCGTCCGTGAATTGAAAGTTCTTAGGCAACGGGAGCACGGGGGCTCCAGGCGGCGATGGCGGTCATCGACGGTGGCGGACAACAGTCCGGGTGCTTCTCTTTGGGATTCCGCGGCAGTCCCCGTCTCCGGTCGGCAGCCTTTCGTAGGTCTGTCTACCAGGGAGCTTTGACAAAGATCAGCTGGTGCACGATGGTCCCTCATAGGTTGGGAAGAGGGCGCCTTAGCAGGTCCTCTCTGGGTCAGTCCTTGGAGACACAGCAGCTTTCATATTGATGAAGAAGAGCAACAGCAAGTCTTCTCTTCCAGCAGGGTTTCAAGGTAAAGCTTCAGTTTCACTCCAGTTACTCTTCGTAGTTTGGACATCAGCTTCTGAACACGATTCCTAGCAGTGAGTGGTCCCCAGATATACTGTTGATCTCCCATTCATTCTGCTGGGTCACACTCAGGCATCCAATCACTTCGAAGGGCATTCAGCAGTTAGTCAGCCAATCAGGCACACAGTGCATTTAGGCCATTCTTCTTCATCCAGACACTCAACACTACACACTGCATTCATATTAGTTTTGGCAGGGCTGTCTCAGTCATTGTGTCAAACACCAGATACCAGACATCCACAACAAGAAGTGTAGATTTGTCACACACTCCATTCACCCAGGTCCCACCCACAGGTGTGCCCACATCATACAGTCGTTGGGAAGGCTCCAGCCAGTATGGTCGGCACTTCCCCACACCACCATATATGGAACTCCACCCAACAGCCATTCAGGGGGAAGGGACAGAGTCAGGGCTTCCTGGGACTTCGGGAAGATCAAGGTAACAGGCGATGGAAGGCAAGAGGCCACGGGGGCCATCTTGTCTCCATCAGGAATCTACTGATTCCAATGACAGGGCCTGGGCATCCCAAAATGGAGGACGCTCAGGGCACCAGTCAATTCAGCACGCAGCTGCCACCAGCCAGTACCCTGCTATGTGGGCCACACACAGGTGTCCAAAAACATACACTAGGGGCACAGGGTTGTACCCCCACCCATGGGTGCCATAAGGGTATCCCATGGGTCTGTACACCAAAACCAAACGAGAGAGCTGCACCGCCAGGAGTCCCACATGAACTCCTGCGCTGAAAACACGACAGAACACATGATAAAAAGCAGTAAAGGACAAGGATATGGAGGCCCTGTCCCTCCGATGCATTGCCAGCATCACAGTTGCCCCCCCCCCGCAGACTGAGGTTAAGGTGCCTAATCTCCCACGAGATAGACACCCTCATCCAGACAGTTAACATACCTTCTGGAAAGGCCGTCTGCATTATCGTGACTCTTCCCTGGTCTATGCTCTATGGCGAGGTCTAGCCCTTGCAGGCTAATGGACCACCTGAGCAGTTTCAGTTTCTTCATCTGCATAAGCCACTTCAGGGGCTTATGATCTGTTTGGACCTTGAAGGTAGACCCGGTAAGTTAGGGTCTAAAACGCCTGAGGCTACAAACTATACTAAAACATTCCTTTTCAACCGTAGCCCACCTAAGTTCTCTACCCTTAAGTTGTCTGCTGATGAAGATGATCGGATGTTCTCTTCCTTTGTCATCTAACTGGGACAAGACAGCTCCAATTCCGGTGTCACAGGCGTCAGGTTGAACGATAAATGGCTTGCTGTAATCAAGTGCACACAACACGGGTGCCCTACACAGACTTTCTTTCAAGCCATCAAAGGTCCTCTGACAGTCTTCAGTCCAATTAGCCTTCCTTGGTTGTTTGGGTGAAGTCAAAGCTGTCAGTGGTGCAGTTATGGTCCCATAGTCCGCCATGAAATTGCGATAATACCCAATGAGGCCCAAAAAGGCCCTCAACTGGGTTTGAGTAGTGGGAGTCTCCCAGTCATGTACATCCTGTACTTTACTGGGGAGAGGCGGGATTTGACCCCCTCCTACCTCATGACCAAGATATGTGACTTTCCCCAGAGCTATCTGGCACTTGGTAGCCTTGACAGTGAGGGTAGCCCTTTTCAAGGCATGCAACACCTTATCCAGATGTGTCAAATGCTTTTCCCAGGTGGAACTGTAGATGGCAATGTCGTCTAAGTAGGCAACACAAAAGGCCACCAGCCCGGTGAGCGCATGATTGACCAATCTCTGGAAGGTGGCAGGGGCATTCTTCAACCCCAAAGGCATGACCCTAAACTGTTAGAGTCCCTCATGTGTTGAGAATGCCGTCTTTTCCTTGGCATGGTCCGTCAGAGCTATTTGCCAATAGCCTGAGGTAAGGTCAAAGGTGTTCACAAATTTGGCAGCACCTATGGTGTCCATGAGCTCATCAGCCTTGGGTAATGGGTGTGCGTCAGTTTTGGTGACGGCATTGACTCCTCGGTATTCCACATAGAACCTCCAATCCTTGGTGCCTGCCTGGGAACTTGCCTTGGGGACAAGGACCACGGGACTGGTCCAGGGACTGGTTGAGGGCTCAATAACACCCAGATCCAACATCTTGGCAACCTCAGCCTGGATGTGGTTCTTAACTGTATCTGACATACGGTAGCACTTGCTTTTGACAGGCACACTGTCACCAGTGTCAATTTTGTGCCTACACCACAGTGTAAGGCCTGGTGTCAGTGAAAACCGAGAGGCATACTGCCGGAGCAAAGCCCTGCAGGCCCTCTGCTGCTCTGTCGTCAGATCTGGAGAGAGATGTACTGCCTCCACTGAGCCATCCTGAGGGTTGCTATGCAGCAAATCCAGAAGGGGCTCATTCTCATCCTCTTCTTGCTCTGAAGCTAGCAAGAGACATGAGACTTCTGCTCGCCTGTGGAAAGACTTGAGCCTGTTAACATGGAATACCTGAGGAGCTACCCCAGGGACTCCCATTTCAACCAGATAAATGACCATGCCCATCTTGGAGATTATCCTGAAGGGTCCAGTCCATTTACCGGCCAAAGCTCGAGGCTTGGTAGGCTCCATCACGAGGACCTCCTGTCCCGGAGTCCAATCCACTTGCGATGCTTTAAGGTCATGCCAGTACTTATTCAATTCCTGGCTGGCCTTGAGATTTGCTGTCGCCTGACCCATCATCTGTGTTATCCTCCGTCTGAGGCCTAACACATAGTCCCCCACTTGCTTGGCGGGACCTGGTGTCAATTTCAGATGTTCCACTCTCTTCCAACCCCCACTCCTCCTCACCTGACTCTTCAGAGGATGACTTCTTCCTGCGCCCCTTCTTCTTCTGCGGCCTTTTTCTGGAGAAGAGATATGGCCGACTCCGGACGGAAGCCACCCTGCCTCCCTAGAGGGACAGGGATTTAGGGAACACCTCCTGGGAGGGCCAGAGAGAGGAAAAAAGCTTGTGCTTAAAAAAACCTCTCTTGTCAGCAGTCTCTTGTTGGGCGTCTGGATGATCCAGAAGGGTAAATTTTAGAGTGGATATCTGTATGGTGTTAGTAGATCAGAAGATATATTCTCAGGAGAGCCAGAAGATGAGATTCTTAGCATGAGTCTTCCGTAGTTGAAGGAAGTCCAAAGAGCAAGCGACTCCCAAGAAAAAACACACGGAGAAGTAAAACAGAAAGACAAGGAGTTAAGGTTAGGAATGGAAAGAAATGAAGGCATTAACAGAAGGATTCCTAAGAGGTTGGAGAAAATAAAGAGCGCAAAACAAAAGCAAAAGCAGACGAGGAAAAGACAGGCCAAGAAGCAGAGGTGCTGAGCGGGAGGGAAGAAAGGACGCTGAGCCGCAGCAGTGATAGCGGGCGGCGCGGCACCAGAATCCAGGGAGAGAGCAAGAGCGTAGGAATAAGGAGGGAAAGGCCAGGGAGGCGGACAGAAAGTAGGAAGGAGACGGGCCAAAGCAGTACGAGGACTGGACGAAACCCGCGAGCGAAGGCAACAAGGAAGGGAAAATGAAACCAGCAAAGCGCAGGCACCCGGAGCACAAAGCGATGGGTTGCAACGCGCTGGAAGGAGGCGGAGGCGGGGCTTAAGTCCAGTACCAAAACAATACACGGGCCGAAGCTAGATCTCTAACAAGGATAGGGGAAAGAAAGCATGGAAACACTTAATGGCGGAGTAACCGCCATCTCTGCCATAAGCGCCAGGGTGGAAAACGTGCAAGGCGCGTGACACCTGGAGGGGTGGCTTCCAAACCTTCTCTGAGCAAGGCAAGGGGCCCCCTCACAGGATGTCCAAAGAGTAACTCAAAGGGGCTGAAACCAACACCCTCTTGAGGTACCTCTCTATAAGCGAACAGCAGGAATGGCAGGAGGAGATCCCATTTCCTCCTTAGGGGCTCTTCCAAAGCGCCTAGCATGCCCTTGAGCGTTTTGTTGAATCTCTCAACCAGACCATTGGTCTGGATATGGTAGGAGGTGGAGAACTTGTAGGTTACCCCGCACTCTTTCCACATGGTTTTCATGTAACTAGACATGAAGTTGGATCCTCTGTCCGAGACAACCTCCTTAGGGAATCCAACACGGGTTAAAATGCCCAGGAGAGCCCTGGCAACCACCTTGGCAGTTACAGTCCGAAGGGATATAGCCTCAGGGTACCTGGTGGCATGATCGACCATGACTAGGATGAACCGATGTCCACCTGAAGTGGGAGGGTCAAGGGGACTGAAAATGTCGATGCCCACCCTCTCAAACGGTGTGCCAACCACTGGCAACCGCTGCAGTGGGGCAATGGCACTGCCTCCAGACTTGCCAGACAACTGACAAGTTGGGCAGGTCCTGGAGTGGGACTCCACTTCTACTCCCATTTGTGGCCAGTAGAAATGGGCAGAGGGCCTATGCTTAGTCTTCTTGGTACCAAGATGACCAGCTACAGGCACCTCATGCGCCAACTGCAGCAGGAAGGGCCTGTAAACCTGGGGTACCACCAACCTCTTCAGGACACCAGGTTCAGGCTTAGTGGGTTCACTAACAAGGAGCTCACCCTCTCAATAGATTCAGAATGTTCTTGGCACTTCTCCTTGTGCCTGGGACAGGGCCTGTTTCCTCAGACCCTCGAGAGAGTGGCACTCTCTCTCGGTCCCTTACAGAAGTCCGCCTGGGAGGGTCCCCCTTCAGCTAACAAGCATTTATGGTCGGGGTGGTCCTCCGGGTTGAGTACCTCCCCCACAGGAAAGTCTTCTGGCTCTTCTCCCACAGGAGTTGAGATGGTGTTCACCACTGGACCCAGCCTGTCTGGAGCATGGATCCCAGCGGGTGCTGTCGGAATGGCAGGAAGAGCAGGCATCCCCTCCACAGAGGTGGCCTTCTTATTCTTCTGTTTCCTTCGTGCCTTGGGTTTCCCCGTTGGCGAGGGTACAGGGCTCGCAGCTGGACCCTGTGTGACCTGCGATCGGGTGACCACCACAGCAGCCATGGGTAGACCATCCATGATCATCCTCAACTCAACCAAATCGTTACCTAACAATATGTTAGCAGGCACGTTGTCCTGAACCAGGACCGGAAGCTTCGCTGTCTTGTCTCCAATCGTGATGTTGACTAAGGCTACAGGCGATAATTTGGGAGGCCCACCAGCTAACCTGGTGGTTATCAGAGGAGCACCTATATACTCCTCTGGCTTGAGCAGGGTCCTGTCCCCCACTGTCATGCTTGCCCCATTGTCTCTCAAACCAGTAGAAGGCTGGCCATTCAAGAGGACACTTCTCAAAAACCTACGAGTGTTCTGTGGGTGTCATGATTCCTACCCCCGGGCATCCGGACCAGGTCCATCTGTCCAGAGAGCAGGCATCCAGATACTTGGTAAAAATGCAGCAGCCCCGGCTAGGGGCTATCTGGGTACAGTCCTGGCGCCGTAAGCGCCAGGCTCATAGAAGGGGTCAGTGCTAGCACCATAGGCGCCAGGCACATTTATTTTCACTTACCTCATGGAGACCATGCTGCTCAGCATTCAAACAAATGTGAAGTCTGAAGGGGGACTACTTTATTTCAGGGACTATTTTCTTACTCGGGTGTGGTTTTGGGAACTTCTTACCTGGGTCTACTTTGAAGGCTATTTAAACCACGCCCGAAGAGCAGTTCACGCTTCGCGTTATTCTGCATCCTGCAGCGTAACGCTCACCGTGCCTGCAAGCCAGCATCCAGTCTTCTGCCACGTCCGCCTCGAGTCTGGAGCTCCTAGAAAAAAGAGAGAAAGAAGGAAAAAGGTTAGAGCAAGAACATTATTTATTTCCTCACCTGATTCTGGATCCATCGCGCCTTCGAATAGGAAGAAAGACGTTATTTGATGCACGTCGCAACGCCTGCTGCAGCGCCGTGCTATACTCACCAGTCTGCGCAGCACCTCCACGATCCACCTGTCTTCATCCTTTCTTCGCCAAACTCCGGCACCTAAGGGGAATAAAGAACAGCAAGGTGAGCCGAGAGAATAATAAGGCAATATTAGTCACCACAATAGACTTACCTGATTTTACCGCCAGAGGCATTCTTCATCTCCACGGGCCGGCGTAGCCTCCATTCATCTTCGCCGAACTCCGGAACCTAAGGGGAACAAAAGGACAGCCAGGTGAGCCGAAAGAACAAACCAAGGGAATCTCTTTCACCATAATAGACTTACCTGATTTTACCGCCGGAGGCATTATTCCTCAAAACGCCATAATTTCTCACTCTGCACCTGTAATAAGGGAGAAGCAACAGATTACATACAGTTGTCATTTACTGGACAGAGTTGGATAATACAGACTCTTACCTGAACTTTACCAGCCGCATGAGGCAATCTTCTCTAGGGTCAAGTTGCAAGCTGCAAGGAATCGGACAAGAGTGAAAGTCAGACATTTTGAACTCTTACGAACTATATACTTACGGCTCCTCACCAGAAACCTCAGAGTCAATATTGTTCTGGAACTCTCCAATTCCTTCGGAACAGTGAAGTAACTGGTTATCTACGCGCCCCTGCATTCTACGCAGGATGGAGAGCTCATCCTTTAAAAACCTAAGGTGAGAATATAAAAAAGAGACATCAGAGGTGGTTAGAAGGGAGAACAGTGGGGGAGGGGTTATCACTCAAATCCACGGGTGGCTAATTCCCTTTCTCCACTTTCAGGAGAATACTTCTTCGGGTCACTAGGCGTCACGTGGGTGGAAACCGCAACTGTCCAGTTCCTATCGACGCCCCTGTGGGAGCCAGGTGAGCGTAACAGAACGCAAAGCCTACCCACAAAATCCCACCCGGGTGTTATGGAGACCTCAGAAACTGACCAACTGGCCCAATTACTAGGGGAACTAAGGGCTGAAGTACATTCTGCCCGCCAAGAAACTAATGCGCTCAGGAGAGAACTGATTTTGTCAAAGGAGCCAAACTGATGACCTTTCTAGGCAATTGCTGCAAAGCCAGGCTGGACAAACACCCCTGCCTGGACTAGGGGGAAACCCAACTCCTGTTTCAACAAGCAACCCTGTGCAAGTAATCCTACCAGGAACTATTCCTTTAGCTCCGCCCGAACGCTTTGCTGGGGACCCCAAAAGGTTCGGCGTGTTTATGAATCAATGCCGCCTGGACTTTTTATGCAGACCTGGAGCCTTTCCAAATGATCAAGCCAAAGTAGCCTTCGTATTGCATATCTCAGTGGTAGCGCAGCCGATTGGTTGATTCCTCTAGTCAACCAGGACGACCCTCTTCTTCGTGACTTTCAGGGTTTTCAATTGAGCATGGAAAGACTATTCGCCCGACATTCACAGGGGCAGGCCCTGGATAACAAACTTTTGTCCCTGCGACAGAGTAACCAGGATCTACTAACCTATATCGCTTCCTTCAATAGGTTGGTGGTGGAAACAGGATGGCCCGAGGTAAAGCGAATTACATTATTCGATCATGGACTGCGAGGAGAACTCCAAGATGTTTTGACTCTTGTTGTGAACCAACCTCAGGATTGTGCTGAATATATAGACTTAGTGGTCCAGATAGATCACCGACTTCAGAATAGAAAGGTGGATCGAGCTAAGTTCGAGAATCGAGTGTTCGTTAAACCCAATGTTACCCCCAAAGGAACGGATGCACCGGAGCCCATGCAGATCGGGGGGTTAGGGGACCTTTAACTCAGAAGGAAAGAGAAAAGAGACGACAGTTGCACTTGTGTCTGTACTGTGGAACCTCGGGAGATTTTCTACGGGATTGCCCAGTAAAACCACCCAAAAAGATGGTAGGAGCTGCGGACAAGAGTCAAACAGAGTCTGATCCGGGAAACGACCACGCCCGACAAGAGTAGAGGTCCGCTTGCCGAGCTTAAAGAAGGACATTCAGACCTTGCACCTAATCGTGCCAACGGTCCTCATTGATCCTAGGCAGCCATCGCGTATGCACGCAGTAAGAGCGTACATAGATAGCGGGGCCATAGGAAACTATATGGATCAAGAACTGGCTTCAAGGATGAACCTATCTCTTTGCAAAAGAACCACTACAGATGTCATCACAACCGTCGATGGAACTGAAATTGTCACGCTATCCTCTCATTATGTCCCTATTTCACAAGCATCTAGGACAGGCAACACTCACACTGCCTCAGTTACCTCAGCCATTTTCCCATTACCTGTCACTCACAGTGGACGGGTGTCACGTGAGCGGGTTTACCCCAAGGGCCACATACGCAGGTTCGGGGGTTCCCCATTCCTTCGCTGGCGCCTCCCATGGCGTCTGCAGGAGGGAGCTCGCAGACGCCGGCTGCAGGACGCTGCGCGCAGAAAGTCACTTCCGCGATCATTGAGATCTAAACAGCGCTCACGTGTCGCGCTTGCGGATCACGTGACGCGATCATCCGTCTCACTCGCGGATCATGTGACGCGGAAGCACCCGCTACTTAAGCGCTGAACTTCCGCAGTTCCGCGCTTCAAAGCTGTACTTTGGAGGACTCTGTACAGCGTACGATTACCTTGTGTTTCAAGGCTCTCGACTCTTGGACTGCTACACGGATTTGCTTTGGTCACGTCCTTTGGCTCTGTTTTGCTGGATCAATTGAACTCGGAACGCTTTTTGGACTGCCTCGGATTACCCTGAATGGACTTGGCATTTTTCTCTTGACTGCATTACGTTACCAAGTACTTTGGATTCTGGTCCTTTCACTCGTTTCATTAGTTACAGGAGGGCAGGCTGGGTCCATACCCAGTCTACTGTTCCTCTCCCTATTGCCATCGGGGAAACCAGCTCACGTGCCCCTCCACGGAATTATCACCCAGCATAGGATTCAGGGCCCCATCACCCATCAGCTTAGGTAAGCACTACTCTTTATCCTGTTTGTTTTCTTGTACTGTACTCATTTGATTGCTAATAAAGGTTTTCTTTGCAGCTGCCTTGGGGTTCGACATTCCGTGGTTCCGGGCTTCAAGAACTACCCACCTGTGGCCTCAATTATCGCATAGGGAGTAATCTTGTATCCTCTCTGTGGTACCTGGGGACGGAGGTATCATACTCTTCATGACAATGAAGCAACCTGACAGAAATTGCCTCTGGGCCAGTAACTCATTCCACTACAGAGATGACACTGTTGGGTCAAGATGGGCATCGAGAAAGCATTGTGTTTGACTTAATCAAGGCTCCACAATTGCAAATAATTCTGGGAATGCCATGGTTGGAAACACATAATCCTTGTATAGAATGGCGAGAGAAGAGAATGACCTTCCCAGATTGTACACACACCTGTTACCAAAAAAAAACCTTGAACAAGGGCTTGGCCACAGTTACTAACCCACCTGTTCAGTTACGTCAGGAATATCAAGAATATCTGGATGTTTTTCAGAAAGAACAGGCAAACACTTTACCACCTCACAGATCTTACGATTGTCAGATCGATCTTGTACCCGGTGCACAACCCCCATGCAGCAGGATCTACGCCCTTACGGAGCCTGAAAACCTTCACCTACGACAATACCTGGATCAATACCTTGCTACTGGCTTCATTCGCCCATCCAAGTCTCCTGCATCCTCAGCTTTGTTCTTCGTACCTAAAAAGGAAGGTGACCTTAGAACATGTATAGATTATCGTGCATTAAACCAAATTACAGTAAAAAAACGATACCCTTTGCCTCTAATCCCCGAATTTCTGGACCAAGTTAAGGATGCTTGTATCTATACTAAATTAGATCTCCGAGGAGCATATCATCTGGTATGCGTGAAGAATGGCGATGAATGGAAGACTGCCTTTCGCACCAAGTACGGATTATTCGAATATCAGGTGATGCCTTTCGGGTTGTGCAATGCACCGGCAGCCTTCCAGTATTTTATGAATGATGTTTTTCGCGAACTCATTGACATCTGTGTAGTTGTTTACATAGATGACATTCTAGTGTACTCCTCCTCAAGATCATACCATGTTAAGCACGTTCGAGCAGTGCTTGAAAAATTATGCCAACACAAGTTGTATGCAAAGTTGGAGAAATTTGTCTTTCATTCCACAGAAGTTGAATTTCTAGGATTTATCCTGACCCCTAAAGGAGTTCGAATGGACTCTCGAAAAGTGGATGCCATTCTCAAATGGCCATCACCCATTTCAGTTAAAGGAGTTCAAAGCATGCTTGGCTTCGCTAATTTCTACCGGAGATTTATCCCTGAATTCTCTCATATTGTACATGCCATGACAACACTTTTGAAAAAGAACAAGTGCTTCTTGTGGACTGAAGAAGCTGAAAAAGCCTTCCAAGATCTAAAACTGAAATTCACGTCTGCACCTGTTTTAAAACATCCTCTCCCCGAGCTTCCATACGTAGTGGAAACGGATGCATCCAGTTTAGCCATGGGAGCTGTCCTGTCTCAGAAGGATCCGGAAACCGGCCAACTTCATCCAGTAGCGTTCTGGTCAAGAAAATTCTCGGCACCCGAATTAAACTATGCGGTTACCGATAAAGAGTTATTGGCCATCAAATCTGCTTTCAAGGCTTGGCGGCATTATCTACTCGGCGCAAGGCATACCATCACTGTAATCACCGATCACAGGAATTTGCAATATTTGAAGACAGCCAAGGCCCAATCATCACGTCAACTTAGATGGGCATTATTCTTTGCAGAATTCGATTTTGTGATCACTTACCGACCAGGTTGTAAAAATGGCAAGGCCGATGCCCTATCCAGAATAGGAATGGGAGAAGCATACTCGAACCCGGAACCTGCACCTATAATTTCAGAAGAAAGAATCCTTGGCATAACTACTCGACAAACTCTAGAAGACATTCATTCAAAAATCAAGCAGTGTTTTAATCCAGCAGCCCTACAGAACTGGGTAAAGAAAGGCCAAGATTATTCAGTTATCAATGAAATACCGTACTATCAAGGTCGTCTATTCATACCACACACGGAGCTACCGGAATTAGTCATCTCCAACTATCATGATGCGCTGTTTGAAGGAAATCCAGGGGTCGCAAAAACTGAAGCTAAAATTAAGAGGCAATTTTGGTGGCCCACCTGGCGAAAAGACATTAAATCATTTGTGCTATCTTGTGGAATCTGTGCCCAAAACAAAATCCAGAAGAAGAAACCAGCTGGTCTTTTACAAAATTTGGATGTTTCACCTACGCCATGGCACACTTTGTCTCTTGACTTCATTACTGATCTGCCTCCATGTAGTGGATTTAACACCATTCTAGTTGTCGTAGATCTTTTTTCCAAGATGGCCCACTTTATTCCTTTAAAGGGATTACCGTCCGCTGCAATTTTAGCCAAGGAATTTCTTGAAAATATTGTTCGACTACATGGATTCCCTTCCGTGTTGGTCTCAGACCGAGGTAGTCAATTCATCTCACAATTTTGGAAAAAATGCTGCCAACTGGCGCAAATCGACATGAGGTTATCTACCAGTCACCATCCCCAGACCAATGGTCAAACAGAGAGGACTAACCAGGCTCTTGAAAATACCTACGTTGCATGCTACACCAAACCGAAGGGAATTGGAAGGATATTTTGTGGATTTCTGAATACGCATACAACAATTCTATACACTCAGGAACTGGACAAAGCCCCTTTTTTACCATGTATGGGCATCACCCTCGAACCTCTGAACTCGATTTGCCCCAACACCTAGAAATGCCTGCAGTGAATCATTTGCACTCTACTATTACACAAGCCTTCAAGGAAGCAACAGAGCATTCTAAAAGGGCAAAAGAGAAATACAAAAGAATTGCTAACCAACATAGGAGTAATGCTCCACAATACCAGATTAGGGATCAAGTCTGGCTGGCTACTAAACACATACCCCTGAAAGGAACTCAGACCTTTAACCCTAGATATTTGGGACCTTACACCATTAAGGCCATCATCAACCCGATGGCCGTTAAATTGGAACTACCTTCTAACATGCAAATTCACCCCGTCTTTCATGTTTCACTCCTGAAACCAGTCCAACCCGGGACAAGATTAACCAATCCACCTGATCCTATCCTAATTGATGGGGAACCTGAATTTTAAGTTAAAAATATCCTGAACTCATAGTTAACTCAAGACTTTTTTATTTAATTGACTGGAAAGGTTACGGACCACAAGAAAGATCCTGGGAACCTAGTGACCACGTTCATGCACACCGACTGGTGAAAAAATTCCATCGGGACTTCCTGGACAAACCAGGGCCAAGAGGAAGAACGACCTTGGGAGGGGCCTTGTGGCGGGGGTGGGGGGTGCTGTCATGATTCCTACCCCCGGGCATCCGGACCAGGTCCATCTGTCCAGAGAGCAGGCATCCAGATACTTGGGAAAAACCCAGCAGCCCCGGCTAGGGGCTATCTAGGTACAGTCCTGGCGCCGTAGGCGCCAGGCTCATAGAAGGGGTCAGTCCTGGCGCCATAGGCGCCAAGCTCATTTGCTTTCACTTATCTCATGCAGACCATGCTGCTCAGCATTCAAACCAATGTGAAGTCTGAAGGGGAACTACTTTATTTCAGGGACTATTCTCTTACTCGGGTGTGGTCTTGGGAACTTCTTACCTGGGACTACTTTGAAGGCTATTTAAACCACGCCCGAAGAGCAGTTCACGCTTCGCGTTATTCTGCATCCTGCAGCGTAACGCTCACCGTGCCTGCAAGCCAGCATCCAGTCTTCTGCCACGCCCACCTCGAGTCTGGAGCTCCTAGACAAAAGGTAGAAAGAAGGAAAAAGGTTAGAACAAGAACAATATTTATTTCCTCACCTGATTCTGGATCCATCGCGCCTTCGAATAGGAAGAAAGACATTATTTGATGCGTGTCACATCGCCTGCTGCAGCACCGCGCTATACTCACCAGTCTTCGCAGCACCTCCACGATCCACCTCTGTCTTCATCCTTTCTTCGCCAAACTCCGGCACCTAAGGGGAATAAAGAACAGCAAGGTGAGCCGAGAGAATGATAGGGCAATATTAGTCACCACAATAGACTTACCTGATTTTACCGCCGGAGGCATTCTTCATCTCCACGGGCCAGCGCAGCCTCCATTCATCTTCGCCGAACAGCGCCACCTAAGGGGAACGAAAGGACAGCCAGGTGAGCCGAAAGTACAAACCAAGGGAATCTCTTTCACCATAATAGACTTACCTGATTTTACCGCCGGAGGTATTATTCCTCAAAACGCCATAATTTCTCACTCTGCACCTGTAATAAGGGAGAAAGCAACAGATTACATACAGTTGTCATTTACTGGACAGTGTTGGATAATACAGACTCTTACCTGAACTTTACCAGCCGCACGAGGCAATCTTCTCTAGGGTCAAGCTGCACGGATCCGGACAAGAGTGAAAGTCAGACATTTTGAACTCTTACAAACTATATACTTACAGCTCGTCGCCAGAAACCTCAGAGTCAATATTGTTCTGGAACTCTCCAATTCCTTCGGACCAGTGAAGTAACTGGTTATCTACACGCCCCTGCATTCTACACAGGATGGAGAGCTCATCCTTTAAAAACCTTAGGTGAGAATATAAAAAGAGACATCGGGGGTGATTAGAGGGGAAAACAATGGGGGGGGGGTTATCACTCAAATCCACGGGTGGCTAATTCCCTTTCTCCACTTTCAGGAGAATACTTCTTCGGGTCAAGCAGACGAGATTAGGTGGGCCAGTCCAGTCTGTCATCTCTGCACTACGCTTCACGTGGGTGTAAACCGCAGCTGTCCAGTTCCGATTGACGCCCCTGTGGGAGCCAGGTGAGCGTAACAGTGGGATAGTTGCCAGTACTTCGGCATACTGGTCCCAGGCTCCAAGGGACACTAAGGAAATCTGGGCGGGAGCACCAAATGTGATCCCGGTAGAGGAGGGGAGGACCGTGGCCTCCTGTCAGGAATTCAGATCGACACACATGGCGGAAATGGAGAATGAGTCATTCAAGATACCAACAATGGAACTCAAGATGGCGGCTCATCAGCGCTATTACCACACGACGATTACCGTTCTAGTCGTTTCCAACATGGCGACCGCGTCTGCCCATTCTATATCTTCCTCTCTATGGTTGGGCCAGACGCGTCGCTTCTGTTCGCTTCACCCCGCTTCGCGCTGGTGCTTTTTCTAACTTTCTGCAATACTACCGCTGAGGTTTTCTAAGCCTCTCATCCTCTCTTTTGCACTCTGCGTACTTTGTCTGAGTTCCGTCTCAACTTATTCTACTTTTCCTTACCTACTTTTTCCCCGTTTCTCCTCTTGCCTTCGTTCCCCGTGCACTCGTGTGCGGTTCATTTCTACTCTACTTCCTTCCTCGCTTCCTTCCTTACTTTTCTCCTTGCCTACTACATAGAGCTCGACCGGACTTCCTTCCACGTTGCTGCTCTAGTTCCTTTTCGCCGAGCGGATTCCTGAACCGTTCCGTCCACAAGCCTGCTGCACCCGACTTCCTCTACATTGCTACTCGACCCTTCTTCCCGAGCGGATTCCTGGAATCGTTCCTCCTTCAGCCTGCAGTACTTACCATTCTTCCACAGCTACTCGGAAGACACCATCCTCTACGAGACACAATTGGGTTTTCTTCCCAACGAGGGTTTCCCAAGGGTACTGCCCCCGGAGTGCACTGAGTCCATTTCTCTGGCCTCTGAACACTTTGGGGGAATTACCTATATACTTCGGAGCTATTCTACTCCTCTGCTATTTCCGGACATTCGTGAGTACCTAATTGTGATAGAAAGCGACGCCCAAAAGATGGAACAGCAGATGCAACAAGTAATGGCAGCCATGCAGAGTCTCAGTACTGAAGTACAGATGTTAAGAAACGAAAATGCTACATTGAGACAAATGGTTGCAAACAGGGCAGAGATCCCTCCAGGATCATTACCCATGGGAAAATACGATGGCAACCCTAAAAAACTAAAAGAATTCTTGGATTCTTGTTTGGTGCAAATAACTTTGAAAGCCTCGTTTTTCCCAAACGATAGAGCTAAAGTAAGTTTTCTGATATCTAATCTCGCCGGCAGCGCCCTGGCCTGGGCCCACCATTAGTCACCACCAACAATCAGCTAATGGATTCTTACGCCGGATTTACCAATAGTCTGCAAGCCATGTTTGGGAGAAAAGAACTAGTGGTCTCAGCACAAGAAAATCTCTTGGATCTGAAGCAAGGGAATACTGATATCCTAACTTTCATCACACAGTTTAAACAATTAGCCAATGAGACGGCATGGGCTGATGATGCTCTCCTGACCATATTTCGTCGGAACCTATGTGAAGAACTCAAAGATGAAGTCTCTAGAGTTCCTAGACCTCATAACTTTGCAGAGATGGTTACATTAGTACTCCAGATGGATTACCGGATACAAGAAAGAAATCTAGAAAGAAAGAAAGGGAAATCACGTCCACTGTTAGGACCTTACAAGTCGGATATTACAAGGACCAGTAAAAACCAAGAATCAGGGGAACCTATGCAATTGGGAATAGCTCGAGGACCATTAACACCGGAAGAAAGACAAAGAAGAAGAACATTAGGTTTATGCATGTATTGTGGTTTCCGATAAACATGTTCTAAAAGATTGTCACCTGACTACTCCTAGACGTCAGGGAAACGACAACTCCCACCCATGAAGGGAACCATGAGTGGGTCTTTGGTACAAAGTTCCCAGGAAACAACCTCAACTCACCATAAGATGGTGGTAATCAATGTGTCTCTACAATTTCTAGACAATCATATCCAACAAATACCTGCCTTGGTAGATTGTGGTGCAGCGGGATTGTTTATGGATTCCGAATGGGCATTCAGAAACAACATACCCCGGGTGACTAAAACCCTGAGTCTGCCAGTGGAAGGAGTAGATGGAAATCCTTTATCATCAGGACCCATTAAAGAAAACACAACTTTTCTCACCATGAAGATTTCTACTCATGAAGAAGAATTATCATTCGATTTGATAAAAGCCGCTCACTATCCAATCATACTGGGTCTCCCATGGCTTGTTAAACATAAACCATTCATTAATTGGACTGCAGGAACATTATTTTTGGGTTCCGAACACTGCTTGCATTCTTGCCTACCCAAAGGGGTGGTGGGGTTGTATGCTACAACTGCATCCCCAGACAAAAGCCCGGTATTATCTACCATATCCCACCTGAATCTACTACCGGAATGTTACCACAAGTACAGCTCTGTTTTCTCAAATGATGAATACAAGGAATTACCACCCCACAGAAAAGACGATTGTTCTATCGAATTACTACCAGATGGGCAAGTACCCTTTGGTCGCATGTACACTCTTTCTAATTCCGAGAAGGTTGCCTTAAAGGAATACTTACAAACTAACTTGTGTCATGGTCTCATCACAGAGTCTAGAAGTTCTGCAGGTGCTTCACTCTTCTTTATACCCAAAAAAGATTGTAAAGAGCTCCGCCCTTGCATCGATTATAGAGGCCTAAACAAAGTTACATACAAAGATCGATACCCACTGCCCCTTATCCAGGACATTCTGGAAGCAGTCCGAGGAGCAACTATCTTTACAAAACTCGACCTTAGAGGGGCATATCATCTGATCAGAATTAAAAGTGGAGATGAGTGGAAAACAGCCTTCCGCACGCCTTTCGGACATTATGAGTATCGGGTGATGCCTTTTGGGCTAGCAAATGCCCCTTCAGCCTTTCAACGTTTTGTTGATCACATATTTGCAGATTTACTCCTTCATACCCTAATCGTATACTTGGACGACATCCTCATTTTTTCTAACAATCTGCAAGAACATATTATCCATGTTTCCGAAGTTTTAGAACGGCTTCGTCAAAATAGATTGTTTGCCAAAATTGAAAAATGCTCGTTTCATCTACCCAGTATCCCCTATTTGGGTTTCATTTTATCTGCAGAAGGAGCTGCTATGGATCCAAGGAAGGTAGAAGCCATCTACAAATGGAAACCTCCTCAGAACGTAAAGGAGGTACAACGGTTCTTAGGGTTCACTAACTTCTATCGAAAATTTATTCCAAATTTTTCTTGAATCATCAAACCCTTCACTCTTCTTCTTCGAAAAGGAAGATCTTTTGAGTGGAATCCAAACACTCAGAAAGCCTTTGAAGGTCTCAAAATAGCCTTCTCTACAGCACCGATATTACGGTTACCAGATCAGACAAAACCTTTTATATTGGAAACCGATGCCTCGGATTCAGCCATAGGAGGAGTACTCAAACAAGTTTCAAAAGAAGGGATCGAACATCCAATTGCCTACATGTCGAAATCCCTTACAGAATCAGAACGCAATTATACCGTACTTGAAAAAGAACTCTTAGCTATAAAAAGGAGTTGCCAGGAATGGAGACACCTCCTTTTAGGGGCTCAGCACCCTGTTCAAATTCGCACAGATCACAGGAACTTGAGAGTGTTACAGAACATGGAGTGCCAAAACAGTCGACAAGCTCGGTGGGCATATTTTTTTTCATCCTATGACTTCATCCTTACTTACATACCTGGAACCAATAATCAAATCGCTGATGCTCTATCCAGAAGTACACACAATACTTTGTCATTCCTCCCGGAAAAGATGTGGTCACACGCCACTTTTCTATTCTATGTTTCCTCTTACTTACAAACTATACGAAAACAATAACAAGAACTGAATCAGACAGAAATCAGTGATCATGACCTAAGAATGGAAGACAGACTTTACTTTCGAGCTAACCAACTATACATACCTGAAGGTACATCAAGAAAGAGAGTATTACAAATGTGTCATGACCATAAAGTCGCAGGACATAGAGGAATCAAAACCACCTGGGAACTCATCAATAGACACTTTTGGTGGCCTGGAGTTACACAAGACATCAAGGATTATGTGTCCTCTTGCTCCATCTGCCAGCAGTCTAAGGTTCCTAGACATCTGCCTACAGGGCGGTTAGTACAACCTAAACTTCCCACTCAACCATGGGAATGCATATCTACAGATTTTATCGTAGATTTACCACCTTCTTCAAACAATACAACCATCATGGTATCTATAGATACTTTGACCAAACTAGCACATTTCATTCCCATGAGCCGATTACCATCAGCAGCTCAGATGGCATCTTGTTTTTCACAAACTATCTTCCGTCTCCATGGACTTCCAAAATCCATCATATCTGACAGAGGTTCACAATATGTTTCCTCCTTCTGGAAGATACTATGCAAAACCTTAGGTATACAAAGAAACCTCACCTCTGGGTATCACCCGCAGTCCAATGGGCAAACAGAGAGACTAAATCAATCCTTAGAACAGTATCTGCGTTGCTTTGTTTCAGCTTCTCAAGACAACTGGAGTCTTCTTCTACCATATGCTGAATTCGCATATAATAATTCCTTTCACACTGCCATCAAAATGACACCTTTTTTATGCACATATGGGTTCCATCCATCCAGCTTCCCTACCGTAACTCCTCGATCCACCAAAATCCCAGCGGTGGATGAGTTAGTCTCCAACATCCAGAAAGGGCATGCTACAGCCCTTGCTACCCTTTCTGAAACCAGAGACAGGATAAAACAACAAGCTGACAAGAAACGCTCACAGGAACCCACGTACAAACCTAAAGATCTGGTATGGCTCTCCTCTAAATACCTTCCTAAACATTTGGTACCATCGAAACTCTCACCCAAGTATTTTGGACCATTTCCCGTTATTGAGGCCATCGGGAAGGTAGCATATAGAATCCGTCTACCAGTATCCTGGCACCGGATCCATAATGTTTTCCATGTCTCTCAACTCAAGACACAGATACTGGATAGGTTCAATAGGGGCTTCAATCATACTCCCCCTCCCGTGGATACTCAAGATGGTCCTGAGTACGAAGTGGCAGCAATATGCGACTCCAGATACTATCATGGGAAGTTGCAATATCTAATCGATTGGAAAGGCTACAATCCATCAGACAGAACTTGGGAAAACGCTTCATCAGTTCATGCCTCCAGACTGGTAAACAAATTCCATCGATCTCACCCTTGGAAACCTGGTCCAATCACCCCACGGGGAGGGCATACTGTCAGGAATTCAGATCGACACACATGGCGGAAATGGAGAATGAGTCATTCAAGATACCAACAATGGAACTCAAGATGGCGGCTCATCAGCGCTATTACCACACGACGATTACCGTTCTAGTCGTTTCCAACATGGCGACCGCGTCTGCCCATTCTATATCTTCCTCTCTATGGTTGGGCCAGACGCGTCGCTTCTGTTCGCTTCACCCCGCTTCGCGCTGGTGCTTTTTCTAACTTTCTGCAATACTACCGCTGAGGTTTTCTAAGCCTCTCATCCTCTCTTTTGCACTCTGCGTACTTTGTCTGAGTTCCGTCTCAACTTATTCTACTTTTCCTTACCTACTTTTTCCCCGTTTCTCCTCTTGCCTTCGTTCCCCGTGCACTCGTGTGCGGTTCATTTCTACTCTACTTCCTTCCTCGCTTCCTTCCTTACTTTTCTCCTTGCCTACTACATAGAGCTCGACCGGACTTCCTTCCACGTTGCTGCTCTAGTTCCTTTTCGCCGAGCGGATTCCTGAACCGTTCCGTCCACAAGCCTGCTGCACCCGACTTCCTCTACATTGCTACTCGACCCTTCTTCCCGAGCGGATTCCTGGAATCGTTCCTCCTTCAGCCTGCAGTACTTACCATTCTTCCACAGCTACTCGGAAGACACCATCCTCTACGAGACACAATTGGGTTTTCTTCCCCACGAGGGTTTCCCAAGGGTACTGCCCCCGGAGTGCACTGAGTCCATTTCTCTGGCCTCTGAACACTTTGGGGGAATTACCTATATACTTCGGAGCTATTCTACTCCTCTGCTGTTTCCGGACATTCGTGAGTACCTAATTGTGATACCTCCACCTCAGGTACGGAGTAGGGGTAGGTCAGGCTGACAGCCTGTACTCCAAGTGCCTTACCCTTACACTTGCTGTCACCCCTTCGGTGATCCAGAGCCCCACAATCCCAACAAGTGCCGGGAGTGCGGGGGCATGGTACTGGAACCACTGGGACCCTGCTTTGCAGCAGGCGGACCACTACTCTTACTACCACCCACAACAAACGTATCCCCACTAGGTTTTGGGGTCTTAGGTATTGGTTTACCCAACTGTTATTGCTTCTGGGACTCCTCGGCTTTCTGAGCAGTCCACCTTTCTTTGTCCTTGTCCTTCCCACTGAAGTCCTTAGGGGACACCCGGTGGGAGACCCACTTGTCAGCCAACCTAGCCAGTTTAAACGGGTCCAAAATGTTCTGGTCAGCAACATACTGATGCAGCTCTGGTGAACAGGCTTCCGAAAAATGCTCAAAAACCAAAACGTGGAGCAATTCAACAAAAGTTTTCATCTTGTATCCATCAATCCACCTCATCGTGTTCACGTGCGCAGCACTCGCCCAGTCCACCCAAGATACATTCTCTCTTTTCTTAAAATCTCTGAACCTTTTAAGGTTTTGGGTAGGTGTCTTACCAAACTTGGCAATCAAAGCAGACTTCATGCACTCATACTGACCCCTTTCTTCGACACTCAGTTTCAGAATACAGTCATATCCAGTCTGATGCACTCTGCTTAACAACCACTTAGCCCAATCTCTTTTATCTACATTATGAATTGCACAAGCCATCTCAAACTCTTCAATCCATTGGAGGATATCAGAACCCTCCGCATACACACCAAACAAATCTTTCATAAACTTGGTTGCTGGGGACCTGACACTCTCAACTGGTTTAGCTGAAGTCTCCACTCAAGCTTTCTCTAACTGGATTTGCTGACATTCAGTGTCCTTGTCTTTGAGTTCAAGATCCCTATTCTTGAGTTCCACTTGATGTGCAAGCTCCTCTTTCTTAAGCTCAGAATCTATTTCCAACTTGCGATATTCAAAGGCCAATTTCATCCTTAATAACTCAAGCTCCAAGGAATTGCTGGGGGTCGGAACAGAGGCAGCAGGAATGGTGGCATTCCCAGAAACAGATTCAGCGACAACCCCCGGGGCAGAGTCCTCATTGGTTGCATCCCCCCTTCAAGAGTTTCACCATCAGTCTGGTAGTCCACCACGGCAGCTATCAGCTCAGCCCTAGACTTATCCACAAAGTCTAACTCCCTTGCTTAACAAGTACTCTGGAGAGCCTCTAAGCTCATCCGAGTCAATATACCATTCACAATAGATTCCATGCTTGTAATGCAGGCATCCTGTACAGAACTAAACCTCAATTTAACAAAGTGCATATATTTTGTAAGGGGCACGGTTATACACTGATTCTTAAAACCATAAGCATCCCACTGCTGCCACCAGTGTAAAGGACCGGAGGGGGCGTCTGTACTCCTGCTCTCTATATGGTAGAGGAGAGGCACAGAGGACCCCAGCCAAGATTATCTTTTAAGGTAGCAATGGACGAGCAATCAAGGCCTAGCTTCTCAGGAGGTGATGCAGGCTTTTTCCTAAGTACAGTGTAGTCCCCACGCACCCACAAAGGAATGTTTGCACACTGTATTAGTTAAAACACAGTCTTTATATAATTAATATTCAAGGTTATGTACGATATCACGATAACTCACTTTGTACTCGGTTATCTATAATGACAAATCTATACAGTTCTACGCGGTGCCACAATTATTATTCGATCTCTTTAAAGTGCATCATCTGTACGGTTAAATGTCACACAAATCAGTTTGTAAAGGAAACCAACAATAGATATAAGAGGAAAGCAGTTGGTTAGAACAATTGGCAGAATACTGGCCCCTAGCGTTATACACAGTTCTGTCTGGCGATCCCCCCACTTGGCCAACCTGTAGAATAAAGATATATCACCAGCCCAGACCATGCATTTTTCACAAGAGTCTTTCCAATAGTTCAGCAACCCCAAAGTATCTGGCGTTGTAGCGTTCCTCGTCGGGGAATCGACAGCCCTTCTTGAGTGCCCTCCCTTTAAGGCAGGAGTCACGGGTCGTCGAACGTCCGTCGGAAAACAGGGTGAACTACGGCGGTGAAGTGGCAGCTTCTTTCCTAGCGGTGCTCGTCAACGAGGAAGCATAAATGTCCTGCAAGGAAGAGGCATGCGGGGCACCTCAATGTCAATAGTTCTGGACCGCAAAGAGTTTGAAGAACTGTGGCCCAGCAAGGGCGTCGAGTCGTCGGCGTCTCTGTGGTCTTTGGGTGGCGGGAAACCCACCGGAGAATGCTCCTCGGCGCGTTGACAGCCTGGCCTTCTCCGGCGGGATATGGTGGGCAGCGGTGCAGACGAGAGTGTCTGTGAATCGAAAGTTCTTAGGCAACGGGAGCACGGCGGCTCCAGTCGGCGATGGCGGTTATCGACGGTGGCGGACAACAGTCCAGGTTCTTCTCTTTGGGATTCCGCGGCAGTCCCTGTCTCCGGTTGGCAGCCTTTCGTAGGTCTGTCTACCAGGGAGCTTTGGCAACGATCAGCTGGTGCACAATGGTCGCTCGTAGCTCGGGAAGAGGGCGCCTTACCAGGTCCTCTCTGGGTCAGTCCTTGGAGACACAGCAGCTTTCAGATTGATGAAGAAGAGCAACAGCAAGTCTTCTCTTCCAGCTGGGTTTCAAGGTCCAGCTTCAGTTTCACTCCAGTTACTCTAAGTAGTTTGGACTTCAGCTTCTGAACACGATTCCTAGCAGTGAGAGGTCCCCAGATATACTGTTGATCTCCCATTCATTCTGCTGGGTCACACTCAGGCATCCAATCACTTCGAAGGGCATTCAGCAGTCAGTCAGCCAATCAGGCACACGGTGCATTCAGGCCATTCTTTTCCATCCAGACACTCATAACACAGAATGTGGATTCGGACAAGTACCACGCCATTCAACACTACACACTGCATTCATACCAGTTTCGGGCAGGGCCGTCTCAGTCATTGTGTCAAACACCAGATACCAGACATCCACTACAAGAAGTGTAGATTCGTCACACACTCCATTCACCCAGGTCCCACCCACAGGTGTACCCACAACATATGGTCGTTGGGAAGGCTCCAGCCAGTCTGGTCGGCACTTCCCCACACTACCATATATGGAATTTACACCCAAAAGCCAGTCAGGGGGAAGGGACAGAGTCAGGGCTTCCCGGGACTTCGGGAGGATCAAGGTAACAGGCGATGGAAGGCAGGAGGCCACAGGGGCCATCTTGTCTCCCTCAGGAATCTACTGATTCCAAAGACAGGGCCTGGGCATCCCAAAATGAAAGACACTCAGGGCACCAGTCAATTAAGCACGGAGCTGCCACCAGCCGTACCCTGCTCTGTGGGCCTCACACAGGTGCCCAAAAACATACACTAGGGACACAGGGTTATACCCCCACCCATGGGTGCCATAAGGGTATCCCATGGGTCTGTACACCAAAACCAAATGAGAGAGCTGCACCGCCAGAGTCCCACATGAACTCCTGCATGGAAAACACGACAGAACACACGATAAAAAGCAGTAAAGGACAAGGATACGGAGGCCCTGTCCCTCCGATGCATTTCCAGCATCACAAGCCCGACATAGACAATGACACAGTGCCTCTTTCATTTTACTCAAATAATTAGGACCATATACTGGCAACATATACTTCTGGAGTCTTTCTTTCCATTTAATAACCTAGGAATAACCCAGTGCCTGGTATATTTCCCATAATCTTTGATTTCTTTTCTGTTGCGTCCCTGTTTTCGTGCCTTTGGTATTTTTCACCTTGTTCACAGGGACAAATGTCTTGATCTCCCTTTTACAGTGCAATGGAAAAAACCCTCTCAGAGTAACAGCCAATTGTGCTACAGCATGCTCCCTTCTTTATGCGTGCAAGTGTTTATTTGGGTCGCTACACTGCATGTGGGACGGGCACAACACGAGCGCAGTGCCCGCAGTGAAGGCCTTCAGCTTTTACATAGCTAATCAACAGACATGTCAACTCCTTATCATGTCTAAAATTGCCAGGTAACAACTAGCAACACCAGACGATGCTTCCTTGGACCACGTGTTCCATCGTATGCATGCACGGCTATGCTGCTAGGGTGCTTCCTGTGTCCTCATAGGCTAACGCACAGCCCAGATAATCCCCAATACAGGCCTGGAGAGTGCCAATGAGCCAACATTCGACTGTGTAACTAACCCTGTACCTGCTCAGCCAGGGCAACCACAATCAATGGCAAGTGCAGACTCTTTGTTATTGCCTCAACTTATCACCAGTTAAGAAAGTGAATCAGAACACAGCCAGTATGTGTGACTTAATTTCTTTTTAGTTCATCTTTATGCGGAAACAACTCTCTCTGTCCTCACCCTCACACCAACCACCATACTAGTTGCCTTGCATTCTCTTCTAGTGTTCTCTGTTCACATTCCACACCCAACCCATTCCCTCTGCTGACATTCCTAACACTGTGGGGAGTCCCCCTTTCTTCTAGAGGACTTTATTCCCATGGCCACTTTCTGTATTCTAATATTACTCAACTAGAGTTGTATTGCCAAGTGTGAATGGTTCAGTTAGTCCCCCTCTAGTGCTCTATATGAGCATGGGTTGACCCTCCTAGGATTGACGACACATTGGCCATTAAGGCATCAAGATTTGTTTGCTTTCCTGGCCAGAAAGACCATTTGTCTGTCCTGGGCTTGAAGATGTGCTTGCACTCCTGGGCTTGAAGACAAAGATAGGCCCTTCTAGGGGACAGATGATGTGATGCATCGGAAGGGCCAGAAACGGAAGAGAGGCCCACTCAGCTTGGTGTTGAGAGTCAAACCACGGTCAAGTTGGTTTACCCAGGGTACTGACTCCTCCTCGTCTTTCCACTATCCACTACCCCTCTCCACTTTTGATGGGCTAGTTATTAGGTTGAGATGTACAACCAGGAGCCAGCTAGCATACTTAACAGATACAGGCCTTCTTCCACAGTATTTACCTTATTTTTAGAGTCCACCTTCTGCACTTCCTTCCTCCACCTTCCTGTTTTTCCTCAGTACCTCTCCCAAAATGTTCCTCCATCGTTGGCCCTAATCTTCCTACACCGATTTTGTCTTTACCTTTCACACTGTTCTCCAAGTAATTTCCTCCTTTCGGTTCCATGTGTTAATATCCCCGCAAGAATATCGCCATATTTTTCCAGCGATATTAAGGCATGGAACCTGCATGGGACACCCCCACAACCCACATGTTATTTTACAGGGAGCTCTCAATAACCCCAAATATTATCCTCAATAAAAATATTACCTATGGCCATTCCCAGCAACCACATATACGGCGATATTTTTGGTGGGAATAATATTACCTGATACCCTCCTTTCGCTTGTGTCTCACCTTCCATCTCTCCTTTTCCCCTTTGCTAGTTTTACCCTCTTCCTGCTGCTCTACCCTTTCCCTTCTTTTAACGCATCTTCACCTTCCTCTCCCATCCACCTCAAGTCTTACTCTCCTTCCACTCCCACTCCCTTCGCCTGTCTTCTTCCTCTTTTGCTCCGCTCTTTACTGCAACGCTTGTTTCCAAACTCCCATACTAGTCCTTCTACCAAAGCCTCCATGTATAGTCCTGCCCCTTTTGAAACTGGAAAAAGAAGGGTGTTAATTAATGTGCACAAGTCCTTGTGTGTACATGACAAAGTGATTGGCTCTTTTGAGTAACTAGCCATCTTCAGATCTAGTGATTTGTATTAGTTATGTATTGTCAGCTGCCAACCTGAAGTCAAGCAGCGCAGTCATGGCAGCTGCCTGACCCCCACCATGGTGCCTCCTGCAGGCAGCTGCAAAATAACTCTGCCATCCTTGAACCTCCTCATCTGCCAACTTCATTGCATACCCTCAAGCAGGTCTTTTTCACAGTCCATACTGCAGACTGTGCATTGAAATGTACTAATAGTGGGATCAAAAACGATAGCCACATACCTTTTGGCCTTCTAATGCAGAGTTGTTCATTCTTCAAAACTTTACCAGGTCTTGAATTACAGACTGGTACCTGACAAAGGATGTAGTGGATAGAGTAGACGCCTTGGGAATATCTTATATACTGGCTATTATCTTTCTGAAGGTACAGGCCCCCCCAGGGTCTCGTAGCTCCATTCCCATGTGTCCACCTAGAAACATGGTCACAGTTCTCTCCTTTTTTATACTGTCACTCAGTTCATTGTTGTAATATGCAATTCTTTTCATTGACAGTTTCATATTTTCCAGTATTTATATTGTTAAAGTAGGCCTTATTTTCATTTTATTATATCACTTGAGTTATTAGTTCATGGTTCTTCCATATTTATCATATTCAAGATATATTATAACCATTTAATTGGACCAAAGTGTAGATATCTTAGCTGTTGGCATAATTATGGATCTATGTGTTCAAATTGAACCTGAACTTGTTGCATCTTTTCCAAATATTTTGTACCACATTTTTTTTCATGTCAGATTTTGGGGTAGGTTGCCCCTCCACCACCCACCTTACACAATCCAATATGGCCTGACCCCAACCCACCATCTACCTTTGGTGGTATAAAAAAATGTAAGAAATGGAGGGGAGGGCGCAGGGGATTTTCAACCAGTTAGGGGTGAGGGGGGAGGGTCGACCAAAATCCATAAACCTATAATTATACTGTTAAATGATGTTATGGTCACTAATAGTCTTAATAAAACATCTGCCCTTAGGAAGGGGCAAATGTGTTTTTACTGGGGTGTGAGGGTCACTAGCCCACCAGGGATGGCTTGAAATGGGGGACGGTGATCGGAGCGTGATAGTTATGATTTGTTTTTTGCTGGGCTGAACATAGGTAATAAATGTTTTTTGTTTTGTTTACAGGTTTCTTTATGCAAGGAGCTGCAACGTTATGCAAGTAGTTTTTTTATTCTATGGGATTGGGCAGTCTGAGGAGGTATTTTGGTGGGCTGGGACACAAATGCAGGATCAGGCCACAAATTGCCCCCCATGCCAGAAAAACATTGGTGTTTCCCTGGGAGTGACTGTCTCCCATGTGGGTTGACTGTCCGAAAGCCCAGGCTGCACCTTTGGCTGTGCTGCATTACAGATTTCGCCTCCGGGGAGGAATGGGGACCCTGCCGGGGCTCCCTTGAACTGCAGCTGGACTTGGGGACGGTCAACCCACATGGGCGACAGCCACCCAAGGCCAGGGACATCACCCCCACCTTCCTGGAGCTCTGGCTGGCCTGCGTTCCAGCTTCTCCTTCCAGGAAAGGACAGGGACCAGGTCAGGGCTCCCTGGGACAGCCGCTGTGCTTGAGGACGGTAGACCCACATGGGAAACGAATGCCCAAGGCCAGGGACAGCACCCCCAACCGTGCTGGAGCTCTGGCTGGGTTGCGTTACAGCTGCCCCCTCTGGGAAGGACGCAGACCCTGCCTGCAGCTGCCACTGCACTTGGGGATAGTGGACTCACATGGGAGACAGATGCCGAAGGCCGGGGACATCACCTCCAGCCGTCCTGGAGTTTTGGCTGGGCTGCATTACAGCTTTTCCCTCCGTGGACCTATTGGCACACTGCCGGGGAAAAACTGTAACAGAGACCAGCCAGAGCGCCAAGATGGTTGGAGGTGATGTCCCAGGCCCTGGGCGGCTGACTCCCAGGTGGGTCGACCCTCCCCAAGCATAGCGGCAGTCCCAAGGAGCCCCGGCAGGGTCCCCGACTTTTCCCAGAGGGAGAGGCCGCAACACAGGAAAGCCATACCTCCAGGATAGTCGGGGGGGATGTCCCTGGGCAACTGTCTCCCATATGGGGCAACCATCCCCAAGTGCAGCGGCTGTCCCAGGAAGCCCCCAGCACGGTCCCAATCCCAGCTCCAAGGGAAACTTTGTAAAATAGCCAGCCAACACTCCAGGATGGTCGGGGGTGATGTCCCTGGCCTTGGGCACCTGTCACACATTTGGGTCGACTGTCCCCAAGTCCAGTGGCAGTTCCATTGAGCCCCAGCAGGGTCCCTGACCTTTCCCAGAGGGAAAAGCTGTAACACAGCCCAGCCAGAGCTCCAGGATGGTCTGTGGTGATATCCCTGGCCTTGAGTGGCTGTCTCTCATGTGGGTTGACCGTCACGCAGCCCAGTAGTGTTCCAGGAAGCCCCGGAAGGGTCCCACTCCCTCAGAGAAAGGGACCCTGTCAGGGCTCCCTGGGACAGCCACTGCACTTTGAGATGGTTGCTCCATATGGGAGACAGCTGCCCAAGGCCAGGGGCATTACCCTCAACTATCCTGGAACTCTGGCTGGCCTGTGTTACAGCTTCTCCCTCAGGGAAAGGTCAGGGACCCTGCCGGGGCTCCCCGGGAGTGCCACTGCACCTGAGGATGGTGGACTCGCATGGTCGAGTCATCCAAGGCAGGGGACATTACCCCCGACCATCCTGGAGCTCTGGCTAAGCAGCATTACAGAATTTCCCCCAGGGAACAGATGGGGGAATTGCAGTTGGACTTGGGGACGGTTGACACTTTTTCTTTTTCACCCCGGTAGGTGAAATCACACGAGGTACTGTTTTCATCCGGACACCTGTGGGAAGGTAGGACATGTGTTGTTGGGGGTATGTTTCAGTAGTTTCCAGGTTGGAAATGTCTGAAAATTGTGTTTTTTCCCCCCTAAATTTAAGACTTTTCCAGGCTTTTGGGTAATAAATTCTAGGGCAATTTGCGCAAGTCAGACCTCTGTGGGTTCCGACGGGAGTCTGTTCTCCAGTGGTTTAGCCTTTTCCCTTTGCACCCAGGTAGGTGCACCCACACATGAGGTACAGTTTTCATCTGGACACCCGTGGGAACACGGGAAGGTACATGTGTTGTTGGCAGTGTGTTTTGGTGAAGTGAAGGTGGGAAATGTCTGAAAAATTTTGTTTTTTTCTTACATTTTGGACTTTCCCAGGGCTTGTTGGTTTGGGCCTGGGGTGTCGCAGCCACCAAGGAAAACAGGGAGCCCAATGCATTTCTGAAAAGAAGGCACTCATGGGAATCCACAGAGGTCTGACTTGTGCGAATTGCCCCAGAATGTATTTACCAACAAGCCCCGGGAAAGGCTTGTAGTATTGCTTGTTTTGTGAAACAATACAAAAAAATGTGCGATTTCCTAACTGGAAAAGTTAGGGGAATGTAGCGGAGCATTGCTTTTCTCAATATTCACAGAAGCCATTACCTTACAGGTCCAACCATGTCCAGCACATACCTATTTTAATGTCATTTTTCAAATTTTTCCCCAAACTACGGACATTTTCCCTACATAGATGTTGCCTGACCTGCGCAAATCACCCTTTCCTAAACTTGGAATTTTATCTACTTTTCAGAAATGCATGTCTTCGTCTTCCCATTCAGCTTTCCTACCCTACTTTTCCATTCCGTCCAGGCATGGACTATTGGGGTAAAAATCGCATAACTCTCACATAATTGATGGTAACCTTATAAAAATGTTTTTTTTTGGTTTCCACTCAACCTTTTTCTTGAAAGCCTGGAAAATGGCAAATTCAGCAAAGCAAACTATTTGTTCCTAGCTCTTACAAGGAAACAACCACAGGCTTCTTTGTACATCATTTTATTGGCATTTTCTGAAAAAACACACAATGTGCTCCCTTTTTGGTTATTTTCTCTCACCCCCATACATCAAACAAGGATTCCCTGGTGGCGTTATGACCAGCTACATGTGGGAAGAAAGGGGGCCACATTTAGCCGAGATATCACATGTAAAACAAAGTTACAAGGGATTGAATGGCGACATACAGAACAACAAAAAAAGGGCTTGGCACGGGGTGGTGGGGGAGGGGAATAACACATTAGCTTAAATAAATAGACAATTGGGTAATGGAAGTGTTTTTCTTATGACAAGTGCTTACACTGTAAAGCAACAAATAACACATATACATGTGTAAACCAAAGATGGAATTGGTGGAGCCATATAGAGTGAACCTGCTTTACCTGGGGGAGATTAGAAGAAAAAGAAGCAGAATAGTGAAACATTTTATGGAAAAACAGTTCTCATAACTGCACATGAAAAGCTGCAAGAATTGGATAACAGAAAAAGTCTACTTTATTATTGCAAATGTTCACAATCTTTTGTCACAATATTTCCTGTAAGGGCTCAACAGATATCACGACTTCACACCTTCAGCAGGGGCACACTGATACAACAGTGCGGGAGGTTTGGGACACAATTATTGATCTATGAATTATTTGCTTTGCATAATGGTGCTGTAGTGTGAACATGTACGGACAACTAAAGATCTCAGAAAGAACATTTTCAAGTTAAAATGTCACTCGAAATATGGAATTATAGGACAGTGAGTTAAAATAACGTGAAAAGCAACTCACACTGTCTAAAATTAAAAATGCGATTAGAGTGGAAGGAACGCAAAAACAGTTGACACTTTTCTCAAACGCACCTGGCACTTTTTGAATCCGTTATATTCTTTGCACTTTAGTCAGTCATTTCCAATAGTTACGATTTTTCTTGGTGAAGTAATATGGTTCTTCTTTGACTTTATGACACATTTTGCACACAGCACTTTTATATGGATGTATAATGCATTTGCATGTACAAGGCAGTTTTGTCAGTATTTAACATCAGGCATTTACCAAGCGGAGTGGCCGAGCAGGAATGTACAGACAGTATTTGGCCAATAGATATTCTGCCCCAGTTCCATAAAAGACATGATGAACTAGACAGTAGGCCTTGACCTGAATGGGCTTGGCCACGGGTAGCCAATGAAGATGGTGCACAAATGGAGTAATGTGAGCAGAACTAGGTGTGTAAGTGGCTACTCTGGCTGCAGAGTTCTGCAGCACCTGAAGGTGCCATAAGAAGTAGACAGATTGTGCCAAAAATAGGGCGTTGCAGTGGTCCATGGAGGAGATAACAAGCAAGGACACCACAGGGGCAAGTAACTGAGAAAGGAGTAAACAAAGCACCTTTACTATGGGGTTTTCAGTTGAAGATAGCCCCTTTGACATACTGGACTTATCTGAGATTCCGCAAACAGAAAAGCTAATATATATTAACCCCTAAAGATGGCCAAAAAAAGGGGGTCCCAAGGCAGTAGGGGAAGGAGGGCCCACCACCAACACCTCCATTTTTCCCCCTTCAACTTGAAACAGCTACTACACATTCGAGACAGGCCCTAAATCTGATCACTGTCTCGACAAGAGAGAGAGATCTAAACTGACTAGGATCTGTGTCATCTGTTAAGAACAACATTGGAAGCTGTGAGATCCGATAAATTTGGTAAGAGGTTGCATGTACATGTTAAACACAACCTGGAACATGGAGGACACCTGAGGGACTCCACATCTCAAGGCAGATGGCACAGAGTGAAAAGGGGGGGGGGGGATGTATATTGACTGTTCGGTCAGAGAGAAACGAAGAAAACCAGGAAAGAATGGCACCAGAAAGGCTGGCCCGGACGAGCAAGGCGGCATGGTCAATGGTATCAAAGGCGGCAGATAAGTCAAGTAATAAAGCACAGACACTGCCCGAGTCGTGCAGCCAAACCACATTGTCAACATTGTAGACCATCACCCCCTCTGTGCCACGTCCTGGACGAAAACCAGATTAGGAAGTGTGGAAGAAGAAAGATTACTCAAGAAAGGGCAGACAAAGGCTTCAAAATGCTTCATAAGAAGATTCCAAGATGGCCGCCGTGACCACTCCACCGTGAGGATTGCGCTCCTGCCCGGTGACCCAAAAAAGGAGCAATAAGCAGCGTTAAAAACAAGACCCCAGGGCAGCAAAAGCAAAGGGGATGACCAGTGAACCGAGCGGTCCCCAAGAAAACTCCAACTGGTTTGTTTGAAGGCAGAGTGAGCGGACCTGAGACCGCCAGCAGCGATGCCTGTGTGTGGGGACTGGCAGCTGAGCCGGAAGAGATCAGAGAGAACCCCTGCGGGTGGTGCAGAAGACGCAGGACGCCCATTCAGCCACAGCAACATAGGCGAGACTGGGGAGTGCAAGCGGACCACCGCGGATCCCCAGCAGCCGACCTGGGGAGACAAGGCTGGCCCGCCAGCAATCCAGCAGAGTCGGCGCGGCCCGGACACCCAGCTACAAAAGTAATGAGAGGAGCAGGTAGTATTCCCCTGAAATCCTGCGCCCGCCTCGGCCCCATACAGCAAGCCCAGCTCCACCCGTTGCAGGGCCCCATGAGCTGTGATGCGCCCCAGCTGGTGGAGGATAAACAGGCATAATTAAGGGAGTTGGCAGCCACGAAACAGGCGCATGCAAAATGCACCCCTCCCAAACAACCGACATGGAGGTTTATGAAAGCATCTGCCCCAACGCACCATAACCTGCACTTGGAAAGGGACCCCCTATGGCAGGAGACCCGCAGCATACCCAGACCCAGGCAAAGGCCCAACCCCATGCCATTCAGCAACATCAGAGGCAAACTGCAGTAATAGAAGGGCAACAGCACTAAGTCTCCTGCAGCATCCCCATGGCTAACGGCCAGGGAAGGAACCCGGGGGGAGGTGTGGCCGGGGCATGCTACCAACCCCCAGCATCCAGCATTTGACTCTGCAGGAGAGCGCTGCTCTGCTCCACCGCCCACCCTTATAAAAACTAACCATGCCATGCAAGATCAACCGAGAAGGAACCTCCATGGGGTGGGGGGGGTAAGAGCGTACTTAGAGGGTCAGGAACGGTGGGAGCACGGGGGGGGGACCCGGGAAGAAATTCAAGAAGCTCCTGGGCTCCGGGCCAGTGTGACACCGCAACCTTCACCACTTTCACCTTTGAGCCTACTAGGCCCATGGACCCCAGGGGGCAACCAAAAGGAGAGCTAGACCCCCACTGCGCACAGGAGGGAGAGAGGAGCATCCCCTTCATACAGAACAACTGAACAATACCCCAGGCTCAAGAGGAACCTTAGAGGCCTGGGGAGATACCCCCTACAGTATGGAGCAGGCAGACACTCGCCATCACCAGGCAATGTCGCGCAACAAGCCCAGGGAGGCCAAAAAGGGTCCCCAGGGGCCAACATCTCAAGAAAACAGGAAGGGATCCTCCAAAAGCTTTGGAGAAATGAGGGGGAAGCCCCAGAGGAAGAGGCAGGGACATCCCCAGCAATGACAGAGAGGCAGGGGTCGGAGGAACCCCCAACGCTGCCACAGGGGCAAGAGGTCACAAGCAAGGTGCTGCAACAGTGCTTTAAGGCATTCAGTGACCAAATGATGGCTACCCTTCAGACACAATTAAGCCTAATACGCAAGGAACTTGCACAATCCCTGCAGGAAATCAAAGCAACAGCTGAATTGATACAAATGAAAACGCCATTCAAGAACTCACTGAAGACTAGATAGATGTATTAGCAAAGCAGCCGGCGGTAGCGAGACACAACCTGGAGCTCCAAGCCAAGGACTTGGAGAACCGCTCAGGAAGGTCCAACACGAAAGTGTGAGCGATGCCGACCTCAGGGAAACAATGCAGCACGTGTTCAAAGATTTGCTGGACATAGAGGCTGGGGGAGAAATTCTCATAGATAGAATTCACAGCGTGGGTCCGCAGCGAGAAGAACCTGGGACAGGCCAAGAGAAGTGGTGATGGCTTAACAGCGATACGACCAAAACAAATTGATCCTCCAAGCGGCGAGGAAAGCAACCCTGATGAAGGTGAACAGCACCATCATAGAACCTTTCCAGGACCTGGCCAAATCCATACTAACAAAGAGGAGGCAAATGGGCCCGGTGACCAGAGCCCTTAACGAAGCCCAGATAAGATCCAGGTGGACATTCCCCTTAGGGTGCCAACACCGCATCACCACATTGGATGAGGGACTCAAGATCCTGAATATTGAAGAAGAAGGGGATGCAGGGGGAGGACATAATAGGAGGCCAGAACATGAAGGCCACCAAGAGAAGCCATGGGAGTGGAGAAGAGTAGAGAGGTCAAAGACAAGACGCAAACTAGTGTGGGGCCCAGGGGGGCAGCAACCAAAGCCCCAGGCAGAATAGGCCGTCCACTTAACAGCAGCGGCGGGGATCACGAAACAAGGGTTAAGACACGGTAGGGTTACAAGGGGAATGTCAGCCTAAGGGTCAGTTCAGGGAGACAGTGGGTTGCAGGGGGTGGGGGGGAGGTCGCAACGGATCTTGGAAACAGGGGATAGGAGAGGAATGGCTCTCCCCGCAGTTATTCTCCTGGAAGGGAACAAGATCCGGCAACCTAGGACAACGTTATGCCTGGGGAAGTTGGTCTGAGGCCAGCCGGAGGGGGTTCGCTTCGACATGGTTACTCTCAGGGCGTAACGGGGTATGGGTGGCAGAAAAGGGATACAAATACTAACACTCAATGTTAGAGGACTAAACACACCAGCTAAAAGACGGAAACTGTAGAACCTCCTCCAGGATACCAAGCCCGACATTGTGACGCTCCATGAGACCCATATCCGTAAGCAAGACAGACACTGAATGAAGTTGAGAGGGTACCTCCAGGTTCTGCAGGCCAACGACAAGAGCAAAGCTCGAGGGCTCCTACCTGATGTCGAAATAATAGGCACAAAAGCCGACAAGGAAGGTAGATTCCTCTTCCTCCAGCTACAATGGGGGGGGGCCTCTCACAATCGCCACGGTGTATGCCCTCAACTCATGGCGGGACAGATACTTGCAGGGGGTTTTGGAGTAGCTAGACCAGTTAACAATGGGCCAACTAATACTGACAGGGGATTTTAACTTTGCATGGCTCCCATCCACGGACAGAAGCGCAGACACGACGCCCACATCTAAAGGCCCATCTAGTAAACTACAGGCTAGCATAAACAGAATGGCATTAACGGATACATGGCATGAACTAAAAGGGGACTCCAAGGGGTATACTTACTACTCACATGTGCACCGATCATTCTCAAGAATTGATTACATATGGGTTTTGGTGACACTGCTTGGCCAAGTACGGATCATAGAAAGGGAACCCATAGCCCTGTCCGACCACACACTCCTGCATCTAGAAATCCAATGGGAAGGAGGGGGGGTGGGTCGGGGCTCTGGAAGTGGCCGTTCCCCTGCCATCTGCTGAGAGATGCAGTAATTTGTGACAAGATACGCGAGTCCATCCGCAACTTCTTTTGGGAAAATAAGACCCCGGAGGTGCAGGAACATGTAGTATGGGATGCCTTTAAGGCAGCAAAGCAGGCATCTTGAGCCAAACAGAAGATGGCCCTCCAGGTGGACCTAGAACTGCGGGGTAATGGAGAGAATGGAGACCGATAGGGGGGGTAATGATCAGGAGGGAGTATAGGCATATCAAAGGGCAAATCAATACCCTTCTAGCTAAACAAGCAGTAAAATTGCTCCCATTCGTGAGGCAGAAGTATTACCTCCAGGCAAACAAGACAGGGCGGCTCTTAGCCAGGTAGGTTAAGCAGAAGGAGGCGGCAGGTACAATACGCCGCATTCAGATGGTGGGGGGGACAGGAAACCACACGTACAGAAGAGATCCTGCAGGTGTTCACAGAGTTCTATACGAGCCTCTACTCTACGGAGGCACCGGAGAGTCGCCTCCAAAAGGCCTTCTTAAAATGTTGCCGGCTAAAAAGATTAGAACAGAGCCAGTGGCACGCTTCAGAAGGGACGATTACCGAAGATGAGGTGCAGGCAGCGATCCAATCGCTACAACCAAATAAAGCCCCAGGCCCGGACGGGTACCTAGCCACATTCTATAAAGCATTCCATACCACATTAGTCCCATTAATGACATCCCTGTTCAACTCCTTCTCCAATACGGGGCTGCATCTCGCAGTCCATGTAGGCCAAGGTAATCCTTTTCCCTAAACCAAACAACAAACTTAATGTAGCTCCTACCGCCTTACTGTCCTAATAAACCTTGATGCCAAAATCTTTACAAAAATTCTAACATCTAGAATGGATAAAGTAATCCCCCACCTGATCCACCCGGATCAAGCAGGCTTTGTCAAGTGGAGACAAATGTTTGACAACATTAGGCGAACATCCCACCTGATAGAGATGTCAAACAGGGCAGTCCTGAGGGATGTTAGCGCTAGATGCAGAGAAGGCATTCGACAGAGTGGAATGGTCATTCTTCTCTGCTAGCATAGAGGTTATGGGGTTTGGCCCGGCTTTCTCCACCTGGTCAAAGCCAACTATGGAGCACCACTTATCAGGCTAGCTATCAATGGGCATGTCTCCCAGGCGATAAGGGTCCCAAGGAGTACTAAGCTGGGCTGCCCCATGTCGCCAGTCCTCTATGCAATCTTTCTCGAACCCTTCCTAGCAAGAATTAGACAGGCGAGGGAAATAAAAGTGATTACATTCGGTGGGGAAGACCATAAGGCAATGGCCTTTGCCGACAACCTCCTGGTCGTGCTAACAGACATGGACACTTCCCTCCCAGGGGAATTTGGCAGAGTGGTAGGCCTGAAGACCAACAACCAAAAATCTAAACTAATGGTGCTACAAGAAGGCACGCCCTCTCAGAAACATCAGATACAGGGCAATTTGCACGAGCAGAGGGATACCTTTGATACCTGGGGGTGACAATAACCAGTACCCTAGAGGATATGTGCTAAGCAAAATATCCCCACCTGTTGGAAACTAACGAGACCTGGCTGGGAGAGAGGAGGCTCCTTAACATATCATGGATGGGCCGCATCAATGTCATTAAAATGATAATTCTTCCCAGAGCGCTATATTACTTTCAGGCTCTCCCCCCTGGCGGTCCACCAAAAATTCTTCAAAACCCTGAAGAAACAAGTACGTAACTACATCTGGCAAGGGAAAAGACCTAGGGTGGCCTGGAAGATCATGGTCACTCCCACGGGGGCATGGGGAATTGGAGTTCCGAACTTTCAAATGTACTACCGAGCAGCTCAATTGAGGGTCATCCGAGACTTGTTCAATGGGAATCCTAACAACATCTGGCGAAGGATGGATAGGGCGGTGGTTGGAAAGGCCCCTGTATGAGGTCCTGTGGTGCTCAAGAGCAGACAGGCCCCCCAACATGTACAGAAGCCGAATTACAGCCCTGGTGGGGGATACATGGGATGGTATGGTTAAAAAAGCAAAGATCATGTCCTACCCATCTCCGTTCACTCCCCTGTTCCGCAACCCACAGTTTACCCCAGGGCTAGAGAAAGTAGCATATGCTAGGTGAGAAGTGGCAGGCAGCATTAGCGCAAGGGAGGTGATGGAGGGACAGGAGGTTAGGTCATTCCAGTTCTGCAAACAAACCATGGGTTTGCCGGAGGAGGATAGGTACCGCTATGCTGAACTGCGGCACTGGCTCTCTTCTCGAGATATGAAACAATCCACCACCAGAGATTTCACTCCGCTAGAAAGGTACTTGCTTACACATTCTGGTGATAGACAAAAAGATTAGTAAAATGTACAAATTATTCGCCATGCCAGAGGCACAGGTCCAGTGGCCCAATATGGAACAATGGGCAGATACACTGCCCTGCCTGATCTCCGAAGAACAGTGGTGGGAAGTGTGGCAGCGCATCCCCAAATTGATGAGAGGGGTGCAGTCGAGGGAAATGTGGAACTGGATACTGGTGCAGTGGCACCTAACACTGGAGAAGCTACATTAAATACACCGCTAAGTATCACAGATGTGTTGGCGGGGCTGCAAAGAAGTAGGCACATGGTTCCATGTCTGGTGGTGCTGCCCCATCCTAAAACCGTTCTGGGAAGTGGTCAACAAAGAAATGAAAGCCATCTTTGGTCCCCAAATACGGAGAGAAAATGGAGAAGCTATGCTGGGCCTGAGTGACACGCTGGACATACTCCTGACTAAACCACAGAGGAAAGCATATATGGTCCTCAGCATGGCGGCCCTCTCCCTAATTGCGCAAAAGTGGAAATAAACCACGATCCCCAGCGAACAGGAATGGATAGCAAAAATGTGGCATTACACTTCACTGGAATGGGTAACACACTATCCATGGGGATTATGCTACATTCAAGAACGAGTGGGACGCCATCCTGAACTTCCTGCACAAAGATTACTGTGAACAATGTTGTCCTCAGAGGCTAAGACTATTGGCTATACTATAGACTCCGACCCGTTATACCATGTACATTAGCCTCAGAAGATATGCAGCGTGGGGAGGTCATCAGGCGGGGAAGAGGATTGTTAATGTTCAAAACTTTAAAATGCCAATAAAAATAACGTTAAAAAAATAAGCTTCATAAGAAACTGAAGAAGCAAAATGGGATGAAGAGTGGCCAAGGGGGAGGCACGCCGCCTGTCCCGCCAGCCGCGGCAAGACAGCCCAGCGCCCCGTCTAGCTTCCCCACTTGGGAGTCGGCTGAGACCATCAGGGTTTTAAAACAAAACAATAAAAATCCAGGTTATCAGCCAAGGAAGCCTGTCTGCCGCCTGCAGCAGCACAGCGGCAGGGCTTCCCACGGCAGAGGCAGGCCGCTCTGCCGCCATCCCACTCATCCTTCCCCAACCCCCTCCGCAGCTCCCCATTCGGGGGTCGGATGGAGAGGCGGACCAGAGATAACACAAGCAGGGAGGGGTTCAGAGGGGATTGCTACAGTCTCTAAACCCCAGTCCGGCCGCACTGGGCCGAGCTCCAGGTACATGGGCAATAGGGAAGGTCACCGGTGGGCCTGGCCATCGCTCGCCCACGGATGTGGGCGGCAGGAACCTAGACGCTCGCGTACACCATGGCTCAGGGCGCACCGGGGCACTGCCTTCCCTCGGCTCCCAGCTGCTCCCACTCGGGACTACCCTGCCGACTGAGGTGCGCTCACCAATGCCCGTCCACTGGCGGGTCAGGATGGAGAAGCGTGTCCACGCCCGGCGGCTCAGGGGCCGCTCAGGGCTCCCTCTCTCCGGTGGTGGGATGTCCCCAGCAGGTTAACCCAACCCGTATGACTTTTACTTCCTCTAGATAATCAAGTTTAATCGTCTTCTCGCCACTCCGCCAGGGACCTTGCTGACCCCGGCGGGACCGATCCGAGGACCTCACTAAACCATCCTATCGGTAGTAGCGATGGGCTGTGTATACAAAGGGCAGGGACTTAATCAACGCAAGCTTATGACCCGCACTTGATGAGAATTCCACGTTCATGGTAAATAATTAGTTAGCTTGCAGGAGTTAGTTTGTTATCGGATTTAACCAGACGCTCCACCAACTAAGAACGGTAATGCACCACCACCCACAGAATCGAGAAAGCGCTATCAATCTGTCAATCTTTTCCGTGTCTGGACCGGGTGAGGTTTCCTGTGTGGAGTCAAATTAAGGCGCAGGCTCCACTCCTGGTGGTGCCCTTCGGTCAATTCCTTTAACTTTCAGCTTTGCAACCATACTCCCCCTGTAACCCAAAGACTTTGGTTTCCTGGAAGCTGCTCGGCGGGTAATGGGAATAACACTGCCAGATCGCTAATCGGCATCGTTTACAGTCGGAACTACGACGGTATCAGATCATCTTCAAACCTCAGACATTCGTTCTTGATTCATGAAAACATTATTGGCTAATGCTTTCACTTTAGTTCGTCTTGCACCAGTCCAAGAATTTCACCTCTAGCGGCACAATACAAATGCCCCCGGTTGTCCCTCTTATTGATGGCCCCAGTTCCAAACAACAACAAAATAGAACCGGAGTCCTATTCCATTACTCCTAGCTGAATTATTCAGGCGACTGGCCTGCTTTGAACACTACTTTTTTCAAAGTAAACGCTTCAGACCCCCATGACACTCAGTCAAGAGAATCAAAGGGGCGCCAAGAGGCAGGGGCTGGGACAGGCGGTAGCTCGCCTCGCGGCGGATCGCCAGCTCGATCCCAAGATCCAACTACGAGCTTTTTAACTGCAGTAACTTTAATATATGCTATTGGAGCTGGAATTACCGCGGCTGCTGGCACCAGACTTGCCCTCCAATGGGTACTCGTTAAAGGATTTAAAGTGTACTCATTCCAATTCCAGTGCCTCGAAAGAGTCCTGTATTGTTATTTTTGATCACTACCTCCCTGAGTCAGGAGGGGGTAAATTTGGGCGCCTGCTGCCTTCCTTGATGTGGTAGCCGTTTCTCAGTCTCCCTCTCCGGAATCAAACCCCGATTCCCCATTACCCGTCGTGGTCACCATGGTAGGCACAGAAAGTACCATTGAAAGTTGATATTGCAGACGGGCAGACATCCGAATGCATCGTCGCCGTCACGCGGACATGCGATCGGCCTGAGGTTATCTAGTGTCACCAAAAGCGGCCCGGCGAGCCTGGATTGGTGTTGGTCTGATAAATGCACGCATCCTGGCAGGTCCGCGCTCGTCGGCATGCATTAGCTCTAGAATTACCACAGTTATCCAAGTAAGAGATGGAGCGATCAAAGGAACCAGAACTGATTTAATGAGCCATTTGCAGTTTCACTGTACCGGCCGTTTGTACTTAACACATGCATGGCTTAATCTTTGAGACACGCATATGCTACTGGCAGGTTCAACCAAGTAGCTGCACCTGCTGGAGGGTGGCAACAGGGGGAGCCACGCGCCCGCCTCACAGCCAACCTTTGCACCCTAAAGGGCTGCAGGACCAGAGCGTCCCCCAAAGTGTGCAAGTCGGGTGGACAGGTATGGTCAAGCGGGCGCTGGGGGCCCAGCCTGCTCTGCCACGCCACATTTGAGGCCGGGCCCAGGCACAGAACTGGTAGTGGGTTTGCCCGCATGCCACCACCGGTGTGGTGACCGAGGGGGTCAGCACCCAACATGCATTCCGAACTGCTGGAGAAACGTGCTTGGTGGAGGAGGGGCGCGTCATGACTTGCGGGGGGATCACATCTGATCTGACCACTGGGGATCTGCGGGCTGCTCGGCCTTTGTTCTGCTCAGAAGGGAGAGCCGCCCACACAAGGGGACCCTCCCCGAGAGGGGCATACCCTTGACACGGTCCCAAGGCTGGTGGAAGCGAATTGCTTAAAACAACAGCCGAGGCTGGCCAAACAGTCCAACCCTAGACAGACCAAGTGCCCCAAATCGATCCCATGGAGTGCTCGGAAGAGCACTCCCAGCAGGCCAGTCTCTGCTGGGGCATTGTGTGGGGCACGCCCCCCGGCCGGCCTGAGGAGGTGCAGGGGTTTCGCCACAGAGCCCAGGTTGGGCAGCGAGAACCAAGAGGACCGCAGACAGGTCCCTCTCAACCGGTCTATAGTAATCCGGAGGAAGGCGACTAAGCTTTCTTGTAATCTGTGTATCCAGAGTAACAGAGTGGGACCTCTCGGAAAAAGCGTTGGGCTCCTTATAGACCCAACTGGAGAAAAAGGTCAAACTGACGACCAACGGGGCTTCCAGAGCAGCCCGGCCATCTGGTCCTTGCAGACATTCGTATGGCCAATGACCAGATGGTAGGGCAATCCATTCCAATGGGCCTGGACGGGAAGGGCCTTTGCCCCCCTTCTGACAAAGGAAAAGGGACCAGCAGCTGCCCAAGGGCATGGGCCAGCACCAATCGTCATCCTCAAGCTCTGGCCAGGCCACCTTAGAGCTTCCTCCCCCTCCACGTAAGAGGTTTTTCATCCGCCTTGGAGCTTATGCCTCCGGGGAGGGACTGTCGACCCACACGTGAGACAGACACCCAAGGCAGGGGCTTGGGGGGCCAGCACCCCCCTCCCTGCCAGCCTGGAGCTTTAGCAGGGCACCTATAAAGCTTCTACCTCCGGGCAGGGATGGGGACCCCACCGGGGCTTCCCGCACCCGCCGCCAGGCTTGGGTACTCTAGACCCAGAAGCATTAGGCTGGTGCCCAAGGCCAGTGGGGGCAGCAGCCCCGGCCACCCTGAAGCTCTGGGACGGGCCGCCTTAGAGCTTCTCCGTCACATTAGAGCTTTTCCCTCTGTGGAGGGACGGGCTCCCCATGATCGCCACCGGGCTTGGGAACAGTCAACACAGATGCGAGACAGAGCTTTAGCAGGGCCCCTTTAGAGCTTTTCCCTGTGGGGAGCGATGGGAACCCCGTGACCACCACTGGGCTCTGGGGCTTTTGAAACCAGGCACGAGACAGGTGTCCAAGGCTGGGGGCAGCAGCCCCGACCATCTCCCTCGAGCTCTGGCCGAGCCCCCCTCAGAGCTTCTCCCACCACATTAGAGCCTTTCCCTACTAACCCACAAACACTGTGTAACTCAGGGCCAGCCACTGCGAGCGCATTTACCCCCACGTAGAGGAAAGGGTCTTGGGCCTGACCACATGTGGTTGATGCTTGCCCGAGGACCGGGAGCAACCCACGAAAACCATTGAATCGAGGCCGGTAATTGTGCCACGGCCGCTCTGGAGACTGCAGGGTGGCACTTCCATGCCGACTATTAAGCCACGCAGTGGGGGCTTATGCAACCCGACCGGAGACAAATGCAGGAGTCAGCCGGGCCAGCTGCAACTCGGCCATCTGGGCCTACTCCCGGGTCAGTTGGCCCAGCGACTGGCTGTGCCTGCACCGACCCCACCGTCCATGGGCACAGGCTTAAGCTTCTTCCCTCGCCCTGTCCGG